>NC_091760.1:73919635-75169635 GCF_029378745.1 Bos indicus | reverse complement strand
GATGGAATCAACTCATCAGAAACTGAGAACACAGTCATTGACCCTTGTGCCCATGGACTAGTCCTTAAATATCGTTATATTAAACTATTGTTCATCTTCAGGGCTCAGAACTTCTCCCACATGCTCAAGTTAAGAAAACCAACTGCTAATTTTAAATAGAGAGTAAAGCTGCAACATACAAGTATAAGCCAGAATCACATTTTTCCTGAAAGAACTAAAAATACTACTGGCATTGTCCCTCTCTGAGGATTAAAAAACAAAAAGAACATCAATTAGATCGCATCTTCTGGTTATAAGATGTCTCTCTGATTAAAAAGGGAATTGATGCAAGGAAACGAATGAAGTTTACATTTAATTAATCTCCTCATCTCATCCTACCCGAGTCCAGTATGTGCATTTCAGGGATTTTTGCCTGATCTATAACATTAAAGACACAGTGCGTCTCAGCACACATGCAAAAAGCACACACACACACACACACACACACACACACACACACACGATCATGATTCTGAATTACAATTCTTTTCCAGATGCCCCAGGTTGTCAATGAATTCTAAACTAACTTAATTGTCTTGCATTTCCATGAAGGCAGCACCTGCTTTTGAGGCACTTGGGTGATCACATGAAATATAAAGATATAAAAAACAATCTGTCCTCATAACAGGTATAAGATGACTCAGGAGAGAAGAAAGTTCTTGTCTTGAGAGGAGTCCACTGGTTTCCTGGGAAATCACTGAAACACTAAGCATGCTTTCTGTCTCTCTTCTCTGGCCCCACATGCCTAGAAATAGGTATCTCACCCTGTGTGCAGAAAGGCTGTCAATTTTCCCTCCTCCCAGAAGAGAAGGGGGGAGGTAGGAGGGACTGGAGAAAGTCTTTCCCTTCCCTCTCATCTCCTCTCCCAAGCACATGCACACCAGAGGACATGAAGCCAGGGGTTAAAAGGAGATAATAAGCCCAGAAAGTACTGAAAATTAGGTTATGAAATGACTGACTTTAAAATAGGAATATGTCAGTGGCTCACTAATTAGTGGGAGGAACACTGGGATAGGGCTTCCCTGATGGCTCAGTGGTAAAGGATCCACCTGCTAATGCAGGAGATGCAGTTTTGATCCCTGGGTTGGAAACATCCCCTGGAGAAGGAAATGGCAACCCACTCCAGTATTCTTGCCTGGGAAGTCCCATGGACAGAGGAGCCTGGCAGGCTACAATCTATGGGGTTGCAAAAAGAGTCGATCATGACTTAGCAGCTAAACAGAACACTGGGGTAAAGAGAGGAAAAGGCAGTTCGGATAACCCAAGCTGTGGAACGCTCAGTCCTTTCCATGCAACCCTTCTGGGGAAGAAAAATGCAACAAGCAGAGGAATCTTTGGCAGCACAATTCAAATGGGCTTATGGGCTCACGCTCCTGCTGTTGGCTGAGGACAGAGTCCCAGCAGCGCCACGTGGCCTAAGGCTGGTGCACAGTGGTCTCCAAGCCTGATGAGCAGTACTTTGTCAGCATCTTATTTGCAGAGAGGAAACCCCTTATCCTGGCTTCCCTTGCTCTGGGCCTCCTGGCTCATGGATACAGAACACAAGAAGAGGCTGCAAAAGGTTGTGAGGGCAGGCATTCTGGCTGGAGAGCGCGTGGACTTAAGCCTGGTTGTTTCCATGCTATTTCTGAAAGGAGGGCTCTTGAGAAATGAGGTCAATCATTGCTTCTTTAGGGGCCTCAGGTGTTTTATCTGTGAATGGAAGAGACCCCTCTCCTCTGGAATCTGAGTGGACTATGTGACCACCTGATCAACCCATGGGAGGATGCTTTGTGGGTTTTCAGGCCCAGGCCTTAGGAAGCTGGCAGCTTCCACTTCCAGTCTCTTGGCACATTCATTTTAGAAGCCTTCACCCTTCACATAAGAAGTCTGACTTACACGGAGGCTACCATGCTATGAGACACTGGCCAAGCTAGTCAAGAGAAAGGCTAAAGGTGGTCAGGAAAGATTGGAGAAGTGAGGGAAAGAAGTTTCTGGCCAGCTCACAACTAAGATACGGAAACCAGTGGGCAAGGCTGGGCTTCCCTGGTAGCTCAGCTGGTAAAGAATCTGCCTGCAATGCAGGAAATCCCGGTTCGATTCCTGGGTTGGGAAGATCCCCTGGGTAAGGAAAGGCTACCCACTCCAGTATTCTTGGGCTTCCTTGGTGGCTCAGCTGGTAAAGAATCCACCTGCAATGCAGGAGACCCCGGTTTGATTCCTGGATTGGGAAGAACCCCTGGAGAAAGGAATGGCTACCCACTCCAGTATTCTGGCCTAGAGAATTCCATGGACTATGCGTAGTTGCAAAGAGTTGGACATGACGGAGCGACTTTCACTTTTTCTCTATACACTGAATTCCTGACTCACAGGGTCACGAAATACAATAAATTGTTATTTTAAACTATTAGATTTTAGGGTAGTTTTTAATGCAGTGATCAGTACCGGAAATGGGGACCTATAAAAGCCCTGCTAGCTCAAACAACTCTGATTCTGTGAACTTCATGCATCTTGGCAGTCCTCCACTTCCTTAATCCATCCTCACTAGGGCAGGCAAACCCAGAAGTCAAAAGGGTTGAGTGGATCTTTGTGTTCACTGTCTCTGTCTATACTCCCCATTGCCCAGAAATAAGGTTTTCATTTGAGGAATCACCTCCTCCCCGCTCTCAGTCCACATAAAAAGAAGAGATTCACCCCTATCTTTGCCCACTGGCCTGATCACCTCTCCTGGTCACAGTGGTTGCTTCAGGGGTAGGCAACTTATTTACTCAGAGCCAATGAGACATAAAGAGACTCTTGCCAGGTATGCTGGAGAAGAGGCCAAGATTTTACCCAACGAACCTGAAATAGAGAAGAGGCAGGTAGAGCAAATCTTCCCTTGGACTTGTCAGTGATGCAGGTCAATAAATTCATATTTTGATAAACACGTTGATGTTAAGTTTTCTGACACTTTGCTGCTGCTGAAATTCCTAACTGCCAGTTAATACAGAAACAGTTATCACTGGCCCTTGCTTTCTTAGCCAGTCAGGCATCAGCAGCAAAAAAGATAATCATCTTGAGTGTGGACAAAGTGCAGGGAGACATACAGGCAACACTTTAAAACACTTTAGGGTTTCACTTTCTGGTCTTTCAAATGACAAGATTGGACCGAGCTACATCGAGGGAAGGAAGAATTCTTTCTTTCTTAGAAGAAGATAATCCAAAAGGATAATCCTAGGAAGAACATCCCTAGGAGTCTGTGAGGGCAACATTTCCATGCTATCTGCTACCACATACAGTCATGGAAGGGCTTCCCAGGTGGCACTAGTGGTAAAGAATCCATCTGCCAATGCAGGAGATGCAAGAGGCTCGGGTTCAGGAAGATTCCCTGGAATAGGAAACAGCAACCCACTCCAGTATTTGTGCCTGGAAAATCCCATGGACAGTGAAGTCTGGCAGGCTACAGGTCTTGGGGTCGCAAAGAGTCAGAAATGACTGAGTTCTACTACTACATAATCATGAAAAACTGAAGGTATCCCAGCAGATAGGTATTTGTGGCTAGCTAAGCAAACTACCATAGAGAACATAGTGGGAAATGACAGAGACAATGAAATAGAAAGTTTGGGGACTATGCTAATAACTGAAAATGCATCCATCTAATAAAACACTATACTGATTAAACAGGCCAGACTAGCTATTAAAATAAATGCACCATATTTAGTTATGAAACAAGAGAAGGAAGAATAATGTGGCAGGACTGGGTGGTGAAAGAGACAGATGCAGTGAATGAAATGATCCAGCCTCTGAAAGCTGGCTCTAGCTGACGTCTGATGCTCGAATCCTGTTTCCCATACCACTAAAATAAACCTCAAGCACAACATCGTACATGGCTGGCACCACCCAGCCTCTAATCACAGTGGCTGTGTCAAAGGAGAGAGAAGGCTGCCAATTATCCAGATAAGACTCTTTACTCTGCAAACCCCACCCTAAGAGTCCTTGACCTCAGCTTATACTTGGGGTGATGGCAAGTTCCACAGAAAGAAAGAGTAGCTGCTCCCGCCACCATGAATGAGTCTATTCCAGCCTGCACAGGCCAAAGCAGCGACCTGCTGCTAACATCATGAATAATGGAAAACACCGCTGCTCTCTGGGCAGCTACCAGCACGGTCTACAGTCTGCCGAACTGAGAAAGGAAAGGGGATTGAACGGTAGGAAATGGGGCGGCTGCAGCACTCACATTCGATTAGAGGCGTGCAAAGCCATTCCCAGAAGAAAATAAACTGCACTGCAATAGTACTTTATGGATGATGCTTGAGTGGAACAAGGACCTGAGATTTGTCAGAATGACTTGCTGAAGGAGGCCAATAACAATCATCATGAAATACGTTATACAACCAAATACTGATGATCTTGGTCCAGAACTGCTAAGGCATACAATGATCCCCAAATCACGCAATCACTCTCAGTGCCCAGAGAGGATTTCCCCAACATGAGTCAGGAAGTCCGGATCTGAACCTCAACTCCTTTCCCCAGATGAGTTGCTCTCGGAAATGACATCCTCTGACTCAACTTCTTATCTGTATAATGGGTAAATAAACCAGAACATCACAGCACAGTGAGGGCAATGAGAGAAGGCACTGGATCAGCGGGGTGTTCTGACCACGCTACCCTTGTATTTACACAAAACCACATCGAAACAGGCAGGTCCAAATATAGCTTCTCATCACATGCCTTTTTAGGTTAAAATATATTACTTCCAAACTGAGAATGGTCTCTTTCTACATAACTCCACACAGCTGTCTTCTAATCGATGCGGCATAATTGGTCATCTTCATCCCCAGAGCAAATATCCAGTACAACTTCTCAATCAGACACTACTCAGTTACCAGGAACAACTCTTAGCTGTGAGATGTGGATAAATAACTTGAAGAGGTTATTATGAGGACATCAATGGAGATTATACAAAAAAGAATTTCCAATTATAATGCTTTAATTCATATGAAAGGTGAGCATGTTCATGAAGGTAAGGCTGTCATTCACCTCCACACACAATCCACCTTCTGCCCACCCCACCCATCGTGACAGTCCCCTGGCATGAAAAGTCACAACTATTTGTAGACTGAAGGTGTCCAGGTTCTCTGGAAAAAGAAGGATAGTAACTTGTCAAAAATCATGGTTATCGAGGAGTTGATGTAACTTGTTAAATATGGATTAATAATGTCAGAAAAACCAGACTACTATAAACACATACTTCTTTTTTCTCAACAAATCTTTCCAGAGCATGTGCTGTTTGCCAGGTACCATGCAGGAAGTTTGGGATACAATGGTGCCAAGAACAACACAGAACCTGTCCTCACGGGGAGTACCTTCTATGGAGAAGGTACAGGTAGAGATGTAGGAATAGAACAGAAAAAGTGTAGCCTCATCTATGGGCCCACTGAAAGACCTGAAGAACAGGGGAGGGAGAGGGCAGAGAGAGCACATTCCAAGGTCTGAAGTCAAGAGAAAGTGAGTCCAGTTAAAGGACCTTGAAAGAACCCAGAGCAGAGAACATGAAGAGAGTGGAGGCATGACATGATGTTGGGGGAGTGGGCAGAGGCCAGGAGGTGCCTAAAGACACATTGAAGGGATGACTCTTAGAATTTCGAGACAGTGGAAGGCATGGAAGGTTTCAAGTAGAGGAGTGACATGATGGGGGCAAAGCTTTATGGGGAAAGCAAGAGCAATCAGTTAGACTCTCCTGGATGGTTCAAAAGGCATTTTATTAACTAGAAATACTTGTGGGTACTAAACAGAGACATACAGTACTGAGTTCTAAAGAAAAACAGAGACCTGAACTAATCTTGTGACACAGCCTAGACATTTCATCTACTTTTTTTATAATCATGATCCAAGTTTGCGACTCATACTACTGAAGTGTCGAAGCAATTCTTGCCTTGCTATTTGGCTGTTTAGATTTAGATAAAGAAACATTTATTCATTTACTGCTCAACCCATCACCTGTTTCCAAAAAGGATTTGAACAATAATAAAGGTAAAAAGACAAAAAACAAAAAACAAAACGGATCCCAAGGGAAAGAGAAGCTCACTGCTGACCTTCTGCACCACTCTGGAGGCCCCCAGATCAAAAGAACAAAGCTCTAACTTTAGGGCCGAACATTTCAACACAGAGAAGAGAACCAAGGGTCAAAGGATGGTGAAAACTGAGGCAAAGAATCAGTTTCCAGGTTCTTTTCAGCCTCGTGTGTGGACAAGCCCCTGTCCCTCCATCAGATGAGCCAAACAGAATAAAACAATCGAAAAACCAGTAACTTGATAGCATTAAAGACTTCACACTATGTCTTTGAAAACAGAGGCCATGGCCAAAGTTTTACACTATCAGAAACTTCAAGATGCACTCGTGAACACACATGTGCATAGTTATTAAACATGCCATTGGATTCTGATCTCTATTGCCTTTTCCTCATGCGGCTCAGCCTAAGTGATTAGCTCCCCAAGCCCAACAGATCCCCAAAGTGGCAGTGCTCAGCAAGGTACTAAACATGAAATTTACCAGTTTAGAAGATACCTACCCCAAGGAAGCACCCACCACTCCTGCCGTACACACCAGTCAGAGGGGTGAATGCTTATGTGCTTCATTCCCCAATCTCCCCAAAAGGAAGCCCATTCCCCTGGCACCATCTGCCTCCCGACACCTTGACAATAGACAGGCCACTGTACAAGAAGTTACTATTGATATGATTACTCTAGAGTTGAGTAATGGTTACCAGCACTCAAGGGTATAGCTTCAGAGACTTCAGGGAAAATTTCTAAAGTGACAGTACTTGATAACTGGAAGGGGCCCCGGACACTTCCTCACTTCACCATGTTATAGCACA
The DNA here is from genome assembly GCF_029378745.1 of Bos indicus. NCBI lineage: Eukaryota > Metazoa > Chordata > Mammalia > Artiodactyla > Bovidae > Bos > Bos indicus. Next base: position 75,162,761 of record NC_091760.1, on the reverse strand, counting down.
TAGAAGAGTGAGTATGACATTGGACTGAAGGGGAAGAGGCTTCCAGGGACAGAAGTCCCAGTCCCAGGAGGCCTCCCTGCCCATTCCCCCTTCCCCATTCATTGCCCCAAACTGAAAAGCTCTGCCTGAAGGAACCACTGAGTTCAGCCTAGTCTTCCCTCCCTTCTCCTCCCATCCCCCCATACCCAACACTCAGCCAACTGCACAGCTACAGAAACCAAGCAACCTCTCGGTGTTTCTCCCCTGTTATCCCTCCCTTACCACTCTCTGGTCCGCTGTCCTGCTCTGTGAGCTTCACTCAACGGAGGCAGGTCACTCGCCTAGAACATTCCCTCCCTTCTTAAGCACTAGACACAACACTGGAAGATGCTTATAAAACATTTACTCTGAAAACATCTATGGCCCCTCCAGGCAAACATGTGCTTAATGGTCCCCAGCCCCAGAGAACTCCTCCGTCCTGGTGGTTTCCTACCTACTGACCACATTTGTGTAAACTTCTCTCTAGGAAATGCTCCTCCATTCTCCCTACTTTGTGTATGCCACCTCTTTCCTCCTGAGACCCTGATGGACATGTTGAACAATAAGAAAGTAGTTACGTAACATCTACAACATGGTAACAGGCTGCACCATTTTAATAATGCAACTGCAAGGTTCTTCTTCTATTAGGTTTGCTAAGCTGCTGTTGCGTTGCTTCAGTCGTGTCCGACTCTGTGCGACCCCACAGACAGCAGCCCACCAGGCTCCCCCATCCCTGGGATTCTCCAGGCAAGAACACTGGAGTGGGTTGCCATTTCCTTCTCCAATGCATGAAAGTGAAAAGTGAAAGTGAAGTCACTCAGTCGTGTCCGACTCTAGCAACCCCATGGACTGCACCCTACCAGGCTCCTCCGCCCATGGGATTTTCCAGGCAAGAGTACTGGAGTGGGGTGCCATTGCCTTTTCCGTCTGTTAGGTTTACTTACCTATTAATATGTTACCCACCAACCATTCCCCTATTCTCAGAGTGCCAGCTTCATGAGGATTGACACTGCTGTATCCCCTAATAGCATGCACAGGACCCCGCATTTACAAGGTACTCAGACATATGCCAAAGGAATGGATGGATGAATGAATAAAGGAATGAAAAATACTCGATGGAATAAAAAATTTAGAAAGCTGAATATAAATTAAGATTACCGTATGGATGCAGAGAGAAAAGAAGTAAAAGGACACGAAGCTTGATTTTTGTTGTTATTATGGAAAAGCTGTGGGTGGATTTTAATTTTTAATTTTTCATTAAATTCTCAATATTTATACAGCAATAATACTTTAAAAAGAAAATATTTTTGTGTCACTGAAATCTGGAATGAAAACAGAAGTGTAAAAAAAATGCATTTATATATTTAACGGGTACACAAAGAGAAGACCAAAATAAACTTTCTCAAGAGACAACCAAATGATTAAACATTAAAGTTGACTCTCCCTCTGCACACAGCTATTAAAGAGTAATTAAGACTTTTCACTGTGTTAAGCAACCACTTGCCTAACAAAGTTGCCATAATCATGTTAAGACAAGGCAGATGGAATCAAATGAGATGCAATGGGCACAGTCCCCACATGGATTTATGACCCACATTTTTCCTGCCAGCAGTTCATCCCAAACAGAGGACAACAGGCTACATACATTTATTCACTTCTATACATTTTTCAGATTCTACAGCTAGAGTGGCAACACTTCTAGACTGATGCTGGAGACTTAGATACTAGGCCCAGATCAGTCAGTAATTAGCTGTATGACCCTCAGCAAGCTGTTCCACCTCTCTAGACTCCACTTTCCTCGTGAGGAAAATCAAAGATACGTGCCAAACTTGGGAGACCCTGCAGTTCTGACATTCTGCACTCACTCCACCTGCAGTCTTTCTACACTCACTACCTGCAATGTTAGGACACTGGATGGCAAAGTGGAATGTCAACACAATTTCTAGAATGGTCCCAAGGCACTACCAAACTCAACAGGACCAACGCTGAGCTCTCTCTCTCTCACTCTCAACCTTGCCTGTCCTCCGCTGTGAATGCCTCCACTGTGTTCTGTGCCCAAGAGAGCAACGTGACCATCATCTTAGATTTCTGCGCTCTCCCTTAGCACCCACATCCAGCCCCCTCAACTGATGAGTTTCACTTCCAGCTGTCTCTTGATCCTTTCCAGTTTCCACCATAATTGCTGCTGCTCCAGCTCAGGTTCCTGCCATTTCTCCTGGCCCACTGCAACACACAGCTAGCCAGTCTCCTTCAGTTAGTCTATTCACACTGTTAGCAACGTGGTCATCACAGTGGTTTTTCTAAAGTATAATTCATGCCCCTGCTTAAAACCCTTTTATTGCCCTGTATCTAGAGGATAATGACCTATATTTTGAGGTCAATTCACAGGCTGTTGATTATCCACTCCTGTTGATTTTCAGCCGCGCTTCTGGCCATTTCCTCCTTTCCCTCCATTGTCAATCATACTAAGCTCTCTGGGCTCCCTCAGAGGCCATGTTTTCCTTGGGCTCATGGCCTCTAAACCTAATACACCCTCTGGTTAGCATGCTCTTCCTTTCCCCAGTTTCCTACTTGTTGGTCTGGCTACTTTCTACTCTTGGTCCCTCTGGCTCCGCTTTCTCCATAAACTCCCTTAGGGCTCCAAATCTGGGATAGGTGCTCTTCCTATGTTGCTCTTGTAGCACCTGATGCTTTATTCAGAATTAGAATAGTCCATTTTCTGAGTGAAACTTGAGGGGAGATGCTTGGTCATCACTTCTTTTCAGAATCAAGAACTATGTCTGCCCGTAGTAATTAATACATGTTTATGGATGAATGCATGAAAGAGACAGAGGGAGAAGAAAGAAGTGAGGGGATAAAAAGCAACTGATTTTTCAGCAACTCTAAGACCCTGTACCACACAGGATTCATGTTAGCCAGGACCCACAGATTCCATAAAGGCTTTGGCTGCACATTCATATTTTCTTAGAGCTCTAACTTAGGAGATGGAGTGAATTCTTAGAGATTACCACATCTCTTATTTTGTGTTGGAAGCCCATCAACTTCCAATGATGGGCTTGGAATCATTCTAGATGATTCCAAGCCCATCTTCAAAGTAATACCCATAACTATCTAGGTCACAATTTTTTTTTTAATCTGAAATTAGGTTTTCAAAGTAAAGAAGTCTGATAATATTCTGAGTGTTCAGAACCATTTCGAACTATTTACCCTCCACCAAACACATCATGTGTATGTGAACCTTTCTTCAAGGCCATTCCCAGTTTTCGACTCTGAGCTCTGTCCATCTCAAACACAAACTCATCTGCAAAGGCCTCCTTGGCCATCCGTGTCAGTGACAAAGGTAGAGTTTACCCCACCGTTATTCCATAATCGGAGAAGGCAGTGGCACCCCACTCCAGTACTCTTGCCTGGCAAATCCCATGGGCAGAGGAGCCTGGTAGGCTACAGTCCATGGGGTCACTAGGAGTCGGACACAACTGAGCGACTTCACTCTCAGTTTTCACTTTCATGCATTGCAGAAGGAAATGGCAACCCACTCCAGTGTTCTTGCCTGGAGAATCCCAGGGACGGGGGAGCCTGGTGGGCTGCCGTCTATGGGACTGCACAGAGTTGGACACCACTGAATCGACTTAGCAGCAGCAGCAGCAGCAGCATCCCATAATGCTTCATACAGAGATCTTCTCATGGTCCACACTATTCATCTGTAATTACTCAAACATATACTGTCTATTTGTAGTTACATATTGTACATACATATTTTACAACATTTATTGGTAGTTATTCAAATGTTTGGTCATCCAATCTAGCTAAAAATCCTACTCAATGCATCTTTACTAACAAGAATAAGTGACAGCTGAGTGACACAAGGCTACTCATATGCAAGTAAACATTACAGACTGATGCATAGATTTCACAATCTCTCTCTCGAGGTTTCCATATTTAAATTCTGATGAGCATTTTTGTTGTAAAAACTTGGAAGGACCAAAAATACCAGTTGTTGAGAATTCGAGGTTCCCCTATAAATCATAACATTCCTTTCACACAAACCTACTATTGAAAAGGGAAAAAAAAAACTACTGAAAGGTAGCATGATGCTGGAGAAAAAACATGCAATTAGGTGGGCACTGTCCCCAGCCAAATGTTTACCATCCCCTTTTTCCCATCTCTCAACATCCAAAATGGAGAACATGAACTAAAAGACTTTAAAAGCCCTTTTGACTCTATGCTGCATTATCTACTTATAAGTTCTCTTCCCCCAGGCAAATTCAGTGGCAGGACTAAGTTATTAAAAAGGTGGACACAGATGAGTGCCTTTATAGACCTTTCTCCCCCTACAGAGAAAATTGGATGAGAAATAAAAAGCTTAACAACTTCTTTGATACCAGGTCCTTGCTTATTACCTTCTCTAGAATAAAGACTTATTCAGCAGCATCTTCTGGTCTAATCTGCCCTTTCATGAAAAACTAACTTTTTTATGGCCTTAAAAAGCACCCATTAAGCTAGTGAGGTTTTTGAATGTCTGCATTTATATGAACTATGCCTTGCAGACCTTACTGTGAGAATCCCAATTCCACTCTTCAGCCCAAGCTACATGCATGCTGATCATGTGGTGGGCATTTGGTGACAAAGAACAGGATCACTTTGTCAGCAAAATTCTAAAGGACACCCCCACCCCCACCCTGCTCTGGGAAAAAAAAAAAAAGAGAGAGAGACAGAATAGTTATTAAAGAAGCAATGACCAAACTGTCAGCAAGCATTCCTCATCTCCCCAAAATTCATAGATTCCAAAATGCACACAGCAGTTGCTAGCTAAGGCTGAAGGTTAAAAGCACCAAAATAAACTGCATCTTGGGGGTCAGGAAGGGAGAGATTCAGAATGATTCTCTGTCCTCGATAGTACTTAAAAAAGAGAAAGGAGAGGCTCCAAAGGATCACAGAGACATGTGGCTCTTTTTAAGCCAGACACCACCAGCACAAGGGCTGGCAGCACTAACAGCCCTGAAATGAAAGTCTCCAACAGGACCTGGAGAAGATGGAGGGGTGGGGCCCATGGATGCTCTCAAAGCTAACCAAGACGACAAAGCATCTGAGCAAAGGCAGTGACGGGAACCAACCCCCAAAGGCCTGAGAAAGGCATTCACTGCTTCCTCCATCTCCCATCTCTGTATTCCTTTCCAGTTGATTAAGTGAGACTATAATTTCTGCTGGAAATTAAAGAATGAATAGAGAGATTATGCAAATAAGAAACCTGAAGACAGGAAACCAATCGTGGTGCAGCAGGTTGGAAGAAGGGGGCGAGCCAAAGAAAGGGGTGTCTGCTGGAGAGAAACAAAAAGAATAACAACAACCTTTCTTAATCAACTCTTAGGCAGAAGCTTTCAACCATTCTAGAGAAATTTCTCCCAAAGCAGATGAATCTTTAACTGAATAATGTCATCAGCAATTAAAATAGAGAATATTGCAGAGACTATCTCAGAGCAAGAAAGCCTCTAAGTTAGCTCTCAAACCCACAGAGAAGGGAGCTTGCCCTACGCCAACGTCTTCAAATACCAAACCTCAGGGGAGGGGTGGAGAGGGTGAGCTCACTCTAAGAGGAGCCGTGGATGTGGAGATCCTGAGCTCCCGAGGATTCCACCGGCTCCAGGAGGGGCTGCAGCGGTCATTCCTGCTGTGTCACTGGATACTACAATGACCATATTAACAGCTGCAAGCTGTTCTCCATAAGCAGAAACTGAGACAGAGGTTGAGGTTCAAGATGTTTATCAGGGCTCAACCTTTACAAAGTGTGGGGGCTTCTCAGGTGGTATGAGTGATAAAGAACCTGCCTGCCAATGCAGGAGATGCATCCCTAGATAGTGAAGATGGAGTAGGAAGCGGCAACCCACTCTAGTATTCTTGCCTGGAAAGTTCCATGGATAGAGGAGCCTGGTGGCTACAGTCCATGGGGTCGCAAGGGGCTGGATACGACTGAGCACAACAACCTGTAAGGGGAGGAAGAGGAGCCAGGACTGGGCAGAAGACGAGGTGGCAAAGCAACCTCTCAGTGGACACTCTAGAGTCCGGGGAGCCTTCATACTCCATGTTGTCTGATATCACCAGATTCATCACCCCTGTGCAGGTGCCCAGGAAGGGCATGTCCTAGGGTGAACAGCTCTCTGTGCAGGCCAGCCCAAGGAGACTGTCACAGAGCTGACAGCTGGCACGAGGCCCTCTGCAGACCATGATCTGTGCAGCTGTCATCCAGCCCATCCCTCAAAGTGGACCTGAGTGATTCACCTCTGCAGTTAGCACTGCCACCTCATCAAAGACAAGCTGCCTTGACACTGATCATTAAATTTAAGAATATTAAAAATATAATTTATATTACTGGGCATATATTAATAGGAATAAAATACAAACCAATAGGAGAATATTTCCATTTGTATTTAAAATAATAATCATTTTTCAGATTAAAGAAAAATTAATTGCAAGAAAAAGGTGCTCTTCCCATTTACTAAAAATTATGGAGTTATATATATATCTGTATCTGTATACTAGTGAGTGAGTGATAATTGTTCAGTCATGCTCAACTCTTTGCGACCCCATGGACTGTAGCCTGCCAGGCTCCTCTGTCCATGGAATTCTCCAGGCAAGAATACTAGAGTGTGTTGTCATTTCCTTCTCCAGGGATCTGTATACTAAGATAGACAAAAATGTATATAATTATATAAAGGATTGCCTGGATGTTATAATTCTCTCTGGGTGCTGGGATTTCAGAGGCTTTTTGTTTTCTTCTTAACATCTTTCAGTATGAAATGAATTTTCTGTGACAAACATCTGTCTTTGTAAAAAAAGATGCAAACTCAAAACAAAAGCCTCATTTCTGGTCCTCTGTATTCCACCCATGAATCCAAGTGAGTACCACCATAACCAAGGAAGGAACCTAAGACTAACGAAAAGTCTCAGATCTGGAAGTGACTCACCAGGGGAACAAGGGCTAATTTCTGGCTGCTCTGTACGTTGGTTTCCCCACCTGAAAGCTAGGGTGCAGGGAGCTGGAAGATCTCTGTAGAGGTCCTTGCAGGCCAGTGTTTTATGGTGAGAAGACAAATGTCAGCCACTCCTCCACTCTACTGTTCTTGGAAATGAGAAATTAAAGTGCCATCCCTTCTCATGCACACCCCCAATACCCTAAATAAATGTTTTTCTTTGTTGTAAGAAATCTGTACTGACAGCCATGAAGTCTGCGCTATCAGTTACCAAAACCCTGCTGGGAAAAAGCAGGCTCTCCAGTAGGTTCAACTGGGGAAAAGCAGATGTGTACCTGTGGAAGCAAAGAGGGAGGCTCCTGGAGAAACCTGGCAGGTCAGGCCAGTGAGAGTCCTCCCAGTCAGATGACAAAATCTTGATCTTGTGAAACTTTATCACTTGAAAGGCATAAATGCAATATGAACAGAAAGAATGTTTTCTGCTCTTGTCCCCAAAAGTACTGGGCTCCGGTTGTCATTCTCTGTGGTATTTGCCCTTTATCTTAGTCTTATAAGAACTGAGACCCAAAGGCAGTAGAAGCCAAAAACGATCATTCCCATTGCTACTGATTTCTGAAAAGAACTCCCTGCCTCCCTTTAAGGATGTTATTGGAGTAGCCTCTGAGGTTTCTGAGAGCAAGAATCATCTGTCTCACTAAGTTATCAATATACATCTCTAAGGCCTACCCTACCATCTCAGCACAAAACTGGCATTCAATAATTATTAAATAAATGAACAAATGAATGAATGCATATACTCCCAGGCTAAGTGTAACAACACTGAATATTGGCATACAGTATGCCATGCTTAGAAGTAATGCAAAAGGAGGGCAGCATATTCTTTCAATCCCACACTGGAATATACCTAACAGGCACACTCAAGGATTATTTGATTTCTCTACTGAGCTATAACTGCGTTTGATTTGCTGTGTCTGATTTGGGTTCAGGCTTTGTGAAGTTACACATTAACTTGTAGATTTTTATCATTATAGATGCATATGATTTCTGATTGGTAGAAAAGAGTCCCAAATGTTACCGTTTTATTGCCCGATAGGATGTAAACGAGTTTTGCATCTAGCCTAGTTAATATTCTTCAGTGCCTAGAACTACCCTGTTCTAGTGTAGTTGCTCTTTGTTTCAGCTTTATCTTCAGACTGGTTCCCTCAGTTATGAGTTAAATACTTCTTTGACATGCTCATTTTATATCTGTATGATATACCTGCTTATAACTTTAAAAAATATAGACACTGACAAAAGAAATGCAAGAAAGAAGATCTAGTTTCTAATCTAGTAAGAAAGTAAAACGTGTTCACATAAACATTTCTGTTTTAGGATAGAATGGGTACTAGCAGAGATAGGTAAAAAGAGATGACAAGTACATGGAATTAAAGAGATTGCTTCTAGCTTAGGTCAGATAGGTTTAGTAGTTATTGTCAAAGACATATACCCTTGGCGTTCCTAAAGAAGGGGCAAAGGAAACAGTCCATTAGAAGACACCTAGGAACACTACAGAGCAGTGCACCTTGTTACAGTGGGAAGGGTCAGAAGACTAAAATTTCAGTCTCAGGGATATCACTGTAATATCAGGAAAGCCACTTCTCTCTGAATGCCAGTTTCTAGCTCCAAAGCTATATGATTATTAAACAGTTCCATGACTTGAAAGTTAATTCACCTCTGTTTCAGCTATCTTCATTCCCCTTTAGGACCATCTCAATGTGGGAGACACAGACAGGAGGAGCTTTCATCAATAATCAAATCTGGATGAAATCTCACGATCCTCTCAGGCTTGGTCTATTTGTATGGGTGTCTCTGGACATCTGAGACTCCTTATCACAGCAAAGGAGCTTGACATGAGTCAAAACCGTGGAGACGCATGAGGACACAGGTTCATACACATGAGAAACCAGGTCCAAAGCTCTTAGCATAGGAATATCATCAGACACACCAGATGAGACACTCCCTTACCTTTCAAAGTTAGGGTCCATTGTGTCTACACAATGATGTTAACATGAACTGGTACTGCAGTTCCTCAGTTGCTACTGTATACATCCTAAATGAATTATTCCTTAACTTCAAACACCACTGAAACACAGAAGTAAATCATTCCGTGATTTTGCACTAACCCTCTCGCCCTTTAATTATCTGCAATTGAAAAAGTGAACTATAGCAGTGCTGGGGGTTGAAGTGAGTAGAGAGTAGAGGTACATGAATTTGTTTCAAAACCAGCCATTGTTCCATCCTGACTGATGTAAAAGAAGCATTCTGAGGTTGCACTGAGAATCTCTTTTTCTCAGCACATATGTGTATATGTCCATTTCTCCCCATCCCATAACTATCTCCCCCACAGCATCTACCAGAGCACCCTGGAAAGAAGAAGAACTCAAAAAATACCTGATGAATATCTAAATGAGAAGACAAATCCATGAATCACTTAGAGATGGAAAAGGACAGAATATCATTCTGACTCCAAAGAGGTAAAATCTGATACAGAAGACTGAGTGACATTCGAGAGCCAGGAAGCAATGCAATTCTTCTGCTACAACTGGCACGATTCAGAGCCTTACAAGATAATTATATATGTCTCTGGAAGATTAGAGATTTTGAGAGTTGAGATAAGAGCAATAAATACGATTAAGAGGATAAAAATCGTTTCTGTGAGGGAAATAAAATCATAGCAGCAGAGGTTACATTAGATCGGAGAGAGGCCTCCCGGCTGTCATCAGGTACCAATGTGCCTACAGTTGTGAGTTCCATTTAATTACTAACAATAAAACATCCACAACGAAGGAATCTTGACGCTAGACAACCTGCAGAAATAGTACATTTCTGAAACTCTTGGCAAGACATAGTCTATCATTTTTGTCAATGTGGCTTAATTAACAACATGTCTGTTCCCACCCCTAGCAAACATATTTTGGTTTAAAAGCCCACGTCCTCTTCGTTGCCAGAAAGAACATCCACAGCCATCAGTTTCAGTGCTATACTCTGCTCATGAATAAATATCAAGTTTGTGACCTTTATCACATCCTCTGGGCAAGGATTATTATAATGAGACCAGAGATCAGTGGTCTCCACTCGTACAACAGGAAAACCCGGACGTGAGGAAGGCCATTCCAAAGAGAAAGGTGATTAAACATGAAACAGTCCTCTGAGAAGCCCCTTACTCAGTGATCTTTAAAAGCACCATCTGTCTCGGAGGACTCCGCAGTAGCGCTGTCTGGGGCTGGGACAGCAACAGATGAAAGTTAAGCTCAATGTGCAGGCTCTGGGAGTATAAGATGCTTTCAAGGCCACAACAGAGCTGGGACTCTGCCACCTCAAAGCTTCCTCAGAAGTAGCAGAGCTATAAATTCCAATAACATCAGAAATGGCTCTGGCTGACTCTTAACTCTTCGGAAAGTCACCAGAATCTATGTAGATAAAGCTGGCAGGGTACAGAAGACCAGCTGAAATTTGGGACAATCCCACACACTTCACAATTGGTTCCTTTTGATTTTTTTTCCTGAAGTCTTGAACCCCCTCAGTTAAATTATTTGCATAATTTTTGTACACAGCATTCAAATTTTTGTGATAAGCTGGGAGCATCAATAAATCACACTAACATTGTTTGAGTATTCAAGTTTACAAAACATGTGTGCATAAATTGACCAGTTTTTTAAAAAGTCTTTCTTGTACAATATTTCCAAACATACATAATAGAGATAATACCATGAACACTCATGTATCCCTCAAGCAAATCTTAAAACGTTGCCTCATTTCCTTTAGATTTTTAAATAAGAAATAGATACAATGATTCCGTTGTACTTAAAGTGCTGATTCCTACCCTGAAATGTTGCAAGTGTCTCTCTCAAGCATGTGTTCATACTTTTACTCCATGTGTAGTCATAAACAATGAACAGTATTGGTTTTTTTTGTGTGTTTAACATTAAATAAACAGTGTTGTTATACAAACCATTCTGCAATGTTCTTTTCTAAACTTTATGCTTTTGACACTGACTCATGTTGAAAATGGGCTTCCCAGCTGGCACAGTGGTACAGAATCCACCTGCAAATGTAGGAGACTCACAAGACTTGGGTTCAATCCCTAGGTCGGAAAGATCCCCTGGAGTAGGAAACAGCAACCTGCTCCAGTATTCTTGGCTAGAAAATTCCATGGACAGAGGAGCCTAGCAGGCTACAGTTCATGGGGTTACAAAGAGTTGGACACGGCTGAGCATGCTGTCACACATGTTGAAAATATGACTAGTTCATTCATTCTAACTGCTATACAGCATTCAAATTTGGGCTTCCCTGGTGGCTCAGATCGTAAAGAATCCTCCTGTAATGTGGGAGACATGGGTTTGATCCCTGGGTTGGGAAGATCCCTTGAAGGAGGGCATGGCAACCCACTCCTGCACTCTTGCCTGGAGAATCCCCACGGACAGAGGAGTCTGGTGGGCTACAGTCCATGGGGTCGCAAAGAGTCAGACACAACTGAGCGACTAAGCATACATAGCACATTCAAACTGAATTTAATTTTCAGAGAAATCTTGTGCCTGAAATGGTGAAAGGATAAATATTTTACCCAATTCTATGAAGCAATGATTAACTCTGACTTAATTCTTCTTACTCAAAAGTTCCATGCTTTTATTTTTTTACCGCAAAATTCTTGATATCTGAAAGTAGAATGAGATTGGCAATTACAAAGTTTTCACACCAAAGGCTGCAGTTTGGGAAAGGAAAACAGCTCCATTCTCATTATTGTCTCTAGATTCTTCCCTGAACAAACTCTGCCACCAACTTCAGTAGAGAAGATGCCAAACTGAATGCCTTGGTTTCCTTAAGTTAAACTACACTCTGGGAAACCTGAACAGCGTTGGGGTATTTGATGCTATTAATTCTAACATTAGGTTAATTACCATTCTATTAATTCTAATTAACATTAGAATTCTAGAATTAACTTTAACATCTTTTGAGGTGTGATGGTACTGTGGTTACGTTAAAAAAGAAAAACACGTTGTTTAATATTTACAAAGTTTGTTTTGCAAGATGAAAAGTTCTCGAGATTGGCTGCACAGAAACATGAACGTGGGACATGACCCCATTGAACTGTGAATGGTTAAGTTGGCACATTTTATTTTTTATATATTTTGCCATTAATTTTGAAAAAGGAAAAAGCAATCTGTAGGGGAAAATTATATGTCTGGGATTTGCTTTAAAATAATTCAAGGTGGGGTGGGGAGTTACTGATGAAAAACATCAGCTGAGTTGATAACAATTAAAGTGAGGTGATAGGTAAATAGGGATTCATTTTACTAGTCTCCCTGCTTTTATAAGTTTGCAGTCCTCCAAAATATAAAAAAAAGAATTGTAACAGGGGTTTAGCCCACCCCCACCCTACCCCCCCAAGTTTTCTTAACCAGTTGTTTTGTTTTTAAGTAGAAATAAAAAGCAGTGTACTTTTTGAAATGCTAATAGTTCTGAGACCTATTTCACCTGTTGTAGTTCTAGAATGGACAGTGCTTCTCAAAGTTGAATGCATGTATATATGCTTCACCTTGGGACCTTGCTAAAATGTGGTCTCTGTTCAGCAGGACTAAGGTAGGGTCTGAAATTCTGCATTTCTAACATGTTCCCATGTGATGCTACTGGTCCCAGGGTCAAGCCTTTGCAAGAGAAGTCAGCAAAGCTTTATTTAGATTGCTTCTCTGGGGACTAGAAGAACGCTAATACTGCAGCCATGATCTGAAGAAAGCTCTCCCCACCCTTTGCACCCCAGGACCAGGTACCACTACGCACTCAGGGGTAACCACCAAAACGGACCACAGGACAAAAACAGAAGAATCCCAGGACTCAAGTTTGTTTTTTCAGGGCTAGTCTTGTATACTCAAACTCATTAACTAACAATGAAAAAATCTCACCCTGATAGATTTCTGCTTTTAAATCTATTGAGTAATGACTAAACCAAGAAACGTGTCTAGAAGTCAAAGCTCAGAGGCCAAGGCAAGACTTGGAAATCATTAACAAGCTGTGAGGTTAAAAGAGCAAAATATCTTGGAAACTAGTAATTCCATTTGATAAAAGAAACAAAATCCACTTAAGTATGCAATTACATAACAACCATCAAATCTCTGAGGAACCAAAAAAAAAAAAAAAGGCAATTTCTACCTGTAAAAAATCCTATCACAAAATCCAATTAGTTCAGCTAATGTTTTATGGTCATCAGGTAGACAAAGTCTTTGGTCCTCAGAGACTACTCTATTATCTGTTAGACTAGGCATGCCCAGAGGGCAGGGATTATAATTTATAATCGAGGATTCCCTCCTTTAGCCAGTATGATATGTGATTAAGCCCTTACCGTATGAGCTCACAGTTCCCTGAGAGCTTGCTAAATGCTAGGCAGGCACTAAGCAGTTTATATGAATTATTGTCCTCACTCATTGTCTTTTGCAATCTAATTACAACCTTCTAAATCCCTCCCTTCTTGGCAAATATTCTTCCCAAAAGGTTCGTTCTTGCTTCTCTCAGCAGTGAGTGATGTTGCACAGAAGGCACTAGCCCTCTGCCCTTTCAAGTCCAGATTCAAGCTATATCCAAAGTGTAGAGGAATGACTCAGAACACGCCCCTCCCTTACTATTCACACAGGCCAGGCAGGGACAGCCATGGGAGGGGTATGAAAGAAACCACACCGGCCCTGCCTCAACAAACAGACCAGTGGAAAGTCACCAGCAGAAAAATTAAAATATATTTATTCATCACCACCACCCTGACACACACATCCTATAATTCTGTTTAGAGAAGGCAGAGGGAATCCTTCTGACAAAAGGATTAAGGCAGTCTCCATTAAGATGGTTTTCAGGCTGGATCTTGAAAAATAGGTATACATATAATACATGAAAGAGGAAAAATATGAACGGAGGCATGTGAGAATCTGAAGCAGGGAGTAGCTTGGAATGGCTGGCATGCAGAAACCCAGACAGATGGAGCTCCCTGGGGAAGAGAATTAATGAACTGGTTATTCCGAGACATTCCTTGGCCCTGAATCTATACTTCCGTACTTAAGCCTTAATTTTTACTTAATATGTGTTATTCTTTGTAAGACGTCTCACTGTGCCTAGTCCCAGAAATATTTCCATGAGACTATAGCCTGGAGCGAAAGGACAAGACACCTGCCCAGGCACCACCTGTTCTGCCCCAAGAGTGCATCATAGGATGTTAAAGAAACAGGTCCAAAACCAGTTTCTAGACACTTGTTTCAGGGTGGCTTGAGCCCAAGCCAAAACTGACACCCAAAATAAGTCACAGAGAAGCAAAACACCGTGAATCAAGAATACAAAGACTTAAAAAGTGTTTTATGAGTTGTCTGCAAAATGTGCTACAGCAAAACATGATGGTAAGTAAAAGTTTCCATTCACAATGAGAAATAATTCTACCAATGTGTAAATCAAGTCCAAAACCTTTCTTAGAAAGGCTTCAGGTCCTGAACACCTATATGCAGAGTGGACACTCAGTATAACAAAACAATAAAAAGTGTGGCTTAGTCAAAATACTCAAAAGAATTCAAAGTTCAGAAATGTATTCTCTGTAAAGGATAGGTTTCAAGAAATAAATTATCTAATGTTATTTCTGAAACATCACATAGTCATGAAAACAAATCTTTTTACTTTGTTTTATTCCCAGAATACATGGAAACCAGAGCAATCTTTTTCTTGTCATTCTTTAGTGGTCCTGAAAAAACACCTCCTTGGAATAAGTAACTGAGAATGTCCCTGCCTCAATTAGAGGAGAGTGGTTTAGTTGCTAAGTTAGGTCAGATTCTTGAGACCCCATGGTCTATAGCCCTCCAGGCTCCACTGTCCATGGAATTTTTCAGGCAGTGGAGTGGGTGACCATTTCCTTCTCCAGAGGATCTTCCCAACCCAGGGATCGAACCCAGGTCTTCCATACTGCAGGCAGATTCTTTACCAACTGAGCCACCAAGAATTCTTCTGTATGAAGACCAAATACATCAAAGTTGTCTGTTAATGGTAAAGTATGTGCAAACAAACAAAAAACCTCATAACTGTGTTAGCTAGTCTATTTTCACAGACCACAGTTGCCAGGGGAAATCCCCATCAGAAATGGAAGGACTACGAAAATTTTTCCTACTGTTTTCAACTCTACTGGAAAATTATAATTTGAGTGAATCCTAAAAATTCAGGATACCGGATAGACAAAGAGTTTCTATTTGTCCTTTAAAGAAAGCCTGGGTTTCAGAGGGTGGCAGGCTTAGCTTTTAAATGCCTGATGGGGCACTGTGACAAAAGGTAAACCTGAGCTTCCTACAAGGTAATTCTCTAGGTATTGAAAAAGTCTGTTTTATAAGAAATGATTGAAGAAAAGACCTTACCTATAATGTTAACAGTTGGCAAACCATGCCTCTTCCTGACTGCACAGGTACAAACTCCATAAATTCTGAAAGCCATGCAGCCAAGTGATTGTGCTATCTTGTAAAAATCTCTGAAATACCTGAATTTCAGCAAAAACAATATATGACATGAGAAACAGCATGAAGTCATAATGGCCGCTCTCACATCTCCCCTGGCAGGTGGTTATGTTACAGAATCTACAGTCCTCTCACAGAGGTGTCTATCAGATCCAGGCAGACCAATGGGGAAAGGGAGAAAGAATGGTGATTTTAACATATTAATGATATAAAATCAAAGACTGTCTTCAGGGGAGAAAAAATGATGGTGACATATTCAAAGTTGTTATACTTTTACAGGTCATTTTCTCATCATTTTTTAACAGCTTATCTCAAAGGAAAAGAACACCATCCAGGGGAAGATGAAACCAAAGATTTATTTAGAATACAAAACACACATCATCTTCAGACTCCTAGAAAGTTCCACTAGAAGCTTCCTGCTCAAATTAATTGGCTGAGCCATTTTATTTCAAATAGGTAAGTAAGGTCCTACCTTTGATATTTCTAAACTTTCTGTCTTAGCCCCCTCCCGAAAAAAGGCAACTCAATCTTGGACATAAGAAGTCCATATCTCTTCCCCCTCCCCTTCGCCCTGTCCTCTCCCACCACACTCCCACACCAGGAGATGTCAGCACCAGCTCCACCCTCCCATCCTCAATGGCTGGTACCTTTGACCAACTATTCTCTCTCTCCAGGCTTCTATTTCTTTTCCATAATAAGGATGGTGGCCATTTGTCTTAGGTACCAACTGCACATAAGGCACTGGGCTAAGAATGTTTTATACTTAATTCAACCTCACAAATGCCCAGTGAATTGCCATGAGGGTCAAGGAAGTTAAGACTCATGCCAATATTTTAGATAGGAAAAGGCAAAACAGGGATTTAAACCAAGGAGCTACCCAACTCCCAAGTCCTTGCTCTTTGATCTTTCCATATCTCTTTCATAAAAAGAAAGTGTCGGCATGCTGATTGCTAAAGGTCCTTCAGATCTGACATCTGATTTCCAATAGCTTTCATCTCCAGGTCCAGAATTTCATCATCTGAACTCATCTTGCCCATGCCTAATTATTTGTCTGCAGCATGCTCTGGACAGGAGAAGACAGGGATCTGAGGATCAGGGCAACTCTGGCACTAGTACTGAATTTGCTTCTCTCCACCTGATGTCTCCCACGCAGCTGGGCCTCTGTGCTTCCTGTCACCTGCCTGCCTGCATATGTGCCAGCCCTCAGCTTCCTTCATCCAAGATCTCAGGTCACTTCCCAGCCAGTATGCAGGACAAAGGTTTAAAAAGCAGCCTACACTAAAAACCTTAAGATAATACATGCTGACACTCTGCTTGATGCTTCATGCCTCAGTAATATTATGCATTAATTCAGTAACGTCTCAAAAGTCACCATGTTTATTTATTCATTCACTTGTCCAGCGAAATACTGAGTGCCTTCTCTTTGCTAGGCACAGGGTGGCAGTGAGATAACATTAGCCACATTTATATACATGTGTGGACATGTCAAGCCAAGCACAAAGTGGCACAGAGCAAAGATTTTCAAGTCTGTCTTAAGCCTGAAATGGTAATAACGGGATAATGCTCTCAAAACATCTCCAATAACTTATTGGCTCCATACCCAACAATACAAAAAGTGCTTTCACATACATTATTTCATTTAATTCACCAAGTCTACTATTTATTTTTAAAGAAAATAGTGTCCTTATATTTCCAAAATGCAGGGCAGTATAATCAAGTAAATTTCATTAAGAGTAGCTCAGAGTGTGCTGTGCTTAGTTACTCAGCCCTGTCTGACTCTTTGCAACCCTTTGGACTGTAGTCCATCAGTCTCCTCTGTCCATGTGATTTTTAAGACAAGAATACTGGAGTGGGTTGTCATTTCCTCCTCCAGAGAATCTTTCCGACCCAAAGTTTGAACTGACATCTCCTGTGTCTCGAGCACTGTAGGTGGATTCTTAACCCACTGAGCCACATCACCTTTTAAAACTTTTGATGATCCACAGACCTTCAAGGAGAAGGACGGAGTCCTACCCTATCTGCCCAGGTGCACAAAAAGTACCAGGAACACAGTCACCTCACAAACAGCAAATGTCCTTTATCCAAACTAGGGCCATTACTTAAGCCACCCACTTTAATTCAATTCAACATACATATACTCAATTTCATCTTTATGCCAGAATTTACTTATTTTTTTTTATCCTACATAAAGTATATACTCCTAGGGATCTCAGTCTGGTCATTAGATGGGGGATAGAGAAGCCCGTGGACAGAGGAGCCTGGTGGGCTGCTGTCCATGGGGTCGCACAGAGTCGGACAGGACTCAAGCGACTTAGCAGTAGCAGCAGCAGAAAAAGGCGACAGGGAGGAAAAAAACGAAGATCATTTCCAGGTTACAGAGAGTAGCTTGATGCTGATGTGTGGATAACCAGACCCCATACTGCCACAGTTTTACATGAGAAATAATAAATCTATACTTTGTTTAGTCATCTTAGGGCTTCCCTTGGGGCTCAATGGTAGAGAATCCCCTGCCAATTCAGGATATGCGAGTTCAATCCCTGGGTCAGGAAGATCCCCGGGAGGAGGAAATGGCAACCTACTCCAGTACTCTTGCCTGGAAAATCCCATGGACAGAGGGGCCTCGAGGGCTATAGTCCATGGGGTCGCAAAAGAGTCAGACACAACTTAGTAACTGAACAACAACAACAGTGACCTTAGGTTTTCGTTGTTGTCATCGAATTCAAATGTGTGTTTGTCCCTAATATAATCAGAGCCAGACACAATAGGTCTCCAAGCAAAATTCCGGCTGCAGACAGCTGACATATACCGCCTGGATTAGAATAACAAATGTAACAGGAGAGTTGGAAAAGCTTCACAAGAAGCACTGACTTTTCCTGTTTCCAAATCAGTAAGAGAAAAAGCAAAAGAGGGATTTTGAAAAAAAAAAAAAAAAATCAACTGTGAGAGAGCGGCAGTGACAGGTGTTAACAAAAGTTAACGTCTTTGGTAGAAGTACTAGTAATAGTACAGAAAAGGCTTGAACTCGTCTTCCACACAAGCTGTGTAACCTCTGCCAAGCTACTTAATCCCTGTGTCTCACTTTCCCCATCTAGAAAGTGTGCTAGCAAAGACCAAGCCTCAAAAAAATGTCAGCTATTCTTATTGTTATAGAGGTGATGGGAGGCCCTTCCCAAAGTAAAAATGTGCTACATGAGAAAAGGAAAGCTCCAAAAGCTGCAAACACAAGGCAAAAATTTTAGCAAATACTTTTCAGTGGCTTAATCTGATTGTAGGCATATTACTTAACCGGCTGAGCCACCAAGGAAGTGTTATTTAACCCATCTACACCTTAATTCCTTGTTTGGCAGGAGGGGAAAAAACAAAACTACTTACCTCACAAGATTTGGGGATAGAAGCACTTTGTACACTACTGTGTGTCAAATATTCCAATTATTAGCCCAAATATTAAATACAAAATCTCTATTTCACAAAATACATGCATAAGACCACCCAGAAGCACATGAGAAAGTGGTTCCCTGTTGCTCAGACAACCCCCTGCTTATCATCATCAGCTTCCAAAGTACCTTCACCCCCAACAAGCTCCCTGGTCCTCACATCTCCCAGCGGGTGGGAGTTCAAATACTTTTGTCCCCATTTTACAGATGAAGATTTAGAAACTGGGTCTCTGAATTCCTAACCCAAACACATCCCCATATCTAATCCTAGGCAGAAAGGCCTACAAAATCTTAATATAGGAGTCTGCCGAATTCTTTTAATTTTCAGTCATTGCTTATTAATACAGCCAGTACAGGCAGACTTGGGGCTAATATTACAGAAATTGAAAAGCAAAAAGTAACTATAATTACCCTAATGCTTCTAATAGAGCTACACAATGGACGCAGAATTATGTACAGAGCGGAGAAAATTGTATTAGACACCTCTAAACCTTTGAAATTATATTACTTAGAACCTTGGCAAGTGAGCAGAAAGCATTTAAAAGACAATTAAGATGAATTTCCCATTTGGTATGCTACTTAATTTGCAGGAAAATATGTGGCCGTCACCTTCAGTGTAAACAGCCTTCAAAGGGCCTTCCACAGTGAAGGCACGGTCTGCTCAGGACAAAGCCCTGAGCTTCTGCACCCACTGCCAGAAGCAGGGGCCAGGTGACCGAACCCTGACAGGGACCGAACTCCCCTGGAAGCTCTGAGTCACTCTTCTGAGAGCCACAGGAGATCTGAGCTTATCTGTGTGTCTTGTGACATAATACCAGGACTCCCTCAAATGAGAACAGAAACCACTCTCCAGACACTCCCTCGAAAACTAAATAACTGTCCCCAAACCAGCCACTGCAGCAGGTCTCCATGTCTATCCCAGAAACTTTAAACATACAGCTTTTTGACAGAAATTTTGGTATCAGTTAAGAGAGGGATGATTCCACTTAAGGAATTCTAGCATCATATACTAGGGTATCCCAATTTCTTCATTTGACAGCTGGAGAAAGTTGGGGCTGGAGAGAGGAAGTGACTTACTGAAGATGAAGACACATAGTGAGTAACGGAATGAGGCAGCCAATGTCCGTGATACAAAACGATATTCCTTTTCCTGGAACACCTGAGGAACATCCTAAACAATCTGAGCCTTGTTGAGGCAGGCTTTGCTGGCCATCTCTCAGAGCCAGCCCAGGATCTCCCACACCCAGGCTCTACTTTCCTCAACTGCTTTTGGAGTCCAGCATACTGTCACCCAGCTTTCTGATCAGCCCTCTATCTGGTTCCCCTGAAGACAAATAACAGAGCCTTTTCTGTCTTGGAGATCTCAACCTCTCATCACAAGCTGCTGGAATCCTTTAAGAGGCTCCCCAAGAGGCACAGCAGTAAAGAATCCGCCTGAGAATGCAGGAGATGCGAGATGCAAGAGATGTGGGTTAGACTCCTGGGTCGGGAAGATCCCCTGGGGTATAAAATGGCAACCCACTCCAGTATTCTTGCCTGAGAAATTCCATGGACAGAGGAGCCTAGTGGGCTACAGTCCATGGGGTCACAGAGAGTTGGAAACAAGCTGAGCCAGTGAGCACAGACGCACACACAGGAATCTTACAAACTTGCTGCCCATGATCCATAATGTACAGACTAATTTTTTTCCTGAGAAAAATTCCTCAAACAGGAGATGAAGCTCCATCCCTGCATTCACACTCCTTCCTCCCACACTCCATCCCTCCACCTCCCACCTGAGCAGCAGGAATAAGCATCTGACTAGAGAGGCCCCATGCCATCTCTCAAAGGGAAGGCTCCTTTAGGCTTCTTCTCATCTAATCACGACACAAAAACAGTAAGATTGAGAAGAAAGATAAGGATTGGCCAAAAAAAAAGCTCCTCATCTTGGAGCATATTCTCAAGCCCTTTTTAGCCTCTTCAAGATTCTTGGCATCCAATTCATCATCAACTCCAAGTTGATCATCAATCCTCTCCGCACAGAGGATTGTGTGGAGCCAGTCACAGGGATTTCCTACAGAGGCAAGAAATGAAGAGAAGTGGAAGGAGTGGGAGGACCTGCTAGGAAATCTCTTCCTGGCCCCTACATCTCAAGGGACGTGTAGGAGTGAAAGTCTTTTCCTAATACTTTTACTTCCGGTTCAGCGCCCACCTTCTTCACTTCACCAGCAGGTGCCCAATCTCCAGTACCACTCTGAATTCTCAAAAGGATTAGTGTAACCTTAAACTCCATATGCAGACTCTTAAGAGAATGTTCCATATTCTCCTATACCTAAATACATACCGCAACTATCTCCAAGTCAGGTCTCCCCAAAACTATTTCCCTCAACGAAAACTATCAGTATAAGCATCAGATTTAAAACTTCAGCTTTATTTTAGTTACTTTAATCCAGCGGAGCCAAGAGGTTTCTGATCCATGTAGCCCATCATTATTGGGGAGGTTGCTCTGTTCCCCTTCTGAAGGCCACTTGGGCTGGGTTCACAGACTGATGAATTAAGAATCATGCTGATTGGTCCTACACTTTTGGAAATTTCTGAGAAACAAATAAAGGCAGAAGAAATTTCTTTTAGTTTCCTGGAAAACCTAGCCTTTTATTTATAAAAGTTTAAAAAAAAAAAAATCAATAGGAGCCCCACTGTACCTACTCAAGAAAATGTTCAATCAAAATGTTTGTCGAAAGAATCACACTAGACCTGCATTCAGACAACTTATGTTATGATTCTCTGTTCACAGGCTGACCTATTAATCCCATTTAGAGGAAGTAAAAAAGATTTTTCAGCCAAAAGCTAGAAGAAAAGGGCAGTTCCATGTACTGAGTTCCTCATTTAACATATTAAACATGCACTAATTTGATCCTTAAAAGAAAAACCCTATGAAGTTGGCATTCTCTTCAAAATCTTTAAAAATTAAAACAGTATCAAATTAAAAGATGAAATATTCTTTTATCCATGCTTTATGAACAAACGATCAGAAAGGACAGTTGTGACACAAGACACAGTCAAGGTCACATGACCCAGTAACTGATTCAGATCTGCCTGAGTCCAAAGTCTACATTTTTGTTCTCCGGTGTCCACCTTGGTGCTTGTAATCTCAGAGACTGACCTCCTGTTTATTCCCTCTTCTGTGGCATTGATGCCTACCCTCCCTTCCAGATCCAGAATGACAAAAATAACTGGTAAGATTCTTCTCAAACAATAAAATTTGTTTGATCCACAAATCTGGATACAAAGATATTGCTGCTAAAAACTAAATCCTCCATGCTAGCCTGGTATCCTGTTAGCATTTCATAAATGTGAGCAATACTATGGCTGGCTAGTTACTGAGCATCTCCACAGGCAATCAGGCAGCTCCAATCGTTTGATATTAGGAGTTCAACTTTGGGGTTTCTTGGGTATCACTGCAGAAGCTTGCCTACGGCCATGGGACCTCCGACAGGAGCAGAGGACATGAGATGCAAGGATTAAAGCTGCCTCCAGACGTGACATGGGTAAGAAAGGGTCCAGGAAATCAATAGCTCTTCTCATATTTCTACACTGAACATCAAGGTATAACAATAAATGATAGATTCCTCCATAACAGAGAAAGAGAAACAAGACAAGGAAAGAGAGGACAGGGGAGTTAATAACAAACATGTTCCACTAGACTAAACAATCTTCCTTCTGGAAGGAACAACAACTCTGTGAGGCTTCAGAGGTATTTACTCTAAAAATGACAAATGACAAAACTGACGTTTAGAGAAGTTATCCAGTTTGTTCAAGGTCACTAAGCTAGTCAGTTAACAGTGAGGAGCCAAGGATACAGGTTTCCTGACTCTGGACCCAGGGATCTTTAGGCTCACAAGCCGCTTTAGAGCTGGAGGTGGCTTCAGTCACATATTGTTAAAATCACTGGGTTTCTCGTTTCCATTCTACTAGGAACTTGCTATACGGCAACACAGAGTGAGAACTGTGACAAACCAGAAAAGGGGGGGCACTTCTAAAGGACACAGCCGCTGCTCAGTACCAGGTGACTATGAACAGGAAATAAGGTATAGTCCTCATTTTTCAAATTGGAAATCTAGTCTTGTGAAACACCTGCCAACTTTTAAATGTTTGTTCTATTTAAAAATACCATGTTGGTCGAATCAAATACATATAGAAGAAACCAAGCCCACGGGAAACCAGTTCTAAATCTGATGCAAATTTGCATAGTAAAAGGCCAGACCGTGTGGTTGGTTCCTGACTAAAGAGTCACGAAGGCATGCGGTTACTGGTGCCATAAATCCATGTGCTCACCAAGCACTCTCCCTCAAGCATACATACTACTACTTTTCAAGTATACATAGATGCTATTATGGAAAAAACTCAAAGTAATTTACATGGTGAGCTAAATTCATAGGAGCTTTCTATAACTACTCATTTTTCTCCAATAAACTGACTGTAAAAACATAACCACTACCATTTGAATCCTCATCAGTTTTTAATTAAAGAAAAGACCCTCGTGTTTAGAAAAGGTTGGAAAATATTGAACTAGATAATATCTAAAGCGTGCACATTTTAATTCCATGGCTGTAAGCTGCAAAGAGGTGGGCATCTAAGAAGATAAGTCCCTTGAACACACCAAGGTATATATCCTTAAAACTTAGCATACATAAGGTCATCTCAATGGCTATCGTTACCTGTTTTCTATCTAACTGCTCAAGTTCAAGAACAAAAGTGAAGTAGCCATTCATACTAACAATGTTTATTCAACAATTACATTTCAGGCAAGTAGAAAAAGAAAAATAATAAAAGGTCCAAGACAAGCTATCATTGAGCTTTAGTGACAACAGGATATGTCAGACACCAATAATACAAACTCATGATGGATCAGTGCAATTAAGACACCTGTGAAGCTAGGGTGCAGGTTCAGGAGAATATGACCTGTCCTGCGCTAGCCTGAAGGGCCTCCTGGAGAAGTAATGTTTGATTAAACTGAGATCATCTAGGGAAGTAGAAGCGACAGTGTTGGCTGCATGGGCGAGTGGAGGAGGGATGGGGCATTTCAGGGAGGGCCTTCGTGGTGGGGATGTGGTATTTCTAAAGAACTGAAAGGCCAGAGGGGCTGAAACCAAGAGTGAGCGGGCATCTGAGGTGGGTCTTAAAAAGGCGGAAAGAGACAGACACAGAGGCCTTCTACTCCTGTTCACAATGTTTAGGTTTTTACTTTACGACAGACTGCATGTCAGTACCTTACATGGCACCCCTCTCTCAAAGCAGGTGTACAAGAAATATACAGCGAAACTGAAGGGGTGGCAGGAGGGGACACCAGAGATGTAAGCAGGAGCTGGGTCCCCAACCCGCCGTAAAATATGCTAAGGAGTCTGAACTTCACGTGAAGAATGATGGGTTGTCCCCGAGGGCTTAGGCCTATTTAAAAGGTGACTTAGTGTGGAGAATGGATTTAAGGGATGTGAGAGTCAAAGCAGAAAACCCAGGGAGATTCCTGCAGTAACCCAGGAAACAGACAGTAACGGCCTGAACTAAGGTGGTGACCGTGGGAATGGAAAGAAGAAAACAGAGTCTAATGGAGGAGGCAGAGTGGACAGACCTCAGTTCCTTTTCAGCTTTGGGGTAGGAACATGAGAGAGGGGCTCAGGATGACTTTCAAATTCGTCTTATGACTCTGGTGAAAGATGGCGTGGTTGATTAAGGAGGAGCATAGATGCACGTTGGACAATCAGTTCATGGCACCTTTGGGTTAACTGAGTGGAACTGTCCAAAAGTCAGTAAAATCCAGGCTGGGGCACAGGCTCGGGAGGCAGCAAGAGAGATGGGAAATGACTCAACAAGAGAATCAGAAAAAGTATGAGCAGAGAAGGGGCAGAAGCATCATCAAGGGCTGGACAAAGAAATACAAGTCCATCCCTCACATGGAGATGGAGGAAAAAGGAGAAAACCAGCAAGAAAACGTTGCCATGGAAGCCAAGGGAGGAGAGTTTAGGAGAGACTGATTGACAAGGTCAAGCTGGAGAAGGAAAGACAAACCACAACACCATGTTGTTCCCTTTTGGTTGGTATTTCCTTCAGGGCTGGTTGGCATTTCCTTCAGGGCTGGTTGGTATTTCCTTCAGGGCATTAATCTACCTTATTTTTTCACTGTCCATCTCCTTCTAAGACTTGTAACCCAATAACATGAAGATTTGTTCTTCACTATATTCCTGCTGCCCACAGAGGACTTGCTGCACAGAAATTCTCTAAGATCTCTTTTGAAGGGATGTATGGAGAATGCCTGGGTGCGTGTTTAGGAAGGAATTGGTAACGAAGGAGAAACTGCAGATGAAACGAGCAGAAATCATCCCCCAGGAAGAGGGCTGGGCTGGCAGAGAGGATGGGACCCAGTAGACAGAAACAGAAGTAGGCTGGTCTTAAATGACACTCAGAAAGATCATTTCCCATCCATCCTCTTCCCCGAGAACCAGAGATTATAAAATTCTCTCCCATGACTTTCTACACGGCCATTCCCCTGAGATTTTATTCCAGGAAAATCATGAGTAAGTAGTTAGGGGATAAGACTTCCAGTTCTAATCCTATGCATCGTGAGCATGAGATTTTCAAGAAGTGACCTCATCCCAGTGACTGGTTTTTTTTATAGCATGATGCCAGTGTGCTTCAGTGGTTTAAGTCGAGACAGTGTACAAACATGTGCCCTGACAGAGCAGGGAAACAGGACAGGGTTTTTATTAAAGAATCATTCACTTTTGAAAAGTAGTCACTTACCCCACTAAATAGAAAGGTCCCTCAGCTCACTTAAAACCCAGTTCAGTTTATAAATTTTGATTTCTTAGTAAATGTCCTAAGAGTACTTTTGACATCTGTCTTTCACTGAAAAAAAGATCAGCTCCCCATTCTCCCCTCCCAGTGATAACCTTAACTGTCCTAATTAAATGTTCTAAATCTGGAATGACATGGGGGGAAAGGGGGGTTGCAGAGCCTGTGCCCTCATAAGACTTGCCCTAATTTACTTAGCATCAAGGGCTCAGTTGACCTTTACCCAGCCTTAAATCAATCAATTAGCTGAGACACACCTTCTTTCTTTCAAAATGAGGAGACCACATGGATAAGATGATATTTCACACAAATCACTTTCAATAAACATAAACCACAAGCACTATAAGAATGTTTGCCCTGAGGCTGCCAAGAAAGGCCAAATGATAGAATAAAAAGGCTCCGGACCAGAAGCCGGAAGAATCATATTAGCAACTGGCTTGCACTGGAAAATCACACCAACCTCTTCTCTACTCTGCCCACCATTCCCTGTCTTCCATCATCTCCATCAACAATTAACACCACCTCATGTTTTATGCCAGAGCTTCCTAGGTGATGCAGTGGTAAATAATCCATCTGCCAATCAGGTTTGATACCTGGATCAGGAAAATCCCTTGCAGAAGAGAATGGCAACCCACTCCAGTAATCCTGCCTGTAAAATCCCACGGACAGAGGTGCCTGGCCGGCTACAATCCATGGGGTCGCAAAGGGTCAGATATGACTGAGGAACTGAGCACAACAACACAACACGTTTTACACCAGCAACCAGCACAGAACCTAGCACGGTGATGACACTCATGTTACGGAAAGGCATAAGGGGCTAAAAGCCCAACTGCTTAGGTTTGAATCTAGCCTCTCACCAGCTTGAGCAGGTAACTTAACTACTGTAATTTATCAGGAAAGTGAGGATGGTAGCAGCAGCCCCATTACAGAGTGGTTGTTGGGATTAAATGTGTTAATGATTACAAAGCACTTGCAACAATGCTCAATAAACAGCAGGGAAGAGTTTCCCAATATAATCATTATCACTGTCGTGGCCAGTGTGACCTCGAGCAAGTCACTGTCCACCACAGGGTTAAATTTCCCCACCAGCAGCATGATGAGGTGGATGAACTAATCTCAGGAAGATCCCCACTAGCTTAACTCCTCTGTAATTCTCTGAATCCTATTACAACTCTCTAAATCCTCCTAAGGTTCTGAGCTCTCAGACCAGCAGCAGAGAAGATCACCAGGAGTCTTAACAGCCCAGAGAGCTGGACCCTGTATCTCACAGACTACTCAGCCAGCACCCTTCCTTACTGTAGATAACAGACTGTTTAGAGATGAAAATATTCACTGTGATACTCAAACTGTATAGACAGCAGAGATGTGAGAAAAGGACACGCATCCTGGTGGCAGGGGGCGGGGGTGGGGGTGGGGTGGGAAACAGACTAGGAACAAAGACAAAAAGTGAACATGACACCCCAGAAACGCACTGTACCCACCAGGTTATTTCTTTAGCATTCTTCATCTGATAGCAACTCAAAAACTTCAAACTACAAGGCAGCTGTGTAGCAGGGAAACATTCCCTACCTACAAGTATAGCTTCTCAAAGTGACTTTAATCCCTGGCAGGTGCTCCCCAGGGAGCAGACACTGCTGAGGCGAGTCTTAGGTGCAAACACCTTTCTCAGGAAGCAGCCACTTGCTGGACGTTTTACCTCACCTGCACTCTGCCCAAAAGCAAAACCAGAGTCAAGAAGATCAAGGTCCCTTTCCATTCTGCGTCTCAGTTTCCATTTCTGTAAAATGGAGGGGGGAGGAACTCAGGCCACCTAATTTCCAAGTTTCCTAACAGCACTGAAATTGTATTCCATCAACGATTTCCACTTTACAGGAGAAGTTTTTCTTAATGAGGTTAAAAAAGAAGATCCAAAGTTACTTGCTAATTTTCTGCCTGAAGCTAGATTTCCTGGGTTCACATTCCCAGTCTACCACTAGCTCTGTGACTTTGGGCAAATTACTTAACCTCTCTGTGTTTTGGATAGCTCATCAGTAAAGAAGAAATAACACCTTCCTCATGGGGTGTTGTTAGCATTAATTTAGGTAATAGACATAAAGTATAAAGCACTACGAACTATTCATATTGGAGTGTGGCTATTATTTTCAATTATAGTTTTCTGATTCCAAGGGAAAATTTACTTGGAAACGGTATCCTAGAAGTAACACAAACACACACAGAGAGCAGGTAGACGAGAATCCTGGGTTCTAACCATGATTCTGCCCCCAGACTAGCTGTATGTAATGGATGAACACTGACCCTTCTCTAGGCCACAGATTGCAAATCAGAGGTGATAAACTGGCAGCCATGGTGTTCTGTCTGACCTACAAGGGAGGTGAGAGGTGATCTCCTTCACCAGTGCAGCCCCTTACTCCCCAGCATCCCTGACTCTGAAATCAAGAACCACCTGGCACTCACCACACTGCCCACCACTTTCCTTACCGCCCAGTCCCTGATGGGCCTTTGGCTCCCCAGCTAGGATACAGAGAGACAACCCTTTCTCCAGGGGCTAGGAGCCCCTGGATGACCATATGCCAGTGGGACTGTGTTGTTCCAGATCAGAAACACAGCCTGCATGAAAGCAGGCTGCACACACCAAGGGCACAGTTGAAAGAACAAACTGTTGATTTTCTTTATTAATCACATCACCATTCGCATAAGCAGCTGTTATTATGAACAGCTGCAGCTGCTAAAAGGCTGATCTTGAAGCAGGCTAGAAAAGTGCTTCCAAGTTGCATACCAGCAATGGGCAAGTGCAGACCTGCAGTCTATTGGCTTGGTTCTTCCTACTGGTCCTCAGTGCCTCTCTCTGGACCAGAAATCCTCCTTCTTCCATATCCTGGCATGGCGTGGGATAAGGGAGGTTTCTAGAATCAGCTTAATACACAGAATTTGAGGTGAACGTCAAAGGACTTCATTTTGATTTCCACCTCAACTATTCAGTGACCCTAAGTGCATTACTTCTCCTGATTATCGGTCTCTTCCTATGCTAAAATACAGACAATAATAATACCTACTTTTGAGGGTTGTTGTAAGGAGTCAAAACTAGATTATGCCTATGAAAGTATTCTGTAGACTGTGGAAGTCCAGGTGAAAAAATAAAAGCTTATTATCTTCTCATGAAAACTGCAGTTTGACCCATAAATCATCTAATACAGAATTCACTGTTGCTGACTTAGGGCTATCAGAGGTGAAATCAGAGAATCACATGGCTATAAAGGGCCTTTTGAAGACCTATAACGCAACTTTGACTGTGTGGATCACAATAAACTGTGGAAAATTCTTGAAGAGACAGGAATACCAGACCACCTGATCTGCCTCTTGAGAAACCTATATGCAGGTCAGGAAGCAACAGTTAGAACTGGACATGGAACAACAGACAGGTTCCAAACAGGAAAAGGAGTACATCAAGGCTGTATATTGTCACCCTGCTTATTTAACTTCTATGCAGAGTACATCATGAGAAACGCTGGACTGGAAGAAACACAAGCTGGAATCATGATTGCCGGGAGAAATATCATTAACATTAGATATGCAGATGACACCACCCTTATGGCAGATAGTGAAGAGGAACTAAAAAGCCTCTTGATGAAAGTGAAACAGGAGAGTGAAAAAGTTGGCTTAAAGCTCAACATTCAGAAAACAAAGATCATGGCACCTGGTCCTATCACTTCATGGGAAATAGATGGGGAACAGTGGAAACAGTGTCAGACTTTATTTTGGGGGGCTCCAAAATCACTGCAGATTGTGATTGCAGCCATGACATTTAAAAACACTTACTCCTTGGAAGAAAAGTTATGACCAACCTAGATAGCATATTCAAAAGCAGAGACATTACTTTGCCAACAAAGGTCCGTCTAGTCAAGGCTGTGGTTTTTCCTGTGGTCATGTATGCATGCGAGAGTTGGACTGTGAAGAAGGCTGAGCGCCAAAGAATTGATGCTTTTGAACTGTGGTGTTGGAGAAGACTCTTGAGAGTCCCTTGAACTGCAAGGAGATCCAACCAGTCCATTCTGAAGGAGATCAGCCCTGGGATTTCTTTGGAAGGACTGATGCTAAAGCTGAAACTCCAGTACTTTGGCCACCTCATGCGAAGAGTTGACTCATTGGAAAAGAGTCTGATGCTGGGAGGGATTGGGGGCAAGAGGAGAAGGGGAGGACAGAGGATGAGATGGCTGGATGGCATCACCGACTCGATGGACGTGAGTTTGAGTGAACTCCGGGAGATGGTGATGGACAGGGAGGCCTACCGTGCTGCGATTCATGGGGTCGCAAAGAGTCGGACATGACTGAGTGACTGAACTGAACTGAATTGAACTGAACGCAACTTTTCTACACTGTCTCCCCTCTCCTCCAGTCCCGGAATGCTACCAATAAGAGCCTAGACAAAGGACGGCCCCATTTGGGAAACCTCCACTTGCAGGAAACTTGCTCCATTCCAAGGCAGGCAGTTCATTCCATCTACCATGGGCTTAATCTGAACACAGACCACTTTACCTTGTAGAGGCCAAATCAGACTTGCTGTAATTTAAGCACCCTTGAAAGTGCTCAAAGTACCCACCCCAGGGCCTTTGTACATGTTGTTCCATCTACCCGAGTACTCTTTCATCTGTCCTCAGATGACCAGGTCCTTCTTATCCTTTCAGTTCAAATCTGTCTACTCCAGAGAAACCTTCTCTACGACTCTTCACTCCATCCTACCTAGTTACCATCCATCATGATAATCTGTGGTTTTTGTTTTGTTTTGTTTTTTTGCACACATCCCTACTTGTGTGTTTATATCTTGCTGAATTCCCCAGAGAACATAAGTCCCACGAAGACTTATGAGAGACTTGCTTCTCTTATTCACCACTTTGCTCTCTTATGATACAATAGTTGTACCATAGTAATCACATTAGTTCATGACAGGCACTCAAACATATGTTGAGTGAATTTATGAATTAATGAATGAATGCTTAATTCTATGCACATTGTAGATATTTAAATACTCAGAACAGAAACCTAAATAATATTTATACCAACTCTCACTACTGACAACTCACAAGTAGTAATCATGGCTTCTTGTCTTGAGAAAAAATATATAAAAAAATAAACAAATTGAATAACGGCTCCCCAAGCCAGCTTTATTCATAGCAGCACTGTCCCTAGTAATCTGTCTCTTTATCTCATGCAAAGGGAATTCATGAAAAGGCACTTAAGTGCATGAAAAATAGATAGCTGTTTCCTGGAGACAGGGCCTGACATAATGGCATAATTATGAACTGTCCTTAAAGAGATCACTCAGCTGGCAAGTAGTCAACCAGGTCCATTGTAAATGCTGTCACAGACCCTCAGAACCAGATGAGCAAGCCTAACAACCAGACATGAAGAATGCACATCTACAGGGTATGTACTGAGCCATGGTACCCTCGCCCACTACGTACCCCTGGGCCAGTAGAGAGCAGAAAAGCCTGGAGAGGGATGAAAGTTGCTACCCTTGCCTGGTCTGGGGACACAGACTCACCTCAGCAACCATGAAAGATGTCTGGGGAGAAAAGCCACAGGTTCTTGGCAGGCTGTGTGCTGGAGCAGAAAACACTGGAGATCTGGGTGGAGTCCTATTCTATAACTTCCAACTGAGTCATATCACCTTCCAGCATCTCAGTATTCCCATCTGTAATTGGAGGTTACTAGTTCCTACACAATCTTTCTCAGAGGCTGGTCCAAAGAATAAAGCCACACCATACCAGATGCTAATGCATGTTGTAATCCACAAAAATGTACTGTGATTTACAAAGCACTGCACAAAGATAAATTACTGATGGCAAATTATAGTAGTTTATAATCATAAATAATTGCTGCAATTACGATTCCAGAATAGGCATCCAAACACCTGGAGGCTGACTGATAAGCACAAGGAACACCTTCATGGGAAAGATGACTTATGCTTTCTGTGCATCTTTTAAAGCCCCAGGCATGGGCATGCAGGAGGTTCACAAGTACCCCAGATGCCCAAGAAGAAAAACCTGGATCTACAAGAAAGGGCACGTTCCCACAAGTCACCATTTGCTGCTCTCAGACAACAAGCTACAGCAATTACTTGAGACATCTCTTAAAGCGCCCTAAGTCTCAAGGATAAATTATTAAAATCTACAAAGAAACTTCCCTACCATAAACAGAGACCAGATCACGATTTCCATCCTTGACTCCAGAGAAGATGTCATAATATGGCTTAATGAGAGGTGGCAATTATAAAGAGACAATGTCAGAAAGCGCCCGTGCCTTAAATTGCTGTTTAGCTGTTAAGTTGTGTCTGACTCTTTTGCGACCCCATGGACTGCAGCCTGCCAGGCTCCTCTGTCCATGAGATTTTCCAGGCAAGAATCCTGAAAAATTGGGTTTTCCCAGGGTTGCCTGAAATAAGAAGCTTTGCACAGAAGGGCTCTTTGAAAATGCATCAAGTCATTAAACTCTGTTAGCACCTACTGTTTACATAACTCCACTCAGTGCTGCAAAGATAAGTGAGCAGGTAATATTCAGCCTATAGCATGGGGAATAGTGCACCAAGGGCTATAAAAGGGGACCAGGTGTTAGAAGAACACATAGGAAAAGGAAATTTTTTTCCTCCTGGGAGAAATACAGGAAAGCTTCATGAGTCAAGTGGCATTTGAGCTGGGAGAAGAAAACAAAACAGAGATAAGATTTCTTTAGAAGCTGAGATTCTTAACTGCATCTGTGAATAGGCTTTTAGGAAGCCCTGCAAAAAAAAAAAAAAAAAAAGTATATTTAAATGAACGATAAGGTCACACAGGACTTCAAGTAATTGGTATTAAAATACAAAACTTACTTTATTTTTTTTTTTTTTCAAAACTTACTTTAAAAAAGACAAATATGTGATAGAGTACCATATGTGATTCTTTATTAATGCAGTCAATAAAATCTAGCAGCAAGTCTAACATCTACCATAATTTCAAAGCAGCGATGAATGTTTTTTGAGACATCTGTAACGTCTGTAATATGAAATGACAATGTCTGTGATTTCTTTTGGCAACAAAAGCAAAATACAGAGATACTGCCAATACTACTATGGTCTGTTACCTACTTTTATAATGAAAGGAAATGAAATACTGCAGTTGTTGTTTAGTCACTCAATCATGTCCAACTCTTTGCCACCCCATAGACTGTAGCACGCCAGGCTTCCCTGTTCTTCACCAACTCCCAGAACTTGCTCAAACTCATGTCCACTGAGTCAGTGATGCCATTCAACCATCTCTTCCTCTGTTGTCCCCTTCTCCTCCTGCCTTCAATCTTTCCCAGCATCAGGGTCTCTTCTAATGAGTCAGTTCTTTCCATCAGGTGGCCAAAGTATTGGAGTTTTAGCGTCAGTCCTTCCAGTGAATACTCAGGTTTGATTTCCTTTAGGATTGACTGGTTTGATCGCACTCCAAGGGACTCGCAAGAGTCTTCTCCAACACCACAGTTCAAAAGCATCAATTCTTCGGCACTCAGCTTTCTTTATGGTCCAACTCTTACATCTAGCCACGACTACTGGAAAAACCATAGCTTTGACTATATGGACCATTGTTGGAAAAATGATGTCTCTTCTTTTTAATATGCTGTCTAGGTTTGCCATAGCTTTTCTTCCAAGGAGCAAGCATCTTTTAGCAGTCAATAAAAATAAAGATGTAATTTTTCCCTTTTCAAGTTCAGAGATTCAAAGTTATTGTTTCCAAGGACCCAAGTTAACAAATTCGGATAGAGAAAACGGCCCAAACAAAAGAGTTATTCAGGTAAGGCAGGCCAAACCCTCAAATCTCACCAACAAGAAGGTTCTTCATCCCTCGATCGTTATATTACAAAGTGTCCTGTAATTTCCAAAACAGTATCTTTTTTAAATAAAAAATGAGTGAAAGAGGCTAGAAAACATCTTTCCACAGGTTATATATAGTTTCTTTCTAAAAGTGGAGTAGATGACAGCATGTTGGTAAGTTTATTAAGAAATATACATATATATGCAATAGGATTATGTATGAAAAACTGTATGCAAGTATGAGTGACTGTAAGCATGTTTTATAAACATCGATGCCCAGAAAAAATTGTGCATCAAATATTAATAATAATTAGAATTCAGAGGTGATTTTACTTTTATCTTTGTATTTTCTGTAATTGGAAAATGGGCCCGAAAATACCCCAAAATATTAGGTGATTTAGGGTAGCACACATTCCACACAGTATAAAACAGAGCTGGTACTAGCACTCAGAAACATCCTTCTTTTGTATCTTCAGCTTTAGCACTGAATGCACCTGAACACAGGAGGTAAGCATAATTATTTGCCCCAACTTAACTATTTAGAAACTGAGATTCAGAAACTTGCCCAAAGTCACAGAGAAAGTAACTGGAGAAACTGAGACTAGAGTCCAGTTCTCCTGTCCCTTGAGAAGGCAGAATAGTATCACTGTTGAAAGCAAGGGCTTTTGCAACAGCCTGACCTTGGTTAAGTCCCAGCTATGTCACTTAGTTGCTGGTAAACTTGGACAAATTCCTGAATTTTTCCAATTCTAGAGTTCCCCATACTTCTTTACTTCAAAGGGTTATGCTGTTGATGGAAACTATCCAATAATGTGAAACCCTATGACAACCTCTGACATAAAAGAAACATTCTCATCTCAATCACTATGCCTCCCTGTCTCTGTCCCGGAGGAAGGATTCCAGCATTATCTTCCAGAAGCAGCAGATGTAACTGCTCGTTAGGCTCAGCAGCCCAGTTCTAGTCTCAAAAGTCAACTAGGATCAGCTCACTGTGTGTATGTACAGCTCTACTGAACCAGAAATGCACAGTATCAGGCTGAACTGAACATGGGACAGGATGTTGGAGTGCTGAGCAGCCAGTCTGGGGATCTCTAGGGATTCAGATTCAATAGGTCTGAAAGGGGATCAGAGATTCCAAACTGTTAAAAAGCTCCAGGAGAGTCTAAAGAGCTAACATTCAATGACAAGTTCCTGGTTTGACATAAGAGAGTCCACTATTTCTGTGAATACAAAAGGGGCCCAGTCTAATCACAAGCAACGCATCACCCAATGGCTGGCACGACAAGGCCTCATGGAAAGACCAGGGCTCTTCTGTCATGAAGGGCAGTGACTGCCTAGAACAGTGGAGGGAGAATGGAAACCAACTCAAACTAGAAGCAAAAATAAATGTAGAGGGACTTCCCTGCCCCAGATGCATAATGTTTTCAGAGCTGGAACAGACTTCAAAGATGACTTTGTCTGTTATACAGATACCACCACACATCAGTGACTAGAACGCAAAGGAAGTTACCAAGACTTAGCAACGATTCACAATAAATCCCCTCAGTAAAGATGGCTGGATGAATTCATTAAGGAAAAGTAACACTCAAACACCCGAAAGACAAGGCTTCAAAATGGCCTACTCCGTAGACACAAAAAGTGCCTAAAAATATGGTAGATCTGACAGCACTCAGAAACACTCAAACACATGTCTGAAAGGAGACAAGAGTGAGCAAACCATTCTCATTTTGGAGTTGATGGGCAAGCGGAAGAGGGAGGGGTCTCCCACATGAATTAAAGTTTTTGCTCACTATTTTATTCTTATGACCCTACATACTGTTTGGCAAACAGTATGACATTCAGTAATTACTTGTTGAATGCATGAATGTAAGAAAGACCTGTATATGTATGGCTGAGTCCCTCTGCTGTTCACCTGAAACCACCACAACATTGTTAATCGGCACTGTTAATACCCCAATACAAAATAGAAAGCTTTGAGAAAAGAAGAGAGACAGGACAAAAGAGACCATCTCTGCTCCTGCAGGCTAAGCAGGGCACTGAGTGGTACAGCACTCCCCAGGGAGTGGGGCCTCTTTGGTTGTCTGGTCCAGAAATGACACAAACAGACTGCCCACGCAGTGGAAGGAACATGAGCTTTCGGGTCAGACATCCTTTTACAGGTTCAAACGCAACCTCTGTACGGTCTTGGCATAAGTACTTGACCTCTTTGAGCCTCAGTGTTTCATCTTTAAAAGGGGATAATACCATTTACTTCACATCTAAAAGAGGCATGATGATATTTATCCTTATAAAGTCTCTGGGAAAAAAATTACATGAATAGATCTATGCAAAGTAGCTAGCACAAGGGCCAGCATACAGTATGAACTTAACAAATGGTAATGTGAGTTGGAATTAATCATGCCCTCTACAGCCAGAGCCTTTCTTCTCCTAAGTCACCTCTAAATATACTCTGTAGTCTTTCTGATAGGAAGCTGCAGAGATAATTCTAGTGTTAAGTTCACTAGATTTTCTAAAAATGCCAATTTCTTAAAAATAAATAATAAAATCCTGTATACCTTCCACCCATAACAATTCTGAAACCATGCATTACTATATCCATGTTTAATAGATGAAAATATTACTATCCATGTTTAATAGACAAAATTATTATTATTTGTGTTTAATAGACGAAAAAACTAAGACCACTTAGCCAGCAAGAGGCAAACTAAGACAGGAACTATAGGTTTTAACATTTATTATAAGGACCATCATTTTCTCAACCTGAAATTCAAAACAAATGATCCTTTTATGGAATAAAATATTCAAATTCAGATTGCTCCAGGACTCACCTCAGATGCTGCCTGGATTACCCTAATACTTACAGCTGAAATCAGAAACAAATTTCTGAAAGAAGAGGGAATACTTTGTTTTTAAACAAAGTCCCTCCTTTGGATTTAATGCATCAACTCTTTATTAAAAAAAAAAAAAAAAAAGACCTAGAATCAGGCCAATGTGAGATTTAGCAACCTCTTCCACTTATTAGCCATGGAACCCTGGATGATTCTTAATCCTAGTAAATTTCAATATCTTTATCTGGATAACAGGAAAGCAATACCTACTTCTAAAGTTATGTGAAATTCCAGGCACCAAGAAGGCAGTCAGTAAGTGATGACTCCTCTAATGACCACACCATGGTACTGACCATTTGTACTGAAGGGGAAGTATATGGACTGCTTGTTTCTTCCTGGTTCTTCTAGCTTCTGCGTAACCCCTGTTCTGCATCTGTTCATTGGGATACAACCAGTCTTCATCCAACTTCAGCAGGGGAATGAAGATAACAAAAGAGCTGGCAGAGATATTATGCAAACACCAAATATTATTAAAACATTAATGAACTCTGGCAATTTCCCTGAATTTTGATAAATGGCGTTTATTATGCACTGCCTCTCCCACAATCTGGGCTCTCAAATATTAACTAGATAATAACAGCAATCATTCTCCAAAAAGACCAAGGTGTAGAGAAATAAAAAGCGAATCTAGATGACTCCCACAAACACCTACTTCCAAAGGAATCAGAATCTCCGGACAGAGAATATTAGGACAGACCACAAAGCCACTGTGTGCCCAGTAGTGGGCTCAGACCTATTCCATAGCATATGCAGACCTCCACTTTGGTAGGGCAGTGGAGTTTCCTGGTACTGACAGGTCACTGTTTATGACAACAGTCTATATCACCACTTTGCTCTTCTGCATAAAGTTAGCTCCAATCTAGATAAAACAAAAAGGATCTTGGAAGCTGGGGGTGCTTATTCCAGGCTAAAAGTCTCAAACAGAGAGTGGCTGCTCCTGCCAATAGCCTAAAAAGAGAGGTAGTGTTATCCACAGTTCCATTAAAGAGGTTTGCACCAAATTCCCCTGTCATTTCATTCTGTGTGAGGGGATAATGTTTTTAAGCTGCTGACAATCCTCAGGTGCTGCTCCAACAGAGGCAGAACAAAGCCAGGAGGACGCAACCCCACATCTCCCCTCACCCCAACTCACAGAAATAAGGGCCTGGTCCCACCCCCGTAACACCTTAACAAGCTGAGGGTTATTAAGACACCTCATTCGCATATTCATTAAAGACTCTGAGCTGTGGCAAGTGAAACAAAGTGCACAAAAAGAGATTTTGTTTTTTTAAGCCCAGCGAAAATCCGCTTTAGAAAAAGTAAATCCACAAAGGGACCCTTGCTGTCGCCAAACCTTCACTTGTCTAGAGCAGCCAGCACCTCATTAAAGGAAAGCAAGCAACACACAAATGAATGCAGCACCGCACACAGGCAGGCTCATTTCGCCATCTGCTTTCTAGTGTCCAGAGGGGTAAGAGGCTTAAATGATATTCTCCTGAATTTTTCTCTCCTGCAGGTGGAAACATCAGATTCCCAGGGGGCGAAAAAGACCGCTCTTGCAAGATCAAGTGGGTAAAAAGGAATAAAAGGGAATTTCGTTTACCTGTCAACACACTCATGACATTCAACACAAAATGAATTAAGCAATAATTCATTTGCCATTCATATCTGGGTAAATTTGTGAAATCAGTGTATCAGCTGTGGGGTTAACACATAAGTTCCTAATGAGCTGGGCGTTTAAACTTAACCCCTTCCCATAGCCTCCCCTTTTCTGCTCCTTGAGTATCCCTGACTGATGGTGACCAAGCACCTTTTCCTAGTGAATGACCTAGAGCAGGAGACATCGGAATTGATTTGGGGGCTGTAAAAACACAACGGGCAATTTCCATTAGACACGCTGAAGAGAGAGGCAATGATTAAACAACTTAAATAACTGCCCTGAGCATTCTCTGTGTATCCTCACCCTTCTGACAAGCACCGTGCTGGTTTTCAGATCTGAAAGCTTTGTAAGCTTGTAAAGTTTCCCTCTGGAATCCCATCCCACCAGAAGATTAGGGAGTAATTTAAACACACGCACACACATATACACACCCCACATTTATCTAAATACTAGCTGAATCGTCGAATATCTCAACAGAGTGCTTTCCAACCTCATACACAATCTAGGAACACTTGGGGAGAATGGAGCAAAAGGTAAAATCCAGCCCCAAGTTTTAATGTGCTTCATACAACTTCCCAAAACGTTACTACCCTCCGAGGCCACACTTTCAACTTGTATTACCCACTTCTTGGGCTGTGGGGAGGACGCAAACCGAGACGGAAGGTACACTCTGATAGAACTAGCAACGAGAGGAGGCAGCCGGATGAAATCCAATAGATGGCAGGACGAAGGGAAAAACTCAAGTCTTGCTCTGCAGTCAAAGACCTTTTCAATGAAATTTTCCACTACCTGGTAAATTGCCCAAGAATGTGTTTGTCTAGCTCACAGAGACACGAGGCAGGCAGCGCTACACTGGAGTCCCAGTTCGGTGGAGTGTTAACCCCCAGGCCACGTACTGCATAGCAGCCAGAGTTGCCTCGGTGAGCCGCAAGCTACGTGGGAGGCTCCCACCAGCGGGCTCTCACAGCAATACCCCGAACTACAGGATACTAGGGGGTTATTCGATCGCCCTGCCCGGCTCAATTATTTTCCTATACACAACATTCAACAATCTGTTAAGGACCTGTAGGTGCCAGGCTGGGGGATGGGAGAGGCAGCTTTATTCTAATCCAAACGTCGCCGAGGTTCGAAACCCAGGACACCTCTCTCGGCCAGCGAACAGACAGAAAACAAAGAGCAAGGGGCTGGCGATCCTCGGGGTCAGAGGTCTAAGCGCGGTCATTTTCGAGCTGGGAATTAGGAATTCCAAGCTTAGCAAGAACCCTGGAGAAGCACCGGAAATGCTTCCAACCGCTTCAATGGGAAATCTATTTGCAAATCAAAGTTGCAGGAACTCCGGGCGCCCAGCCTACTCGAGCGGGTTACTAGGGAACACCCAACAAGTTTGGCCACCGGGGGCTCGGCGTGACAGCGCCGCGCCGCAAGACTGCTCGCAACTTGTCGCTCGGGAGCCGAGCCAGAGCCCCAAGCTGTCTCCGCTCCCCGAGCTCCAGAGAGGACCTGAGACTCGGCGCAGGGAAGGAGCACGTCCGTGCCTCCGGAGACAAATCCCTTCATTGAAGGCGCCGCGGGTTCTCATCTGGACCGCACGGCTTCCAGAGGTTTCCCCTCAACAGTGAGCCGTTTCACCACCAACGCTTCACCTGCCTACCACCCCCAGTCGGCGAGAAATTAACAAAAGAGTCAGTAGTCGGGGGCGGTGCGGAAAAGGGACCCGGGGCAAAGTATAGTTAGGAGGGAAGGGAAGGCGGCTCAGGTTGCGGCGGAGAAAGAATGGAAAAGGCAGAACTGAGATGGGTTATACCCCAGGCACCTGGCTCCGGGAAGAAAATAAGGAAAGAGCGCACGAGAAGGGGGAATGGGTTCTTTACCCTGTTTCCCATCACTCTCTCACACACACACCCCTCTCTTTTTCCTCCTTACCCAGCATGGAAAAGATGAAATCCTTAGCTGTGTGAATCTCCAGTGCTCTCTGGTCGTCATATTCCCGCTGGTCGTGCTTCGTAAATTCTTGGATGAGTCTGTTCAATTCCTCCACCCGAGCTCCCGACCTGAAATCCAGCTCCGGGAACGCAGGCTTGTTGTTACAGCCCAGGGAGGCTGCCTTGCTGGCGGTGGGAGCCGCCATCTTCATACAAAACGCGCCGAGTAGCAGCTCCGCGGCGGCGGCAGCACCCACCCCCGCCCCCCCACCCAGCCCCCCTGGGCCTCCTCCCCTCGTCGGCTCCTTGGCTGTGACCCCGGCCCGTGGGCGGGCTGGCGGGCCGGCGTCTAGGCGGGCGGTCCCGGCTGGGTGCGCTCCGGGCGTACGGGCTTCAGGAGGATCTGGACTGCAGCGAGAGTGCGTGTGTGGCCCCGACACCCTTTCCTGCGGCCCCAAGCCGGCCAAGATGCAGTAGGTCCCTGCCCTCCCCTGGCCCTCGCTGGCCCCGACTATAGCGGTTGTGGAGCCAACCTAAGCCTCCCCCGGGCGAGGAAAGTGAAGTGGAAACAATGTGAAATTCACCAGCTCTGAAATCAACAAGCTGCCGGCTCCGGTGTTACGGAGCCAGCGCCAGCGTCCCCCATTTAAAGGGACAGCGCACCCAGTGGAAAGAAAAATAAATAAATGACAGAGGTCTGCGCTCCATACCACTTGCCAATCTGTAGTCGGGCAGACGTGAGAGATGTAGATGTATTCTTTCTTTGCCTCCACTCCCTTAGGGGGCAGGGATTGCCAAGCGCCTTCAAGGAGAAAGAAGCCTTCCTCTGTCTGATTTTAAGGGCGGTGTCCTGGGCGAGGGCATCCCTATGCAAGGTTTCCGTCTCAAGAATTCCAGCGCCTTTTGATGGTGAAGGAGCCCGCCTTAAGGAATGTAAAAACCAACCTTCTGCCCTCTTCTGCA
This sequence comes from Bos indicus, assembly GCF_029378745.1. Taxonomy (NCBI): domain Eukaryota; kingdom Metazoa; phylum Chordata; class Mammalia; order Artiodactyla; family Bovidae; genus Bos; species Bos indicus. Next base: position 75,121,772 of record NC_091760.1, on the reverse strand, counting down.
CAGACTGCCAAAAATATTAGGATTAAACGTATAAAAAAGAGTGTCCTCCCTGTCCCGTACAGACATTCCCATTAGCCACTATAGTATTCCTACTTTTGCCCTAGGTAATCAAATTTTCCTGGATAACATCTTATTAAACTTAATATAGTGTCTTAATGATGTTCAGCCCGTTCCAATATTAAGATAGGAAAACCGAAGTGTAGGCGTGAGGAAGGGGAACATAATTAATTGCCCCACGTTCCAGTGAATGTTCAATGACGTGGTGAAAATTCTCAAACAGATAAAATTTGAGCTTCTACTATTTGCCAGGCAGAGTGCTAGAATCTCCGTGGACAGTGATAAGACAAAAGACAAGATTCCTGAGATGGAGTCATACTCAACAAGGCAGATTCTACCTAAGTCCAAGGTCCTTCAGATGTTTTTACCGTTTATGAGCTTTTTGACTCGGACAATTAGGAGGCCTCCTACTCGTTGTTGTTCAGTTGCTAAGCGGTGTCCAACTCTGCGATCTTAGAAAAGGGTTATCTTCCTTGCTAGTTCTCCAAAATCCAACTTGTCTCTATCCCATAGGCTGGATATAAGAGCTTTTTCTTACCTGGGTTCTCATAGCCAAGAATACAAACTCTTCTGTTAATTCAGGCTCTGTCTTTTCCTATAAAATAGAGGTGATAATTCCTATCTCATAGGTTGTTTTGAAGATTACATGAAATAAAGTGGGCCAAGCACTTAGTGAAATACCTGACACAATAAGTGCTTAATTAAATGTTAGCTACTACAATCCCTGGGTCTGGAAGATCCCCTGGAGAAGGAAATGGCAACCCACTCCAGTATTTTTGTCTGGGAAACCCCATGGACAGAGGAGCCTGGCCAGGGCTACAGTCCATGGGATTGCAAAAGAGTCAGACACAACTTTTAGCAACCAAAACAAGGACAACAACAAACCATGGAGGAGAAGGGTAAAAAAGTTTTTGTTAAGTGAATTGGTAATTTCTTTTTTTCTTTACAAATTAAATGACTGAGTCAATTCCTTCTATGCTTTTTTCTGTAAGCTTTCCCTAAGACCCTCCCCCAAGCTGGTGGCAACATCTTTCTCCTTAGAACCTCCACTGCACCCTTTCAGAAACTTTCATATGCCGCTGATGAATTTTGACCTACTTTTATCATTGTTAATGCAAGTTTCAAACTATGAACTTCCCTAGGATGACTGCATCTTACTCATCTTCAGATTGGTCCCTGCACAAAGGTCCTCAGTGTTTATTGCATCAGGTGTTGAATGAAGAACTTTGGCATAACCAGTTAATTTCTTTTTGGGTTTTCTTCTCTTTGAAACAAGCTTTCTCACCCAGCTAATATTAAAGAGGGAATATACATGCCCAGCTGAATGCTGGTGCGCTGATGAGGGAGTTACTTAAAACCCTGGCTTTTGCAGGTCTGCTGTGCTGCCCTGATTTCTCACCTGTGAGAGTATTGCCATTATTTGTGCAGTGGAATAAACTATGTAAGCGGTTGGAACCACGATACAAATCGATCCACTCCCATCTGTCAGTTCTTCTCTCAGGATCAATGATAGCCATCAGTAAGACAGCTGGTTGAGGCACAATCATTTCATGGATCAGAATGATACTAGTTCACCCATTCAAGCAACAACCTCCAACCTAATAGAGTTTGAAAGAATTCAGGCAAAAATTTAAAACACTCTTTCTTTGTTAATTTCCCAAAGTGTGAATGATCCAATGCTCCTCCTTGTGATACTTACAGTCATAGAGATAAAACAGGTAGTAGGAATTATGCCTTGTGACTCAGCCATGAGTCTTGGATGTTTTGAATAAGGAAATCAACAAATGGTCTCTCTGTTCTTCAACACTATCTGCTCACTTTCCATCAGCCAGATCAGAATTCTATGAGTTATTGACCTTCAGTGAGTCTGTGTATTCGAATAATGTCCTGAACAGTTAACTAAATACCTTTTAAATGCTCTTATACAGCTACAATATGATGATACAAATATCCTTTGTCCAACTGGCAAAACAGGGAGAGGATCAGATCATAATTGCCTGAACTGGTCTTTTGGGAAACTTAAACCTCTGAGTTCCTGTAGACTGAGCTCCTCAAGGTAAGTGCTGTCTCTTTACCTTCCTAAACACCACATTTAATACGTTTCTTGGCTCACCTTATGACTTTAATTAATGTGTTTAATGAATGAACCGGAGAAGGCAATGGCACCCCACTCCAGCACTCTTGCCTGGAAAATCTCACGGACGGAGGAGCCTGGTGGGCCACAGTCCATGGGGTTGCTAAGAGTTGGACACGACTGAGTGACTTCACTTTCACTTTTCACTTTCATGCATTGGAGAAGGAAATGACAACCCACTCCAGTGTTCTTGCCTGGAGAATCCCAGGGACAGGGGAGCCTCGTGGGCTGCCGTCTATGGGGTCGCACAGAGTCGGACACGACTGAAGCGACTTAGCAGCAGCAGTAGCATGAATGAACAAATTAATATCATCTCTCAAAGACCAGGAAGTCAACATTTAGGTGATTTGCATGCTACGATAAAATATCTCAGTGTAAACTATCTATGGGCTTTCCCACTGGTGCAATGGTAAAGAATCCATCTGCCAATGCAGGAGATGCAAGAGACACAGGTTCAATCCCTGGGTCAGGAAGATCCCCTGGAGTAGGAAATGGCGACCCACTACAGTATGCTTGCCTGGAAAATTCCACAGACAGAGGAGCTCGGCGAGCCACAGTCTACAGTGTCGCAGTCAGTCAGACACGCACATACAACAACAACAAAAGCTATCTATGGTTTCCCAACAATCACTTGAGTTATTATAAATGTAGGTATTTCTGCTTCTATTTGTGTAGCCTTTTATTTTTCCCTGTGTGTTATATGGCCTAAGAGAAGGAATGGAAATGGAGAGGAAGGTGAAGAGAAACAGAATAATCATAGAAGATATTTAAGAGTGTCTTGGGAGATCCACTGGTGGCTTAGACGTTAAAGAATCTGCCTGCAATGAAGGAGACTTGGATTTGATGCCTGGGTCAGGAAGATCCCCTGGAAAGGGAAATGGCAGCCCACTCCAGTATTCTTACCTGGGAAACCCCATGGACAGAGGAGCCTGGCAGGCAACAGTTAATGGACTTGCAAAGAGTCAGACAGGACTGAGCACTAACAACAACAACAAAGAGTATCTTAGACTTGTAATAAAAGCGCAGGTTTCTAGAGTGTTTCAGATGACTCAGGAAAGATCAATAGAGACTACCATCTAAATAAGCACTAAGACAGGTCATTCCTTTGGGCTTCCCAGGTGGCTCAGTGGTTAAGAATCTTCCTGCAATGCAGAGATGTAGCCTCAGTCCCTCAGTTGGGAAGATCCCCTGGAGAAGGAAATGGCAACCCACTCTAATATTCTTGCCCAGGAAATCCCGTGGTAGAACTGGAGCCCCTGGAGGGCTACAGTTCATGGGGGGCAAAGAGTCAGACATGATTTAGGGACTAAAAAACAAAAAAACAGGTCATTCCTTTACTTATGTGTGCAGCATCAAACAGATCAAAGAAACTCCCAGTCTTTCCAAACTGCTGTCCCACTTAGAGGCAGCTGCTGCTGCTAAGTCGCTTCAGTCGTGTCCGACTCTGTGCGACCCCATAGACGGTAGCCCACTAGGCTCCCCTGTTGCTGGGATTCTCCAGGCAAGAACACTGGAGTGGGTTGCCATTCTGCTTACTTCTCTGGGGCTTGTTTGTTTTTAAATACAACTCTCAAGTTCTGTGGCAAACTCATAGCCATGAATAACTGGGCTGTATTAAAAACAAAAAGTTCCACATCTACATGATGAATTAATAAGAACTAAGATTCTCTGATCTGGCAGAGTTTCAAGAGCAGCCAAGCCACATGATCTGGCCTTCTTAGGCAGTTGAATATTTAATAAAAGTCTAACCAAGGAAGGTAGCCAGAGCTTCTTATGATTTGTAAACATAGACAGGAAAAAGAGGCAAACACCATAGACATGTGGAATGTTGATGGCAGAAGGTACGTGAGAGATAAATTCCATCCACAACCTTCACTTTGAGATAGAACTGGGACACAGTAAGGGAAAGGACACTTGCCTACATAGCAGAGACAGTGCCGTTCTATTTCTCATACTAACTTCAAATTTTAGTAAATATTTCTTGTTTCCAGACCACCAGAGAGGATGTGGAAAATGCTAGGAAACTGGATTAGAATCATAATAAAAACAAGAGTTGAGTGGCCCTTGGGCAAAATGGACTCATTGATCTTGAAAGTTTAAATCTTGATAAACCAGGGATTGCTGACATTTTGAGTTACTTAGCTACAGTTTGTATTTTTTGTCCTGCCAATAGGTAGCGGTCAGGGCTAGAGCTGAATTTCGAGGTGCATGTGACTTCATCTGGGGCAAGTTGGTAATTTTACCTCTGGCAAGATTAGGCCACTGAATTGTTAGTGAGGTCCCCAGAGCAGGGTGGATAAGTCATGACAGTCTATTTGGTTCTAACAAGGTGACCCCAGGGTGAAGCCCCACCCCTCTGACACAGTTTCACGGGGGCTCCTTTCAGTCTCTCCTTGAATCCTGTGCCCTAAGAGCCCCGGGGGACCTGGGTGGTCTAACTTCCTTTGCAGAAACTGAAGCGAAACAAATCACCCAACTCTGTCCTTTTATTCTCTGCTCCTGCTAAGCTCCAGAAAGCCAAATCTGTACCTGTGGAAAGAAGAAAATGGACTCTAGGATGGGGAATAACAATATCCAATAACAATTATTAACCATTGTCTTCCTTACAATGATGGAGCACTTTCTGGTTCAAAGAACTTTGCACATAAAGCTGTTTATCAGATCCTCACAACCTTCTACAGAATAAAGCGGATTGATCAGGATTGTTATTATTATTCCAATAATAACAAGTGCTGCTCAGAGAGATGGCAATGTTTGTGAGGTCATCTGACTAACAGTCATCCATCAGCTCTCTATTTACATATCTCCTGCAAAGGGCTTTGCCTGAACCTCCTCTGCTCCCTCCCCACCCACCTAAAACCCATATAGGTCATGGAGACTCCTTACAGACTCACAACTTTGAGCCCTAGCACTGCTGTTTCTCACACTTCACTGTAGCTGCCTCATAACTTGTCTGTCTCCCTCACAAAAATGTATGTTCTATGTGGACAGAGACCTTGTCTCTCTTGACTACCAACATGTCTGGCATTTAGTAAGGATTCAATACAAGTCTGATAAATGAAAAAGTAAATGAATGAACCAGGTGGCTGGCTCAGGCCCCAAACTCAGGTCTTTGATTTATGGCCCAGGTTCTTTCCATCAGACCTCCCTAACTCTGTTGTTAGCAACTACTGAGTCTTCAGAAAAACACCGACAATCTGTTTTCGAAAGCTTTACACCTTACCTAGCATTTCATACACAAAATCTGCTCCCAAAGCTTGAGTTGAGTTCCATTATACAAACAAAACCTTTCCTTTCTCTTCTCTGTCTTTTAAGTGCAATTGAATCAATTTTATGACAAAATAACTTACAAAACATTAAGTCTAAATATTCAATACATCCTTTTTAAAAACGCGTTTGTTATGTATTCATTGGTTGCGCTGTGTCTTCGTTGCTGCGTGTGGGCTTTCTCTAGTTGTGGTATGCAGGCCTCTTGTCGCAGTGCCTTGCCTTATTGTGGAGCACAAACTCTAGGGCACACAGGCTTAGTTGCCCTGTGGATGTGGAATCTTCCCAGACCAGGGACTGAACCAGTGTCCCCAGCATTCCAAGGCAGATGCTCCACCACTGGACCACCAGGCAAGCCCAGTATGTCCTTTTTAGGGAAAACTCAGTTTACTTCACCTCTACATATCAGGTAGAAAAAGCAAATTTCTACCCTAGAAATCTTTTTATTTACAAATGCCTTAACCTGATTGACTGTTCTGGGGAAACCATGGGGCCCCTCTTACCAATCCCTGGACACTGCAGCATCCCCATCTAGCCCTTGAACTTGCCACAAGACCAGGCTCTGGGTCCTCTGCACTAATCCATATCCTGTCTCATATGTACCTTGGGTGCTGGGTCAAGTAGTAAGGAGATGTTTTGGGGGGGCAGGTGGGGGGCGGGGGTAGTGGTGCACAATACCTTATCAGTAAAGACTGGAGATGTTCTGTTTGGTTTGCTATGAGCAATTAAATGAATTGCATCACAGGGGAAATTATATTATTTCTGGGTGGCTACAGAGGATGGTGCTGGGAGAGATGAGATGGGTGGCAGGAATATAGGCTTCACCTCAGGGTACAGAAGCATTTTCTATCCACGGGAGCCTCTCTGCACAGAATATGCTGCAGGTAGTAAACTCTCCCCATCACAGTGGTGTTAGAGCCCTGTTACCCTCTGTCAGAGGTACACCAGAAGAGGTTCCACAGAAGTTGATAAGGAGCAGAGGCTTTGACCCCCGAGGTGCCTTTCAGTCCTGGAGAAGCTAAGTCTGTGATTCTTCTTCAGTTACTATAATAACTGAGAACTAGTTTCCTGTAAAAGACCTCCTCAAAACCGAACTGTATTTGCACTCTGAACACAAGGTATTTTATATCCATTTTCACATAAGTTCCCAGGATCAAGGACTGTGTCTTTCTTTCTCCTAACTTAAAATACCTATGGATTTCATTGTTTCTGGCTTGCCTACTGTCCAATCTAGCAGGCAATTTCATTCCACCGCCTACAAAGAAATTCTGTTGGTATAGACACCTGCCACACACATCACACACAAATTCTATATCCAAATTCACATTCAGAGAAACCCTTGGGAGCAAGAAAAGGAAAGGATTTCCTCAAACATATTTGTTTACACATTTATCTTATAATGATAGAGGCTGGCTCTCTGAGCAGGCCTATACAATTGAGCAGGGAATGGTAGTGATGCCTGTTTTGTTTTCTAAAGCTTGTCAAAAAATGATTCGCTCAGCCCTGTCCTGTAACAAGTTTATTTGAAAACCTTGGCTTTTCCCCCCACAACTTTGCCTGGTACTGTACATGAATAGACGGAGTTGTTTCCCCGATCCGAAACCTGGTGTGTTGCGTTGTGGTCCAAAGCTCATTTTAAATTCCAAGCTGTGAAACCTGCAGAGAGGGCATTTGAGAAAAATGCTGACACTCCTTCAGTTCTGACAACATTATCACCCACAGTCATAAATATACTCCTCCATGTCTTCTCAGTCTACTTTTCCTGTTAGTAGTTTCTAAGTAGGAAAAAAAGACCCCCAAACCTCTTAAATAATTCTCTGTGCTTCTACACTGTCTAGTGGAAAAACAAAGAAAAAATAGAAAAAAGGAGGGAAATACAGCAAAGAAAGGAGGAAAGAAGAAACTTCCACAGCCCACTTACTCTAATTTCCCATGATTCATGTCCATTTAAACTACCCTAGGACTGAGTTATGTGCATCTTATTGTGCCTCCGGATTTTTGTTAGGGAGAGGTAGGGGCATATAGATACACATTATGGATAAATAAATTCAGTTAAAAGCAAAGGATCAGAGGCAGGAGAAGGACTTGTATCTGGATTTTGCCATTACTTAGTTCCATGTGCATGCATGCTCAGTCATGTCCGACTCTTTGTAACCACATGGGCTGTAGACCACGAGGCTCCTCTGTCCATGAAATTTTCCAGGTAAGAATACTGGAGTGGGTTGCCATTTCCTGCTCGATGGGATCCTCCAAACCCAGGGACTGAAGTCACATCTCCTGTGTCTCTTGCAATGGCAGGCCAATTCTTTTACCATTGAGCCGCCTGGGAAGCCCAAAGGAAAATCTTCTTCTCTGAAACTCCTTTTCCTCAAATGTAAATGAACAGAATTAAAGTGCCATCCAGGTGTGATGTTCTGAGATTGTGAGTCTGACAGGAAAAGGCAAAGCAGTCTTGAACTGGGTACAGTTTGTATCACATTGCGTTTATTAGTTTATTTTTCCCCAGTCTTTTTCTGCACAGTTGAATACTCCATAGTTGAACATACTAAGACATTTTTTTAGGTTCTTAGCTTTAAAAGAATTAGCCTGCAATCAGGAGACGAGAATCTGTAAGTGCATTAAGACTCCCTCCTTGGTGCATCTTGGCTAATAGCCTTTTACTCTCCGCTGGCAGGGGATGGAGAAAAGCTGCTGTGGAAACTCATTCAGCAGCTTGGCCCTGGGGCATGGATGGATGGCCTCTGTGCTCACAGGAAGCAGCCAGGGCTCAGCAGGTATATTCAGACTCCAGAAATTTTCCCCTTAGGAAGAGAGGGAACAAAGGTACCCAAAGAAATTACCCCAGCAAGTATTTACAAGAGGCTGCAAAACAGTAATAAAATAATTTTCTGGCCCTAAAATTAGAAGCAAAGGTTTGATGTTCTGAAGCCCAGGTGCAGAATGAATGTATATATGGGCCCTTATAGCCGGTTTATAAAACACAAGGAATTGTGGTTTTGACCAAAATGTCTTAAGGAGTCTTTTTATTTCTTTACAACAAAGTTATAAAAGGAGTCTGGTCCCAGAAATCTGAGGCTGAAGTTTTCTTTAAGTACTCTGGAGAAGAGCAAATTTCTAAATCTCAGGTAGTAACTGATGATAGCATGACGAATCATGAAAGGAATAACAATCATCACACAATAAATAATATTCGAATGTATAGAATGACAAAACTGGATGCAAAATTAAGGATATTATGGCCAGGCAGGCAAATCACAGATATTAAGGAAGGGTAGGAGGGAGTTTAGATTTCTGCCAGATCAAAAACTAATCATTTGGATAAAAAAGGTGAAGTGCAAAGAATGCATGTGACTTGCCTACGGGAACACAATGAATGGCAGGTCTGGAGTTTTTTCCTGCCATATATATCAGTACAAGAGCCAAAGTACATAAGGGCAAGTTTAAGCCTGCTACATAGCCAAAAGTGGTATTTTCTCTAAAACTATTTTTTATTCGTTCATTCTTTCAGCAAATATTTCTCGAACTTTTATTATGTGTCAGGCATTGTTCTAGGAAATACAGCAGAAATACAGAATACCAGAAATACAGCAGTGAAGAAAGCCAAAATTTGTGTCCCCTTGGAGCTTATAGTTCATGTAAGTCTGTTCCATTTTTTTTCCCAGGTTGAGTAGAAAATTTTATTTGGAGGATAATTGTCTATACAGATATTGATGAGATTCTTGTTCTAAGTCACTTAATTTAAATGATAAACTGTATATATTGTGCTACAAGAAACCTCTCCATCTATATTAGCCAGGGCTTTCTAGAGAAACAGAACCAATATGTACATAAGAGATTTATTTCAATTGGCTTATATGATTGTGAGGGCTGACAAACCCCAAATCTGTAGAGCAGGCAAGTCTTAAGTCTATAGGGCAGGCTGGAAGCTCAAGCAAAAGTTGATCCTGCAGTCTTGAGGCAAAATTTCTTCTAGAAAATATCATTTTTATTCTTTAGACCATTCAGCTAATTCAAGAAAGCCCACCTGTATTATTGAGTGTAATCTCCTTTATTTAAATTCAGTTGATTATAAACATTAACCATTTTTACAAAACACTTTCTGAGCAATAGCTATAAGTGTTTGATAAAAACTAGGTACTATGGCCCAGCCAACTTGACACATAACACTAACCATCACAAACCTTCTCTATAAATTTATTAAGTGCTTATTACATGCCAAGTTCTAGGTAAATCATGCACAACCCCTGTTCTCTGAAGGAAAGGTGTAAGTCATTTACTTCAAAAAATACATAAAAGTATGAAGCTCTGTAAATCCACAATAGAGATGTAAAGAGCAAGAGATGCAAACAACGAGTAAAGATCAACCCCAACTTTCCCAAAGGAAAAAGAAACAGTGCTTTTAAGTAAAGAAATCAGGAAAAGCTGAAAACACAAATGACAGTTGACCTTGTCCTTGGAGAATGGGTAAAATTAGAACAAGGAAAACGGGAGGGTTACTTCCTACTAGAAGAAATGCCGAAAGTGTAGAGTCAGGAAAATGTGTGATGTATATAGAAACATGAAGTGGCTCAGGCGGGCTGGAAATATAGAGCATTCATCAAAACCTCTTTTATTTTGCTAGTGATTACTCAGTGCTTGTTCAAGTATTCATTCCAAAGATATTAAAACATTTGCAGATGAAACAGAGAGGTCAAGAGACTTCTCCAAAGTCACACAGAAAACCATTCATATACAAGTCAATGCCATTTTCTTTCAGAAGCTACTGTTGACTCTTCAAAAACGAATTTTACCATCCCTGAGAAAGGACACTATGTTTTTTCTCTGTTATTTCAATTTAGCTATCTTTGGAAAAGTCGTATCATTCTTTGACAAATAAAAAAATTTACTAGGTCCTAGTTTTCAGTTGGCAACCCACTCCAGCATTCTTGCCTGGAGAATTCCATGGACAGAGAATTCCATGGTCCATGGGGTCCCAAAGAGTTGTACACAACTGAGTGACTGAGCACACACGCATAGCTTTCAATGAGCATATAGGTATCAGTGCCCCATATGAGATGTTTAGGGATTTATATATCATAAAATTAAAATCTATTACTTTTGCCACTCAACTGAGAACATTTCTTGGTTTGGTACTATAAATAAATTGCCGTGGTCAAGGGAATGGTACGCAGAAAGAAGGTAGATATAGGAGCCACAGAGTTCACAAGAAAGTCAAGTTCACCAGGACTCCTGTTATTTCACGGTTGTGTGCTTTGTGTGTTCCACTTACTATAGTTCCTATTAGCCATCATGTTTCCAGGCCCCAAGTCCCTCTCTCATTTCAAGGAATAGGTGTTGGTCTAGTGAGTCACTATGAAACAAACATGACCTGTGCCTTACTCTACTGACAGCCTCCCCTATCCCTGCATTACAGTCAATCATCCTTTTGCTTACCTAGGAACTCATGTTTTCTACTAATGACCCAACCATCCATGGGTTTGTTCCCCCAAACTGATGATTTTATGGCACTCAAAACAATGCACCTGGTTTCGGGGCTAATGTAACATTTTTTTAAAAATTAAGATAATTATTGGAATTAGAGGATTCCAGACACTCGCTGAGCAAGTCTTTGCTCAACTCATATCCCGGGTGATTGAGCAGAAACAAAGTAGACCTGTCTTCTGCCTCTACGTCTCCTACTTTCCACTCTATGAAAGGGAAGCTGAGGACCCCAACCAGGAAGTGATATCATCAAGTGTCTGGTTTCATATCTCCATAAAGCACATTACTTTAATTAAATCTATCAAAGAGGCTAGTAAAAGAGAGGCTGAGGAGAAATGAAGTTATTGATCAAAGGAATTAAATGAATGGACATCACCAAGAAGTGGATATTCACAGATGTGTAGACCACTCAAGGGCAATCAAAGTTCAACTTTCTCAGTGGATAGCTGGACATTTGCCCCATGATGATGTTCTATTATTTCCAAAGGTGGGGAGAATTACAAGTGTCTAAAGGTTTAGAATTGTATTATTTTAAATTTGCATAATACTTCAGACTTATTGTGCAAAACCTCATCTTATTGCCAATAGCCACAACAACCCTATAGGACAGGCAAACTGTAGACTCACAGAGTGTTGGGTTACATTTTGGAGGGCAGAGTTCAACCCTTCACAGTGGGGAAATAACTTGGGTAGCTGTGTGTCTAGGAAGCTGTCTGTGTTTATTTCAGAGGGGCAAGTGTGGAGTGATAGACACGGAGCACCTTGGTGAAGATAAATGGTAATCACATCGACTAATGGTCTTTATTAAATAAAATTTCCCCTTCAAGAGTGGGTATTAATCTACTATAATAGGTTTAAGGTATTGTTTTTCATTCTAGCCTCACATTCCTTCAGATAAGGTCTGAATGTGGTAAGGTCACATTCCTTCAGATAGAGAGCAGAGTCTCCCCTAAAAAGAGTGGAATCCTCTGGACTGCCCTGGTGGTCCAGTGGTTCGGACTCCATGCTTCCACTGCAGGGAGCATGGGTTCAATCCTTGATTGTGGAATGGAGATCTAGCATGCTGCTTGGCACTGAAAAAAATAAAAAAGTGAACATCCTCAAAAACAATCATTAGGGTAGAGACAGGGCTCAGAAAAGTACAAACGGCAGGTCTGAGGCAGGTAGAAAGAAGAGCCCTCACTTGCTTGCAATTGGAACTAGAAGAGCTTGAAAAGTCAAAAGTCACTTCCAGGTGGGTCAGGCTCCCATCTGCGGAGTGGGTAGAGGGTATAACAGTAGTGGAGAAGCATCTGTTTTTTTCAGGGCTTGAGCGCACACAAAGCTGGGTGGGACAAGCTGCCGATGTAGCTGATCATTAAATGAGAGAGTGGTCTTGTGTGGAGAGTGCACAAGTGCTTTAGCAAGAAATTCCCTTGGGAACAGGAAGTTTCAGGTGGCATGGCCTTGATGGGGACCCATTCACTTCAACTGTGGATTGTAATCCTGCCATTGCCTTCCTTGAGGGACTTTACTCTGAGTTTGTTCAGACAGATTCTTTTGCATATTCTTTGAGAACTAATATTTCAATGATAAATTCATGGAAAGAGTAGGTGAATACCAGAAATTTCTTCTTAAGGTTCTCCAAAGAGGGAGCATTTCCCACAGTAGCCGTCCCTCTCAGTGTATTACACAGTCACAGTATCTAGTCTGTTTCATCTAGTGTTAGTCACTCAGTTGTGCCCAGCTCTTTGCGACCCCATGGACTGTAGCCCACCAGGCTCCTCTGTCCATGGAATTCTCCAGGCAAGAATACTGGTGTGAGTAGCTATTCCCTTCCTCAGGGGATCTTCCTGACCTAGGAATCAAACCCAGGTCTCCTGCATTGCGGGCAGACTCTTTACTATCTATCACAACTGGTTCATTTCATCTAATTGGAGATCAAATTACAGTTTTCAGGCCCGTGGTAACCATTCTTTTTACCTGCTGACTAAAGCTGCAGTCCATGCATGGGGTCGCTGAGGGTCGGACACGACTGAGCAGCTTCACTTTCACTTTTCACTTTCATGCATTGGAGAAGGAAATGGCAACCCACTCCAGTGTTCTTGCCTGGAGAATCCCAGGGATGGGGGAGCCTGGTGGGCTGCCACCTATGGGGACACGACTGAAGCGACTTGGCGGCGGCGGCAGCAGCAGCAGCAGAGATTTCCAAGCTTACATCGAGTCTGAGACAGCATGTCATTCATGCCTTAGTTCAGTTCAGTTCAGTCATTCAGTTGTGTCTGACTCTTTGGGACTCCATGAACGACAGCACACCAGGCTTCCTTGTCCATCACCAACTACTGGAGCTTGCACAAACTCATGTCCATCGAGTCAATAATGCCATCCAACCATCTCAATCTTGCCTTCAATTTTTCCCAGTATCGGAGTCTTTTCCAATGAGTCAGTTCTTCACATCAGGTGGCCAAAGTATTGGAGTTTCAGCTTCAAATCTGAATTCAAGACTCACAATCTCCACAAAAGATTGTGGGATTATTCCCATTTTTCAAAGTAGAAAACTGAGGTTTGAACTGATGGTATAACTTGTCCACATGGTAGTCAGAAGCATACCTAGACTTTTACCTGTGTCTACTTCAGTCTAGCTCTAGGGTTTTGACCACCACACTGGCAACCTTCCTGGTTGCCTCCCAAAACACATGGTGATTCAGTGGTCAGGGTACTGGGTGGGAAGTGATGTGGCTGCCACAGTAGGCCTGATACCTTGGGTCTGTTAATTACTATCTCTATGACCTTTAGGACCTCTGAGCCTCAGTTTTCTCCTCTGCAAAATAGGTACTATTCTTCCATCCTAGTTATAGTGTTTTTATGGAGGACATGTATAAAGATGGAATGTGAATAAAACATCTAAAAATACTTAAAAATTTGAGGAATTGTTATACCTTAACTTTATACTTTTCTAGTATTTTTCAAGAATTAATGTGATCTGAGTTTGTGGGGGGAAGAAGAACCCAATGGAAGGAGGCTATCACTTATTCATTCAACAAATACTATACACCATGATGCATTAGGAATAATGAAGAACAGGTATTTAACAGCTTCAGGATAGCTCATTTGTGAAGAACTTGATTTCTTTCTTCACACTTAAAAGAGAAGACCACTTATATCAGTTACTGGGAAACCCTCTCTGAATTGCTGTCTGAGGTTTAACTCTGTTAAAAATGAAACAAAGAAAAAGGTCACCCTAACGCTAACCTCCAAGAAAGCTTTGGCCAATTCAGCACCTTTTGCAAGCTGTACATTTCCTCCCCAAATTGTCTACTTAGAAAATGATCTCCCTCTCAGAAGGAAAAAAAAGTGTAGACTGTTCAAACTTTTAAATTCTGCTTCCCAAATAAATATCACTATTGAAAAGTAGATCAGCAAATATTTGCTGAGCGTTTTATGGGTTCTGTACCACATTAAGAATTGAAAGTGCTGCAAGTGGTAAGGGGTATGTATGGTGAGGCTGACTACCATTGTCTGTGAGACATGGTCCCTGATGTCAAAGCAATAATAATTTCCGTGGAAGCTGTGCTATCAAGTGGAATTTTAGGGGTTGACACAGATTAAGACATCTGACTAAAACCAGATGTCAATGAGAGAGAGATGCTTGGGCATTCTAAGGTTTATGTTCTTGGATTAGGAAGGTGAACCCTTTTTGTGCAAGATTCTGCAAATGAAGCAGAGGAGACTTAATTTGGCCTTGTGGGCAATTAATGAGCCCATTAAAGGTTTTAGAATAGTAACATGATGAAAAGATATGAAAAATCCAAACCAAGTGTCATAGTTAGGAGACTTTTAATTTTGAAAGTTTTATTATCAGAAATAAATCAACTAAGCCAGGTGAAAAAACGTGTAAGTAGAGAAATGTATTGGTCACATAACTAGAACATTCAAGTAGTAGACTTGAGTCATGTTTGTCCAGGCATCCAAATAATGTCATCACCTCTCTTGATTGGCTTTATTCTTAGTCTCCATGTAATATTAAAATGGCTCTCTATGATGACCTAGAGGAGCGGGATGGGGGCAGGGTAGAGAGGCTCACCAGGGAGGGGATATATGATACTTAGAGCTGATTCACAGCTCTAAGAGCTGATTCCTGTTGTTCTACAGCAGGAACCAACACAATGTTGTAAATCAATTGTCCTTCAATTAAAAAAACATTCTATGACAAACCATAATGGAAAAGAATATTAAAAAATATATATATATATATATATGTTTGCGTATGGGGAGTGTGCGTGTAAAGAAATGGCTCTCAGGCTTACATGGTTTTAGAGATTATGGCCTAGAGAAAGAGCCTCTGGAGAAGAAGCACCAGAGTGCACTCTGATTGGTCCAACTTAGGTCATGGGCTCATTTTTTGAAAATTCACTGTGACCAGAAGAATGAAGTTGCTTAATTGGAGGGGACTGGTTCACACTCAAGCTCTGAGGTAGGGGAAGTGACTCTGGTCAGGCCTTCTCCCCACTGCTTTAAGTGCAATAAATGAGTAAGATATTTACACAATGGGGCGGGGGGGGGGGTCCCTTCTCAAAGGAAGAGATACTCGGTATATGTGCGCACACACGCACACACACACACACACACATGTATCGCCCAAGCTTGACTTTAACACATTTGCAATCCGAAATAGAGCACCTCTCTTTTCTATAAACTGTAGTTTGTTTCTTTAAAAATTACTTTTATTCATTTTATAGGCACTCAGTGCTGTGAGTCATAGCTCTTGCTTTTGAGTACCTACCACAGAAGTTTCCTATTTCTCCACATGCAGATAGATTGAGTTCTGAAAGTTAGTTGTAAATCCTTTTGCCCAAAACTGAATCAGAGATGTAGCAAAGCTGGATAATTGACCCTCAAAGACTCCTTCATAGTGAAGGGTTGTCGTTAGGAAGGGATGCCCAGCCTGGAATTGTATTTCCTGCTTTTTCTCCTGTGCATCTGGAGGGGAGGCATCTGGTTAGTTCTTATCAATGAGAAGTGTGAGAAAGGCATGTCTCTAATGGGAGGGATGGTTAAGAGATGGGCATGCCTTCTCTAGAACCTCTTCCTCTATCTGTGAGGTGAATGGAGAAGCTTGTCTCTAGGATCTAAAGGAGAGCTTTGTCATGAGACACAGAGTTCCTGGCTATCTGCCAGGATGTCATCTGACAAGCATTACCTACATTGAATTTGTACATGAATGCAAAATATACATTTATGTGTTAAGTCATCTGACCTTAACAAGTACAGAAGGGTTTAATCTTATCATCCACAACCTCATTTCCACCACATACAATCATGAGAGTGATCTTCAAAATTTAAAAACAAGTATTCGCTTCTTCTTACAGATACACTTTTCCTCCAACGTTGTTCCCCAAAATAACCAGTTTATTTCACATGCTGGAAATCTGTGGTCAGGCCAGTCTGTTCAGTCACTCAGTTGTGTCTGACTCTTTGCAACTCCATGAACTGCAGCACGCCAGGCCTCCCTGTCCATCACCAACTCCCACAGCTTGCTCAAACTCATGTCCATTGAGTCTAATGCCATCCAACCATTTCATCCTCTGTCAACCCCTTCTCCTCCCACCTTCAATCTTTCCCAGCATCAGGGTCTTTTCAAATGAGTCAGTTATTTGTACCAGGTGGCCAAAGTATTGGAGTTTCAGCTTCAGCATCAGTCCTTCCAATGAATATTCAGGACTGATTTCCTTTAGGATGGACTGGTTGGCTCTCCTTGCAGTCCAAGGGACTTGCAAGAGTCTTCTCCAACACCACAGTTCAAAAGCATCAATTCTCTGGCTCTCAGCTTTCTTTGTAGTCCAACTCTCACATCCATACATGACTACTGGAAAAACCGTAGCCTTGACTAGACGGACCTTTGTTGGCAAAGTAATGTCTCTGCTTTTTAATATGCTATCTAGGTTGGACATAACTTTTCTTCCAAGAAGCAAGTGGCTTTTAATTTCATGGCTACAGTCACCATCTGCAGTGATTTTAGAGCCCCCCAAAATAAAGTCTGTCACTGTTTCCACTGTTTCTCCACCTATTTCCATGAAGTGATGGAACCAGATACCATGATCTTAGTTTTCTGAATGTTGAGTTTTAAACTAACTTTTTCACTCTCCTCTTTCACTGTCATCAAGAGGCTCTTTAGTTCTTCTCCACTTTCTGCCATAAGGGTGGTGTCATCTGTGTATCTGAGGTTATTGATATTTATCCCGGCAATCTTGATTCCAGCTTGTGCTTCATCCAGTCCAACGTTTCTCATGATGTACTGTGCATACAAGTTAAATAAGCAGAGTGGCAATATACAGCCTTGATGTACTCCTTTCCTGATTTGGAACCAGTCTGTAGTTCCACGTCCAGTTCTAACTGTTGCTTCTTGACCTGCATACAGATTTCTCAGGAGGCAGGTCAGGTAGTCTGGTATTCCCATCTCTTGAAGAATTTTCCATAGTTTGTTGTGATCCACACAGTCAAAGGCTTTGGCATAGTCAATAAAGCAGAAATAGATGTTTTTCTGGAATTCTCTTGCTTTTTCCATGATCCAATGGATGTTGGCAATTTGATCTCTGGTTCCTCTGCCTTTTCTAAATTCAGCTTAAACATCTGGAAGTTCACAGTTCACATACTGTTGAAGCCTGGCTTGGAGAATTTTGAGCATTACTTTACTAGCATGTGACATGAATGCAATCGTGCGATAGTTTGAGCATTCTTTGGCATCGCCTTTCTTTGGGATTGGAATGAAAACTGACCTTTTCCAGTCCTGTGGCCACTGCTGAGTAGTCCAAATTTGTTGACATATTGAGTGCAGCACTTTCACAACATCATCTTTTAGGATTTGAAATAGTTCAACTGGAATTCTATCACCTCCCCTAGCTTTGTTCGTAGTGATGCTTTCTAAGGCCTACTTGATTTCACATTCCAGGATATCTGGCTCTAGGTGAGTGATCACACCATCGTGATTATCTGGGTCATGAAGATCTTTTTTGTATAGTTCTTCTTCTTCTTTTTTTTTTTTTAAATATGGAACACTTCACGAATTTGCGTGTCATCCTTGTGCAGGGGCCATGTTAATCTTCTCTGTATCGTTCCAATTTTAGTATATGTGCTGCCGAAGCGAGCACTGTATAGTTCTTCTGTGTATTCTTGCCACCTCTTCTTAATATCTTCTGCTTCTGTTAGGTCCATACCATTTCTGTCCTTTGTTGAGCCCATCTTTGCATGAAAAGTTCCCTTGGTATCTCTAATTTTCTTGAAGAGATCTCTAGTCTTTCCCATTCTATTGTTTTCCTCTGTTTCTTTGCATTGATCACTGAGGAAGGCTTTCTTATCTCTCCTTGCTATTCTTTGGAATTCTGCATTCAAATGGGTATATCTTTCCTTATCTCCTTTGCCTTTGGCTTCTCTTGTTTTCATAGCTGTTTGTAAGGCCTCCTCAGACAACCATTTTGCCTTTTTGCATTTTTTTTTCCCTTGGGGATGGTCTTGATCACCACCTCCTGTACAATGTCATGAACCTCTGTCCATAATTCTTCAGATCTAATCTGATAGACAGAGTCAGGCCACCTCCCTCCTTATCCATTCCTCTAAGTATGGGGAATCTTTTAGTAGTGGCTGTGCCTACACTCCTCTTCATACACTATTCACAGCCTGTGACAGATCTCACTAGCAGGGTTACCCTGCTTCCCCTTTAAATTCTTTAACAAACTCATGGACTTCTCTGTTCTGAATGAACACATGCCGCTAAAGCTAAGTCATACACTCAGGTGGTATTTTGGTTCCTCAGTCACTTTTTGTCGCTCTTAATGATTCTTGCTGATTGCCCAGGTAGAGAGAGATCCTTGCACCTGCTTTGTGAATAGCTCTTTGTTTTGAGAAAATTTCCTGCAGTCCCGTGAATTATGCCACTTAAAAATTTTAAATATACCATGCCTCATTTACATAATTATCACATACCTCTTCTCATTAGCACTTGCAATACTTTCCTTGCTCTTGCATTTATTAAATATCATGGATTAATAATCTTTGCCAAACAACTTGAAACCTAAACACATAAGGCAAATATGCAATAGAATATAAAAAAGAATGTACTGACCCCACCCCAAAGACAGCAACTGATGTCCTCTGTAAATGGTGAGCCCAACTGATGTATTTTGACATTGTTTTAGCCCTACTACCAGTTGTGAATGCTCTTAAATTGTACAATCTTGGAATGTCAAACCTAGAAGCTTATCTCATTTAGTTAAATACTTACATTTTACACATGGAAAAAAAGTAAGAGGTTGCAGGGAGTAATGGATTATGATCACGTGACTAAAACTTTAATGCTAATAACAAGCAGAATTTAATAGTATGTGAAGATTTTCTAGAGGCCCTCCAGCCTGCCCCACCAACTTTTAATAATGACATTTTATTTTCTCTAGCACAGCTGCTCCTCCGAGTCCTCTAAGAAAATTCTGTTTGCCTCATTCACAGGAGAAAGTGTAGAGAGTGATTCACCTGGAGACACATTGGATGTGATGTGTGTTTATGAATGTTTCATCAATTCTTAGGCTCTGGGTAATGGGGAAAAAAGAGAGAAGCTGAACAGGTCCATATGAACAAGATCCCTGAAAGAGAAAAGAGGAAAATGTTGGTGTAGGGTTAGAGATGGAAGGACACTAAAGAAGCTGATGCTTTTCAGAGAATTCAGAAAGTGAAAGCTATTATCAGTACTTCCTGTTTGCTCTCAGAATCCAATGCTGATTCATTTGACAGATAGCCATGTCTGAGTTAGCACCGATTTTTCCCACCATTACTGAATATTCCAAAAATCACTGAATAGATTACACTGTGAAAAATGCTGCATTTCAAGCTTTTATATGAAATATTCCTAATGTCAATGGAGAGAGAAGTATTATTCCTGGGCATGAGGATAAAGCCCAACGAAAAAAAATTTCTGTTACTTTTAAAATGTGTGAGATTAAACCATATGCAGTTGCTATTTTTATAGGCCTAAATGGTTGAATATTGGCAATTGCATAAAGTTAAATATAAAAATTTCACTTTCTATTCACAACATACATGTGTTTATTTCAGTATAAGGATAGAATTTTAAATTTCTTACCATTGAGTAGAATTTGTGGACCAGGAAGGTAAACCATGTTTGGCCAGTAATTTGAGTATCCTCTGGCAGTTTGAAGGTGGAAGAAAAGCAACAAACATCTCAGAGATGCTAAGCTAGGCAGGGTAAGAGCCACGAGGGAGAACTGGACTGGCTGGATTCAAAGTCAACTTGGTGATGGGGTTTGTAGAATAGTTAGAGATCTAGGTTTAAGAATGAGCAGAATAAACTCCCTCCAGATAATCTGATCCCCAAATTATTTTAGTCTTGTCACCTTCACAGTGCTGAGTACGCCCTGTGTCAACCATTTCTAGGAAAATTTAGAGACTCTCCATCTGGAGTTTTCAGAGACAGAAGGTATATTCATAACAGGCAAGAACATCTATTTTGTCTTGACTCCTTTGTGTGTGTGTGTGTGTGTGTGTGTGTGTGTGTGGGTGGGTGGGTGGTTGGCTGTGTGGGTGTGGGGGTGTGTGCGCGTGCTAGGGGAATTTCCTGGGGTGGAAACTGGATTGTGATTTACTGGAATAGTGAAAGCAGAGGATAGAAAGCAAAAGGTTAGAAACCAACACTAACTCTGGACAGTGGCTCTACTTATTTTGTAAGATGCCAGAAACTTTCCATTTTTCCCATTTAATTTCTGTTCGCTAATATCCGTTCCCTAGTCTCCTTAGTTGTAAAACATTTAAAATTAGAGCTTTGCTGTCTTGTCCAAGGGATAGACTGGGAAGCGGTGGGAACTTTTAGACAGGGAGAAATAGTAGGTTAAGTTCTGTGAGGTCTAAAGCAATGAAGGTGAAAGAGGAGAGTGAAAAAGTTGGCTTAAAATTCAACATTCAGAAAACTAAGATCACGGCATCCAGTCCCATCACTTCTTGGCAAATAGGTGGGGAAACAATGGAAACAGTGACAGACTTTATTTCTGGGGGCTCCAAAATCACTGCAGATGGTGAATGCAGCCATGAAATTAAAAGACGCTTACTCCTTGGAAGGAAAGTTATGTCCAACCTAGACAGAATATTAAAAAGCAGAGCATTACTTTGCCAACAAAGGTCTATCTAGTCAAAGTTACAGTTTTTCCAGTAGTCATGTATAGACGTGAGAGTTGGACTATAAAGAAAGCTGAGTGCTGAAGAACTGATACTTTTGAACTGTGGTGTTGGAGAAGACTCTTGAGAGTAGTCCCTTGGACAGCAAGGAGATTCAACCTGTCCATCCTAAAGGAAATCAGTTCTAAATATTCATTGGAAGGACTGATGCTGAAGCTGAAACTCTAATACTTTGGCCACCTGATACAAAGAACTGACTCATTTGAAAAGACCCTGATGTTGGGAAAGAGTGAAGGTGGGAGGAGAAGGGGACAACAGAGGATGAGATGGTTTGATGGCATCACCGACTCGATGGACATGAGTTTGAGCAAGCTTCAGAAGTTGGTGATGGACAGGGAAGCCTGGTGTACTGTAGCCCATGGGCTCACAGAGAGTCGGACACAACTGAGCGACTGAACTGAACTGAAGGCAATGAAGATAAAAAAGATCCTGGGTCTGAGGACTTACTGTTAGAAAGATACATGTAGCAAGAGGAAGGAAAGTGAAGTCGCTCAGTTGTGTCCGACTCTTTGCGACCCCATGGACTGTAGCCTACCAGGCTCCATCCATGAGATTTTCCGGCAAGAATACTGGAGTGGGTTGCCATTTCCTTCTCCAGAGTATCTTCCCAACCCAGGGATCGAATCCGGGTCTCCCGCATTGCAGGCAGACATTTTACCGTCTGAGCCACCAGGGAAGCCCAAGGAGCAGGAGCGTTCCTCAAAAGCCCTATAAGGGTATGGATGCTTTGACCAGACACTCTGGTCATAAAAGTGAAAGTTCACCAATCTTTTCAGGTTCCACATAAATGCATCACTATATAATAGTTGTTTTCTCTTTCTGAGTTACTTCACTCTGTATAACAGTCTCTAGGTCCATCTACATCTCTACAAAAAGCCCAATCTATTTCCTTTTTATGGCTAAGTAATATTTCATTGTATATACTACATCTTCTTTATCCATTCTTCTAGAGGCATAGACATAGAGAATAAACATATGGACAGCAAGGGAGAATGAGGAGGGGTTATGATAAATTGGGAGATTGGGGTTGACATATATACACTACTATGTGTAAAACAGATAACTAATGAGAACCTATTGTATAGCACAGGGAACTCTACTCAGTGCTCTGTGGTGACCTAAATGGGAAGGAAATACAAACAACAGGTGATACATATATATATATATATATATATATATATATATATATATATATATATCAGATCAGTCATGTCTGACTCTTTGTGACCCCATGAATCGCAGCACGGTAGGCCTCCCTGTCCATCACCAACTCCCGGAGTTCACTGAGACTCATGTCCATCGAGTCATTTGTGCCATCCAGCCATCTCATCCTCTGTCCTCCCCTTCTCCTCCTGCCCCCAATCCCTCTCAGCATCAGACTCTTTTCCAATGAGTCAACTCTTCGCATGAGGTGGCCAAAGTACTGGAGTTTCAGCTTTAGCATCATTCCTTCCAAAGAAATCCCAGGGCTGATCTCCTTCAGAATGGACTGCTTGGATCTCCTTGCAGTTCAAGGGACGCTCAAGAGTCTTCTCCAACACCACACTTCAAAAGCATCAATTCTTCGGCGCTCAGCCTTCTTCACAGTCCAACTCTCACATCCGTACATGACCACCAGAAAAACCATAGCCTTGACTAGACGAACCTTTGTTGGCAAAGTAATGTCTCTGCTTTTGAATATGCTATCTAGGTTGGTCATAACTTTCCTCCCAAGGAGTAAGCATCTTTTAATTTCATGGCAGCAATCACCATCTGCAGTGATTTTGGAGCCCAGAAAAATAGTCTGACACTGTTTCCACTGTTTCCCCATCTATTTGCCATGAAGTGATGGGACCAGATGCCACGATCTTTGTTTTCTGAATGTTGAGCTTCAAGCCAACTTTTTCACTCTCCACTTTCACCTTCATCAAGAGGCTTTGTAGTTCCTCTTCACTTTCTGCCATAAGGGTGGTGTCATCTGCATATCTGAGGTTATTGATATTTCTCCCAGCAATCTTGATTCCAGCTTGTTTTTCTTCCAGTCCAGCGTTTCTCATGATGTACTCTGCATAGAAGTTAAATAAGCAGGGTGACAATATACAGCCTTGACGTACTCCTTTTCCTATTTGGAACCGGTCTGTTGTTCCATGTCCAGTTCTAACTGTTTCCTCCTAACCTGCATACAAATTTCTCAAGAGGCAGATCAGGTGGTCTGGTATTCCCATCTCTTTCAGAATTTTCCAGTTTATTATGATCCACATAGTCAAAAGCTTTGGCATAGTCAATAAAGCAGAAATAGATGTTTATATATACACATACCTATATATGGGTGTGTGTATATATATATATATATATATATATATGATTTACTTTGCTGTACAGTAGAAACTAATACAACATTGTAAAGCAACTATACTCCAATAAAAATTAAAACAAACAAGCAAAAAGATCAAATGGGAAAGAAAAGTGAAAGTCCATAGGCATGTGAATATTGCCAGCTGTGTGAGTAAGAGCCTGGGGCCAATGAGTCAAATCTTTACAGAAAAGAGCAGAGCGTGCTTACACAGACTCTTGGCTCCTACAACCACATGCGTTGATGCCAATAGAAGAGTAGCAAAGGGCAGCCTCATGAAAGGAGAAAAAAATCATTTGAAACCCAGCTAGGAAGAGAAGAAATCACTCTGGTTTCCTTTTAAGATCCAAATTAATTCAGAATGTGGTTTTTCCATTTCTCAGAGTCATCTCTCAATTTTTCTCCACTCAAATCTTAAAGAAGGGGACCACATCAAGAAAATATTTGATCTACTCCATAATCAGACCAAATGTTAAGTATTCAAGTCCTTATTTTATTTCAAAATGAGTGTTTCTTGATACCTGGGCAAAATCTGATAGTTTTCCTTTCATACATTTTCTTGGTCAGTACCAGGACTTTAGAAGGAGCTCTCGTTTGATTTTTAAAAGATAATTAGCAAACTGGATATCTATACAAAAGTAATTTTGTACCTCAGCAAAAGAGTGTAGTCAGCAGATAATTCACTCCTGTGGCTTTTCATTAGCCAACTCTCCCTTGGGGCAATTTAGAGGTTAAGGCCCTTCTCATCTACTCTCTCAGCAGCTGTTGGAATTACAGCTGCATTTCACCAGGCAAGGGGAAAAAAGGATAACTCTCACCAGAACTAACCTTTATAATTAAGGTAGATGTCATTTATTACGTGTCTCATATGTTATTCATTTTAGGTCTATTATTTAATCCTCTCAACAACCCTATGAGTTAGAGCTCATTTCTATGTTAAAGAGGTTGGGGTGGGGGGACAAAAAAACCAGGTTTGAGGATATTAAGTAGTTTCCCCGACTCACACAGTTAATAAATGGCAGACTGGTCATGGTCTTTGTGACTCCAAAGTCTACTACCTTTCTGCTCTGGCCTTATAGCATCCCTCCCCTTTAATTCCACACACAGGATTAAAAAAAATCTCAGCCATCATCAAGGCTCCTGGGAATAAGAGTATCTAAGAGGAGAAGGCAATGGCACCCTACTCCAGTACTCTTGCCTGGAAAATCCCATGGATGGAGGAGCCTGGTGGGCTGCAGTCCATGGGGTCGTGAAGAGTCGGATACAACTGAGCAACTTCACTTTCACTTTTTACTTTCATGCATTGGAGAAGGAAACGGCAACCCACTCCAGTGTTCTCGCCTGGAGAATCCCAGGGACAGCGGAGCCTGGTGGGCTGCCGTCTATGGGCTTGCACAGAGTCGGACACGACTGAAGTGGCTTAGCAAGAGGAAATGCAAGTACCTCATCTCCCAAAGGTGATACATAACCCCACTGCTATAGTGGTTTTCATAATTTTTTAAATGCAAAAAACTTACCCAGAACCTACTTGGAAAGTAGAAACACACTTTATTAATGTATGTTTACATGGTAAGATCAAATGTGCTACTTTTGCTTAGTATAAAGAAGTAAGCTATTTTTATAAATATGAAAATCTGAAATTAGGAGTAAAATTAGCATTTTTATTTTTTATCAGCTTGACTATCAATTAAATACAGAATATTTACACAACCCCCTAAAGCAGCTTCTGAAAATTATTACTGTAGAATCTTTCCTTCATCTCTTCAAAATGTACCATCTCCTAAGAACCAGAAACGGAGGGAATAAGGAAGAGTTCCTGCTCTTAAGAGCTCATGTTTTAATCAAAAGAGAAATAGCATGATGACAAATAATGTAAGGATGAAATGTCAACTGAAGTACAAAATAGTATGGGGGTTTGGAGCAGGATGCTGACTAGGTGTGAGGTGGGGATATTGGTTGGAGAAGAGGTAGCTTTTCAAGAGTGATGGGAATAATCCATCTTGTGATCAAGAAAACAGCTTTCAGATGGAGAGGAAGGCATGATGATGAGGAAAAGGGTAGATAACAGAGCTAAAAGACAATCTGTGTTGTGCGTGGGGGAGAGTTGTGATGTTATGACTAGACAGGAGAGCTGGCATCGGGTGGTAAAGTCTGTGAATGCCCTCCTGAAGAAGTGCAGCTCCTGAGCTATAGGTAAAGGAAACCATCAGAAAGATTTTGAGCAAGGAAATGAAGATAACTAAACTGTCCTTTCCATGACGTTAGTCTGACAGCAAGCTCCAGTGAAACATGGAGAGAAGAAGGGACAGGCTATTATGAAGGAGAACAATGAATATGATTATCATGACTCCAGTGAGTGGGGTCATTCCAAAGAAGGATTCTTCATGAGGAAGCAAGGAGACAAGTCCAAAACTATGGGATGGGAGGAGTAAGGATACAGAGATGTCCTGGGATGCTGGGTTTAATAGTGCTTCTCCAAAAGTCACATCCACATGGAAACCATAATTGTGACCTTATTTGGAATAAGGTCTTTGCAGATATAATCAAGTTACAATGAGGTCATACTGGATTAGGCGGGGCCCTAAATCCAATGACTGCTGCCCTTGCAAGGACAAGAGAGATTTGGAGACATGAAAAGACAGACCCACAGGGAAGAAGGCCATGTAACGATGGACACAGAAGTTAAGATGATGTTGTTGCATGCCAAAGAACACTGAGGCCTGCTAGCAACCATTAGTAGCTAGGAGAAGGCAAGGAAGGAGGCTTCACTAAACCTTTTAGAGAACAGTGCTCTGTGAACACCTTGATTTTGGACTTCTAGCCCCTAGCCCATGAGAGAATACATTTCTGTTGTTTTAAGCCAACAAGTGTGTGGCAATTTGTCACAGCAGCTCCCAGAAACTAATCCACCTGGTAAAACTTAGAATAATAGAGATCACCCTCAGGGTCAAGGAAAGATTTATAAACAGGGCTTCCTGATAGTTCAGTTAGTAAAGAATCTGCCTGCAATGCAGGAGACCCTCATTCAATTCCTGGGTTGGGAAGATCCTCTAGAGAAGTGATAGACTACCCACTCCAGTACTCTTGGGCTTCCCTTGTGGCTCAGCTGGTTAAGAATCTGCCTGCAATACAGGAGACCCCGGTTCAATTCCTGGGTTGGGAAGATCCCCTGGAGAAGGGAAAGCCTACCCACTTCAGTATTCTGGCCTGGAGAATTCCATGGACTGTATAGTTCATGGAGTTGCAAAGACTCGGACATGACTGAGTGACTTTCACTTTCAATATACTAACAAGAAGAGAGCACCTTTCTATGAAAAATTCCACTATGGGCCTTTGTTGGGGGCACAGAGGTAAACAAAGCATTGCATCTAATTCAAGACTCTCACATACTAATTCATAAAGATCATGATAATCAATAAAGGGACTGTAGCAGATTAAAAAGTTGACCCTCAGCAGAGAGAACAGACGTACTAAAATCCACAGGGCTATCAAGTGGCAGAACTGGATTTGAACCCATCTTTCCTGCCTCCTAATTGAGTTCTAAAGAAAGATTTTCACAGGAGAGAAAAGTGAAAAGGAGGAGCATGGCAGGGTGGATGAAGAGGCTTAGAAAAAGGAGCCTGGAGCTCTTCAAGAATCAGCCCCTATTTTCTTTTCTAAAAATCTGTACCTAGATGGAAGTGTGATCATCTGCTTGCAGATTCCCAGTCCCCAGGTTCTGACTCCCCTAATGTCTGAGAGTGCCGTCCTATTTCTTTTAAATCTTCAAAGAATGACGAGAGTGACTTCATTGCTTTGACCATTTTAATCTCGGCTGCTACAATAATGAAACTTGGAATAGGTAGGTCACCACAAGTTCAGAACAAATGTGTCAAGTGTTTCAGAAGCTGTGGGCTTAGAGAAAAACTAGATGTGCCAGCCAATAGAGATAACCACTGCCTTGGGAAAGGCATTTGATGTGTGTTTTCATCACACATTAATATTACAAATTGTTTGGATTTGAGGGGAAAAAAATCACCATGCTGGTTGTTTAAGTTATTCTCTCTTTCTTTTAGGAGGAACTAAAATATGAACCAGCCAGAAAGAAGAGATTTGGTTGACCAAGACATGTCTTAGAGTTTGGTCAAGGGCTCTGCTCACAGGTTTCTACACTTGTACAAATGCTGAAGATGGAAAGGCCTTTCCTGATTTGTTTGGAGAATTGAAATAGAATTTTGGTAGGTACTGTATCACTTAATTCTTAGAACAACCTTAGAGATCTCAGTCGACCTTTTCATGTGAGAGATGTTAAGGCTGATTCCCCAGAGAGGGGAAATGACTTGCTAAAAGTAAATTAACACAAGAGGAAATGACATGACAAACACTTGCAGAGATGTTTGGCTTATTTAGTCACTGGAAAAATAGAAAACAAAGCAAACTCATGACACTACTTTACATCCATTGAGTCAACAAAAATTCAATATTTTATATACAATTTTATTTTATCTCAATTAATGATCAGGCAAGGAAAGAGACACATTCATCCATGGAAGACATAGTAATTGCATTAAACTGGTAAGTTTCTTTTCAAAGGCAATATGCTAATTTAAACCACGAGTCATAAACACGGTCCTACCCTGTGACTCAGTAGTCTAATCCTTACATCCTAAGGATTTGTAGATCTGTTCAAAGACTTTTAGAAGGGTGTGATTCAGAATTTGAGACCTTTAAGATCTTATCGCCTGAGCTTTTTCAAAAGCATGTGAACAAATGGAGAGCCACAGAGAAATGATTTTCCAAGTTTCTGAGCCAGGGTTGGAATCTAAGATTCCTGCCCAAGCACAAGATTCCTGCTCTGAAGTAGTTTAGTGAAAAGATAAATACAACCCAGATCTCCTCAAATCAAAGAGCTAGTTTAGCATATTGTTAAGAGCCTGGCTTCCTGGGATCAGACTGTGGCTCTACCACTGGCTGAGTGGTTTACAGCAGGTACTTAATTTTTGTGTTCTATCAGCCAAACCCGTGTGCTAAGAGAATCTTTTGTCTATTTCCACCATTGCTGCCACACCCAGTTTAGGTGGGCTCTGACTGACTCTGTGACCTTGTGCAGGCAAACTATAAGGTACTTTGCCTCTAGCCCTGACACCTGCCTCTTATCACCAACCCTGAGGCTTCCCTGCTGATACTCAGGTGTGATATGTGCCAAGTCCAAAGTGTGTCGGAGTAAAAGATCTCATGGAGCAGATGGGGACTCGTGGATAAACAGTTCCTCTTTCCTCCCCTTGTATAACTATTTGAGATGCGTTTTTACAGCTTTCTTGCTGGAGGTCTCCAGAGGAGATAGTCTCATGAGATGGAGCGATTGATCACATTTGATGGTTACCAGCTGGATAATGCACCTTCAAATGGACTTTCCCCACTTCCTTGCCTCGTTTTACTATTGCCTGCTTCCTTGAGGTTGAACCCTGAATAAAGCAATTCATGTTACTCTTGGCTTTGGACTCCACTTTTTTTTTTTTTAATTTTTTATTTATTTTTGGCTGAGCTGGTCTTCATTGCTGTGCAAGGGCTTTCTCTAGTTGCAGTGAGTAGGGGCTACTCGTTGTGGTGCGTGGGCTTCTCATTGTGGCAGATGCTCTTGTTGCAGAGCACAGGCTGTAGGGTGCAAGGGCTTCAGTAGTTTCGGCACATGGGCTCAGAAGTCGTGGCCCCCAGGCTCTAGACCACAGGCTCAGTGATTGTGGTGCACAGGCTTAGTTGCCCTCAACGTATGTGATCTTAGTTCCTGGACCGGGGATTAAACCCATGTCTCCTGCATTGGTAGGTGGATCCTTAATCACTGGACAACCAGGGAGGTCCCTCCACTTTCTTTCCTCTGAAGCCAAACAAAGACAGATGGTACCTAGCTATATATGGTTATAGGGAAGAAACATTTAATGAGTTAAAATAGATAATGTGCTCAGAACTGTGTCTGACATATAGTAATTATTTTGTAAGCATGAGCTATTTTTATCTATCATAACACTATGTATCACTGTGTACTGAAAATGGAAAATATTTAGACGCTACATGGAGAACTGTATGTGAAATAATAGTAACCAAAAACAGCACTAAGAAACAGGCATCACATAGATTATAACTCCATAAAAATTATATATACCCCCTGGTGGCAGAGGGATGCTATGGAGCCGGAATTGTGACTCTATAATGGGGAAGAGGTGCTATGCTTATGTTTCCCCAAAGGTGGTTATTTATCCAAAGTGGAATTTAAATAAATGGATTGGATACAGTCTCTTGGAGACTCTGCACACATTTCTACTGAGAAATTCGATCCAGTGCTCCTCCTAGATGGAAAAGCCTTCCAAGCGGGACTTTTATTTTTTGTATTATAGTTTTAAGCCACTTTCCTATAATTCACTGTTTATAAAGACTGGAAACCAAGAGACAGTAGTTGTGATGAAACAATTTGCTTTACCTGTGCGCAGGGATCTCTGTTTCTACTTCTGTGGGGCTGTGACATGGCAGACACCTCTCCCCGACTTGGGGACCAATCTCCTTTTCAGTGAGTCCTCAGCATGTCACCAATTCAGTAAGGCAATGAGACTGGCTTCTCCCCTCTCCTCTAAGGCCTTTTGGAGTGCAGGCTAGGAAAAGGTGATACGCAAATTACAAGGACCCAAACCTTGAACTTGACTTCTTTAGAATCTCATATACATCACTCTTGTCAGAGAATGGGTTAATGTGAACAGGAAGCTTCTTTCTTTGGAGATGGGACCCATTTATTTGTCTGGGAGCCCTGGTCTGTCTTTGGTCACATGACCCATGTTGGTGTAAACTCTCTAATGGCTTCCCTAGGCACTTAAGAGTTAAATCCAACTTCTCATCTCCATTACAAAACTTCTTCAACCTGCTCCTGTTATCTCTCAGTCCTTATTTTATACTGGTCTCCCTGGCTCACTCTTCTCTAGCTATATCAGTTTGTTGTTGTTGTTTCTTAAATGTTTCAAGCTTGGTTTCACCTAAGGCTCTTCAGACTTACAGCCCAGAACACTCCTTCCCTTGACGTTCACTCATCCAATTTCTTGTCGTCACCCAGATCCCTTCAGAGAAGCATTCCCTGGCCATGTGGGCTAAGATCCCTGAGTCACTCTATTGCGTATTACCCAACTGCAGCTCTCTGAAGGATAGCCATCAAGTGTTGTTTCTGTGTTTAGTTGTTATTTGTCCACCATGAGGCATAAACCTCACAGGGGAAGGAACCATGTGTATTCTATTCTCCTGTTCTTCCTCAGAGCCTATAATGGGGCCCAACACAGTACGCTCAGCAAGTATACGGGGGCTTCTCTGGTGGCTCAGTGGTAAAGAATCCACCTATCAATGCAGAAGACTCATGTTTGATCCCTGATTCGGGAAGATCCCCCATGCCGCAGAGCAACTAAGCCCATGTACCACAACTGATTGAGCCTGTGCTCCAGAGTCTGGGAACTGAAGCTACTGAGCCCATGTGCCCCAGAGCCCGTGCTCCACAAGAGGAGCCACTGCGAGGAGAAGCCTGTGCACCGCAACTGGAGAGTAGCCCCTGCTCCCTGCAACTAAAGTCTGTGTCCAGTAACGAAGACCCCGCACAGACAAAAGAAGTAAATAAAAATGAAAAAAACTATATGGCATGAATGTATACTATATATCAATAATAAGTATGTGTAGCAGGTATTTCCAGGTGGCTCAGGCAGAGAAAAAGCTGCAAATGATAGCCTTTCTTCTCTCTCTTGAAGTAGAAAGTAGGTCAGTTACATTGCTTTTATATCCCTTTGTACACCAAAAAATATGTTATTAATACCTTTCAAGCAATGAAGGAAAAAGAGGGCACAGAGGCTGATCTAACCTGTGCCTTGTAGCTTATTGGCTCAGAATAGGAACTGGTTGAAGAATCACACACAGCTCCAGATTTAAAGATTTACCGTAAAACTGTAGTCATCGAGACAGTGTGGTACATACTGGTGACAGGATAAGCACATTGATCAGTGGAACAGACCAGACAGCCCAGAAACACCCATACAAATATGATCAGTTGATTTTTGCAAAGTTCCTAAGGCAATTCAGTGAAGAAAGAATGGTCTTTTCAACAAATGATGTTGACATGATTGGATATCCATGAACCAAAACATGAATTTTAACCTAAATCTCATACCTTCCATGAAAGAAAACTCAAAATGAGTCATAGAGCTAAATGTAAAACAGAACAATAAAACCTTTAGGAGAAGTCATAGATACATATATGTTTCTGACCTAGAGTTAGTAGAGTCTTTTTTGTGTTGTTGAAAATAACACAAATTTGTTATCTTAATGTTTCTGGAGATTAGAAATCTGGGTTTTGTTGAGCTAAAATCAAGGTGTTAGTAGGGCTGTAATCTTTCTGGAAGTTCTAGGGGAGAAAGTATTTCCATGCCTTGTTCAGCTTCCAGAAGATTCCTTGGCTCAGGACCCTTTACTCCATCCTCAAAGCCAATGGCACCCCAATCCAGTACTCTTGCCTGGAAAATCCCATGGACGGAGGAGCCTGGAAGGCTGCAGTCCATGGAGTCGCTGAAGGTTGGACACGACTGAGCGACTTCACTTTGACTTTTCACTTTCATGCATTGGAGAAGGAAATGGCAACCCACTCCAGTGTTCTTGCCTGGAGAATCCCAGGGACGGGGGAGCCTGGTGGGCTGCCGTCTATGGGGTCACACAGGGTCGGACACAACTGAAGCAACTTAGCAGCAGCAGCAGCAGCAAAGCCAATACTAGCATATTCTTGTCTCTCTCTCTTTCTCTCTTACCCTGTCCCTCAGTCGGAGAGGTCTTCAACATGACATCAGACACCTGATCCATAAAAAATTGATATATTAAGTAAATTGGACTTCATAAAAATTAAAAGCTCATACTTGGTGAAAGACACTATTAAGATAATGAAAAGCAAATGAATAAATGAAAATACTTGTAAGTCCCATTTGATTGAATAAAAATATTTGTAAATCTTATTCCTGACAAAATACTCTTATTTCTATTATGTAAACTCAATTTTAAGAAAATAAACAATTTAATTTAAAAAATGGGCAAAAATATTGGACCAATTTGCTAGAGAGGAAATAAGAGTGACAAATAAGCACGCATAAAAGGATACAATAGGAAAATGAAAATTAAACCACCATGAGATACCGTCGTACACCTATAAAAATGGCTAAAATTTTAAAAATTTAGAAAATCAATGACTAACTTTACCAAGTCTTGATGAGTTTGTGGAAAAACCAAAATTCTCTTGCACTTTTGCAGAGGAGGCAAAAATTATACAGCCATTTTGGAAAATAGTTTGGCAGTTTCTTATAATATTAAGCAAACACTTGCCATATGACTCAACAGCCCACTCCTACGTGTTTACTCTGAGAAGATGAAAACTTATGCTTACGTGAAAACCTGTACATAAATGTTTATAGCAACTTTACTCATAACCACATCCAACCGAAAACAATCCAAATTACTTTCAACAGATGAATGATAAACAAACGCAGTGCATCCATATGATGGAAAACGATTCAGCAGTAAAAAGGAACAGAAAGGGAAACATGGATAGAACTCAAAGGCATTATACCGAGAGATGCCTCTTTGAAAGGTTCTATGTTGCATGATTTCATTTACATCACATTCTCAAAAAGACAAGACTATAGTGACAGAGACCAGGTCAGGAAGTGCAGAGGTTGGTGAGGGACGAAGGTGTGGCTGCGAACATGAGGGAGTTTTTCAGGGCAATGGAACTGTTCTGTATACCAGTCATAATAGTGATGATAGGAATGTATTCATATGTTAGAATTCATGGAACTGTACACCAAGGTCAGTTTTGTTACATGTAATTTAAAAAATAAAATTAAGAAAAATATGACTGATACTGAGACCTTGAATCCAGATTCCATTGTTTTCTGGGCATGCCATATTGGACTAGGTACTTTCTTTACATACCAGTTTTCTTATAACCTCAAATACATATGAGTATCCACGTTTCAGTGGGATATTTGGTTAACTGAATGGGGCAATGTATGTAAAGTTGTATGTGCAGTGGTGTATAGTAAGCACACAATAAACATTAGCTGTCAATAACAGGGTCTCAATTTTCAGGAAAAAAAAAATCTTTAGTGGAGGCTATACAGCATGGTAAAAAGAACATGAGCTTTGTGGACAGTCAGACTTAGCTTTGAAGTACTTATCATCTTGAACAAGTTAATCACCCTCTCGGAATTCAGTTTCCTAATCCTAAAAACATGTATAATAATAGTCACTTTATAATATTGTGGTGAGCATAGCAATTACATATGGAATACCTGGCACTTAGTTGGTGCTCAATAAATGATAGCTGTAATTATGATTTAGAGTGTTTCAATAAATAAAACATAATTTCTCCTGACAGTGAAAAATTATGCTTACAAATGGATAATCCCCAATGATTAATTACACAGCCAAAGAAAGGGCTGATGTTATGCAAATGTTTTAGTTTGTACCGGACTGGCCATTCACACATATTTCCCTATTCATAGCCAAAATATTAATTGGTTGAAATGAGTGCTGTTGCATTCTAATGAGCTCTTAAAAGGGCAAAAGGTTTTTTCTAGCACAATGCAGAATAGATTTTCTGTGATAGTGTGTGTTTTTTCATTTTGCTATTTTGTTTTGTAAATCTAGTCCACAGTTCTATAAGGTGACCTTCATTTTATAATACTTTCCATCTCTCATCTCAAGGGTATGTTTCAGAGCAAATTAAAGTAGGCGCCAAAGGAACCTTGAGTCATCAGCCAGAGAGGCCTAGTTATCTCTATGGACTAGATGTTCAGAGAGAAGCTGAAACTCTTCTGGATTGATGGTTTTCTGGGTTACTCTCGTAGTCATTATCAGTGCCGGCATCACTGTCATATCATCATCATCATCGCCATCCACTGGGCTCAGGTTATTAAAAAAGCACTCTTTGCTTCTATAGCACCTCTGATCTTCCTGAATATTATTTATCTTTCTTTTTTTTTTTAACCTGCTTTGTTCATTGATCCACGAAAAGGGTAACAGTTGTGTTAAGATGGTAATGCCTGTACATTTAAAGAAACGATGTCACTCTTTCAGCCAGGTATATAAAAACACACCTTCAGCCAAAGACATTTCTTATAAGTTAGGTTATTCTTCAGTGTTAATAAAAATGTTCTGAAATGGGTGATATGATTTTATTGTTGCTTATGATATTATAGAGATTATTGATTGGAAAAGAAGAACAGAGTACTTGAAGCACAAAGCTGGAAAAGAATTTAGAAATCTTTCTAAGATTCCAGATCTAGAAATTCTAAGGTTCTAGGAGATCTAGAGAAGAGCATCCTGGACCAGTGTGATGGGCAAGTAGGAGGCCAAATCAGATTGTGAGCCCAGGTGTCCGGCCCACAGGATAGGCTTGTGCTTGTGCTCAGTTGTGTCTGGCTCTTTGGAGCCCCATGGACCAGGTTCCTCTGTCCATTTGATCATCCCTGCAGGAATATTGGAGTGGGTTGCCAGGCCCTCCTCCAGGGTTTTTTCCTGACCCAGGGATGGAACCTGCATCTTCTGCATTGGCAGGTGGATTCTTTACCATTGAGTCCCCTGGGAAGCCTGACCATGGCCTGGTAGTCCAGAGTATTAGCTACATTTTACTTATCCATTCCCCTGGTGGCTAAGATGGTGAAGAATCTGCCTGCAATGTGGGAGACCTGGGTCAGGAAGATCCTCTGGAGAAGCAAATGGCAACCCACTGCAGTATTCTTGCGTGGAGAATCCCACAGACAGAGGAGCCTGGGGTCACAAAGAGTTGGACATGGCAGAGCGACTAACACCTCTGTGGATACTAGGTAACAGATTTTGATACTGCAAACAATGCAACAGTTAACATCGTTTCATGTATCCCCCTGATGATCTCATGGGAGAAATTCTCTGAGTACACCCATTAGTGAGATTGTTGGGTCATGGGATACACTGATCTTAATTTGACTCAGCATTACCAGATTCCTTTCCACAAGGTTGTATGTTTTACACTAAAACCAGCAGTGCCTGATTGTTCCCATGTGCTCAAATCTTTGCCAACGTTTGGTATTATCTTCCTCTCTTATTTTACCATTTTGGTATGTGTAAAGTGGGACTGCATTGCTATAGCTTGCATTCTTCTGATTATTAACATCTCTTCCTTTCATTCTTAAATTACCTACTTAAGGTCTTTCTTTCTTACCAATTACCTTTTCACACCCTTTGAATAGTTTTCTATTTGTTTTTCTGTTTCTTTTTTGTTGATTTTGTAGGAGTTCATACATAGTCTAGATATTCATCTCTTGACTGTTGCAGATGTCACAAATACATTTTTGCATTCTGCCCTCTGCTATTGTGTCTTTTACCGAGCAGGAATCCTTAACTTTGATGGTGTCAAATCCATCAGCTTTTAACTTTATGGTTTGTACTTTGGGATGTTCCTTTGGAAGATTTTCTTTATCTTTCACAAATATATCTTATGTACTCTTTTAATAACTGTATAGTTGTATTGTTAGCATTTAGATCCTTAATCTCTCTGGAGCCCAGGTTTGAATATGGTATAAGGTTGGGCTACAGCTTTGTATTTCCTCACTCATACTAATATTGCACCTTCCCTAGTGCCATCTAAGCAATCTACCGTTTCACCTCGATTCCATTCCAGTCCCATTTGAAATGCTTTAGGATCTAAATATTTTCTACTAAATCCAGTAAGATTTCTTGGATCATAGATACATATGCTAAATCCTGAGAAGAACAGTGCTGGTTGGATAGCTTATTGGCAACTGAAGCCAAGACCAGGATGTGAGATAGGATGCAGGGTTTAAAATCTTTAGAGCCTATTCACAGCAGTGTAAGACTCAGCTTACTGCAATAATGAAGTCTGCAATTCAACAGGAAAACACAACCTTTCCTGTTGTGTCAAGATAAGAAGACTAAACCTAATGAACTCCATGAACTGGTTTGGACTTGCAGGCCAGTCTAATCCTCTCTGGACATCAACTGTTTCAATTAGGAAATGACTTTCATTTGATGTAACGGACTACCAATTAAATTTTTATGTGAGGAGTTTTTGAAGCTAAAGAAAATTTTAGAAAAACCACTGGTGTAGATGGTCTCCCAATTTTCTCTAAATTTTCTTGTTAGAGTTCCACCTTTTCATTGAATTTTAGTTATCATCTATTATTAATATGAATTCATCTTTAATTTTTATCTCTAAGTTGGCTATTCAGAACAATGGGTAAGAACTACTATAGTATCTTTGCTCTGCACAATGAGGGTCAATAAATATTTGATGAGCAAAAGGAGGTTGGTGATACCAGGTGAATGGAAAGGGTCATTTTCATTTTTTATGTCAATAAACCATGGAGGAGAAGGGAAAAACATTTTTAAGTGAATTGGTAATTTGTCTTTTTTCTTTGCAAATTAAATAAGACTGAGATACTTTCTGAGAATGTTTCATTAAATGAAGTCAATTTTATGAATGTTAATAATAGAAATGTTTTCCATGGTTATCCAAAGATGCATGTGGTACCCGCCTTCTTCAATTTACTTACAAGTAAGTGTCACTTGAGTCAGGCCGGGATGCAGCTTTTTCTGGAACAGATGATGGTGTGTGTATGTGTGTGTGTTCTTTGGAGGAAAGGAGCTCTATTTAGCAGTCATATGGTCATGGGAAGTTGGAAAGAAATGTAACTTCAACCAGAGCAGGGGCAGCAAAATCTCCCAGAGGGAAATGAGGGAGGTTGTTGAGAAAACATAGTCTCAGTTCATGCAAAACCTGATGCAAAGGCTCCACTTCCTGGCAACAAGCCAAGCTTTATTCTTTAGCAAAATACCTTGGGACCTTGAGAATACTCAGTAGCTATCTGTCAGAGGCCAGATTTGAATCCAGATCTGTCTGGCTCCCAAACCTTGTTCACTTCTCTGGACAACTCTTGACTTGAACAAATCTGTAATTTGTTCAGGTCAGTATCTGTAAGATTAAAATTTCATTAATCTGTTTCAAAAAAAAATACCCTGGGATCTTGAATCTTCATCAAATTCTTAATGAAATCTTTAGCCAACAGGGTAGCTCAGTAGAAGAGCCCAGTTCTGTCCTTCGACATCTGTGGTGCGAAGCCATCAAAGGCAGGAAAATGTGTTTAGTTCTTGGGATAAAATTGTTGCAAAAGGAAGGCCTGTGGAGGAAGGGCTTCTTTAGAGACTTTCTCAAGTCCAATTCTTGGACATACTGTGTCTCCAGTCACTGAGGACTATTTCCCTTGAAAGGGTTTTGCAAATGTTTGGCATCTCAGTTACTATGGCAGATGGAGAAATGGAACCCACCAGAAGGCACTGAATGGGCCAACGACCGTTCCGAGCCTGTAGTGAAGGCTCTTTACAGAGATCTGAAACCAGTGCAGGGGAGGGCAGGTTAAATATTTCCTATCTGATGATTTGTATGAGGTATGGAAAGAAGGGCTTCAGTTTCACCATCTCAGAGCCAGTGGATCTAGAAGAGTTAAGGCTTCTTCTGAAGCAATCTTGACCAGATATAGGAGCCAAGTCAGGCATGCTTCCTCTGCTTCCCATGCCTTACTCAAATCCAACAAATATTTTCTACCTAAAGCACTGCCTCATTGTGCTTAATTGTTCATTCACTTATTCAGTGTGTATTGAATACCTGCTATGTGTCAGGTGCTGTGGCAGGAGCTGGACAATCACTGGGGACATAGGCTGTGTCCTCAAGAGACTCACGTGGGTTAGAGAGGCAGATAAGAAAACTTGTCATTCACAGACATAGAGAACAAACTTATGGACTCAGTGATTACGGTGAGGGGAAGGAGTGTGTGGGGCGAATGGAGAGAGTAGCATGGAAACACATATACTACCATATATAAAATAGATAGCCAGTGGGAACTTGCTGTATGACTCAGGGAACTCAAATCAGAGCTCTGAGACAACCCAGAGGGGTGGGATGGGGTAGGAAGTGGGAGGCAGGTTTGAGAGGGGACATATGTATACCTATGGCTGATTTATATTCATGTATGGCAGAAACCAACGCAATATTGTAAAGAAATTATTCATCGATTAAAAATAAATAAATTAAGAAAAAAAGAAAATGTCATTGAAAGATTTCTTTTTTTTTTGAGCTCATAACTTCATTCATTGTCTTATGTCTAGGTGAGTGACTACACCATTGTGGTTATCTGGGTCATTAGGAACTTCTTTGTATAGTTTTTCTGTGTATTCTTGCCACCTCTTCTTAACCTCTTCGGTTTCTTTTAGGTTCTTACTGCTTCTGTCTTTTATCATGCTCATCCTTGCATGAAATGTTCTCTTGATATCTCCGATTTTGTTGAAGAGACCTTGTCTTTCCAATTCTATCATTGTCCTCTATTTCTTCGTATTGTTTATTTAAGAAGGCCTTCTTATCTCTCCTTGCTATTTTGTGGAACTCTGCATTCAGTTCGGTGTGGGTATATCTTTCCCGTTCTCCCTTGCCTTTCACTTCTCCTCTTTCCTCAGCTATTTGTAAAGCCTCCTCAGATAATCACTTTGCCTGCTTGCATTTCTTTTTCTTGAGGATGGTTTTGTTCACTGCCTCCTGTGCAATGTTATGAACCTCTGTCCATAGTTCTTCAGGCACTGTGCCTATCAGATCTAATCCCTTGAATTCACTCATCTTCTCCACTGTATAATCATAGGGATTTGATTTAGGTCATACCTGAATGGCCTAGTGATTTTCCCTACTTTCTTCAATTTAAGCCTGAATCTGGCAATAAGCAGCTCATGATCTGAGACTCAGTCAGCTCCAGGTCTTGTTTTTACTGACTGTATAAATTTTTCCATCTTTGGCTCCAAGGAACTTAATCAATCTGATTTTGTTATTGACCATCGGGTGATGTCCCTGTGTAGAGTTTTCTCTTGGGTTGTTGGAAAAGGGTGTTTCTATGACCAATGTGTTCTCTTGATAAACCTCTCTCAGCCTTTGCCCTGCTTCATTTTGTACTGCAAAGCCAAATTTGCCCGTTTTTCCAGGTATCTTTTGATTTTCTACTTTTGCATTCCAATCCCCTCTGATAAAAATAACATCTTTTGGGGGTGTTAACTCTAGAAGCTGTTGTAGCTCTTCATAGAACTGATCCACTTCAGCTTCTTTGGCATCAGTGGCTAGGGCATAGACTTGTGTTCAAGTTGATGCTCCAAATAAAAAGAGTGTTTAAGAATGCAGACTTGGGAAACAAATTTCAGCTCTGATACTTACTAGCCTACCTGTGCCTCCATTTCCTCATCTGCTAAGGGACAAAAATAGCACTTACCTCCTGTGATTGGTATTAATAAGATAATATGTAAAGTGCTTAGAGTAGTGTCTAGTCCACAAACGTGGGCTGCTATTTTTGTGTGTACTATCTAATTTCACCCCTTCTTGGATCACTCCTTGTCATGGAGAAGGGGTCTGCATAACTCAATGAAGCTACGAGCCATGGCATGCAGGACCACCTAAGACAGATAGGTCATAGTGAAGCGTTCTGACAAACTGTGGTCCACTGGAGTAGGAAATCGTAATATTCTTTCCTGGAGAACCCCATGGGCAGTATGAAAAGGCAAAAAGATATGACGCTTGAAGATGAGCCACCGCCCCCTGTCCCGGGGAAGAGCAGAGGGCAATTATGAAATCTTCCAAAAAGAAAGAAGTAGCTGGGCTGAAGCAGAGATGATGCTTGGTTGTGGATGTGTCTGGTGATGAAAGTAAAGTCTGATGCTATAAAGAACAATATTGCATAGGAACCTGTAATGTTAGGTCCAAGAATCAAGGTAAATTGGACATGGTCAAGCAGGAGATGGCAAGACTGAACAGTGACATCTTAGGAATCAGTGAAGTAAAATAGATGGGAATGGCAAATTTAATTCAGATGACCATTATATCTACTACTATGGGCAAGAATCCCTTAGAAGAAATGGAGTAGCCCTCTGGGTGCAATCTCAAAAATGACAGAATGATCTCAGTTCACTTCCAAGGCAAACCATTCAACACCACATTGAAAGATTTCTATGCAACAGGGGAATAAGTGACAAAGCAGGTTGGGAGGGGGTTTCATATACTGTTCACATGCATGAAACTGGCAGCCTCAGTTCAAATCTTAGCTTTGCCACTTTTTGCTGTGTAATTTGGAGCAAGTTAATTCGACCTGTTGCATCAGTCTTCTCATCTGTCAAATGAGGGTAACACCAACCTCATAGATTTGTGTACGAATTTAATTAGTTGATACATGTGGAGTATTTAGAACCCAGCACCTAGCATGCAGTACGTGCTCAGCCAAGGTTAGTAATATTGTGATTTATATATTAAGGGAGCACAGAAGAGGAGCAGTAAGTCATCTTGGGAGCAGGTGGTACCCTACATTTCTTAACAAAATCGAGATATATAGAAACAACTTCTCTTGCAGGCGATATCTTTCTTGCAGATGCTCCGAGCTTTTTACCAGACCACAGTATGTTCTTTCCTGAGAATGATCAGGAGCAGCCCTCAGAGAGCTCAAAAGCCAAGGATTGTTTTTGTTTTTTTTCAGCTTAACCTCAGACCATTGCTCTCTGTCTTCAGTTCTCAGCTGAGTCCAGCAGTTTCTGCACAGAAAGAGGAAGAAACAGTGACTATCATTTCCCCACCAAACCAAAGGGAAATGAATGATTCACCCCAGCATCATGGAATCTGAAAGGGGATTTCTCTTTTCATCTGAAAAAAATTTGTTCAGGAAAACAGACTAAAAGTATTTCCCAATCTAGGCAGTTCTTGTCAAATAATTTACTCATTTCATATTTCTACACACTTTATTAAATACTTACTGCATGCAGGAAACTGTGGGTTATGGGATAAGAGCCTATATTTATTAATTGCTCCTCTATGTGCCAAGCACTATAGTAAGTACCTTATAAATGAGCGAGGTTTATTTTCATTTACAGGAAGAAACTGAAATCTAAGGAGGTTAACTAATAGCATATCCACATTTATAAAGCAAGACAAGAAAGGGTGGAGAAGCGATTTGAATTTGGGCAGAATGAGCTGAGCACCCAAATGCCTAACTGTTATATTTCTCTGTCTTAACAAGATGTAATCACAGTCCATGAGGAGCTCTCACTTTTGTGAAGGAGACAGAAAAGCGAACAGATAATTAATATACAGTGTAATCTCTGCTCCATAAAGGTGTGAACAGAGCACTGTAAGAACTCAGAAGAAGGAGTGAATTACTCTGCCTGCAAGAATCAGTTTCAGCTGTAATCACAAAGTACTTAAGACTGTACAGAAGTTCCAAAATATGTGCAAACCTGGAATGATGAAAATCTGTCACAGTGAAAAAGAAAGAAAAGCTCAAATTCGAAGATGACTTAAGATTAAAAGCAGACTAGATACTCAGCCTCTAAATGAGCAAGAGTCAAACTTAAATTTTTGTCTATGATGTCAGGTATTGTATGCTTACTACTGTTCTGCTATACCACGCTTGACCTTGCCAACTGTAAGGCCCAGCTCAAATTCTATCTTTTGGAGGATAGTGACCACGATTTATCTTTATTTATAATTTAGCATCCCCTGTCCCATCCACTCCAGGAGTCTAGGTCACTGATTGGCTTAAGATAGGAGCTCAAAAATGTTCATGTTGAGTCTTTTAGACATTGATTATTCTACTTGTGGTTAAACCAAAGCTTATTGCTTTTTCTTTTATTTTTCTCCTTTCTCATTTCACACCTCATTTATATTTCTCAGATGTTGCAAAGAAAGAAAACTCTAAAATTCATCCCTTTTAACATTTGGGAAAGAGTGCATCAAAATGAAAGCCTGAGATAAATTCTGGTGGTAACTTTTGGGTTTTCTGTTTGGAGAGGTGGTTTCTTTCATCCGTTATCATAGATATATCTTCATCAATTATCAGAGATAACTAAAAATTATCTTACACTTGGTAGGCAAAAAACTGGTTCTATATTGTTTAAGACCTGTCCTGACTCCCTACTCGAGTTCTGATTTTGTGAACAGTGGGTACCAACTGGAACATATCCTTCTTCCATCCTTGGCATCAAAACTCTGTTTAGGGGCTTCCCTGGTGGTCCAGTGACTAAGACTGTGCTCCCAGTGCAGGGGATCTGGCTTCGATCCCTGGTCAGGGATCCATCATGCCACAACCAAAAAGAAGAAGAAGAAAAAAAGATTCCACCTGCTCAACTAATGAACCAGCAGTCCTCAACGAAGATCTAAGATCCCACGAACCACAACAAGGACCTGGCATGAATGAATGAATGAAAGAATATTTTAAAAAATTGTTGAACTAGAGAGAGAAGAAGAAAGGGGAAGAAGAAAGTGGAAGGGATTGAAAGTAATGGAAAAGATTCTCTTGGTCTAAGCTCAAAAATAAAGAGGAGGCTATGAGGTTCTGCAGAATGCTGCTGATCATGTTATATCACCACTTCTGATGCAGCAAAGTACACAGCATCCTCACAAACAGTCAGTGAGGAATTGAGGAAAAATATCAATCTTCAGTGAATTTCACTCTGTTGAGTTCAGGTCAGTGGGTATCATTATCCACCAGCCTAGAGGTAGCTGTTGCACAGAGTCGGACACAGCTGAAGCGACTTAGCAGCAGCAGCAGGAGCAGCTGCAGCTACTACCTATCACCCTGTAAGCAACAGGTATATTGGTTACTCTATTCAGGGGCCCAGTCATTGCAGAGCTGCTTCCAGTAACACAGACTTTGATATATTTTAGACACACTTCCAGGACATCCAAAAGGCCTCTATTAATTTAGATTTCTCATCATGCTCATGGCAGTTCTCTGCTACCAAATGTGGCCCTGCACCATCTGTTGTCATAGATTTTTCTGAGTTTTTCATAGTTTTGTAATAATTTATGTCTTCCAGTTAAAGTAAGGTCTCAGTTTATCTCAGTATTTCATAATATGTTGTCAGCTTATTTTTAAACATTTTCACAGCATTTATTAAGAAGAAAGGGAACTGCTTAACCTGCAATTTCAAAAATCCAAATTAACATACTTTTATTTTTGTTTGAAAATATTTCTTACAGTTCTATAATGCTAGAACTTTTATTTCCAACAGCTCAGATCATGCATCAAATAACAAGCAATTTTGTTTAAAGAGAAGCATTCTTTTTTGTTTTGAATGTTAGTTTTTTAAAACCAGTGATTAAATACGGACTCATAAAAATGTAATTGAGATTTGAGAGTGAGGGCCCCAGATATTTTTCAATTGAAATGAAATTCATATAATATAAAATTAACTTTATCTTATTTATATTAAAATTATTTAATATAAATAACTTTATATTAATTATATTAAAATTATTTTAAAGGGAACAGTTTATTGGCATTTAGTATATTCATACTGTTGTCCAACCATCACCCCAGAATGAAACTGTGTCCACATTAAGAACTTATTTCCCATTCTCTCCTCATTCTAGCTCCTGGAAACCACCAATATGTTTCTTGTCTCTGTAGATTTACCTGCTCAGTATATTTCAT
The DNA here is from genome assembly GCF_029378745.1 of Bos indicus. NCBI lineage: Eukaryota > Metazoa > Chordata > Mammalia > Artiodactyla > Bovidae > Bos > Bos indicus. Next base: position 75,077,743 of record NC_091760.1, on the reverse strand, counting down.
ATAAATAGAACCACACAACATGTAACAGTTTGGGTCTGGCTTCTTTCACTTTGTGTAATGTTTTTTAGGTTCATTCACATTGTACCATGTACCAGTGTGTTTCATTTCTTTTTATGGCTGAATAATATTCCATTGTGCTTATATACCACAATCTGTTTATCCATTTGTCTGTTGATAGACGTCTGGGTTGTTTATACCTTTTGGCTATTATAAACAGTGGGTCTTCCCTGGTGGTTTAGCAGTAAAGAGTCTGCCTGCAATGCAGGAGCTGCAGAAGATGCCAGTTCAGGCTCTGAGTCGGGAAGGTCCTGGCAAATCACTCCAGTATTTTGACTTGGAGATTCGCACAGACAGAGAAGACAGTCCATAGTGTTGCAAAGAGCTGGACACGACTGAAGTGACTTAGCATCCACCCACATTGTAAATAGTAATGCTGTGAATATGCATGTATATGTATTTTTTGAGCATCTGTTTCCAGTTCTTTTGGATATATACCTAGGAGTGAAATTGCTGCATCACCAAGGCAATTCTATGTTTACTTTTTGAGGCACTATCAAACTGCTATTGCAGCTGAACCATTTTATACTCCCACTAGCAGTGTATGAGGGTCCCACCAGCAGTGTGTGAGGGTTCTGATTTCTTGACATCTTTGCCAATGCTTGCTATTTTCTGTTGTTATTTTTGTACATTATAGTCCTCTTAGTGGGTATGAAATGGTATCTCATTGTGGTTTTGATTTGCAATTTGCTTGACTAGTAACATTACAAATCTTTTCGTGAGCCTGTTGGCTGTTTGTATATCTTCTTTTGAAAAATGTCTTTTTAAATCCTTTACCTTTATTTATTTATTTATTTTGCTGGGTTGTCTTATGTTGTTGAGTTGTGAGAGTTCCTTACATATTCTGAATAGTGTACTCATATCAGATATATGATTTGTGGATATCTTTAATGTCCTTTGATGCAAAAAAGTTTTTAATTTAAGAACTAAAATTTATAAATTTTTTGTCTTTAGCTGCTTTTGATGTCATATCTAAGAATTCATTGCCAAATCCAAGATTGTGAAGATCTACTATGTTTTCTCCTAAGAGAGTTTTATGGATTTAGCTCTTCTATGTAGGTTGTTGAACCATCTTTAGTTAATTTTTGTAGGCAGTGTAAGTTAGGGGGTCCAACTTTATTCTTTTGCATGTGGATATCTCACCACAGGGATTTGGTTTTGTGTACACATAACTGTTTGGGAGAATTTTAAATGAGGGATTAATGAGTTTTATGGGGATAGATAGAGACTGAGCAGATCAAAACCACAGTCTGGATCTCACTGATATAATAGGCCTTCCCTTGCCCTCCTCCCCACTCCCTACCAGTTGCTGATTGAACACCTAAGAAGGAAGAAGTCTGTTCTGAGAGGACGGTTACATCAGCTTGATAAGAGGTAAACAGTTGAAAGTAAGATCAATGGGTTATAGAGATGATCAACCTACTGTTTTGAGCATGTATCCCAGAACTTTGGAAATTACTAAACAAAACAATAGCTTCCCCGGTAGCTCAGACGGTAAAAGGGTTTGCCTGCAATGTGGAAGATCTGGGTTCGATCCTTGGGTTGGAAAGATCCCCTGGAGAAGGAAATGGCAACCCACTCCAATACTCTTGCCTGGAAAATTCCGTGGATGGAGGATCCTGGTAGGCTACAGTCCATGGGATCTCAAAGAGTCAGACACGACTAAGCAACTTCACTTCAAACAAAACAATAAACAATGCATTAAATCCTGGGCATAGAGTGATCAGGCCCTTGGGGAGCTTACTGCCTAGTGGTGGAGTCTTACATAAATCAACACAGATAGAGTGGACTATAAGGTACGAGGAAGAGAAAGGGAAGGGAAACATGAAATCAAATAATAAGGAACTTTATCTAGTTTGAGGTGAGCGGTTGCAAAGCTCGAAAAGCGTTCTCTAAGGAAGTGTCATTTGAGGTAAGATTTGAATGTTTGTAAAGGTAAAGATTTTATTTTATTTTTAATTTTTAAGGAAGGGAGTATGTTCTAAGCAGAGAAAATGCCTGAAGAAATCAAGAAACTGGAAGAAGGCCAGTCTATCTAAGACAGGGAAGTGAGGGAAAGAATGATAAGGAATGAAATTAGAGAGGTGGAGGGGAGCCAGATCATGCCTGGGATGGTAAGCCACATAAGGATTCTGACTTTCATTCCAAGAATGGTGTGAAATTATTTGACTGTTAAAGGAGGAGAAACAGTTAGAAATAATTTTGTTCCTTTCTCTCCATTTTTCTGTTTAGTCTTTCTTTAAATTAATAAAATTAGTATTTTGTATTTTATGTGTTTTGCTAATATTTTTCTTTTGTTATTTGTTTTTGACCTTCTTAATGTCATTTTTTTCCATACCCAGAAATTTTAATTTTTAGGTACTTAAATTTGTCACTCTTTTATGATTCTGGGATCTGTTTTCTGCTTAAAAAGAATGTTTTCATCTCAAAATTATCTTTTCTGTCAGTTCACCGTGTTCTTTTCCCAGTACCTATATAAGGATGAGGAGCTTGAAACACAATGAAATATAAATTTTCACCACTAGAAAAGGCAAAGATTGGGCTTCCCTGGTGGCTCAATGGTAAAGATTCCACCTACCAATGCAGAAGACCCAATTTTGATTTCTGATCCAGGAAGATCCCACATACCTCAGAGCACTAAGTCCGTGCACCACAGCTACTGAGCCCAGGAACTGCAACTACTGAGCCGTGTACTACAACTACTAAAGCATGCATTTCTTAGAGCTCATGCTCAGCTACAAGAGAAGCCACTGCAATGAGAAGCCCGTGCACTGCAACTGGAGAGTAGCCCCACTCACCGTAACTAGAGAAAAGCTCACACAGAAAGGAAGACCCAGCATAGCCATAAATAAATAATTTTTTTTTTAGAAAGGAAAAGGCAAAGATCAAAAAATATGGTAATACATTGCATTAGTGGATGGTGGAAGGGAGTAGACATTCCCATATTTTTAGTGGGTTCATAAATTGAATTGTTAGCATTTGGTAGATGGGCTCCAGGGGTGAGGGCAGGGCTTTACGGTGTCCCAATTGGCCTCCTCTTGGCCTGCAGCTGATCTTTAGGTACACCCATGGGTAATTTCTTTTTATTCTATTTTACCTTTTCATTGAAGTATAGTTGATCTATAATGTTGTGTTAATTTCTGCTGTACAGCAAAGTGACCCCCCCCACACACATATATTCTTTTTAATATTCTTTTCCGTTACAGTTTATCCCAGGATATTGGATATAGTTCCCTGTGCTATAGAGTGAGACCTTGCTGTTTATCCACCCTATATATTATAATTTGCATCTGCTGCTGCTGCTAAGTCACTTCAATCGTGTCCGACTCTGTGTGACCCCATAGACGACAGCCCACCAGGCTTTCCCGTCCCTGGCATTCTCCAGGCAAGAACACTGGAGTGGGTTGCCATTTCCTTCTCCAATGCATGCAAGGGAAAAGTGAAAGTGAAGTTGCTCAGTCGTGTCCGACCCTTCGCGACCCCATGGACTGCAGCCTACCAGGCTCCTCTGTCCATGGGACTTTCCAGGCAAGAGTACTGGAGTGGCGTGCCATTGCCTTCTCCGAATTTGCATCTACTAACACTCAACTCCCAGTCCATCCCTCTTCCTCCCTCCCCCTTGGCAACCACAAGTCTGTTCTCTGTGTCTGTGAGTCTCTTTCTGTTTTATAGATTTGTTCATTTGTGCTGGAATTTCTTCTTCAATCCATTCACACCAGAGCCATTTCACTCAGGGGGACTGACTGTTGAACAAACACACAAGAAATTCCATGCAGATTCTTCTTTTGTTAATGATTCCACATGATAATTTATTAATGAACTCATAGGTTCTGTTAATTTATTAATAACATTAGAGGTTCTCTCGATTGTTTGGGATACCTACAGGCTGTGGCAAAAAGAAGAAAGGCTCTCCTTCCTGACCTCATTTCTTCCTAATTGGGGTGCAAGGCCCCCTCTATCCAGTCAGGAGCATACCCCACCCTGTGGACCAGCACCTCACATCTCAAGCTCAGCACATGTTGGGGTTTCAGAGCAGATTTGAGCCTCAGTAGCTGATCCTGCAGAAGAAGAAGATATTAAGAAGAGATGGCAAGAATATACAGAAGAACTGTACAAAATAGATCTTCATGATCCAGATAAGCATGATGGTGTGATCACTCACCTAGAGCCAGACATCCTGGAATATGAAGTCAAGTGGGCCTTAGAAAACATCACTACGAACAAAGCTAGTGGAGGTGATAGAATTCCAGTTGAGCTATTCCAAATCCTGAAAGATGATGCTGTGAAAGTGCTGCACTCAATATGCAAGCAAATTTGGAAAACTCAGCAGTGGCCACAGGACTGGAAAAGGTCAGTTTTCATTCCAATCCCAAAGAAAGGCAATCCCAAAGAATGCTCAAACTACCACACAATTGCACTCATCTCACACGCTAGTAAGGTAATGCTTAAAATTCTCCAAGCCAGGCTTCAGCAATATGTGAACCGTGAACTTCCTGATGTTCAAGCTGGTTTTAGAAAAGGCAGAGGAACCAGAGATCAAATTGCCAACATCTGCTGGATCATGGAAAAAGCAAGAGATTTCCAGAAAAACATCTATTTCTGCTTTATGGACTATGCCAAAGCCTTTGACTGTGTGGATCACAATAAACTGTGGAAAATTCTGAAAGAGATGGGAATACCAGACCACCTGATCTGCCTCTTCAGAAATTTGTATGCAGGTCAGGAAGCAACAGTTAGAACTGGACATGGAACAACAGACTGGTTCCAAATAGGAAAAGGAGTACGTCAAGGCTGTATATTGTCACCCTGTTTATTTAACTTACATGCAGAGTACATCATGAGAAACGCTGGACTGGAAGAAACATAAGCTGGAATCAAGATTGCCGGGAGAAATATCAATAACCTCAGATATGCAGATGACACCACCCTTATGACAGAAAGTGAAGAGGAACTAAAAAGTCTCTTGATGAAGGTGAAAGTGGAGAGTGAAAAAGTTGGCTTAAAGCTCAACATTCAGAAAACAAAGATCATGGCATCCGGTCCCATCACTTCATGGCAAATAGATGCGGAAACAGTGTCAGACTTTATTTTTTGGGGCTCCAAAATCACTACAGATGGTAACTTCAGCCATGAAATTAAAAGATGCTTACTCCTTGGAAGGAAAGTTATGACCAATCTAGATAGCATATTCAAAAGCAGAGACATTACTTTGCCAACAAAGGATCGTCTAGTCAAGGCTATGGTTTTTCCTGTGGTCATGTATGGATGTGAGAGTTGGACTGTGAAGAAAGCAGAGCGCCAAAGAATTGATGCTTTTGAACTGTGATGTTGGAGAAGACTCTTGAGAGTCCCTTGGACTGCAAGGAGATCCAACCAGTCCATTCTGAAGGAGATCAGCCCTGGGATTTCTTTGGAAGGAATGATGCTAAAGCTGAAACTCCAGTACTTTGGCCACCTCATGCGAAGAGTTGACTCATTGGAAAAGAGTCTGATGCTGGGAGGGATTGGGGGCAAGAGGAGAAGGGGACGACAGAGGATGGGATGGCTGGATGGCATCACTGACTCGATGCACGTGAGTCTGAGTGAACTCCGAGGGTTGGTGATGGAGAGGGAGGCCTGGCATGCTGCGATTTATGGGGTCGCAAAGAGTCGGACATGACTGAGCGACTGATCTGATCTGATCTGAGCTGATCCTGCATAGGCCCTGTGATGGGAGTTATATAGAGCATTCTACAAGGTGCTTCCATGAATTTTCCTAGAACTAACATCTCACTCCCTTAGTTTGCTTCTTCCAAATCAGAAATCATTTGTGGCTTGGCATCCATCCTCAATCTTTTCTGGTTTGTGGGAATGGGACAGTGAGAAGCTATACCATTCTCTGCCAGAAACTTGCTTCTTCCTTGGTTGTCATTTCATGAATTAATGGCCTGAAGTTAGTTTCCCTCCTTTGTTTCATGGCTGGTTATGAACAATTTTCTGATAATAAAAAAAAAAATGATTAAAAGGTGATTGGATAAGAGAACATTTGTTAGTTGGCTTCATTCGGCCACCTTTATAGGCAAGTTTGTTCCTCATTTGTAAAAAAAGATGTACCACATACATCAAAAACTAAATAAATACTCTTTTTTCCCATCTCTTTCTTTCCTTTTAGTCTTCTTACATTTCATATATGAGATATGCTTTAGGATAAAATTAGCTGTTTTATATTATGGCTTCCCTGGTGGCTTACCCGGTTAAGAGTCTGCAATGAAGGCATCCTGGGTTCACTTCCTGGGTGGGGAAGATCCCCTGGAGAAGGAAACAGCAACATACTCCAGTATTTTCGCCTGGGAAATCTCATGGATTAAGGAGCCTGGCGGGCTACAGTCCACAGGGTTGCAAAGAGTCAGACACGACTGAAGTGATTAAGCACACATATATTAGAAAACAACATATCCCTACATTTAAAATATTAAATGCATTTTATACGGTAATCTATTGTATATGTGGAGGATTATTTTTAAGAGTCTAATTAACAAAGTGGGTTATTTATTAGATTGAGAGACATGGTTTACCAAATTTTATAATGAAGTTTTAATGCAATGTTGGAAAAATATACATTGGCTACATTTAGAGTTTTATAAATCAAGAGTACAGAGAATCCAATAAAAATAAAAAGAAATGCCGTTTGATGATAATTGAAAGATTGAAATGTAATAAAGTTGAAAAGAAAAACAGAAAAGGCAGAGAAATCCCATTAGAACATTAACTGCATTCCATTTTCTACCCCAGAGCAAAGGTTAGAGAGGCTCTCTTAGGACTGGTAAGGGACCTCTCTGGGGAAACCAGTTCTCCAGGTTCTTTGCTTTGAAGCTGTTAGCCCTGATTTTCATTTCCCTTTACACACTGCGGAGATGTATTTTAACACTCTTTAAATGTATGTGAGAGTAAAAGCCCTATAAGCAAGTTAAAGTGTTGGTACTGTCTTTAGCAATTCCACAACTTTCTCTGGTCTATCCTGCTTCTTCTATTCCTTCTCTGTTCCTGTCTGCACCGATCCTGCCTCTGCTCTGGCCCTTGACCACTGGAGGAGGGAAAGAGTAATTCTCCCAGAGTCGGATGACTGTCCTTTTGCTATCTTGAGTTTCATGGTAATGATTCGTGCTTCCTTTCTTACATAGATTATATGATAAGGGCATAAAAATCGAATTGCAACTATGTCTATTAAACTCTAGCCATAGATGAGAAACTCAGTTAATCAACCTGGTTCATTTTCCTTTAAGGTCTGTGGTTGGGAAAGCATTTCTCAGTGAAAGTCAAGGAAGTTCATTCAGAGTAATATAAAATAAGATTTCTATAAAATTATTTGAGGGCATAGTTTATAATATACTGAATGATTAGTTTTTTAAAACATTAAAAGGTAGAGATTCTTAAGTTCTTTAATCTTACTACATTAATAGGCAAGATGTAGTATTCAAAATATTCTATTAGATAGGTATAAAATATACCTTACAGTTCTTGGCAAAACTTAACTTTATACTTCCCTTGAAGGCTTAAATCTAAGCAATTTACTTGGAAAAAACAGTCAGTTGAATTTAATGAGTATTATTGCCTGAATAATATCCTGCTGACTGCTGTAATCATAGATCTTTTTCCTTTTAATTTTTTTTTAGTAGAGAGAAGACAGTTATGCTACTTGTAAAACAAACCAAGAAGGCTGTAAACCCATAAAAAATGTGACCTGTTAAAACAATAAGTATGGTAATTCTTGTGATGCATCATAATTGGAGGGAAGAAGGACATGGACCTTCTGGAAAAAGCTCTGGCTTTTGACTTGTAAGACCCAAGTTATAGGACAGATCCTAACAATGTAATGGCTCTGTGAACTTGTATGTGAACTTTTATGAATAGTTTTCACATCTTTAAAATAATGCCCATAAGACCTTCTAAATTCTGACATGGTAAGAAATTAGATTAAGAATTATAGGTAATAAAATATATGAAAGCATTTTGCATACTGTAAAGTACTATATGAGGCTTCCCAGGTGACTCAGTGGTAAAGAACCAGCGGGAGATGTGGATCTGATCCCTGGGTCAGGAAGATCCCCTGGAGAAGGAAATGGCAACCCACTCCAGTATTCTTGCCTGGAAAATCCCATGGACAGAGAAGCCGGGCAGGCTACAGTCCATGGGGTCACATAAGAGGCAGACACGACTTAGCAATTTAACAACAATAAAAACAATGTTGGAGGATTTGAATCAGTTTTTAATCTACAGAAAATAAATGTTTTCTCAACTTTAATTCAATTAAGATAAGACATAAAATCAGAGTTCTAACTTGTTATACAAGGTGGAAAGATGATTGGTTGATATAATGGCGATGAAAGTGTCTTGCAAACTACAGCATCCCTTGAAAACTGTAAGGATTTTCACATCTCTGAATTTTTTTAATTAAAAAAAAATTCTCAGTAAATAGAGTTATTCATACTAGCATTCTCTGCAATGTCTCATTATTTGCAAAATGAGAAATTCAAATAGAAAATCTGGCTGTAAAACTCCATAATTCTTAGATACCTAATCCTTGGTGAGATATATGTCAATACACAATTATAAAGAAATTTAGATATGCTGATTTGTAAATCATCTTTCTGAAAAACAACTTTTTAATCAATCAGTGTATTTTCCAGGGATAATATTTGCATTTACTTATTTTTTCCAAAGCATCTATGATTATAGAGGTAATTTACAAACTTTGTCTCTTCTACAACTCTCACTGACTGTATGAAGCATTATCCTCATTCTTCCATAGGAGGAAACTGGGGCTCAGAAAAGTGAGATTACTTTCCAAGTTCATATAGCTAGAGAGTGGCAGAGGCAAGACTCAACACTGGATCTAAACCAGTGCTTCCTCCCTGCTCCCAGAGTGTCAGTACTGCGTCTATCCATTATATTACCAAGCCCCATCCTTACCGTCCAAAGCCCCAGGAAAAATGTGACGGCATCTAGCAGGAAGATGTACAGTACCTGGTGGGGTCTGACTTAGTAAAGAAGGAAGATGTACTTTTGAGAATCGAGAGATTCTCAATTTGTGCATATCATCTGCCTCCCACAACAGAACACAAGTTCCACCGACGATCTTTGTCTGCTCCATTCACAATGTATCCCAAGGACCTGGGTGTTCCTGATTTCAAACATCTCGTGGACGTGAACCAATAGTCAGTGAGTACAGCCTTGGGTCCAGTACTTTGCAAGGTACTGTGCTGATCCTCACAACACCCCAGTTAGGTGGGAATTATTCTCCCCATTTTATAGATAAGAAAACATGACTTAAAAGTATGCTAATTGTTCAGAATAGGTGGCAGATCCAGTTGTTATTCAATTAGTCATTCAAAATACTTATTGAGCACTCCAGGTCCTTGGGATACATTGTAAATGGAGCAGACAAAGATCGTTGGTGGAACTTGCATTCTGGTGTGGGAGTCAGGTGATATGCACAAACCTTAGTAAAAAGTCATATGGTAAGTTAAAAAGTCCTGTGTCCTACGGGGAAAAGAAGTAGAGCAGTGTAAAGGAGGATAGGAAGCAAAAGGGGAGAACTTGAAAATTGAATTTGTTTATTTATTTCTGGCTGTGCTAGGTCTTGTTGTGGTGCCCCTCAGTATGTGGGATCTTACTTCCCCAGTTCAGTTCAGTTCAGTTGCTCAGTTGTGTCCGACTCTTTGTAACCCCATGGACTGCAGCATGCCAAGCCTCCCTGTCCATCACCAACTCCCAGAGTTTACTCAAACTCATGTCCATTGAGTCAGTGATGCCATCCAATCATCTCATCCTCTGTCATCCCCTTCTCCTTCTGCCTTCAATCTTTCCCAGCATCAGGGTCTTTTCAAATGAGTCCATTCTTTGCATCAGGTGGCCAAAGTATTGGAGTTGCAGCTTCAGCATCAGTCCTTCCAATGAATATTCAGGACTAATTTCCTTTAGGATGGACTGGTTGGATCTCCTTGTAGTCCATGGGACTCAAGAGTCTTCTCCAACACCACAGTTTAAAAGCATCAATTCTTCAGCACTGAGCTTTCTTTATAGTCCAACTCTCATATCCATACCTGACTACTGGAAAAACCATAGCTTTGACTAGACGGACCTTTGTTGGCAAAGTAATGTCTGTGCTTATTAATAAGTTGTCCAGGTTGGTCATAACTTTTCTTCCAAGGAGCAAGTGTCTTTTAACTTCATGGCTGCAGTCATCATCTGTAGTGACTTTGGAGCCCAAAAAAACAAAGTCTGACAGTTTCTACTGTTTCACTATCTACCTGCCATGAAGTGATGGGACCCAATGCCATGATCTTAGTTTTCTGAATGTTGAGTTATAAGTCAACTTTTTCACTCTTCTCTTTCATTTTCATCAAGAGGCTCTTTAGTTCTTTGCTTTCTGCCATAAGTGTGGTGTCATCTGCATATCTGAAGTTATTGATAGAGTTTCCCAACCAGGGATTGAACCCGTGTTCCCTGCGTCGGAAAGACAGATTCTTAGTGAGTGGTCCACCTGGGAAGTCCTTGGATTTTTAAATAGAATGGTTTTATGACAATATCCAGAGGTCGAGAAATTGATTCATCAAGGAATAATCTAAATTATGTTACAGGATCAGCAAAGTTAAGGTCTTCCTCAACTTTATAGTAACAGCTAGTGATGTGTGCTCAGTCGTGTTCGACTCCTTGTGACCCTTTGGAATGTAGCCTGACAGGCTCCTCTGTCCATGGGATTTTTCAAGCAAGAATACGGGAGAGGGTAGTAACAGATAGTTGTTACTACATAGGGTAGTAACAGGCAGGATTGGAGAGTCTTTTTCATAAGCAGGCATAAATTCCCTTACAGGCATGGGAATTTTGAGGAACTAGAGACATCGCTCTCATACCCGGCTTCATCATGACTAACTACCACACTGATCTTCAAGATTGCCTGGAATTTCTTCTTTGATTCAACAAACGACAATGTGAGAGGCCATCTGATGAACAACTGGAATGAGCATTTGCCTTGAAGCTGGGAAAGCTGGAGTCTAATCCAAAGGGACTCATTAATGAAAATTTGACCTTGAAAAATTTCTTTCTTCACTCGATTGAATTTCCTGTATGACAAATGAAAGTGTTGGCACCTAAGGGCAACTCTGGGTCTAAGACTTGTGGTTATAAATTTCTGCTGAAAAATTTCTCAATGCCCTAGTTTAAAATCTTAATTTTGTTTTAATAGAGAGATTGAGGCTCAGTGAGACACATCTTTTCATATTTCCTGATGAAATATCAGCATCAAACTTTTCTTTTAAAACCACCCAGGAATGTTGACCTGCACACATGAAGATCCTGCCTTGTTTTGGGTGAATATTGGGAGCACATGCTCTGCTGTGGATTGGGCAGCCTAATAGCACTGCCAGTTCATTTTCAAGGGTAGCTCAAGGTGTTGGAATGTCTCTGCAAAGCCCCATATGGCTTGGGACCTGGTTACCTTAGCAATCACTTCTCTCCCCATGCAGAGTCAATTAATAGGCAATTAAAACTCTCAACTGCTCCAGCTAATGCATCCCAGATCGGAGCACCAGAAAATGAGAAGCAGGAGTTTTTCATTCCTTTTACCTCCTATCTTTCTTTGGTTATATTTTAAAATTTCTAATATACCCTTGCCTCTGGAAACAGTCTCATTTAAGTCTTCTAGGATAGATATATACTTGGTTACTTTTACTTGTTATTTGGTTTGTATATTACTTATTGACTCCCCCTCACCACCCCCCCCTCCCCCCCCCCCCCCCCCACACACAAAGTCTTCAATGGCATCCAGACATTCAAGGAAACAAATATGAAATTTTCTGCCTAGCTTCCTCTAAACTCTCCTTAATATAGTCCAACTCTTACCAACCAAACACATTTTCCACACATCCTTTCGAACACTCATTATTTGCTTTCCTTCTACCCCTTTTTCCCCTCAATCAAAATCTGCCCACTCTGTAAATTTCAGCTTAAAGCCAGTATCATGATCACTCCAGTTCTCAATTATGATTCTGAATGTTAGGTCTAACTAGACTTAGAATAATTTTATTTTTCATTTATTCATGCTAGTTATCCTTCTCAGTTTTTCTCTCCACGCATAGATCACAACACCTGGAGGGCAGGACCCATGTTTTATATTTCTCTTCATATCTTCAGACCCTACCTAGTACAGTGATAGCCATCACTGAGGGCCCCTTAGGAGGGAGTTTAGAAATTGTTGCTATTATACAGTTTGACATAACTGGATATTTGGATATTTTGAATAATATGCTTAGTCGTGCAATCATAGAACTTTAAAGCATTAGAGACATTAAAGATTAATATACCAAAATTTTAATTTTACAGATGAAAAAAAAACAAGATTTACATGGAAGCGTTGAGCTGCCCAAAGTTAAACTGTAAGTACATGTAAAATTTGAGTCTAATCTCAAGTGTTGTGTCTTGAAGTCCATGCTCCTTCCCCTCTCCCAGTAGTCTGAAATATTCTCCCTACTATAGAGAGAGCAATACAGCAACATCTATCTCTACAGCTCCACAATGATGTCATAATGCAAGTGAGAGTCACATTCATTTATCATCTTGCCTCCTCTTTGATTTTTGAAAAGTTGCAAATTTCAGTACTTTAAATACTGCTAGTATTAAGCCACCAGGGAAGATGGCTTCCCTGGTGGCTCAGCTGGTTAAGAGTTTGCCTACAATGAAGGAGACCTGGGTTCGATTCCTGGGTGGGACAAGTCCCCTGGAGAAGGGAGTGCCAACCCATTTCAGTATTCTTGCCTGGGAAATATCATGGATGGAGGAGCCTGGTGGGCTACAGTCCACGGGGTTACAAAGAGTCAGACATGACTGAAGTGACTAACACACACACACAGTATTAAGAGACTCGTATAAAACGGTCACTCTGCACACGTTGCTGTCTAAACCTGCTGTCTTTTGACCACCATTCAATAGTACATTTACGAATCCACATTGATAAAATTCTACTTGATGCTGTCAGATAAGTTGGAAAGGTTTAGATCAGGTCAAACCTGGTGCTTACAGTTCTTTCATATAACACTTTCAAAGCACAGGAGCAATGTAGAGAAGTAGAATGGCTGGGACAGGGAGGTGGAGAGAGGGAATTTGTGGTAGCAGGAAAGGGGAGCCCTGGGGATCAATTACAGAGCTGTGGTGGCAGATCCAGCAGCAGTGGGGTGGTCACAGCCTGAGTAGATAAATGGACTCTGAAAGTAGTTGGGGGTGGGGAGAGGTGAAGAGGAGAGTAGAATCTCGTGATACAGGTACATAGACAGTTTGGGAGGCGGGCAGAACAAGCAATCGCTTTTGTGTAGGAAATGGTTAGCAATGCAGGAAAGAACATCACTGCAAAAGTGGTCGGATAGAGGACTTCCCTGGTGGCACTGTGGATAGGAGATCTGCCTGCCAATGCAGGGGACATGGGTTTGATCCCTGGTCTGAGAAGATTCCACATGCCATGGGGCAACTAACCCCGTGTGCCACAACTCCTGAGCCCAGGAGACTAGTGTCCCGCTCTGCAACAACAGAAGCCACCACAATGAGAAGCCAGCTCACCACAACGAAGGGTAGCCTCCATTCTCCACAACTAGAGAAAGCCCGGGTGCAGCGAGGAAGACCCAGTGCAACTCCCCCCCAAAAAGTGGTGGGGTTGAAAGGCTGAGTGTGAGAGGAGGAGGGAGGAAAGGAAAGAGGGAAAGGGGTTACTTTTTAGCGTAAAGTGAGATGGTTTCTGGTAGGCACTTTCACATACTTTCTTTCATTCCAGAGAGGGAGAAAATGCAGTTGCTGAGGGAGAGAAAGGACAAGAGGCTCCCCACTGGCTGCTCCACTGTGTTTGTGACTGTGACTAACAGCCTCATTGCCCCACCATCTCTGCTGGATGACTACAGTTGTTCAAAAAGTAGGAAATGTAACTGACAACCTAATTGTACCTGGAATGAAATTTCAAAGACTGCTTATAAATCACTCAGCAAAGCATAAGTAAAAAATTCCAAGTGTTTTGAGAATAAAATAAATCTTAAATATTTTAAAGTGACTCTGTACCTCAGTTTCACCATCTGTAAAAGAGGATAATAATATCCCTTTTATTTTAGTATAAGGTTAATACACTTATATGATTGGGGATGATATTAGAGGATAATAGTAGTACCTGCATAATATTGTTACGGGGAATAAGTATGTTACTATTTGCAAAGTGCCTGGCATATTGTCCTAAATAATGTTTGTTGAATAAATAAAAATGAAACAGCAGTAGACTCACACATTGTTAGCACTAGAAAAGAACATAGGACAAGGGGCCAAAGCATTCCTCTTAAAAATTTTTTTTAAATTGGTGAATAATTGCTTTACAATGTTGTGTTTGTTTCTGCCACACAACAGTGTGCATCAGCTATAAGTATACCTATGTCTCCTGCCTCGTGAACTCCCTCCCAGCCCCTCACTCCTTCCCACGCCTCTAGGTTGTCACAGAACACTGGGTCGAGCTCCCTGCATCATACAGCAACTGCCCACTAGCTATCTATTTCACATATAGTAATGTATGTTTCAATGCTACTCTCTCAATCCGGCCCACCCTCTCCTTACCCTGCTGTGTCCGCAAGTCTTTTCTCTACGTCTGGGTTTTGATTCCTGCCCTGCAAATAGCTTTGTCAATACCATTTTTCTAGTTTCCATATATATATGTATTAATAAATAATATTTGTTTTTCTCTTTCTGACTTACTTCATTCTGTATAACAGGCTCTAGGTTCATCCACCTCACTAGAACTGACTCAGATTTATTCTTTTTTTACAGTTGAGTAATACTTCATTGCACATAGGCACCATAACTTCTTTATCCATTCATCTGTTGATGAAGATCGAGGTTGATTCTATTGTCTGGCTATTGTGAATAGTGCCAAGCATTCTTTTTAAAAGATGCAGTTGGGTTTCAAAAAGGGGAAGTGACTTGCCTGTAGTTTTCATAGTTAAATCAATGGCAGAGAGAGTAGGAATGAAGCCTTCTGATTTCCATTTAAGTGTCCTTTTTAGTAAGAACTGCATGATAAGCAGCAATATAGTGCAGGTTTGGTAAACACTAACTGTAATATTTCACCAGACTATTAGCTCCTGCAAGGCTCTGTCTTGTCTAGCTCTGCATTCACAGTGATAGTCTGGACCTCCCGTATGCGGTAGAATTCTATAAATGTTCACTAAACCTAGCTATTCCAAGGAATTCTTTCACATTTGAGTCACCACTCATCAAGTCTTAGAACTGATAAAATAGAAATAATTCGAATGAAGCAGAAACTTTTCGGGTATGGCAATTTTTCTAGCCCTTTTCAAATGTTGTGTGTAAAATCCATAGCCCAGCACAACACAGCAACTCAATACATGCTAGCTATTATGTTTAGGCACTTGTTTACAAGGCCAAGATATGATGGTATAACTTGGCCACCAGAACAGACGCCCTGCCAAGTCTGATTCTCTTTCCTTTACAGGTGTTGGCAGAGAGCAGTTGCCGGTGGGGGGCGAGGGGGATGTCTAACATGGCAGAAAGAGGTGCAAGGAGGGAATAAACTGTTGCCCAAATGTTGGTCACTGTTCCATTTAACAGTAATTGAGTACTTTGATAGCAATGAAAGGTAATCAGTCCTCTAGATTTCTCAATCCAGATCGTCCTCTACCCCCTTTGAGGTTTTAAGATGTTTGCTTCCTGTCAGCACTATTTTTACTTAATGGGATCCTGTAGGGGATTTTCATGTACTTTTCCTGTTTACTTTTCTTCCTGTTTCTCAAAAACAGGAATTAAAAGATAAAGATGAACAATCATAAAGCACTTTGTAATGACCTTTACAAATTCTTATTAAATCTTTCAAGGTTTCCAGCCTTGCCAAGCCCTCATCACACAATACAGAGTGGACAAATGAGAGGAAACCAGAAGGGGCTCTGTGACACTTGGGCTGCTACAAAAATTTGCTCTTGCGTGGTTTGAATCCTTCAGCACTATTATTTCCTTCATAGGAGGCATTTTTGTCTTGATTCTGGCATCCAACTCTTTGGCATCTGTCTTATCTTACCTCTTGGGTAAAAAACGATTCCATTTTCTAGCTGTTTTTTGATCTTAGACAATGTCTCTTAGCCTCTCTGAGCCTCAGCTTCCTGTGATAAATGTAGGACGTGTTCTGTGATGAGGAAATTAGGAGACAAGGGGTAATGGGAGGGAAAATGAAGGCCAGAAGGCAGAGAAGATATTAGCATTAATGGCTCCACCAGGAGGTTTTGAAGATCGCCAAGTCCTTGCAGTCAGACTGGCTCGTCCACTCACCAGATCTAAGGTGAATTACTTCACTTACGCCTATTCCTAATCATAATTCTTGATTTCAATATCTCATATACATTTCGCTCTCTGATTTAACCTACCCTGGGGACTATTCTGAAACTCCTCTGCCCTCATTTCTTCTCTGTTGATATTCACTTTCAAGGTGATATCATTCAGTTTCAGGGCTTTAAGCACCGTCTATGAACTGACAATTCCAAAATCTCTATCTCCAGCAGAGTCTCCCTCATGAACTCAATGTTCATTTAGCCAACTGCCCTCTCAATGTCCACTAGAATGTCTAAACAGCACCTCAGGCTTAACGTATCCTCAACTGGACTCTTAGTCCCTTCACCTCACTGACCTGCCTCTCTTCTAGTCTTGCCCATTGTAGTACATGCCAACTCTGCCTTTCTAGTTGCTCATCATTAAGTCCCCTCTCTTTCTCACCCCTCATATCCAATCAATTGGCACAACTTGTCAGTTCTTTTTTCAAAATAAATCCAAAATTTGACTGCCTGCTCACTACCACTCTGCTTTCCTAGCACCTTCTCAACACAATAGACAGGCATGAGATTACGTTACTTCTAGTCTTTAAACCTTTGAATCGATTTCCATTTGACTCAGGTGTGTTACTCACTCAGCCATGTCTGACTCTTCATGACCCCACAGACTGTAGTCTGCCAGGCTCCTCTGTCCATGGGATTTTCCAGGCAAGAATACTGGAGTGGGTTGCCACTTCCTTCTCCAGGGGATCTTCTTGACCCAGGGATCAAATCTGGGTCTCCCACATTGCAGGCAGATTCTTTACCATCTGAGTCACCAGGGAAGCCCATTTCACTCAGAGTAAAAGCCAAAGTCCTCAAAGTGCCCAAGGCCATGCATCGTCTGACTTCTCTCACCTGAGGGACATCATGTCTTGACACTCTTTCTCTTATTCTCTGATAGAGTCATTTCAACCTCTTGGCTATTTCTCGAACACTCAAGGCACACCTCAGCCTGAGGGATTTTTTTTCCTTCAGTGTTTTTTTTTTTTTTTTTTGCACTTGCTGTATTTCTGCCAGGAATGCTCTTACCTTATAGCCTCATGACTTGCTCTATTTCTCCAAAATTCAACTCAAATATTCTCTTCTACATGAGGCCTTCCCCATCAATGCTTCATAAAATTTTATGTATGTGCACATATACTCACCCCCATCCTTATTCCTAACTGTTTTATTTTTCCCATGGCACTTTCCCCTATCTGATGCACAGTATATTTCCTTGTTTATACCTTTTTATGTCTTTTTTGCTTATTTTGCTCACTGCTATATCCCTATTATCTGAGATAGGAGGTAGAAAGCAGCAGTGTTCAATAAATATTTAATGAGTAAATGAATGAATGGGGCTGCTGTGAATGTTAAATTAATTCCTGTGTATGTTCTGGAATCAATAATATTTTATCTAAGCATGTCTCAGATTTTCCTGGAGTGCCCTCTGCATTCTGATAGTTACTCTGGGAGCAGCTGTGTTGTACAGTGTGGTTCTGAGCCCCTGGCTTCTGTTGATGGTCTAAGGATGGATATTCTGGGCTGATTGTTTCTTCCTTAGGAATTTGGTACTGGGACCAAGGGACCAGGGCCATTTACTGACTCTGTAACATAACTTTTCACAGCTGTTGCAGATCTTGTTTTCAGCCGAGAGGACCAGATGCAGAGGTGTCTATTGAAAAGAATAAAACAATGATGAGAGGGAAACAGAGGTGGCAGATGGCAAGAAAAGCTCTTCTATGCACTAGTCCCCATCACCAGGTGTTCCTCAGGCCCAAACAGATCCCTAAACTTCCTGCTACATTAAGGAGAACACCATCTCAGTGTCTGCCCGTGTAATAGGTGGTTAATAAATACAAACTTAATCTGAATCTTGAGAGGGAGGAATCATAACTACATCTGTTTTACCTTTAAATCTTTACAAGTCAAATCGAGCTAAGGTATAAAAGTAAATATGGACTTCCCTGGTGCTTCAGAGGTTAATAATCATCTTGACAATGCAGGGGACATGGTTTTGGTCCCTGGTCTGGAAAGATTCCACACGCTGTGGGGCATGAAACCTGCAAGCCACAACTGCTGAAGGCTGTGCATACTAGAGCCTGCGCCCAGCAACAAGAGAAGCCACTGCGATGCAAAGCCCACACACCGCAACTAGAGAGTAGCCCCCCTCCCTTGCTCCAACTAGAGAAAACCCACGTGCAGCAACAAAGACCCAGCACAGCCAAAAATAAATAAGTAAATAAAAATGTTTTATGAACATTTGTCATTGCATCTAATCTGACAAAGAAGGGACTCTGTTCTTTGTTTTGGAAGGCAGCCTGAATCGCTGGAAAGATAATTGGTCCCCAAATAGGAAACCTAAGTTCTGATCCAGCTGTGAACGTGCGCTGGTTACTGTCCCATTCTACAGCCTTGCTTTCTCATGTGGAGAACAAAAGGGGCTGCATGAGGTGGGCTGCAGTCTGTTTTTCAGGCCTAGGTTTTACAAATAGAAGTTGGAGTCCTAAAGGATTTCAGGCTTTCTATGGAGATATATTCTTTTCCTACTGATACATACTTCAGATGTTTCAACTACTTATTTGTTTGTGTGTGACTGCAACATATCTGAACCCCTGCAACTCTGGGAGAGTTTTTCAGTTCACAAATCTTGAGAGAGGGAACATGTCTGCTACTACAGACACTGAAAAATCCAAATATTCACTTTCCCATTTCTCCTGGGCCTAGAACTAGGTTACTGATAGAAGCAACGACCATTTATCCCATCTATGGAGACCAAATTGGGAGCTTGTGACTCCCTTGGTTCAGGTCCAGCCATGAGTCTGTTCCAGAGGCAGGTGATGGCAGCAGCTGCTGAAGTTTCCAGGGTTGACCAGTGTAATCTCCTGTGTCAGGGCTGAAGAGAACGGTGGTGCCCGCTTGGCAGCCAGTAGTCACAGAGGCATTGTGGGGACCCCAGGGCATCAGATGGGTAAGTTGATGGCTGTGGTTCTGGCTGGTCCCAGGCCCCACATTCCCTCTTGCTTCTTCAGGCTTCCTTTGATTCTGTGAGGTACTCACTAGCCTTTGCATGAGCTCCTTTTTAACTTAAATCTGTCACAAGTGGTGCCCCACCCCCAATTCTGCCAATAAGAACCTTGACTGGAAAAACTGCTGCTAAGTCACTTCAGTCGTGTCCGACTCTGTGCAACCCCATAGATGGCAGCCCACCACCGCCCCCCCCCCCCCCCCCCCCCCGCCCCATCCCTGGGATTCTCCAGGCAAGAACACTGGAGTGGGTTGCCATTTCCTTCTCCAATGCATGAAAGTGAAAAGTGAAAGTGAAGTCGCTCAGTCATGTCCGACCCTCAGCGACCACATGGACTGCAGCCTACCAGGCTTCTCCATCCATGGGATTTTCCAGGCAAGAGTACTGGAGTGGAAAAACTAGACTAAGCGAAATCAGGAGAGTCCTAAGTCCTAACTCCTCAGTGAGGTTAAGGTGATTAAACAAATGCAGTCAAAGGCTCTCTCTGACTTCTGCTCTGTGATTTTCACAGAAAGAATTTAAGTTTCATTTCTGGAACAGCAGAAGCAGAGAGGAACTGAGAGATTATTTCATCCAAGTTTCTCATTTTTTCCCCTGGAAGATCAAACTCCGTTATAATGGGAAAGAACTTGTACAGAATCACACAATGAGGTCCAGAGGTGGAACCCATCTTTCTCTGACACTCTTCAAGATTTTTCTTACCACCCAAATTGCCTCTTGGTTCACACATTCTTTTGTTTACATTTTTTTCCCATTTGAATCTGTCTTTTGCACCCACGAATCTAAGGTTCTTACTTACCTCCTATCCCACCACCAATATTCCTATCCTTGTAGATGGCACTTGTCTAGGAAAGGCATTTTGCCTTCAGGTTTCACGAAAAAGTCGGTTTCCTCCGGAAAGCCTCAAGGATGCAAGGCGTGAGTGAGCCCCCCTATTATCAGTAACACTGAGGCTCCTCTTCATGGATTTGTGATTACTTTGGCCTCAGTACTGTCATTATTTTTGTTTTTTAATTTCAACATTTTAAAATTCAAATTTTTATTTATTTATTAAAGTATCATTGGTTTACAATGTTGTGTTAGTTTCAGGTGTAGGTATATAGAAATAGATGCAAAGACATAGAAAACAAATTTATGGTTACCAAAGGGGAAAGGGAGAGGGAGGGATAAATTAGGAGTTTGGGATTAACAAATACACACTACTGTATGTAAACTAGATAAGCAACAAGGACCTACTGTATAGCACAGAGAACCCTACTGAATATCTTGTAATAACCTATAAGGGAAGAGAATGTATACACACACACACACACACACACACACACACATATGTAACTGAATACTGTCATTATTTAAATGCAGAGGAGAAGATCCACAAACTGCGAGCCCTTCGAGGAAAAACACAGAGTCATCAAAATTCTCTAGCTATGCCTAGAGTTATGCTCCTTGGCTGCTCCTTCAGAAATGCCAACCCCGTCTGCTCTTCTGAGGGGAAGGGAAAGAACATCCTTAATAAGACAGCAGTGAAATTATTACCTGTGAAACCACAAGGGGAAAGAGCTCAAAGTTAGATTCAGACATATGCAGGCAGGCAAGATACAATTCCTTGCAGTAATTTAGACTCTGCGCCTACTCGAGGAAAGCTGTCCTCATCCGTCTGGCCCAATTTCATCTGTGTTCATTACCTAATCAGCATTGCACTCTGAGATGTGTTGTACTGGAAATAATAAAAACATCAATACCTTTCTATTTCTGAGTCAGTAGTGTTTCTGTGTCATTTTTTTTTAAGAGTTCTGTAAAACAGGCAGGGTAGGAATTATCCTCCTTTTAATGTTCCATTCATTAATTCAACAAATAGATTTTTGAGTTCTTAGGACCTGCACATACTCATCTTGGCACAGGAGTACAGAAAAATCTGATAAGATTCCTGCCCTCAGAAAGTTTATATGCTGTTAAAAATGGTAACTTTTATACTGTGTATATTTTACCATAAAAACATTTGATCTAATATTCATGTACTTTTAAAAAAGTTTCTATGCTGTAGGAAGTAGACAGTATGTAAGCAATAAAAAATGATAATTACAGATTGTGATGAACTTTTAGGAAAGGAAAAGCGAAGGTATGTAATACTATTTGGAGCTGCAAAGGATGAAATGGGGAAGTGACTTCATCTATGAGGATCTAGGAAGGCTTCTCTGAGGAGGTGACCTGAAATGAAAGGAGGGGTCAGTTATGTGAAAGGTCAACTGTCTAAGACGGAGGAAACTATAGGTTCAAAAGCACTGAGGCAGGAATGAACTCAGCGCATATTATTTAGTTTCCAAATACTTGGAGATTTTCCAGAATTTTATGCCATTGATTTTTAATTTAATTACAATATAGACAACACACTTTCTATGATTAAACTATAATTATGGGTGTGTCTATTTCTGTTTGTAGTTCTATCAATTTGTCAGCTCTGCTATAGGTTAGTCCCTTTATCATTGTGAAATGATCTTTTTTATCCCTGGTAATATTCTTTGCTTTGAAATCTTCCTGGTCTCCTATTAATCAATCCACACCATCTTTTTTTTTCTCCATTTAATGTTGCCATGGTTTATCTTTTCCATGCTTTTACTTTCTTTTTTTTTTTTAATTTTATTTTATTTTTAAACTTTACAATATTGTATTGGTTTTGCCAAATACTGAAATGAATCCGCCACAGGTATACCTGTGTTCCCCATCCTGAACCCTCCTCCCTCCTGCCTCCCCATACCCTCCCTCTGGGTCGTCCCAGTGTACCAGCCCCAAGCATCCAGCATCGTGCATCGAATCTGGACTGGCGACTCGTTTCATACATGATAGTATACATGTTTCAATGCCATTCTCCCAAATCATCCCACCCTCTCCCTCTCCCACAGAGTCCATAAGACTGTTCTATACAACAGTGTCTCTTTTGCTGTCTCGTATACAGGGTTATTGTTACCATCTTTCTAAATTCCATATATATGCATTAGTATACTGTATTGGTGTTTTTCTTTCTGGCTTACTTCACTCTGTATAATAGGCTCCAGTTTCATCCACCTCATTAGAACTGATTCAAATGTATTCTTTCATGCTTTTACTTTCAATGTATTTATGTTTCCATTTTGTTCCTTGGATGCAACATATGTTTGGGTCTTGCTTTTTAAATCTAAGATGGCAATTTCTGACTTCTAGTTGGGCTGTTTAGCTCATTTACATTTAATATGATATTGACATGTTTGGATTTAAATCTACCTTGCTATTTCATGTCTATTTGTCCTGTCCTTTGTTTCTGTTCTCCTCTTTTTCTGTCTTCTTTTGGGTTACATGAATATTTTTTTAGGATTCCATTTTATTATATGATTTCTTGCCAAATTAGTTGTAACTTGTCATTTTATTTAATGGCTTCTTTAGGATTTATATTATTCATCTTAAACTTTCTCTGGCTTGTCTTCAAATGATATTATACTCTTTCTTAGCAGATATTAAACTTTATAAAAGTATACCTCCATTTCTCCCCTCTTGGCCTTTGTGCTACTGTTGTCATACATTTAATTTCTGCATATGTTATAGGTCCCACAGTTTGTTATTATTTTTAAAATGTGAATTATCTTTACAGAGATTTAAACAACAATACAAATGTTTTTATATTTACTCTTGGTGTTATCATTTACCCTGTTCAGAACCCTCTCTTCTCACCACCTCCTTAAAGCAGTCTTAGAAGGAGTGGAATTTATAAACCATGGTTAGAACCCTCTCTTCTTGCTGTAGCCAAAGCTGACTTATCAGTGAAACTGATAAGTCATCCCTCATCAGTTTCACTGTCTTGTCAGTGAAACTTGGGGGCAGCTGACTATTCAAAGCACACTGGGAATTGTTAATAACTTGGTATTGTAGAAGCAATAAAAGGACATCATCCCTCCTGATAATTACTGAGCTCTTCATAATTTGCTGAATCATTTTGTGTCCCTTCTCTTTGTTGAAATACATGGTTTATAAAATACAATGCACCTGGAAAAGCTTTCAGCTTTCCTTCAGCACCAGAGTGTTGGAAACTCCAAGAGGAGGTGATGAGATACTCCGGCCATTCATTACCCCTTCAGCTCTTGGCATTGTTAGTATACCCTGGGAGTTCCAAGATCTTGGCAACCTCTGTATTTTGTTGTCTGAGTTGCAGGTGTTGTAGACAGCCCAACAGATGACCATTATGAACCTGGCAGCCACAGACCAGCTTCTGGAGAGGAGAGAAGATATAGTCACTCCGACTCTCATCATAAGCCTTGATACAAAATGTGCAGCTGGCACAGAAGGCTGATGTAAGTGGGCCATGCACCTGGTACCATCTTTTCTACATTTGCCAGCTGTTTTTTCTTGGCTGGCATCATCAGAAAAGCTTGCTCTGATCCCATCATACACACAGAGCTATACAGACATGGTGAGACTCTGGCACAAGTAACACACCTCAGCTGGCACAGGCGTAGGTCAGGGTGCCCTTTCCTAGTCTTACATGCACAATGAAAGTCATCAGGATTCTGGCTGACAATTCTAATACCATAGTTTCCAAAGAGGATGCCTATAGCCATGTAGACACTGACTAATGTGGAGTGTAGTTGAAGCTGAAAGAGAAGTTACACCAAACCCAGTTAACATTGCAAGGCATCATGCCAGGAGCTAAAAGTAGATCAAAGAAATATGATCTATGTGCTCATCCTCAAGATATTCAATCTCATTGGTGAGATAGGACATAAAGAGCAAAAGATGATCAAGGGATAAATGATAACATTGAAAGTAATGACTTAATGAGGCAACACAATCTTTGCCAGTGAAAATTATAGATGGATGAGTTTATGGAGATCAGAGCAAATACAGACTAGCTCTATCTTGGTGGTTTTTAGAAGGCAGAGAGAGGTTTATTTTTAAATGGGATTAAGTCTTCAGAAGTGGTCAGTGAGTTCAGAAACAGTGAACTAAATTGATGGAGATGAAATTATGTATATAGGATGAGAAAACAAGTGTTTGAGGCAGAGGAGGCCAAGAAGGAAGCTAAGGGTGGCCATATTGGTTTTGGTACCTGAGACATTATTGGGGTACCATCGGTGTGAAAAGCTTGAGTGCGGAAGCTCTGTCCCTGACTGGCTGATGTAACCTTGGCCAAGTTATTTCACTCTTTAAATCCAAGTTTCTATAAAATATCTGTCAAATAGGGTGAATAATATTACTAAATTCTTTCAAAGTGTTAAGTGAATTTATCCACAGTGTATAAGTACAGAGTGTCTGAAAAAGAGTAAATATTTTGCAAATATTGGGTAATAATGGTGGCTGTGTCAATGGTAGTAAAATTTGTTGGGACCATACCTTAAAATGAAGCTTGTGAACTGCAAGATCTTAGCAATATCTTCTTCTTTTCTAAAAAACAATTGGGGTGTAATTGTTTTACAATGATGTGTTAGTTTCTGCTGTATAAGAAGCAAATCAGCTACACAAATACACCGCGTTTTCTTTTCACACCAGGCACTCGAAGCTGAAAGATTAGAAAACTAGTTAGTGACAGTACATGTGGGCCAACTAAGGGGCTCTGATCCCCTGTCTTACGCCTCCTCCCCACCGCACTGCATTACGGCCTATACTTAAAGAGACAGGCATGGTTAATGTGGCCAGTTAGCAGCTGGAAGGGACAGATTTGAACTCAATTTCACCTTAATTTGTTATCAATCTTTTGATTCTGGGTAAACTGTGATATTCTGTTCAGGGTTCTTTATGCAGTTGCCAGTGTCTGATAACCAGCTGGAGGGGCAGCACTGAAAGTCTGGCATTTGACAGTGAAAATCTCCTGGTACATCCCACAAGGTTCTGGCAGGCAGCCCACACCTCCGCCAGGGCCAAGCACTCCCTGGCCACGCGTCAGATCAGCAGAAAGTGATTCGTTTTTGTTATGTATTTGAAGAAAGCTGGAGAATCACAGAGCTTTGATGAACATATTTAATTGGGGCTTTCTCTCAGGAGGAGAGAACATGTCCTCCTGATGTCTGTCGTATGAGGAGGGAAGATGAGAGTCCTAATGACCTGAGCACAGCAGGGCTCCGTTTTCACCACAGAAGACAGAGTGGTGGCCCAGTGCCCGGCTGTCAGGAGGAGACATTTCCAAGAGAAAGGTTGCCTGAGGAAGAAGGGCCCTATCCTTCCAGGAAGCTGGAGCTGCTGCTGCTGCTGCTGCTAAGTCGCTTCCGTCGTGTCTGACTCTGTGTGACCCCAGAGATGGCAGCCCACCAGGCTCCCCCGTCCCTGGGATTCTCCAGGCAAGAACACTGGAGTGGGTTGCCATTTCCTTCTCCAATGCATGAAAGTGAAAAGTGAAAGTGAAGTCGCTCAGTCGTGTCCGACTCCTAGCGACGCTGGAGAGAGAAGCACAATTCAGACAGCTTTTCTTGGAGCCAAGATGTATGTGTTACTTACGTATGAGCCAGGTTGCATTACTTGAGTATGGTGTATGTTTTCCAAGTGACCAAAAAGATCTCTTTTTTGTTCTTTGGATCTCATTGTGTTCTCAGCTTGGGTTGGTACACCTGGGTCAAGGAGAAATGGCAGGTCTAATACATTCAACTCCAGGAAAGTTCATTGGGTACATACTACACAAAAGGCTAGGAAGGTGTTTGAAAATACTGGATAAAGGTGAAATCGACAGTCCTTGGGTAATAAAAACTCACAATCTGCTTAAAAAGCCACATAGTGGAAAGTAATATGAGCTTCTTGGGACAGCTGTTCTGCTCACAGTGGTTCTAGATTCTTTATTTAGAGCCCCTCATGCCCAGGGGAAGAGGTCTCAAGTGGAGTTACACAAAGCAGGTAACCTTCCATCTCTCACAAATTGGTCCATGGGTGGACACTGGACCAAGCTGGGCCCATCTATTGTCTCTCTGTCTGTATGTCTCTCGGTCTCATTTAAAGCTAAGGACAATAAAGATAGAATGGCCGTCATTGCAATCACATTGCATTAGTGGCAGTACTCTAGACAGAATGTCCATGAGCCCCAGAAGTTTCCTTACTTTCCAAATTCAACACTTCCTTAAGTTCTGAAAGTCTTTTGCCAGTCTTCCTAATAATTTTAATTTACCTTAATTAGTTTGAATTGGTTTTATTTTGCCTGCATTCAAAGAGGCCCAATTCATTTAAGTTCTAGACATCCTCACAGAGCAGAGTTCAGAAATGGCAAAGGTGTTTCACCTTTATGTACTTCTCTGTAACTAAGGAATCCTAACTTGGGGGTCAGAAATAATTTTTTTTTGGTTCTAGTCCTAATAAAACCCCAGATGACCTTGGTCATATTATTCTCTTTAAGTCTTAGCTTCAATATACATAAGTTATAGAAAAGAGACTTAATCTTCAAGACCTTCAAGACTCCACCCCACTCAACTCTATGACCATTAACTGGTAGTAGTCATAGCTTATGATATCCATCTGCACAAACAATAGTGAAATAGGCCAAGTGTCCCAAAGAATATAGAAAAGCACCATGTTATACACAAGAGTTCAGGAGCCAGATTAAAATAGAGTCCCTGCCAACAATTATAGGTTTTCTATTGTTAACTCTTCCAACAGATGATTTCTGTCCATCTCCTTTTAGAGGATATGCCTGATAGTTTTTCAGTCAAAGAGAGAATTGGCAGAAATAATTATTGATGGTAATATTAATAATAACTAAATACTTTGAGAGCTTAATATCACCACTGAACTGAGTGTATGGCTTTATGATACCATTTAATTTTCTCAACGCTGTAAGATAGTAGCTATTCTTAACATATTTTATGGGTGAAGAAATTGAGGCTTACAGAACAATTTAACCCAGGTTACACTTCACCTCAGCTCTCAACATCCATGATCTTAATATGCTCTGGTGAACTACTTCAGGATGATACTCATGTCAGATTTAATATTTACATTAATATTATTATTAACATACTTGCATGCTAAGTTGCTTCAGTCATGTCCGATCCTTTGCAACCCTATGAACTGCAGCCCACCAGGTTCATGGGATTCTCCAGGCAAGAATACTGGAGTGGGTTGCCATTTCTTTCTCCAGGGAATCTTTCTGAGGATGGAACCTCTGTCTCCTGTAGCTCCTGCATTGCAGGTGGATTCTTTACCACTGAGCTACCTGGGAAGTTCCATTAATATACTTAATATTTATCAAGTATTCACATTGTGTAATGAGGTAGGCTAAGAGTTTATAACTTAAGGTAAACTTTTGGAACCTAGGTAGGGAGACAGATTTTGGACTCGGGCTTCTTAAGAACTTTCTGACTTTTGAAGCCATCCAAAAAACAAAAGCTATTGACTGAAGAGTCATGAGTTCCCTGCCACTTAAATATATTCTCCTAAGTTGGATGATGCTTAGAGAAGTTTTAAGAAAGTGTGAAAAATTTTGCTGGGGAAAGAGAATGAATGTGGGTAACCATTGAATATATCTTGAATTCCTAAACTCTGGTGAAAAGGCTGAGGTTGGCTATAAAAGATGGCCTGGGAAGGAAAAATTGCTCCTAGGTCTATCAGAAACCTGTCAATGAACATGGAATATCACTAGAGTTTTCCATTCAACCCCATGACTATTATCTTGGCCAGACTGTGCTGCTGCTTTTGCTGAGTTGCTTCAGTCGTGTCCGACTCTGTGCGACCCCATAGACGGCAGCCCACCAGGCTCCCCCGTTCCTGGGATTCTCCAGGCAAGAACACTGCAGTGGGTTGCCATTTCCTTCTCCAATGCATGAAAGTGAAAAGTGAAAGTGAAGTCGCTCAGTCGTGTCCAACCCTCAGCGACCCCAGGGACTGCAGCCTTCCAGGCTCCTCCATCCATGGGATTTTCCAGGCAAGACTGTAAATCAATGAAATTAATGCAATGAATTTTAGCTTAACTTCTCACTGAGAGAAGGGGTGCAATTTATCACATATATAGATGTGCCCTGGATAGACCTCCTGCAGCTCAAATCAGGGATTGGTTTTTGCTACTTTGTATTGGAACCCTCAGAGAAGGCAATGGCACTCTACTCCAGTACTCTTGCCTGGAAAATCCCATGGATGGAGGAGCCTGGTGGGCTGCAGTCCATGGGGTCGAGAAGAGTCGGACACGACTGAGCAACTTCACTTTCACTTTTCACTTTCATGCATTGGAGAAGGAAATGGCAACACTCCAGTGTTCTTGCCTGGAGAATCCCAGGGACGAGGGAGTCTGGTGGGCTGCCATCTATGGGGTCGCACAGAGTCGGACACGACTGAAGCAACTTAGCAGCAGCAATAGCAGCGGCAGTGCAACCCTAGCTCTATTATTCCTTTTGCAACATGAGTTTCCCTGAGTGTCAGGTAAACCCCAGTGCTTCAGTGTATTTCTTCAGCCAAGGAAACATCATGGCTTACAAGAAATAGTTCCTTGGCTACTGAATTTCTACCACAAGTTTAATATTCCACCAGCAACAACAAATGTCGCTCCTGAGTTAGTTGGTTCTCAGCCCTGACTTTGTCTTAGTGCTGTAGGTGAGCATGCAGCAAGCCATTTTCTTTTCTTAAATGGATATACACAGGACTTTTGACATTAGTATTTTGGGGTTTGTATCATCTTAAATGGGCTCAAACATGGAATACATGAATGAGCACGAGATTATCTAAGTTCTGTCCAATTGATAAAATGAGATGAAACTAGAGCCAGATAATTGTTGTTGTTTTTCAGTCGCTCAGTCATGTCCAACTCTTTGTGACCCCATGAACTGCAGCACACCAGGCTTCCCAGTCCATCACCACCTCCTGGAGCTTGCTCAAACTCATGTCCATGGAGTTGGTGATCCATCCAACCATCTCGCCCTTTGTCGCCCCCTTCTCCTCCTGCCTTCTGTCTTTCTCAGTAACAGGATCTTTCTAATGAGTCGGCTGTTTGCATCAGGTGGCCAAAGTATTGGAGCTTCAGCTTCAGCATCAGTCCTTCCAATGAATATTCAGGACTAATTTCCTTTAGGATGGACTGGCTGGATCTCCTTGCAGTCCAAGGGACTCTCAAGAGTCTTCTCCAATACCACAGTTCAAAAGCATCAGTTCTTTGGTACTCAGTCTTCTTTATGGTTCAACTCTCACATCCATACATGACTACTGGAAAAACCATAGCTTTGAATATATGGACATTTGTTGGCAAAGTAATGTCTCTGCTTGTTAATATGCTGTCTAGGTTTGTCACAGCTTTTCTTTCAAGAAGTAAGTGTCTCTTCATTTCATGGCTGCAGTCACCATCTGCAGTGATTTTGGAGCCCAAGAAAATAGAGTCTGTCACTGTTTTCACTGTTTCTCCATCTATATGCCACGAAGTGATTGGACCGGGGGCCATGATCTTAGCTTTCTGAATGTTGAGTTTTAAGCCAGCTTTTTCACTCTCCTCTTTCACTTTCATCAAGAGGTTCTTTAGTTCTTCTTTGCTTTCTGCCATAAGGGTGGTGTTGTCTGCATATCTGAGGTTATTGATATTTCTCCCAGCAATCTTAATTCCAGCTTGTGCTTTATCCAGCCCAGCATTTCATATGATGTACTCTGCATATAAGGTAAATAAACAGGGTGACAATATACAGCCTTGATGCACTCCTTTCACAATTTTGAACCAGTTTGTTGTTCCATGTTCTTGACCTGTATACAGGTTTCTCAGGAGGCAGGTAAGATGCCAAAAATTAATATTTAGTACTTCTATTGGATAAGCTGTCATTTATTCTTACTGCTGCTGCTGCTGCTAAGTCGCTTCAGTCATGTCCGACTCTGTGCGACCCCAGAGACGGCAGCCCACCAGGCTCTGCCGTCCCTGGGATTCTCCAGGCAAGAACACTGGAGTGGGTTGCCATTTCCTTCTCCAATGCAGAAAAGTGAAAAGTCAAAGTGAAGTAGCTGTCGTGTCTGACTCTTAGCGACCCCATGGACTGCAGCCTACCAGGCTCCTCCGTCCATGGGATTTTTCAGGCAAAAGTACTGGAGTGGGATGCCATTGCATTCTTACTATGTCTACATGATTACCAAGTTCAACAAAATTATACACAGATAGGAATACTGAGGAGCAAGTGAAGGGAGTTATTTATTTTTCCAGCACAACTGGAACAAGAGTGAGGGACCGTGGAGTTCACAGACAAGCAGGTCTCTTTCCATACTCTCCCACTTCTTCATCAAGTCTCACTCCATGTGGCAGAGCCAGAACTGTGGATGCAGCAGGATGACTTGCCCACGTGAACACCTAGAGGGAACTGAAAAGAGTAAGATTCTCAGTCTCTAGGCTCAGAGTCCTTTGGGATGACTTTTCAGAGGATTTTGAGGCTTTATGCTGATCCCCAGGTGCTGCAGTGGTAAAGAATCTGCCTGCCAATGCAAGAGACTCAGGTTCGATCTCTGGGTCAGGAGGATCCCCTGCAGGAGAAAATGGCAACCCACTCCAATATTTTTGCCTGGAAAATCCCATGGACAGAGGAGTCTGGTGGGCTATAGTCCATGGCATTGAAAAGAGTTGTACATGACAGAGCAAGCAAGTGCTGCTTCTTTAGCCAGTCACTGTGGGATGAGGCAGGATCTAAAACAACGAATGGCTGATGAAGGGAGAGGTCCTGTTTAAGAGCTTTTGGGCATAGCTGAGGTAAGAGCATGTTCTCCGAGCATGACTTTTCTTAAGGGATTATTCTTTCTTCTGAGAGAATGAAGAAGTGGTCTGCACATGCATCTAGCAGATGGAGGGATGAAAAGAAATGTTAGGACTCCACATAGAAACAGAAGGAACTATTTTTTTGAAGTTCTTCAGGAGACAAATGCATAAGACCTTTTTTTGAACTTGAGTAATGTGGTCCACTGGAGAAGGGAATGGCAAACCACTTCAGTATTCTTGCCTTGAGAACCCCATGAACAGTATGAAAAGGCAAAATGGTAGGATACTGAAAGAGAAACTCCCCAGGTCAGTAGGTGCCCAACATGCTACTGGAGATCAGTGGAGAAATAACTCCAGAAAGAATGAAGGGATGGAGCCAAAGCAAAAACAATACCCAGTTGTGGATGTGACTGGTGATAGAAGCAAGGTCCGATGCTGTGAAGAGCAATATTGCATAGGAACCTGGAATGTCAGGTCCATGAATCAAGGCAAATTGGAAGTGGTCAAACAAGAGATGGCAAGAGTGAATGTCGACATTCTAGGAATCAGCAAACTGAAATGGACTGGAATGGGTGAATTTAACTCAGATGACCATTATATTGACCATTATATCTACTACTGCAGGCAGGAATCCCTCAGAAGAAATGGAGTGGCCATCATGGTCAACAAAAGAGTCCAAAATGCAGTACTTGGATGCAATCTCAAAAATGACAGAATGATCTCTGTTTGTTTCCAAGGCAAAACATTCAATATCACAGTAATCCAAGGCTATGCCCCAACCAGTAATGCTGAAGAAGCTGAAGTTGAACGGTTCTATGAAGACCTACAAGACCTTTTAGAACTAACACCCAAAAAAGATGTCCTTTTCATTATAGGGGACTGGAATGCAAAAGTAAAAAGTCAGGAAACACCTGGAGTAACAGGCAAATTTGGCCTTGGAATATGGAATGAAGCAGGGCAAAGACTAATAGAGTTTTGCCAAGAAAATGCACTGGTCATAACAAACACCCTCTTCCAACAACACAAGAGAAGACTCTATACATGGACATCACCAGATGGTCAACACCGAAATCAGATTGATTATATTCTTTGCAGCCAAAGATGGAGAAGCTCTATACAGTCAGCAAAAACAAGACCAGGAGCTGACTGTGGCTCAGACCATGAACTCCTTATTGCCAAAATTCAGACGTAAATTGAAGAAAGTAGGGAAAACCACTAGACCATTCAGGTATGACCTAAATCAAATCCCTTATGATTATACAGTGGAAGTGAGAAATAGATTTAAGGGCCTAGATCTGATAGATAGAGTGCCTGATGAACTATGGACCGAGGTTCGTGACATTGTACAGGAGACAGGGATCAAGACCATTCCCATAGAAAAGAAATGCAAAAAAGCAAAATGGCTGTCTTGGGAGGCCTTACAAATAGCTGTGAAAAGAAGAGAAGCAAAAAGCAAAGGAGAAAAGGAAAGATATAAACATCTGAATGCAGAGTTCCAAAGAATAGCAAGGAGAGATAAGAAAGCCTTCTTCAGTGATCAATGCAAAGAAATAGAGGAAAACAACAGAATGGGAAAGACTAGAGATCTCTTCAAGAAAATCAGAGATACCAAAGGAACATTTCATGCGAAGATGAGCTCAATAAAGGACAGAAATGGTATGGACCTAACAGAAGCAGAAGATATTAAGAAGAGGTGGCAAGAATACACAGAAGAACTGTACAAAAAAGATCTTCATGACCCAGATAATCACAATGGTGTGATCACTGACCTAGAGCCAGACATCCTGGAATGTGAAGTCAAGTGGGCCTTAGAAAGCATCACTACGAACAAAGCTAGTGGAGGTGATGGAATTCCAGTTGAGCTATTCCAAATCCTGAAAGATGATGCTGTGAAAGTGCTGCACTCAATATGCCAGCAAATTTGGAAAACTCAGCCATGGCCACAGGACTGGAAAAGGTCTGTTTTCATTCCAATCCCAAAGAAAGGCAATGCCAAAGAATGCTCTAACTACCTCACAATTGCACTCATCTCACACGCTAGGAAAGTAATGCTCAAAATTCTCCAAGCCAAGCTTCAGCAATATGTGAACCGTGAACTTCCTGATGTTCAAGCTGGTTTTAGAAAAGGCAGAGGAACCAGAGATCAAATTGCCAACATCCGCTGGATCATGGAAAAAGCAAGAGAGTTCCAGAAAAACATCTATTTCTGCTTTATTGACTATGCCAAAGCCTTTGACTGTGTGGATCACAATAAACTGTGGAAAATTCTGAAAGAGATGGGAATGCCAGACCACTTGATCTGCCTCTTGAGAAATTTGTATGCAGGTCAGGAAGCAACAGTTATAACTGGACATGGAATAACAGACTGGTTCCAAATAGGAAAAGGAGTACATCAAGGCTGTATATTGTCACCCTGTTTATTTAACTTATATGCAGAGTACATCATGAGAAACGCTGGACTGGAAGAAACACAAACTGGAATCAAGATTGCCGGGAGAAATATCAATAACCTCAGATATGCAGATGACACCACCCTTATGGCAGAAAGTGAAGAGGAACTAAAGATAAAAGAGGAACTTGATAAAAGTGAAAGTGGAGAGTGAAAAATTTGGCTTAAAGCTCAACATTCAAAAAACAAAGATCATGGCATCCGGTCCCATCACTTCATGGGAAATAGATGGGGAAACAGTGGAAACAGTGTCAGACTTTATTTTTGGGGGCTCCAAAATCACTGCAGATGGTGATTGCAGCCATGAAATTAAAAGACGCTTACTCCTTGGAAGGAAAGTTATGACGAACCTAGATAGCATATTCAAAAGCAGAGACATTACTTTGCCAACAAAGGTCCGTCTAGTCAAGGCTATGGTTTTTCCTGTGGTCATGTATGGATATGAGAGTTGGACTGTGAAGAAAGCTGAGTGCCGAAGAATTGATGCTTTTGAACTGTGGTGTTGGAGAAGACTCTTGAGAGTCCCTTGGACTGCAAGAAGATCCAACCAGTCCATTCTGAAGGAGATCAGCCCTGGGATTTCTTTGGAAGGAATGATGCTAAAGCTGAAACTCCAGTACTTTGGCCATCTCATGCGAAGAGTTGACACGACTGAAGCAACTTAACAGCAGCAGCAGCAGCAGCAATGTGGTGTGGAGAAATGAGGCAGGTTCCTTAGCATCTATGAGGACCTGTTATCTCTCCCTTTTTAAATATTTTAAAAATTATTCATTTATATTTGGCTGCACTGCTTGGTATGTGGGATCTTAGTTCCCCAAGGGGGAATCTGTGCCCCCTGCATTGGGAGGGCAGAGTCTTAACCACTGGTCTGCCAGGGAAGACCCCTGTTTCTCTTTATGAGTCTGGTAGCTTGAAAATGCAGCTTTGGGAGCCTGAAGAGAAAGGGCTTAGGAGCCTTGGTGGAGGACTGAAGCAGTT
The DNA here is from genome assembly GCF_029378745.1 of Bos indicus. Taxonomy (NCBI): domain Eukaryota; kingdom Metazoa; phylum Chordata; class Mammalia; order Artiodactyla; family Bovidae; genus Bos; species Bos indicus. The sequence goes on along the minus strand of NC_091760.1, from coordinate 75,043,229 downwards.
ATGGCAGAGAAGAGGTACCACATCACACCAGGGAGCTTTGTGGCCAGTGCACTACATCAATAGGGATGTTTATGTGCACATGTTCCGTTGCTCTGTTGTGTCCGACTCTTTGTGATCCTGTGGACTGAGGCCCACCAGGCTGGTCCATGGAATTTTCCAGCAAGAATACTGGAGTGGGTTGCCATTTCCTACTCCAGGGAATCTTCTCAACCCACAGGTTGAACCCACGTCTCTTGGGTCTACTGCATTGGCAGGTGGCTTTCTTTTACCACTTCACTATGTGGAAAGCCCCTAGAATGTTTGTGGGTTCACCTGAGATGCCCATTTGGGAATAGTGACGGGAGGGGGAGGACTTTGTAAGGAGGTGGGTTTCTGTATCTGTGTGTAGATGCAAAAGCCTGAAAAATATGGGTTATTCAGGTTAAGAAATAGTGAAAAACATGATATAACATGGAGGCACTGCCCCTCTCTCTTTCTGCCTTTCTCAACAGTCCAAGGCTGCTCTTTAGAAATTTATCCTTTTCAGGACTGTCCTTGATGTCCATTGATTTTCAAATATATAATTAAATGGCTATGGAGAAGATAAGTACATGATATGATTTGCCATCAACTCTAAGCCTTTTGGTTTACAATCTGCTTGCTTTTAAACATTTTCAAATTGCATTTCCTTACTATCTACAGATTTCAGATCTCTATAATAGATGCTGCAAAACACACAACCATGAATAAGATAAGGATCCTGGGCTGCAGAAACTAACACCAGGTATGGGAGAGAAGACATATTCACAGTTGCCACCACAGAAGACTCCAAGTGGCTTGAATGATACAAAGGATGCATTTTAGGAACTCAGGCAGGAGAAAGCATGTAGGAATCATATCTTGCTGGTGACAGCAAGGAAGACTTGATGGGTGAGCTGATATAATTCTTAGACTTAAAAGCCATCCAGGCGGTGAAACTTATTTTCATTGCAATAAAACTATTTTAATTACATTAAGTGCATACAAATTTCTAATAACCGAATGTTTATTTCTGCAGTGACATTTGTTCAATAAACCCGAAAACATATGCTGATTGTCTTCTGACTTGAACACTTTTTGGTAGAGGATGTCAAGCAGTTATGACCCTATCAAGTCCCAAGAAAATTCTGCCTCAGTTTACTATTAAGTCCTTATACCTTCAAGTCTTCACTTAATGAGTAGTTATAAAGAGAGGCATCGTCTCTCAGGATGTAATGGGGAGGGAAGTGGGTCTTTATTTTTCTTTAATTAATTTTGGGGCTGGGTCTTCCTTGCTGCTTGCAGGCTTTCTCTAGTTGTGGTGAGAGGGGCTTGCTCTCCAGTTGTGGTGTCCAGGCCTCTCACTGCAGTGGCCTCTCTTGTGAAAGAGCTCAGGCTCCAGAGCGCGGGGGCTTCCGTAGTTGCTGCTCGCAGGCGTAGCTGTGACATGTTACTTGCGACGTGTGGGTTCCTCTCAGACCAGGGACTGAATTTTTGTCTCCTGCCCCGGCAGGTGGATTCCAAGGAATCTGGGATCACTAGGGAATTCCCAAAAGTAGGTCTTTAGAGTCAGTTATTTCCTTAGGATATATGACTAGTCCATCAATTTACCCCAAACTGTTAGATTCTCTTTCTATCTGGTGTACATGTCATTCCAGGTTCTGATCAGTTCTTCCTGTTCTGGTGGAATTTCTACTTATTCAAGAACTTTATGGCTTACTCTAAATTCCTTAGATCCATCCCTTCTTACTTCTATAGCTAGAGAGAAATATACATCTATTCTTGTTATGTAGAATATCGGCAAACATTAATCCTCAAAATCCAGACCTTACAGATAGACATATGCTTATTAAGGGAAACTAAACCTGCGCATGTGCTAACAAAATATACTAACATGTTGTGATGGATAAATTTTTGTCCCCACCACCCCCAATTAACATGCTAAAACCCTAACCCCTCATGTGATGGTATTAGGAGGTGCAGGTGCTTGAGAGGTGGTTAGGTCTTCACGAATGTGGTCAGTGCCTTTATCAACGAGACCCCGGGGAGCTTGCTAGTCCTCTTTCCTCCATGTGAGGATACAATGAAAACTTGGCAGTCTACATCTGGGAAGACGTGCTGCCACAGAAACTGACCTTGCTGGCAGTCTGATTTTAGACTGCCAGTCTCCAGAACTGTGAGAAATAAATGTCTGATGTGTATAAGCCACCTATTCTATGGTATTATGTTATAGCAGCCTGATAGGCTGAGCTGACTGGGACACAGTTAATGTCTCTATCAGGTAAGCAGTCTGGTCTAGTTTAGTCCAGTTTAGCAGGAAACCGGAGCTCAGCCTCAACCAGCTGTTTTTCTCTGGTCCTTGTTCCACTCTTCTATAAAATACGGGACGGTTCTTGTTGTTGCTGTCTAGTCGCTAAGTCGTGCCTGACTTTTTGTGACCCCATGGACTGTAGCCTGCCGGGCTCCTCTGTCCACGGGATTTCCTAGGCAAGAATACTGGAATGGGTTGCCATTTCCTTCTCCAGGGGATCTTCCTGACCCAGGAATCGAACCCACATCTCCTGTTTTGAAGGTGGATTCTTTACCACTGTGCTACCTGGGAAGCCCTAGAAATAAGGGAGTAGCATTCATTTATTTTTGAAGTCAATGGGTAGGACTTACTGGGTTGAGTATTATTTAAAATATTAAAATTATGTATTATATATATTTTGGTAAAAACTCAAGCCATGTTTAAGTAGAATGAAAAGCCCAAGTTTGATTCCCCACTCACCTCCTCTTCTCCACCCTACATGTAATTTTATGTGGTAAAGTCTTTATGGATTTGATTACATATGTATTTATCTTTGTAGAAGACCACTAAATTTCTCATAAATGATCTTATATTATATGTAATTCTATACTTGACTTCTTTTTACTAGAAAGTATAGTACTGTGATCTTCTCATTTCACAACACTAGAGCTCTCCATCAGTTTGTGTCAGAGACTTTATATTATAGAAGTACTGCAGCTTGTAAAGCACTCCTTTGTTTTTGTGAATACTTAAGTTGATCTCAGTTTTTGCTATCACAATGTTACAATACATATCTTGGCACACACGTCTTTGTACATATATGTCAGTATTTCCTAGAGAAGTGGAAATTTTGCCCTACAGATATAAACATTTAAATCTAGATAGAGAACTGAATGGGTGGGGTTTCATCAGAGGTGATTGGAACTCATCCTCTGCTTTATGATCCATACTCATGAAAACCACCCCTTGACATTTACACTTGGGTGTTCAACAGATATTACAATGTCCAACTTGATTCCTATTTCTCTCCCCATCTCTTTCTTTCCCAGGTTTCCCCATTTCATAACTTGGTGCCATCATCATTTCTGTTTTCAAGTTTCCAAACCAAAGTCATCCTTTTGCCTCTTTTGCCCTTTTGTCTTTCATGACCACTCCTTCTGTGAGTGTTGATTCTGCCTTCAAATTAGTATTAGAATCCATTTACTTTATTCAACCTCCACCAAAATCACCTTGGTCCAAGGCACCATTCTCTCTTACCTGGTCTATGGGGATAACTTCCTAGTAGATCTTCCTTCTCCTATTTCCCCTCCCCTGCCCCAAATTTAAATGCTTTCTCTTTACTGAAGCCAGAGTAATATTTTTAAAATATAAATTTGATAATTTTATTCTTATGCTTTGAATTCTTTAATGACTTCCAATCTCATTAAAAATAAAACAACTCCTTTGCATGGCCTTATAGATGCTACATGAGCTTATGTAATCTTACCTTTTGGGACCTCACTTGGACCTCACTTTGGCCATTTTTGTTTCAATTCAATCACCTAAATTTACCAGTTCGGCTCCCACCACAGAGTCACCACATTTTCTCTGCTTGTGCCTGGGAAGCTCTATTCTTGTTCTTTGCATGGCAGGCTCCTTTTAATTCATCCATTCTCTGCTTAATGTCATCTTTTTAGAAGTGTCTTCCCTGAGGCCCTGCCTTTCTGCCCCAGCTACTTTCTATCACATTGCTCTGTTGATTTCCTTGACAGCTCTTATCAGAATCCAAAATTATTTTGTTTAATTATTTGTTTATTATCTGTTTACTCCACTTACAGTTAAGCACTATCAAGGAGTGGCCATGATCTTTTTCTCTGCTTTGGGCAGATAGCAGACACTCAACAAAAGGATGCTGAGGGAGTAAGGAAGCCTTTCCAGCAGAGGTACTACCTGCTCTGGGAGAGGCATGGAGAAGGGGGAGCCCTGGGTGAGCTCTGGACCACAGAGAATCAAGGGTAATTGAGTGAGGAGAGCTGGACAGGAGAGAACAAGAAAAGTCCCTGCCAGGTTGCAGAAGATCTCCAGTGACAGAGTTGATCCTCTGGGTACTCTGAGCTTGGCTTCCCATCACATCACATTATATTGCTGTCAGCAAGAGACTCAGGTACTAAAGGCTGCCCATGTATCCTAGCATTTGAAATTTGGTCCAGCATTTCATTTTTTGAAAGTAGCTCTTGGCACATCTACTTTATATGTCACTTCCAGGAAGACTCAGTACCTCTTTAAATTCACAACTTGTTTTTCTAGATTTGTGATGATTTGACTTCATTTGATCACTTTGAGTTAGAAGAACATAATAAAGTGGTTTCCAATAACCTACTGGGCCATTACCCATTTTCTTTAGTCAGCAAAGGTACAGATTTCCCTAACAATTAAAAAAAAAGTCCACAGTGATTCGAGAACCATTAAGGTATGTGATAATCTCATTAAATTTCTTAGTATAATTAGCTACTTCTTTTTCCTTAAGGGATATTCAGATGTGTTTCAATTAAAAGATATTTTTAGGCTTTCTGAAGTATGTGATTTCTTTTGTAAAAAGAAAAAGCTCTGTTTCCTTTTTGTTGTTTGAACAAAACTCACTTATCCCTTTAAATGATTTTAGATATATGTTTCTTATTTACTTAAAACCATACACTAGGACATTTAAAGATCAAAGAATGACACGTGTACCCCAATGTTCATCGCAGCACTGTTTATAATAGCCAAGACATGGAAGCAACCTAGATGTCCATCAGCAGATGAATGGATAAGAAAGCTGTGGTACATATACACAATGGAGTATTACTCAGCCATTAAAAAGAATACATTTGAATCAGTTCTAATGAGGTGGATGAAACTGGAGCCTATTATACAGAGTGAAGTAAGCCAGAAGGAAAAACATAAATACAGTATACTAACGCATATATATGGAATTTAGAAAGATGGTAACAATAACCCAGTGTACGAGACAGCAAAAGAGACACTGATGTATAGAACAGTCTTATGGACTCTGTGGGAGAGGGAGAGGGTGGGAAGATTTGGGAGAATGGCAATGAAACATGTAAAATATCATGTAGGAAACGAGTTGCCAGTCCAGGTTCGATGCACGATGCTGGATGCTTGGGGCTGGTGCACTGGGACGGCCCAGAGGGATGGTATGGGGAGGGAGGAGGGAGGAGGGTTCGGGATGGGGAACACATGTATACCTGTGGTGGATTCATTTTGATATTTGGCAAAACTAATACAATTATGTAAAGTTTAAAAATAAAATAAAATTGGAAGAATAAAAAAAAAAAAAAAAAAAAAAAAGATCAAAGAATGATTATTAACAGCATTTACAGAGAAAACGCTGAACTTTCTGAGTTTCAGTATCTGTCTGTGGTCAAGAACAGGGGATCCTTAAATTGGGGTCTAGGGGCAGACTGAGGCCTGAGCCTGCTGCCAATCTTTGGGGAAATATCTAATGGCCCCACTTCTCACTGGCATGAACTGCTAGAGAAACATAGTTTATTGCTAACATGGAAATCAAAAGAAAAAATGTGATTTGCTTTATAGGTAATTTCTCAAGAGGACTTAGCTACAAGAGAGGTGTCTATCTTTACTGAATATATTAGTAATTAGTATAGGCATTCTCTCTATATTTTTTATATGAACAGGTTTTTCGCAAAACATGTTTTAAATATCAACCAATTATCACCTTTATAAATATATGAATATTCTAAGCTCTATGATTTAAGCTGGATTTTCTATTCTCATCCCCAAAGTTTGTTCTTTGTTATTACCATTAGATTAAAAAAATTAAAGTGATTGCAATTGAGATGCGATTTGGTTCTTATTTTAGCCCAAAGTTAGCATATTAGTAAAGCAGCATATGAGTGTCCTGCTGTATAAACTATAACTAAATTTTCAGAATGGGCTTGTAACAACTGAGACTAACTTTTCTCTATCATTTATGACCTTCGTTATTGTTTTTCTTCTTTCTGTTGTTTGGAATAATCTTGAAATGCATTTTTCTAGATGTAATTTTGGGAAAGGAGAGAAAAAGAAGAGGAAGTATGACAACAGAAGGGGAAAGAAGGAAAATAAAGAGGAAGGACAGAGAAATAGAGTAAAGGAATAAAAAGAACCAAAGTGAACTTTATTTTTCTTTTCAAGGTCCTACACTGTCTTCTAGAATCATAGTAGTATTAGAATTATGGGATTTCTTTTGTAACAACCTAGTTTGGTTTCTTATTTCATTAAAAAAAAAAACAACTTTTCATTTTGAGATAATTATGGATTAACCAGAAGATGCAACGACAGTATGAAGAGGTCCAGCGCATTCTTCATCAGTTTCCTTCATTGGTTCCATCTTAACTAGAGTACCCGTCAAAACCACGACATCGGTGTTGGTGCCACGTTAGTGTGTATTTCGATGCCATTTTATCACATAGGAGATTGGTATATAACTTCTGCAATTGAGATACAGAACTAATCCATCACCACAATGATCTCTGTCTTTCTACATGCTCCTGCCCATCCTTAATCCCTGGAAACCGCTAATTTGTTACCTATTTCTATAAATCTGTCATTTCAAGAATGTTATATAAATGGCATCCCATGGTATAGAATATATTGAGACTGACTTTTTCCACTCAACATAATTTCCTTGTGATCTATCCTTCTGTGTGTTTATCATTAGTTGTGACCTTTTTGTTGCTGCAAGTTATTTTAAGAATTGTGTTTAAATCACTTAATGAGTGCTAAAATGTTCTCTATTCAAGAAGGTATTGTTTAGATAATTCTATGCTAATTCTGAGAAAATCAGAGTTATATGATATAGTCAATTTCTACTGGGTTCTGATCCTCTGCGCGGACCACATCATCTCCTAGAAGTGCCCTTCTCACCTTGGCCCCAGTTCAAATCTTCCCTTCTCAAAATCCCTGGCTCAGTCTCACAGTGATCTGATTCCTGTTTCCCCTGTCTTGTCAAATAATGACACATTTTCCTTCCTCAATGTTCTTACTGTGTGTTCTTTCCTTTAATGACCATGTGTTACTATGTTTTTCTCCTTCAGGACATGGAGTGCCTATTGAAGGTAGGGAGTGGCTCTCTGTAGCTCCTGATAATAAATGGTCTGTACTCAATAATTGCTGGTCATAACCGATTCTAAGTGAATTAGGTTAGGAGTTCTTGTTTTGTTAGTGTATGGAAGTCACATGGAGAAATTTTTTGTAAAAAAATCTGGTCCCTGGGTCTCACTTTCAGAGATTTTAGCTTAATGGAGCCAATGAGCAGCTAGGGCATTAGGGTTTTAAAACCTCCTTAGTTGGTTCGAGGCTTCCCAAATGGCTCAGTGGTGAAGAATCCGCCTGTCAATGCAGGAGACACCGGCTTGATCGCTGGGTCAGGAAGATCTCCTGCAGAAGGAAATGGCAACCCACTCCAGTATTCTTGTCTAGGAGGCCCCATGGACAGAGGAGCCTGATGGGCTACAGTCTATGTGGTCATGAAAAAGTCGGACGTGACTTAGAAGCTAAACAACAATGACAAGTTGGTGCTAGTGTGCCATCGAAATCTAGAACCACTACAAGAACTGATTCTTAAAGGGGATTTAATCTCTGAAGGAGATACTGTCGAAGTCCGTTTTTCTTTTTGACCTATCCCCAGTACTTTTTTGTTAAAAATAAGCATTAACTCACATTTTGATGTTTAGATACCTCCTGTGTATGTGTGCGTGCTAAGTCGATTCAGGTGTGTCCGACTCTTTGTGACCCTATAGACTGTAGCCCGCCAGGCTCCTCTGCCCATGGAATTCTCCAGGCAAGAATACTGAAGTGGTTTGCTGTGCTCTTCTCAGGTGAGATACCTCCTGTAGGTTTACAAAAAAGTTTGTGTGTAAATCAAAATATGATTTTGTGAATTTTGCCTGTCATGTTGGTTTTATGGAATACGTTTTGCAAACAGGAAAAGTATGTTCTCTGTTCCCAATAAAATTTAAATCAATTCACATTTCTGAGGCTTCTAAAGAAGTCACTAGCCAGAGACACTCAACCTTGGCTGCACATTAGAGTCAGCTGGGAAGTTTTAAAAATCCCAGTTCCTGGGCTGCACAACACATGCATTAAATGAGAATCTCAGGGGATGAGACCCAGGCATCAGCACTTTGTAAAGCTTCCTGGGTGATTCCAGTGTGCAGTCAAGATTGAAGAGCCATTGTCATAAATTGATAGAGTTCCTTTTGGACATATCTGATTTATCTTTGTAAACATATATGTTAATTCCTTTGGTTTGCATGAGTTAACTTTTACACTAATTGGGTGAAAAGTAAAAAGTATCACTTATTCTACATTCATGCTTTCAAAAAACCTTAGCTATCACTGATGTATGCATAGCATTTACTGTTGACAAAGTGCTTTTGTGTCTACTAGTTCAGCTGTTTCTTATTAAACAAAGCAAAACAAAGAAAGTGGTATACAAAACAGTATTATTAACTTTATACTCCAGTTTTGCAGAAGAGAAAACTAAAGCATAGATAAAGCGATGTAGGTCCCATAGGTAGATAAGTGTTCCAGGGCCTGTGATGAGGCAAACGAGGTGCCTAGAGTTTGAAGGAGGCCCTCATTCTTAGGGTTGTACAAACACTGGTTGGCACCTGTGTGTGGACACTACCTAATGTGCTCCCCAGGGGCCTCATCTCATCCTCCTCCCAGCTCTGAAAGTGAGGTACCATCAAGCACACAAGCAGTGGGAGGAGAGATGCTAAGATCAAAATCTAGGGTACTTGTGATTTCCTCACTCTAGCATCTTTATACGCACATATTAGGAAGTGCAGAATTGCCTCTGCTTCAACTTAGTACAGTTGGCTGAATAATACCCCTCACCCGCCACCCCGAAGAAGTCTATATCCTAATCCTCGAAACCTGTGAGTATATTGTTTTACATTTACAAATGTACATGTAAGGGACTTTACAAATATGATTAAGTTAAGCACTTTGAGATGAGGAGACTCATCTAGATTGTTCCAGTTGAGCCTAACGTGATCAAAAAGTCCTCAAAAGAGGGAGGCTGGACAGACCAGAGTCAAGGAAGGAGATGCAATGACAGACATGGAGGCCAAGGTGGAGGTTGAAATGACACACTGTTGAAAGGAGGCCATGAGCCAAGGAGTGCAGACTGCCTCTAGAAGCTGGAAAAAACAGGGGATGATTCTCCCCTAGAACCTCCAGAATGAATGAAGTCCGGCTGACACACTGATTTTAGTTCATAAGACCCATATTCAAACTCCTAAATCTCCAGAACTATGAGATTATAAATTTGTGTTAAGCACAGAGTTGGACACAACTGAAGTGACTTAGCAGCAGCAGCAGGATTACGCTTATAGTAATTTGTTATAGCAGCAATAGAAAACAAATGCACTTAGTTTAAAATTATTTTTTGCCTGCTGAATATTAGTAGTTTACCAGAGGAAAAAGTTGGCTCGTGTTTAGAAGCTATATCGAAAAAAGTCATCTTAAATAATTAAAGCCCATTCACTGTGCTAAGTTGTCTCTGCTGTGGGAGACACCTGGGAACTGAGCCAACATTGAAAACAGATTCTCAGATTATCTTGGGGTGTGCACTCACTGGGGCAAATGGCAGACAAAATCACTGACTCTATTTAGGACAGTAAATTCTTTACGCTTTCTATTCTGGTTTGCTCACTCAGTCTCCTCTCTCTCTCTGTCACTGTCTCTGTTCTGCCTCTCTCACTCTATGTCTCTCTCTGTCTCTCTTTCTGATAAGCACATGCAATTAAATTTGAGAAAAATTTAAAATTCAGTATGAGCATGATGCTGCTCCTTCATAAAATTAATTTTCCATCCGGACCAGCACAGCATTAGAGATATTTGTTGTTTGTGCTTTCATTGGTGGCAGGCAGAGCCTAGAGTAGCAGTCCACAACCTTTTTGGTACCAGGGACTGATTTCATGGAAGACAGTTTTTCCGTGGATGAGGGGTGGAGGGGATAGTTTCAAGATGATTCAAGCGCATTACATTTATTGTGCACTTTATTTATAATCTAATGCTGCCGCTGATCTGACAGGAGGTACCAGTCTGCAGCCCAGAGGTTGAGGATCTCTGGCCTAGAGAGATGAAGTGCTGGGAAGATGATGTGTGTGTGTTAGTTGCTCAGACATGTCTGACTCTTTGCGACCCCATGGACTGTAGCCCACCAGGCTCCTCTGTCCATGGAATTCTCTGGGCAAGAATATTGGAGTGGATTGTGATGCCCATCTCCAGGGGATCCTTCTTGACCCAGGGATTGAACTCAGGTCTCCTTCACTGCAAGCAGATTCTTTACTGGCTGAGCCACCAGAGAAGATGATGATTGAGACATATTCTGTGAGCCAGACTTAGACCCAGGACCGGGAGGTGGGAATTGAAGACGGGTATAATATCACAATGTGTAATAACTTTCTAATATGTCAAGTATTTCAGAAAAACAAAAAGAATAGAGATGATGATCTCCTCAGAACCCCTAAGTATTCAAGCAGAGTTCAACCAGCTACAATGTGGGGAAGAGATTAAAGCTCTGAACAGAAGATATGAGGGGTGTTAGATGCCTTTAATCCTGAAATTCTCCATCACGAGATTTACACTGTACCATTTCTTTTTGAGATTTCAAAGAGATAGAGTACCCACAAGTAGATTACACCTTAATTCTTTACGTCTTATTCTCCTGATAAGATTCCTTGCTCATCTTAGACATTCCAAAATGCTGTAGCACAGGCTTCTTCTCACATAAGATATGATGCCTTGTTAAGTAATAGTTTTCCTATAGAATGGAGTTTAGTACTAGATGTTTCTTTGTTGGCCCATCCAAAAAAACCCTTTTGTTTTGAAGTCTAAATTCTAATAAGTGAGAAGTGAAGGAAAGTGTTCTGGTATGAATTTTGAAGTGGTTCCTATTTTTATTTTCCTGTAATGCGGGTGCCACAACATTTTCCAACAATTGGCTTTTGTGTTTAAGAGACCGTGAAGGAGGAACCTTCTCCAGACCCTTCTGGGGCTGGCTGCGGTCCATGTCTCTCAGGGTCCTGCTGTGTGTAAATCATGTACTCAGATACATCCAGAGAAAGCCATCCATCATAGGCTGGCAGGGACACGGGCCGTGCTGTCTGTAAATCTGGTGAAAATAATGTATTTGTGCTGTGAGATGACATCCCATAATGAGATTGTGATATTCTATAGCATGTGATTTGCTATTTGTGACAAAGATGAATTTCACAGGAGTACAGCTGCAGAGAGGCTGCTCGGCTGGGTGGATGCGTGTAATGGAAAGGCCCATCTCAGCCCATCCAGTCATAGTTCTTCTCTACTGGAAATAATTTCTTGGGACTGCCAGGAGTGAGTTGCCAAACTGAAATTTCTCTAAACGGTTGCTGAATATTTAGGCAAAGAAAAATCTCTAATGGGAAAAAATGTATGGAAGATGTTCATCAATATTCTGTTTATTGCATTAATAGTTTATGGTAACAGAAGCCAATAGTCCACAACTGAGGTTATGTGTCCGACTTGTGCCTTCAACACCTGCAATTCATGCAAAGTAAACCCTGCCTTTCTGTTCAAAACAGAATAAATAACCTCAGATGTTCAGATCCTAATTACCAGAGTCATGTGTGAAAGTATTTTAAACATACATCACTTTTAAGGATCCTAAATTATCCTGAGTTCTTGCAACGTAAAGTATGGTTCCCAGACCAGCAGTACTGTTATCACTTGGGAGCTTATTAGAGCTACAGACTCTTGGGTCCCTTCCCAGACCTACCGAAGTAGAATCTGCATTTTAACAAGCTTTCCAAGTGATTCTTAGACAATTGAAGTGTGCTGATCAGCATCCGTAATAAAGATGATTTGTTGTGGTTCAGTCATTCAGTTGTGTCCGACTCTTTGTGACCACATGGACTACAGCAAGCCAGGTTTGCCTGTTCTTTACCATCTCCTTGAGCTTGCTCAAACTCTTGTCCCTTGAGTCGGTAATGCCATCCAACCATTTCATCCTCTGTCATCCCCTTCTTCTCCTGCCTTCATTCCTTCCCAGCATCAGGATCTTTTCTAGTGAGTCAGCTCTTCATGTCTGGTGGCCAAACTATTGGGGCTTCAGTTTCAGCATCAGTCCCTTCAGTGAATATTCAGGATTGATTTCTTTAGGATTGACTGGTTTGATCTCCTTGCTGTCCGAGGGACTCTCAAGAGTCTTCTCCAAAACCATAGTTTAAAAGCATCAATTCTTTGGTGCTCAGTCTTCTTTATGGTCCAACTCTCATATCCATACATGACTACTGGGAAAACTGTATCTTTGACCCTAATGGACATTTGTCAGCAAAATGATGTCTCTGCTTTTTAATATGCTGTCTAGGTTTGTCATAGCTTTTCTTCCAAGGAGTAAGCATTTTTAAATTTCATGGCTACAGTCACTGTCTGCAGTGATTTTGGAGCTGAAGAAAATAAAATCTTTCACTGTTTCCATTATTTCTCTACCTATTTGTCATGAAGTGATGGGACTGGATGACATGATCTTTGTTTTTTGAATGTTGAGTTTTAAGCCAGCTTTTTCGTGCTCCTCTTTTACTTTCATCAAGAGGCTCCTTAGTTCCTCTTTGCTTTCTGCCATAAGAGTGGTGTTATCTGCTTATCTGAGGTTACTGATATTTCTCCTAGCAATTTTGATTCCAGCTTGTGCTTCATTCTTCCTGGCACTTTGCATGATTTACTCTGTACTTTTAAGTAAGCAGGGTGACAATATACAGCCTTGACGTACTCCTTTCCCAATTTAGAACCAGTCCATTGTTCCATGTCCAGTTCTAACTGTTGCTTCCTGACCTACATACAGGTTTCTCAGGAGGCAGGTAAGGTGGTCAGGTATTCCTATCTCTTTAAGAATTTTCCACAGTTTGATGTAATCTACATAAAGGCTGTAGCATAGTCAATGAAGCAGAAGTAGATGTTTTTCTGGAATTCTTTTGCTTTTTCTATGATCCAACGTATGTTTGACAATTTGATCTCTGGTTCCTCTGCCTTTCCAAAATCCAGCTTGTACATCTGGAAATTCTCAGTTCAATACTGTTGAAGCCTAGCTTGGAGGATTTGAGCATTACCTAGCCCCACTATAGAACCGCTGAGCAAGTGACCCACAAACTAGAGAACAGTTATACTGAAGAAGTTCTTGCACTGTTGCACAAGTTCTCAGGCTCATAACAGATTTCCCAACTTGGGGATTCAGCAAAGGCACTGAGAACCCCCAGGGAATTTGACTTTAAACAGCCAGTAGTATTTGATTACAGAACTTCCACAGGACTGGAGAAACAGACTCTTTGAGGGCACAAAGAAAACTTTGTGTGCACAAGGACCCAGGAGAAAGGAGCAATAACCTCACAAGAGACTGAGCCAGACTTGCCTATGAGTGTTTGGGAGTCTCCAGCAGAGGCGTGAGTTGATAGTGCCCTGCCGTGGGGTCAGGGACACTGACTGCAGCAGTCCTGCAACTTATGCTGGCTTAAGTCCTTTGGAGGAGGTTGCCTTTATCCCTACAATAGTTGGGCCTCAGGTCAAACTACAGGGAGGGAACACAGCTCCACCCATCAGCAGAAAATTGGATTAAAGACTTACTAAGCATGGCCTTGCCCACCAGAGCAAAACTCAGTTTTCAACACAGCCAGTCCCTCCCATCAGGAAGCTTCCACAAGTCTCTTAACCTTATGCATCAGAAGGCAGACAGATTGAAAACCACAATCACAGAAAACTAACCAAACTGATCTCATGGATCACAGCTTTGTCTAACTCAATGAAATTATGAGCCACGCCATGTAGGGCCACCCAAGACAGACGTGTCATGGTGGAGAGTTCTGACAAAATGTGGTCCACTGGAGAAGGGAATGGCAAAGCTCTTCAGCATTCTTGCCTTGAGAACCCCATGAACAGCATGAAATAAAGATGATAATAAGACACAAATAATTCCAAGTAAGTGTATATAATTTTTTGCATCTGATGAGAACCATTTTCACAGTGATTGTCAAGCTTGAGCTTTCCAACAACCTTGTTTAGTAGGAAGTTATCATTATTTTCATCTTACAGTTGAAGCAATTAAAGTTCATTGTGATTAATAGTGCTACCCATGATATATACAGGTCAGTAGGAAGCCTAAACTCAAGCTTATGACTTCCCTCAAAGCCTGGTTATTCCTTTCTTGCTACTGGTAGAGCACATGCTATAAGTTTGTTTGCTTCCGTCTTCAGAAGTGAGGGGAGACTCCGTGAAGCCATTCATACACTCTTGGTTATCCCCATTGTGAGCAAAAAGAGGCAACTGTAAATGACTGCCTGAACCTAGTGTAACTGTGCATGGGTGAGTCTGGGCAGAAGTTTTCCGATTCCAGCAGGATCAGACTTGACCTTTGTCGTATTAGTTCTGGATTTGAACAGGTCCAGCATCAGCCACTCTGCATTATGGCTGGACTCAGGATTGGTCGCAGCAATCAGCTTGGTGATACACAGACCTGTGACAATCTATTACCTCTACAAGTCTTTTGAGGACCCTACTGCTCCAGAAAAATTTTCCAAGCCAGCCGTTGAACTACAGACCCTGTAGGGAGCACTCTGTATCACGTACCGCCTCCTGCAAGAGTCGCTCAGAAATGCTTTTGATGATGATGGCATGACTTATTAGCCACTAAGTGTAATGTATAATGTAACTGTTGCTCTGAAGGACTTTCATGCTTTGACCCTGGCATTCTCACAAAGGAACTTATGATAGTTGAAGGTTGATAGGATGAAGCCAGGAGTCAAGAATGCTAATGAGACTTGGGCTGAAAGAGTTCTCCAGCCTCTCTTGGAACCCGGTACTCTCTGAGGAGCCTGAGGCTATTGGAGGCCCTCCTAGGCTTCTGAACCCAGAGGCAGTGGAAAAAAGAGGAAAAGTTTCAGGGCAGGTGTGCAAGGATAGACGAAGTGTATTAGACACAGACCTTTTGTTACTTGAGTGCATAATATGTTATTTTTTAATAAGAACTTGATATGAAAAATTTAACAAAGGTTTAGTGTCAAAAAGAACAACCTGGTTTATGTATTTGAGGGATTTTGAGAAAGAAAAGTAAACTCATTCAGTTCTTCATTTAATACTTTCCATTAACATCTTTGAAAGTTAATCAACTGTATATTAATATATAACAGGTTGGAGGGACACTTAAGGGGATTTTAAACTTAAAAAGAAGTTGTGGAGAACACTGAATTTTTTCCTAAATCTAGAAGTGGATGTTTCAGAATATATAAGAGCTGTAATGGGAAAAATAAACTACGATGCTAACTGAGAACTTAACCTGTGTTCTTATAGATCAGTGAATATTCCATTTAGATTGTGGAAGATTCAATTCCAACATGCATAATTCATGGAAGGAACTTTCTTAATTGTATACAATCTGTATGGGTTTTTCTAAACATAAAGAATTCCTTTTGGGAGATTGAACAGTTATTTTTATGCTCCACTGGCTCACCATTTCTTTCCTGTAATTCTGAGATGATAAAAATCAAATTCTGACTGCATTTCTATCGCCTTCCATTTTCATTCTCCCAAAGCCTAATCATGCAAAAACTCAAAGGCACAGCCTTTCTGGTTTATGGGATCACATTTTGTAATGATGTTATTTATGCTTGCATTCTTGTTAAAATATTAAACATGGTGACTGACTTCTGTCTCACCTACAGCCATGCTGGGGAGGTCTGCCTTCATTTCTGAGAATGATTTTTTTTTTCTTTGAGAACTGATTTGCCTTACGAATTCTCATTTATCCTTTTCACCATTTCTTTCACAGAGGAGAGAAAGGGCTCGATCTATAACAAATCAGAGAGAAAAGAAATGCTGTGGAAGCTTCTTTACAGTGTTTCCCGTGGCCAGTCTCCTGCATTAGAGGAACAGCCCTACTCAATGCAGTGTTTGTATGTGTAGTGCAGATTCTAAACCCGACCTTGCTCACTGCCATTCCACCACATAGCACCTGAAGGAAAGAGGTCATCAAAGATATTATTCATATTAAAGACAATAATGATTTCCAAGATAGAAAATTGGAAAACACAGGATTTTCATATGGAGGGAAAAAGTATCCAAAATTTCAAAGTAGACTAGAAAAAGTTAGAATACCCTAAAAGAGGAATCCCCCAAAAGACATGCTGTGCTCCAAATTTTCCTCTCCTTTATTGTTTTTTCCAGTTAGGATGTTGCCATAGATCAGGTACTTTTATTGGTCCAGTTTAAGAGATGAGAAAACCTAAGCTCAGTGGGGTTGAGTACCTTGCCCATGGTTACACAGCTAGCTAGTGGCAGAGCTGGGATCCAAATCCAGAACCGATGTTTTTTAATTTTTTTCTAATTTTTTTTTATTGAAGTATAGTTGATTTATAATGTTGGGTTAATTTCTGCTATGCAGCAAAATGACTCCATTATACATACATATACATTCATTTTATATTCTTTTCCGTTATGGTTATAGAAAGATATTACAGGATTTTGAATATAGCAGATCTGATGTTTTTCTAGATTAGAGTGCCACTCATACGAGACACTGGGTGAAACGTGCTTCGTAAACAATCAGTTTGCACAGTATGAGTCGGGAATTGGGAAAACTTCAGGCTCCTTCGTGTGTATGCTCCCACACCTTTCCTCAGGGCTTTTCTTCCATTCTGAAATGGTTTGCCACTTGTCTCCACCTGTTGAAAACCTCCTCTTCTTTCAAACAGCTGTTCTAAGAAATTACTCTCCTCCATTTCCCCTCCTTTTTTTTTCATTGGTATTAAACCTCTTGCAAATGACACATGAATATACATTGCTAAAAAAATTCTAAGAATACTGAAAAAACCTGAATCCCTTCCTATGTCTAATCCCAGTCTCTTTCCCTGAGGTAACCACATCAATTTTTGCTAGGCGTTTACTTGCATTCATATACATAGAAATGCGTGTTTTTTTAAAACATGGATATTTTGATTTTATTCTACAGCTTCCTTTTTTCTTTAGTGCTCTGGGATGACCTAGATGGGTGGGGTAGGAGGGAGGCTTATGAGGGAGGGGATATATGTATACATATAGCTGGTTCACTTTGTTGTACAGCAGAAAATAACAGAGCTTTGTAAACCAATTATAAAAAAATTACTATTAAAAAAAAGTCTTAAACATCTTCACATGTCGGTATTCATGGAACTAACTGCCTCATTCTTCTAAATGTCATCAGAACTTCTCACTGACATTGAATTTTCCCTCCCACAAATATTGATTCTCTCTTCATTTATTCAGGTCTTTTACAATGCATTTTAATACATCACATAGTGCTCACATTTCTAACAATTTTATAGTTTTTATTGCTATTGTAATTTTTATTTCATATTTTCTAATTGGTTTTGCTAATGCTTAGGAAAGCTACTGATATTACATATAACCACATCACTGAACTTTCATAATCTTCATAATTTAAACATTGATTCTCATGAATTTTCTGGATAGATGATCATATTATCTGCAAATAAGGAGACCTTTTTTGACTTCTTTTTCCATAGTTAATGTGTTGACTTGTTCCTTTATTTTGTCTTGTGCCATTGGGTAAGGTCTCTATAGGGTGCTGAATAAGAGTGGGCTGGGGTGTGCATCTGTAACTTCTTTTGTATTTAATTGGGAATGTTTCTAATGTTATTATAACATTTATTTTTGGTTCCTGGCATATGGCTTTCTTCTAGCTTGGGAAGTTTTTCTGGGGTATTTTCTGATAACTTTTAATCAGGAATAGCTGTTGAATTTTATCAGTCTTCTCTGTCTGAACTATGTTCTTACCTGTTCAGATTCTTATACTTTAACTTCTTTTGTCTGTTAATGTAATGAATTACCTGCACATTGTCTCTGCTTGGACCATTTTGCACTCCTTTTACAAACGTCTCAGTTTTACCCCTTTTTATGTTATTTTTTTTGCATCCTGGCCATACTCCTGTTCCCCTCAAACAACCTGAAGGGTCCTTGAAAATCATATCACGTTCTCATTGTGGACTCTCAATTAATGTTGAATTATAGAAATATCACCTTTACCATCATCTTCATGTTAATAAGATGATGTTAATAAGGCTTCCCTGGTGGCAATGCGGGAGATCAGGGTTCGATCCCTGGGTCGGGAAGATCCCCTGGAGAAGGAAGTGGTAACCCACTCCAGTATTCTTGCATGGAGAATCCCATGGACGGAGAAGCCTGGTAGGCTACAGTCCACAGGGTTGCAAAGAGTCGGACACGACTGAGCGACTGAGCGACTTCACTTTCACTTTCATGCTAATAACATAATAAATCATCATAAAAAATCAATCTCATCTATTTTGCCACCTGAGTGAGGAACACTGGAGCCAGTGCAGTTAGATGTTAGTCTTAAATTTTAAATATGTGTAAAACTGAAGCTCAGGTTCAATAACTCAAAACAAGTTAGGACCAAAGCTATGTCTCAAACTGGAGCTCTGTCACTCTAGGGCAACTGTTCTTTTTGCTGACCTGTGGATGACAATTGTCCTTGCTTGGTGACATCTCTCATCAGAGGCAGCATACATATTTCCTATATACGTTGGAGAATCTGGGCAGTTCAGAAATGGAATTTCCACTATCTGAATGGTGCTTCCTAACTGGATGGGGAAAGGTTTGATGATGATGATCAAGTCTGATGATGGTCAAGTCTTCATGTTCAGTCCCAGTATTGACCAATGATCAGTCAACCAACTTAATTCAGGTGCTGATATAAATACATCCAGCAAGAAGGATTGCATGGAAAAGACTTGCTGCTCCTTGCAGGGGCCTGATACTAAAACCAGGCCAACTACCAGAACTTGACCCCTCCCAGAATCACAGAAGTTCCGAGCAGGGACCTCAAAGATAGTCTATACCATCTCCTTTTTGTGCAGATGGACAAAATAAAATTCAGGAGAAAGAAATGACTTTCAAAAGTCAACCCGTGCATTAGCAAGTGTCTCAGGTGGTCTAGAACCACCTCTTTCCATATGGTTTACTTATTTGTTTAGTCTCACAATCAAGAGAAATGCATGGCTAGATAAATCGTTGGTCCTTATTTTACAATAGCAGGTCACTTAAATTGGATCTTGGGCAAAAAGCAGAAACATTTTTATACTTATTTATTTATTTGGCTGTGGCATGTAGGATCTAGTTCCCTGACCAGTGGTCGAACCTGGGCCACCTGAATTGGGAATGCAGAATCTTAGCCACTGGACCACTAAGGAAGTCCCCAGATACATTTTAAAACAAGTTTGGAAATGAAAACAACTGCAAAAGTAACTATAAACTCCATGGGTTAGAAACATTTTATAGACTAGGATATTTCCTAGACTCGAACCATGAATGAGGTCTATGTGTTTCCCTAATGAAACCAAATCTAACGTACTGTCAACTTTAGATGCATAGGCACAAGACTATGTGCTTCATGCCACTTGGTAAATAATTCCTAAAATTAAAAATGTCTTTCATTGTCTCAATGTTTGATTTAAAAAAAAGCATCAAGCAGATTGTACTTCATAGTCAGTTTGGGTTAATGTTGTACTGTCACCGTTGTCAAGATGAAAAGCAAAACTAAGGGTGGGGAACACTGGTTATCCAAGTGGAGTACTGGAAAGACTTTTTTTTTTGAAAAAGATATTCCTTGGTTTAACATATATTAAATGCTACAATATCATCAAAGTTACCGGCCACAAAGCTATTTTGTTTTACTAGACATATGATAGAGATATTTAGACAGATCTTCTCTGTTTTCTGAAGCCCTAGTTCTTCACTGTATCCATACAATTGTCTTATATCATTGTTAGAAACAATGAGAAATAATATATTTTAACAACATCAAAGGGCTTCCCTGGTGGCTCAGTGGTAAGGAAGCTGTCTGCCAATGCAAGACATGTGGGTTTGATCCCTGGGTTGGGAAGATCTCCTGGAGGAGGAAATAGCAACCCGTTCCAGTGTTCTTGCCTGGAGAATCCCAGGGACAGGGGAGTCTGGTGGGCTGCCGTCTATGGGGTTGCACAGAGTTGGACATGACTGAAGCGACTTAGCAGCAGCAGCAGCAGCCAGTATTCTTGACTGTCCCATGGACAGAGGAGCCTGGAAGGCTACAGTCCAAGAGTTTGCAAAGAGTCAGACACGACTGAACAATTAAGCAACAACAATATCAAATGAAAATATGATTCTAAAAATATACTCCATATGCATAAATAGAACATTTGCGGGAATAGTGATGTGCAGGGTGCATGGGGTTTGTTTGGAGTATATGTGGTGTGGGATAGGTTGAGACCCACCACGAAAAATTTTTGCTTTGAAATCACACATAGACCATGTTTATTCCAGAAGCCTAATCACCTTTCTCACAGAATTATACAACAAAGATCTTCACAACCCAGATAATTATGATGGTATGATTACACACCTAGGGCCAGACATCCTGCAATGCAAAGTCAGGTGGACCTTAGGAAGCATCACTATGAACAAAGCTAGTGGAGGTGATGGAATTCCAGTTGAGCTATTTCAAATCCTGGAAGATGATGCTGTGAAAGTGCTGCACTCAATATGTCAGCAAATTTGGAAAACTCAGCAGTGGCCCCAGGACTGGAAAAGATCGGTTTTCATTCCAATCCCAAAGAAAGGCAATGCCAAAGAATGCTCTAACTACTGCACAATTGCACTAATCTCACATGCCAGTAAAGTAATGCTCAAAATTCTCCAAGCCAGGCTTCAACAGGACATGAACCATGAACTTCCACATGTTCAAGGTGGATTTAGATAAGGCAGAGGAACCAGAGATCAAATTGCCAATATCCGTTAGATTACCAAGAAAGCAAGAGAGTTCCAGAAAAAATATCTATTTCTGCTTTGTGCATAGTCAACAAAGCAGAAATAGATATTTGTGGATCACCACAAATTGTGGAAAATTCTTCAGGAGATGGGAATACCAGACCACCTGACCTGCCTCTTGAGAAATCTATATGCAGGTCAGGAAGCAATAGTTAGAACTGGACATGGAACTACAGACTGGTTCCAAATAGGGAAAGGAGTGCATTAAGGCTGTATATTGTCACCCTACTTACTTAACTTACATGCAGAATACATCATAAGAAACGCTGAGCTGGATGAAGCACAAGCTGGAATCAAGATTGCTGGGAGAAATATCAATAACCTCAGATATGCAGATGACACCACGCTTATGGCAGAAAGTGAAGAGGAACTAAAAAGCCTCTTGATGAAGGTGAAAGTGGAGAGTGAAAAAGTTGGCTTAAAGCTCAGCATTCAGAAAACGAAGATCATGGCATCTGGTCCCACCACTTCATGGAAAATAGATGGGGAAACAGTGGAAACAGTGTTAGACTTTATTTTTTTGGGCTCCAAAATCACTGAAATTAAAAGACACTTACTCCTTGGAAGAAAAGTTATGACCAACCTAGACGGCATATTAAAAAGCAGAGACATTACGTTGCCAACAAAGGTCTGTCTAATCAAGGCCATGGCTTTTCCAGTGGTCATGTATGGATATGGGAGTTGGACTATACAGAAAGCTGAGCACCGAAGAATTGATGCTTTTGAACTGTGGTGTTGGAGAAGACTCTTGAGAGTCCCTTGGACGGCAAGAAGATCCAACCAGTCCATCCTAAAGGAAATCAGTCCTGAATATTCATTGGAAGGACTGATGTTGAAGCTGAAGCTCCAATAATTTGGCCACCTGATGCGAAGAGCTGACTCTTTGGAAAAGACCCTGATGCTGGAAAAGATTGAAGGTGGGAGGAGAAGGGGACAACAGAGGATGAGATGGTTGGATGGCATCACTGACTCAATGGACATGAGCTTGAGCAATCTCAGGGAGTTGGTGATGGACAGGGAGGCCTGGTGTGCAGTCCATAGGGTTGCAAAGAGTCAGACAGGACTGAGCGACTGAACTGGACTGACCATCACCTTTCTCACTTTGACCATTTCTGTATTTGCAAGGCCTCTAGTATTCAGCCAGTAGCATCTTTGTTCATGTTGCTATTTTATTTTGTAACTATTAATATTTCAAATCCTTTTATGTTTGATCTTCCCAACAAGACTATGAGATCTTTAAGGATATTGCCCTTTTTGAAACCTTCTGCAGGTCTTTTCTGCAGCCAGAAAGTGTTCCGTTGAAACATGTGAGTGTGTTGACGTGGCTTAAATCGTAGGAAATAAGAAAATCAAACAAAAGCATTAATCAGATCCATAAACCCAAAGCACAAGTCTATGCTTCAAGCACCAGGCAGCAATGATGGCGTTCAAAAGAGTACAAACAAATGTGAGGCTTGTAATGTTTCATCCCTTGCAGGATGGGGCCAGAGAACAAATACTTTCTCCTTACTGAGTATTTAAGAATTTTCTTCTTGTAACTTTTCTATGTATTAGTCCCCCTATAATCTAAAAGAAACCAAAATAACACAAAAGAGAAGAATCAAACTCATGGGTCTTCCCATGAGATTTCCAAGGTTGCCTGAAGAAGTCTTAAAAAAACTTACCCCCTAGGGTTAAAAGAGAGAATATGCCTAACAAACAACATGCTGCCACCTTCTGGTAAAAGAGTGGTTTCCACTAAAAGAACAAACAAAGAATTATTACAACAACAATAAAAGTTGCATTAGCTTTTTAGTTAATACTTTCACATGCATTATTGCTATAATGCTTGCAAGATCTTTTTAGATGTAGGTATCTTTGCCCAAATTAGAGAAAAAATGGAGATTCAGAGAAGGTATGTAACTTTCAGAAAATCACACAGCATTTGGCAGACACCGGCCTTCAGGCTTATAAAGATGCATTATTCATTAACAGAAGTAAAGAGGGAACTGTTACTTCATGCCTTGACAAACATTAGTCATAGCTGCTGGAGAAGGCAATGGCACCCCACTCCAGTACTCTTGCCTGGAAAATCCCATGGACGGAGGAGCCTGGTAGGTGCGGTCCATGGGGTCGCCAAGAGTCGGACATGACTGAGCGCCTTCACTTGCACTTTTCCCTTTCATGCATTGGAGAAGGAAATGGCAACCCACTCCAGTGTTCTTGCCTGGAGAATCCCAGGGACGGGGGAGCCTGGTGGGCTGCCATCTATGGGGTCACACGGAGTCGGACACAACTGAAGCGACTTAGCAGCAGCAGCAGTGCAGAAGCAATCCTGTTTAGAAACATTTTTCTTATAGAACATCCTTTCACGCCCATCCCTACTTTTGTACAAATTGTCAAATGCCTGCTAACAGAAAGTGTTTATGTTAGGGTCCCTATTTGATTAACGTGTTTGCAATCAGCATATTGATCTGCAATAAGGCTTGTCTGGTTTTGTGTCTAATACTGGTTGCAGAATAATATTCATATAAATATTCTAGAGCTACTCTAGCCTTATTCTGTGCTCTCTCCACTCTCTCTCTCTCCTTCTTTCTTTTCTTAACTTTTTCTTTAAAAAAAAAAATAACTTTTAGCGCAGAAAAGCTGTAAAAGTAGTACAAAGAATTCCCATAGTTTATTCCTATTAATTTATACTACAGTATTTTGGAGGGTATTTTGCATCTAAAAAATGATTTGCCAAAATGCAAATATATCAGAAGATGTCTAAATATGACTTCAATACTACAAGATAAAGAATTTACAATGATATAAAAATGATGAATCTGTAGCCATTAAAAATCAAAGTCCTTAAGAATACTTAAAGGAACAACACAGTGTGTTAGTTTACTAGGGCTGCCATACAAAATGCTACAGACCGGGTGGTTTAAACCACAGAGTTTTCTCCTGGTTCTGGCCTTGGCTGCATACGGCTGCCTTCCCCTGTGTCCTCATGTGGCCTTTTCTCTGTGGGCACATCCCTGGTGTCTCTTTCTCTTTTTATAAAAGACACCAGTCATCCCTGGATTAGGGCTCCACCTTTATGCCCTCATTTAACCTTAATTACCTCTTTAAAGGGTCTTTCTCCATAATCACATTGTGGATTAGGGCTTCAACATAGGATTTTGAGGGAACATATTTCAGTCCATAATACTCAAATATCTTAAGTAAGAAAGTACATCCATAAAAGCATGTTTATAATATGGCTTCAATATTTGCAGGGAAAAAATGTGAAAATTTACGTGTCAAAATTTTAACTGGTAATATTTCTGAATTGTGAAATGAGAATTGCATTATATTACAGCTTTGCAATTTTCCATAATAAACTACCATTACTTTTATAATTAGAAAAATCTATTAGAAGTTACACACAAAACTCGAATAGCTTATAGGTTCTTTCATGTAGATTAATATATTTGAGCTCTGCAACTATACTTGAGGCAGGAACAGAAATTATGTTTTTCAATTTATAAATGTCAAAATTGAGGCTCAGAGGGGTTAAGTCAAAATACTCAGCCTAATAATCTGAAATGGATCTTCTGAGTATTAATTCAACAATTGCTCCATTAGACTACAATTCTCCAAAATACTTCCTGTAGTTAAAGAAGAGTCTAACAATACTCTATGATTATCCCAATTTATTAATGATACTTATAAAGGCAGAGAGAATAATAATAACAACAACAGCAGCAGTGGCAGCAGCAATATCAGAGAACAAGTATATCACAGGAATCATTTGAGCTGTTTTAGTCTCCTGGGGAAAGACTTGGGCTATAAATAAATGTAAATAAACAGTTATGGGTTGGAAATTGTCACTACTTGCTTTTTTCTACACCCTATTCTTAGGATTGTTGTACATTTAGGAAAATAAAGTGTCATTGTAGGAACAGAGACTCCACCAACTGTTTCAACAGAGACTGTTACCTGTGAGAATGCACACCTGTACACATCCTCCTGGTCAGAGGCTTCTGATCTGTGAGATGCTTGGAGGAGGTGGACGGGGAATTGAAGAGGCTGAGGGTTGTGACACAGATTTCAGAGACTTGTAAGAATATAAAGGTCTTGCTATTTCAGGAATGTTAAGCATGACCACAG
Source organism: Bos indicus (assembly GCF_029378745.1). Classification (NCBI taxonomy): domain Eukaryota; kingdom Metazoa; phylum Chordata; class Mammalia; order Artiodactyla; family Bovidae; genus Bos; species Bos indicus. The sequence goes on along the minus strand of NC_091760.1, from coordinate 75,017,932 downwards.
CTCTAGGTGGAGAGGTTTCCGAATATGAGGTATCCTTTAACTAAAAAAAAAAAAAGAAGTGAATTATTGTTCTAGGTCAATAATATAAAAAAATCCATTTTAGATATATTATCTTCCATTTAAGTCTCCATTCCTATGATAAAGTCAATGATCACTATAATCACCATGTAAACTTATATTTTCTGAAATTAATTCTTTGTTAGATTTCTGAGTATGTCACAATCCATTAAGACATTGAACAACTTGAACCCACAAGATGTAGAACAACTGACTGTACTGGGCATCACTCTTGGAAGTGGGGAGGTGGGGACGAGGGGCTCTGTTGGAGCTTCTTCAAGAAGTGACGTCTTTCAAGCACCTAACATGGACCCAGGATTTTATGTGGTGAACTTTTTTTGCATGTATCCTGTGGACAGACATGAGTACTTGGTTTAGTGGACAGTGCCTCCTTGCTCTGGGCCAAATGAACTTCATCCAGACACTGTAGAACTCTGTCGATTTGTGGAACAACGGGCAACTGGAATAAAAAGGATGACAAAATGTATTTTAAGATGTTCAAAGGTTCCATTACTTGGAGCTGATTGTCTGGAGACAAGCATCTGGGCATTACCATTCAAGGAGGCTCCTGAATAGCTGTCAGGCCTAATCGGTGTGAGAGATGAAAGAGTGACCCAGGGTTAAAGGCTCCATGTCTGCTTCAAATCCCCTGAGTTACCTAATCTGTCCAGTGGCACAGACTTTCTGCAAAGGAAGCATTATTTTATAGCTGACCCTTTAACAAAGGGGAAATAGCAACTGTTAGTAAATGCAGTAAGTAGTTGTTCTGGGATCATGCTGCCTGGATTAATCCTTACAGAGGTTTTTTTCCTTTAACTTTGGAAGGATAGACAAACATCTGGAAAGCTCACACAAACCATGCACTAAGAAGCATTGCACTGCAGTGTGGGTTATGGCCCGGGTTCCGAAGGGGACACACACACACATGGAAAGATATCACAAGCCTCAGGTTCTACACACTGGTCAGCTGCCTCCAGCCAGTCCTGCCTGGGAGAATTAGTGTCTCTGCCACACTTGTAGAATTTGGGTAAACCTTTCTCTGGGCTTCAGTGTTCTCCTCTGTAAAACAAAACAAACTGTCAGAAGAGGCAGTTTGGACTGGCTGGTAAATCCTTGGCAGACCATCATTTCCCCTTCTTGTACCGATAACATGTGTCATAGCATTTCCATCAGTCCTTGTACAGCCTCAGAATTCTCAACAGCAATTGGTCTGAATTAGCAGATGAGAGGAAGGCCTTTTGACCCACTTGAAATTTAGTGATGCCTCTGGTCCTGAAAAGAACCAGCAGTCAAAGCTTAGTGGCATTGACTCAGGGTGGCATTTCTGGCACAACATGGTTTCATTGCCATCAACAGGACAGAGTGGGAACAATAATGCCATGACAGTTTTTGGAGGAAGCCTGGGGTTTCAGAGAGGGCATGTGTGTCACTCCAGGGAAGAGCAGTGCACATCAGAGCCAGAACCTGAGAGCAGAAAACACAGCAACTGAAATGGGGTGTTCATGAGTATACACCTCATTCAACCCAAAATATACCAGGAAAGAGGGTGATGGAGTCTTGGCAATAGTAGGAGGAGGGAGAGTTGGAGAAAAATCTTTGTAGTGATACCCTCCCACAATGCCCCCTTTAAAATCTAGGCTACTACTTTCTGACAAGACTTCATTTATATGACTATCTGTATTATTACTACATAATAATCAACGAACAAAATTCTGAAGTGAAATTCCGAGTGCTGAAGCAGACCACAGAGATCATCTCCCCCATTGATTCCCAAATGCTTTTACCTGCACCAGGACCAGACTGGTTTCATTAGACCCTTTGAGAGTTTTTTAAAAATAGGATTCATTTTCTCAAAGAATTCCAGTTCTCAAAGATTCCAATTTAGGAGGTTGGCCTGGTTTTAACAAGTTACTAGTGGTAAAAAACCTGCCTGCCAGTGCAGGAGATATAAAAGACATGGGCCTGATCCCTAGGAGGGGAAGATCCCATTGAGGAGGAGATGGCAACCCTCTCCGGTATTCCTGCCTGGAAAATCCGATGATCAGAGGGACCTGGTGGGCTGTAGTCCGTAGGATTGCAGGGTCAGACTCGACTGAAGTGACTGAGCACAGGTGATTGCCATGATCGTCCGTAGTCTTTCTTTGTCACTTACTATGCCTGAAGCTTGTCATTGATGACCCCTCTCACTTCTAGGCTGTGATTTTTAAAGAGACAAGGAGACAGCTTGACCTCATCCTGCTGGCATTCTGTACACAGTTGTCTTAGGATGGGTTCCCCAGAAGGAGACCCTGAGACATGGAGTGTGTGTGAGTCGTTAAGACAGTGGTCCCAGGAGAACCTAACAAGGTAGCGAGGGAAACCAGATGTGGAAGAGGAAGAAGCCAAGCAATTTCTGTCCACGTCCAACCCCAGCCTGACTTCGCAGGCACACTGGAGTGTAACACACATCAGACTGTCCTGCTGGAGGCAAGACACCTGTCTTTCATACTTCCTCTCCAGTCTGGCATTGACCAAGGGCCATCCCAGCAGGATGTAAACTCTAGATAGCCAGCTTTCTGCATGAGTAAACAGTGCATCTAAAAAGGGTCACAGGTGGGACCCTTTAGAAGCCAAAGCATGGTGGGATTGGGGGAAAAGTGTGCTGAGACAGTAAAAGGAATCTGAGGAAATCTGCCAGAGCAACAACAGTGTCTAGCATGGCCCGTCTAGGGTTTATAGAAAAAGAAAAAGGGTTTTGTACTTTTTGTTGTTGTTTGGTTGCTAAGTCCTGTCCAACTCATTTAACCCCATGGACTGTAGCCTGCTAGGCTCCTCTGTCACTGGGATTTTCCAGGCAAGAATACTGGAGTGGGTTGCCATTTCCTCCTCCAGGGGATCTTCCCGACCCAGGGATCTAACTTGGGTCTCCTGCATTGGCACGTGGTTTCTCTTTACCACTGAGGCACCAGGAAAGCCCCTTTGTACATTTTTGTTCAGTCTCCCCAGTTGTGTCCGACTCTTTGTGACCCCATGGATTGCAGCCAGGCTTCCTTTTCTCTCACTATGTCCTGGAGTTTGCTCAGATTCATGTACATTAAGTCGGTGATGCTATCTAACCATCTCATCTTCTGCTGCCCTCTTCTCCTTTTGCCTTCAATCTTTCCCAGCATCAGGGTTTTTTTCCCCAATGAGCTGTCTGTTCACATCAGGTGGCCAAAGTATTGGAGCTTCAGCTTCAGCATCAGTCCTTCCAATGAATATTCAGGGTTGATTTTCCTTAGCATTGACTGGTTTGATCTCCTTACTCTCCAAGGGACTCCCAAGAGTCTTCTCCAACACCACAGTTTGAAAGCATCAATTCTTTGGCGCTCAGCCTTCTTTATGGTTCAACTCTCTTTGAGTCTCTTAACATGACTCCTGGAAAAACCAAAGCTTTGACTATATGGGCCTTTGTAGGCAAAGAGATGTCTTTGTTTTTTAATTTGTTGTCTAGGTTTGTACACTATAGGACATCATAAATCACTATGAGGATCTGAGGCAAGTATCAGACTAATACCTCAAAAAATGCAAATGCTTATACCAGCGAGGATCCATAGGTCTCCAAACCCATGAGGCCTGTGTTAAAAATAGCAGTTCTAGTGTATCTGGGAGGCTTTGGTGAGGTTGTCCTAACTAAGACTAACTTCCTAGGCCTCCCTTCCCACAATTCTGGTCTCCAAAGAAATGCCATATGCTGAGCTACATTAATCTCATGTTACTTCATTAGTATTAGAAGAGGAAGGCGTTTTTCCAACCTTCCTGGTTCAAAGATGGAGCAGCACTGCCATATGACCTCAGGAAAGCCTCAGTCCTATTAGCTAGAATGACACGAGGATAATGAATAATAACCTCTGTTAACCGAGAAGCCTCCTTCGGGAGAGAAGGCGCGTAGACTTGAGACCCAGAGAATACGGATCACAGGTCTCCTTGGAAAGTGAGGGTAAACTCAGAAAATCAACACCCAGCCTGCAGGGTCTGCTGCAGGGTCTGCTGCAGGGTCTGGCACATCTGTGGCAGCTTTTCACCAGTCGCTTCTTTGCGGTTCACTTATGAACTCTCTGGGCGCCACATCTATTTAATTAACAACACAGGCAACTTCTGCCTTCCTCATTGTGGAGACATTCCTGGAGCCTTGTCTTGACAGGTCAGACTCAAAATGACAGATGGGGCTAGAGTCTCACTCCCCTTCCTCCACCCCATCAGAATTCCTCTGTTGCCCTCTCTCCAGAACTTGGAGGACACAGCCTTGTTATTAGGCTGCTGCTTTTAAGAGTTGTAGGCTCCACCTGATTGGAATCTCAATGGCAATTAAAGGAAAAGACTCTACCTCATCATTTATGTTTAAACTTCTAGGATTATTTGTATCTAAATTGATTGTTTTCCCTTTATTGTTTGAAAATTTTATGAGCTTATATTGCTTTACTATTGTAAAAAAAAAAACTACTGATATTAGAAATAAAAAAATATATAAAACAGAATGCAGAATATGGTTCCATTCATGGAGAAATATGTTTTTAAGTATCCTTATATATGGGGCTTCCCAGCTGGCTCAGTGGTAAAGAATCTGCCTGCAGTGCAGGAGACACAGGTTTGATTCTGGGTCGGAAAGACCTCCTGGAGAAGGGAATGGCAACCCACTCCAGTATTCTTGCCTGGGAAATTCCATAATCAGAGGCTCCTGCTGGGCTACAGTCCATAGGGTCACAAGATAGTCTTTTTTTTTTTTATCTTTTATTTTTATTATTTTTACTTTACAATATTGTATTGGTTTTGCCATACATCAACATGAGACACGTGTATCCCAGTATTCATTACAGCACTGTTTATAATAGCCAGGACATGGAAGCAATCTAGATGTCCATCAACAGATGAATGGATAAGAAAGCTGTGGTACATATACACAATGGAGTATTACTCAGCCATTAAAAAGAATACATTTGAATCAGTTCTAATGAGGTGGATGAAACTGGAGCCTATTATACAGAGTGAAGTAAGCCAGAAAGGAAAACACCAATACAGTATACTAATGCATATATATGGAATTTAGAAAGATGGTAACAATAACCCTGTATGCGAGACAGCAAAAGAGACACTGATGTACAGAACAGTCTTTGGGACTCTGTGGGAGAGGGCGAGGGTGGGATGATTTGGGAGAATGGCATTGAAACATGTATAATATCATATATGAAACGAGTCGCCAGTCCAGGTTCGATGCACAATACTGGATGCTTGGAGCTGGTGCACTGGGACGACCCAGAGGGATGGTACAGGGAGGGAGGAGGTAGGAGGGTTCAGGATGGGGAACACATGTATACCTGTGGTGGATTCATGTTGATATATGGCAAAACCAATACAATATTGTAAAGTTTAAAAAAAAAATCTTTGCATGTGTAACCACTACAGTAATTATAGAGTGCGTAGAATAATTTTTTATTTTTCCACTTAATGTTATTCCATTTATACTTTTCTAAGAACATAGTCTGCATATTTTTATTAACGGGTACTTAATTGTCCATTGATTCAATATCTATTTTTAGGGCATAATTCCCTTTGGAAATTACACAGTACCTTTTTGGCAATGATAAGAGAAAAGAGTAGCTGATGGAAGAAAAAGTCTCAAATCTTAAGCAAGGCCCCTGAATTGTCACAACCATAAAAAGAGGTGATAAATCATTTGGAAAATGCCCTTAGCTTGTTTCAAGCATGTCTTTCTTGATCTCCAGTAGATATTTGCTGGCCACCTACTACATAGCAGTGTTGTGCTTCATCTATATGTATTGAATTTTCTAGTCATTATTCTAGTCCTCTCCTAGAAATCTGATGGGTGGAGTTCATCCGAGTCCATGCAGCCGATCAAACAGCTCTAAGAACTAGCCTGAATTCAAAGACTACCATGTAAACCATGTAAGTGAAAGAAAAGGCAAGAATATAGTTCCCTGAAGAGTGGGGACAAGATGAATAACAAGCACTAGCCTCTCATGGCTCTGGGCAGGTTCTTCCCAGAATCCGGCCTTTCTTTGGGCTTGTGGAAGAGTTCCATCCTCTCTCAGCTTTACAAAGTCCACCTTACCCTCCCTTTGCAATAGAAGTTCAGGAATGTATAAGAGATCTCTCCTATCTCCCCTGAATTGCTTCTCCGTTTGGCAACCAATCCTCTCAGAATCTGAATATAGAGCCAGAGCATGCAATCTTACGTTGGTCTTATGGACCATTCCCTTCAGTTTATAGGTGAGGACACAGAATATAATTTACTCAAGGACACACAGCATCCGCCAGTGCTGTGTATGGTGGAAGCCTGGGGAACCTTCTAAAACATGTGGTTGTGTGGTGGTATCCATGCTTGCCTGTCAATATGTACCTCCATTTTTACATTTTTATCAGGCTATATCTGGCCAGTATTACAAAGATTCTCTGATCTCCCTAGCTGAAAGTTAATTCCTTAACAAACCATCTCTTCTGTTACTTCTTTTGTGATACTTACTACTTTTTGCTGGGTTGTGATTACTTTTTCATCTGTGTAGTCTCTACCTCTAGATCCCAAGTTCCTTGAAGAAAGGATCTGTGTCTTACATATGCATGCCCTAGAGAGCCTAATAAAATAACTTATTTATTTAACACTGATTGAAGGTAACTGCATAGCTTTTCTTCTTGAAGGACTCACAATTTGTATGTGTGTGTGTGTATGGAACAAATGATATAAAGACTTAGGAAACTGCTCTATTATGTTACATTTATTAAACCTTTGAATCTCAAACACCCATATTGGGATGACTGTTCCACAGTCATATTTAGATGTCATATTTAGACATATTTAGACATCATATTATCTTAGGCAAGCTACTTAACTCTATCCTCAATGACCTTATCTGAACATTAGCAGAAGTGACACCTACTTCACTGGAGTTATCAATGTTTTAGATGAAGTGATATATGTAAAACAATTGGCATGGTTGTTTCATATGCTTCTGTGCTGCTCAGTCAGTCAAGTCCTACTCTTTGTGACCCCATGGTCTGTAGCCTGCCAGGATTCTCTGTCAGTGAGATTTTCCAGGCAAGAATACTAGAGTGGGTTGCAATTTCCTTCTCCTGGGGATCTTGCTGATGATTAAAACTGCGTCACCTGCATCTCCTGCATTGCACACGGATTCTTTACCACTGAGATATCAGAGAAGCTTTGTTTCATATGATATGCACCTATTGAAATTTACTATTATTAAGTACTATTAGGGTGTGGTAGTGTTAATGACATGGCTTTCTAGCAAAGAGCACTGGACTTAAAGGTTTAAAATAGAGAAAAAATTAAAAGAAAGCAAGTGAGTCCTTCTAACTTAACTGCAGTCACTTGCTCTGGCCAATCCCTTTGATTCCAATTCTATTCTAGAAGCTAACACCTGACGATAGATATTAAAGCAGTGTAGCAGATGACACCCAGAGAAGGCGATGGCACCCCACTCCAGTACTCTTGCCTGGAAAATCCCATGGACGAAGGAGCCTGGTAGGCTACAGTCCATGGGGTCGCTGAATCAGACACGACTGAGTGACTTCACTTTCACTTTTCACTTTCATGCATTGGAGAAGGAAATGGCAACCCACTCCAGTGTTTTTGCTGGAGAATCCCAGGGACGGGGAAGCCTGGTGGGCTGCCGTCTATGGGATTGCACAGAGTCAGACACGACTGAAGTGACTTAGCAGCAGCAGCAGCAGCAGATGACACCACCCTTATGGCAGAAAGTGAATAAGAACTAAGGAGCCTCTTGATGAAAGTGAAAGAGGAGAGTGAAAAAGTTGGCTTAAAGCTCAACGTTCAGAAAACAAAGATCATGGCATCTGGTCCCATCACTTCATGGGAAATAGATGGGGAAACAGTGGAAACAGTGTCAGACTTTATTTTGGGGGGCTCCAAAATCACTGCAGATGGTGATTGCAGCCATGACATTAAAAGACGCTTACTCCTTGGAAGGAAAGTTATGACCAACCTAGATAGCATATTCAAAAGCAGAGACATTACTTTGCCAACAAAGGTCCGTCTAGTCAAGGCTATGGTTTTTCCATTGGTCATGTATGGATGTGAGAGTTGGACTGTGAAGAAAGCTGAGTGCCAAAGAATTGATGCTTTTGAACTGTGGTGTCGGAGAAGACTCTTGAGAGTCCCTTGGACTGCAAGGAGATCCAACCAGTCCATCCTAAAGGAGATCAGTCCTGGGTGTTCATTGGAAGGACTGATGCTGAAGCTGAAACTCCAATACTTTGGCTACCTCATGCGAGGAGTTGACTCATTGGAAAAGACCCTAAGGCTGGGAGGGATTGGGGGCAGGAGGAGAAGGGGATGAAAGAAGATGAGATGGCTGGATGGCATCACTGACTTGATGGACATGAGTTTGAGTGAACTCCGGGAGTTGGTGATGGACAGAGAGGCCTGGCATGCTGTGATTCATAGGGTCGCAAAGAGTCGGACAAAACTGAACGACTGAACTGAACTGAACTGAACTGAAGACCAAGAACTAGATTGGTCACTTGACAAGAGAAATAAGTATCTTTCTTTTTTACTCTTTATTCTGACACTTAAAAGGTGTTCAGCCTAGAATGTGGTACAATGGACAGAAATGAAATGGTCCCTGGCAGTTGGTCCAAAATGCTGGAAAACTTCTTATAAGAAGTGAAATTGGACAGTAGGATCTTTTTCTTTGCTTTCCTTTTCTTCTCTTTCTATTTTATAGCATTAGAAGACAGACTGCCTGATTAATGATAAATGAGCTTGCCCCTCCTCACTCCAGTGTGAGAGAAGCATACAATTAATCCTAAAAATACAGGCAAATTACCAGAGAAAATGTATTCCCTGGAGGAATAGAGATAAGAATGCTGATGCTTACTGAAGTACTGTTGCTTGTTGAATTTGTAAGGTTGATGAAATACTGATGCTTACATTAAAAAGAACTTGCAATTGTATTGGAAACAAATGCTTACCCTTGCGTTACTGGAATGAAGACATATGCAGTAAAAATATTTTGCTTAGGAATATACAGATCCATAACAATTATTATCATTGTGAGAATTTAACTGCATGATTACAAAATTCCAAGTTTCAATAGACAATGAGAGTAGGAAGCATTGTCATTATTTAAATTGCAATAAGCAATAACATTGGATATTAAAACATGAGATTAAAAAAGACTTTAATTTAGTTAGCATAAAATGCTACATAAGCTTCCATCGCGTAACAAGTTTAAAAAAATACTGCTATTTATAAACAAAATTTAAAATTATTCTGACCTCCTACAGCTCTTGCTCCCATCTTCTCCACTTTCTCTGAAGAGGTTCCCTGCTGCTGCTGCTAAGTCGCTTCAGTCGTGTCCGACTCTGTGCGACCCTATAGACGGCAGCCCAGCAGGCTCCCCCGTCCCTGGGATTCTCTAGGCAAGAACACTGGAGTGGGTAGCCATTTCCTTCTCCAGTGCATGAAAGTGAAAAGTGAAAGTGAAGTCGCTCAGTCCTGTCCGACTCTTAGCGACCATGGACTGTAGCCCACCGGGCTCCTCTGCCCAGGGGATTTTCCAGGCAAGAGTCCTGGAGTGGGTGCCATCGCCTTAGGCAGCTGCAGGTGCGTGTGCGCCCTGTTGCGTCTGACTCTTTGCGACCCTATGAACTTAGCCCTCCAGGCTCCTCTGTCCATAGGATTTCCCAGGCAAGAACACTGGAGTGGGTTACCATGCCCTCCTCAAGGGGATCTTCGTGACCCAGGGATCAAATCCACGTCTCCTCCATCCTCGGCATTGCAGGCAGATTCTTTACCACTGAAGCCCTGCGGAAATCCCAAGTGTCTGCAGGCAGAGGTCAAAGTCACCTGCTTTATTACCAGGACTGTTTTATTCCAAACATCAGGTAATTCGTGGTGATTTTGTTTACCCAAACTTGAAGTAGAATGAAACTATGTCTTTTTCACAGTAACATCAGTAAGCTTTTATGGGAATGCTGACATAGTGTTCCATAAACATCTTTTCAATAAGGTAGTTCAGTTCAATTCAGTTGCTCAGTCTTGTCCGACTCTTTGAGACCCCATGGACTGCTGCACACCAGGCCTCCCTGTCCACCACCAACTCCCGGAGCTTACTCAGACTCATGTCCATTGAGTCGGTGATGCCATCCAACCATTTCATCCTCTGTCATCCCCTTCTTCTCCCGCCTTCAATCGTTCCCAGCATCAGGGTGTGTTCTAGTGAGTCAGTTCTTTGCATCAGTTGGCCAAAGTATTGGAGTTTCAGCCTCAGCATCAGTCCTTCCAATAAATATTCAGGACTGATTTCCTTTAGGATGGACTGGTTTGATCTCCTTGTAGTCCAAGGAACTCTCAAGAGTCCTCTCCAACACCACACTTCAAAACCATACATTCTTCAGCACTCAGCTTTCTTTATAGCCCAACTCTCACATCCATACATGATTACTGGAAAAACCAAAGCTTTGACTAGATGGACCTTTGTTGGCAAAGTAATGTCTCTGCTTTTTAATATGCTGTTTAGATTGGTCATAACTTTTCTTCCAAGGAGCAAGCATTTTTTAATGTCATGGCTGCAATCACCATCTGCAGTGATTTTGGAGCCCCCCAAAATAAAGTCTGTCACTGTTTCCATTGTTTCCCTATCACTTTGCTGTGAAGTCAATAAGGTAAATAATACATAAACTATAATAACTAAAAATTACTAATTATTGGTTCATATTTGTATCAGTATAATGGACAGCATAGTTTTCTATCTTTCACCAAAGTATCAGTGCATGGATGCCTGGCTCTATGATAAACATACCTTGAACTTCTGGTCACATTTCACATCTACTTGATTTGTATTCTTAATTATTTTACAAAATGAAAATAGAAAATCCTAATTTACAATTATATGTCATCAGAAATGGGAGCAAGTTTTTGATGAGTCTGTCAGATAATTTATGGATGTTGGGGTCAGTGAAGAGCCCAGCAAGATGGAAACATATTTCACTGAAGCCTAGTTTCAACATTCTGTCATGTACTAACTTGGAATATCATCTCCCAAACTGGAAGGCTGGATGTTTTAACTTGGGAGATGGCAGGAAGTAAATGAATGATTCACTCTCCAGTTGTTTTAACTGTTTTTTTTTTCTTACAGTTTTATAGAAATGTAATTGACATGCAGCACTGTATAAACTTCAAGTATACAGCATATTGATTTGATTTACATACATCATGAAGCATCTACCACAATAAGTTTAGTGAATATCCATCATCTCATATAAATATGACATTATAAAAATAAAAATAATTTTTCCCTTTATGATGAGCACTCTTAGATTTACTCTCTTAACAACTTTCATATATAATATACATGGTGTTAATTATTACTTATTTTAATTATTAATGTAATTAATGGTGTTAATTATTACTTTTAATTATTAATGTAATTATAGTCTTCTGCTGTGGCATTTGGATGTGTTTTTAAAACATTCTCACTATACGTTATTAATTTTTTGCTGGGAGGAAAAAAAAATAAATTCTGGGAAAGACCGAAATCCCTGATGGCAAAGCTGGCTTCATCTTAATTCAGTCTTTTTCATAAATGTGATATGTTTTCCTAAACGTTAAAAATTATATTTTATCTCTAGAATAATAGATTCAAGGTACTAGGCTATTGTATATAATGTTTTGAGCAAGTCATTTAAAATTACAGATATAGTCTTCACTGATTTTAAAATCGCCATAAAAAAAATGTTTCATACCTCATTCAACCACTTATTGTAAGAACCTACTCCTCAAAAATCAGCAGATGTATTCATGGAGAGAGTTTCATTCTTGCTTCTATTTCTTTAAACAACAGATTGAAGACATGTATACTCAAGGCCTATAGTTGAATCACAGTCACAGGTTTCACTATTTCTTTCAACGTGAAATCAAGATCAGGAGGTGTATTGTTGACAGCCACTTGTTCTCTGTGAACAAACAAATGTGTGAACTGGCACCTCAGAGCAGTTTCTTTTATCCTTACAGTAAGGCCCTTCTTTGCTGCCACATAGCTGATGTCTCTTCAATTCTGACCCTAATGTGTCATTTCCAGTCTGCTGCCCGGCTCCCACATCAGGTGTTATCTCAACAAGAAATCTGTCTTCTGTACAGTGTTTTTATGGATAATCAGAATAAAAAGCTATTGGGGACTACTCCTTACTTAAAGTACATTTACCAAAAAGCTGATCTACACTCTACTCAAAACAAGTTTTCATCTCACTGTAAACCATGGGATCACCTAGCACGCCCCTGGGGTGCCGATCGCTCAGTCACATCATATGCCATTGACTGTATGGAATGTCTAAAAGCTTCCATAAGTTTGCCTAGAACTCATTCTGCTTTCTCTCCAAATAAAATAATGTTAACGACTTTGTCTCTGGTTCTACATACTTCTTGGAAATAGAATGGCATATCTATTTTTTGCTATCAGTAGTGAAAATTACTTATTTTGATGCCAGAGTAGTTTAGATGCTTGAGTAATATTGTCTTATATCCAACTCTGATAATGAAATCGATCGATGGCCTTGTTAGTCCAAACCATTATTTTGTGTTCATTCTTGGAAAATGTTTGATTGGTATACTAGAAAGGCTGCTATTACATTTTAGAATGATGTGAAATCTCATTGCTTCATGCCACTAAAGGACAGTTTCATAGACAGCAAAACTGGAGACAAGGAACAAATGGATCACTTGTCTAACAGTATCTGATTTTCAGATATTCACTCTTTACTTCCCACCTGGATTTTCCTTTTTTTGGAAGCTTGTGTAAAATCATCACATCTTCAGAGTCACTACAGTTGCATTTACATTCTTTTTTAAATGACTGATTTAATGCTTCAGTGACCACTTTTGAGCTATTTTAAAGAATGTAATGCAACATTTAATTAACAGCATTAATTTTATTGAAACGAAATGACATGCAAATGAAGGAAAAATATTTTCTTTAAACAAACTGCTCACTGTTGATTGAGATGAACAACGAAATTTGCCATTAAGGTTAACAATGGAATTTGAAGTCTATAACGTGATTCCTTGTAAAACTAATAATTTCAAATATATGAAAAGTATATTTCTTCATCTCTTTTTCCTTTGAAACGGTCAGCTTGATAGATCTAAAGAACTAGAGACCACCAGTTGGAGAATTACATTTAGTGCTGCTTTATGTCCACTCTGCTTACCGTTCCTCCATGAGGAGGAAAAGTAGGAAAAAAAAAACAAACAAGTCAAGGAAGAGGATTTCTGTCTAAGTTCCAGAGCAGGGCTGGGCTCAGGGAATAGTCAATCTGCCCCTTCCAGTTCAGGAGTAGTATTTGATTACAGACATTGTTTAGAATTGCTGGTGTATGGTAATAAACAGATTGAAGTTGTTCTTGTTATTGCTTTTAAATTCACTGCTGCTGCTGCTAAGTCACTTCAGTCATGTCCGACTCTGTGCGACCCCATAGACCGCAGCCCACCAGGCTCCGCCAACCCTGGGATTCTTCTGGCAAGAGTACTGGAGCGGGTTGCCATTTCCTTCTCCAAAATTCACTGCAGATGATTCATACTCTTATTGTCTGGATCTGGAGTAGCCCATGCTCACCTCTAGCCCTTGGCAAGCTACTTAGGCAGACCTAATAGAAGCACTGCAGGCTCATTAGGACAGGAAGCACTGAAATGGGAGTAATTCCAGACCTATCTCACTTTGGTAGCCTAGAAAATGAAGAAACAGAGAAACTACCAAGAGGAAGAACATATACACACAGGAGAAAGATAAAGTCCTGATAAGCATAGGAACTGACAGATAACCTTGATCTGAATCATTTCTACACTATTTCTCCTTTTTGAGAGTGGAGTGGGACATCAAGAACTGAAGGATTGGGACTTCCCTGGTGGTACAGTGGCTAGGACTCCATGCTCTCAATGCAGAGGGCCCAGGTTCGATCCCTGGTCAGGAAACTAGATCCCACATGCTGCAATGAAGATGAAAGATCCAGGGTGCCACAACTAAGACCTGGTGCAGCTAAATAATATTAAACAAAACAAAACAAACAAATAAACCAAACTCTGAAGAGTCCAGAAGACAGGGAGCAAAGAAAAACTTGGAGATTTTTGGAAAGATAGCAGGAGGAAGTTCCGTGTACTCTGAGTTCAATATGATTCCCAAATAAAGCATAAGGACTGATACATTTTACACATGATTTCAGAGAGGAAATGCCAACTTCACTAAAGTTTATGGTGGTAAGTATGGGCTTAGTCAAGAGAGTGTGTCAAAATCCTGAGCTTAGATGACACAGGGAAGTCAGAACACTGGAGCTAACATGAAGCAGGGGCCAGACTTCGTGTCCAGGAAAGAAGCCATAGTATACATGGGTTCACATAGGCACTCCCCCTATCTTATCAAGCTGTTCCTTCCACCTAACACAATGGACATGGCCAGGATGATTGGTGGACAACTCATAATCCACCAGAAACCCAACCCAGGAAATTCCTATTTTTAAAAATCTTTTCTATCTCATCATTTTCACATCAGGTTTTCCTAAAGTGAAGTTCACTCATACACTCACAGCATCCACCAGCAAGTGAAGCTATTAATAAAGTCACTTGTACTTTCTGTATTTTCTTCGGGAAAACTGATGACCTGGGAAATTGCTCAGTGATTAATGGCTAGGTGTTTTACCTCCTCTGTGGAAGTGCTCCAACCCTGTGGTGAGCAGACATTAAATCAGAGCTTCTGAACACCAAGTATCATCTCCCCACCAGCACTCTAGTTAAGGAAATTCGACTAATTCAATAAATATTCACCGAGCATCTAATGAGCCAGACCCTAGGCCAGGAACTGGAGTTATTAAAATGTATTTCATAGTCTCTGCAACAGATGTACACAGTTAAATATATTAGGAGGCAGAAGTCTACCAGTGCAATAAGAAAGATATAAACAAAAGCTACTAGATGAAGTGCTGTATGGGAGGGACTGTATCATTTTCTAACTTGACCTCTCTGTGAATGCCTTTATAAGTAATGCTGGTGAGTTTAATGATTTCTACGAAGCTTACCTAAGTTACCAGTGCTTGGAAGTCACAGGTTCTTTATTTCTTCTTTTTAGGCTGTGCCGGGTCTTTGTTGCTGCGTGCAGGCTTTCTCTAGCTGCAGTGTGCGGGCTTCTCATTTCTGTGGCTTCTCTTGTGGCACATGGGCTCAAGTGTGCCCTAGCATGCAGGTTTAGTTGCTCTGCAGCATGTGGATTTTCCTGAAGAAGGGATCAAACCCATATCCCTGGCATTGGCAGGTGGATGCTTAAACTCTGGACCACCAGGGAAATCCTACAGGTTCTTTAAGAATTATGTTCCCTCCTTGTTCCGCTATCCCTTCCTTCCTCGATATAAACATAGTGCAGGCAAGGACTGAGTCTTGCTGTCACAGTGTCCTGTGCTTTGCCTTAATTATGTTAAATAACTATGGATGGGATAGTTGGCTTATTTTATGAGAAAAAGACCAAAATTACCAAAAAAGGGAAAAAAATAGTAATAAAAAAGAGTTGACCTAAGCCTTTTGGGCCAAAGACAAACACTCAAGTACATAGGCCCAAGGGAGGCATACAAGCAGATGGAAAAAGATAGATTCAACAGAAGTACAAGACAATTATAAGTTATCACTGTGAGATAATACTGTCCGCTTTTCTCCTGTCTGTGTTTGGCCAGGTGGTGCTACCAAAAGCACCTTAATAATTTATATTCAGAAATGACATTTTACAGTAGCTCTGAAATTGAAAGCATACATTCTACCATATTTATCAGTGACACTCTGTACTTCTTTTAATTCCCATCTCCTTCCCCTGAGAGATGAAATGTCTCATTCATTTAATGTGAGATTCCCTAATGTCACCAGATTATACAGATAGAAAAATCTGCAAAAGTTGAAAAGGAAATTTTGAGTCTGACAGTTATTGTTTGTTTGTTATCTATGATAGCAAATAGTGAATCTGACTGGCTTTACCTCTAGAGTAAACTCAAGTAACAGAACAAGCAAGTTCGTCAGTGTTGTGACAACCTGGTTTAAGAGGATGATTATCTCTTAGCAAATACTGCAGCCATCACCAAGCCCACACCTGCCTGGATTACCTACACCAATCCTGATGAAAAACAAGTCAAAACAGCTCCAAACAGAAAAGGCAGACTATAATTCATCTTTATGCCTAGTATTCTAATTCTTTTTGAGGCCAATGCTTAACACTTTCAAGTTGCTTTTTTATGAAATGGAGCGGACACAAAAAAATCTTAGCAGGACTTAGCAGGACTTCCCTGGTGGTCCAGTGATTAAGAATCCACCTTCCAGTACCGAGGAAGGGGATTCTATCCCTGATCGGAGAACAAAGATCCCGCATGCAGCGGGGCAACTAAGCCCGTGTGCTGCAATTGTAGAGCCCATGGGCCACAACTAGAGAGAAGCCCCCCCCAGTGAAGATCCTGAATTCTTCAACAAAGACCCGATGCTGCCAAAAATAAACACATAAATATTTTAAAACAAGAAAAAAATTCTTGCTGACAAGACCAGAGCCTAACTCCAGGGCCTTTGGGATTCAGTATCCATTTGGTCTGGAATCCTGTCCCAAACCTGGGTAGACTCTCTAACACCCATCAGGTCTAGAACAGCACCCTCGCTTCCTCCCTCCCCACCCACCTTTACCCTTGTTCCAAACTTGAGTTTGTTCAGTTTCATTGGTGGCAGTTCTGACCCCAAGTCTGCTGTTCCACTGGTGGCCATTTAGCACATCCCTTGCCCAGCTGCCTTGAATAATTTATGGATTTGTGTTTCTGACCAGACAGTAAGTTCTTTGGAAGGCAGAGACCACATCTCACTCACCTATATATTTCCCAATTGCCTTTGGCACAGAAAATTTGAAATAAACATTTGCTAAACAACTATTCAGTAAAATAGGCAAATTATTTATCATGAACATTCCAAGTACAGAACACAGGATTCATTGTCAACTATCTTGCTATTTAAAAATTAATCCTAATTCAAGTTGGTATAATTTGAAAAACACTCAGAATAAAAATTAATGTGATAATATATATAGGTATATGTATATGCTATGCTATGCTAAGTCACTTCAGTCTCGTCTGACTCTGTGCGACCCCATAGATGGCAGCCCACCAGGCTTCCCCATCCCTGGGATTCTCCAGGCAAGAACACTGGAGTGGGCTGCCATTTCCTTCTCCAATGCATGAAAGTGAAAAGTGAAAGTGAAGTCGCTCAGCTGTGTCCGACTCATAGCAACCCCATGGACTGTAGCCTACCAGGCTCCTCCGTCCATGGGATTTTCCAGGCAAGAGTACTGGAGTGGGGTGCCATTGCCCTCTCCGAGGTATATATATATGTATATATAAAATTGTTGAATGGGGCTTTTCCTGGTTCAGTGTTCATGTGTTCAAGTTGATGTTAAAAGAAAAGATATTTGAAAAGAATTTGGTATTTGCAATATGTATTAAGATGGTAACAGTAAACTGCTGCGAGCAAATTTTATTAGATAGGAGTAAATCCTTAATTAGCTTAAAACTGCAACATGTTAAACAAATTATGATATTTATATTGCCAGATAACATCATACTGAAGAAAAATTACCCATATTAGCCAGATAAAAGCACAACGTATATTACTCAACTGCAGGGATTTGAGATATGAGACTGAAAATACCCTTTAGCATTAAACTAGTACAGGAATCAGAAGATCAAATGCCTATCCAAGCCAGGCAGGAAGCCTAAAAACTTCTAAGTAGGTCAGCAGAATATGATGGGGAGAAGT
Source organism: Bos indicus (assembly GCF_029378745.1). Lineage (NCBI taxonomy): Eukaryota > Metazoa > Chordata > Mammalia > Artiodactyla > Bovidae > Bos > Bos indicus. Next base: position 75,000,051 of record NC_091760.1, on the reverse strand, counting down.
GAGCCTCCTCTAAGTGGAATAGCTGATGGCAGGTCTAGGTTATGGTTGCTGCTGCTAAGTCGCTTCAGTCGTGTCTGACTCTGTGCGACCCCATGGACTGCAGCCTACCAGGCTTCTCCGTCCATGGGATTCTCCAGGCAAGAACACTGGATTGGGTTGCCATTTCCTTCTCCAATGCACGAAAGTGGAAAGTGAAAGTGAAGTCATTCAGTCGTGTCCGATTCTTAGCAACCTCATGGACTACAGCCTACCAGGCTTCTCCATCCATGGGATTTTCCAGACAAGAGTACTGGAGTGGGGTGCCATTGCCTTCTCCAGGTTATGGTTGTTACAGGGAGATAAAGGCCTGTATTGTCATCAATCCTGAATATTTGTTGGAGAGACTGATGCTGAGGCTGAAACTCTAATACTTTGGCCACCTGATATGAAGAGTCAATTCATTGGAAAAGACCCTGGTGATGGGAAAGACTGAAGGCAGAAAGATAAGGGGGCGACAGAGGATGAGGTAGTTGAATGGCATCACCACCTGAATGGACATGAGTTTGAGCAAGTTCTGGGAGATGGTGACAGGCAGGGAAGCCTGGAGTGCTGCACTCCACGGGGTCGAAAGAGTCAGACACGACTGAGTAACTGAACAACAGCAACGAAAGGACATGGAAGAAAAGAGGATCAACTTTAGCATTTGTGTGGAAAATATTTTTAGTTTTAAATGGCTTCAGATTTCATTTTGGCAGGGAGGGGTGAAAAACAAGTATAGATCAAAGAAAACCTATCAGTAAGTTAGATTTAATTCGATAAGTCTCAATTCCTAGAGAAACGAGAGATTTTGATCCTGTTGCCTAGTATATAATTTAGTTAACAAGAATTTTTCTGTATTTTCTGCCAGATGTTAACTGCCTTATTCAAATTATTAAGTTTTTGTGTAAACAATAAATTTTAAGCTTTTATGAAGGAGAAGGAGGAGGAGGCCCAGGAGGAGGAGAAAATATTCCAGAGTGAACAAGTGATGGGCTTAATCAACCATGTAAAAACCCTGCCAAATCTCAAGCACCTCCATGGGGTCATTCATAGATTTTTATCTCAGCATTTCATGTCTTTTCTGGGCTAAATCCATTCATTGTGAATGTTAAGCAGCATTTTGAAGAGAAGAAAAAAAAAATACAAACATGAAATAGTATCCTTTACATTATTTAGACCTCACATTTTCTTGGGCTCTTTGTCAAAGATGTCATAGCTATAAATACACACCAGGAGAAGGCCTGTGGGTTTGACACAAGAATCATTAATTTGTTGGGACTCAGACACATTCACTTCTATGCTTATATTGACAACACTATATCTGAAAGCAGATGTTAATGACTGATTAATGTCTTTAAATGCAATTACATTCTAAAGCCACATAACATCTTACCACTTTTATAACCATTAATTTTTAGATATATATGTAAAACAATAGCAAGTATTTATACCTCTGAACCCCTTCACCTCTACTGTTTGGCACAGGAAATAGACCCATATACAATCTATTAAAATATTGAATCACTATGTTGTACGCCTGACACTAAAATAATGTTTTAAGTCAACTATACTTTAGTAGGACTTCCCAGGTAGCACAGTGGTAAGGAATCCACCACCTCTAATGCAGGAGATGCAGAAGACTCAGGTTTGATCCTTAGGTCAGGAAAATCCCCTGGAGAAGGAAACAGCAGCCCACTCCAGTATTCTTGTCTGGTAAATCCCATGGACAGAGGAGCCCAGTGGGCTATGGGGTCGCAAAGAGTTGGACATGAGTGAGAGACTGAGCACACACACATAAACACATACTTCAGTGAAAAAGTAAAATAAAATGAAAAAACATACAGAAAGAAAAACATAGCAAGTTTTTTTTTTTTAAATATATCTTGGGAAGCTAGAGTCCAGTAAAGAAACCCTGAGACTAGACCTGATAACATGAGTTAGTCTAAGTGTTATGAATGACTTGACTATATTTTGGAAAATAGCTAGATGTCAAAACTGTCTTCAGTATTTTTTCAAATTATTCAAATCATGCTTCCTGACATATCTCCAACAATGCAGCAGCCTCTCATAGCATATCGATGCTTTCCTTACCTTTCCATTAAATCGATGTAATGCAGTCATTAAGTAATTCAGCATTCTTTTAGCAAACAGTCTCCAGGTATCTACTCATGAAAAGCTCTGCACTCGGCACTGAGGAGAATGAGGCAGATATGACACTTGTCTTCAAGCATCCTAGAATGACAGGAGATTCCTGGAATGGAATGCAAGGCCCCTGATGGCCTGCACATTTCTTCATTCAAGAGGCCTACCATGGACTCTGATGCAGGAGACAGCATGGTCTTTCCTTGTAAGACATAAAATGTCCCATAAAACTAAACACGCAAAAAATTCTAATATATATACAATTAAATAACAAAGTTGTTTTCAGTTCTATAAAGGACTACAGGAAATGCTTCATCTCTTGTCATTACCTCCTAACATTTTATGTTCTGTCAAATTAGAACTGCTTATAGGTCTTTGGGGAGAAGGCAATGGCACCCCACTCCAGTACTCTTGCCTGGAAAATCCCATGGGCCGAGGTGCCTGGTAGGCTGCAGTCCATGAGGTCGCTAAGAGTCGGACATGACTGAGCGACTTCACTTTCACTTTTCACTTTCATGCATCGGAGAAGGAAATGGCAACCCACTCCAGTGTTCTTGCCTGGAGAATCCCAGGGACAGGGGAGCCTGGTGGGCTGCCGTCTATGGGGTCGCACAGAGTTGGACACGACTGAAGCGACTTAGCAGCAGCAGCATAGGTCTTTAAGCACAACCCATTGTTCCATGCTTTAATTTCTTTCCAGATGTTCATCTCTCTATTTGGAGTCTCCCAACCTGCCACAACTTACGTGACAGGGCAGTTTCTTGTCAGTTTACCTCTTATTCATCTCTTCAGAGCCATCTGTATCGGCATCTCTTGTGCATGACTTCAAAATCTCTTGGCCTCGCCAGTCTCTCATGTCAGTTGCTGCAGTGGTTCTGTGCAGGCTTTTACCAGCTTCCTGTAGAGCCGAGCTGACAGTGCCTTGCCCCAGGCCCTTGCCTGTGGCTCAGGTCCTCACTTCCCATGCTTATTGCCCACATAGGCAGAATCCAAAGGTGCAGGAATTAATGACCTGAGGAGCAAATCCTGGACGATCCTGAGACAGTTTATACAGCTCCTAGGGGATGAGGAAAAAATAAAGAAAATGAATGAGAGGAAAGAAGGGAGTTAGGAGGAAAAAAGGGAGGAAGAGGGAAAAAAAGGGTGGGTAGGAAGGAAGAAAAGATATGCACACAAATAACTGTAAGTTGAGATGCCATAAAAAAGTTTCCAACACAGGATGTATACTGAGTATTTAGAAAAAATATTAAAGAGTGAATTCAATGTGATAACAGATGTTAATCAAACATTACAGTAAAATAAAAGTGATAAATAGTAATTAGTAAATGTTATTGACTGATTAGAAATTCTAGGTCTGAGAGAAAGCTATCATCCCATGGTGTGAATATTTTCAATCTGGCCTAGAGATCAGCGAGCGGGGATAGACAAGAAAGCATCCGTTCTCAGGATTTGCATGAAGTGGAGAAATCCTGTATTCTGCCTCCTAGGGTGCTATTTCAAAGATGGTGCAGTGGTGGAAGGTATGAGCCAGTGACAGGTGTGTGGGGACTGGCCAAGGTGACTTAAGACTTTATCTCAAGTGGTATCATAATGCTATAAAGTGGGGTTAAATTTTCACAATACAAGTGCTCTTAGTACACTGGTAAAAAGTGTGATTCTTTTTGCATTTTTTTCAGATCTTGATTTTTGTTTACATTAAAAAACAAACTTGACTGTTTTGGTTCTGAGCATTTACAAGTGAAAAAGCTATGAATTTTTTAAGTGATAAATGTCCAGTACATGGAGAAGCCTCTGGCAGTGAGTCTCAAAATTATTGACAATATAAATGCCAAGGAGTTTGTTAAAATGCAGATTTCTGAGCCCTAGATTAGACCTTCTGAGTCCGAATTTCTGGGGGTATGAGCCATGAATCTGTATTGTTAATATATGCTGCATGTTATTATGATGCAATCTAAATCCTTGGAATTTTGAAAAACATTGGCTTAAAATAAGCAAGCAAAATTATTGTTAACCTAAAGTACATTTGTGTATGAGTTTGCATGAATTAGTCTGCTACAGGTAAATATGTATAAAGGCCAACAGCTAATAACTTTTACTATTCATCATGGTAATGGTAGTGTGTTAGTAGCTCAGTCGTGTCTGACTCTTTGAGACCCCATGGACTGTAGCCCGCCAGGCTCCTCTGTCCATGGAATTCTCTAGGCAAGAATACTGGAGTGGGTAGCCATTCTCTTCTTCAAGGGATCTTCTTGACCCAGGGATCAAACCCATGTCTCCTGCATTGTAGGCAGATTCTTTACCATCTGAGCCTCTAGGGAAGTCCAAACAATAAAGAGCTTATGAGCAATGCAGCTCAAATTGGTCAAAGAATGAACCATCTGTAATTCCAGAGAGAAAAAAAAGTATCTTCTTTGACTCTAACATTAAAGAACCACTATTTGTTTTAAAATATTAGTCTAATCAGAATGTAAATCTGAAAAAAAATTATCTTTAACTTAAAAATAAAAATAGATACTTGTGTTGTAAAAGAAAAAAAGCTGAAACAATAAAACCTCCCCAAAGCATCATTAAAAAAATGAAAAGCATAGAGTAATTTTTTGGTTTATTTTTACTCTGTACTTTGTGGTTTAACTGTGAAAGGTTTTCTGTTACTTTCTTTAAATATACGAGAATTCTCCATCTGGCAGCTCCCCAAATCACTCTATCAAGGGTCTCTGTTATCTTTACCTGTAGGAAGTCCATAATAACAAACCTATCCATCCCATGAAGTTCTGGAACACCCCAGGGAGTGTTTAGGTGTTCCTACTCCAACCAGGTTGCTGTCCATCACCCCAGTTTTTACTTTGAAATGTTGCTTCCTGCAGTCCTGAGAAATCTTTGCTCAGCTGTCCAGGTGATTACTATCCCAGCATCACTTCAACCAGACCATGGACCCATACTTCATGAGGTGAGAGCTGAAACCCCACTAGAACAACTAGAGGACTTTACGAAAGGCTTGCCAATCATTGAAGGAAATTATAGCACAGATAACTTAAATGTGGATATGCTGCTCTGAGATAGGGACCCTCATCACTGACCTTCTGCTATGCAACTTTTTGTCTTGCTGTCTGTGGTCTCGTTGTTTTAAAGTTCAGCCAGGCTATGTAATCTCTGAATTGCAGCTGTGATGCAGTACAGACTGCTCTCTCCCTGCAGAGTCCCTCTAATCATGCTCTCTTCTCCGGAATCCTAGCTCCCTTTCCTTGAATTCCAGAAAGCAAATGGTGATCCCCTTCCCCAAGTTGAAGTCCCACCTCCTATAATCATTAATATCTCATCCAGTAAAACTGTCAATGGGAATGTCATTTCTCTTGAGAGGGAATTTCAAGTTTATACACAGTGATATGATCTTAGCCCTTTGGACCCAAAATAGAACAGACCATAGGATTTCTTAAAATTTTCATCAATCTATTCTCACATGTGCTTATTTAGCATCAGTGTAATCCTCAACATCTAGGTTATTTAATCTTGAATGACCCCATCTCTAAGACTTCAGTCATTTCAATAAAGTTCAGCAATAATACTCTTGAGAGTCCCTTGGACTGCAAGGAGATCCAACCAGTCCATCCTAAAGGAAATCAGTCCTGAGTATTCATTGGAAGGACTGATGCTGAAGCTGAAACTCCAGTACTTTGGCCACCTGATGTGAAGAACTGACTCATTTGAAAAGACCCTGATGTTAAGAAAGATTGAAGGCTGGAGGAGAAGGGGACAACAGAAGGTGAGAGGATTGGATGGCATTACCGACTCAATGGACACAAGTTTGAGTAGGCTCTGGGAGTTGGTGATGGACAGGGAGGCCTGGTGTGCTGCAGTCTATGGGGTAGCAAAGAGTTGGACACGACTGAGTGATTGAACTGAACATTTTCATGTCAAGACTATTTTCCAGTATATGGTTATGACCAGGCCAATGTACAAGTCTTGTAGAGATTTATCCTGATCTCTTGTGAGCAACAGTTTGAATAACAACATTCAGATCTATCAGGATCCATAAATAATATATAAGCATTAAGCAAACTAGCATAATCTGGAATGACAAAGATCTGCAAAAAAATTAATCCTGTTTATATACTAAGCAGAACCTTAATTTCTCAATCTGAAGCATCTGTACTTAGGTTACTATATTGCATACAAAAAGTGTTCCCAATAATGATGCATGGATATTTGTCCTGTCTAGTGGCAGATTCTCCAGGTACCCTCTCCCCACAACTAAGGAGACCAGATCTTCCTGGAAGTTCAAGCCTCAATTCCTTGGAAAATGAAAATAGTCTGCATCTTATGAATAACATTTTTTCCAGTCTCTCTCTGTTGAGTGTTAAAAAAAGATCTGTAAAGTCTTAATAAGATGAGCTATTTTGTTTGTTTATTTACTTCATTGATTGGTTGACTTGATGGTTTGATTTAGTTTTTGCCCAGGAAGTACATTCAAGAGTGGGATAATTATCCATGCAAATTTCTACGTTAAACTACTACTACTAATTCTTCTCTCCAGATTAATCTTTCTTTGTCTCCGTCTTCTCACTTGTGCATAGAGAACAAGATAATACTTGCCAAGTAAGGATTAATCTATGTAAATCACTAGTCAAGTCCTAAGTAGTTTTGCTCTTGCTACTTATTGTCAACCAGAAATTATCTTAATGCTGTATAGGTGACAGTAATTTATTAAAGTCTAATGAGAATTAGCATAGTAACACATGAAACTGGCATTAGCAATAATAAAACAGCAGGAATCATTATTTATAGACTGCATATTTGGATTGTGCATATGCTGGAACTCTCTGATAATATGCTGAGAATAGTTTGACACCTAATTAATGTGCCAATTAATTGGCTAATAAAGAGGTTTCTTGAAAGTTTGGTAAATTTCCATTCCTGGTGGGATAATGGGTAGAAATTTGAAATATACTTCTTTTAAGCTTCAGTTCATATCTCTCTTTACTCTAGCCATCTATCTATCATCTATCTATTTTTAGCATAGTACCCTGGTGGTGCAGAAACAGAGCAATACTAAAGTAAAATAAGGCTCTGGACTCCAAAAATCTGTGCTCATCTAAGCACAGTTACCTTATTTCCAATTTTTCTCTTGTTTTATGATAGCTACATGAGGTGAGTGTATTGAAGACTTCCTTCCCTATTTTAGTCTAAAGTTATTTTTTAGCCTCTCTTTTTAATCTATATGGCATTCAATAAAATATAATTAAAGAGTAAATGTACAGTTTTGAAACCAAACATGGAGCAGCTGCTCAGAGGCTAAAGTGCTATCAGAGCATCTGGAATTCTTACTAAGTTGGGGAGCACTGAAGACTTATCTCCTCAAGTTTGTGTCTCCTTAAAAATTTGTATGCCACAGCCCTTACTCCAAATGTGATGGTAATTGAAAACGGAGACTTTGAGAGGTAATTCAGGTTAGATTAAGTCAGAAGAGCTGGGCCCTCATGATGGAATTAGTGGTCTCATAAGAAGAGGAAGAGAAAGGAAGAAATCCTTCTGTGTGATGCATTGAGGAAAGGCCATGTGAGGTTGCAGAAGGAAGGTAGGTATCTTGTAAGTCAAGAAGAAAGCCCTCACTTCAACCCAACCACGCTGGTATCCTAATCTCAGATGTCCATCCTCCACACAGTGAGAAAATAAAATTCTGTTGTTTAAGCCACCTGGTCTATGGTATTTTTTATGGCAGCCTGAGCTGACTAAGACAGAAAGAGAAAAATGGGAGTTAAGGGTCTGCCAAATAGAAGGAAAACTGGAATATACATAAGAATTTTGGTTAAGATGACAGAAGGGTATGTCTTAGGTATAAATACAAACCAAGAATAGATAGCAATCAAGAAGCCTGAAACAACCTGAAAATATCTCAAACCCCAATTGAATCATCGTGATTTATTGGTTTTTACTGTATCTGCTCACCACAGAATAAAATTAAACCTTCTCTGGAGAAAGATAGCATCATTAAAAATGTAAAGATTTTGTATTTTTTAAAAATATATAATATCCAGAACTCACCTAAAAAATTATAAAGCAGGCATACAAGAATGTGAGATCATAAAACACAAAACTCAAAATCAAGTTTCAGGGTCAGGGCAGGAAGAGAAGCAGCAGACCTATAGGTTATTCATAACCTATAGGAAGATGACATAACTTATTGGAGATGACACGAAGACCTCATTATTATGTAGAAGTAAATAGATGGGGAAACCGATAAAGTGACTGAAGAGATGAATAATTTCATTGTTTGAAACATGGGATAAGGAGGAAGAATGGAAAATAGTGAAAAGAATGTAAGCAAAATTTGGGACACAATCAAAAGATAGAATGCACACATAATTGCTGTGCCAGGAAGAAAGGAGAGAGAATGAAGCAAGATAATATTGGAAGACATCCTAGATAACATCAAGAATTTTTCTAAGTTGATGAAAGACATTAGCCCACAGACTGAAGACAGTCTACAGATTCCAAACAGGATGAAAAAAATAGGCAAGAAACCCCACATCTATACAGTATAACCACTAGAAAAATTTTTTTTAAATATTTTAAAGAATGACAGAAAAGGAATAACAAAATGGAAGACGTAATAGAAATGAAGGAATAACAAAAATGTTGGCAACTGGCCTCTTAAGAGAAATAGCGACATCTGGAAGACAGTGGTATGACAGCTTAAAAGCACCCAAAGGCAAGAATGGGCACCTGTACTGGGAAGTGAAGGATAAATATATTTAAGAGAAAAATAGACAATTTGCCACCAGCAGTCTCCACTAAAACAAATAACATGAGAGTACAGAAATACAGAACAAAAACAAAAAAAGAATAATGAAAACAGAGGTTGTGTGGACAAATAAATATTAACTTTACAAAAGACAGTAATGTTCTGTAGGGTTAAAAATACATATGCAAGATTAGAATTTATATAAAAAGTAATGCAAAAGGCAAGAGCAGAAGGAATGAGTTAACATGCTATAAGGTTCTAAAAATACTGGAGAAGTAGTTCAAAGTGATAAATTATATTTGATTATGATAACTTAATGGTATATGCAATAATCTCTACTAAAAGAATAAAGTAAGAAATATATAGTGAACCACTTATTGGGGGAATGATGGAATAATAAAACATTTTGATTAATTAAAAAATAGCAAGAAAAGTAAAAAGGAACATAAGTGAGTCAAATAGAAAACAGAGAGTAACTGTGGAATTAAATTTAACCACATTTAGTATTTAATTTCATTAATTAATTAATTAATTAAAACATTAGTTACATTAAATGTAAATGGACTGAATACTCCAATTAAAGGATAATATTGTTAGAGTGATTAAAAAAACCTGAACACTATACTACTGACAAGATGTATATTATAATACAAGTACATAGACTGACTCAAAGTAAAACAATGAAAAAATATATACCATTTAAACAGTAACTAAAAAATCCAGTGTTAAAACGCTAATATCAGATGAAAGTTTTATGGACAAAAGCATTGCTAGAGACAATGACAGACAGTTTACAATGATAAAGAGATACATTCACCAATATGTTACAATAATTCAAAATTTTAAGTACCTAATACGTGTAACTTCAAAATATGCAAAACAATAATGAACAGAATTCAAATGAGATAAATTTATAATCACAAAGAGAAACTTCAACACCTTTCTCTTAACACATGATCGAAGAAGCAAACAAAGATGAACTCAGTAAAGGTATAGAAGATTTGAAAATAATTAAAAACCTGACATAAAGGACACACAGAAAACACACAGAGAGCATTGTACTTAACAAGGACAGCTTAGTCATTCTAAAATACAATAAATTTTAGTAAATACTTAGCGTTTACTAAAATTGATTATATTCTAGGTTATAAGGTAAACTTTAAGAAATTTCAAAGGTTTGAAATCATTCAAAATAGTTTCTCTGGTCACAACTGAATTACTACCTAAGTCAACCACAAAAAAGACAACACGAAATCTCTAACAACTTGGAAATTACACAGTACATTTTAAAATACTTTAAGGAATAAAGAAGAAATAAAAATGAAGTAAGAAGGTATTTTTAAGTGAAAGATAACAAATAAATGTTACATGAAATACTGTAAAATACATCTAAAGCAGTGTTAATAGGAATAGGGCTGCTGATAGGGTTAAATGGATATATGTGATAGAAAGTTAGGCTCAAAATTAATGTTCTAAGTTTCTATTTTACGATCCTTGAAAACAAAACAACACATTTAATACAAGGGAAATGGAAAAAAAAAGTAATAAAGATAAGAGCAGAAATCAATAAAGTAGAAACCATATACAGAGTAAAGAAAATCGTTTGATCCAAACCTTGATTCTTTGCCGAAATTAATACCATTAATAACCCACTAAGAAAACTGATCGATAAAAATAAGAGAACTTGCAAAATTATCAATAGAAGTACAAAAGAGGATATCATTTTAGATACTCAGATATTTTAAAAGATGGCAAAAGACTATTATAAACAATTTTATGCCCAAATTGGACAGTTTAGATGAAATAGATTTCTTGATAAATGCAACTTGTCAAATCTGACCAAGGAAAAAGTAATATACTTAAAAACTCCTATATCTACTAAATAAATTAAATCAAATTTTAAAATCCTACCCTAAAAGAAAACTCACAGGTTCAGATGGCTTCATTGCTTAATTTTTCCAAGTGTTTAAAAAAAAAGAAATAACCTCACAAAACTCCTTTAGAGATTTAAAAACTGGTGCATTGTTCTCAATTCTTTATGGGCCAGCATAATGTTGTTTCAAGAATCTGACAAATATATTACCAAGAAGAAAAAAAAAATGCAGATCATAGACAAAAATTCTGCAAACAAAAATATAGAATATAGACAGAAATCCTAAAGAAAATTAGCAAATGTTTTTCCTTCTGGCTTACTTCACTCTGTATAATAGGCTCCAGTTTCATCCACCTCATTAGAACTGATTCAAATGTATTCTTTTTAATGGCTGAGTAATACTCCATTGTGTATATGTACCACTGCTTTCTTATCCATTCATCTGCTGATGGACATCTAGGTTGCTTCCATGTCCTGGCTATTATAAACAGTGCTGCAATGAACATTGGGGTACACGTGTCTCTTTCCCTTCTGGTTTCCTCAGTGTGTATGCCCAGCAGTGGGATTGCTGGATCATAAGGCAGTTCTATTTCCAGTTTTTTAAGGAATCTCCACACTGTTCTCCATAGTGGCTGTACTAGTTTGCATTTCCACCAACAGTGTAAGAGGGTTCCCTTTTCTCCACACCCTCTCCAGCATTTATTATTTGTAGATTTTTGGATCACAGCCATTCTGACTGGTGTGAAATGGTACCTCATAGTGGTTTTGATTTGCATTTCTCTGATAATGAGTGATGTTGAGCATCTTTTCATGTGTTTGTTAGCCATCTGTATGTCTTCTTTGGAGAAATGTCTATTTAGTTCTTTGGCCCATTTTTTGACATAAATACAGTATACTAACGCATATATATGGAATTTAGAAAGATGGTAACAATAACCCGGTGTATGAGACAGCAAAAGAAACACTGATGTACAGAACAGTCTTTGGGACTCTGTGGGAGAGAGAGAGGGTGGGAAGATTTGGGAGAATGACACTGAAACATGTAAAATATCATGTAGGAAACCAGTTTCCAGTCCAGGTTCGATGCACGATACTGGATGCTTGGGGCTAGTGCACTGGGATGACCCAGAGGGATGGTATGGGGAGGGAGGAGGGAGGAGGGTTCAGGATGGGGAACACATGTATACCTGTGGCGGATTCATTTTGATATTTGGCAAAACTAATACAATTATGTAAAGTTTAAAAATAAAATAAAATCTAAAAAAAAAAAGAAAAAAAATAGATTATTATCAAGAAAAAAAAAAGAAAATTAGCAAATGAAAATTAATCACTATGTAAAAAGGTATACATCATTATAGAGTTTATTCTAGGTATTGAGGGTGATATGACATTAAAAATCAATTAATATAATTTACCATAGCAATAGAAAAAAACAAAATTATATGGTCTTATGAGATAAATTTGCTTGATAAAGTTTATCTTCCAGTCATGATGTTTAAAAAAAAAAAAATACCTTAGCCAACTAGGAATAGAAAGGAACTTGAGTAACTGGAAAAGAATACATTTTAAAATACTTATACAAACATCAAATTTAATAACGAAATATTAAAAACTTTTCCCTTGAGTTATTATGGACCAAGACAGGGATGCTGCTCTTGCCACTTCCAGTTAACATTGTATTGAAAGTTTCACCTAAAGAAATGCAAGAAAAAAGCAAAAATGTGTATTTACCTAATAAAACAACTTCAAAATATAAAAAGGAAAATTGATACAGTTGGTGCTTTTAACATATATTTTTAGTACCTATCAGAAAAAAAGCAGATTTTTTTAAAGTAATGATAGTTAGAATAGAAAAGATTTGAACAACATAGTTATTTAATTTGACAAAATTGCTGTTTGTAGAAACTACACCCATAAACTGAAGAATACATAGTATTTTCCCAGCAGAACATGAAACTTTTACTCAAAAGGGACCATGTGTTGACCCAAAAAGCAAGTCTTATGTTGACCCATAAGCAAGTCTTGACAAATTTCAAAGAATTAAAATTAAATAGAGTATGTTTTTAGACAATTAAAGCTGTATTTGTTGTTGTTCAGTTGCTCAGTTGTGTCTGACTCTTTGAGACCCCATGGACTGCAGCAAACCAGGCTTCCCTGTCCTTCACCATCTCCTGGAGCTTGCTCAAACTCATGTCCATCGAGTCGGTGATGCCATCCAACCATCTCATCCTCTGTCATCCCCTTCTCCTCCTGCCTTCGATCTTTACCAGAAAGAGGATCTTTTCTAATGAGTCAGCTCATCACATCAGGTGGCAAAGGTATTGGAGCTTTCGTTTCAGCATCAGTCCTTCCAATGAATATTCAGGACTGATTTCCGTTAGGATTGAGTGGTTTGATCTCCTTGTAGTCCAAGGGACTCTAAAGGGTCTTCTTCAACACCACAGCTCAAAAACATCAAGTTTTCAACATTCATCCTTTATGGTCCAACTCTCACATCCATATGTGAGAAAAACTACCAGAAAAACTATAGCTTTGACTATGCAGACCTTTGTCAGCAAAGTGATGTCTCTGCTTTTTAATATGCTGTCTAGGTTTGTCATAGTTTTTCTTCCAAGGAGCAAGCATCTTTTAATTTCATGGCTGCAGTCACCATCTGCAGTGATTTTGGAGTCCAAGAAAATAAAAACTGTCACTGTACCCATCTATTGTCCATGAAGTGATGGGACTGGATTCCTTGATCTTTGTTTTTTGAATGTTGAGTTTTAAGCCAGCTTTTTCACTCTCCTCTTTCACCTTCCTCAAGAGACTCTTTAGTTCCTTTTTGCTTTCTGCCATAAGTGTGATGTCATCTGCATATCTGAGAGCATTGATATTTCTCCCAGCAATCTTGTTTCCAGATTGTGCTTCATCCAGCCCAGCTTTTTGCATGACATACTCTTCATATAAGTTAAATAAGCAGGGTGACAATATACAGCCTTGACATACTCCTTTCCCAATTTGGAACCAGTCTGTTATTCCATGTCTGGTTCTAACTATTGCTTCTTGACCTACATACAGGTTTCTCAGGAGGCAGGTCAGGTGGTCTGGTATTCCCATCTCTTTCTGATTTTTCCACTGTTTGTTGTAATCCACACAGTCAAAGACTTTAGTGTAGTCAACAAAACAGAAGTAGATGTTTTTCTGGAATTCTCTTGCTCTTTCTATGATCCAGCAGATGGCAATTTGAACTCTGGTTCTTCTGCCTTTTCTAAATCCAGCTTGAACAGCTGGAAGTTCTTGGTTCATGTATTGTTGAATCCTAGTTTGGAGAATTTTGAGCATTACTCTGCTAGTATGTGAAATGAGTGCAATTGTGTGGTAGTCTGAACATTCTTTGGTGTTGGGGGCCAGAGTGAGGTACTCCGCCCATGGCAAAGGTCATGAGGAAGGAGGCTTGACATACGCAAAGGCGGGATCGAGCCTCAGGAGTCCCCCTGGAAATCCTCGAGCGTCTACCCCCATAACCAGAGCCTGCCTACTTTACTACTTTGTGCTCTCACCTACACCTCTGACTTTACGGGGGGCTGTCCCCCACCACCTCTTTCGGAGAAGGAGTTAACCTAGAGCTCCAGTCAATAAAAACTCTTGGGTGTGACAAGAGTGTTTTAACCTACAAACTCCTCTGAAGGTTCTCTAGCCTGCCTGACAGGCTCGTCGGGCCACATGTGATTGCTCACAGCCTCCCAACCGTGAGAGGCACGAGATGCTTTAAACCCTCTAAAAACAGGTTCTTTAGAGAAGTTAGAAAACTATAAGTATAGTGGGCTAATTAGGAATTGTGTTGGTGAAGGGTTTTTCATTTGTTGAGCCAACTTTTGTTGCTAAGTCTCCATATCCCCTGCCCTTACACACATTAATGAATATATAGAAGGAATAAGTATTAACCTTTGATATTAATCACGTTAGACCTTAGGCTAAGTAAATTCTTTCCTTAACTAAAACCCACTACACCCTCACCCTGTAGGAATGTAACTTTATTTGGGTGGCGTCTGTTTTGAGAATAATCAGCCCTGGAGAAATAAGTGTCCTGACTGACTGACAGCTGTCACAAGGAGAGGGTCGTAAATTGTCAGCAGGCCCCCCTGGCCAGAAGATGATGTAACACCCCTAAGACCTCTGTATACATTTGTGTGAAGCACCTGACTTTAATAAAAGTCAGGACTGCTGTCCCCACGTGACTTTTGTATAATATCTCAGTGTATAAAAACAGACTCTGGAAAATAAAGAATTGGGATCAGTTTCTCGAAATACTGGTCTCCCCATGTCACTCTCTCTCTCACTCTGGTTGAGTCTCCATCTGGAGCACCGAACCCACCATGCTTACTAATTATGCCTGGGCTTCTAAGATCCGACAGGGGAGGCCTCAGTGTCTCCTCTCCTTCGGGAGAACGGAAGGATGCCTGCGGCCTACGTAAGTGGTGCAAACTTCTTGTCTTGAAGTTTTATTGGTCTCCCGCGTAAACCAAGCTACTCAGCCTCTTTTCTCCACTGAATTTTCCTACTGAGCTATCCTCATCCTATTACTCTTTATATCTTTGATAAAATATTTAAATAAATAGGTCGCCGATGCCGTCCCCGCTTCGAATACCCTGGATCAGCCGGGGCAGGACCCCGGCACTTTGGCATTGCCCTTCTTTGGGATGTCATGTAGTCATGTATGGATGTGAGAGTTGGACTATAAAGAAAGCTGAGCACTGAAGAATTGATGCTTTTGAACTGTGGTGCTAGAGAAGACGCTTGAGAGTCCCTTGGACTGCAAGGAGATCCAACCAGTCAATCCTAAAGAAAATCCATCTTGAATATTCATTGGAAGTACTGATGCTGAAACTGAAACTCCAATACTTTGGCCACCTGATGTGAAAAACTGACTCATTTGAAAAGACCCTGATGCTAGGAAAGATTGAAGGCAGGAGGAGAAGGGGATGACAGAGGATGAGATGGTTGGATGGCATCGCCAACTCAAGGGACATGAGTTTGAGTAAGCTCTGAGAGTTGGTGATGGCCTGGCATGTTGCAGTCCATGGGGTCACAAAGAATCAGACATGACTGAGTGACTGAAATGAACGTCCTGAATTCTTTGGGATTGGAATGAAAATTGACCTTTTCCAGTCCTGTGCCCACTGCTGAATTTTCCAAATTAGCTGGCATATTTAGTGCAGCATTTTCACAGCATCATCTTTTAGGATTTGAAATAGGTCAACCGGAATTCCATCACCTCCACTAACCTTTTTTTTGTTTTTTGTTTGTTTTGATGCTTCCTAAGGCCCACTTGACTTTGCACTCCAAAATGTCTGACTCTAGGTGAGTGATCACACCATCATGGTTATCTGGGTCATGAAGATCTTTTTTGTATAGTTCTTCTGTGTATTCTTGTCCCCTCTTCTTAATATCTTCTTCTTCTGTTAGGTCCATACCATTTCTGTCCTTTATTATGTCCACCTTTTCATGAAATGTTCCCTTGGTATCTCTAATTTTCTTGAAGAGATCTCTAGTCTTTCCCATTTTTACTGTTTTCCTCTATTTTTTTTTTTTTTTTTTTTTGCATTGTTCTCCTAGGAAGACTTTCTTATCTCTCCTTGCATTCTTTGTAACTCTGGATTCAGATGGGTATATCTTTCCTTTTCTCCTTTGCCTTTTGCTTCTCTTCTTTTCTCAGCTATTTGTAAGGCTTACTCAGACAGTCATTTTACCTTTTTGCATTTCTTTTTCTTGCAGATGGTTTTGATCACTGCCTCCTGTACTATGTCATGAACCTCTGTCCATAATTCTTCAGGTACTCTGTCTATCAGATCTAATCCCTTGAATCTATTTGTCACTTCCACTGTATAATTGTAAGTAATTTGATTTAGGTCATACCTTGTTGAGACTGGCTCGACAAACAGGGTTTCCGAAAGCACGATACAGTGAGAGAATGAGAAACAAGACACAAAAATTCAGTGAAAAGTGAGGATCAGGGGACCGACACTGCTCCAAGGTGAAGGCGCTGGAACTGAATCCAAGCCAGCTTTATTATACTTTCAACCATGAAGGAAAGAATATGTGGGGAGTTAAACTATAAGTCATGTGGCCTTCAGGGCCAAAGAACAAAATGATCATTAACCATCGAGGAATTAAGAAACAGTAACTAACAAATCAGTAACTAAGACTAATATTCTTATCTATAGATTTTCCACCAGATACATAAAGCATGTGACTCTCTGAGATGCCAGTTGAGAAACAGTCTGGGGTCAGTTTTCCAACCCCATGATCATATCTTGTTTTCAGACTATGAACTGTTCCCTCTGGACTTGTTCCAAGAGTCTCATGCCTTATAGCATCCAGTTTATCAATAATTATAAATTTCTTTTGCAGCCCTTGCTGGGCCTGCTTTTCTTTTATTCTTCCTGTCTCCCACAATACCTGAATGGCCTCTCCCACAATACCTGAATGGTCATTTTCCCTACTTTCTTCAATGTAAGTCTGAATTTGGCAATAAGGAGTTCATGATCTGAGCCCAGTCTTGTTTTTGCTGACTGTATAGAGCTTCTCCATCTTTGGTTGCAAATATAATCAATCTGATTTTGGTATTGACCATCTGGTGATGTCCATGTGTGGAGTCTTCTCTTGTGTGTTGGAAGAGGGTGTTTGCTATGACCAGTGCGTTCTCTTGGCAAAACTCTGTTAGCCTTTGCCCTGTTTCAGTTTGTACTCCAAAGCCAAATTTGCCTGTTACTCCAGGTATCTCTTGACTTCTTACTTTTGCATTCCAGTCCCTGATGAAAAGGACTCTTTTTTTGGTGTTAGTTCTAGAAAGTCTTGTAGGTATTCATAGAACCATTCAACTTCAGCTTCTTCAACATTAGTGGTTGGGGCATAAACTTGGATTACTGTAATACTGAATGATTTGCTTTGGAAACGCACAGAGATCATTCTGTTATTTTTCAGATTGCGCCCAAGTACTGCATTTCAGACCCTTTTGTTGACCATGATGGCTACTCCATTTCTTCTAAGGGATTCTTACCCACGGTAGTTGATATAATGATCATCTGAATTACATTCACTGATTCCTAAAATGTCAATGTTCACTCTTGCCATCTCCTGTTTGACCACTTCCAATTTGCCTTAATTCATGGACCTAACATTCCAGGTTCCTATGCAATATTGCTCTTTACAGCATTGGACTTTGCTTTCACCACCAGACATATGCACAACTGGGCATTGTTTCCGCTTTGGCTCAGTCTCTTCATTACTTCTGGAGCTATTTCTCCACTGATCTCCAGTAGCATATTGGGCACCTACTGACCTGGGAAGTTCATCTTTCTGTGTCATATCTTGTTGCCTTTTCATACTGTTCATGGGGTTCTCGAGGAAAGAATGGTGAAGTTATTTGCCATTCTTCTGTCCAGTGGACCATGTTTTGTCAGAACTCTCTACCATGACCCATCTGCCTTGGGTGGCCTTACATGGCATGGCTCATAGTTTCATTAAGTTAGACAAGGTTGTGATCCATGTGATCAGTTTGGTTAGTTTTCTGTGATTGTAAAGCTGTATATCAATAACAAAAAAATATTTCCCCAATACTTGGAAATTATTCATATACTTTAAAATAACTCATGTCTTAAAGAGAAAATGAATTTTCTAATTTAATAAGCTAAAAAAACAATCGCAAATCATACCTAAAAAAATAAGAAAGAAAATAATAAAGATAACAGTATTAATCAATGAAGTATAGAAAAAAGCCAAAAGTTCTTTAAAAAATTAATGCAAATAATAAACTCTTAGCAAGACTGATCAAGAAAAAGAAAATTATGGTTAAAATAGTGCTCTCTGAATGGTTCAGTGGTAAATAATCCACTTGCAATGCAGGAGACACTGGAGACTCGGGTTCCATCCCTGGGTTGGAAAGATCTCCTGGAGGAGGGCATGGCACTTCAATCCAGTAGTCTTTCCTGGAGAATCTCATGGACAGAGGAACCTGGCAGACTACAGTCCATGGGGTCGCAAAGAGTGGAACACAACTGAAGTGACTGAGCATGGATGTACCATGCAGATGCCTGGGGAACCTCTTCAGAGAGAGTGAGAAAGAAGGGGGTGAGAATGTAGGAGGTCAGAATAATTTTAAGCTTTGTTTATAAATAGCAGACTACTAAAGTGACTAAGCACATATTAGGAATAAAAGTGATGGCATGGCTATAAATTATACAGATATTAAAAGATAGCAAAATTATTGTGAACAACTTAATGTCAATTTGATAATTTCATTGAAAGATGAAACTTATCAAACTTGACTCAAGAAGAAACAGACATTTGAGTTCTTATGCCTATCAAGAGAACTGGGGAGTGAGAGGTGCAAAAGTGGCTCAAGAAGGAGGGGACATATATACACTTATGACTAATTCCCACTGTTGTATGTCAGAAACCAACGCAACTTTGTAAAGCAATTATCATCCAATTAAAAATAAAACCAGAGAAAAATAAAGAAAGAAAATGGAATCCATTTTCTAAAACCTTCCCCCAAAGAAAACTACTGGCCCTAATGGTTTCTCTGATAAATCTTCCAAACATTTATGGAAAAAATAAATAACAATCTTACTAAATATCTTCCAGCGAACTGAAAAGAGTGGGACATTTCCCCATTCATTTTATTGCATGGATATTAGAATAAAGGAAATATACAGGCTAATCTTTCTTATAAACATTGAAACAAAATAATCTTAAATAACTAGAAATTGATTTTTTTTTAAATTATGACCTACTAGGATTTATTTCAGGAATGCAAGGGTAGTTTAACAAGAGAAAATTGATCAAAGGCTTCGCTGGTGGCTGAGTGGTAAGGAATCTGCCTCCAATGTAGAGTACGATCCATGGTGAGGGAAGATTCCATATGCTCTGAAGCAACCAAGCCTGTGCACTCCAACTATTGAGCCTGTGCTCTAGAGCCTGGGGACTGCAAATACTGAGCCTGCGTTCAGTCACTGCCATGAGAAGTTTGCTCACCGCAGAGTATAGCCCAGGGTCACTGCAACTAGAGAAAAGCCTGTGTACCAGTGAAGACCCAGCACAGCCAAAAATAAATACATTTTAAAATTATTAAAAAAAAAAAAAGAAAATCAATTTACTATTTACTATTAAAATCAATTTACTAAAATGCAATTTACTACATTAATATAATCACAGAGGGAGATTTTAATACATTTTCAGAAGTTGATATTTCATAGAAATAATAGTAGTAATATGAATAATGCATTTAATTAGCTTAATTCAGCACCTATATAGAATTTAGCATCTGACAAAGAACCTAAATTATTTTCAAGCTTACGCAAAAGACATTCTCTCAAATTGACCTTCTATGATGGCACTGTGGGATTCCCAACAGAGTCCAAAGAATTGATATCATACAGAGTATATTCAGTCACCAAAAACAATGAAGCATTGAAACATTTCAAACAATACATTTATTTGAAAGCAAGGCAACATTTAACAACTCGTGAGTTAAAGAGGTAATCTTGATTTTAAAAGTGAAATATTTAGTTTTGAATAAAACAAAGGAATTAAACATAAAAATTGTGTGATGTTGCTTTCATTTAAAAAGCATAATGAAAATACATGGGATAAGATTTCAAGGAGTTAGAAAAGAAAAAAAAAAAAAAGCAAACAGAAAGAATATAGGAAAAGGTTAAAAATCATAAGTAAAGAGAAAGAAATGATCAAATGCAAAAACTGATCATTTGTACAATAAAAGAAACATATCTGACAAAATTAACTGAGAAAGGGAAAGAAATAACAAGTAAATACTAAAAGAAATATGAAAGAGAAAATACTACAAGTACAGTTGAATTTTTAAGATTCAACAAAAGAATACCATGAAAAACTTTGACAATAAGTTTAAAAATTTAAATATGGTAATAAATACAAATTTAAAAGCTGAGCAATGAAAATGTTTAAAACTAACAGATTGAAAACTTTAAAAACTGGGTTAATAGTGAAAATCTAACCAGCTTAAGACAATCATACAACTGAATTTCTCCAAATCTAAAAGTAATAAATAATTCCTGTAATATACAAACTATTTCAGAGAATAGAAAAGGAGGTCAGTAATCTAAATCATTTTTAAAGACTATAATTATACTCTAATATTACTAATGAACATAAATGTGCAAATCATAAATAATATACAAACAGAATGTGACACACAACTACACAAATATATATGTATATACAAATATGTGCGTGCTTAAGTCAGTCAGTCGTATCCAACTCTTTGCAACCCCATGGACAGTAGCCAGCCAGGCTCTTCTGTCTATTGGATTTTTCAGGCAAGATTACTGGAGTGGGTTGCCATTTCCTCCTCCAGAGGATCTTCCCAACCCAGGATCGAACTTCTGTGTCCTGCGTCTCCTGCATTGGTGGGAGTGTTCTTTGCCACTGAGCCACATGGGAAGCCCCATGTATGTACAAATAAATCTGAGTAAATAAGATTTATACCAAGGAATAGGAATTCAGCATTAAGACTCTTTGGGCTTCCCTGGTGGCTCAGAGGTTAAAGCGTCTGCCTGCAATGCTGGAGACCTGGGTTCAATCCCTGGGTCCAATCCCTGGGTCAGGAAGATCCCCTGCAGAAGGAAATGGCAATCTACTCCAGTATTCTTGCCTGGAGAATTCCATGGATGGAGGAGCCTGGTGGGCTACAGTCCATGGAGTTGCAAAGAGTCGGACATGACTGAGCGACTTCACACATACTCACAATGTAATTTATCAGATAACAGGTAACAGGACTGTGGGGAAATGGGGGTAAAAAGGGGAATTCAACTTAAAAAGCAGTATTTATTTTATATTTTAAAAAGATCTGAAACAATTTTGATAAAATCGTATTCAGTCTGGGTAATTCATATATGTGCATTTATTACATTGTTCTCTGTACTTAGTTCTGACTTTTGAAAATTTTCACCCAATTCTCTACTAGGTTATAGCCAAGGTTTTCTGTATTAGCAATAAAGCTATTTTTTACTGTAGAAATCTGGTAAAAATCAACCTCTTACTCCTTTGATTCATTCAATTATAGTGAGGCTTTTTACCTTTGCTTATTAAAAAAAAAAAAGCCATCTGTATTGCTGTGAATAAGAAAATCAGATAAACCTCGAAGGTCATGAGCGACTTTCTCTGAGGTTTCGTTGTTCTTAACTCAGTTCAGGGATCTGAAATGATGCCTTTCTCTGAAAAAGAAGAGCTCATTTTCCTTTGGGAAAGTGCTGCTTTCTGTGTGTGAGGAAATAGCAGATCACAGTACCTCAGGCAGGTTGTGAGGTAAGGTGCCAGGCTTCATCATGTGGCAACTCCCCAGTGCCTTCTCTTTTAATGTAAGCATTTGATTCCATTCTAGGCCACTGGCCTCGTATAAGGCTGCCTCTGAGCCAGTGTCACAGATATTCATCTCCACATGATCTTCTTTCTCCTGACACACCATCTGTCTCTTTCCTTAGAGAGACACAGAGGAGAAGCAAAGATGGAATTTAATCACTGTGGTCTCTAGGCTACTCAACTCCCAACTTCTGAGCATCAGCTAAACTCTCAAATCTCTTTCCTGTGGGAAGGGAAAAGGAGTCATTTCTGCACTTAACTCAAACTCCACTTATTTTTTAAATGATTGATTCTCCTCTCTATCATTATCATCATCAAATTCAACTAAAATGATGGTGATGATGATGATGCCAGTTTCAGGAAACAGAAGACTTTTCCCAAGTCTCCATACTCACTGATTTTGTTTGCATGTCTTCGGCTTCTACTCTGGACTGGAGATGGCCTGAGAGGATTGAAGAAGATAATATATGTAAAAAACTTAGCCCAGTGCCTTACTCAACATAGGTATTCCACAGATGCTTGCCCATTATCTGTATCCCCAGTCCCATTCGAATCCTCTTTGATCTGGAGGATTAGAGGACTGGTTCCAGGGTCATTAGAGATTCCGGAGGAAGCAAGCAGACTTTGAATGGGCTCCCTAGCGTTTTTAGATGTATCTGGGTTATCCTTGGGTAGCACTGTCCTTACATCAGAGTAGGAGGACTCTTCCCTGGACCTCAGAATTGGGGTAGGCAAAACTTTCCCGTAAACTGCCAGAGTGTAAATATTTTAGGCTTTGCAGGCTATTTAGGGTCTCTGTCACACATTCTTCTTCTCTTTCTCTCTCTCTTTTTTACAACTCTTTAAAAAAAAATGTAAAAGCTATTCTAAGCTTATAAGCCATACACAGGCTGTGGGCTGGATTTGGCCCACACATGGGCCATAGCTCACTGATCCTGGCCAACCACCTGTGTGAGATTTCCTAGGCCGAAGGACTGGCCAGGGAATGTTGCTTGAGGGGAGAGGGATGGGTAGAGCTTGTTATGATGGTTGGCTGTCCATACACATGAATAGGAAGCCCCTTGTAGTAGAGGATGGAGGAAGAGATAGAGGGCTGTGCAGAGTCTTGCAGCTAGCTCTTGTATATATGGTGTTTTGTTCTGGTCTGAAACTCCACAGTGTCTAAGAATTTTAATTTTCTTTTTTTTTTTGGCCATGCAGGGCAGCTTATGGGATTTTAGTTCCTCGACTAGGGACTGAATCCAGGCCCTTGGCAGTGAAAGCGTGGAGTCCTAACTACTGGACTGCCAGGAAATTCCCTGCCCCACCTCCCTTTTTCTTTTCTTTTTTGCAAATTTTCAATTTAAAACTGGCCTTCAGGTAATATGTGTACATTTCTCATTGGAATATAGATTCTTATTTTGTTGAGTAGTCTGTTAGCTTAAGTTTGAAACTTCTGAAAACGTAGCTGTGGGTACATGGGTCTGTATCGGCATTCTTACTCCGGACCCTACAATGCTGAGAGCAGTCCTGTTTTAGGATTGGTGCTCTCAGTGCTCGCTCTCTGAAACAAACCCACCAAGTCCTAAGTCAGTTTCAGGATATCTTTAATGAATCTGATGCTGACATGTATTGCCAACAGTTGTGCTTTGCATAAATTATGTCCAACCAGAGAGTTTAAGAACTGAGCCAGTCTCTAAGCTGTCTCAGATGTTCTATCTTGATATACATAATCTAGGAGTCAATATTCCCAGATCCCCTAACTCAGTGTCACAAACTCAAATGCCTACAAGGGTCTGGGTATTTAAAATGAA
This sequence comes from Bos indicus, assembly GCF_029378745.1. Classification (NCBI taxonomy): domain Eukaryota; kingdom Metazoa; phylum Chordata; class Mammalia; order Artiodactyla; family Bovidae; genus Bos; species Bos indicus. The sequence goes on along the minus strand of NC_091760.1, from coordinate 74,976,110 downwards.
AGAAGCAGATGAGGTATCAGGAAAAAATATACACACTGAAGAGGAAGGCACATTCTAAACGGGGCAACTGCCACTCACCCCCAGTGACTGCAGTCGTAGAAGACTACTGGCCTAGTGCTGCCAAAGTTCCCTTTTCCTAAAAATAGACCAAGGGGCTTCCCCGGTGGTCCAGTGGTTAAGACCCCGCTTCCAGTGCAAGGGTTGTGGGTTCCATCCCTCGTTGGGGAAATAAAATCCTGCATGCTATAAGGCAAAAAAAAAAAAAAAAAAGGGGAACTAAAAAAGTGGGAAATACAAATTTATATATAAAATCTCTGAATTTTAAAAATTTAATGAGTAAAAATGTTAAACAATCCATGTTGGTCAAGCAAACTTGTCTATGGACTAGGTTTAGTCCGTGAATGAGGGTATGCCATTTCTACCTAATGTTTTTCTAATTGAATAAAAGGTATCCTCAGAGGGGGGCAGTCCCTCTGCGTGCTTACTAATCCAATATGTAACCTTCTTGTATGCACTGTAGGAAGTACAGTTATATATATAGTATATATATATATACTATATGTACGTATAAGTTCCTAGCATCATTATTCTCCATAGCCAACAAGAGGAAACAACCCGAACGTCCATCAACTGATGAATGAATAAACAAAATGTGGTATATCCGTGAATGTATATATATAGTGTGTATATATACATATATATACTATATACTATATATATATTCCCATATATATGGGAAGAGTACATGACTGTGAGTCAGGAGTCCTGAATAGCCTTCACCACCCTTTGAGAATGGAGCAAGCTACTTATCATAGTCTTTTGTTTCCTCAACTAGGGAGATTGACTAGATGATATTTTAGTGCCCTATTAATTTCTACATTTTAGATTTTTTAAAAATTTATAGTCAGAGATGTGACCTAAGTCACATTTAGACACTCTAAGCTTTGTTTCATAGCATTATACCACTGGAAAAGTGATTATAAATCTAAGCTACGTTTATCACATTTTTTTCAGATCTATATATGGTAATAGGGATTTATTGAAATTGAGTTTTCAAGTCACTTGCAAGACAGTACTATTAATCAACTGTCAATAGAAAATATCACCTGTATACTGTCATTTCACACATACGTAATAATTGTTAATATAAACAGTCTCTAATGTCCAGAAAGCCTATCGTTATCTTTTTTCCGGTGGAGAAAATGCTACAAGGATACAGAACAGATAAAAGTCCTGACAGCACATTTTTACTTTGTGTTTCCTGTACTTTGTCCTTGAGACGAAGCCCAGCACAATACCTCCTGGTTTCTCTGCTCCTAGGATAGATTGTTTAGACTCAAGCAATCTTGCAGATGTAATGGGTGGATTATAATTTACAAAAATGTGATAATGTGCCAGAGAGAATGGTGTCACGCTTTCTATCAACAAAGGATGAGACAAAGAGCATGTTTTTAAAAATCCTGAAGTATGTGCCAGGGGACAGCATAGAGCAGGTTTGGGGACAGGAGATTTTGGCAGACACATGCAGGGCCAGTCTCTATCAGTGATGAGAAATGTCAGGAGCTTTTCTTTTTTTCCCAAATGGTTTTTTTTTTTTTTTTCCTCTTTAAAAGCAATTTATTGAGAAATAACTTATAGAGTATAAAATTCTCCTGTTTTTACATATACATTAAAATCTAATTTTAGAAAATTTCTATCAGCCTAAGAAAAAACCTCATGCCCATTTACAATTCCTCCCCATTTCCACCCCCAGTTCCAGGGTGACTGCTTATCTACTTTTTGTGTCTAATTTGTCTTTGCTTGACATTTTATATGAAGAAATCATAGAATATATGTGCTTTTGTGTCTGGCTTCTTTCAGTTAGCCTAATGTTTTTGAACTTCATCCATTTATGGTACTTTCTTCCTTTTAATTGTTGAGTAGTAGTCATGGATATGGGCTTCCCATGAAGCACTAGTGGTAAATAATCTGCCTGAAATTCAGGAGATGTAATGAGATGCAGGTTTGATCCGTGGGTCAGGAAGATCCCCTGGAGGAGGGCCTGGCAACCCACTCCAGTATTCTTGCCTGGAGAATCCCATGGACAGAAAAGTCTGGTGAACTATAGTCCATAGTGTTCAAAGAGTCAGACATGACTGAAGCGACTTTAGTGTGTGCACACACACACACACATGCACGGATATACCACATTTTGTTTATTCATTCATTAGTTGATGGACATTCGGGTTGTTTCCTCTTGTTGGCTATGGAGAATAATGATGCTATGAACTTATACGTACAGATCTTTTTGTGATAGGAGTTATTCATGACTTAATAATTAAAGAATGAAGGTTTGTGGCTAAAGCTGTCTTTTTTGTTGTATAATAAAATTTGCTGTATAATAAATCAGTGCATATCCATATAACATCACTGTAACTTGTATCTTCTTTTGTAGGAGTGAATTTTCAGAAATCACACTGGCAAGTTGGAATAGCCTTGGGGGCAGTTACAGGAGTTTACCAGCATGTGAACATCATTTGTCAAGTGTGTTGCAGAAGAAAAAGGTTGAGAGTAGTTCTATTCAGTCACTCACTTGGCTGCCCTCATTTCTGCAGGGTTTATCTCTAAGTGGATAAGAGAATTTTTCAATGGACCTACAAGGGGACTGCCTTGGGTTAAGTCTTACAGGCTGCTTCTTTGTTTCGTTCAAGGCCAGATCTCTTTACAAGTTACATTTTCTTTTTCTACAGGAGCTGGCATTTTATTGTCTTTTTTTCACAGGTACTACTTGAAGATTTCTCTCTCAACCCTCTGCCCACCTTAATCCAGAGATGGTATTGGAGCAGTACACAGTTTCACCATCTTGCCTCCCTTGCCTTTACGTAAGGGTTTTATTATTAACCTCAGCGAGTAAATAGAATATAAACAAAGCAGTATGGGACAGTGGCAAAATTTTCTTATAGCATGACCTCAGAGCATCATTAGTATGTAAAGTCAGAGATTTCTTGGCTCAAATGGATTATTAGGACTAGGGTGAACTCCATTCCTCTGGTTTCCTTGACTCCCCTGCCCATTTCTGCTTACTCTCTAATAAATGTGGGGGAAATCAAATAAAGTCATTCTCTAACTGTAGTCCAAACATCTTTGCCTATCTAACTGTCAGCCTATATTTTGAACATTACTAACAGTTACAATGGGCTTCCCCAATGGGTCAACAGGTAAAGAATCTGCCTACAATGCAGGAGACACAGGAGATGTGGGTTCAATCCCTGGATGGGGAAGATACCCTGGAGGGAGAAAAGGCAACCCACTCCAGTATTCTTGCCTGAAATATCTCATGGACAGAGGACCCTGGAAGCTATAGTCCAAAGGGTCGAAAAGAGTTGGACATGACTGAGCACACCAGTTACAATGATTTTTTTCCTACAGTGATTAAAAGTCCTTTATTAAGAAGGCTTTGGACAGATACCAATTACAGCCCTGATAATATTCCATGCTTGGGGTCCTTACCTGTTTTTTCTTTGCTGTAGTTCACCATCATTTTAAACGCAATAGGCAGATCAAAAATTTGTCTTTATTTTTCAGGAGTAGCATCCTGAAAATTTTCTAGAATATAATGACGTTAATAGTGACAGAGAAGTCAGTAAGCTAAGAATGTTTGACATGACAGATAAGTTTTTTAAAATTTAAACCCAAACTTAGTGAGAGAGATCACAGTGATAGTATCAAGATACACAGACATCAGCAGGGGGGTTTTATGGTCACTCCTCTTTTTCTTATTCGTTGAATTAGAGTTCTTTTGGTTCTTCCGTTAGTCAGATCTGAGCTTGAGCCTTGGCTCTGCTTAGCTGCTACATCATCTTGAAATAGAGTGGCCAATGCTCCTAACGTGAACAGAGGGGTTTCCTGGGGACACGTGATTTTTTGTGGTGAAAGTGGGAGTCCCAGGCAAACTGGGTGAGTTGGTCACCCTAATAACAACATGAGAATTAAATAGCCACCTGAAGGTTGCTGTGAGGATTCTGAGCTGGCAGAAAGCCTAATCAAAATAAATTGTAAATAAATGGAAAACCTTTTTATTCAACTCATTTCAATAGTCTTCTGACTTGGTTTTATCTCCATCTGACATCTGCTTCAGTTGTTGAATCAAGCCTCCCAGAAAAACCAGAACCAAATTGGTATGGACTAGCACTTGTTTTTTTAAAGTGAAGATTGCTTTTTGTTATGATAAAATATACATAGCATGAAATGTATCATCACAACCATTTTAAGTGTGCAGTTCAGTAGTGTTAAGTACACTTACATCGTTGTGCAACCAATTTCTGTAACTCTTTTTATTTTGCAAAATAGAAGCTCTGTATCCTTTAAATCACAATTCTTCACAGCCCCTCCCTCTGGCCCTGGCAACCACTGTTCTATTTTTTATTTCTATGAATTTGACTCTACTTATATAAATTATATAGTATTTGTCTTTTTGTGACTAGCTTATTTTACTTAGCATAATGTCTTCAAGTTCAATCTATATTATGGCATGTGCCAGAATTTCCCTCCTTTTAAAGACTGAATAATATTCATTGTATGTATAGATCACCTTTTGTTTATACATTCAACTGCCAATGGATATTTGGGTTGTTTCTACCTTTTGGCTATTGTGGTGAATAATGCTGCTATGAACACGGGCATACAATATCTCTTTGAGCTCCTGCTTTTAAATCTTTTCAGTGTACGTCCAGAATTGGATTGGATGGATCCAAACTTTAATGTGCATACAGATAACTTCAAAATTTGTTGAGGTACAGATTCATTTTCAGTTGGTCTGTAATAGAGCTTAACAAGCTCCCAGGTTGTGGCAATGCTGCTGGTGGGTTGACCACACTTTGAAGTTCAAGGGCAGGGAAAAACAAAATAGCTTAGAAGTGAAAATACCTGAATTATGTACATTTCTGGCTCTGCACTAACTGGAAGTATGACCGTGGGTAAGTCATCTAAGCATGGCCTCTCAGGTGCCTCAGTGGTAAGGAATCTGCCTGCCAGTGCAAGAGACACAGGAGATGCAAGTTCAGTACCTTGGAGAAGGAAATGGCAACCCACTCCAGTATTCTTGCCTGAAAAATCCCATGGACAGAGGAGCCTGGTGGGTTACAGTGCATGGGGTCACAAAGAGTTGGACGTGACTGACCAACTGAGCACGCATGCATGCAAGTCACCTAAGCTGTCCAAGGCCATTTGGTCATTTATAAAATGACAGACTTGGGTTAGACAAGTTCTAAAGCTGTTTCCTGCTCTAACATTCTGTGCTATCATGTCTGCTTTAGATAAGTTTTATTTTCTTCTACATACTTGCAATGAAATACATGGAAAACAAGGATTCCTGTGGTCAAGTACTGGAATAATTGCCATCAGGTTTTGAGAGCCATGAAAATTAGATCAGTAGATCTAACAGATCAATAGATCTGTAAATTATTAGACCAGTGAGAAAATGAGAGTTAAATAGACTTGTATAGAAAGTGAGACATTCTCCTCCACTCTGTCAGTTCATATTTATGAATGTATTTATCAAATTCATCCTGGGCAGCCATTTCTATTTCAAAGAAAAGGAAGCAGAAAAATTTCATGGTGAACCATGGGAAAAAAACTTTGATCAGACACAGTATTAAAAAGAGAGTTGAATATAGTTTAGTTGCATATAATTTTATGATTCAAGGTGAAAGGGAAATTAGCTAAAGATTCTCAACAAAATTCCAAGGCTATTTGTATGTGCAATAAAGTTTCAGCTGTAATCCACCCAGTAATTCCACTTTGGGGTATTATACTGAAATCAGGGAGAAAACTGTGGCTTTTACTATTTGCTCATGTGTAAATGCTCCTACATGACCACTTTGAATCTTCCAATGTGACATCAAATGGCTAGCAAAACTTGTGAAATTTTAACAATCAGCTTTCATGAGCCACTAGAAACCAACTCTAGCATAACACTGAAAAGTAAGTTTCCTATCATTATGTTATTGGAATTAGATAGGAGAAACCTTTCTAATAACCTGCTTTCTCCCTCTATTGCAGTGGTTCTCAACTCTGGCTGAGTATTAACATCAACAGGGCAACATTTAAAAAGCAATAATAGTCAGTCAACCAATTGGGTTGGTTCACCCCAACCCAATTAAATCAGAAATTCTTGGGATTCTGAGGCACTGGCAAAAATCTCCCTCAGGTTTTAATGTGCTCCCAAGAAAAAAGCAACAGTATTCCTGCCATTAATGCCATGACACCAAACTATCTGGTTATATTCAATATTTCAGTTCCTTCCTCCTGCCAAGAGAGCACTAACAGAGCCAAAGAGTAAAATTTGTAGAAGTGAATGAAGATTTCCCAACCTATCAGATAATTTTGTGTGGACTACGGGGATTTCAAACCCACTGCGAGATGCTGATGTCTTGACTAGGTCACAACTGATCTAATGTGGTTGACCAGACTGTAGGACTTATCCTAAGGCTGAGTAACTAAAAGGAACCAATAGTTTAAAAAAGGAAAATAAAAACTGAAGAGAGTGGTGGCAGTTATGTCTTTTGAATGACAGTCTTGCTATTCGAAATGCTACTCTTCATAACTGGTCCTGGCAGAACTATATGGAGAGCACGGAAATTGGGATTGAAGAGTGGAAGAGGTGGGAAGACATGAAGTTGTAATAAAAGAAGGTGAAACTAAGTGTAGGCTGCTGGAGAAGAGAGTGACAGATCAGTGGAGTCATGGGGCCATCCAAGGGCAGAAGATCTTAAGGAACAAATGATGCATATGATGAGAAGTCACCCCTTAATGATGGCAAGGGGTTGGTGGAGGAAAGAGGGAGAGAAAGAGAACAGTAATACAACTTGTGATATTTACTGAGCATCTATCCTGTGCTAGGTATGTCAGGAGGTATTTTGTATGCATTTTCACACTGAAATCTCAAACCAGTCTTATGAGGTAGTGACTATTATTATCACTTCTATTTTATAAGTGAGAATTAGGGCTTAAAGAGGCTATGTATATTTCCCCAGCAGAGACTGTGTGTTGTAGCTGTAACTAGTTTTCAAAGGCAAGATCCTGACCCCAGAATCCATTCTTTCAACCTCCACACTTCTGCCATTTGTTAAATACCTATCATGTCCTCGCCATTGTGCAAGATGAGTTATCTCCTTCAATCCTACAAAAACTCTGACATTTTGTTGTCCTAGTTTTTACACACAGACTACTAAGACAGCAGTTAAATGATTTCTCATGGTTGCAGTAGGTAGAAACAGTAGGGCCAAAATTCAAATTTGATCATAGCACCAATGAATAATTGAATCCAAAAGTCCTGGTGACAGTGTTTTTGAGGATTTGGGGGAAATGTCATGAAGGTTGGTAGGTAACTTGGCTAAAAGTGGGAAAATATCAGATAACTGGATAGTGTGATTTTCAAATAGAGGGAACAGGACTTCTATTTTTGGCTGTGGCAAGAAAACAGGCACCAGATTTGCCATTTTGCTGCAGTTATACAACTGCCAAAAAAAAAAAAAAAAAAGTGAGAGAACTGTTTGTAGGCATCTGACCCCTGAAAATAGAATAACACAAGAAAAGAGTCCTTATACAAACTGTTTCAGAAGCTAGAGGAGAAAATGCTTACCAATTTATAAGTTGTAAAAGAAAAAAAAAATGAAGAAGAATGGAGGTGGGGAGGGAGGCAGAGAGGAAGAAAGGAAGGAAATAAATTAGACTTATCAAGATTAAAAATTTATCATGATCTGTGATGGCCTAGAGGAGCGGGATGGGGGTGGGGTGGGAGGGAGGTTCAAGAGGAAGGGAATATATGTATATTTATGCTTGATTCCTGTTTTGTTCATCAGAAATCAACATAACATTACAAAGCAATTATCCTCCAATTCAAAGTAAACTTTTAAAAATGTATGATGAAAAAATATTATTAAGAAAGTGAAAAGGCAAACCATAGGCTGGGAGAAATTATTTGCAATACAGATGTCTCACAAAGACATATGTATATGCAAAATATATAGAGGATTCAACATAAAAAGACAAGCAACCCAATAAAAATGGTTTAAAGACAAACAAACACTTTATAAAAGAAGATAAACACATGGCCAAAAACACATGGAAAAGATTATTATCATTAATTACTATGGAAAGGTACATTAAAATTAGCATGACATACCTTTTTATACTCCCTCAGTTCATTTCAGTCACTGTGTTGTGTCTGACTCTGCGACCCCATGGACTGCAGCACACCAGGCCTCCCTGTCCATCACCAACTCCCAGAGCCTACCCAAATTCATGTCCATTGAGGCGGTGATGCCATCCGACCACCTCATCCTTTGTCATCCCCTTCTCCTCCTGCCTTCAATCTTTCCCAGCATCAGGGTCTTTTCAAATGAGTCAGTTCTTCACATCAGGTGGCCAAAGTATTGGAGTTTCAGCTTCAACATCAGTCCTTCCAGTGAACACTTAGGACTGATCTCCTTTAGGATGGGCTGGTTGGATCACCTTGCAGTCCAAGGGAATCTCAAGAGTCTTCTCCAACACCACAGTTCAAAAGCATCAATTCTTTGACGTTCAGCTTTCTTTATAGTTCAACTCTCACATCCATACATGACTACTGGAAAAACTATAGCCTTGACTAGATGGACCTTAGTTGGCAAAGTAATGTCTCTGCTTTTTAATATGCTGTCTAGGTTGGTCATGACTTTCCTTCTTTTAATTTCATGGCTGCAGTCACCATCTGCAGTGATTTTGGAGCCCAAAAAACTAAAGTCAGTCACTGTTTCTACTGTTTCCACACCTATTTGCCATGATGTGGTGAGACCAGATGCCATGATCTTAGTTTTCTGAATGTTGAGCTTTAGGCCAACTTTTTCACTCTCCTCTTTCATTTCCATCAAGAGGCTCTTTAGGTCTTCTTCACTTTCTGCCATAAGGGTGGTGTCATCTGCATATCTGAGGTGATTGATATTTCTCCCGGCAATCTTGATTCCAACTTGTGCTTCATCCAGCCCAGCATTTCTCATGATGTATTCTGCATATAAGTTAAATAAGCAGGATGACAATATACAGCCTTGACATACTCCTTTGTCTAAAATAAAATAATTGCTACTTCAAGTATTTGTGATGAAAATTCAAAACTATACAGTTGCTTGGAAAACAATTTGCCATTTCTTTAGAAGTTATGCATATACCTTTCATATGATCTAGTAATTCCATTTATGTCCATAGAGATACCTATGCATTTGATATATAGCACTCTTTCCGTAATAAGCAAAACATGGAACAACTGAAGTGTTCGTCAAGATGTGAGTGAATAAATAAATGTTGGTACGGTTATGGGATTTCCCAGGTGCACTAGTGGTGAAGAACCTGCCTACCAATACAGGAGACAAGACGTGGGTTCGATCCCTGGGTAGGGAAGATCCCCTGGAGGAGGGCATGGCAGTCCACTCCAGTATTCTTGCCTGGAGAATCCCATGGACAGAAGAGCCTGGTGAGCTACTGTCCACGGGTTGACAAAGAGTTGGACACAACTGAAGTGACTTAGCATGCAAGCACACAATAGAGTATTGTGTGTGTGTGCTTAGTTGCTCAGTCATGTCCAGCTCTTTGCGAGGGATAGACCCCAGGGATCAAACTGGGATCTCCTGCATCAGCAGGCGGATTCTTTGTCAGCTGAGCTAACAGGGAAGCCCACAATAGAGTACTATTCAGCAATAAAAATGAATTAACCACTGACAAACTCCCCAGCACAGAAAAATCTCAGAAACATTATATTGAAACAAGATAAGCTTAGCACAAAAGAATATATACTGCGTGATTCTAGTGATAAATTCTGACACATAGATACAGATGTATGAAGATTCCCAGGACACGCTCTGAAAGTCTCTAAGTTTTGTTTCTCTATAGCTCTCTCTTCTCTAGTACTGCCTTATGGAATCTAGCAGCTTTAGCCTCTTTAAAAGCCCAGGTCAGGAGTCATGGGCTCCACTTAGGTTCCCCCACCGGTGCCCCAGCCTGGAAACTCTCTCTAAGAGGTAAGAAGGGACCATCACAGGGCTCATCTAATTTGTTTCCATGCTCAAGTATCACTGTCCTTGGTTGCTTGATGGTCAGTGACTTGACCATTGCTTCATATGTTCTGTCTCTTTATTTCCCAAGAGGGAGAATGAACTGGTCCCCATTATTTTATCTTGGCTGGAAGCAAATGTCTCCTCAATATGCCCTGGATCGAAATTCGATCTTCTCTAACTCTCTACCAGAATCTCAGTTAAGCAACCATATGATAGAATTTTTATCCATGGAACTCCTTGAAATCTTCCTGTTTGGTTGAAAGTCATTTTGTTATACAAGCTCCCTGTTTCAGTTTAAGTATATATTGTTTGTGAAGCCATCAACATCTAGACTCTTTGTGTTCTGGCTCCTGACATGTTGCCTGTAAAATGTCATGCTTTCTGTTTTTCATTTAGTATTCCTCCCTGTGGCAGCATGGTCACCTGAGTGCATATTCACAGGAGCTAGTTCCAGCTCTACCTTTAATAAACAGTCTGACCTTGGGCACTTTCCTTTACCTCCCTCTGCCTCAAATTTCCCTTTTATGAAGTGGTTTGGGAATGGGTGGAGTAAATAATGATTTCCTTTCCAGAGTTAATATCCTTTACTTCTAACTTGTGTCATGTCGTAATCATTTTGACATAGCTCTGGTCCCCTCAGCACTTTCATCTGCTGTGAACCAAGGCTGAGACATTTTGAAGGACGCAGGAGGATTTAATCCATCCTTGTTTCCTCCCCTCTCTTCTACTGTCTGCAAGGAACAGTGGTTTATGGCAGCTTTTCCCTCCATCGTCCTCCAGGGACAGAAACAAGAGGCTGGAGTTAGCAGGAGGGATCTCTTTAGTGACCTCCTTTATTCAGAATAACTGGCTCTCCATTTGTCTTGGTTGGAAGAGCCAATCAGCAGACTTGGGAGCCTGGGTTCTTTCGCATTCTTCCTTGGCTGATCAGTGATTCATAGAGTCCATTAAAATGCCTGGATAACCAAAAGCTCAGTTTTCCCAGACGGAGGCTGCTTGGCAATGAAGAGCTTATTTCTCCCTCTTAGCAACCACTGAAGAGTCAGCACTTGTAGCCTTGGAGGAAGTACATCTAAGGACACTTTGTTAATCTCTCTGGCACTGCCTGGTGGCCCTGGTCCAGCCGCTCCCTAGTCAGTGTTAGGGTTTCTGATGGCTCAGGCATTGATGAGCAATTGTGCTGACGATGTAGGGGGAGGGAGCTTATTGCTTCTAGGCTCTGTAGGAGAACATGTCAGAGCTATTTATGGGGAGTCCTTTTCCTACAGTTTGGAAGTCTGGGCAATTACATGCTTTCTTTTTCTAATGTGTAGTTCAAAATATAGTGAAGTGATTTTTAAAACATGAAGGTTACAAATTTATATATCAGTGGGGGTGTTTAGGTTTTTCTATTTTCTAAACAGTGAGATCAAAGGCTATTGATGATGGGTCTCTTTCACCAACATTGCTACAACTGTGCTCTGTATGCTGTAAAATTTCTGTGTGAGAGGTTTGTGTCGTTACTGCAGAATTCCCTGATTTACTGTATTCTCTATTTTCTGATTCTGCTAAAGAAGAATTTTCTTTTCAATGTCTTTCTCAGTTGCCTGGTGCCGTGTCCGGCTCCATTCTTGATACTGATTTGATTCTTCTTCTTACTCCTACTCTCTACTTCTTACTTATTTCAGGGATTGTGTCCCAGCCTCTCCTTTCTTCATCCTCCCTGCCTCCACTTTGACAGCTCCATCTACCAGTAAAAGGCTGGCTTCTCAGAGCTCTCCTCTCGAGTGTCCTCTGTTGCCCTCAGCTGCCCTGGGGACTGGATTGAGATCCAGTCACTGCTAACTTGTTACAGCTCGTTCCAGCCACATCCTAACAACAACAGCAACTGTGATTGCTCCTGTCACTGTGGACCAGATCTCTGTGAACATTCCCTTTAAACCTTTCAACAACACTATGAGGTAGTTATTGTTTGCATAAACCAGCAAACGAAAACTTAGAGAAGTTAAGCAACTTTCCTCAGTATATGCCTTAGTAAGCAACAGAACCAGAATTGCAACCAGAGTCCACTAGCTCACAGAGCTTACTGGGTTTCAACAACACTGAAATGTTTTTCTTGAAGTAGACATTTTGTATTTCACAGATCACTAACCAATAAACACTTTGGTGTAGGCCAGGGAGAAGGAATTATAATGAAGGATTTTCTTCATAATAAAGTAAACCTATTTCTTAAATACAGATAAGCACACCCAATCCAGGGGGAGTTTCCGGTCTAGTGGGTGAATGTAGACTGAGATTGGCTTCACTTATTTTCAGTGTTGTTCTGACCTATGTAAACAGTAGGGCTTCTCAAGTGGTGCTAGTAGTAAAGAACCTGCCTGCCAATTCAGGAGACATAAGAGACACAGGTTCTGTGCCTGGGTTGGGAAGATCTCCTGGAGGAGGGCATGGAAACCCACTCCAATATTCTTGCCTAGAGAATCCCATGGACAGAAGAGCCTGGTGGACTACAGTCCATTGGGTCGCACAGAGTTGGACACAACTGAAGTGACTTAGCACCCATATGTAAACAGTAAGTTTACCTTAACAGAATGTTACTAGCTCCTCTGATCTAGGCACTGTAGGTAGAAACTTTCACATACACGGCAGCGTGTAACACATGCACACAATCAGATTAAACGACTGGTGTATACGGGACACATGGTATCACTCAGTAAGGGCCAATTTCAATCATGCTTCAGTCGAAGGCAAAGAAAGATTTGGATTAAAAATAAACAAATATGGACATGTTTTCATATTTAAATAAATCAGTAAGTGGCTTGGTCAAGACATTTAAACACTGTGAACTTAGGATGGCAAGCTGCTTTCTATTCAATAATTCAACCAGACCTTAACCTCCTGTCTAGATTCTGTGTACATGAAGCATCTCAGAAATATGCTATTAATAGATAGAGCAAGGGCAATGATAATGAAATCTACATAACTGTATTTTTATGACACCTTTCAGAAAGGCACTTTGTTTTCTTAGAGGAGTGATTATTCAGACTATTTTGGGATAGGTCACACTCTCTTGACAGAAGGGCTTTCAGAGGTGAGCTCTTCAGTGGGAAAGTTCCTGACAAAACTGTGAGTTTCTTTTTGACATTAACTTAACACTAGGTTATAACCTTGATTCTGAACTCCACAGGACAAAAGTTGCTGGGGAAGGTAAAAGGTTTAGAGCCTAACATAAGGATGTTTACTTATTTAATGTAAAGTATCTAATAACATAAAGGATTTGCTTTTTCCACTTTATTATCCAACAGACATTTTTTAAAAAGTGGACAATAATATTCAAAGAGCCCCTTTCTGCTATTCTCTGTGTATGCAAAATAAATGTTTTGAGTTTCATTACCTAAAGTATTGCTTCATCCTTGGATACAGGGAATAAACAAGCACATTGTTCTTTAATTCCTAACCTACTAGCCTGTTAATTAATCACGTATAATGTGGTGGTGGTGGTTTAGTCTCTAAGTTATGTCCAACTCTTTGTGACCCCATGGACTATATATAGCCTGCCAGGCTCCTCTGTCCATGGGATTCTCCAGGCAAGAATACTGGAGTAGGTTGTCATTTCCTTCTCCAGGGGATCTTCCCAACCCAGGGATCAAACCCAGGTCTCCTGCATTGCAGGCAAATTCTTTACCAACTGAGCTATGAGGGAAGCCCAATCATGTATAATGGTAGTATCCAAATCAGATATTTTAGAAAAGTTTAGTCATTCTATAAAAATCACCACCATCTTCCTCAAAGCCATCCCAATTGGATTTATAATTCTGGCAAAATAATGTGTTTGCTATACAAATTCAGTATCAAGACTCACAAGCCATTTTGTTATTATGTAAATTCTGGAACTGCAACCAGTCATCTTAGAGGCATTTAAGCTTTTCAAAAGATTAAAACATCAATTTAGTAAAAAAAAAAATGTACTCTTTATTAATAATCAATGTCTAGAGATGGTAGCAGTGAGAGTAGTCTATAATTAAAAACTAAAATATCCAAAGTAATAAGGCAAAGCTTCAAATTCTTCTCATATACACCTTACCCTGTCACTCAAAGCTGTCCACAGCTAATCCATCTAGTTTCCTTGCAATATCAACCATGTGATCACACATTCCACACTCCAGTCATAATAAACTCATACCTCCTGACCTCTCAGCTTTTGCCACTTCTATTCCTTCTACCTGTAATATTACTTAGTGCCCACTGTCCATCAGCTGAACTCTTACCAGTTTTAAGGCTCAGTTCCAAATCTCTGCTAAAAACTACTTAATCCTTTAACTCCCTGTGTCCCAACCCCCACTTCAGTCAGCTGAAATTAGATACTTCCTTCCTTAGATTTTCAGGGTCATTCCTATTCCTTGTTTGTAACTTATTAAATTAATTTCCTTGGGACTGAGATTAATATAATTTATTTCATAGCATTTCTGTCTCTATCGTTAGATAACAAGCTCACTGAGGTGAAGAAGACTGCACTGAGCATCTCCTTATCCCTCCGGGCTCATATCGGCTGGTTAAACTGAGTTGGATTGATGATACAACTTTTAGTGTGAGCAAATTCCATAAAAAACATTCTTGAATAATAGCACAAAAGTATTATATAAGAGTTTGGCAGATTACCCTTGGTTTGTTAACCACTTTTCTTTATGTAAATCACAAAATCTGTAAAGTAAGTTTCCATTTCATTTGAAAATTCCACAGTAAATATAATTAGCTAATGCAAAGTGTCCTGTCATTGAAAAGGTCACTTCCAAAAAAGGAAACCCTTATCATAATTAGCCGTAACGAGGCTTTATTTTTAAGGTTATTACCTTTTTCTGACTTGCTCTTTAATTTGTAACACTGTTTAACTGTTAAAAATACTTACAATTTTAGCTCTACCAATCTTAGTAGATGAAAACCATTCATTGACAACACTATGCCTTC
This sequence comes from Bos indicus, assembly GCF_029378745.1. Lineage (NCBI taxonomy): Eukaryota > Metazoa > Chordata > Mammalia > Artiodactyla > Bovidae > Bos > Bos indicus. Next base: position 74,961,102 of record NC_091760.1, on the reverse strand, counting down.
TCCTAGAGAGAGCTAAGTGGGATTTCCATATTTTAGCATCCTTTTACTAGGTGGTAAATTGTTTTAGTCTTGTCCTACTCCTTGAGACCCTATGGAAAGTAGCCTGCCAGACTCCTCTCTCCATGGGATCCTTTAGGCAATAATACTGGAGTAGGTTGCCATGCTCTCCTCCAGGGGATCTTTCCAGCCAAGGGACTGAACCGTCATCTCTTATGTCTCCTGCATTGGCAGGCAGGTTCTTTACCACTAGTGCCACCTGGGAAGCCCCTTTTACTAGGCAGGGCTGTAGTTTCTTGGAGGTTAAGTAACTCATTCTCAGAAATGTTTATTTTCCTTTCTCTGTATGATATTTCACAAATAACTACCACGTAGTCGGCAAGGTTCGTCTAGTCAAGGCTATGGTTTTTCCTGTGGTCAGGTATGGATGTGAGAGTTGGACTGTGAAGAAGGCTGAGTGCCAAAGATTTGATGCTTTTGAATTGTGGTGTTGGAGAAGATTCTTGACAGTCCCTTGGACTGCAAGGAGATCCAACCAGTCCATTCTGAAGGAGATCAGCCCTGGGATTTCTTTGGAAGGAATGATGCTAAAGCTGAAACTCCAGTACTTTGGCCACCTCATGAGAAGAGTTGACTCATTGGAAAAGACTCTGATGCTGGGAGGGATTGGGGGCAAGAGGAGAAGGGGACGACAGAGGATGAGATGGCTGGATGGCATCCCTGGCTCGATGGACGTGAGTCTGAGTGAACTCCGGTAGTTGGTGATGGACAGGGAGGCCTGGCGTGCTGTAATTCATGGGGTCACAAAGAGTCAGACACGACTGAGCAACTGATCTGATCTGTATGATATTTTTAAAAAATATTTAATCATCACCCTCAGCGATTATTCCTTAATTCTCCTGGGTCTTTTCTCTAATTCAGTGGTTCCCAACAGAGAGTAATCGTGCCTGGGTTTTGCAATCTCTGAGATTCTGCTCCAGCCTCTCTTTTCTTCCTCTTCCCTGCATCCATTTTAGCAACTCCATCCACCTGCCCACAAGTTTTCCACTCTGAGAATATTCTCAGGCACTATTTGGAAGCCATGTTGATGGTTCTGATGAGGGGATATCACTATTGGCATCACATGGGTAAAGTCTAGAGGTGCTACTAAGCATCCTATAATGCACAGTACAGTCCTCCATAACAAAAAATAATTCAGTTCCAAATGTTAATGATCCTGCTCTAGATGATCTTCAGTGATAATAAGAACCAGTCAGTCATTTTCTATATACTTTCTTTATAATAACTATCTTAGGTGACTATTAGTGTCTTTCTGTTCACTTGTTTAACGTTCTCATGGCAATCACTAAATAAAGACGACAGACTCCTCTAATAATTCCCACCTGGAAGTTAAGGCCTTTGTTCTGTTCTTAGTATTTGTATTGTTTTCTTTTCATAAATGTTAAATTTCCCTCCCAACAGGTTCTTTAATTATAGAAGCAACCATCCCAACTATGTTTATGTACCATTACACTTAGAAATTAACAGTAATTGCTACCTAAAGGAATTGCCAGTCAATCCTAAAGGAAATCAATCCTGAATATTCATTGGAAGGAATGATGCTGAAGCTCTAATACTTTGGCCACCTGATGCAAAGAGTGGACTCTTTGGGAAAGACCCTGATGCTGGGAAAAGTTAAGGACAAGAGAAGAAGGGGACAACAGAGGATGAGATGATTGGATGACCTCACTGACTCAATGGACATGAATTTGAGCACACTGCAAGAGACAGTGAAGGACAGGGAAGCCTGGCGTCATTCATGCCTTAGCGACTGAACAACAGCAGCAACCTAAAGGAAATTTGTTTTAGCAAGAAAACCATATGCATAAGCTAATAGGTTCTTGCTGCTGTTCTTTGGACTCAGTGGACTTCCAAAGTAATCCCTCTTTGGCTACATTTGGGACACTATGGCTAGACCTGTTGTAAGTTCTTCCGAAGATGCAATAGGAAATATGTAAGTATAGCAGGAAAAGAATTTCCATGTGTGTTAGGAAGTATACTTCCATACTGGAGCTGCCCTTCTCCAGCCAGAGTAGAAGAAAAAAGTCTTCATGCGTTGTTCTACAGATTTAAGTGCTAAGGCGATTCCCCTTCCTCCCAAAGGGAGAGTCAGGTCTCTGAGCTCTGCTTCCCCCAGCAGATTTCACGTTCTCCACTGGTTACATTGGTCACTGAACATCCAGGAAACCTAGGAATGTATAGTTAACGTCTGACACAAATACAATCTTAAACCCAAGTCTGAGTCATCATATTTTAGGTTTTAGGACCCATGCCAAGCTTTGTGTTCTGTCCTAGATCAGTTCCTCTACATGGACAACTTGGGCTCTGCATCTAATCTCCAGAGCACAGCCAAAAATAACTCCATATTTATAGCATTTTTATTCAGGGACTGAAACTACTTTGTATGAATCCATTTTTACAAATTTTTCAGAACTAGCAGTTGACACTCCAAAGGGTCCTGGGATTCTTTCTGAACCCTACTTGTATAATATTAGAAACAGGATTAATTTGTCTAATTGTTGTTGTTTAGTCACTAAGTTGTGTCCAACTCTTCTGTGACTCCATGGATTCTAGTCTACCAGGCTCCCCTGCTCATGGGATTAACCAGGCAAGAATACTGGAGTGGGTTGACTTTTCCTTCTCCAGGGGATATTCCCCACCCAGGGATCGAATCCCAGTCTTCTGTATTGCAGGCAGATTCTTTACCACTGAGCCTAATAATGAGAAAGCGGAGTCCTTTCTCGTTATTAAGACTCACTTAATAGGATGAAGGCAAAATGAAGATGGCTCCTGGGATTCATGAAGGGAAATGCCAACCATGTGTGTTATCTGTGTTGGTATCAATTCTTTTGGAGAAGGATTTGAGTTAATGTGTCTGCTCTTCTTAGGATTACAATGTATAATTAAAAATTTCTCCCAAATCCCCTTAATTAGGGCTTCTCACCCTCCTGTGCCTCATTCAAAATACTCAGCTACCAGAGAACTACAACAAAATATTCAGACTGTTTTCCTTGAATCCAATGATCTATTATTCTTGATGAGTGTGAAGTGGACTTTTGCAAAGTTCTAACTTTCAGGCTAAATCCTTTATGATTAAAACTTGATGACCCAATAAACTAGATGCTTGTTCCAAGATCTTATTTATTAATTTTGTTTTCATCTTAGGATATATCTATGATTGAGCTAAAGGATTTTGCTTTTATTTTAGAAAAAAGCAATGACTCACTTCAGAGGAATTTCAGAGGAAGAAGCATAACTAAGATTGCTGTAAGTTCAACTTAGTCCTTGGTTTCTAAGTCGCCCCACTTCCCTGCCAAGTTCACATAACCCACAGACACACTGCTGCTGCTAAGTCGCTTCAGTCATGTCCGACTCTGCGCGACCCCATAGACGGCAGCCCACCAGGCTCCCCTGTCCCTGGGATTCTCCAGGCAAGAACACTGAGGTGGGTTGCCATTTCCTTCTCCAATGCATGAAAGTGAAAAGTGACAGGGAAGTCGCTCAGTCGTGTCCGACTCTTCGCCGCCCCATGGACTGCAGCCCACCAGGCTCCTCCGTCCATGGGATTTTCCAGGCAAGAGTACTGGAGTGGGGTGCCATTGCCTTCTCCGACAGACACACTAACCGTACTTAAAATTCTATAAGACTAACCTTGTTTTAAGCTTCCTATGAACAGAATCACATAGCATGTATTATTTGTTCCTAGCTTCTCTGACTCAGAAATCAACACGGAGTTATTCAAGTTGTTGTTGCGTATAGCTGTAGTTCATTAATTTTTATTGAGTATAATATTTCATGAAATGAATTTATCACAGTGTATATATTCACTCATTCATAAATGGGCCTTTGGTTTGCTTCTAGTTTTTGTTTCTAGCTATTACACATAAAGCTACTATGGCAACAGGAGATGAAGCTAGAAGACATTATGTTAAGTGCAATCAGTCAGTCACAGAAGAGGAAGTGCTGGATGATTCTTTATGTGAGGCATTTAAATAGTCAAAAGTGTAGAAGTAGAGAATAGAATCATGGCTACTAAGGGGGTGGGTTGGGGAGTTATGGGGACCTGTTGTTCAACGCGTATAAATTTAAAGAAGAAAAGGTGAAGATTTATATGATATGAAGAGAAAAAAAATAAGTAAGTATGTGAGGCAATAGATTTGCTAATTAGCTTGCTTGTAGCTATTACCCCTGGAGAAGGCAATGGCACCCAACTCCAGTACCTTTGCCTGGCAAATCCCACAGACAGAGGAGGCTGGTAGGCTGCAGTCCCTGGGGTCTCGAAGAGTCAGACACGACTGAGTGACTTCCCTGTCACTTTTCACTTTCATGCATTGGAGAAGGAAATGGCAACCTACGCCAGTGTTCTTGCCTGGAGAATCTCAGGGACGGGGGAGCCTTGTGGGCTGCTGTCTATGGGGTCACACAGAGTCGGACATGACTAAAGTGACTTAGCAGCAGCAGCAACAGCAACAGCTATTACCCCACAATGTATACATAAATCAGAACATCAAGTCACATACATTAGGTACACATATAATTCCTATTTGTCAACTACCTCAAGAAAGCTGAAAAAACAAGTATTTGAAAGCTCAAAATGTAAATTGTTTTTAAAAAATTGCTATGAACATTACCATATGTATCTTTTGAGGTCCATATACTCACTTTTCTATTGAATACACACTTAAAAGTAGAGTTTCTGAATTAAATGACACGCGTATTTTCAAATTTCTTCTTATTTTCAACTTTAAAGAATGGTGCCAAGTGGTCTTTTATGGTAGTTGTACAAATTTTCTTTTAAGCTAACATCTGAGGGTTCTTATTGCTCCAGTCTTTCCCATGGTTGGGAGATGCACTCTTTAGTTTTAGTCACTCAGCTGGGTGTTTAGTCGTATCCTATTGTGTTTTTCTTTTTGTTTTGGAAAGCTTTAAATTTATAGAAAAGTTTCAAAGATAGGATAGAGAGCTCTATATGCTCTTCATTGGCATTATATCTTCATAATCACGACATGGGTTTACCTGGTGGCTCGGGCAGTAAAGAATCTGCCTGCAGTGCAGGAAACACAGGAGATGTGGGTGAAATCCTTGGGTTGGGAAGGTCCCCTGGAAAAGAGAATGGCTATCCACTTCAGTATTCTTACCTGAAGAATTCCATGGACAGAGGAGTCTGGTGGGCTACAGTCCATGGGATCACAAATTGAGAAATTAATATGGGTACATTACTATGAGCTAAACTCTAGTAAAATTTTTACAAATGTGCAGTTCATCTGCTCTAGAATCTAATCTATGATATAATATTGCATTCGATTATCATAGTCCCTTTGTCTCCTCTGGTCTGTGATGTATAGTTTCTTGGTTTTCCTAGTTTTTAATGTCCTTGGCAGTTTTGAAGAGTACTGGTTAGATATTTTATAAAATGCCCCTTAATTGGGGGTTGTTGAATTTTTTTTTTTCACAATCCCTGGGATTATGAATTTTTAAGGAGAAAATCAAATAGGTGAAGTGCCTCTCTTAACATCATAATAATGCAGTATCACTATGAACAAAGCTAGTGGAGGTGATGGAATTCCAGTTGAGCTATTCCAAATCCTGAAAGATGATGCTGTGAAAGTGCTGCACTCAATATGCCAGAAAATTTGGAAAACTCAGCAGTGGCCACAGGACTGGAAAAGGTCAGTTTTCATTCCAATCCCAAAGAAAGGCAATCCCAAAGAATGCTGAAACTACCGCACAACTGTACTCATCTCACACACTAGTAAAGTAATGTTCAAAATTATCCAAGCCAGGCTTCAGCAATATGTGAACCGTGAACTTCCTGATGTTCAAGCTGGTTTTAGAAAAGGCAGAGGAACCAAAGATCAAATTGCCAACATCCACTGGATCATGGAAAAAGCAAGAGAGTTCCAGAAAAACATCTATTTCTGCTTTATTGACTATGCCAAAGCCTTTGACTGTGTGGATCACAATAAACTGTGGAAAATTCTTCAAGAAATGGGAATACCAGACCACCTACCTGATCTGCCTCTTGAGAAATTTGTATGCAGGTCAGGAAGCAACAGTTAGAACTGGACATGGACAACAGACTGATTCCAAATAGGAAAAGGAGTATGTCAAGGCTGTATATTGTCATCCTGCTTATTTAACTTATATGCAGAGTACATCATGAGAAACGCTGGACTGGAAGAAACACAAACTGGAATCAAGATTGCTGGGAGAAATATCAATAACCTCAGATATGCAGATGACACCACCCTTATGGCAGAAAGTGAAGAGGAACTCAAAAGCCTCTTGATGAAAGTGAAAGTGGAGAGTGAAAAAGTTGGCTTAAAGCTCAACATTCAGAAAACTAAGATCATGGCACCCGGTCCCACCACTTCATGGGAAATAGATGGAGAAACAGTGGAAACAGTGTCAGACTTTATTTTTCTGGGCTCTAAAATCACTGCAGATGGTGACTGCAGCCATGAAATTAAAAGACACTTACTCCTTGGAAGGAAAGTTATGACCAACCTAGATAGCATATTGAAAAGCAGAGACATTACTTTGCCAACAAAGGTCTGTCTAGTCAAGGCTATGGTTTTTCCTGTGGTCATGTATGGATGTGACAGTTGGACTGTGAAGAAGGCTGAGTGCCGAAGAATTGATGCTTTTGAAGTGTGGTGTTGGAGAAGACTCTTGAGAGTCCCTTGGACTGCAAGGAGATCCAACCAGTCCATTCTGAAGGAGATCAGCCCTGGGATTTCTTTGGAAGGACTGATGCTAAAGCTGAAACTCCAGTACTTTGGCCACCTCATGCGAAGAGTTGACTCATTGGAAAAGACTCTGATGCTGGGAGGGATTGGGGGCAAGAGGAGAAGGGGACGACAGAGGATGAGATGGCTGGATGGCATCACTGACTCGATGGACGTGAGTCTGAGTGAACTCTGGGAGTTGGTGATGGACAGGGAGGCCTGGCGTGCTGCAGTTCATGGGGTTGCAAAGAGTTGGACACGACTGAGCGACTGATCTGATCTGAATGCAGTACAACATATCAAGACTAGTGACATTGTTTTCGAGTTCAAGCTCCTACTGTTTGCCACATGACAGGCCAATAAATCGAGAGACGAGTGGTTAGGGCAAAGAATAATGACTGTATTTGGAAAACTAGCAGACCAGCAAGGTGGTGGTCTAGGTCCCAAAGAGCCATCTTGCCTGGGTTTGGATACTAACTTCTTTTACAGAACAAAGAAAGGGAGGTGAGGAGGTAAAGTAAAATGGTGGTAAGTTGTTGCAAATATTTCTTAGTTTGGGCCAGACTCTAGAGGGGACATATTAATTTCTTTTTGCCTGCAACCATTCTCAGGTGGGCCTGATCAGGATGTTTCCTGTGAGCTAAACATGGGTATTTTAGCTTAAGCTCAGGCATGGGAGGCAGGATTCCTGGAGATGTGCCATCGTGTATCCTTTCAGCTATAAGTGAAGTTGCTCAGTTGTGTCCGACTCTTTGTGACCCCATGGACTGTCTGTCACCTACCAGTCTCTTCCACCCATGGGATTTTCCAGGCAACAGTACTGGAGTGGATTGCCATTTCCTTCTCCAAGGGATCTTTGCAACCCAGGGATCAAACCCAGGTCTCCTGTATTGCAGGCAGATGCTTTACTTTTACCGTCTGAGCAAGGGAAGCCCTTTCCGCTATAGGCAAAATCCTTTCAGGGATTAATTTGCAGCAGAAGCAGAATACAAAGGTTAAAGTAAAAGACACAGATCTAATATGGAGTCAGATTTGTCCTTCCTTGTTACAATGCTAACTTTAGTCACTTGGTTAAGGCCTAGTTTGCCTAGTGTCTCCACTCTAAAGTTCCAAGATTTTTGGCTTCTATCATTCCTATTGAGAAGTCCAATATAGTTGTTTTGTAAAAGCCTTGAAGGTGATGGTTCCCTTTTTCTCTGAGAATTTTGGGTATCCCTTTAATTTTCAGCTTTACTTTAATGTATACATGATTAATTTATATTATATTTACCCTGGTTGGGTTTCTTAGTGTTTTTTAATCTAAGGCTTGATTTTTTTTTAAATGAATTTGAAAAATTCTCATTCACTGTCACTTTAAATAGTTTCTTTATTTTTGCTCTATTTTCTTCTGAGACTCTAAAATCACATATATTAGATTTTTAAAAAAAACAAATGATGCATCATATATTCCTCATATTTATTTCTCTATTTTCCTTTTTTTTTTTACTCTGGATCTTCTGTATGAATAGAATGAATTATAATTTTATTCTAATCTATTAACAATTCATTGAATCTTCAGATCTTTTTAGTTTGTTATTCAATTTTTCAGTTTTAGAGTGTTCAGATTTTTAGAAATTTATTTATTTTTAATTGAAGGACAATTGCTTTACAGTATTCTGTTAATTTCTGCCATATATTAAGATGAACCAACCATAGGTATATGTATGTCCTCTCCGTCTTAAACCTCCCTCCTGCCTTCCAATCCATCCCATTCCTCTAGGCTGCCACAGAGCACTGGATCTGAGCTCCATGCATGGTACAAAAAATTTCCACTGGCTATCTAATTTTACATATGGTAATGTATATGTTTCAGTGCTACTCCCTCAATTTTTTAAAGTTTTAGTTCTCTGCTGAATTTTTCAATCTTTTTTCATTTACCTGAACATATTATTCAAATAAAGTTTGTGTCTGATAAATCCAGTCTCTGGATCCTCTGTGGCTCTGTTGCTATTGATCACTGATTCTTGGCTTTTAAATAACACTGTCTTATCTCCTTTAGGTCTGCTTATCACTGATTTAGTGCCAGATGTTGCATATACTTAAACTCCAGTTCCAGTTCAGTCGCTCAATTGTGTCGGACTCTTTGTGATCCCATGAATCACAGCATGCCGGGACTCCCTGTCGATCACCAACTCCCGGAGTTTACTGACTCACATCCATCGAGTCTGTGATGCCATCCAGCCATCTCATCCTCTGTTGTCCCCTTCTCCTCCTGCCCCCTATCCCTCCCAGCATCAGAGTCTTTTCCAATGAGTCAACTCTTCGAATGAGATGGCCAAAGTACTGGAGTTTCCGCTTTAGCATCAGTCCTTCCAAAGAACACCCAGGACTGATCTCCTTTAGAATGGACTGATTGGATCTCCTTGCAATCTAAGGGACTCTCAAGAGTCTTCTCCAACACCATAGTTCAAAAGCATCAATTCTTTGGCACTCAGCTTTCTTCACAGTCCAACTCTCACATCCATACCTGACCACAGGAAAAACCATAGCCTTGACTAGACAGACCTTTGTTGGCAAAGTAATGTCTCTGCTTTTCAATATGCTATCTAGGTTGATCATAACTTTCTTCCAAGGAGTAAGTGTCTTTTAATTTCATGGCTGCAATCACCATCTGCAGTGATTTTGGAGCCCCCAAAAATAAAGTCTGACACTGTTTCCACTGTTTCCCCATCTATGTCCCATGAAGTGATGGGACCAAATGCCATGATCTTAGTTTTCTGAATGTTGAGCTTTAAGCCAACTTTTTCACTCTCCACTTTCACTTTCATCAAGAGGCTTTTGAGTTCCTCTTCACTTTCTGCCAAAAGGGTGGTGTCGTCTGCACATCTGAGGTTATTGATATTTCTCCCAGCAATCTTGATTCCAGCTTGTGCTTCTTCCAGCCCAGAGTTTCTCATGATGTACTCTGCATAGAAGTTAAATAAGCAGGATGACAATATACAGCCTTGACGTACTCCTTTTCCTATTTGGAACCAGTCTGTAGTTCCATGTCCAGTTCTAACTGTTGCTTCCTGACCCTCATACAGGTTTCTCTAGAGAACAATCAGGTGGTCTGGTATTCCCATCTCTTGAAGAATTTTCCACAGTTTATTGTGATCCACATAGTCAAAGGCTTTGGCACAGTCAATAAAGCAGAAATAGATGTTTTTCTGGAAATCTATTGGTTTTTTGATGATTCAGCAGAAGTTGGCAATTTGATCTCTGGTTCCTCTGCCTTGTCTAAAACCAGCTCGAACATCTGGAAGTTCACAGTTAACGTATTGCTGAAGCCTGGCTTGGATAATTTTGAACATTACTTTACTAGTGTGTGAGATGAGTGCAATTGTGCAGTAGTTAGATAATTCTTTGACATTGCCTTTCTTTGGGATTGGAATGAAAACTGACCTTTGCCAGTCCTGTGGCCACTGCTGAGTTTTCCAAATTGTCTGGCATATTGAGTGCAGCACTTTCACAGCATCACCTTTCAGGATTTGGAATAGCTCAACTGGAATTCCATCACCTCCACTAGCTTTGTTTGTAGTGATGCTTTCTAAGGCCCACTTGACTTCACATTCCAGGATGTCTGGCTCTAGGTCAGTGATCACACCATCGTGATTATCTGGGCTGTGAAGATCCTTTTTGTACAGTTCTTCTGTGTATTCTTGCCACCTCTTCTTAATATCTTCTGCTTCTGTTAGGTCCATACCATTTCTGTCCTTTATTGTGCCCATCTTTGCACGAAATGTTCCCTTGGTATCTCTAATTTTCTTGAAGAGATCTCTAGTCTTTCCCATTCTATTGTTTTCCTCTATTTCTTTGCATTGATCACTGAGGAAGGCTTTCTTATCTCTCCTTGCTATTCTTTGGAATCCTGCATTCAAATGGGTATATCTTTCCTTTTCTCCTTTGCTTTTCGCTTCCCGTCTTTTCACAGCTATTTGTAAGGCCTCTTCAGACAGCCATTTTACTTTTTTGCATTTCTTTTTCTTGGGGATTGTCTTGATTCCTGTCTCCTGTACAATGTCATGAACCTCCATCCATAGTTCATCAGGCACTCTGTCTATCAGATCTAGTCCCTTAAATCTATTTCTCACTTTCACTATATAGTCATAAAGGGTTTGATTTAGGTCATACCTGAATTGCCTAGTGGTTTTCTCCACTTTCTTCAATTTAAGTCTGAATTTGGCAATAAGTAGTTCATGATCTGAGCCACAGTCAGCTCCTGGTGTTGTTTTTGCTGACTGTATAGAGTTTCTCCATCTTTGGCTGAAAAGAATATAATCAGTCTGATTTCGGTGTTGACCATCTGGTGATGTCCATGTGTAGGGTCTTCTCTTGTGTTGTTGGAAGACGGTGTTTGCTGTGACCAGTGTGTTCTCTTGGTAGAACTCTATTAACCTTTGCCCTGCTTCATTCTGTACTTGAAGGCCAAATTTATAGCAGACATTATATACATGTATTACTAGAATTTGGTTTTCTATCTCTTAAAGTGACCCATTTTCTGGAGTATTGGTCTGCTCTTGCCAAGAGATTGTAAAAGATTTTTTTTGAATTTTCTGCCTATATAGCAAAGATTCTGTATCTTACCAGAATAACTGCTATGGTCTATGTTGATCTTATTATGTCCTTGAATACTTAAGAAAAAAATTCTCACATATGAATGGGTTAAAATTTTTTCATCATGTTACCTCCTAGGTTTACTTTTTAAAATATTTTATTGTCACTTAGTTTAATAGGCAACTAAGTGTTGTCTTAGTCACCTTTGATCCAATCTCTCTCTTTTTTTAACTTCTGAATTCTTAAATTTTATTGTGGTAAGACCCATGATCCTATCCTAATCAGCTCAAATATGCTGACAGTTTTAATAAAATTTGCTTTCCCAAGATTGAATTCTAACTAATGCCTTTTGTACCTAAAATTGTCTTTGAGATTTTACAGAAGTTCCCTGGAAAATCACAGAGGATTTTCTCTTTGATGTCATAAAAATACAGATGCTAGAAATAATTAGGCTTTTTTGATATGTTACTATTGATGAATTACATGAGAAGAGTTGTCAAATTGAGAGGTATTTAGCCTTCTCTAGGTTAAGTTTGTTGGGGGAAATGTTATTAATATGGATATTTCAGAAATTGTATTCTGTTTGGGAAGTTCCTAGAGATTTGTCAATGCCCTCACTGTGCATGGTATGCTTCCCTTCATTAGAATCTTGGTGCTGCTTTTCCTGATGTCAAACAAAACAATATAATATCAGTCATAATTTTAGTTGTTTTCTAAAGTATTAACTCGATCTCAATTTTATTTCTTTAATTTGAATCTGGCCTCTTCTAGCCCAGTGGTTTTAAATTGGAGATTCACATACTTACCTATGGAGTTTTATTAATGAAGTTTAGGACGGTTCATGGGGTTGCAAAGAGTGGGACATTACTGAGAAGCTGAACTGAACTGAATTGAGGACTCACTCTAAATTTACAGCATCTCTGTACTTGATATTTTTAATATATTCTCAGTATATTCCAAATACAGGCATGATATATCCATTTGGTATATCCATTGTAGAGTATGTCTCAGGATTATTATATGTTATATCGGAACATGTTTTTCTTTGTTAAAGAGTATATTCATCCACTTAAAAAGTAGATGTAACATTCACTCTTGTGAAAATAGAGTTATCATTATGTTTACAGACATTTTACCTCAAAGTTTTGATTGATCTTATTATTTTACTTTCATGTTGCAGAAACAATAAACTTTCCTGGTCAGTTGTCTTATTCTTAAAATGAACACTCATCAGATTTTTTACTTTTGGAAATTGCAGTAAGAAATTAACCACAGCCATTTAAAGCCTCTTAATATCTTCAGACATTATTTTGTTTTACTCTAATGCTTCCTTAAGATAAATCAAAACTTTGGGGTAAAATATCTCTAAACATAATGATAACTCTATTTTCACAAGAGTGAATGTTACATCTATTTTGTGAACGTTACATCTATTTTATAAAAGTGGATGAATATACTCTTTTGTGAAGAAAAATGTGTTCAGATGTAACATATAATAATCCTGCTGCTACTGCTGCTAAGTCACTTCAGTCGTATCCAACTCTGTGCAACCCCATAGACGGCAGCCCACCTGGCCCCGCCATCCCTGGGATTTTCCAGGCAAGAACACTGAAGTGGGTTTCCATTTCGTTCTCCAATGTATGAAAGTGGAAAGTGAAAGTAAAGTGACTCAGTCGTGTCCAACTCTTAGCAACCCCGTGGACTGCAGCCTACCAGGCTCCTCCGTCCATAGGATTTTCCAGGCAAGAGTACTGGAGTGGGTTGCCATTGCCTTCTCCGATAATAATCCTGAGACATATAATAATCCTGAGATATACTCTACAGTGGATATACCAAGTGGATATATCAAGCCAGAACTGTGTTTGAGTGTCTCCTGTGGAGGTATGGGTCATCAGTGGACTGCTTCAGGGCAGGGGCTCTGGGTGCAGTAGACCTGCGTGTGGTATAAGCCCTCTTGGAGGAGGTTGCCATTAACCCTACCATAGAGCTGCCAGAACTTACACAGGACTCGGAAAACAGACTCTTGGAGGACACAAACAAAACCTTGTGCACACTAGGACCCAGGAGAAGGGCAGTGACCCCACAAGAGACAGACCCAGACTTTCCCGTGAGTATTCAGGAGTCTCTGGTGGAGGCGTGGGTCAGCAGTGGCCTGCTGCAGGGTTGGGGGCATTGAATGAGGCAGTGCCTGCACAGGACCTTTTGAAGGAGGTCACCATTATCTTCATTACCTCCACCATAGTTTGGCCTCAGGTCAAACAACAGGGAGGGAACACAGCCCCACCCATCACCAGAAAATTGGATTAAAGATTTACTGAGAAGGGCCCCACCCTTCAAAATAAGACTCAGCTTCTCTGTCAGTCAGTCTCTCCCATCAGGAAGCTTCCATAAGGCTCTTATCCTTCTCCATCAGAGGGCAGACAGACTGAAAACCAAAATCACAGGAAACTAACCAATCTGATCACATGGTCCACAGACTTGTCTAACTGAATGAACTATGAGCCATGCTGTGTAGGGCCACCCAAGATAGACAGGTCATGGTGGAGAGTTCTGACAAAATGTGGTCCACTGGAGAAGGGAATGGCAAACCACTTCAGTATTCTTGCCTTGAGAGCCCCATGAACAGAATGAAAAGGCAAAAAGATAAGACACTGAACGATGAACTCCCCAAGATGGTATGTGCCCAATATGCTACTGGAGATCAGTGAATAAATAACTCCAGAAATAATGAAGAGATGGAGCCAAATCAAAAACAATACCCAGTTGTGAATGGAAGTAAAGTCCAATGCTGTAAAGGAACTTGGAATGTGAGGTCCATGAATCAAGGCAAACTGGAAGTGATCAAACAGAAGATGGCAAGAGTGAACGTCGACATTTTATGAATCAGCAAACTAAAATGAAATGGAATAGGTGACTTTAACTCAGATGACCATTATATCTACTACTGTGGGCAAGAATCCCTTAGAAGAAATGGAGTACCATCGTAGTCAACAAGAGTCCGAAATGCAGTACGTGGGTGCAATCTCAAAAATGACAGAATGATCTCTGTTTGTTTCCAAGGCAAACCATTCAATATCACAGTAATCCGAGTCTATGCCCTGACCAGTAATGCTGAAGAAGTTGAAGTTGAACAGTTCTATGAAGACCTACAAGACCTTCTAGAACTAACACCCAAAAGAGATGTCCTTTCATTATAGGGGACTGGAATGCAAAAGTAGGAAGTCAAGAAACACCTGGAGAAATAGGCAAATTTGGCTTTGGAGTACAAAACAAAGCAGAGCAAAGACTAACAGAGTTTTGCCAAGAGAATGCACTGGTCATAGCAAATGCCCTCTTCCAACAACACAAGAGAAGACTCTATACATGAACATCACCAGATGGTCAAAACCGAAATCAGATTGATTATATTCTTTGCAGCCAAAGATGGAGAAACTTTATATAGTCAGCAAAAACAAGACTAGCAGCTGACTGTGGCTCAGATCAAGAACTCCTAACTGCCAAACTTAAACTGAAGAAAGTAGGGAAAACTACTAGACCATTCAGATATGACCTAAATCAAATCCCTTTCGATTATACAGTGGAAGTGACAAATAGATTCAAGGGATTAGATCTGATAGACAAAGTGCTTGAAGAACTATGGATGGAGGTTCCTGACATTGTACAGGAGGCGGTGATCAAATCCATCCCTAAGGAAAAGAAATGCAAAAACGCAAAATGGTTGTCTGAGGAGGCCTTACAAATAGCTAAGAAAAGAAAAGATGCAAAAGGCAAAGGAGAAAATGAAAGATATACCCATTTGAATGCAAAGAGTAGCAAGTTCCAAAGAATAGCAAGGAGAAATAAGAAAGCCTTCCTCAGTGATTAGTGCAAAGAAACAGAGGAAAACAATAGAATGGGAAAGACTAGAGATTTCTTCAAGAAAATTAGAGATACCAAGGGAACAGCTGGGCACAATAAAGGACAGAAATGATATGGACCTAACAGAAGTAGAAGATATTAAGAAGAGGTGGCAAGAATACACAGAAGAACTGTACAAAAAAGATCTTCATGACCCAGATAACCACGATGGTGTGATCACTGACCTAGAGCCAGACATCCTGGAATGTGAAGTCAAGTGGGCCTTAGAAGCATCACTACGAACAAAACTAGTGGAGGTGATGGAATTCCAATTGAGCTATTTCAAATCCTAAAAGATGATGCGGTGAAAGTGCTGCACTCAATATGCCAGCAAATTTGGAAAACTCAGCAGTGGCCACAGGACTGGCAAAGGTCAGTTTTCATTCCAATCCCAAAGAAAGGCAATGCCAAAGAATGTTCAAACTACCACACAATTGCACTCATCTCACATGCTAACAAAGTAATGCTCAAAATTCTCCAAGCCAGGCTTCAACAGTATGTGAACTGTGAACTTCCAGATATTCAAGGTGGATTTAGAAAAGGCAGAGGAACCAGAGATCAAATTGCCATCTTCTGGATCATCGAAAAAGCAAGAGAGTTCCAGAAAAATGTCTACTTCTGCTTTACTGACTATGCCAAAGCCTTTGATTGTGTGATTTTCCACAACAAACGGTGGAAAATTCTGAAAGAGATGGGAATACCAGACCACCTGACCTGCCTCCTGAGAAATCTGTATGCAGGTGAGGAAGCAACAGTTAGAACTGGACATGGAACAACAGACTGGTTTCAAATCAGGAAAGGAGTACATCAAGGTTATATATTGTCACCCTGCTTATTTAAGTTATATGCAGAATAGTGAAAGTGAAAGTGAAGTCGCTCAGTCATGTCCGACTCTTTGAGACCCTAAGGACTGTTGCCCACTAGGCTCCTCCATCCATGGGTTTCTCCAGGCAAGAATACTGGAGTGGGTTGCCATTTCCTTCTCCAGGGAATCTTCCCAACCCAGGGATCGAACCCAGGTCTCCCGCATTGCAGGCAGGTGCTTTAACCTCTGAGCTACCTGGGAATGCTGAGCAGATGAAGCACAAAGTGGAATCAAGATTGCTGGGAGAAATATCAATCACCTCAGATATGCAGATGACACCACCCTTATGGCAGAAAGTGAAGAAGAACTAAAGAGCCTCTTGATGAAAGTGAAGAGGAGAGTGAATAAGTTGGCTCAAAACTCAACATTTAGAAAACTAAGATCATGGCATCCAGTCCCTTCACCTCATGCAAATAAATGGGGAAACAATGGAAACAGTGACAGACTTTAATTTTTGGCTCCAAAATCACTGCAGACGGTGACTGCAGCCATGAAATTAAAAGACGCTTGTTCCTTGCAAGAAAAGTTATGACCACGGAGTTTGTGACCACAGAGTCACAAAATATCGGACAACCACTGCGCAACTTTCACTGACTCACTCACCCAGTCAGAAGGTTTCTGATTGCCTCTGACTTGTTTGGAAGGGGGCTACTGACAGTGTTGAACTTTACCTGAGCCTGCTGCTCTAACAATGACAATTAAGAAATCTCCCTCCCTAAACCTTTTATACACAAAGAGAAAGGCTCATCCTAGCCGTCTAACTACAGAAGACTGCTAGGTGCTGGCGTTACAGGATATAGCCCACTTTCCCCTTTCCTCAGTGACTCGTTAAGACCAGGTTCCGTCCTTCCCATGACCCCCATAAGACTCAGGAACAAACCCCTAGTTTGCGTACTTCTGTAAATCCCTAGATGCCTTTCTTTCTTTTCTCTCTCTCTCTTTTTCTTTCTTTTTTTTTGAGACGTTCCCCATTAATGAATGTTCTCCCTATAACAATAGCCTGAATAAAATCTGCTTCTTAATTGTCTGGAACACTTGTCTGATTTTAAATTCTATCTTTGTTTCTGAATGCTGAAAATTATGCTTTCTTTTTTTCAAGTTCAGCTAGAAATTTTAAAAATTAACCCAGTCCTCCTTGTGATAGGAAACCAATGCCACCTCTGTTTTCTTTCTGTTTTTTTCTTAGTGGATATATTTTGTACTCAACTCCTTTAGGGCTTTGCCTTTTGATTTACAAAAACCTCTTTTTCCCTTTAAAATATAAAGTTTAAAATTTTGGCTTTCATAATTATTGCCTCTGAAGTGGGCATAGAGAACCTTTCATGGATCTCAAAATCTGAACACCAACTCTTTTTGCATTTCAATTAAAGTTATATCAATCATTCCTCCCACCCTCCCTCAGCAATGGATGTCTCTGGATAAAAAAAAAAAAAAAAAAAGAAGATTTTGTATGTGGAAATGAAAAAGAAAAAGCACTTTGTTCACTTAAAAGTATCTCAATACAGTCTCAATCATTTATCCCTATTATGTAGCAGAAAATTCTCCTTGAAGCTGTTGTGCTTACTTTCTAATTCTGTAAAAGAAACTGCAAAACAGAGGCTCTCTGTTACACACACTCATTCCCAAATCCCAAACCCCTTTTTCTGACCCTCACTTCAGAATGTTTCTCCTAAGAATTGACTTCGCTAATTCCATTAAGCCTTTTCTTTTTCTTTGGATTTGACTCACTCTGTTGCCTCGTGTGTTATGATTTTGACATCTCCCTAATGTTACCCATCTTCGACAACTCAAATAAGACCAGTCTTTGTTGTCCCACCCTTGCACAAAACTCCAAACATTCTCATCAGATTCACCTAATAGGATCTAGACACCTGGGTCCCCCTCAAGAATGTTTAATTAGATCCTTTGTAAGGAACAGATTTTGATTGACAGATGGGAAGTGCAAGCCAGGGAGATGGAGTATCATCTCTGAGATGGAAATGGTGGGCTACCAGCAGGAGGGAAAAAGAATCCCATGGGAGAAGAAGCCACATGTTAGCAGCTTATAAAGAAAACTTACTACATAAAAAGTATGTGATCAGTGGAGAAAAATTAGGAAGGAAAAAGAAGAAAATATTATTCAGAGATAACCAAAGTTAATATGAAGGATTTTTTAAATTTAATTTTTATTTTATATTGGGGTATAGTTGATTTACAATGTTGTGTTAGCCTCATGTGTACAGCAGAGTGGTTCAGTGTTTTGCATATGTACACATGAAGACTCTGAAAAAAAATGGAGACACATATGTCCATTCTTTTTCAAATTCTTTTCCAAATTCTGTCATTACAGAATACTGAGTAGAGTTGCCTCTGCTATACAGTAAGTCCTTGTTGATTACCTATAGATGAAGATTTTATTTTCTTGGACATCATCCTAAATTCTGATAATATATCCAAGCATATGTATGCATATATAATTTTTTGAAGAAATCTTTATATTGAACATTTGGTTCAACATTTTTGGTTGTTATTAGCCTGGTATGCTGCGATTCATGGGGTCGCAATGAGTTGGACACGACTGAATGATTGAACTGAACTGAACTGATAAACAAATGATCATGATTATTCCTGTAGCCAGTTTTTGTATGTTCATTTTGATCCTTTAGTTACATGCTCCTATATTTACCCTATGTAAATATAAAGCAGTTTTGTGGTCATTGCTGCTGCTGCAAGACTAGTCATAAATAAATAATTGATAACATTCTTGAGTACTTACTGGGGGTTAGGCAATGTTCTTGGAGAAGGCAATGGCAACCCACTCCAGTACTCTTGCCTGGAAAATCTCATGGGCGGAGGAGCCTGCTAGGCTGCAGTCCATGGCGTCACTAAGAGTCGGACACAACTGAGTGACTTCACTTTCACTTTTCACTTTCATGCATTGGAGAAGGAAATGGCAACCCACTCCAGTGTTCTTGCCTGGAGAATCCCAGGGACGGGGAAGCCTGGTAGGCTGACGTCTATGGGGTCGCACAGAGTCGGACATGACTGAAGTGACTTAGCAGCAGCAGCAGCAGGCAATGTTCCAAATGCTTTGCACAGATTTCTTGAACAATTAATCCTTCATGCTAATTCCACAGGACAAGTAAAAGTATTACCACTATTTTATAGACGAGAAAACTGAAACTTCAAAAGGTTAAGAAAGTTGTCTAAGGTCATACAACTAGTAAGTGGCAGAACCAAATTAAACTATCTCCTGAGTTCAGAAGCTATATGTGTATGTGTAAATGAACATACACACATATACAAAATGTGCTGGATTAAATGGCAAAGATTGGCATTCATCTTTTTCTTTTAAAAGCCAAATTTTAACTATGCCAACATTTTGCCTAGAAGGAATGAACTCTGATTAGTATTTAATATTTCACATAATTTTTTGACTTTTAAAACAGTTACATAAAGCAAGCAAAAATATAATTGGGGCTAGTTTAAAATCTTTAAAAATCATTACATTCACAAAGATTAATGTATTCATTCACTCCTCCATCCTCAGGTGGCCTTCAATGTGAAAAAAAAAAAGTCTACAAGTTATATATTCAAGTTCTATATAAGATTTCTAAGAAATTCTGAATTTTTTCATAATTACATTGATTTTTCTCTATGAAATCAAATATTTACATTTTCATTTCTCTCTCTTTCTACCTATTGGTGTTTTGGAGGATATGAAGGCATTCTTCCTTTGCAATTGGCTCATGTACTTGTCTGTGCATAGGATAATCCAACATCAGGCACAATTACTGCTGTTGTTAATTTGGAGACTATCAGAAACTGGGAAAGATACACACCCTAACTAGAGATGCTCACCTGGCAAGAGCTGGGGCTGGAAGCCTATGGGGCTTCCAGCTCCCCTGCCCAGTGCTGCTCAAAATATGCTCTACAGACCAATGCCAGTAGGCAAGTATTTGTTCCTAGTCCTCAGTGTGTAGGTACAGAAACTGAGAATACACATTTTGAAACCTCAATAGCAATTTGATATTGCTCAACGCCCAGGCATGGGATCGTTTGACTCATCTCAATAGAGACAGAACAGACCAGTTGTCCCACTCAGTGGAGGATCATGTGGTTGTTAGATGCTTCTGGTCACATGTTGTAGTTTCATGGTTACAGGTGTCATTTCACGATGGTCTGGGGCTAGGAATGAAGTAGTCATGTAAAATATAGGAAGCCCAGTTAAGTGTGAATTATAGACAACAATGGATAATATTTCAATAGAACTATGTCCCGAGGATTGGATGAGACATATTTCTACTAAAAATTATTTTAGGTTTATCTAAAATTCAAGTTTAATTGGGTGTCTTGTATTTTTACTTGCTGAATCTGAAAACCGTAGGTAAGGGTGTGACCTGGTCCTCCACCACAGCTAATGAGAGAAGCCTGCTGCAGTCTCCTTAAGAACTCTGGGCTCAGAAGGGCTGTAACTCATGGTGGGTGCAGGCTGAAACGACATCTTTGGTATCTTCCTCTGTTTCACTCATTTGTTCTACCACCAATGTGAGTTAAAACCATCCATGCTCTCTTTTGCTAATCTGCCTAATTATTTTTCAAAACTAGATATTCACAGCAATGCTACTTATTTTTCTTGGCCTTCAGGGGTCTTAAGAGAGTAGGTGTTTCTGAATAAAATTTCTGTACTACTTTGAGGATTAATAAGTTAATGCCTCAAAGCACTTTAAGAGATGCATAAATGCTTTTTTTCCACAGTTCACTAAACAATAAAATGGTTTCCAGTATACCTTATTGTAATTGTCACCTAAGCTGTTTCGCTGTTTTCTTCCATTATTCAAATCCATCTTGAAAATTCTCTATTTAAAGATTTATGACAAAATACCTACTGTGCCACGTCCAGTAATTTGAAAACAGGCAAAACGAATATGTTCTACTTCAAAGTATATTTGAGCAGCTCAGAAGGGTGAGTGATCTCAATTTTCTTCTTTTTAAAAGTGTGTTGTTGTGTTAGGTGGTCTCTAGGGTTCCTCAGCATCTCAAGTGTTCTGTGATTTTAAAAAGGCAGCAGAGAAAGCCAAAGTCTTTGTGGAGATGAAGAGCAGACTGCCTACTTCCTTGCTGAGGGAGAAGAGTCATATGCTGAGGGAGAAGAGTCATAGGCTGATAAATGCCCATGAACACCAGCTGGCAGAGCTGCTTTCTTCTCCACTTCCTCTCTAGATCCACCTCCCATAATGAAATTCTCCCATTTATGGGCTCCACCAAGGTGGGTTAATGGGGTGGGGAGGTACTGAACTGGGAATCAGGAGGACCTGGTTTGAATCTTGGCTTTGCCACTTGTGAGCCATATGATTTGGGAGCAATTCATAAACCAAATGACCACAGCTACTTTCTACCCTCCACAAGAGTGGCACAGTTCACATTAGGATGGATAAATTCTATTGAGGAGAACATCTTGAAGATCTTAATAGACTTTTCTGGTTGTGAAAGAATGGGCTGGGGGTGCTAGTTTAGATGACTAGGGTTGCTTCAAAGAGAATGCAATGCTGTGCAAGGTAAAAGACAAAGATGCTAGAGCTTTTGTTGAAGAAAGACATCAGGCCCCTGGAAAAAGAGACAAGGAAATTGTAGAGTGAAATATATAAGCTGTGAGGGCTCCATGCTGGTAATACAACTAGGGGAGTTGGTGTGAGAAGGGCCCACAGTACTTCAGAGGGAAAGGCCAGATGATGCTCTGCTCAGAGAGTAATGCCTAAGTGGAGGTCCAGCACCATCATATCTTCCAGGGTTTCCATAAAATCCAGAAATCTGGAAAAACCTCCTCATTTAAAAATATTGAAAATTAAGTGAAAATGTATTTAGTTACCGTGCTGGCCAACAAAATATATCTGTTGAATATATTTGGCCCATGAGCTACCATTTTAGAATATCTTGTTTAGAGAGAAGGAGTTCTAATGAAGAAACAAAAAATTATTTCAGTAGAGTCAAGCCTTTTCTGAGTTGACCTAGTTTGTGTTTGCTATAAGAATCTTAGATTACTTCAAATTTTCAGTACAAATTTGATATACACAATAGCTTGAATTTGTGATGGTTAAGTGAAGAGGAACTAAAACACCTCTTGATGAAAGTGAAAGAGGAGAGTGAAAAAGTTGGCTTAAACTCAACATTCAGAAAATGAAGATCATGGCATCTGGTCTCATCACTTCATGGGAAATAGATGGGGAAACAGTGGAAACAGTGTCAGACTTTATTTTTGGGGCTCCAAAATCACTGCAGATGGTGACGGCAGCCATGAAATTAAAAGACGTAAAAGAGTAATTTCCTTACTCCTTGGAAGGAAAATTATGACCAACCTAGATCACATATTGAAAAGCAGAGACATTACTTTGCCAACAAATGTCCGTCTAGTCAAGGCTATGGTCTTTCCAGTATTCATGTATGGATGTGAGAGTTGGACTGTGAAGAAAGCTGAGTGCCAAAGAATTGATGCTTTTGAACTGTGGTGTTGGAGAAGACTCTTGAGAGTCTCTTGGACTGCAAGGAGATCCAACCAGTCCATTCTGAAGGAGATCTTTGGGTGTTCTTTGGAAGGAATGATGCTGAAGCTGAAACTCCAGTACTTTGGCCACCTCATGCGAAGAGTTGACTCATTGGAAAAGACTCTGATGCTGGGAGGGATTGGGGGCAGGAGGAGAAGGGGATGACAGAGGATGAGATGACTGGATGGCATCACTGACTCGATGGACGTGAGTTTGAGTGAACTCCGGGAGATGCTGATGGACAGGGAGGCCTGGCGTGCTGCAATTCATGGGGTTGCAAAGAGTCGGACACAACTGAGTGACTGAACTGAACTGACTGAAGGGAGTGAAAGGAGGGTGCTACCTAGCCAGGGCAAAGAGGTATGAAAAGGGATTGGCAATTGCAGGAGTGAGATAAAACTGAGAATGAAGAATTCAGCAGAAAAAATTGGAAGAGGTGAAGAAGAGAAAACATCCCAAGAACACTGAGAGAAACATAAAACCCTCTTGACAGCAAGAATATTGGTGTGATATCTTGGTTTTTCAGAGCAAATAGAATGGGGGTTGAGAATTTCAGGTTTGATGTAAAAAGAGAGTAACACCAGAAAGCTGGAGAACTTAGAGAAATCCAGGAGCAGATACTTAATTTACAAAGAGAATAAAATGATATTAAACCCCTCAAAGAGTCATGTCCTACACAGATAATATCTGTTGCTAGAATGTTCTGAGGATGCAGTATACTGGAAATGAAAGGAAATAAGGTTTGCTTCTGAGCAGGGCTGAGACAGGTAGGAGGAACTTTGGAGACACTCCTTCCCCCAAAGCTGGCTGTCAGAGTAGAGAGAAAAGGGAGAAAGAGACCTACCCCAATGGAACAAAGAAAGATGCTGAGTCATTCCAGAATTGCATGTCCACAATAGCTCTGAGCAATTAAGGAAAACTTTCAGTGACCAGCAGTGAGGTGTGACCAACCTGGAAAGGAGGAACTGAGGAGAAGATAAGGAGCCAGATGAAGGCAATGGCACCCCACTCCAGTACTCTTACCTGGAAAATCCCATGGATGGAGGAGTCTGGTAGGCTGCAGTCCACCGGGGAGCGAAGAGCTGGACATGACTGAACAACTTCCCTTTCCCTTTCAGATGAAGTCAGGATCTCTGGGGTTTCAAGGCAAACCACGGATAAGAGGTTTATATATGGAGCTAATGCACAAGTTCATGACCTTCTGAAGAAGTGAAGACAGGGAGTATATGAATATAATGAAAATTTCTTTCTTCAGGATATATTTCAAGTATTATTTTGAAACTCAGAAGGCAGCTGGTCCTTCTCTTTGCTCTCTACCCTTTTGGGAATTGCACAGACCAATGAATTGTAATTAATTGCAAAAAAAAAAAAAAAAAACAGAGAGATGAATTTTAAGTAGCAAGGGTGATCTTACTGTCTTCTGGAAGAGCCATGGGAGTGCTAGGAAGCAGGTTAGGTGAGAAAGAGGAGGGAAACCAATTTCAGAGAAAAGATTTTTGAAAGTGAAGGTGGAGGGATAGTTAGCTGAAAATAATACAGGAAAATAAGTACTGTCTTTCTTTAACATACAGAAATGAGCCAATTAAGGGACTATATCTGTCTTCTCTCCTTGGTGTCTCTGAGGATCCTAAAGTCTGAATGGCAACTAGCAATATTCTTGGGGAATGGGGAAAAGCACAAACTATACTTTTCTGTTTCACCTGAAATACTTTTGTACAGATGGAATAAGGTTAAAGGGAACGGTAAGACTAAAGGAGTCACAAGGAGTGGCAGACCTAAGAAATAGGAGACCACTGGACTGTGAGAGCCTTAAAATCCAAGACTGTGCTACTGAAATACCCAACACTTCACAGAAGGCTTGGTCCATTATGCAGTAGACACTCCATGAATGAGTGAGTAATTAATCCCATGAAATTTGCCTTAGAGAGGGCAAGGGAAAGGGAAAATTTGACTATCGTTATATTTTGAGTGATGTATGAATGAGCTAGAGGCTTACAAGCTGGAAGGACTATTTCATCTTAGCCACATACCTTCCAGGATTACCATCCTCCAGTTGGCAATATGGGGTAGGAGGCTAAGGTGGAGAGAGCAGTGGAGCAAGGCCTGTGGCATGATCATCATGACAATTCCTCATCCCCTAGTTTTGGTATGCACTGGTTGTTTTCCTAAAGCAATCTGTCAAGCAAATTAGACTTCAGGAGAAATTCAATAATGCTAAAGATTCAGTAGTTATTTCAACAGAGTGTTTGCCTAAAGTCTGAGTCAAGGCCCTCAGACATTTAAATTCTCCTTCTGTGATTAGTTGCTCAGTTGTGTCAGACTCTTTGTGACCCCATGGACTGTAGCCCTTCTAGGTGGACTGAAATAGTCATAGGACTTCCCAGAGTAAGTGGAGCTCCAGATCAGTCCTAGGGAACTCATCTAAGATACTCAAAGAAGTTTAACAGTCACCTGTTGCTGTTTCCCTCCTTTGTTTACTTCCAGCTCCACTTCAGTAGATGGAGAAAGAAGCCTAGACTTGGACCCTGAAGACTGGAATCTCATTGCTTATTAGTTGATTATCTTTTGGCAAATCTGCAGACATCTCCAAGTTTTCTGATTTGTAAAATAAATGTAAAACCTACATGACTTATTACTGTGGGAAACAAAATACCTTAAAATCCAGCAAAGTTATCACAGCAGTTAGAATATAATCCTAGCACAGAAGCCTAAAAGACTCCTTTTGATCATGTCCCTGCCTATCTGGTCAATATTCTATTTCTTTCCCTTTATTCCTTAAGTTGCAATGTGGACCTTCTCTTTATTGCTCAATATCAGATATCAGATCTCTCCCACTCCAGGGCTACAGTAATCTCCTTGACATTTCCTTCTTATGCTATACCACCTAGGTCTCAGCTCATATGACATCAAATATTTCACATCTATACATTCCAGTCCCACCATCAACCCATTGGTCATGGCCTATTTCATTCTTCTCTTTAATTTTCTTGTTAGCAATGGTCACCATTTGCATTTATTTTGCTGATTTGTTTCTTAACGTGTTTATTAGTTGCCTCTCTCCAATCAATAATATAAACACAAGAAGAGCAGGAACATTATATTGCTTGTATTTGGAATCATATCTGGCAAGCACATAGTAGATGAAAATAAATATTTTAGTTAAAGTTGTAGAGTCAATGGCTTTCCAGGTGGCTCAGTGGTAAAGAATCCTCTTGTCAATGCAAGAGACACAGGAAACTCTGGTTTGATCCCTTGGTCAGGAAGATCCCCTGGAGTAGGAAATGGCAACCTGCCCAGTATTTTTGCCTGGAAAATTCCATGGACAGAGAAGCCTGGAAGACTATGGTCCATGGGGTCCCCAAGAGTCAGACATGACTGAGCATGCACACACAGTAGAGTTAATAAATGTTTGAACCAAAATATTTTAATGAAAGGGATTCATAAACTATGAAGCATGATACACACATAAAGAAGCATTTACTTCAGTCGAGAGGGTACTAGAGGAGAATCAGCAGAAGATGAGAAATACTAGATTTTCATTTTGCCTTGACTGCTTTTCAGTTGTCTGGAGGAGGGCAAGTCACTCCTTTGACTCTCAGTACATTGGTTTCCTCATTTGTAAAAAGAAGGGAAGTGGGGACTTTCTTGGTGGTCCACTTGTTAAGAATTCCCCTTGCAAAGCAGGGGACGCAGGTTCAATCCCTGTTTGGAGACCTAAAATCCCATGTCTCAGAGCAGCTAAGCCGAAGCACCACAACTACTAAGCCCATATGCTCTGGAGCCCATGCACCACAATTGAAAAGCCCAGGAATTGCAACAAAAGGTCCCACATGCTGCAGTTAAGACCCTATGCAGCCAAGTAAATAAATAAGTATTTAAAATATTCAAAGGACAAATTCATGTTGATGTATGGAAAAAAACCACCACAATATTGTGAAGTAATTAGCCTCCAATTAAAATAAATAAAGTAATTTTAAAATTTTTAAAAAATGAAAGGAGGAAAGTGGTACATGCCTCATAGGTTGTTTTGAGACTTAAATGCAATGTTGACACAAATGTCAGTCATATAAGTTTTTGTCATTCTCCAACATGTGATTCTAAACTAGAAGTATTAAGAATTTCTTAACATCTTTTTTTTTTTTCCAAAGAAGCAAGACTTTTGGATACTATTAGTGCAAAATCATAGAGGGAGTTTATTTCATCCGAATTCTTCCCTAAATCATCAAAATTCTGCCATCCATGCCTTCGTTTGCATAAGTATATTTGCATATCCTAATTAGAACCTTTGGCAAGAATCCGAAGAAAGGAATTTAGGATTTTGCCCTGAAGGAAGACGATAACTCTTTCCAAAACAGCTACTCTATTTTCACACTGCAGAAGAGAGGTGGCGAAGGCATCAGTGTTACTTATAGAAATGAGACTGAGAAATCGGATTAACATCAATTTACCAATGGAGCAGGACAACCCATTTCAAGTAAAGCACATGATAGTTTATTTAGCAACAACTCCTTGCTTCTTCCACCTCTGTGTAATGACAGCTGTTCTGATGCTTTCACAAGGAAGACTGTAAAAAAGAAGATCAGTGTGTTTACATTTGATCCAAGTCTGTCCACTGCACTTCTTTGCTGAAGTCCAGAGGTTCTTTGGGAATGGCACGAGTCCAGCCCAAACCTTTAGGTCCACTCTTTGACTCTAGAAGAAACTTTGAGCTTGACGGATTCCCAACCTCCCAGCCCAGGGCTTAAAAATTCTGGGTTCAGGGAGTTAGTCTGCCATTTACAATTCATGGGTTAACCTTGGGCTAACCTTTTTACATCTTCATAGGTTTTAATTCCTCTGCAACAAAATGGACATAAAACTGATATCTGCCTCATGGAATTGGTGAGGAGATTAAATAAGACCCTACATGGAGAAAACACTTTGTAAAGGACAAAGTGCTATACAAACATCCCACATTTTAAATTCCATCCTCATCTGTTCTGACACAAGGAATTACAGCTGTACTCCTCTTGGTAGAGACGTTTGTAACAGTCAAGGTCCCAAGTGCTCACAGGGAAGGTACATACTTGGTACAGGTGCAGCTTTTTTCCTTCCTGTGCCCTCACTGGCATTGCTAATATATCACAACACTTTTGCCTACTGCGTCTGGACCCAGTCTCAAAGCCCCATCTTAACACTCTAGCAGTTATCAGTGATGGAGTTGGCATGGGAAATAAAGACTCCTATGAAACCTCTAAAGCCTGTGGCCAAAGTATCTCACTCTCCTCTCTGTTGTCCAGACTGAGGATACACATGGGGTGCCAGACATGTGCATAGCAATGACATCCCAGAGCAACAGAGCTTCAGTCACCACACACATACGCAGCGCAATGCTGGCTCAAGCATGTGTTTGTTATGTCTGAGTTAACTTCATAGTGGAAAATAAAACAAATGTTCAGGGAAATGTTGGCAACTGTACAATTTATGATAAATCAAATTGCCTGGAGAGATGTGTAAAAAGGTTTTGGAGAAAACAAAGGCTCTGGAACTGAACAGCAAATGTCAAGTTAGCTATGTAACTGGTGGGAGTGTAGACATCATGTCACTGGATCTATCCCTTAATTGCTCTATGTTTTCCTATCAACTAGGATAATTAGAAAACATTTTGATTCTCCTTTTGGTTCTGGAAGGAACTGAGCATTTTGTGAAAGTGATCAGACATCCTTCTTTTACAATCCAGATGTCAGTTGCTGTCCTGAAAGAACAGAAGTTGATCTGAAGCTGTCAGATGTCCTCACTTGCAAACAGGAAACTCTTTTACTCAGTCCTGACACCAGTTTGCCTGACATGAGGTGACCTACTCTGTTACTTTCTACCAAGGTCAAGCAATGGCACATTTTATGGGAAACTGCACTTGCTGGTTACTCAAGCTAGAAGAAAACAGCTCCCTGCTTTGTGTCACTAGGGATATGACCAAAGAAAGACTTACATATAAACAGGTTTTCTTAATTAAAATAATAAATGTGTTTTATATGCATACCTAGCCAAAGTCTAATTTTCAAAGAGGTAATTTATAATTTTTATATTAATAAATATTTCTTTAAGTCCTAGAAGCTAAGAAGCTCATAATAATGACAAGAACAAACGTGGCAATTTTTTTTCTCTGAACCTAGAGACTGTTACTTCTATTTGCCTCAAAGTCTGCATTAGGGCCCAATTCAAGAAATACATCTTAAACAAATGTGTCTTTAACTTGGACAAAGGATATTGCAGCTCCTGTTATTCCCTGTTGACTCCCCTTTTAAGCCATTTTTTAATCTTAGAGTTTATAAAGCACTTTTTCAGGCTATGTATCTCTGGTCTTCACATTACAATTTTAGCAATATTAATACCAACTTTCAGAGGAAATGTGGAGACTCAAGAGGGCTAAACCATTTGGCCAAGATCACATAGCTGGAAAATGCAATAACATAGGACTTGAATCCATATAAGCTGATTCCTAGAATGGTCTTCTTTACTACTACACGCCCACCTAAAAAGTGACTTAAGACAGGATTATGTTTCCTGTGAAACTAAAATAGGAATTTTTTTTTTTAACCTAATAGCCTTTGACTGTGTGGATCACAATAAACTGTGGAAAATTCTTCAAGAGATGGGAATACCAGACCACCTGATCTGCCTCTTCAGAAATTTGTATGCAGGTCAAGAAGCAACAGTTAGAACTGGACATGGAACAACAGACTGGTTCCAAATAGGAAAAGGAGTACGTCAAGGCTGTATATTGCCACCCTGCTTATTTAACTTTTATGCAGAGTACATCATGAGAAATGCTGGGCTGGAAGAACCACAAGATGGAATCAAGATTGCTGGGAGAAATATCAATAACCTGAGATATGCAGATGACACCACCCTTATGGCAGAAAGTGAAGAGGAACTCAAAAGCCTCTTGATGAAGGTGAAAGAGGAGAGTGAAAAGTTGGCTTAAAGCTCAACATTCAGAAAACGAAGATCATGGCATCTGGGCCCATCATTTCATGGGAAATAGATGGGAAACAGTGGAAACAGTGTCAGACTTTATTTTTTGGGGCTCCAAAATCACTGCAGATGATGACTGCAGCCATGAAATTAAAAGACGCTTACTCCTTGAAAGAAAAGTTATGACCAATCCAGATAGCATATTGAAAAGCAGAGACATTACTTTTCCAACAAACGCCCGTCTAGTCAAGGCTATGGTTTTTCCAGTGGTCATGTATGGATGTGAGAGTTGGACTGTGAAGAAAGCTGAGCGCCAAAGAATTGATGCTTTTGAACTGTGGTGTTGGAGAAGACTCTTGAGAGTCCCTTGGAATGCAAGGAGATCCAGCCAGTCCATTCTGAAGGAGATCAGCCCTGGGATTTCTTTGGAAGGAATGATGCTAAAGCTGAAACTCCAGTACTTTGGCCACCTCATGCAAAGAGTTAACTCATTGGAAACGACTCTGATGCTGGAAAGGATTGGGGGCAGGAGGAGAAGAGGACGGCAAAGGATGAGATGGCTGGATGGCATCACTGACTTGATGGACGTGAGTCTGAGTGAACTCCGAGAGTTGGTGATGGACAGGGAGGCCTGGCGTGCTGTGATTCATGGGGTCGCAAAGAGTCGGACACGACTGAGCGACTGAACTGAACTGAACAGAAATTCCTGGGGCCTGGAGAGTGAACCAAGATGGATTCAACCTCTTAGTTCTGTGAGCGGTCGCAGAACTAGATAAGTATTAAAGAGAACAAATCATCATCAACGACAACAAAAAAGAACAAATCCAAAGGAGCCAGAGATAAGTTTGGGGCTGGGTGGAGGTCACATCAAACAAAAATAGTTGTGAATAAACCAGACTAGTGGCCCCCAACTTTTCAGTACCAGGGACCAGTTTTGTGGGCAATAGTTTTTCCACAGACTTGGGAGTGGGGGGTGATTTCAGTACATTGCATTTATTGTGCACTTTATTTCTAATGTAACGCTGCCATTGATCTGACAGGAGGTGTCAGTTCGCAGTCTGAAGGTTGGGACCCCTGAACCAGACAACTGATTTGAAGTATACATTGGAAACTAGAAATTTTGTGACACCAGATTTAGTGATTGATTCAACAGGGCAATTTGTAGCCTTCCATGGGTGTGGAGAGAAAGTAAAAGTACCTAAAGTCTATACCAGTTGGCCTTCTACTGGTTCTCTGGCTTAGCTGCCCTGGGCTGAGTGGTATTTGGGAGAAACTAAAGAGATCACTTCATGGGAAATAGATGGGGAAACAGTGGAAACAGTGTCAGACTTTATTTTTTGGGGCTCCAAAATCACTGCAGATGGTGATTACTGCCATGAAATTAAAAGACGCTTACTCCTTGGAAGGAAAGTTATGACTAACCTAGATAGCATATTCAAAAGCAGAGACATTACTTTGCCGACAAAGGTCTGTCTAATGAAGGCTATGGTTTTTCCAGTGGTCATGTATGGATGTGAGAGTTGGACTGTGAAGAAAGCTGAGTGCTGAAGAATTGATGCTTTTGAAGTGTGGTGTTGGAGAAGACTCTTGAGAGTCCCTTGGACTGCAAGGAGATCCAATCACTCCATTCTAAAGGAGATCAGTCCTGGATGTTCACTGGAAGGACTGATGCTGAAGCTGAAACTCCAATACTTTGGCCACCTCATGCGAAGAGTTGACTCATTGGAAAAGACTCTGATGCTGGGAGGGATTGGGGGCAGGAGGAGAAGGGGACGACAGAGGATGAGATGGCTGGATGGCATCACCAACTCGATGGACATGGGTTTGGGTAGACTCCAGGAGTTGGTGATGGACAGGGAGGCCTGGTGTGCTGCGATTCATAGGGTCACAAAGAATTGGACATGACTGAGTGACTGAACTGAACTGAACTGAAACAGATCAACGGTTCCCACTAAGGCAGAGTGGCAGTGCATCCCATTTTAATTTGTTGTTTCCAAGAATGCAGACTGTTACAATGTAAGTTGTAGTTGGCTTGGGAATGGAAACTGACCATCCAGGACTGGACATGTATAAGAATGAAGGGAGCACATGTACCAGCAATGGAAAATTGAGCCAAATAGTAAAAGGAAGTCAAGGTCAAAGCAAAACCAAAAAAACCATAGCTGACTTATAGAGAGAACCAGGGACCAGCCCAGTAGAAGGTGCTACAGAACCAGACCTATGCTTGAAACTGTCCCTTAATAGTGATTGCTGTAAGTTCCAAAGAATAGCAAGAAGAGATAAGAAACCCTTCTTCAGCGATCAATGCAAAGAAATAGAGGAAAACAACAGAATGGGCAAGACTAGAGATCTCTTCAAGAAAATCAGAGATACCAAAGGAACATTTCATGCAAAGATGGGCTTGATAAAGGACAGAAATGGTACGGACCTAACAGAAGCAGAAGATATTAAGAAGAGGTGGCAAAAATACACAGAAGAACTGTACAAAAAAGATCTTCATGACCCAGATAATCACGATGGTGTGATCACTGACCTAGAGTCAGACATTCTGGAATGTGAAGTCAAGTGGGCCTTAGAAAGCATCACTACAAACAAAGCTAGCGGAGGTGATGGAATTCCAGTTGAGCTATTCCAAATCCTGAAAGATGATGCTGTGAAAGTGCTGCACTTAATATGCCAGCAAATTTGGAAAACTCAGCAGTGGCCACAGGACTGGAAAAGGTCAGTTTTTCATTCCAGTCCCAAAGAAAGGCAATGCCAAAGAATGCTCAAACTACCGCACAATTGCATTCATCTCATAAGCTAGTAAAGTAATGCTCAAAATTCTCCAAGCCAGGCTTCAGCAATATGTAAATCATGAACTTCCTGATGTTCAAGCTGGTTTTAGAAAAGGAAGAGGAACCAGAGATGAAATTGCCAACATCTGCTTCATCAGCAAGAAAGCAAGAAAGTTCCAGAAAAACATCTATTTCTGCTTTATTGACTATGCCAAAGCCTTTGACTGTGCAGATCACAAAAAACTGTGGAAAATTCTGAAAGAGATGGGAATACCAGACCACCTGATCTGCCTCTTCAGAAATTTGTATGCAGGTCAGGAAGCAACAGTTAGAACTGGACACAGAACAACAGACTGGTTCCAAATAGGAAAAGGAGTATGTCAAGGCTGTATATTGTCACCCTGCTTAATTGACTTCTATGCACAGTACATCATGAGAAATGCTGGACTGGAAGAAACACAAGCTGGAATCAAGATTGCTGGGAGAAATATCAATAACCTGAGATATGCAGATGACACCACCCTTATGGCAGAAAGTGAAGAGGAACTCAAAAGCCTCTTGATGAAAGTGAAAGTGGAGAGTGAAAAAGTTGGCTTAAAGCTCAACATTCAGAAAATGAAGATCATGGCATCTGGTCCCATCATTTCATGGGAAATAGATGGGGAAACAGTGGAAACAGTGTCAGACTTTATTTTTCTGGGCTCCAAAATCACTGCAGATGGTGACTGCAGCCATGAAATTAAAAGACGCTTACTCCTTGGAAGGAAAGTTATGACCAACCTAGATAGCATATTCAAAAGCAGAGACATTACTTTGCCAACAAAGGTTCGTCTAGTCGAGGTATGGTTTTTCCTGTGGTCATGTATGGATGTGAGAGTTGGACTGTGAAGAAAGCTGAGCGCTGAAGAATTGATGCTTTTGAAGTGTGGTGTTGGAGAAGACTCTTGAGAGTCCCTTGGACTGCAAGGAGATCCAACCAGTCCATTCTGAAGGAGATCAGCCCTGGGATTTCCTTGGAAGGAATGATGCTAAAGCTGAAACTCCAGTACTTGGGCCACCTCATGGGAAGAGTTGACTCATTGGAAAAGACTCTGATGCTGGGAGGGATTGGGGGCAAGAGGAGAAGGGGACGAGAGAGGATGAGATGGCTGGATGGCATCACTGACTCGATGGACGTGAGTCTGAGTGAACTCCGGGAGTTGGTGATGGACAGGGAGGCCTGGTGTGCTGCGATTCATGGGGTAGCAAAGAGTCGGACACGACTGAGCGACTGATCTGATCTGATGATCTATGAGCGTGGCATGTGTACAGTGACTTATAAATATTCTTTCATTAATCCTCAAAATACAGTGAATTGATTATTTTTAAGAATGATGTTTGCAGATAAGAAAGCTCTGGTTCAGAGAGATTCAGTGACTTATTCAAGGCCAGACAGCTAGTAGGAGGCATGCCAGGACTGCGACAGAAACCTGGCTCCAAAGCCTGTGTGACTTAGCCAGGACGCTCAACATTTTTCCCATTACATGGAGGGATTGGACAGTAAATTGATGGTGGTGAACCATATTTAATAACATTACTCTAAGTATTTTTTTAGTCATGTCAACAACATACAGTGGACTTTGCCAAGTGTTTTCTTTATGTTTATATATCGCTTTACTGATTTTTAGCATCATCAGCAGCCAAGGCTCTTCTTTCTTCCTGAGCCTCAAGAACCTCATTTAGTAGCTGATAACTCTCTGGGTACCAGTGTTTGTTTGACTAGCTTGTATAATCTTAGAAAATTTTATTGACCTCATAGTGCCCACTGAGCATCATGGGAGCAAGCAGTTCAGCATCTCAAGCATAGCTTTAAAGAGAAAACTTTCAGAGATTTATAGAGGCCACTGTCCATATTGTAACATCCTTCCTTGGCCTTTTCCATTTATTCCACTCTCTCCACCATGACAGTGCACAGCTCATGACAAACAGCTGAGGACACAGGCAAGGTGAAAGCGTAAGCCTACAGCTGTAACCTTAATGGACAGCTGGTTTGAAGATGGCTATTTTGGGGAATCTCATTTTGATCTGTGAGTCATTCTGCGGACATTTGGCATCACACTGTGGATGAATCTGCCTGCTTTCTCCAAATGGGAGCCAAAGATATATTGCTTCACTAGTGTGCAGTGAGCTTCAGGATCACAAAATTGCTAGGGCACTTTTAAATATTCCCGCTAAATGAAGGCAGTTGTTGTTGTTCAGTCACTTAGTCGTGTCTGACTCTTTGAGACACCATAGACCTCAGGACACCAGGCTTCCCTGCCCACCGTCTCCTGGAGCTTGCTCAAATTCATCTATTGAGTTGGTGGTGCCATCCAACCATCTCTTCCTCTGACAACCATTTCTCCTCCTGCCTTCAATCTTTCCCAGCATGGAGGCAGTAAAAATTCTAAAACAAAGGGAATTTGAATATCATAAGAAGTAGAGGGTTTTACATTGAAGAGCAAAGAGAAAAGGACTATAGGCCCAGATGTCCAACACTCCCTAAACTCAGCTTCTAGTATAGCTCACTCCAACTCATTTTTATGACTTCAAATCTTCCCCAGTAATAACATATTTGTGATTTAAAGAGTTGTTATTTGAACATAGGCAGAGTTTTAGTATTAGTGTTTTCAGTTTTAATCAACAGAAACTGAATTTGTCTGATTTCAACAGAAAAGTAATTCACAAAAATATATATATTAGGGAGTTCTTGGAAAGGCCAGAGAAACAGAGTCAGAATAAAATGAAAAACCAGTTTGGTGAGGAATCTGTTGCTATTATGGCCACAGATGACACTAGAACTCATCATTGCTACGGTCACTGGATCCTGAGTGCAGCACCTGGCCAACCTGCCCTTGATGCCAATGAGATGGATTCGCTCCAGGCCCTTCTTATTTGCAACACTGACTCCCGATTCAGATTCCCACATGAGTGGGCATGATTAGCCAGCCTAGATTAGGTGTTCATGTTCTAGTTGTAAAGGTGGCTGAGGCTGAACAACACGCTGCTGAATAACCAACAAATCACAGAAGAAATCAAAAAAGAAATCAAAATATGCATAGAAATGAATGAAAATGAAAACACAACAACCCAAAACCTATGGGACACTGTAAAAGCAGTGCTAAGGGGAAAGTTCATAGCAATACAGGCATACCTCAAGAAACAAGAAAAAAGTCAAATAAATAACCTAATTCTACACCTAAAGCAACTAGAAAAGGAAGAAGTGAAGAACCCCAGGGTTAGTAGAAGGAAAGAAATTTTAAAAATTAAGGCAGAAATATATGCAAAAGAAACAAAAGAGACCATAGCAAAAATCAACAAAGCCAAAAGCTGGTTCTTTAAAAGGATAAATAAAATTGACAAACCATTAGCCAGACTCATCAAGAAACAAAGGGAGAAAAATCAAATCAATAAAATTAGAAATGAAAATGGAGAGATCACAACAGACAACACAGAAATACAAAGGATCATAAGAGACTACTATCAGCAATTATATGCCAATAAAATGGACAACATGGAAGAAATGGATGAATTCTTAGAAAAGTACAACTTTCCAAAACTGAACCAGGAAGAAATAGAAAATCTTAACAGACCCATCACAAGCACGGAAATTGAAACTGTAATCAGAAATCTTCCAGCAAGCAAAAGCCCAGGTCCAGATGGCTTCACAGCTGAATTCTACCAAAAATTTAGAGAAGAGCTAACACCTATCCTACTCAAATTCTTCCAGAAAATTGCAGAGGAAGGTAAACTTCCAAATTCATTCTATGAGGCCACCATCACCTTAATACCAAAACCTGACAAAGATGCCACAAAAAAAGAAAACTACAGGCCAGTATCACTGATGAACATAGATGCAAAAATCCTTAACAAAATTCTAGCAATCAGAATCCAACAACACATTAAAAAGATCATACACCATGACCAAGTGGGCTTTATCCCAGGGATGCAAGGATTCTTCAATATCCACAAATCAATCAATGTAATACACCACATTAACAAATTGAAAAATAAAAGCCATATGATTATCTCAATAGATGCAGAGAAAGCCTTTGACAAAATTCAACATCCATTTATGATAAAAACTCT
This sequence comes from Bos indicus, assembly GCF_029378745.1. Classification (NCBI taxonomy): domain Eukaryota; kingdom Metazoa; phylum Chordata; class Mammalia; order Artiodactyla; family Bovidae; genus Bos; species Bos indicus. Next base: position 74,924,642 of record NC_091760.1, on the reverse strand, counting down.
CCAGAAAGCAGGAATAGAAGGAACATACCTCAACATAATAAAAGCTATATATGACAAACCCACAGCAAACATTATCCTCAATGGTGAAAAATTGAAAACATTTCCCTTAAAGTCAGGAACAAGACAAGGGTGTCCACTTTCACCACTACTATTCAACATAGTTTTGGAAGTTTTGGCCACAGCAATCAGAGCAGAAAAAGAAATAAATGGAATCTAAATTGGAAAAGAAGAAGTAAAACTCTCACTGTTTGCAGATGACATGATCCTCTACATAGAAAACCCTAAAGACTCCACCAGAAAACTACTAGACCTAATCAATGAATATAGTAAAGTTGCAGGATATAAAATGAACACACAGAAGTCCCTTGCATTCCTATACACTAATAATGAGAAAATAGAAAGAGAAATTAAGGAAACAATTCCATTCACCATTGCAACGAAAAGAATAAAATACTTTAGGAATGTATCTACCTAAAGAAACCAAAGACCTATATATAGAGAAAACTATAAAACACCAGTGAAAGAAATCAAAGAGGGCACTAATAGATGGAGAAATATACCATGTTCATGGATCGGAAGAATTAATATAGTGAAAATGAGTATACTACCCAAAGCAATCTATAGATTCAATGCAATCCCTAGCAAGCTACCAACGGTATTTTTCACAGAGCTAGAACAAATAATTTCACAATTTGTATGGAAATACAAAAAACCTCAAATAGCCAAAGCGATCTTGAGAAAGAAGAGTGGAACTGGAGGAATCAACCTGCCTCACTTCAGGCTCTACTACAAAGCCACAGTTATCAAGACAGTATGGTACTGGCACAAAGACAGAAATATAGATCAATGGAACAAAATAGAAAACCCAGAGATAAATCCACGCACCTATGGACACCTTATCTTTGACAAAGGAGGCAAGAATATACAATGGATTAAAGACAATCTCTTTAACAAGTGATGCTGGGAAAACTGGTCAACCACTTGTAAAAGAATGAACCTAGAACACTTTCTAACATCATACACCAAAATAAACTCAAAATGTATTAAAGATCTAAACTTAAGACTAGAAACTATAAAACTCCTAGAGGAGAACATAGCCAAAACACTTTCTGACATAAATCACAGCAGGATCCTCTATGACCCACCTCCCAGAATATTGCAAATAAAAGCAAAAATAAACAAATGGGACCTGCTAAGTTGCTTCAGTCATGTCCGACTCTGTGTGACCCCATGGACTGCAGCCTACCAGACTTCTCTGTCCATGGGATTCTCCAGGCAAGAACACTGGAGTGGGTTGCCATTTCCTTCTCCAATGCATGAAAGTGGAAAGTGAAAGTGAAGTCGCTTAGTCGTGTCAGACTCTTAGCAACCCCATGGACTGCAGCCTACCAGGCTCCTCTGTCCATGGGATTTTCCGGGCAACAGTACTGGAGTGGGGTGCCATTGCCTTCTCCCAAATGGGACCTAATTAACTAAACTTAAAAGCTTCTGCACAACAAAGGAAACTCTAAGCAAGGTGAAAAGACAGCCTTCAGAATGGGAGAAGATAATATCAAATGAAGCAACTGACAAACAACTAATCTCAAAAATATACAAGCAACTCCTGCAGCTCAATTCCAGAAAAATAAACGACCCAATCAAAAAAATGGACCGAAGAACTAAATAGACATTTCTCCAAAGAAGACATACAGATGGCTAACAAACACATGAAAAGATGCTCAACATCACTCATTATCAGAGAAATTCAGATCAAAACCACAATGAGGTACCATTTCACGCCAGTCAGAATGGCTGTGATCCAAAAGTCTACAAGCAATAAATGTTGGAGAGGGTGTGGAGAAAGGGGAACCCTCTTACACTGTTGGTGAGAATGCAAACTAGTACAGCCACTATGGAGAACAGTGTGGAGATTCCTTTAAAAACTGGAAATAGAACTGCCTTATGACCCAGCAACCCCACTGCTGGGCATACACACAGAGGAAACCAGAATTGAAAGAGACACATGTACCCCAGTGTTCATTGCAGCACTGTTTATAATAGCCAGGACATGGAAGCAACCTAGATGTCCATCAGCAGATGAATGGATAAGAAAGCTGTGGTACATATACACAATGGAGTATTACTCAGCCATTAAAAAGAATACATTTGAATCAGTTCTAATGAGGTGGATGAAACTGGAGCCTATTATACAGAGTGAAGTAAGCCAGAAAGAAAAACACCAATACAGTATACTAACGCATATATATGGAATTTAGAAAGATAAACCTGTATGTATGTAACGATAAACCTGTATGCAAGACAGCAAAAGAGACACAGATGTATAGAACAGTCTTTTGGACTCTGTGGGAAAGGGAGAGGGTGGGAAGATTTGGGAGAATGGCATTGAAACATGTGTAATATCATGTATGAAACGAGTCGCCAGTCCAGGTTTGATGCACAATACTGGATGCTTGGGGCTGGTGCACTGGGACGACCCAGAGAGATGGTACGGGGAGGGAAGAGGGAGTGGGGTTTGGGATGGGAAACACGTGTATACCTGTGGCAGATTCATGTTGATGTATGGCAAAACCAATACAATATTGTAAAGTAATTAGCCTCCAATTAAAACAAATAAATTTATATTAAAATTTTTTTTAGTTCTTTTAAAAAGTTTCTGATATTCAAAATTATTCTTATGCCATTCTTAAAATCTGTTCAAAAGCAATTTCTGGTAATCAGCATCCTCCTAAAACTAGGTAAGTCAAATTCCCAACCCAATACAATTTATTTTTGCTTCTGGGTCATTTCTATTTAGCTCAATCAGTCAGAAAAAAGCCTGTGATTGCTAAAAATAAATTAAAAATTAAAAAGTAAGCAAGCAGATGAAACTGATGAGATACCAAATACTTAATAAATGTCTATTACGTAGATATCTCTTTGTTTTGAATTGCAGCTGTCTTGCAATAAATAGTACAAATAGAAACAAATTCAATAGAAATTCCAGAGTTTAGAATAGCAGATATTCTATGCTCTTAACTTCCCAAAGAGTCATTCAGATTATGCCACTCTTTGCTCAGTCACATGGAATCTATTTAGAATCCAACTAATGATTAAACCCCTAAAAGAGGGCCTGCTCCCTTGTCCAAAATGACCTACATTTTAATATAGAAATCCTTTTTTTTTTTTTTTTTGTGGAGTTAAAATATAACTATGTATGTAGGTGTACATGTAATATTTTTTCACCTGAGACATGGTCATCATGTTTCAATATTGCTCATGTAATAAAGGACAGAAATGGTATGAAACTAACAGAAGTAGAAGATATTAAGAAGAGATGGCAAGAATACACAGAAGAACTGTACAAAAACAATCTTCACAACCCAGATAATCATGATGGTGTGATCACTCACACTCACCTAGAACCAGACATCCTGGAACGTGAAGTCAAGTGGGCCTTAGGAAGCGTCACTATGAACAAAGCTAGTGGAGGTGATGGAATTCCAGTTGAGCTATTTCAAATCCTGAAAGATGATGCTGTGAAAGTGATGCACTCAATATGCCAGCAAATTTGGAAAATTCAGCAGCGGCCACAGGACTGGAAAAGGTCCGTTTTCATTCCAATCCCCAAAAAAGGCAATGCCAAAGAATGTTCAAACTACTGCACAATTGCACTCATCTCACACGCTAGCAAAGTAATGCTCAAAATTCTCCAAGCCAGGCTTCAGCAATACGTGAACCATGAACTTCCAGATGTTCAAGCTGGTTTAGAAAAGACAGGGGAACCAGAGATCAAATTGCCAACACCTGCTGGATCATCGAAAAAGCAAGAGAGTTCCAGAAAAACGTCTACTTCTGCTTTAGTGATTATGCCAAAGCCTTTGACTGTGTGGATCACAATAAACTGTGGAAAATTCTGAAAGAGATGGGAATACCAGACCACTGACCAGCCTCTTGAGAAACCTGTATGCAGGTCAGGAAGCAACAGTTAGAACTGGACATGGAACAACAGACTGGTTCCAAATAGGAAAAGGAGTATGTCAAGGCTGTATATTGTCATCCTGCTTATTTAACTTCTATGCAGAGTACATCATGAAAAACACTGGACTGGAAGAAACACAAGTTGGAATCAAGATTGCCAGGAGAAATATCAATAACCTCAGATATGCAGATGACACCACCCTTATGGCAGAAAGAGAAGAAGAACTAAAGAGCCTCTTGATGAACATGAAAGAGGAGAGTGAAAAAGTTGGCTTAAAGCTCAACATTCAGAAAACGAAGATCATGGCATTGGTCCCATCAGATCAGATCAGATCAGTTGCTCTTGTGTCCGACTCTTTGTGACCCCATGAATCGCAGCACGCCAGGCCTCCCTGTCTAACACCAACTCCCCAGAGTTCACTCAAACTCATGTGTATCAAGTTGGTGATGCCATCCAGCCATCTCATCCTCTGTCGTCCCCTTCTCCTCTTGCCCCCAATCCCTCCCAGGATCAGAGTCTTTTCCAATGAATCAACTCTTTGCATGAGGTGGCCAGAGTACTGGAGTTTCAGCTTTAACATCATTCCTTCCAAAGAAATCCCAGGGCTGATCTCCTCACTTCACAGCAAAAAGATGGGGAAACAGTGGCTGACTTTATTTTTTTGAGCTCCAAAATCACTGCAGATGGTGATTGAAGCCATGAAATTAAAATATGTTTACTCCTTGGAAGGAAAGTTATGACCAACCTAGACAGCATACTAAAAAGCAGAGACATTACTTTGTCAACAAGAGTCCATCTAGTCAAGGCTATGGTTTTTCCAGTAGTCATGTACGGATGTGAGAGTTGGACTATGAAGAAAGCTGAGCGCTAAAGAATTGATGATTTTAAACTGTGGTGTTGGAGAAGACTCTTGAGAGTCTCTTGGACTGCAAGGAGATCCAACCAGTCCATCCTAAAGGAGATCAGTCCTGGGTGTTCATTAGAAGGACTGATGTTGAAGCTGAAACTCCAATACTTGGGCCACCTGATGATGCAAAGAGCTAACTCATTGGAAAAGACCCTGATGCTGGGAAAGGTTGAGGACAGGAGGAGAAAGGGACAACAGAGGATGAGATGGTTGAATGGCATCACCGACTCAATGGACGTGGGTTTGGGTAGACTCCAGGAGTTGGTGATGGACAGGGAAGCCTGGCATGCTGTGGTTCATGGAGTCACAAAGAGTCGGACATGACTGAGTGACTGAACTGACTGACTGGTGTAGTATTTCCCAATTTCCCATATCTATAACCAACACATGACTGAGTTAAAATCTAGTTGGTAAAAGTCATTCATCAAACACTGTTAGTGAACTGAACACACTCAACTATCTCTACTGTTTCCTGACCCAACCTAAAGAAGAGAGAAAAGGAAAACAAAGTATAATTTAAAAGACAGAATTGGAAAGGAGGTAATCATAGATGAAACTGGGGAACCTAGAAGGCACATGAATGAGTCTTTGACTCTGAAAGGCAGAAAAAGCTGAAAATTGAATCATCAGGGATGAGTAAATAAACAGGAAGCAGATCTCTTTGCTTTGCAGAACTCTAAGATAAAGTTCAAGAAAAGGAGGTAATAGGATTCTTTGAAGACAGATGGGCAAATCTGGGTTAACAAAAGAGGATTGGTTGCAAGTCTTTATAAACAACATTTACAGCTCCAAACATCCTTATCCTTCCTTGGAAGAAGCCTGAAAGTTTACTTTCTGGTAATGATGAAAGATACGAACTCTGTGTATCAGTGTTAAGGGACACCAGGTACAACAAATGACAAGAATAAGGAGCTTACATTGAAATAAAGGCATTAAGGGAAAGTGGGCACAGAGACTGGGAACATCCATTTCCTACCATGATTTGGCTCTTAGATGTCGGATAGGTAATTTCTACATATGAAAAATATTTAGCAATTAGTAAGTACCTCACAGTCATTGATGTTGGCAGTAGGGTCCTGGTGGATTTAGCTGCTGTTGTTGTTGAGTCGCTCAGTTGTGTCTGACTCTGCGACCCCATGGACTGCAGCACACCAGGCTTCCCTGTCCTTCACCATCTCCTAGAGTTTGCTCAAACTCAGGTCCATTGAGTCAGTGATGCCATCTAACCATCTCATTTCTCTGTTTTCCCCTTCTCTTGCCTTCAGTCTTACCCAGCATCAGAGTCTTTCTCAGTTAGCTCTCTGCATCAGATGGCCAAAGTATTGGAGCTTCAGCTTCAGTCTCAGTCTTTCCAATGAATATTCAGGGTTGATTTCCTTTAAGATTGACCAGTTTGATCTCCTTGCTGTCCAAGGGACTCTGGATTTAGTGGACCCAAGCCATACCTGCAATTGCTAGGTCTTGGCGAAATAGGAAGTCTAGGGTTTCTGGTATGTATGTCATGTTTAAAAAATTGCTGATACATGCTAAATAGCAATCCTGTTCATATCCCCAAGTAACAACTACAAAGAGAGAAAAAAAAAAAAAAAAAAGAAAACTTGTTTTGTGGGTTAATGGACTAGCCTAACAGAAAAGAACACTGATACTGACATTTAGGATCCTGAACAAAATAGCTAGAAATTGCTTAATTACCCTACAGTGAAGCCTTCTATACAGTAAGCTCCTCCCATATGCATTGTTCTCCATCTATGCTTTAGATTCTTCTTAACATATGAACCACCAGGTACTAGATCCTAGATAATAGTATATCTCAGTTCAGTTCAGTCACTCAGTAGTGTCCGACTTTTTGCGACCCCATGAATTGCAGCACGCCAGGCCTCCCTGTCCATCACCAACTTCCGAAGTTCACTCAGACTCACGTCCATCGAGTCAGTGATGCCATCCAGCCATCTCATCCTCTGTCGTCACCTTTTCCTCCTTTCCCCAATCCCTCCCAACATCAGAGTCTTTTCCAATGAGTCAACTCTTTGTGTGAGGTGGCCAAAGTACTGGAGTTTCAGCTTTAGCATCATTCCTTCCAATAGTATATCTGCTGCTGCTGCTGCTAAGTCGCTTCAGTCGTGTCCGACTCTGTGCGACCCCAGAGATGGCAGCCCACCAGGCTTCCCGGTCCCTGGGATTCTCCAGGCAAGAATACTGGAGTGGGTTGCCATTTCCTTCTCCAATGCATGAAAGTGAAAAGTAAAAGTGAAGTCGTTCAGTCGTGTCTGAGTCCTAGTGACCCCATGGACTGCAGCCTACCAGGCTCCTCCAACCATGGAAGTTTCCAGGCAAGAGTACTGGAGTGGGGTGCCATTGCCTTCTCCGATAGTATATCTAGTACTTGATAAAAGTATGAAAGTACCTGGATATCCAGGTACTAGATAAAAAGCCTCTGCTTACCTGTAAATAATCTTTAGAAAAGGGGAACACAGAGGAGACTGAAATACCTTAAAGAATAGACGAAAACATTTTAAAAGCTGATTTCATATTCTCAGAGATACTGAATCATTAAAAAATATTAATGAAGCCTGGTGACAAAATACTGTACTGGGTAGTAGTAGCTAGTAGCTCAGTCGTGTCCAACTCTTTGCGACCCCATGGACTGTAGCCTATCAGGCTCCTCTGTCCATGGGATTTTCCAGGCAAGAGTGCTGGAGTGGATTGCAATTTCCTTCTCCAGGGGATCTTCCCGACCCAGGAATTGAATCCAGGTCTCCCGCATTGCGGGCAGACGCTTTACCGTCTGAGCCACCAGGGAAATCCAACTCTACTGGGTATCAGAGTTTAAACTTTTTTTTTCTCTATTTATTTATTTTAATATAAATTTATTTATTTTAATTGGAGGCTAATTACAATATTGTATTGGTTTTGCCATACATCAACATGAATCCGCCACGGGTGTACACATGTTCCCCATCCTGAACCCCCTTCCCACCTCCCTCCCCATACCATCCCTCTGGGTCATCCCAGTGCACCAGCCCCGAGCATCCTGTATCATGCATCAAACCTGGACTGGCGATTTGTTTCACATATGATATTATACATGCTTCAGTGCCATTATCCCACCCTTGCCCTTTCCCACAGAGTCCATAAGACTGTTCTATACATCTGTGTCTTTTTTAGTGTCTCATATATGGGGTTATCGTTACCATCTTAACAGCATGAACAAAGACCATTCAATTGAAGAGCTTATGTATTGCCTGTGTGTTAGTCACTCAGTCGTGTCCAACCCTTTGTGACCCAATGGACTGTAGCCCACCAGGCTCCTCTGCCCATGGGATTTTCTAGGGTATTCCAAGAATACTGGAGTTGGTTGCCATTCCCTTCTCCAATATAATGCATACTATATTGTGTTATATCTTCCCAGGTGGTGCTAGTGGTAAAGAACCCGCCTGTTAATGCAAGAGACTTAAGAGACCCGGGTTCGATCCCTGAATCAGGGAGAACCCCTGGAGAAGGAAATAGCAATCCACTTCACTATTCTTGCCTGGGAAATCCCACAGAGGACAGAGGAGCCTGGCAGACTGCAGTCCATAGGGTCTCACGACAGACACGACAGAAGAGACATAGCATTCATACTATGTTATGGGGCTTCCCAGGTGGCGCTAGTAGTAAAGAAATGCCTGCCAGTGCAGGAGATAGGAGACATGGATTTGATCCCTGGGTTGGGAAGATCCCCAGAAGGAGGGCATGGCAATCCATTCTATCATTCCTGCCTGGAGAGTCCCATGGATAGAGGAGCCCATCAAGCTACAGTCCATAGGATCACACAGAATCAGTCACAACTAAAGTGACTTCCCACACACACATACTATGTTATAATGTAGCATAAAATTATATTATATAATATATATATATACTAGAACCATATTATGTAATAACAAGAACATTGAAGAAAATACAGAAAGGGAATGTAGTAGAGAGTGATGGAGCAAATAGAGCCCATGGAGGGCTGTTTTATATAATGTATCATAAAAGACTAGAGTCACCCTCATATAAATGGTATTTAAGTTCACGTTAGGAGAGGATGTGTCTGTAGAAGAGAAAAGAGGGCTGGTTTCTGTTTCAAATAGTCAATTACAATGTTTAGACAAAGCAAACTGTTAAATGCTCTTAAGAGTGAAAATGTTTAGAGATTGAAATGAGAAGCAAAGGAGATTGAGGAGAGCTGCACTCAGGATAAGAAAAAGGGCCTGGGGGAAAAAGTATACAGAGCATACATGTTCTATTAAGAAGCCTTTAGGAATTAAAAACTGATAGCAGAAAAACAATTCAATCGAGGACTGAGAGATAAAGTTGAAGAAATCTGTCAGAGAATAAAACAAATAAAGAAATAGGACACAGGAGAGGAAAGATCAGAAATCTAGAAAAATCAATAAATCAACTATACTTGAATTTTAAAAAAAGGGAATATGAAGTGACTAGCAGGAAAAATAAACAAATCTTGAAAATCAGATCAGTGGTATCATTGTCCAAATGATAGGAGTTCCAGAAAAAGAGAATGTAAAAAGGAGCAGAGGAAATGAATAAAGACATGAGGCAATGAAATTTCCCAGAAGTGAAGGACACAAGTTTGCAGATTGGAGGGATCTGCTGAATCCCCAGAACAATAGATATTGTGTATATTCAATATATATGCTGTCTGGGGAGAGTCTCACCAAGCTTTTAGCAATCAGAATGGTGTTAGACATCTCAGTAACAAAATGGGGAGTGAAAGAAAATGGAGCAATGCCTTCAAAATTCTGAGGGAAACAAAAGTGTGTGCACAGTAACCCCCCAAGAGTGAGAAGAATAAAGATGTCTTCAGACATGTAAGACCTCAAAAATATCACCTTTTCCACATCACTACTGGAAGATTCGTTCCCACACAATTAGAACATAAACTATGAAAGACACTGAACTCAGGAAATAAGGAGTCACATATTGAAGAACCAAAGGACCCTCTCAAAATGATGGGGAAGGGACATCCCAGAATAACAGGTCTAGAGGCTGGCACATTGCAAATAGAGAAAGAGGCCAAAGGGCTCACACTAGCCTATCTATGGAAGAATAAATGTCTCATAGAATGCCTGATATACTTGAACACAGTGAGATTTACAATTTTGTAAGGGTTTGGGAATGTTAGCAATAGGTAAATAAAAACAACCAAAAGAAAGTAAGTAAATTCTAAAGAGAAGGAAATGATTTAAAATTATATAAGAATATGTAATCTTGAATAATACAAAACTCCACTCTGAATACTATTTAGTCTTAAAAATATAAACACTGACAGAGTGCCTGATGAACTATGGACGGAGGTTCATGACATTCTACAGGAAACAGCAATCAAGACCATCCCCAAGAAAAAGAATTGCAAAAAAGAAAATGGCTGACTGAGGAGGCCTTACAAATAGCTGTGAAAAGAAGGAAAGCAAAAAGCAAAGGAGAAAAGGAAAGATACACCCATTTGAATGCAGAGTTCCAAAGAATAGCAAGGAGAGATAAGAAAGCCTTCCTCACGATCAATGCAAAGAAATAGAGGAAAACTATAGAATGAGAAAGACTAGAGATCTCTTCAAGAAAATTAGAGATACCAAGGGAACATGTTATGCAAAGATGGGCTCAATAAAGGACAGAAATGGTAGGGACCTATCAGAAGCAGAAGATAGTAAGAAGAGGTGGCAAGAATACACAGAAGAACCGTACAAAAAAGATCTTCACGACCCAGATAATCATGATCACACGATGGTGTGATCACTCACCTAGAGCCAGACATGCTGGAATGTGAAGTCAAGTGAGCCTTAGGAAGCATCACTATGAACAAAGCTAGTGGAGGTGATGGAATTCCAGTTGAGCTATTTCAAATCCTGAAAGATGATGCTGTGAAAGTGCTGCACTCAATATGCCAGCAAATTTGGAAAACTCAGCAGTGGCCACGGGACTGGAAAAGGTCCGTTTTCATTCCAATCCCAAAGAAAGGCAATGCCAAAGAATGCTCTAACTACCTCACAATTGCACTCATCTCACAGGCCAGGAAAGTAATGCTCAAAATTCTCCAAGCCAAGCTTCAGCAATACTTGAACTGTGAACTCCCAGATGTTGAAGCTGGTTTTGGCAGAGGAACCAGAGATCAAATTGTCAACATCCGCTGGATCATCGAAAAAGCAAGAGAGTTCCAGAAAAACATCTATTTCTGCTTTATTGACTATGCCAAAGTCTTTGACTGTGTGGATCACAATAAACTGTGGGAAATTCTGAAAGAGATGGGAATACCAGACCACTGACCTGCCTCTTCAGAAATCTGTATGCAGGTCAGGAAGCAACAGTTAGAACTGGACATGGAACAACAGACTGGTTCCAAATAGGAAAAGGAGTACGTCGAGGCTGTATATTGTCATCCTGCTTATTTAACTTCTATGCAGAGTACATCATGAGAAACACTGGGCTGGATGAAGCACAAGCTGGAATCAAGACTGCCGGGAGAAATATCAATAACCTGAGATATGCAGATGACACCACCCTTATGGCAGAAAGTGAAGAAGAACTAAAGAGCCTCCTGATGAACATGAAAGAGGAGAGTGAAAAAGTTGGCTTAAAGCTCAACATTCAGAAAACTAAGATCATGGCATCAAGTCCCATCACTTCATGGCAAATAAATGGGGAAACAATGGAAACCGTGGCTGACTTTATTTTTGGGGGCACCAAGATCACTGCAGATGGTGATTGCAACCATGAAATTAAAAAACACTTACTCCTTGGAAGGAAAGTTATGAACAACCTAGACAGCACATTAAAAAGCAGAGACATTACTTTGCCAACAAAAGTCCTTCTAGTCAAGGCTATGGTAGTCATTTATGGATGTGAGAGTTGGACTATAAAGAAAGCTAAGCACTAAAGAATTGATGCTTTTGAACTGTGGTGTTGGAGAAGACTCTTGAGAGTCCCTTGGACTGCAAGGCGATCCAACCAGTGCATCTTAAAGGAGATCAGTCCTGGGTGTTCATTGGAAGGACTGATGTTGAAGCTGAAACTCCAGTACTTTGGCCACCTGATGCAAAGAGCTGACTCATTTGAAAAGACCCTGATTCTGCGAAAGATTGAGGGCAGGAGGAGAAGGGGATGACAGAGAATGAGATGGTTGGATGGCATCACTGACTTGATGGACATGGGTTTGGGTGGACTCTGGGAGTTGGTGATGAACAGGGAGGCCTGGCGTGCTACAGTCCATGGGGTCGCAAAGAGTCAGACACTACTGAGCGACTGAACTGAACTCATGAAGAGTGAGAGTCAGTGTGTGGAAGGTATTCAGGAAACCAATGCCTTTCACTATAAACTTTGTAATACTATTTGATTTCTGAAGCTAGGAATGTTAAAAAATTAAGCAGCAGAAAAGATATTCACAGTGTGTTGCAATTGTTCAATGTATTTTGAGTGCAATATAATGTAATTGCTAGTCAGAAAATAGCATGTATTAAAATTCAATTATATCTATATCTATATTTGTATAGAGAAATACAGAAGGTTATATAAAAAATGTTAGCAGTTATTAACTCCAAGTTATGAAATTTCCAGTGATATTTTCTCTCTTCTTAGAGGTTTATGAATATTATATACAACACTTGAATTATATTTATAAATAAAATGTGTGATAAAGCTACTTCAAATGTAAACATTTCTCAGGTAGATCAGATTTTCATAACCTGACAAATTTATTATAAAATATATATTTAAGACTGTGAGCTAAAATATACTTTAAAACAAAAACATTGTCTAACACAAAAGAGGCTACTTTGTACTAGTTTTTTTTTTTTTCTATTGCATGTGTTTTGTCTCCCCAGTGATGATGTAAGTTACCTTGGAGGCAATAATTCTTTCTTAGACAATTTTCTATCCTTCATAGCTCATTCATGGCACCTTGAAAATTATAGCTGTTCTCTCTCTTTTTAGAAAGAGAGAATTAATCTATTAATACTATTAAGTATAAATATAAAATATATAAATATATTCACATTGCTGCTGCTAAGTTGCTTCAGTCGTGTCCGACTCTGTGCGACCCCATAGACGGCAGCCCACCAGGCTTCCCCGTCCCTGGGATTCTCCAGGCAAGAACACTGGAGTGGGTTGCCATTTCCTTCTCCAATGCATGAAAGTGGAAAGTGAAAGTGAAGTCTCTTAGTCGTGTCCGACTCTTAGCGACCCCCTAGACTGCAGCCTGCCAGGCTCCTCCGTCCATGGGATTTTCCAGGCAAGAGTACTGGAGTGGGGTGCCATTGCCTTCTCCATATTCACATTAATTAAATATAAATATATAAAATGTATTCAATATAAAATGTAGATATACATGTGTATATATACTGAGAAAACATAGGCAAAGGCCATGCTAAAGGCTAGACATAACTTGTCCTGTTGAAGAGCTATCAATGACATGGAGTTATGTGTGAAAGGAATGTTGAAATCCTAAATATCTGTGATGATTAATTTTATATGTTGATTTCAGTGGCCCATGGGGCATCCAGACATTTGGTCAAACATTCTGTGTATGCTGGTGAGGGTATTTAAAAAAAAAAAAAATTATTTTCTTTTCACGTCAGGTCTTAGTTGCTGATTTTTGCTGCATCACTTGGGATGTTTCACTGTGGTGCATGTACTCTCTACTTATGAAATGTGGGCTTAAGTAGTTGTGGCACACAGCTTCTAGAGCACACAGGCTCCGTGGTTGCAGCTCCGAGGCATGTGGGATCATAGTTCCCTGACCAGAGATTTAGCCGATGTTCCCTGTATTGCACCTAGGATTTTTAACCACTGGACTACCAGGAAGGGTGGGCTCTTTAAGTGGTACTAGTGGTAAAAAAAAAAAAAAAAAAAACCTACCTGCCAATATGGGTTAAGAGATGCAGGCTCAGTCCCTGTGTCAGGGAGATCCCCTGGAGGAGGACATGGCAACCCCCTCAAGTGTTTTTGCCTGGAGAATTCCATGGACAAAAGAGACTGGTAATCCATAGTGATGCACACAGTTGGAGACAACTTAAGTGGCTTAGTGTGCACACACCTAAGTGGGTATTTCTTGATGAGAATGGTAGATGAGTACAGCAGATTGCTCTCCTGATTGTGCCTGAAGAACTATGGATGGAGGTTCATAACATTGTACAGGAGGCAGTGATCAAAACCATCCTCAAGAAAAGGAAATGCAAAAAGGCAAAATGGTTGTCTGAGGAGATCACAAATAGCTGAGAAAAGAAGAGAAGTGAAAGGCAAGGGAGAAAAGGAAAGATATACCCACCTAAACCTAGAGTTCCAAAGAATAGCAAGGAGAGATAAGAAAGCCTTTCTCAGCGATCAATGCATAGAAGTAGAGGAAAACAATAGAATGGGAAAGACTAGAGATCTCTTCAAGAAAATTAGAGATACCAAGGGAACATTTCATGCAAAGATGGGCACAATAAAGGACAGAAGTGATATGGATCTAACAAAGGCAGAAGATATTAGAAAGAGGTGGCAAGAATACACAGAAGAACTATACAAAAAAGATCTTCATGACCCAGATAACCACAATGGTGTGATCACTCACCTAGAGTCAGACATCCTGGAATTCAAAGTCAAGAGGGGCTTAGGAAGCATCACTATAAATAAAGGTAGCGGAGGTGATAGAATTCCAGTTGAGCTATTGATGAGCATCATCATAAAAGATGATGCTGTGAAAGTGCTGCACTCAATATGCCAACAAATTTGGAAAACTCAGCAGTGGCCACAGAACTGGAAAAGGTCTGTTTTCATTCCAATCCCAAAGAAAAGCAATGCCAAAGAATGTTCAAACTATGACACAATTGCAGTCATCTCACATGCTAGCAAAGTAATGCTCAAAATTCTCCAAGCCAGGCTTCAATAGCACATGAACCATGAACTTCCAGATGTTGAAGCTGGATTTAGAAAAGGCAGAGAAACCAGAAATCAAATTGCCAACATCTGCTGGATCATCGAAAAAGCAAGAGAAATCCAGAAAAACATCTACTTCTGCTTTATTGACTATGAAGCCTTTGACTATGTGGATTACAACAAACTGTAGAAAATTATTTAAGACATAGGAATACCAGACCACCTGACTTGCCTCTTGAGAAATCTGTATGCAGGTCAAGAAGCAACAGTTAGAACTGGACATGGAACAACAGACTGGTTTCAAATATGGAAAGGAGTATGTCAAGGTTGTGTGTTGTCACCCTGCTTATTTAACTTATATGCAGAGTACATCATGTGAAATGCTGTCTGGATGAAGCACAAACTAGAATCAAGATTGCCAGGAGAAATATCAATAACTTCAGCATATGACACTACCCTTATGGTAGAAATTGAAGAAGAACTAAAGAGCCTCTTGATGAAAGTGAAAGAGGAAAGTGAAAAAGTTGGCTTAAAACTCAACATTCAGAAAACTAAGATCGTGGCATCTGGTCCCATCACTTTGTGGCAAATAGATGGGGAAACAATGGAAACAGTGACAGACTTTACTTTGGGGGCTCCAAAATCACTGTGTATGGTGACTGCAACCATGAAATTAAAAGATGCTTGTTCCTTGGAAGAAAAGCTATGACCAACCTAGACAGCGTATTAAAAAGCAGGGACATTACTGTGTCAACAAACGTCCATCTAGTCAAAGCTATGAATTTTCCAGTAGTCATGTAAGAATCTGAAAGTTCGACTATAAGGAAGGTTGAGTGCCAAAGAAATGATGCTTTTGAATTGTGGTGTTGGAGAAGACTCTTGAGAATCCCTTGGACTTCACGGAGATCCAACCAGTCAATCCTAAAGGAAATCAGTCCTGAATATTCATTGGAAGGACTGACGCTGACGCTGAAACTCCATACTTTGGCCACCTGATGCAAAGAACTGACTCACTGGAGCAGACCCTGATGCTGGGAAAGATTGAAGGCAGGAGAAGGGGATGACAGAGGATGAGATGGTTGGATGACATCACTGACTCAATGGACATTAGTTTGAGCAACTCTGGGAGATAGTGAAGGACAGGGAAACCTGGCGTGCTGCAGTCCATGTGTTTGCAAAGAGACGGACAGGACTGAGTGACCAAACAGTAACAACAACTTGTCTGATTTCTTGAGGTGAACATAGGTGTTTCTCTTGCCTTTGTACTTAAAGTAATACTTTAGTTTTTCTTTCTTTTCTTGGATCTCAAACTCGGCAGCTTTGGGACTAGCACTTACAGCATTGTCTCTCTGATTCTGAAGCCTTCATGCAGGCTGGGATGAGAATCAACTTTCTGTGTCTCCAGCGTTCTTACTACAATTTTTGAGCTTTTCAGCCTCCGTAATCATGTTAGTTGATTCCTTGTAACAAATCTATTTCTCTCTCTCGCTCCACCCTGTTGGTTTCATTTCTCTAGAGAACCTTGAGTAATTCTTTATCTACGAAGTTAAGGTCAATATTTATCATTCTTTTGTAAATGCAGTACTTGGATGCAAACTCAAAAATGACAGAATGATCTCTGTTTGTTTCCAAGGCAAACCATTCAATATCATGGTAATCCAAGTCTATGCCCTGACCAGTCATGCTGAAGAAGCTGAAGTTGAACAGTTCTATGAAGACCTACAAGACCTTCTAGAACACCCAAAAAAGATGCCCTTTTCATTATAGGGGACTGGAAGGCAAAAGTAGGAAGTCAAGAAACACCTGGAGTAAAAGGCAAATTTGCCCTTGGAGTACAGAATGAAGCAGGGCAAAGGCTAATAGAGTTCTGCCAAGAGAACGCACTGGTCATAGCAAACGCTCTCTTCCAACAACACATAAGAAGACTCTACACATGGACATCACCAGATGGTCAACACCAAAATCAGATTGATTATATTCTTTGCAGCCAAAGATGGAGAAGCTCTATACAGTTAGCAAAAACAAGACCGAGAACTGACTGTGGCTCAGATCATGAACTCCTTATTGCCAAATTCAGACTTAAATTGAAGAAAATGGAGAAAACCACTAGACCATTCAGGTATGACCTAAATCAAATCCCTTATGACTATACGGTGGAAGTGAGAAATAGATTTATGGGACTAGATCTGATAGAGTGCCTGATGAAATATGGATGGAGGTTCATGACATTCTACAGGAAACAGGAATCAAGACCATCCCCAAGAAAAAGAAATGCAAAAAAGCAAAATACCTGTCTGAAGAGGCCTTACAAATAGCTGTGACAAGACGGGGAGTGAAAAGCAAAGGAGAAAAGGAAAGATATACCCATTTGAATGCAGAGTTCCAAAGAATAGCAAGGAGAGATAAGAAAGCCTTCCTCAGTGATCAATGCAAAGAAACAGAGGAAAACAACACAATGGGAAAGACTAGAGATCTCTTCAAGAAAATTAAAGATACCAAGGGAACATTTCATGCAAAGATGGGCTCAATAAAGGACAGAAATGGTATGGACCTAACAGAAGCAGAAGATATTAAGAAGAGGTGGCAAGAATACACAGAAGAACAGCACAAAAAAGATCTTCATGACCCAGATAATCACGATAGTGTGATCACTCACCTAGAGCCAGACATGCTGAAATGTGAAGTCAAGTGGGCCTTAGGAAGCATCACTATGAACAAAGCTAGTGGAGATGATGGAATTCCAGTTGAGCTATTTCAAATCCTGAAAGATGATGCTGTGAAAGTGATGTACTCAATATGCCAGCAAATTTGGAAAACTCAGCAGTGGCCACAGGACTGGAAAAGGTCCATTTTCATTCCAATCCCAAAGAAAGGCAATGCCAAAGAATGCTCTAACTACCACACAATTGCACTCATCTCACAGGCTAGGAAAGTAATGCTCAAAATTCTCCAAGCCAGGCTTCAGCAATATGTGAACCGTGAACTTCCTGATGTTCAAGCTGGTTTTAGAAAAGGCAGAGGAACCAGAGATCAAATTGCCAACATCTGCTGTATCAGCAAGAAAGCAAGAGAGTTCCAGAAAAACATCTATTTCTGCTTTATTGACTATGCCAAAGCCTTTGACTGTGTGGATCACAATAAACTGTGGAAAATTCTTCAAGAGATAGAAATACTATACCACCTGACCTGCCTCTTGAGAAGCCTGTATGCAGGTCAGGAAGCAACAGTTAGAACTGGACATGGAACAACAGACTGGTTCCAAATAGGAAAAGGAGTACGTCAAGGCTGTATATTGTCACCCTGCTTATTTAACTTATATGCAGAGTACATCATGAGAAATGCTGGGCTGGAGGAAGCACAAGCTGGAATCAAGACTGCCGGGAGAAATATCAATAACCTCAGATATGCAGATGACACCACCCTTATGGCAGAAAGTGAATAAGAACTAAGGAGCCTCTTTGTGAAAGTGAAAGAGGAGAGTGAAAAAGTTGGCTTAAACCTCAAGATTCAGAAAATGAAGATCATGGCAACCAGTCCCATCACTTCATGGCAGGTAGATGGGGAAACGGTGGAAACAGTGGCTAACTTTATTCTGGGCTCCAAAATCACTGCAGATGGTGATTGTAGCCATGAAATTAAAAGACGCTTACTCCTTGGAAGGAAAGTTATGACCAACCTAGACAGCATATTAAAAAGCAGAGACATTACTTTTCCTACAAAGGTCTGTCTAGTCAAGGCTATGGTTTTCCCAGTGGTCATGTATGGATGTGAGAGTTGGACCATAAAGAAAATTGAGCACTGAAGAATTGATGCTTTTGAACTGTGGTGCTGGAGAAGACTCTTGAGAGTCCCTTGGACTGCAAGGAGATTCAACCAGTCCACTCTAAAGGAGATCAGTCCTGGGTGTTCATTGGACGGACTGGTGTTGAAGCTGAAACTCCAATACTTTGGCCACCAGATGTGAAGAGCTGACTCATTTGAAAAGACCCTGATGCTGGGAAAGATTGAGGGCAGGAGGAGAAGGGGATGACAGAGGATGAGATGGTTGGATGGCATCACCGACTCGATGGCCATGGGTTTGGGTGGGGTCCGGGTGTTAGTGATGGATAGGGAGGCCTAGCGTGCATGGGGTTGCAAAGAGTCGGACACGACTGAGTGACTGAACTAAACTGAACTGTGACCCGTGGCCATTCATGTGTCCTAGGCTACTGCCTACTTATAACTGTTATTCTAAACATAGATTATTCAAAATATGACAACAAATTCCAACTCCTTGTATCAAGGTAAGAGTTTGAAAGCAACTTTATGTGAATAAATGTCTCTCATAAGCAGATGTTACCCTTACTCAAGTCTATCTGGAGAGAATCATAAATACTGGCAGGATGGAGAGTGTTAGCTTATGGATTCTACATATTGTGATAAATAAACATATAATCATCACAGTAATCATAAATAAATCACCTTCTATGTGCAAAGCATTATGCTAGGTTTTGTGGGCAGTACTGAGATGAATAATATGTGCATGTCTATGAATCACCAATGCTGAGAATAAATAATCCAATATTATGATGAGTTACAATGCATTTTTTAATATGCAACCTATGGATACAATATAATTTATCTCTTAATGGATATGGCTGAGGCATGATTCATGGATGCTTTTTTTATCTGAAAAGGAAGAAGTCTTGTTATGAAAAGACAAAAAGCTACAAGAATTAGTTTCAGGGTTAAAATTTAGTTATCATGGTCTTGTGACTGTAATGGATTTTTATACCCTTGAAAATGTTGTTTGAGTTTCTCCAATAGCCATATCATAGTTATGAGTAATCAAAGAAAAAATATTTCCCTCAACTACAATAATTTCTGACAGACACAAAAATGGAAACCCGATTTTACAATTTAGTGAGTTAGCATCAGTCATGGGAACTATTGGGAAGTTCACAATCATTTGTCCAGCTGACTAAAATCCACCCCAGATATACAGGTAATGGGTTCACTTTTCAGGCCATGGCATATTTTGGAATTTCTTAGGTTTCTAGTCCTAGTAAAAAAGTAATCTTGTAGTGGCTAAGGCTGACATAACTTTATCTTTTTCTCAGGAACTGAGAATAGTATTTTTGAACGGCATTTTGTTCAAATATATGAGACTAAAGTCATGTGAGTAAGTATATTTAAAATAAATGAATAAACAAACAGAAACAGCAAGCACATATAAGGAAAAATATAAATACATAAATATAAAGAAACAAGCTGAATTCTGTTCTTAATTACTTTTTATTTGGTTTCTGCTGATTTTCATTTGAAGTTAAACCATAAATGGGTTTCTTTACCCCAAGGGTGAATATAACTGGTGCAGCCAGAGCTCCAACTTCAGGCAATACTGGCAAGTCACTCCAGTCTAGTGATAGAATAAAAGGGAAAAAATGAATCAGGCTGGGGAATTTCTATTTCTATCAGTTATGTTATCTTGGCATCAATCTTCCTTTCTCAACC
The DNA here is from genome assembly GCF_029378745.1 of Bos indicus. Lineage (NCBI taxonomy): Eukaryota > Metazoa > Chordata > Mammalia > Artiodactyla > Bovidae > Bos > Bos indicus. The sequence goes on along the minus strand of NC_091760.1, from coordinate 74,904,390 downwards.
AAATTGTAGACCTTTACCTCCCAAATATAAACATCACAATAAATATTTTTTGTTCTGTGAATTTTCAGTTTTAATGTGCATTATATGTACTGGATGGAAATCAACAGAAAGAGACATCCCTGGCAATAGTTATCTAGGCATATTGAAAAATAAATAGCTGTTTTCTACATTTTTAGCAAATAGAATTTGTTTCTTTAATAAATAATATGGGTATAACTCTTGAAAGTGCATGATTTTCATTGAATCAATTCCATTAGCATGAATATCTCTGTGAAGTACATTCCATGCACAAAGCATCTCAATTTTTAATAGAGTTAAACACAGGCACCATTCATTATATATAATTCTGTAAGTAGGTGTTCTGCCTACCTTAAAATTAAATTAAGCCCATATGCTTGCATGCTCAGTTGTGTTCAACTCTGTGACCCCATGGATTGTAGCCCACCAGGCTCCTCTGTCCATGGGATTTTCCAGGTGAGAATACTGGAATGGATAGCCATTTTCTCCTCCAGATGATCTTCCTGACACAGGGATCAAACCCATGTCTTTTGCATATGTCTCTTGAATTGCAGGCAGATCCTTTACCACCATTGTGGTTCAGCTGGTAAAGAATCTGCCTGCAATGCGTGAGACCTGGGTTCAATCCCTGGGTTGGGAAGATCCCCTGGAGAAGGGAAAGGCTACCCACTCCAGTATTCTGGCCTGGAGAATTCCATGGACTCACAAAGAGTCGGACACGACTGAGTGACTTTCACTTCACTTCACTTCTTTACCATCAGAGAAGCTAAATATATATATATGTATATATGTATGTATTAGAGAGAGAGCAAGAGAATAAAAACATACCTGATCTGATATAGATTCCTAAAGCCTTGAGATTTTTATTCATATTTTTATGAGGGATAAACTGTGTTAGCAGAAATTAATGACAGGATGTTTTCAATCCTGGCTTGTCATTTTTGAAATTAGCTTTATGCCACAGTATTGGTTATCTCTTCTGATGCCCTCCTCTAATATCACAAATACGAAGTTCTTTGGTTAATCATGCATGTGTAATTATCAGTCTATATATAGTGCAAAATTGCAATCAAAATACTGTGCGACTGTAAAGAAACCCTTGGCATTTCTATTTCTCCTTTTCTTTACTTATGAGTCACAGATGAAAACTCTTAATTCTCGGGATTGTATGAGCCTTGAATAATTCCATGAGAGTGATTTGTATATCTCAAACAAGTTCTAATACAGCCAGAAGTATTCTATTAATTTTCACAGTGGTAAGTCATCTTGATCTATTTATGACCAATAATAACAGCATTTTATAGGTTAGATATTTTTAGCCTAAGTATGAGTCCAACTGGTGTAGAAAACAAACCCGTTGGATTCTTGCCCTTTTTTGCTATTTGGGACAATTAGAGAATGTAGTCTAGCTGTGAAGCGTCTGATTTAGATTCATCAAATTCTAGAGCAGGAAGGATTTGCGAGATCATTGTGTCTTTCGTATTTTGCTAAGTATCTTTGGGTCTCCAATGATGGGCAGATGATTTTGAGGGGTGCATACATATAAGGCTGATCTGTACCTAAAATTCAGATGGTGAGTTTTGAGTCATTATTATAATATGGGTGCAGAGTCATTTTAGAAATATGATCATTATTTTTTTCTTCTCTTAGTTGAAAACAATGTTCTAAGCAAATTGCCTCAGATTCTTTGGTTTCCACTTAACCTTCCTGACAGTTCTTCTACACCCTCCCTCCCTCTCCCACTGTATTTTGTTGTTGTTGTTGTTAAGTAGTGTCTAACTCTCTTGTGACCCCATGGACTGTAGTCTACCAGGATCCACTGTCCATGGCATTTCCTTCTCCAGGGGATCTTCCTAACTCAGGGATCGGGCCTGCGTCTCCTGTGTTGTTGGCAGGTGGATTCTTTACCACTGAGCCACCAGAGAAGTCTCTCCTGCTGTATAGGATGGCTTATATGTTTCTTTACCAATACGAGAACACTGGCATTGATTCAAATTATAAGCAGCAGGTTGCTGAATCTCATGTAACATTTCAAGATTTCATAATCATGTCTTCTTGGGTGAGAAAAATTCATTTCTGATGAAAAATTAAGTTTAAAGTTGCAATGAGAAAAATATTCTTTCATACACTAGCTATAAAATTGTGCTACTGAAATATTAAAGACCATATTTTATCCATCATAAAAAATACCAGAGTGTACTGAAGCTTGGGTACCTTGGGTTCAAATCATGATTCTACCAATTCTTAGTTTTGTGACTACGGTCTCAGTTTCCTAGCCAATAACAGTACATAACTAAGTTGCTATGAGGATTAAATAGGTTAAAACAAGTAAAGAACTCAGGACATTATCATAATAAATGCTAGTTACTTATCATCATCTCATCAACATCTTCCTTCTCTTTTTCAGAAAGAAATCTTTTTAAATCCCCCAAATACAGACTTATCATCTTATTGGACATTTGACCAGCTTTTTTTCTTCACAAACTGAAGGTTGAATTTCAACCAAATAATCTTATATCAAAGAAGCCATCTCAAGGGCAGAAACATGCCTACTGAGCTGTTGCACTGTGTTCCAGCACATTGAGGAAGCAAAGTACTACTGGTCTTGGCTCATTAATCCAGGCAATGTTTAAAAACTCCAAAGCAACACGCTAACTTGTCTTCAACTAACAAAAACATTTATTTAAAAGACTCAGGTGAGGCATAGGGCTTGGCAAATGAAAACTGGAGTATCAGGCATGCTAAGAAGTAAGATCCTAGGCAGATTCCTTGTCCTATAAGAAAGTCAACCATAGAAATCTTAAGAAAAGTGTTTGCATGCTAAGTCGCTTCAGTCCTGCCCAACTCTTTGTGACTTTATGGACTGTAGCAATCTAGATTCCTCTGTCCATGGGATTCTCCAAGCAAGAATACTGGAGTGAATCACCATGCCCTCCTCCAGGGGATCTTTCTGACCCAGGGATTAAACCCATATCTCTTAAGTCTTCTGCATTGGCAGGCAGGTTCTTTACCACTAGGGCCACCTGGGAAGCCCATAAGAAGAGTAGAAAATGTTGAAATGGATAAAAAGCATGGTGTCAGGGGTCATTCCTGGGGTCCCAGGATTTGGGGTAAGTCCATGAGGCCCTGGGATTTGAGTCCACCACATCCAGACAAATAAGTCATGCAGACCTCTCCATTTTCTCTCCAGACCTGGTCTCCTAGCTGCTCCTATGCAAAAGTGGTATGCAAAATATTACTTGGTGTGCTGCTGCTGCTAAGTTGCTTCAGTCGTGTCTGACTCTGTGCGACCCCATAGACGGCAGCCCACCAGGCTCCTCCATCCCTGGCATTCTCCAGGCAAGAATACTGGAGTGGGTTGCCATTTCCTTCTCCAATGCATGAAAGTGAAAAGTGAAAGTGAAGTCACTCAGTCGTGTCCGACTCTTTGGGACCCCATGGACTACAGCCCACCAGGCTTCTCCGTCCATGGGATTTTCCAGGCAAGAGTACTGGAGTGGGGTGCCATTGCCTTCTCCGTTACTTGGTGTATATGTGTCAAAAAACACTGAAAGATTTTAGTGGCAGAAATACACTAAATATAGTTTTTGGCTAAATAATAAAGACAATATAGAGTCAAATCCAAGACTGAGGCAGAATATAACACTGCTCGTTCCCTTGTGTCCTAGACTTTCTTGATTTAATCAAGTCATGTGTCCAGGAACACCCTCAGTTGCAGGCAAATCAGGATATGCTGATCACTCTTATCTTCAAATAAGGAATATCTTGAGAATAAGAAAATTGGAAGTGTCATTAAATTTGTAATTGTTCAAATTTTCAGTAGTCAAAATGTAGGAGTTTGACCTACTGTGGGGACAATAATTTCTCAACACTGTCAATTTTTGGACCACATGTATGGTCAGTGAACTGCACTTTTGAGCTGTGAGCAGATCTTTACTTCCAACTGAAATAAGTGAAAGAGAAAGATATTTAGGGCTAACTCTGCTGGTACAGAAAACTGCTGTAACACGTGGTAACCAAGATGTCCAGTTTTCTATATTTTCTGATAGTGATGATGGAGGTGAAGATTTCATTCCTTTCAACTCCTGTGCTTGATAATTTAGTCAGTGATAATGATGCAATTTCACTGAAACAAGCTCACAAACTATTTCTCTATTTAACTATTGGAAAAATATTTCATTATTTTTCAGTATAAAATGAATGTGTTGTTTACCATCAACATAATTATTGCAGTATTTCACTCTGAATTCATAAATATATATTTATACTTCAACTGATAGGATCTCAAAGACTAAAACATATGAGGAAACTATAGTCCTACATCTAAAATGCTTACCCATATTTGAAACTGAAAATTCTAACAATATAGAACAATACATCTAAGTGACATGTCCTATTTCTATTACATGGATATTGACACATTGACACATGAGGGTAACTTAGTCAATCTCATGATCATTGAGATCACACATATTATCAGAGATGCCAGGAATGATGCTACAGTTAGGTGTTCAGCAATTTGGTTTCTTAAAGGCTGAGGCTGAAACCAAAGTTGAAGAGGAGATACTGGCTAATTTGGAGGTCAAAGTTCTATGTTCGGTTCAGTTCAGTTTAGTTCAGTCACTCAGTCGTGTCCAACTCTTTGCGACCCCATGAACTGCAGCATGCCAGGCCTCCCTGTCCATCACCAACTCCCGGAGTCTACCCAAACTCATGTCCATCGAGTTGGTGATGTCATCCAACCATCTCATCCTCTGTCGTCCCCTTCTCCTCCTGCCCCCAATCCCTCCCAGCATCAGGGTCTTTTCCAGTGAGTCAACACTTCACATGAGATGGCCAAAGTACTGGAGTTTCAGCTTCAACATCAGTCCTTCCAATGAACACCCAGGACTGATCTCCTTTAGGATGCACTGGTTGGATCTCCTTGCAGTCCAAGGGACTCTCAAGAGTCTTCTCCAACACTACAGTTCAAAAGCATCAATTCTTCAGCGTTAGCTTTCTTTATAGTCCAACTCTCATATCCATACATGACCACTGGAAAAACCATAGCCTTGACTAGACGGACCTTTGTTGGCAAAGTAATGTTGCTGCTTTTTAATATGCTATCTAGGTTGGTCATAATTTTCCTTCCAAGGAGTAAGTGTCTTTTAATTTCATGGCTACAATCACCATTTGCAGTGATTTAGGAGCCCCCACTGAAAAAGTCTGACACTGTTTCCACTGTTTCCCTATCTATTTCCCGTGAAGTGATGGGACCAGATGCCACGATCTTAGTTTTCTGAATGTTGAGCTTTAAGCCAACTTTTTCACTCTCCTCTTTTACTTTTATCAAGAGGCTTTTTAGTTTCTCTTCACTTTCTGCCATAAGGGTGGTGTCATCTGCATATCTGAGGTTATTGATATTTCTCCAGGCAATCTTGATTCCAGCTTGGGCTTCCTCCAGCCCAGCGTTTCTCATGATGTACTCTGCATATAAGTTAAATAAGCAGGGTGACAATATACAGCCTTGACGTACTCCTTTTCCTATTTGGAATCAGTCTGTAGTTCGATGTCCAGTTCTAACTGTTGCTTCCTGACCTGCATACAAATTTCTGAAGAGGCAGGTCAGGTGGTCTGGTATTCCCATCTCTTTCAGAATTTTCCACAGTTTATTGTGATCCACACAGTCAAAGGCTTTGGCATAGTCAATAAAGCGGAAATAGATGTTTTTCTGGAACTCTCTTGCTTTTTTGATGATCCAACAAGTGTTGGCAATTAGATCTCTGGTTCCTCTGCCTTTTCTAAAACCAACTCGAACATCTGGAAGTTCATGGTTCAAGTATTGCTGAAGCCTGGCTTGGAGAATTTTGAGCATTACATTCCTAGCATGTGAGATGGGTGCAATTGTGTGGTAGTTAGAGCATTCTTTGGCATTGCCTTTCTTTGGGATTGGAATGAAAATGGACCTTTTCCATTCCTGTGGCCACTGCTGAGTTTTCCAAATTTGCTGGCATATTGAGTGCAGCACTTTCACAGCATCATCTTTCAGGATTTGAAATAGCTCAACTGGAATTCCATCATCTCCACTAGCTTTGTTCGTAGTGATGCTTCCTAAGGCCCACTTGACTAAGGCCCACACAGACATCCCCATTCCAGGATGTCTGGCTCTAGATAAGTGATCACACCATCATGATTATCTGGGTCGTGAAGATTTTTTTTGTACAGTTCTTCTGTGTATTCTTGCCACCTCTTCTTAATATCTTCTGCTTCTGTTAGGTCCATATCATTTCCTTTATAGAGCCCATCTTTACATGAAATGTTCCGTTGGCATCTCTAATTTTCTTGAAGAGATCTCTAGTCTTTCCTATTCTATTGTTTTCCTCTATTTCTTTGCACTGATCGCTGTGGAAGGCTTTCTTATCTCTCCTTGCTATTCTTTGGAACTCTGCATTCAAATGCTTATATCTTTCCTTTTCTCCTTTGCTTTTCACTTCTCTTCTTTTCACAGCTATTTGTAAGGCCTCCTCAGACAGCCATTTTGCTTTTTTGTATTTCTTTTTCTTGGGGATGGTCTTGATCCCTGTCTCCCGTACAATGTCATGAACCTCCGTCCATAGTTCATCAGGCACTCTATCTATCATATCTAGTCCCTTAAATCTACTTCTCACTTCCACTGTATAATCATAAGGGATTTGATTTAGGTCATACCTGAATGGTCTAGTGGTTTTCCCTACTTACTTCAGTTTAAGTCTGAATTTGGCAATAAGGAGTTCATGGTCTGATCCACTGTCAGCTCCTGGTCTTGTTTTTGTTGACTGTATAGAGCTTCTCCATCTTTGGCTGCAAAGAATACAATCAATCTGATTTCGGTGTTGACCAGAGACCACTGAACACAAGCTTAAAGAGGCTCTGGAGTCAAATCCTATGAGCTTCCATCAGCCCTGGCATTTTTTGATTGCTTCTAGCACTGCTTCTCCTGTTGACCTGCCCACTTACTCACCCACATGAGGTGGGTTGTATTTCTACATTTTGAATCAGAGTGCATTCAAAAGGGCATCCCTGATAACAAGGCTGACTTCCCAGGTGGCACTGTTGATAAAGAATCTGCCTGCAATGCAGGAGACGTGGATTTGATCCCTTGGTTGGGAAGATCCCCTGGAGTAGGAAATGGCAACCCACTCCAGTATTTCGCTTGGGAAATCCCATGGACAGAGGAGCTTGGTGGGTTATAGTCCATGGGGTTGCTAAGGGTTAGACACAACTCAGCACACACACACACACATGGATGACAAGGCTAAATGAGACAAGGATATAGTGAGTGCAAATTTCCATGGCTCAGTAATATGGGATTATACAAGCATTCAAGGAGCAACACAGGTGTAATGTCTGTGTGTATGGGGTAAGGAGGTTAGGAGATACGTGAACAGATCAGACAGGATTCCCTAATCAGTGCAAGAACTGTAGAATATTTGTGGAACCCACTCACCTATTTCTGGCCTCTTGATCTGATGTTTATGAAGAGTTGAACCCTCTAACTTTCCTCTAACTATCCTCTCTTACCCCCCACAGCTAGATTCAAAATGACCTCCATCTCTTTATCTCAAGCATGACCCTTTTCCTTAGCAGACAGGATATCTGTCACCCACTCCTCCTACACCCACCCAGTCCCAATTCTTATCTTTCTTTTTTCTCTTTACATTTTTCTTATTGTGTTAACATTTACATAGCAAAATTTACCATTTTAATCATTTATAAATATATGGTTTAGTGGCATTCAGTACAGTCACACTGCTGTGCCACCATCATCACCATCCATCTCCAGGACATTTTCATTTTCCCCAGCTGAAACTTTGTGTCCATTAAGAGGCCAAATAGCTTAACACCTGATATATATAAGTGAATCCCATTGCTGTACATCTGAAACCAACACAATATTATAAATGAACTATGTGTGCATGCTAGGTCACTTCAGTCATGGCTGAAGTGGTCTTTGCAACCTCTTGGACTGTAGCCATCCAGACTCCTCTGTCCATGGGATTCTCCAGGCAAGAATACTGGAGTGGATTGCCACGCCCTCCTCCAGAGGATCTTCCCCACCCAGGGATCAAAATTGCTGCTCCTGGCTCCTGCATTACAGGCAGATTCTTTACAGCCAAGAGACCGGGAATGCCCACATGAACTATACTTCAGTGTAAGTAAAAAAGAAATCATTCAAGGAAAAAAAAAAATTACTCAAAGTTTCAAAAGCCAAGGTCATCAGAAGCCAGGGAGCCAGATGAGTGAGTGAAGATTTGAAACAAATAATCCAAAACTATTATTAAGTAAAGGTTTTAGGGGTCTGTTTTTCTTGGGTACTGCCTGTGAGACTGAGCCTTGGTCCTGCATCTAAGGGTAGGACCTTGCTTCCGAATCTTATTTCTGCTTTTGAGGATGGGATAATGTTACTACTGTGAATGCAAGGAACTCCAGAATAACAACTGCTCTCAGTTTGATTCCAAAACTTCCACCACTACCTGACACTAGTCTTCCTTTAGTCCAAGAGTGGATTGGAATAGTTGACCCATTAGCATAATTCAGTGACAAGAAAGGGACTTGGAGCTTATCTCATTCACAATTATGTTACCTCTGTAGTCTGGACACTTTCAAACCAAAAAATTAGTTTCAAAATTATTCCAGACCAATAATACCCTGTGTATCTTGCAGAAACAAATACAGAACTTCAATCTGGGCTACACAGGATTCCCACAGCCAACAGGTGATATTGACTGAGATAATGGCTTGAGAGATTTTAGGAACTGATGGAAACATTTCACATTCACAAAGAGCAATGATATCTTCTGTTGCTAGATGTTCCACCTATGACACCCACAAACCAATATAATCACAAGAGGAAAGTCACCATGCACAAGCTCAATCCAGTGGTTTTAGTATTCTTTTTGTTTCAGTTTTGGGATTCTCTGGTGGCTCAGAAGGTAAAGAATTGCCTGCAGTGCAGGAAACCCAGGTTTGATCTATGGGTTGGGAAGATTCCCTGAAGAAGGGAATTGCTACCTACTCCAGTAGCCTTGTCTGGAGAATTCCATGGACAGAGGAGCCTGATGGGCTAGAGTGCATGGGTTTACAAAGGGTCAGACATGAGTGAATGACTCACACTTTCACTTTTCACTTGTTTCAGCTACCAACAAGTTAAGACAAACTTCTTGCTCAATTATAGTTATTAGTTTGTATCAGGTAATAGTAACATCTATTAATTCTGCTCACTACTTCTTCTCTCGCATATATTATGCAATTTTTCATGCAGTAAACTACTTTTGGAAGGAGGCAGGGTGGAGACCATGAAGGGAGGGGGATGTCACTGTAGGATTGATAATCCTGTCCCCTGTTTAAGGGCCTAGTGACTCTGACACTAGGATCTGGGACTTCAGTCTTGGTCTCAGGGAACCTCTCAAGGTGTAGTCACTACCAGAGACCCTTGCTGTCGTGCTCTACTGTCCATTATCACCTAACTCAATACTGCTTCTTCGCTTCGATTCTTCAAATCAATTGTTCAGTTGGACTTTCTGTACAGGTTTTGGTATTGTAAAGATGATCTTTTTCATATAATTCTGGGATCCATGATTCAATACCTCTTGTCTCAGCTCAAATTACTAATTTCAGGGTGTTTATCAAGAAGGAGAGAAATGACAAAATGAATAGATTTATTACTTTCTTTTTACATCTTAAAATTCAACATATTTGCAAAGTCACCCTTGTGATTTTCAGGATCAGTCACAGAATGGCATCATGAACTCACATTTATGACTGGAGCTATAGATGAACACAATAGATCATCTCATTGTATAAGAAAGAGCACCCCATTCAACCCCATTTCTACATACAGAAATCCTCTTTGGAAAGGAGCAGCCACTACAGGGGAATCCCATTAATGCTCAGCCAAGTGAGAAGAATCTATATCATGGGGAGGGAAACAGCTATGGAACACCAGATGTTTGCTAATTATTTTCAAATGAAATGGACTAGATTGAATTTTAAACAAAAATAATCTGGAAGGGTAAAATAATATAGATTCTTCCCTTGACTTTTATAAGGAAGGGTAATAAATCCATTTAAGTACTCATCACTGCTTCTATTCCAGTCTTATCTCCAGTTATCAAGCCCTTCTTTTTTGCCATAGGAATCATATTCAGCATCTATTTATAAGCTTTTCTTCAGCCCCATCTTCTTGTTTTGCTCTGCCTGAATTCAGTGTAACATGACTGAGGACTTCCCACCTTAAAACTAACTGTCAGATCAGATGATGCCTCTAGGAATCTCAAAATTATCTGAAGCTGAAGGACCCTAAAGTTTGGGGCAAGAACCCAGCAGTTTTGACAGAAAGCACTATCTACTCTTTTGGGGATATAAGCTAATTCTGGAAAAGCATAGACCTTCTTCTCTGTGGAGGAATAATTAGTAAAAACACAGAATCTGGGCAAAATTAAAACTGCAATTCAAAGGAAATGGACCTCACAGAAAAGTGAGAATTGCTCTTCACTAAAACAGATGGATTGGAGGAAGCAAATACATTAAAAACTGTTTTACCCAAGCTCTCAACACAATTCAAAATGGTGCTCTGTCTGTAAAACTAATATGAGCCAGACACTGCATCCTCTTCAGAACAGTTTATCTGATAGCCTATCTCCTGGGCCCACAACAGATTTCCCAACCTGCTGCTGCTGCTGCTGCTAAGTCACTTCAGTCATGTCCGACTCTGTGTGACCCCACAGACGGCAGCCCACCAGGCTTACCCATCTGTGGGATTCCCAACCTCGGATCCAGCAAAAGGACTGAGAACCCCTAGGGAGTTTGACTTCAAAGTTCAGTGGGATTTGATCACAGAACTTCCACAAGACTGCAGAAACAGACTCTTGGAGGGAATGACAAAACTTTGTGTACACCAAGACCCAGGAAAAAGGAGCAATGACCCCACAAGAGACTGAGCCAGACTTGCCTGGGACTGGCCTGCTGCAGAGTCAGAGCACTGACTACAGCAGTCCTGGCATGTTGGTATTTGTCCTTATGAAGGAAGTCACCATTGCCACCATTACCCCTACCATAGTTTGGTGTCAGGCCAAACTACAGGGAGAGAACACAGCTCCACCCATTAACAGAAAATTGGATTAAAGATTTACTGAGCATGGCCTGGCCCACAGAGCAAGACCCAGTTTCCCCTAAACCCAGTCCCTCCCATTAGGAAGATTGAACAAGTTTCTTATCCTCATCCATCAAAGGGCAGACAGAATGAAAACCACAATTACAGAAACCTAACCAAACTGATTACATGGATCACAATCTTGTCTAACTTAATGAAACTATGAGCCATGCTACCCAAGACGGATGGTCATGGTGGAGAGTTCTGACAAAACATGGTCCACTGGAGAAGGGAATGGCAAAGCACTTTAGCATTCTTGCCTTGAGAACCCCATGAACAGTATGAAAAATTTCCTTTGACTCTATGCTAAATACATCCTGTATCTGGTGTTTACCCTTACACCACACTTCCCCTTGTAGTTACGAATCAGAAAGAATGCTGCAGAGGCATCAGACTGCCAGACTCAATTACTGGGTTACTGATGCCCATCTATTACTGTCTTTGAAACAGTGCAAGAGGAAGAAATGAATATCCTAACACCTTTGCTTCTCATCACTGACCCCTGAATGCAAGTCCTCATCTTATATAAGCCCCTAGACTCCTTATGGAATGGGGGTATGATTCTTGATGCATGAGCCTACTGTGTTGCCCTCTCTGCCAGCTGAGAATTAAAGCCACTTTTCTATTTCCTCCTAACTTTGTGTCCATATTTTTCATTCAGCTTCAGTGGGCAGAGAAGGCCAAGATTTTGGCCAGCAAAAAAATGACATTTAAATAGAGTCAAATAGTTACAATATGATGTAATTCTGGGGGAAAAAACTCAAATCTGTCTCCATCAGGATTGTCTTGCCTTATAAAATCCTGCAAATCCTTTAAAGCCAGCTCAAATCCTGCTTCCCCCAAGAATCTCTATGTGCTCTGGTCAGCCAAAATAAATCTCTCTTTCAGCTCTCTCCTCCTCCAGTGGATGTATTAACTAATGTTCACGAATGTTCATGTTTGTATCATTCTTCCAATTGCTTTTATATTCTTAAAGGACAGAAGCTTCACATTAGCCATCTTTGTATTCTCCAATTTGGCCAGTATAGTCATTTTTACATAGTAAACACTGAATGTTTGTTGGGCTGAAATAAACTATGTTACATTAATCAGATTCACTCTCGTGAAATTTGCAAATACATGGTTCCTCTGATTTAGGATAGAAAGGGCAACAAGTTCAACGTATTTCTAGTCAATAGTCTTAATTCTGATGAGACATTATTTGCCTGGATTCTAAAAAGGGTATTAAAGGGTAATTTAAAAGGGTTTAATTGTAATATTTTAATAAGTATATTCTGCACAGAAGTTGAATCAAATTATTCTATAATGGTACTAACAATATTTCTACCAATTAATTATTATTGATTGTATTTGGGAAAGTTTTACATAGGGATTACAGTGGAGGAAAGCAGGAGTGTCAGAGATAGGTGTTGAGATTATGGGAAATGAAGTTGGGGAAAAGGGGGTAAGAGACTTCAGAGAGCCATGAATGACAGGGAAAACTTAGCACTTCACGGGGCCATTGTTAACTTCTTCCTGTAAAGATTAACCAACTGTGATGATGGTCCTTTAATCTTACTTTTCTGGGCCTTCATTTAAAATGAGGTTTAGCTTGAGACAGTTCCATGAAGGAATCTAAAAACTTTTTTTTTTTTTGGTTAATCTAAATTAACCATTTGAAAAATAGGATGGTAAAAGTATGTTTGGGGGAAACAAAAGAGCTATAAAATGATTAGAAGGAAGAGATCTTGGAGACAGGAAATTCCTAATAGAGCAGCTGTTTTGTTTTTTTCAGTAAAAGGAGGGGAAAGCAGAGATTGGAGTGGAAGGAAGGAGAAGGGACAGGATGTGAGAATCACAGGAAACTAAGTTGCTCCATTTGCCAATATGTCTAGTTACCTCTGAAAGCCTTTGCATTTACCAATGATTCACTCTGTTTTGAGTTTTCTTTGGACTTCATTTTTTGTTTGTTACTACTGATTACAATAATAAAGCACTGAATTAGCACTCTCACCATATGTTAAGGTCTTGAAAACAAATGTAAAGGACAAAGATGTTTCTTCTTTGAAAAATTCTTTGTGATTTTAATTTTTCAAGCACTCAGGAAGTAAATCTGAAAGGATTGGTGATTGAGATCATTTAGTAGTATTGTTTTCTGCATTGCTTCCTTGGCTATTGAGTATATTTTGACAAGGAGTGTGTTATTCAGAGTACTGAGGTGTAAAAGATTTCTTCAGTACTTTGCAATAGTTTCCACATAATGGTTAAAAACATGTTCCCTTGGGCCCAAGCCAAAGGCTTTTAATCTATTGCCCAGAAAACCAACCTTGTCATATAAAATAGTAGCTGAGGAACTGGCTCTTACCTTCTAATGAAAGCGAGGCAACAGGGACTGAAATTTTCTTATAGTATTTTGTAAGTTTCACTTTTTAGTAACAAATGGAGTTAACTTGCAAGAAATGTAGAAGTGTCTACAGTTTATTTGAGGTAACATTTTAGGGTTTACTTTATTTCATTCCCTTCCTTAATTTTCAGAAAACAGAAGATATTGAAATACACAAATAAAATAAAAATATTGAAGACAAAAACAAAAACCAACCATCTGCATTAATTTTGGAATTAGGGTTTTCAAAAAGACAAGCAGTTAAATTCCAGTTGCTCTTCTAGATATGATCTCGAGTGGCCTCGGCCTGCAATGGCTTGGAACAGGACTTGGATTCCCAGCTGGGGATTGAGGCTGGATCTTGGCAGTGAAAATGGCTCATTCTAACCACTAGACAAGTGGTCAGTGACAAGTGTCCTGGCCTTTGGCTCTGCAGAAAAGAATTTCCAAAAAGATGGAAAGTAGTGAAGCAAGTAAAGCATTCATTAAGAAGAAAAAACAGTACAGTACGTGTGGATAGACAGGGACAGAGTCGTTGAGAGTCGTGCCCTTGTGGAAGCCTTGTTGGGGGTATGTGCAATTTCCTTGTTTCTCTCTCACAGCAAATATTTCGAATGGGCAGACCAGTGTTACAGCTCAGTTACAACTCAGTTTTATTCAGGAAACAAAGGATATTACACCCTCAAGGTGTGAGGGCGGGCTGATCCAAAAAGAGAGGCCTCAATCTGTCTTGGCTTCCTTCTTTTACATATTTGTCTCCTCCCCTCCTTGAGTCTACTCTATGCGAATCGGGCTAGCCAAGAAGGGGGAGTGTTTGTTTCACCTGAAGTTCTCACTCCAGTCCACCAATTATCTTTTGTTCCATTTTCACGGGCTTTTCTCAATCTTTGTCTTTTAGCCACCACCATTTTGGACTCCTTTTTCCTGTTCTAACTACCTAACAGTTTGAATTACTTTTATGGGGTATTTCTTCTGGTTTTCCTTTGGTAAATCATTTGATTTGCTTGTTTCACAGCCCATATTTGGTGTATCTCAGTATCCTCCCACGTGTGTGCACACATCTCTTAGCCTAGATGGATTTTACCGAAAAGGCATCTGGGTAGAACATCATTTGCATAACTCACCTTTGACCTCCAAGGAGCCTTTTCGCTGCATGTGTGGGCAAAGAGGTCTTCTGACCTCGACAATAAGAGATATGTGGTCTGAGGAGGGCCCAGCCTCCTCCCTTAATTATCCTGCTATTTTTGTTTTGGAATTTTGGTTAACAGAGAATGTCTCCAATTGCTTTACCCAGGGGGAGGAGAGTGTCTATCTGCCTCCTGCCTCATTATAATATGTTGAGAAATGGAGTTTCTGATTATTAAATCCAGAGCTGAAGTTATTTTCAAATAATTACTGTTTCACTCTTCACAGGCTGATGAAAACAGGCTTGAAAACCAACATTTCCTGAATATGGTGCTGAAAGCTCAGCTTCTCATGCACTAGCACCAAATGGAAACTCAGGGACAGAGTTTTGGGTGAAGTAGAAAAGAATAATTTTATTGCTTTGCCAGGCAAAGGGGGGCACAGCAGGCTCCTGACTCAAAAAGACTATGAGTTTTCATAAGGAGTTTTACAGCAATAGTTCAAGGGTGGGGTGCTGACAAGCTTTGGTTGTATGCAGGGTCTGAAGGCACACCCTTAATCTCATCTCAGGTGGTCTCCTAATCTTGATGAGCTTCCAAGTTCAGTTCAGTTCAGTCACTCAGTCATGTCAGACTCTTTGCGACCCAGTGGACTGCAGCATGCCAGGCTTCCCTGTCCATCCCTAACTCCCGGAGCTTGCTCAAACTCATGTCCATTGAGTCAGTGATGCCATCCAATCATCTCATCCTCTGTCATCCCCTTCTCCTTCTGCCCTCAATCTTTCCCAGCATCAGGGTTTTTTTTCTAAGGAATCAGTTTTTTGCATCAGGGGGCCAAAGTATTTGAGTTTCAGCTTCAGCATCAGTCCTTCCAATGAATATTCAGGACTTATTTCCTTTACGATTGACTCTTCTGATATCCTTGCAGTCCAAAGGACTCTCAAGAATCCTCTCCAACACCACAGTTCAAAAGCATCAATTTCTGATGAGCTTCTCAGGTCCTTTTAATCTTGCCTCAGGTGGTTTATCAGCTGCTCTTCCCTTGATTAGCAACTGTTCTAATCTATCTTTTGGAATGCATGAAAGATCACCTAAGCTAGATTCTTGCCTACAACAAATGGGGACAAAAATGTTTCCATGCCCAGGAGCCTCACAGGGTCTTGCTTGGTCTCAAGTGAAGAAGGTAAAATTATAACATTCAATAAAACATGACTTTGAGAAGTATCTAAACAGAAGGTATTTGTTTGCAATTAAGAATTTCTTATCTTACACTGATACTAAGTAGGACCCTTCTGGGATTCCTGGGCACAAAAGCCTTTTTGTGTTTCTGTTTTCTTGTTAGCAGGCGATAGGCTTCATTCAGCTTCCATGCATAGGTTATCCCTACTAAATACCGACTGAGCATGCACACAGCCTTTACAACCTTTTCTGCATTGCAATAGTTAGGTTCAAGCAGATGCTAATTAGGGAAGGGAGGGGATGCAGTGTCAAGGGTTGTTGTTGGTCAGTCATTCAGTCATGTCTGACTCTTTGCCATCCCATGGACTGCAGCATGCCAGGCTTCCCTGTCTTTCACTATCTCCTGGAGTTGGCTCAAACTCATGTCCATTTAGTTGATGGATACTATCCACCCATCTCATCCTCTGTTGCCCCCTTCTCTTCCTGCCCTCAATCTTTCCCAGCATCAAGGTCTTTTCTATTGGGTAGGCTTTTCACATCAGGTGGGCAAAGTACTGGAGCCTCAGTTTCAGCATCAGTCCTTCCAATTAATATTCAGGGTTGATTTCCTTTAGGATTGACTAGTTTGATCTCCTTGTAGTCCAAGGCACTGTCAAGAGTCTTTTCCAACATCACATTTTCTCTAAAATGTCTATTTTATTTCATTTTGATGTCTTTGTGAAACCCATTATGTTCTTTAGGAACCCAAGAAACAGAAATTTTAGCATCTTAAATTTCAGTTACTGCAGTCCAGAGGACTAAGGTGAACTTTATTTCTATAACTCAATTTGATCTCACTTTGTGTTGCAAGGCTTATTGATTGTCAATTCAAGTTTCTTCTCTCTTCTCCACCTCCTTCAGGGATAGTGTTTGGACTCAAGGAGGTGTATGTTTCAGGGATGGGCAGGAGGAGTGAAGGTGAGCTTGTGGTCCTTGACAACACTAGTATGGCTTCTGCCACTCACACATTTGGAATGTCCTCTTGGTCTTGCATGGTGACTGCTGTGCAAGAAAAGAATGAGGCGCTTTTCTTGACTCTGTGCCAGGAATGATACATTAAAGATTTCAGTCAGTGACTGAAATATCACACTCTTTCAGTTGTAAGTTTCCTCTTTTCTTTTACAGAAATTTGGGCAGGTAATGGCTCTCACTTTCATTAAATTTCTGTATTCTATTTATGGGCATGGCATTTTGGATCTTTTCCCTCACCATTTGTGAGTTAACAGCAACAAAAAATTCTTTTTTTTTTTTTTTTAACAAAAAATTCAAGAGTATTTATCCCTGTGTCACCTGCCCATTATTTTTAATCCCCAATTGTTTAAATACCTAACCCAACTCTCTGCTACCAGGGATTTATTTTTATAAACAAGGTGAGGAAAAGTGAGAAAAAATATTGATTCAGATGGGTGGTAACTACTTTCAAATTCTCCACCTTACACATACATCCTTGACTTTTCCATAAAACCCTCCCTCCCAAATATGATGTCTTTGCCCGTTGATCTTGACAACTTTTTCTCAACCTTCAAAGGGACCCATATGCTTCAGGGTTCAAAGAAGAAGGGTCATGGAGGAGAAATACATGCTGATTAGTATAATCAAAATTTACTGGCCCAAGCTCATGTTTATGGTGGAACCCGATAAGATTATTGATGCAAGTCCTGGTGGTAACAAAAGAGTGTCATAAGATTCAGCTAAATGTCTAAGGAGGTAGGTGCTTCTCTAGATGGATAATGAGTTTTGGCTGCACTTGAGTCTAATTAGGAGAAAATGAGTGTTAATTTTTGAAGCTCAATTGTGTCTCATAGTTTAAAATGTTAACACAATGGAGGTTGTTGATCACAGAACTAAGATATCATTTTGCACAGACTGTCAGAGCAGACTCTACCGATGGAATGGCAGGATATTTGCATGAGAGGACATCATAAATTCACTTGGTACTAATAATGAGAGAAAACTCCTTTCAGAAGAGATATCGTGCACAAAGAGCCAAGAGGGAAGAGATGGCAATGGAAACATCCATCAAGTAAAGAAAGGGTGTTTAGAAAATCACTCTTTCTACTCCATCCATCATGCTTTCAGAGACTGCTGTGTTAATCCGTTTACCACCCCGGAGCATGAGTCCAAAGACAAAGTACAGAAGTACTCCTTGGGGAGAGCTCTCAAGGAACTTCTGTAGAGCCTAAAATAGACAATGGGGATTTCCCCGATGTCACATCCAAAAAATATTGAGAGCAATTTACATACAGCAACATGCAGCGGCAGGTAGTTTTTCAAATATGAGTCATTTCTTAATTATTTGGCCTAGGGAGTTTTTTTCTTTTCTTTCCTCACAGCACAAATTCTGAGTTGTGAACACATGCTGTAGATTCATCCCCACCTCTTCATGGCATGTGAATTTGCTAATTTCTTAAGGGCTAAAAACAAAATAAGCGCTTACTTCTCTGAATGCTACTGGAGTTTATTGGGTACTCAGTTACAGGAATTTATTAGCTTTCCAGATAAAAGGAAAGGATGTTAGTTAGAAATGTTGCAATAATTACAGAAAATCTTCAAAATATTACTTTCTTAGCTTTTATAATTGCGCCAAAGAAGAAAAGCAAATGCCAAGTGCTTATTTGACTATTACATTGTTATCAATTTCAATATTATACCTTGGTAATGAAAACAGTTCCTTTAATTTTCAGAGTGCTTTTTTGTCTTTTTATAATGTTTTTGTAACTTTTGGGGGATTCCTTGGTGGCTCAGTGGTAAAGAATATAACCACAATGCAGGAGATATGGGTTCGATCCCTGGGTCTATAAAAACCCCTGGGGAAGGGAATGGCTACCCACTCTAGTATTCTTGCCTGGAAAATTCCATGTACAGAGGAGCCTGGCAGGCTACAGTCTATGGGGTTGCAAAGAGTCAGATATGACTGAGTGACTAACACTGTAACCTTTATCACGCTTGATTCATTGATACAAATGTTCTGAAAGTTAAGCATTTCCCTATTTGATCAACTAATAATTCTTTTAAATAACTGAATAAATCTTTCTTTGTGTGTAGAAAAAACATATGAAATTATACAATGGAAACAGTTTTTGGGTGTATTATATTCTAGTGGTTTCAATGGAGCACAGCAACAAAAGAAAAAATAATTAGATCTCATTAAATTATAAACTTCTGTGAATTAAAAGACACAATCAAGAAAGTGAAAGAACAACTCATGGAATGAAAGAAAATACTTGAAAATCATATATGTGTAAGGATTTAGTATCAGATTATATACAGAAATAATACAACAACAAAAAAAGACAAACAACCCAGGTTAAAAAATGGGCAAAGCACTGAAATAGACATTTTCTAAAAGAAGATAGGCCACTAAGCACATGAAAAAATGCTCAATATCATTAATTATTAAGGAAATGCAAATAAAAACCACAATGAGATACCATTTCTTGACCAGTAGGAAGGCTATTTTTAAAAAAGTGAAAAGAAACAAGTCTTGGTAAAGATAGAGTTTGGAACCCTCCTATACTGCTAGGGGTAATGTAAAATGGTTAGCCTCTGTGGGAAACAATCTGGGAGTTTTTAAAAAGTTAAACATAGAGTTACCATGTGATCTAACAATTGCCTTCCTGTGTATATACCCAAGAGAATTGAAAACATATGTCCAAACTAAGTCTTGTACATTAACGTTCATAGCAATCAAAACCATAATTGCTACAAAGTAGAAACAACCCCATAGACTGAGCTTCCCTGGTGGCTCAGAGGTTAAAGCGTCTGCCTGCAATGTGGGAGACCTGGGTTTGATCCCTGGGTCAGGAAGATCCCCTGGAGAAGGAAATGGCAACCCACTCCAGTATTCTTGCCTGGCGAATCCCATGGACAGAGGAGCCTGGTGGGCTACAGTCCATGGGGTCGCAAAAGAGTTGGACATGACTGAGCAACTTCACTTTCTTTCACCTTCCAGAAACAACCCAAGAACCTATCAACTGACAAATCTCTAAACAAGATGTGATCAATCCATACAATAGAATATTTTTCGGCATAGAAAAGGACTGAAATATTGATACATGGTACAAAATGGTTTAATTTTGAAGACATAATTCTAACTGAGTCATAAAAAATAGGTCATACATTATATGATTCCATTTATGTGAAATGCCCAGGAGAGTCAAATCAGTAGAGGAAGAAAGTAAATTAATGATTGCAAGGGTCTAGGGGAGACAGGTCATTCTGTCGTTTTTGAGATTGCATCCAAGTACTGCATTTTGGACTCTTTTGTTGACCATGATGGCTACTCCATTTCTTCTAAGGGATTCCTGCCCACAGTAGTAATCCAAGTCTATGCCCCAACCAGTAACGCTGAAGAAACTGAAGTTGAACGGTTCTATGAAGACCTACAAGACCTTTTAGAACTAACACCCAAAAAAGATGTCCTTTTCATTATAGGGACTGGAATGCAAAAGTAGGAAGTCAAGAAATACCTGGAATAACAGGCAAATTTGGCATTGGAGTATGGAATGAATCAGGGCAAAGGCTAATGGAGTTTTGCCAAGAGAATGCACCGGTCATAGCAAATCAGATCAGATCAGTTGCTCAGTCGTGTCCGACTCTTTGCGACCCCATGAATCCCAGCACGCCAGGCCTCCCTGTCCATCACCAACTCTCGGAGTTCACCCAGGCTCACATCCATCGAGTCAGTGATGCCATCCAGCCATCTCATCCTCTGTCGTCCTCTTCTCCTTCTACCCCAGTCCCTCCCAGCATCAGAGTCTTTTCCAATGAGTAAACTCTTCGCATGAGGTGGCCAAAGTACTGGAGTTTCAGCTTTAGCATCATTCCTTCCAAAGAAATCCCAGGGCTGATCTCCTTCAGAATGGACTGGTTGGATATCTTTGCAGTCTAAGGGACTCTCAAGAGTCTCTCCAACACCACAGTTCAAAAGCATCAATTCTTCAGCGCTCAGCTTTCTTCACAGTCCAACTCTCACATCCATACATGACCACAGGAAAAACCATAGCCTTGACTAGATGGACCTTTGTTGGAAAAGTAATGTCTCTGCTTTTGAATATGCTATCTAGGTTGGTCATAACTTTCCTTCCAAGGAGTAAGTGTCTTTTAATTTCATGGCTGCAGTCACCATCTGTAGTGATTTTGGAGCCCCCCCAAAATAAAGTCTGACACTGTTTCCACTGTTTCCCCATCTATTTCCCATGAAGTGGTGGGGCTGGATGCCATGATCTTAGTTTTCTGAATGTTGAGCTTTAAGCCAACTTTTTCACTCTCCTCTTTCACTTTCATCAAGAGGCTTTTGAGTTCCTCTTCACTTTCTGCCATAAGGGTGGTGTCATCTGCATATCTGAGGTTACTGATATTTCTCCCGGCAATCTTGATTCAAGCTTGTGTTTCTTCCAGCCCAGCATTTCTCATGATATACTCTGCATATAAGTTAAATAACAGGGTGACAATATACAGCCTTGACGAACTCCTTTTCCTATTTGGAACCTGTCTGTTGTTCCATGTCCAGTTCTAACTGTTGCTTCCTGACCTGCATACAAACTTCTGAAGAGGCAGATAAGGTGGTCTGGTATTCCCATCTCTTGAAGAATTTCCCACAGTTTATTGTGATCCACACAGTCAAAGGCTTTGGCATAGTCAATAAAGCAGAAATAGATGTTTTTCTGGAACTCTTGCTTTTTCTATGATCCAGCAGATGTTGGCAATTTGATCTCTGGTTCCTCTGCCTTTTCTAAAACCAGCTTGAACATCAGGAAGTTCACGGTTCACATATTGCTGAAGCCTGGCTTGGAGAATTTTGAGCATTACTTTACTAGCGTGTGAGATGACTGCAATTGTGCGGTAGTTTGAGCATTCTTTGGCATTGCCTTTCTTTGGGATTGGAATGAAAATGGACCTTTTCCAGTCCTATGGCCACTGCTGGGTTCTCCAAATTTGCTGGCATATTGAGTGCGGCACTTTCACAGCATCATCTTCCAGGATTTGAAATAGCTCAACTGGAATTCCATCATCTCCACTAGCTTTGTTCGTAGTGATGCTTTCTAAGGCCCACTTGACTTCACATTCCAGGATGTCTGGCTCTAGGTCAGTGATCATACCATCGTGACTATCTGGGTCGTGAAGATCCTTTTTGTACAGTTCTTCTGTGTATTCTTGCCATCTCTTCTTAATATCTTCTGCTTCTGTTAGGTCCATACCATTTCTGTCCTTTATCGAGCTCATCTTTGCATGAAATGTTCCTTTGGTATCTCTGATTTTCTTGAAGAGATCCCTAGTCTTTCCCATTCTTTTGTTTTCCTCTATTTCTTTGCATTGATCACTGAAGAAGGCTTTCTTATTTCTTCTTGCTATTCTTTGGAACTCTGCATGCAGATGCTTATATCTTTCCTTTTCTCCTTTGCTTTCACTTCTCTTCTTTTCACAGCTATTTGTAAGGCCTCCCAAGACAGCCATTTTGCTTTTTTGCATTTCTTTTCTATGGGAATGGTCTTGATCCCTGTCTCCTGTACAATGTCACGAACCTCATTCCATAGTTCATCAGGCACTCTATCTATCAGATCTAGGCCCTTAAATCTATTTCTCACTTCCACTGTATAATCATAAGGGATTTGATTTAGGTCATACCTGAATGATCTAGTGGTTTTCCCTACTTACTTCAATTTAAGTCTGAATTTGGCAATAAGGAGTTCATGGTCTGAGCCACAGTCAGCTCCTGGTCTTGTTTTTGTTGACTGTATAGAGCTTCTCCATCTTTGGCTGCAAAGAATATAATCAATCTGATTTCGGTGTTGACCATCTGGTGATGTCCATGTGTAGAGTGTTCTCTTGTGTTGTTGGAAGAGGGTGTTTGTTATGACCAGTGCATTTTCTTGGTAAAACTCTATTAGTCTTTGCCCTGCTTCATTCCGTATTCCAAGGCCAAATTTGCCTGTTACTCCAGGTGTTTCTTGACTTCCTACTTTTGCATTCCAGTCCCCTATAATAAAAAGGACATCTTTTTTGGGTGTTAGTTCTAAAAGGTCTCGTAGGTCTTCATAGAACAGTTCAACTTCAGTTTCTTCAGCGTTACTGGTTGGGGCATAGACTTCGATTACTGTGATATTGAATGGTTTGCCTTGGAAACGAAAAGAGATCATTCTGTCGTTTTTGAGACTGCATCCAAGTACTGCATTTCGGACTCTTTTGTTGACCATAATGGCCACTCCATTTCTTCTGAGGGATTCTTGCCCGCAGTAGTAGATATAATGGTCATCTGAGTTAAATTCACCCATTCCAGTCCATTTCAGTTCGCTGATTCCTAGAATGTCGACATTCATTCTTGCCATCTCTTGTTTGACCACTTCCAATTTGCCTTGATTCATGGACCTGACACTCCAGGTTCCTATGCAATATTGTTCTTTATAGCATCGGACCTTGCTTCTATCACCAGTCACATGCACAGCTGGGTATTCTTTTTGCTTTGACTCCATCTCTTCATTCTTTCTGGAGTTATTTCTCCACTGATCTCCAGTAGCATATTGGGTACCTACTGACCTGGGGAGTTCCTCTTTCAGTATCCTATCATTTTGCCTTTTCATACTATTCATGAGGTTCTCAAGGCAAGAATACTGAAGTGGTTTGCCATTCCCTCCTCCAGTGGACTACATTCTGTCAAATCTCTCCACCATGACTCTCCCATCTTGGGTTGCCCCAAGGGCATGGCTTAGTTTCATTGAGTTAGACAAGGCTGTGGTCCTAGTGTGATTAGATTGACTAGTTTTCTGTGAGTACAGTTTCAGTGTGTTTGCCCTCTGATGCCCTCTTGCAACACCTACTGTCTTACTTGGGTTTCTCTTACCTTGGGCGTGGGGTATCTCTTCACGGCTGCTCCAGCAAAGCACAGCCATTTTTCCTTACCTTGGACGAGGGGTATCTCCTCACTGCCGCCCTTCCTGACCTCATAGCAAATACCCTCTTCCAACAACACAAGAGAAGACTCTACACATGGACATCACCAGATGGTCAACACTGAAATCAGATTGATTATATTCTTTGCAGCCAAAGATGGAGAAGCTCTATACAGTCAGCAAAAGCAAGATCAGGAGCCGACTGTGGCTCAAATCATGAACTCCTTATTGCCAAATTCAGACATAAATTGAAGAAAGTGCAGAAAACCACTAGACCATTCAGGTATGACCTGAATCAAATTCCTTATGATTATACAGTGGAAGTGAGAAATAGATTTAAGGGACTAGATATGATAGTTAGAGTGCCTGATGAACTATGGACAGAGGTTCATGACATTGTACAGGAGACAGGAATCAAGACCATCCCCATGGAAAAGAAATGCAAGAAAGCAAAATGGCTGTCTGAGGAGGCCTTACAAATAGCTGGGAAAAGAAGAGAAGTGAAAAGCAAAGGAGAAAAGGAAAGATATAAGCATCTGAATGCAGAGTTCCAAAGAATAGCAAGAAGAGATAAGAAAGCCTTCCTCAGTGATCAATGCAAAGAAATAGAGGAAAACAACACAATGGGAAAGACTAGAGATCTCTTCAAGAAAATTAGAGATACCAAGGGAACATTTCACACAAAGATGGGCTCAATAAAGGACAGAAATGGTAGGGACCTATCAGAAGCAGAAGATATTAAGAAGAGGTGGCAAGAATACACAGAAGAACTGTACAGAAAAGAGCTTCACGACCCAAATAATCACGATGGTTTGATCACTGACCTAGAGCCAGACATCCTGGAATGTGAAGTCAAGTGGGCCTTAGAAAGCATCACTATGAACAAAGCTAGTGGAGGTGTTGGAATTCCAGTTGAGCTATTTCAAATCCTGAAAGATGATGCTGTGAAAGTGATGTACTCAATACACAAGCAAATTTGGAAAACTCAGCAGTGGCCACAGGACTGGAAAATGTCCATTTTCATTCCAATCCCAAAGAAAAGCAATGCCAAAGAATGCTCAAACTACCACACAATTGCATTCATCTCACACGCTAGCAAAGTAATGCTCAAAATTCTCCAAGCCAGGCTTCAGCAATATGTGAACCGTGAACTTCCTGATGTTCAAGCTGGTTTTAGAAAAGGCAGAGGAACCAGAGATCAAATTGCCAATATCTGCTGGATCATTGAAAAAGCAAGAGAGTTCCAGAAAAACATCTATTTCTGCTTTATTGACTATGCCAAAGCCTTTGACTCTGTGGATCACAATAAATTGTGGAAAATTCTGAAAGAGATGGGAATACCAGACCACCTGATCTGTCTTTTAAGAAACCTATATGCAGGTCAGGAAACAACAGTTAGAACTGGACATGGAACAACAAACTTGTTCCAAATAGGAAAAAGAGTACGTCAAAGCTGTATACTGTCACCCTGTTTATTTAACTATATGCAGAGTACATCATGAGAAATGCTGGGCTGGAAGAAGCACAAGCTGGAATCAAGATTGCTCAGAGAAATATCAATAACCTCAGATATGCAGATGACACCACCCTTATGGCAGAAAGTGAAGAAGAGCTAAAGAGCCTCTTGATGAAAGTGAAAGAGGAGAGTGAAAAAGTTGGCTTAAAGTTCAACATTCAGAAAACTAAGATCATGGCATCTGGGCCCATCACTGCATGGGAAATAGATGGGAAAACAGTGGAAACAGTGGCTGACTTTATATCTGGGGGCTCCAAAATCACTGCAGATGGTGACTGTAGCCATGAAATTAAAAGACGGTTACTCCTTGGAACAGAGAAGGCAATGGCACCCCACTCCAGTACTCTTGCTTGGAAAATCCCATGGACGGAGGAGCCTGTTAGGCTGCAATCCATGGGGTCGCTAAGAATCGGACATGACTGAGTGACTTCACTTTCACTTTTCACTTTCATGCATTGGAGAAGGAAATGGCAACCCACTCCAGTATTCTTGCCTGGAGAGTCCCAGGGACAGGGGAGCCTGGTGGGCTGCCGTCTATGGGGTCGTACAGAGTCGGACACGACTGAAGTGACTTAGCAATACTCCTTGTAAGGAAAGCTATGACCAACCAAGACAGCATGAAAAGCAGAGACATTACTCTGTCAACAAAGATCTCTCTAGTCAAGGCTATTTCCATTGGTCATGTATGGATGTGAGAGCTGGACTGTGAAGAAAGCTGCGCGCCAAAGAATTGATGCTTTTGAACTGTGATGTTGGACTGCAAGGAGATCCAACCAGTCCATTCTAAAGGAGATCAGCCCTGGGATTTCTTTGGAAGGACTCATGTTAAAGCTGAAACTCCAATAGTTTGGCCACCTCATGCGAAGAGTTGACTCATTGGAAAAATCTCTGATGCTGGGAGAGATTGGGGGCAGGAGGAGAAGGGGGACAACAGAGGATGAGATGGCTGGATGGCATCACTGACTCAATGGATGTGAGTTTGAATGAACTCCAGGCGTTTGTGATGGACAGGGAGGCCTGGCGCGCTGCGATTCATGGGGTCGCAAAGAGTCGGACAGGACTGAGCGACTGAACTGAACTGAACTGAGGGGAGAGAGAAAAGGCAAGTGAGTGCTCACAGGTATGGGATCTCTTCTTGAGGTCATGAAAAGTTTTTTAACTTTAATATATGGCATGTGTGCTTAGTCGCTCAGTCATGTCCAAGTCTTTGTGACCCCATGGACTGTAGCCCTCCAGAATCCTCTGTCCATGGGGATTCTCCAGGCAAGAATACTGGAGTGGGCTGCCATGTCCTCCTCCAAATACATGGCATAGCAGATTTTTTTGTAAACAAAAAATAATCAGTAAACTGGAAGATAGAAAAAATTACTCAAAATGCTTATCAGAGAGGAAAATTAACCAAAAGTGAGAATAAGTGATATGGAAGGGAGTGAGAAGTCTTGGCAAACTTCTAACTAAACTACAAAAGAAGAGCAGAGAGGCAATAGAAGGGAGTCAACATGTATTTTAAAAAAGAAAGGAGACTCAAATATATTTTAAAATAAAAAAGCAGTCCTCATTTCAGAAAAAAAGAATTCTGAAGAGTATATATAAGAAAAAATCCACAAGTAGACTCAGCACAGCCGAACACAATGACAAGAAAGGAGAAGACAGATAACCTATTGATATGGAGAGAAAAGATAGATTTCCCAAGAGAAATAAATATTAAAATGGCAGTTAGCTTCTCAAGGAAAAAAAAAGAAAAAAGCATGCCATAAAAGAATGGCATAACACCTTCCAGGTATTGAGAGAAAATAACTAACATTCTAGAATTGTCTACTTCATAAAAATATCTCCCAATAATGAGAGCAAAATAAAACCTTTTCAGGAAAAAACTGAGAGAATGGGACAATAACAAACTCTAAATAAAAGCTATTTAAAAAGGTGGGAGGTTTGATAATGGGCAAAGACATAAATATATGACAAATATAAATATGATGAACATAAATATAAATCTAAACAAAAAATAAACAGTATAATAATTAATAGTAATAACATCTAACTTATAGAGTTAAATAAATAAGGTGAGTCAAAATGCTGTACAATAATAGTATATCACTTGGGAAGAAGCTGATTAGAGTTACAGTCATCTGAGATCCTTGCATTGTTTATGAGGAAGGAAAAGATAATGATTAAACTTTGAGTATTAAAATTTTTATACTGAGCATTAACAGAGTAAAAAAAGACAGTAAAATTTTGAATTGCTAAAGGGAAAAATAAAATGAGAGGAAAATACCAAACCAAACTAAAGCTTCTATATTCACTGTGTAACAAACGAGCCTAAAACGTCGTGCCTCAAGACAGCAATCAATTGTTACCGCTCATGAGACTGTGAATTACTCAGACAGTTCCTCTAAACTGGGCTAGTTTAGTTGTTCTTGGATGGAATCATTTATGCCGTGTTATCAGATGCTTTGTCCCTGGGAGCTGGCTAGTCTAAGCTAGTTTTACCTAGGACGATTCATCTCTGCTCTATGTGGTTTCTTATCCTCCAGCAGACTGGCCTGCTCTTATCACTTGGCAACTAGTCAAGTTCCAATAGAATAAGTGAAAGCCTAGTCCAGAGATTGGCAAACTTTTTCTGTAAAGATCCGTACAGTGAAAATTTCAGACTTTGTGGACTAGACCACTCAACTCTGCCATTTTGTCAAGAAAGCATCCATAGCCAATGTGTAAGTGGATAAGCTTGGCTGTGTTCCTATAAATCTTACAAAAATAGGCTGCAGGCTAGATTTGGCCAATGGGCTGTAGTTTATTGACTCCTGGCCTTGGCTTAGAACTGGCACTGGATTCTCTTTCACCTCTTAATATTAATAGAAGGAATTGCAGTCTTATTGCCAAAGGGATTTGCTTATAGAGAAAGACCTAATTGTATCATATTTTGAATGAAAAACCCTTTATAATTTCAGTAAATCAAAAAGAAGTCAAGAAAATATGGGGGAAGGTCCACAGAAAAAGCAAAAATAAGATAATAAAGCAATATAATAAACTCAAACAGGCTGTTATTCATAAATTCACAGTGAATGTGAAGGGAATTTTCTCTCAATTTAAAGCTATAAAGCCAAAATTGCTAGGACTGCAGAGAGGAATTTTAAAATTCATCATCACTGTGGGAGATTTTAGCTCATTTCTCTCAGTAATTGATTAAGCAAATGACATTATAGAGTGCAGCTGAAGACGTGCTTCACAGCCCTGCAATGCTAGTCCCTGATACATATTTGGAAGTTATTCGTATATGTATGCATCAAGTCTCATGTACAAGATGGTTCACAGAAATCATAACGTATAAAGCAAAAGACTGAAACCAATCAAATGTCAGTCAAAAGGAGAATGAACAAAGAAAATGTGCATGAGGTCCATAGTAGAATCCTACACAATAGAAAGACAAATAGAAAGACTCCAGCTACACAGATGAATCTTAGGAATTGACAGGGTGTGTACAAAGCACACTGCAGAAAAGCATGTATAATATGACTTCATTCACCCAATGCACAAAACACACAAAATTAAGCAATGTATTTTTAGAAATATACAAATGGTAAAACTATGAAAAAGGAGCTTACCTTCGTAGGTGACCTTTGTAGAATGGGAGTGGGATTGATTTTGGACATGTGATGCAGTAAGTGGCAGCTTGCAACAAGCAGCAGTGAGCCGTAGCTGGAAGCAGGGTCTTAGTTTCCTGGATGGGGAG
This sequence comes from Bos indicus, assembly GCF_029378745.1. NCBI lineage: Eukaryota > Metazoa > Chordata > Mammalia > Artiodactyla > Bovidae > Bos > Bos indicus. The sequence continues at coordinate 74,875,363 of NC_091760.1, read as the reverse complement.
TTCTAACCCCTGGACTACAGGGGCCAGCAGTTAGGGCTAGAGTCCCCAGTCCTTGCCTGCCTAGTCAAGAATGAATTCAGGTGAGAAGGCAGAAGGTAAGGTGTAAAGGAAAAATCTTATTGGAAAGAAAATTACTGAAGAAAGGCACATGGGCAAACAGAGTTGGGTTTTGGGCAAGTTTAAATCTTTTAAAAGGGGGCAGTTTTCTGGGTCTTTGTCTTCCCTCAGGCAGATCATCTTGCTTTGTCTTCCCTTCGTTAATTTGTCTCAGGACCCTTCCCTGGGGTGTGCATGTACCCTTCAGCCAAGATTGATCTCTAAGTGAGGCCTTCTGGGAGGAGCAAGACTCATTATGGCCTGGAATTATCCCCTGGTTTTTGACCCCAAGGAGCCTTTCTGTGCACATAGAGTGTTTCCCTTTGGCTGGTAAAGAATCTGCCTGCAATGCAGGAGACCTAGGTTCGATTCCTGAGTTGGGATGATCCCCTGGAGAAGGAAATGGCAACCCACTCCAGTATTCTTGCCTGGAGAATTGCATGGACAGAGGATTTGAGCAGGCTACAGTCCTTGGGATTGCAAGAGTTGGACATGACTATGTTACTAACTTTCACTTTCACTTTACTCACACAGAGTTTGCCTCCCTTTGTCCTTGCTATAATGGTCATCTGAGTTAAATTCGGTCGTTCCAGTCCATTTTAGTTGGCTAATTCCTAAAATGTCGATGTTCACTCTTGCCATCTCCTGTTTGACCGCTTCTAATTTACCTTGATTCATGGACCTAATATTCCAGGTTCCTATGCAATATCGCTCTTTACAGCATCGTATTTTACTTCCATCATCAGTCACATCCACAACTGGGTGTTGTTTTTGCCTTGGCTCTGTCTCTTCATTCTTTCTGGTGTTATCTTTCCACTCTTCTCCAGTAGAATACTGGGCACCTACTGACCTGGGAAGTTCATCTTTCATTATATCTACCTCTGTGCAAGAATCACTTAGAAGAAATGGACTTACGTTGAGATCTTTAATCCATTTTGAGTTTATTTTTGTATATGGTGTTAGAAAGTGTTCTAGTTTCATTCTTTTACAAGTGGTTGACCAGATTTCCCAGCACCACTTGTTAAAGAGATTGTCTTTAATCCATTGTATATTCTTGCCTCCTTTGTCAAAGATAGGGTGTCCATATGTGCGTGGATTTATCTCTGGGCTTTCTATTTTGTTCCATTGATCTATATTTCTGTCTTTGTGCCAGTACCATATTGTCTTGATAACTGTGGCTTTGTAGTAGAGCCTGAAGTCAGGTAGGTTGATTCCTCCAGTTCCATTTTTCTTTCTCAAGATCGCTTTGGCTATTCGAGGTTTTTTGTATTTCCATACAAATTGTGAAATTATTTGTTCTAGCTCTGTGAAGAATACTGTTGGTAGCTTGATAGGGATTGCATTGAATCTATAAATTGCTTTGGGTAGTATACTCATTTTCACTATATTGATTCTTCCAATCCATGAACATGGTATATTTCTCCATCTATTAGTGTCCTCTTTGATTTCTTTCACCAGTGTTTTATAGTTTTCTATATATAGGTCTTTAGTTTCTTTAGGTAGATATATTCCTAAGTATTTTATTCTTTTTGTTGCAATGGTGAATGGAATTGTTTCCTTAATTTCTCTTTCTGTTTTCTCATTATTAGTGTATAGGAATGCAAGGGATTTCTGTGTGTTGATTTTATATCCTGCAACTTTACTATAATCATTGATTAGGTCTAGTAATTTTCTGGTGGAGTCTTTAGGGTTTTCTATGTAGTGGATCATGTCATCTGCAAATAGTGAGAGTTTTACTTCTTCTTTTCCAATTTGGATTCCTTTTATTTCTTTTTCTGCTCTGATTGCTGTGGCCAAAACTTCCAAAACTATGTTGAATAGTAATGGTGAAAGTGGGCACCCTTGTCTTGTTCCTGACTTTAGAGGAAATGCTTTCAATTTTTCACCATTGAGGATAATGTTTGCTGTGGGTTTGTCATATATAGCTTTTATTATGTTGAGGTATGTTCCTTCTGTTCCTGCTTTCTGGAGAGTTTTTATCATAAATGGGTGTTGAATTTTGTCAAAGGCTTTCTCTGCATCTATTGAGATAATCATATGGTTTTTGTTTTTCAATTTGTTAATGTGGTGTATTACATTGATTGATTTGCAGATATTGAAGAATCCTTGCATCCCTGGGATAAAGCCCACTTGGTCATGGTGTATGATCTTTTTAATGTGTTGTTGGATTCTGATTGCTTATTTCTCATAATCGTGGAAGTCTTATTACTCTTTCTCTAAGAATGTGTATAGAGAATCCAGCCGAATTAGAAAAAAAAAAAAAAGAAATGGATTAGCCATCATAGTCAACAGAAAAGTCTGAAATGCAGTACTGGGTGCAGTCTCAAAAACGACAGAATGATCTCTGTTTGTTTTCCAGGCAAACCATTCAATATCAGAGTAATCCAAGTCTATGCCCCAACCAGTAATGCTGAAGAACCTGAAGTTGAATAGCCCTATGAAAACCTACAAGACCTTCTAGAAGTAACACCCAAAGATGTTCTTTTCATTATAGGGGACTGGAATGCAGAAGTAGGAAGTCAAGAGATACCAGGAGTAAGAGGCAAATTTGGCCTTGGAGTACAGAATGAAGCAGGGCAAAGGCTAACAGAGTTTTTCCAAGAGAACGCACTGGTCACATCCGACATACTCTTTCAACAAAACAAGAGAAGACTCTACACATGGACATCATCAGATGGTCAATACTGAAATTAGATTAATTATATTCTTAACAGCCAAATATGGAGAGCTCTATATAGTCAGCAAAAACAAGACCAGAAGCTGACTGGAAGCTCAGCTCATGAACATCTTATAGTCAAATTCAGACTTAAATTGAAGAAAGTAGGGAAAACTACTAGATTATTCAGGTATGACATAATTCAAACCCATTACGATTATACAGTGGAAGTAACAAATAGATTCAAGGGATTCAGTTCAGTTCAGTTCAGTTGCTCGGTCGTGTCCAACTCTTTGCGACCCCATGAACTGCAGCATACCAGGCCTCCCTGTCCATCACCAACTCCTGGAGTTTACCCAAACTCATGTCTATTGAGTTGGTGATGCCATCCAACCATCTCATCCTCTATTGTCCCCTTCTCCTCCTACCCTCAATCTTTCCCAGCATCAGGGTCTTTTCAAATGAGTCAGCTCTTCGCATCAGGTGGCCAAAGTATTGGAGCTTCAACATCAGCCCTTCCAATGAACACCCAGGACTGATCTCCTTTAGGATGCACTGGTTGGATCTCCTTGCAGTCCAAGGGACTCTCAAGAGTCTTCTCCAACAGCACAGTTCAAAAGCATTAATGCTTTTGCGCCTAGCTTTCTTTATAATCCGACTCTCACAACCATGCATGACTACTGGAAAAACTATACCTTGACTAGACGGACCTTTGTTGACAATGTAATGTCTCTGCTTTCTAATATGCTGTCTAGGTTGCTCATAACTTTCCTTCCAAGGAGTAAGCATCTTTTAATTTCATGGCTGCAGTCACCATCTGCAGTGATCTTGGCACCCAAAAAAATAAAGTCAGCCACTATTTCCACTGTTTTGAATCTATTTCACATGAAGTGATGGGACCAGATGTCATGATCTTAGTTTTCTGAATGTTGAGCTTTAAGCCAATTTTTTCACTCTCCTCTTTCACTTTCATCAACAGGCTCTCTAGTTCTTCTTTGCTTTCTGCCATAAGGGTGATGTCATCTGTGTATCTGAGGTTATTGATATTTCTCCCAGCAATCTTGATTCCAGCATGTGTTTCTTCCAGCCCAGCATTTCTCATGATGTACTCTGCATATAAGTTAAATAAGCAGGGTGACAATATACAGCCTTGATGTACTCCTTTTCCTATTTGGAACCACTCTGTTGTTCCATGTCTAGTTCTAACTGTTGCTTCCTGACCTGCATACAGGTTTCTCAAGAGGCAGGTCAGATGGTCTGGTATTCCCATCTCTTTCAGAATTTTCCATAGTTTATTGTGATCCACACAGTCAAAGGCTTTGGCATAGTCAATAAAGCAGAAGTAGATGTTTTTCTGGAACTCTTTTGCTTTTTCGATGATCCAATGGATGTTGGCAATTAGATCTCTGGTTCCTCTGACTTTTCTAAAACCAGCTTGAACATCCGGGAGTTCACGGTTCGCATATTGCTGAAACCTGGCTTGGAGAATTTTGAGCATTACTTTGCTAGCGTGTGAGATGAGTGCAATTGTGCGGTAGTTTGAGCATTTTTTGACATTTCCTTTCTTTTGGATTGAAATGAAAACTGACCTTTTCCAGTTCTGTGGCTACTGCTGAGTTTTCCAGATTTGCTGGCATATTGAGTTCAGTACTTTCAGAGCATCATCTTTTAGGGTTTGAAATAGCTCAACTGGAATTCCATCACCTCCACTAGCTTTGTTCGTAGTGATGCTTCCTAAGGCCCACTTGACTTCACATTCCAGGATGTCTGGCTCTAGGTCAGTGATCACACCATCGTGATTGTCTGGGTCGTGAAGATTTTTTTGTGCAGTTCTGTGTATTCTTGCCACCTCTTCTTAATATCTTTTGCTTCTGTTAGGTCCATACCATTTCTGTCCTTTATCGAGCCCATCTTTTGTGAAATGTGCCCTTGGTGTCTCAAAGATCTCTAGTCTTTCCCATTGTGTTGTTTTCCTCTATTTCTTTGCATTGATCCCTAAGGAAGGCTTTCTTATCTCTTCTTGCTATTCTTTAGAACTGCATTCAAATAGTTATATCTTTCCTTTTCTCCTTTGCTTTTCGCTTCTCTTCTTCTCACAGCTATTTGTAAAGCCTCCTCAGACAGCAATTTTGCTTTTTTTGCATTTCTTTTTCTTGGGGATGGTCTTGAGCCTTGTCTCCTGTACAGTGTCACAAACCTCTGTCCATAGTTCATCAGGCATTCTGTCTATCAGATCTAGTCCCATAAATCTATTTCTCACTTCCACTGTATAATCATAAGGGATTTGGTTTAGGTCATACCTGAATTGTCTAGTGGTTTTCCTTACTTTCTTCAATTTAAGTCTGAATTTGGCAATTAGGAGCTCATGATCTGAGCCACAGTCAGCTCTTGGTCTTGTTTTTGCTGACTTATAGAGCTTCTCCATCTTTGCCTGCAAAGCATATAATCAATCTGATTTCGGTGTTGGCCATCTGGTGATATCCATGTTTAGAGTCTTCTCTTGTGTTGTTGGAAGAGGGTGTTTGTTATGGCCAGTGTGCTCTCTTGGCAAAACTCTGTTAGCCTTTACCCTACTTCATTCCGTACTCCACGGCCAAATTTGCCTGTTACTCCAGGTGTTTCTTGACTTTCTACTTTTGCATTCCAGTCCCCTATAATGAAAAGGGCATCTTTTTTGGAGTGTTAGTTCTAAAAGGTCTTGTAGATCTTCATATAATCATTCAACTTCAGCTTCGTCAGTGTTACTGGTCTGGGCCTAGGCTTGGATTACCATGATATTGAATGGTTTGCCTTGGAAATGAACAGAAATCATTCTGTCATTTTGGAGATTGTATCCAAATACTGCATTTCAGACTCTTTTGTTGACTATGATGGCTACTGCATTTCTTCTAAGGGATTCTTGCCCACAGTAGTAGACATAATGGTCATCTGAGTTAAATTCTCCCATTCCAGTCCATTTTAGTTCACTGATTCCTAGAATGTCGATGTTCACTCTTGCCATCTTCTGTTTGACCACTTCCAATTTGCCTTGATTCATGGAACTAACATTCCAGGTTTCTATGCAGTATTGCTCTTTACAGCATCGGACCTTGCTTCTATCACCAGTCCCATCCACAACTGGGTATTGTTTTTGCTTTGGCTCCATCTTTTCATTGTTTCTGGAGTTATTTCTCCACTGATCTCCAGTAGCATATTAGGCACCTACCGACCTGGGGAGTTAATCTTTCAGTGTCTTATCTTTTTGCCTTTTCACACTGTTCACAGGGTTCTCAAGACAAGAATACTGATGTGGTTTGCCATTCCCTTCTCCAGTGGACCACATTTTGTCAGAACTTTCCACCATGACCCGACTGTTTTGGGTGGCCCCACACGGCATGGCTTAGTTTCATTATGTTAGACAAGGCTTTGGTTCATGTGATCAGAGTGGCTAATTTTCTGTGATTGTGGTTTCAGTCTGTCTGCCCTCTGACGCCCTCTCTTAGTGCCTACCATCTTACTTGGGTTTCTCTTACCTTGGACATGGGGTATCTCTTCACGGCTGGTCCAGCAAAGCACAGCCGCCACTCCTTACCTTGGACGTGGGATTAGATCTGATAAACAGAGTCCCTATAGAACTATGGACAGAGGTTCCTGACATTGTTCAGGAGGCAGAGATCGAGGCCATCCCCAAGAAAAAGAACTGCAAAAGGCAAAATGGTTGTCTGAAGAGGCCTTTACAAATAGCTGAGAAGAGAATCTAAAGGCAAAGGAGAAAAGGAAAGATATACCCATTTGAATGCAGAGGTCCAAAGAATAGCAAAGAGAGATAAGAAAGCCTTCCTTAGTGATAAATGCAAAGAAATAGAGGAAAACAACAGAATGGGAAGGACTAGAGATCTCTTCAAGAAATTTAGAGATGCCAAGGGAACAATTCATGCAAGGATGGATGCAATAAAGCATAGAAGTGGTATGGATCTAACAGAAGCAACAGATATTAAGAAGAGGTGGCAAGAATACACAGAAGAACTATATAAAAAAGATCCTCATGACCCAGATAACCATAATGGTGTTATCACCCACCTAGAGCCAGACATCCTGGAATGTGAGGTCAATTGGGCCTTAGGAAGCATCATTACGAACAAAGCTAGTGGAGGTGATGGAATTCCAGTTGAGCTAATCAAATCCTGAAAGATGATGCTGTGAAAGTGCTGCACTCAATATGCCAGCAAATTTGGAAAACTCAGCAGTGGCCACAGGACTGGAAAAGGTCCATTTTCATTCCAATCCCAAAGAAAGGCAATGCCAAAGAATGTTCAAACTATCACACAATTGCACTCATCTCACACACTAGCAAAGTGGTGCTCAAAAATTCCAACCTAGGCTTTAGCAGTATGTGAACCGTGAACTTCCAGATGTTCAAGGTGGATTTAGAAAAAAAGAGGAACCAGAGATCAAATTACCGACATTAGTTGGATCATCGAAAAAGCAAGAGAATTCCAGAAAACCATCTGCTTTTGCTTTATTGACTATGCCAAAGCCTTTGACTGTGTGGATCACAACACACTGTGAAAAATTCTTCAAGAGATGGGAACCTGCCTCTTGAGAAATCTGTATGCAGATCAGAAAACAATTAGAACTGGACATGGAACAACAGACTGGTTCCAAATAGTGAAAGGAGTACACCAAGGCTGTATACTGTCACCCTGCTTATTTAACTTATATGTAGAGCACATCTGGAGAAGGCAATGACACCCCACTCCAGTACTCTTGCCTGGAAAATCCCATGGATGGAGAAGCCTGGGAGGCTGCAGTGCATGGGGTCGCCAAGAGTGGACACGACTGAACGACTTTACTTTCACTTTTCACAGTCATGCACTGGAGAAGGAAATGGCAACTCACTCCAGTGTTCTTGCCTGGAGAATCCCAGGGACGGGGAAGCCTGGTGGGCTGCCAGCTATGGGGTCGCACAGACTTCAATGACTGAAGAGACTTATCAGCAGCAGCAGCAGAATACATCAAGAGAAATACTAAGCTGGATGAAGCACAAGCTGGAATCAAAGTTGCTGGGAGAAATATCAGTAACCTCAGATATGCAGATGACACCACCCTTATGGCAGAAAGTGAAGAGGAACTCAAAAGCCTCTTGATGAAAGTGAAAGAAGAGAGTGAAAAAATTGGCTTAAAGCTCAACATTCAGAAAACGAAGATCATGGCATCTGGTCCCATCATTTCATGGCAAATGTTGGGGAAACAATGGAAACAGTGAGAGACTTCAGTTTTTTGGGCTCTGAAATCACTGCAGATGGTGACTGCAGCCATGAAATTAAAAGACTTTTGACCCTTGGAAGAAAAGCTATGACCAACCTAGATGGCATATCAAAAAACAGAGTCGTTACTTTGCCAACAAAGATCAATCTAGTCAAAGCTATGGTTTTCCAGTAGTCATGTATGAATTGAGAGTTGGACTATAAAGAAAAGCTGAGCATCGAAGCACTGATGCTTTTGAACTGTGGTGTTGGAAAAGACTCTTGTGTCCCTTGGACTGCAAGGAGATCCAACCAGTCACTCCTAAAGGAAATCAGTCCTGAGTTTTCATTGAAAGGACTGATGCTAAAGCTGAAACTCCAGTCCTTCGGCCACCTGATGCGAAGAACTGACTCATTGGAAAAGACCCTGATGCTGGGAAAGATTGAAGGCAGAAGGAGAAGGGGTTGACAGAGGATGAGATGGTTGGATGGCATCAGTGACTCAGTGGACATAAGTTTGGATAAACTCTGGGAGTTGGTGATGGACAGGGAGGCCTGGCGAGCTGCGATTCATGGGTTTGCAGAGTCAGACATGACTGAGCGACTGAACTGAACTGAACTGAACTGTCCTTGCCGTGATTATTACCTTGACTATTGTCATGACTATTATCCTAAGGTGTTTACAGGAGACAAAGACTGCGTATTTACCCTGTTTCTGTTGTTACTTCCATTTTGGTGGGCAAACAGGAGGCTGATTGTAAATTCCTCAACTGGAGCCCACCTATCTCTTGTCTCAGGGAGGGCAAACAGGAATCTAGCTGTAAGTATCTAGCCTGAAGCCCACTTTGTGCCCCATGAAATGCAAACTGGAGGTCAGCTGTAAATGTCAAATTTGGAGCTAATCTATCTCCTACCTCAGGATTAGAAAGGGCCTACTGGGGTCTTCGAAGATATTTTTTGAGGAAGGAGTCTACTTTATATAATCTTTTTCCAATATAAATCAAGAAAGATTTTCTGAGTTTCCTCTTCTACCATTCCTTACTTCATATGCATAGTATATACCCTGTGAGGCCCAACATATCTTAGTGGAGGAGAGAGAGAGAGGTTATGTGGCCATGGCAGATGAGGCTCTGGGTTCTCATATATAAAAAACTCCCTTGCAATTACATTGTCCAGAAAGTGGAAATTGTATCTAATTCTACTAAATAGAAAGAGTTTGCCTTTTTCCCAATTTTTATGAATGGTATTTATGCTCAGGGGAGTATCATTTGATTTTTTTTTTTTCTTCATTGATTCTGGTCTTTATATATGATTTTAATAAATGTGCATTTAGGAATTTTTGTATCACTTAAAAGACTCTTCAAGCTAAAATCTACAGGTCATGTGTAATTGTTTAATACACCAAGTTAAATGCGGTATTGCAAAATTTACTCTGAGCATGGGATTGTTTAATCCACCAAGTAAAGCATGTTAAGTATTGCAAATTTTACTCTGGTGTGGGTGTTTTCTCTAACTTGATGCCATTAAACCAGGTGTGCCACCTACAAACCTTGCATTGCATTGGCGTGTGCATGCTCAGTCATGTTCAACTCTTTGTGACCCCACGAACTGTAGCCCACCAGCCTCTTCTGTCTATGAAATTTCCCAGGCAAGAATACTAGAATCTGTTGCCATCTACTCCTCAGGGGATCGTGCTGACTCAGGGATCAAACCTGCATTTCCTGTGTCTCCTGCATTGCAGGCAGTTCTTTACCCCTTAAGCCATCGGGGATGCCTGTAAACCTTGCATCCTTTAGTAAATGAAATTGAGTCTTGGGTATTCTAGCCATCTTCCTATTATTTCTCTGGAATCCTCTTGCTCACTCAGTCACTCTTGATTGGATGAAATAGGAAGGAGAAAGGGAATATTTTCTCATCAACCAAGGGCTCCCCTGCGGATGAGACTCCTAGAGGATTAAGAACCTCCTTTGAGAATCAGGGACTTCCCTGAGTGCTCAGATGGTAAAGAATCCCCCTTCAATGCAGGAGGCCCAGGTTCGACCCCTGGATCAGGAAGATCTCTAGAGAAGGAAATGACAATCCACTCCAGTATTCTTGCCTAGAGAATTCCATGGACAGAGAAATCTGGGAGGCTACCGTCCATTGGGTCACAAGGATTCGGACATGACTGAGTGACTAACACTTTTCGCTTTTGAGAACCAGAAAGGCAGGGAGCACAATGTTGAGAGATGACTGATCTCTTAGACGGAATGAGGCAGAAGCATAAACTTTACTCACTCTTTCCCTCGCTTTGTCTCTAGTGCCCAGGCAGCTTTGGGTTTTGTGACCTTGACCCTCACCCTGATTCATGTTCGACTGTGGGACTTTCTGGCAGAAGTGAATTTCCATGGCTTGCTGCTTAGCACTCCCTAGCCCAGGGTTTTCACCCTTCCTGTACCTCTGCCTGCCATGTGATATTTCAGTGACCCATCCCCTAATCCAGATCCAACAGCCAGTGGAGCTATTATTATCCCTTGTAAGTGAGGTTCACATAGCATTAAGGCCAAATCTTTATTGATTTCTTCACATATATTAAATTACCACTGATGGTTAAGAATATTGTCTGTAGCATGGGTGAGACTGCTTGGGTTCTAATCCCAGCTCCATCACTTAGAAGCTGTGTGCATGTGTGCTCAGGTGTGTCCTATTCTTCACAAATCTATGGACTGTAGCCTGCCAAACCCCTCAGTCCATGAGATTTTTCCGGGCAATGATACTGGAGTGGGTTTCCATTTCCTCCTCCAGGAGATCTTCCTGACCTGGGGATCAAACCTGTGGCTATTGCAACTAGCTGTGTGGCCTGGAACAAATGTTCGAGGCTTTGTTCCTGGCTTTCCTGTTTGTAAAATAATGTCCCAGAAAGCCCAACATGATCTATTTCCCATTTCTTTCCTCACTTCCTTCAGGTCTCAGTTCAAATCTCAGTCACCTCAATAGAGAGACTTTTCACAACTGTTTCTGTAAGATAGCAACCTCCCCCTCCTCATCTGCTGCCAACCTCATTCTCTACACCTTGTAACCTGTTTTAGTTGCTTCCAAGTGCTTATAAACATCCAATATGTTTCATGTGTTGTTCAGTTGCTAAGTTTGTTCTGACTCTTTGCGACCCCATGGACTGTAGCATGCCAATCTTCCCTGTCCTTCACTATATTTGTTCAATTGTTCTCTCCCTCATAGTAATGTAAAAGCTGTGCACAGGAATTTCATCTTCTCTATTCATTACTGTATTCTGTGTGCCAAGAACAGAACTCATACTTAGCAGTTCCTCCAATGTTCTTGTTGGTCACTTAAACTCTATGAAACTTGATTTCTCCTTTTGAACAAAGGGAGAAAAATCAAACTGTCTTGCAGTCATGTGGCAGAATCAGAATGAAAGAGAATTCATTTCCCTGACCTCCAAGTCTGGGTGAGAGATGACTCCTAAATTCTCCTCCAGCACCCAGAGATTATCCTTATGGTGATACTTGTTATAAAGAGCTTGCTTACTTTGCTGTAACTGAGGTCTATGTGATACCTGGGATGCTTAATTACATGGTAGATGCTCAGAGTTTTGTAAGTGAATAAATAACATAAAAAACAAGGTTTTAAAAAGTAATACGTCATTCTATGCATATTTAGGCTGCTGTCTGAGGAAGGAGGGCTGCTGCTGCTGCTGCTAAGTCACTTCAGTCGTGTCCGACTCTGTGGGACCCCATAGATGGCAGCCCACCAGGCTCCTCCGTCTCTGGGATTCTCCAGGCAAGAACACTGGAGTGGGTTGCCATTTCCTTCTCCAATGCATGAAAGTGAAAAGTGAAAGTGAAGTCGCTCAGTCGTGTCCAACCCTCAGCGACCCCATGGACTGCAGCCTACCAGGCTCCTGAGGAAGGAGGCTAGCTTCCTCTTTAAACAATACCCAAGCTGGGGAAAGGAGAGGGTAAACAGAGAGCCTGAATGGTGACAGCAGTCACATTTCAACTGATGGAAATTGGTAGAAAATGAAGGAAAATAAACACTGATTAGCTTCAAACTATTTCTGATTCCAGTTATGTAGCTGACAATCACCACTACACAATGCATAGCAAGCGTTTCTTTCAGTAACACGTCATATTATGTGTTTTTATATTATAATTTTTACTTATTATAAATAAACTCTTGCAAATTGAATCCCACAGTGGAATGTCCTGCTCTAAGCAATATGTAGTCTTTCCTAATGGACTGATCTGGGTGAGAAGACTTTCCCATCCAACCTGTGCAAACTGGTTCTGTGAGCAAAGTCTAGATGGATCCAATGTCATCTATACTGTTTTATTGAGATGAGATAATATAATTTCCTTAGTCAACAGTTTCTAGTCTATGAAGCCATAGATCCATTTCAGGAAAACATCTGTCAGGTTGCTTTTATTCCTATGAAAGCGTTTTTTTGTTTGTTTTTTTTTTTTTTTGTCATGGAAAACTACTAATCTAGGAGAGAATATTCTTGTCTGGACTTTGCAACTTATTAGCTATGTGATCTTGGCACAATTAAATAACCTCTATGAACTATGATTTATTCAACCCAAAACTGGGATAATTGTAAGAGATGACCCCAAGGGTCTCTAATTCACCAATCACTTTCCCCAGCATCTAGTTTAGTTCAGTTCAGTCACTTAGCCATGTCTGACTTTGCAACCCTTGGACTGTAGCACACCAGGCCTCCCTCTACATCACCAACTCCCGGAGCTTGCTCAAACCCATGTCTGTTGAAGGGTATCACCCATCTTCTCCTCTGTTGTCCCCTTCTCCTCCCACCTTCAATCTTTCCCAGCATCAGGGTCTTTTCCAATGAATCAGTTCTTTGAATCAGGTGGCCAAAGTATTGGAGTTTCAGCATCAGTCCTTCCAATGAATATTCAGGACTGATTTCTTTTAGGATTGACTGGTTTGATTTCCTTGCTGTCCAAGGGACTCTCAAGAGTCTTCTCCAACACCACAGTTCAAAAGTGTCAGTTCTTCAGCACTCAGCTTTCTTTACAGTCCGACTCTCACATCCATACACGACCACTGGAAAAACCATAGCCTTGACTATACAGACATTTGTCAGGAAAGTAATCTAGCAGCATCTAGAAAAGTGTGTTAGACATAAAAGATGCTTGATAACTGTTCAAAGAATTCTGATACATGATACTGAGAAACTATGATTTGTCTTTTGCATTTTTATAGCATATCAACTCCTAGCACATAAGTAGAGTTCTGTACATATTTATTAAATAAAAAGGAAATGATTTCCTTTTACTAGTAATAAAGAGTTTCAGATATTGCAATTTGAATTGTGGGTAATCTAGAGTTCATAATTTAAAAACTGTATTATTTAAAATGAGTAAATAGATACAAGAAAATCAATCCTTGTGACTTATACTTCCCCAATCTTCCCTGGAGAGCTCAGTCATGTAGTTGTTGATTCATTGCCTTCATAAAGGGACTGTGTCCACATAGGGGAGCATCCCATGTGAATCTGAATCTGAAGATCTCAGGGCATGGTTTTTGACATGGAAATTGGGGAGAAAGTGAGGTCTCAGGTGGCTCAGTGTTTTTAGAGTCAATAACACAAATGTCAGATCATGAAGGAAGCTCTCACACTAGCAATATAAGGAAGAGACAGAATTTATGATGAACTATTTTCCTCCAGGAGAAGAGGAGCTCCTGTGGCATTGGTAAATGTCACCGACTGCCCAGCCCAACAAGAAAACCTTAGAGCCCTCTTGGTGGACACAACATAGCCTAGAGAGTTGTGAATGGAATCACTGATTTGCAGGCTTCTATGGACACATGATTTTCTCTATCTTGATTTTTTGACTTTATGTATGAAGGAATTGTTGATGTCAGTCTGTTACACAAACATGGTTTTCCTAATGATGAGTTATTTACTTGCAGATATAAATCACATAAAATCTATGAAGACCTCAGCACAGAACCATTAATCTTGCTGAGAAATGAATACCCTGTGAATGCTCTGGAGAATGGAGCATATCATCTTCTGTGAGATTAGCACATTTTGGATGAAGCTCTGTTTCTGTGTATCCAACTGAAAGTGAGTTGTCTTCCTTCTTAGAACATGGTTTCTCTCTTGAGGTCCAGAGAATTTCTTCCTTCTATTACAGTCATTTGGATGTGTGTTTCATTTTTTCTTTCTTCGTCCAGTCTTATATGAGATATAATTGACATATAACATCATATTTGTTTAAGGCATATGACATAATGACTTGATATATGTATATGTTTTGAAATGATTGCCAAGATAATTCTAGTTAATACTCATCACCTCACAAAGTTATAAAAAAATTTTTGTGATGAGAGCTTTTGAGCTATTCCCTGTTAGCAAGTTTCAAATATACAATATAAAACTATTAATTATAGTCACTATGTTGTACAATTCCCAGGGTTTATTTATTTTATAACTGGAAGTTTTGACCGCCTTCAACCATTTTGCCCATCCCCAACTCAAACTTCTGACAACCAATCTGTTCTCTGTATCAGTGAGCTCAGTTTTTTTTAGATTCCACATGTAAGTGAGATTAAGTATGGGCTTTCATTCCTTCACTAGATCAAGGGGCTGGTGTTGATTTCACAATCATTGCCTCCTGAGCTGAGCCAATTACTTGCCAAAGTGATTTCCACATGTGTGTGTGTGTTCAGTCGCTCAGTTGTGTCTGACTCTGCAATCCCCTGGACTGTAGCTCAACCAGGCTCCTCTGTCATGGGATTTCCCAGGCAAGAATCCTGGAGTGGGTTGCTGTTTCCTTCTCTAGGGGATCTTCCTGACCCAGGGATCAAACCAGTGTCTCCTACACTGACAGGCAGATTCTTTACCAGTGAGCCACCTGGGCAACATACTCTAGTAAATAGTAGAAAAAAAAAGGAATGGTTTAGGCATTAGTCTACTATTTCAGAATTAATCATTATCATCTTCTCTTTTAAATAAACTCCACTTGATTCAGCTTTAGAAACTAATTTATGCAGAAGCCCTCTGGCTTAGTAGATGGAGTTAGCTTGGAAGTCAGGAGAAGTTTTTTACTGTTCATTTTTAAAGGACCCTTGGGGGAAAAGACCTTACTTAGCATTTCTTTCCTGGAATGGCAGAACTGAAAGGACTCACAAAGGTTGTTCGGTATATTTCTTCAGACACAGAGGGAGAGGGACCTGTATAGATTGGCACTATACATTAGTGGTCAAGTTGAAGGCTGTGTCCTGACCCTCATCTATGTGACACGAGACAAGATAGTGTTGACTTCGGTGGCGAACTGGCTTCGAAGCGGTAGGAGAACACTCTATTAAGTGATAGAAATATTTTCTATCCAAATCTGGATGATGATTGCTGGCATGTGTAAACATGTAAAAATCCTGCAGCTCTACACTTAAATTTATATATTTTATTGAGTATAACATTATATTTCAGAAAAAAGAAAAAAATGGAATATTTTAATGAAACTACCTAGTTCCTCATCCATTATTTTATTATTTCTTATATGTCTGCCATTTTTCTGATTACAAAATAATGCATACTTAGTAAAAATTCTGTCATATCAGATATGTAAAAAGTTAGATAATGAATAACTTTCAAAATGCCATTATCAAGAGAAGAAATATTGTTAAAATTTTATTATTCCCAGGGTGTACGTTCATTTTAAAAACCAGGTCCTTTGAGAGTACGGAAGTACTAAGTGTTGCCTCACCCCAACCACCCCCAGCCCCGGCTCATAATCTCTAGGAAATATTTACAGTGGAGAAGTAGTGACAGGCAGCTATCCAAGGCCACTCTGTCCCCTGCTTCTCAAGCTTGTTAAGCCCAAGTCTCCTTTTGGTTCTGGACAGGTCTTAGTTTTCTCCATCGCTGGTTCTTCTCTAGACTCCAGAGTTTGAGGCTTGTTTACCTTTTCAGTGACTCCTTCGTTCAACCTTCCTACAACTGACATTAGGAAAGTATTACTGTGTCACTAGTTCTTCCACTATTAAGGATCTTAAAATGGGTTCATGTTACTGCTCTGTTTCAAAGATATGTTGCTAAACATCACAGAAGAATGAATGAGAGGTGTGATGTGAGTAACCAGCCAAGGAACTGACAGTCTCAGGGAGCTGTGAACACAGTTCTCCTTTGTAAGATACAGGTAGCAAGGTTTTAAATTTCCTCACACTCCTGTTCCTATTAGCAGAGGATTAGCAGTCGATTTTGTCTCCTTTTAAATTCCACACATTGGATAGGAGCTAATGAGAACAGAAATTAGCTTGTCTGTCTGAGCCTGGAACTTGCCAGCTCATCTTCTTCCTTTCTCTTCCTTTCTGATCAACTTGATCCTGAATAAAAACTGGTGGGTCCAAGTACGTTAGATGTCAGGACTTAGAACATCTGGTTGTGCTAGAAAGCTAAAGAAGTGCTCAAAGGATGATGGAGACACATTAAAAGGACACAGAGCATCAAGATAAGCAATGATAGTAAATAATTATAAGCTATGTTACATACACATTGATTACGACTCAGTAAATGAATCAACTGAAAGTGTGGGGAAGAAGAGGATATTTACATAGTTTCAAGGTACCTCAAAATGCTTGTTATTACAAATGGGAAAATAGTAATTTTACAGTGGATTGGCAGACTCTAATCGACTGATCAAAGTGCACATCATCAGTAATGGAACAAACTGAAGATCCAAGAAATAGAGTCAAGGGATTAGATCTGATAGACAGAGTACCTGATGAACTATGGACAGCGGTTTGTGACATTGCCCAGGAGACAGGAATCAAGATCATCCCCAAGAAGAAGAAATACAAAAAAGCAAAATGGCAATCTGAGGAGGCCTTACAAATAGCTATAAAGAAGAGAAGTGAAAGGCAAAGGAGAAAAGGAAAGATATACCCATTTGAAAGCAAAGTTCCAAAAAATAGCAAAGATAGATAAGAAAGCCTTCCTCAGTGATCAGTGCAAAGAAATAGAGGAAAACAATAGAATGGGAAAGACTAGAGATCTCTTCAAGAAAATATGAGATACCAAGGGAACATTTCATGCAAAGATGGGTGCAATAAAAGACAGAAATGGTAGGGACCTAACAGAAGCAGAATATATTAAGAAGAGGTGGCAAGAATACACAGAAGAACTACACAAAAACGATCTTCATGATCCAGATAATCACGATGGTGTGATCACTCACCTAGAGCCAGACATCCTGGAATGAGAAGTCAAATGGGACTTAGGAAGCATCACTATGAATACAGCTAGTGGAGGTGATAGAATTCCAGTTGAGCCATTTCAAATCCTAAAAGATGATGCTGTGAAAGTATTGCACTCAATATGTCAGCAAATCTGGAAAATACAGCAGTGGCCACAGGACTGGAAAAGGTATTTTCATTCCAATTCTAAAAAAAGGCAATGCCAAAGAATGCTCAAACTACTGCACAATTGCACTCATCTCACACGCTAGCAAAGTAGTGCTCAAAATTCTCCAAGCCAGGCTTCAATAGTACATGAACTGTGAACTTCCAGATGTTCAAGCTGGATTTAGAAAAGGCAGAGGAACCAGAGTTTACATTGCCAACATCTGTTGGATCATCAAAAAAGCAAGAGAGTTCCAGAAAAACACCTACTTCTGCTTTATTGACTACGAAGCCTTTGACTATGTGGATTACAACAAGCTGTAGAAAATTATTCAAGACATAGGAATACCAGACCACCTGACCTGCCTCTTGAGAAATCTGTATGCAGGTCAGGAAGCAACAGTTAGAACTGGACATGGAACAACAGACTGGTTCCAAATAGGAAAAGGAGTACATAAGGGCTGTATATTGTCACCCTGCTTATTTAACTTCTATGCAGAGTACATCATGAGAAATGCTGGGCTGGAAGAAGCACAAGATGGAATCAAGATTGCTCAGAAAATATCAATAACCTCAGATATGCAGATGACACCACCCTTATGGCAAAAAGTGAAGAGGAACTAAAAAGCCTCTTGATAAAAGTGAAAGAGGAGAGTGAAAAAGTTGGCTTAAATCTCAACATTCAGAAAACTAAGATCATGGCATCTGGGCCCATCACTGCATGGGAAATAGATGGGGAAACAGTGGAAACAGTGTCAGACTTTATTTTTGGGGGCTCCAAAATCACTGCAGATGGTGATTGCAGTGATGAAATTAAAAGACACTTACTCCTTGGAAGGAAAGTTATGACCAACCTAGATAGCATATTGAAAAGCAGAGACATTACTTTGCCAACAAAGGTCCGTCTGGTCAAAGTTATGGTTTTTCCAGTGATCGTGTATGGATGTGAGAGGAGTTGGACTGTGAAGAAAGCTGAGTGCTGAAGAATTGATGCTTTTGAACTGTGGTGTTGGAGAAGACTCTTGAGAGTCCCTTGGACTGCAAGGAGATCCAACCAGTCCGTTCTAAAGGAGATCAGTCCTGGGTGTTCTTTGGAAGGAACGATGCTAAAGGTGAAACTTCAGTACTTTGGCCACCTCATGCGAAGAGTTGATTCATCGGAAAAGACTCTGATGCTGGGAGGGATTAAGGGCAGGAGGAGAAGGGGATGAGAGAGGATGAGATGGCTGGATGGCCTCACCGACTCGATGGACATGGGTTTGGGTGAACTCCAGGAGATGGTGATGGACAGGGAGGCCTGGCGTGCTGCAATTCATGGGGTCGCAGAGTCGGACATGACTGAGCATCTGAACTGAGCTGAACGGGGAAGAATGTTCTTGTAATGGGAGCTGAACGGGGAGGAATGTTCTTGGTTTTTGGAAATACAATATATTAAGCATTGTGGGGGGTTAAAAAGTATAACGTAAGCAACATTGTTGTTGTTTTGTTGCTAAGTGGTTTCCAACTATTTTGTGACCCCGTGAACTGTAGCCCACCAGAGTCCTTCGTCCATGAGATTTCCCAGGCAAGAATATTGGAGTGAGTTGATATTTCTTTCTCCATAGACATATATGTGACATAGTATAATTCAATAAAAAGAAAACAGGTGGGTAACAGAGGGCTAGAGTCTATCTAGTTCCCTCACTGGCATTAAGAAACTTTGGGACTTTAGACAGTCACTTTCTGGGCCTTAGTTTATTCATGTATCATATGAAAATAATAACATCCATCTATATCTGTCTATAAGGATAGAAAGGCACTAGAGATTTAAGTGAAGTAAATTTTTAAATCATTTCAATATTACTATATAAATAGAACTCTATTAAATTTACCAGATTTTCTATAAAATCATTCTTAGAATCTATGCATGGGAACATTTTATCTGGTGAAGACAATTAAAATAGGTCCATATAATACAGATCAAAGCCCTGGAGATAAACTCAGTCCTTTAATGAAGTTTTCTGTAGTGCAAAGCGAGTAAGAACACTATTCCAATTGACTGTTTAATGCCTAATTAAATATAGGATGCCCTATGAAAGTAACAAGCAAAGTATTCAGGCAGTGGGATAAGTTGTGGGGGAGGGAGTAGTGGAAATAATCCCTATAGAGAATTTTAAAAATATTAAAACCAGCCAAAAGACCATCTGCTTTTTATTATTACCATGTGCTAGTGATTGTAGATCACTGTCAGAGTTCATATACCACCCCTTTCAGGATGAACCATAGTTCTGCCCAGTCCTTCTACCCCGTCCTTGTTATATCAATGTATCATAGTGTTTAGGAATAGAAGTAAAACTTCAGTCCTGCGAGGACAATCTACAGGCTACAGAACACAACTCCTCTTCACTCATACCTCCACACACACACACTCACTCCTCAGTTGGCAGTACATTTTTGACCTTTCTTATTCAAGATCTAAAAGATCTTATAAGATTTTTGACAGAAGTTTGTCAGCTAACAAACTTTGACAGTTCGACTGTCAGCTTTTAGTTAACAGTTCCGCCTGTCAACTAAAAGTCGGACAGGCAGCAGAATGTGGAAAGATCAAATCCAGGGAGGCCAACATCTTCTGGAATGTGAAGAACTGGCTGTGATTAAAGATGGAATTTTATGAAACTTCTTTTTTATGGTGGACTGTCTTTATGAACGACTTGCTCTTGCTTCGTATTTTAGTTTTGAAATATTTTCTTTCATTGCTTCTCACTAAGAAACTATTCTATTTGGCTCCCCATAGTTAGCCAGCTAATGAATCATTTATAACTTGCCATTAACATCCAAGTTTTACTTTTTATATCTGGATATAATTTCTATGTCTTTTTCAGACACAGCTTATAGGATTTTTTAAAACTTCTGTGAAGGTTCTTTAAAATCCTCAGAATCTACAAAATTCAAGTATAGAATAAAACTGAAAACTTTACTATAAAACATGATTAATAATTAGATGACTTAAAAAGTCTTTGTTAAAAGGAATATTATGTACTTGCAAGCTTATTGGGAGTTTTCAGTTTGTTTCTATTTATTCACTTACTATGTCTATCTTCCATGAAATCTATAAGCCTAAACAGAGGAGCTGTTTTAAGCATCCGTCTGCTAATTTCAACCCCTCAGTCATCTCTGGGTCTGTTGCTATTGACTACCACATACTCCCCCCTATTATGGGTGACAGACACCTTTTTGGCTTTTAAAGATAGCTATCTAATTTTTTAATTATATGTCAGACATTGGCAAGGCTCCATTTTTAAGAGTCTGGCTGCTTTTCTTCCAAGAAACAGTGTTGAATTTTTTTATGGCAGGAATAATTGACTGCCAGATCAGCAAATTCCCTTGGAGACTTGTTTTTAAGCTTTGTTAGATGGGGTCTAGGGCTTCTCTGGTGGTTCAGTGGTGACGTATCTGCAACACAGGAGCTCTGAGTTCGATCCCTGGATTGGGAAGATCTGCTGGAGAAGGAAATGGCAACCCACTTCCGTATTCTTGCCTGGAGAATCCCATGGACAGAGGAGCCTGGTGGGCTACAGTCGATGGGATCACAAAGAGTCGGACACTACTTAGTGACTAAATCATCTTCATCATCGTCAAATGGGGTTCAGTGCAGTCCTTAGTGGAGAGCCTGATCTCTCTGGGAACCAGTAGTTTTCAGTGGTCTCTTCAATTGAGATGGTCAAGCTCTATGGGAAGTCCAAAACCTCCTGAAAGCTCACAGAACCCTTGTAGCTATTTTCTGCCAGTTTCACTGAGCTGCCTTGTAAGAACCATATATAGGTGAAGATAAGAGACCAATAGGTGGGTTTCTCGAACTCCTTCTCTGTGTGACTCCTTCTTCCCGGTACCCTGGCCCCCAAGTCCCAGCTCCTTCAGCATCCCCGCTCTGATCTCTGCTCTCTTGTCAATTCAGGGAAACTGCTCTGCTGGGGCTTCCCCTCCCCCACCCAGAGAGTGACTCAGGCTAAAGCCCATCCATCCATCAAGGGCTCACTTAATGCATATTTCTTTTCTTAGGAGTCAAATTCTTGAGCTGCCCATTGTCCAATGTCTGAAAACACTGTCTTCATGTTTTATGCCCACTTTCATATTTGTTTAAAGTACAAGTCTAGACCTGTCAGTACCAGAAGCAAAGACTAATTTGTTTGCCTTTACTTCTCTGTTTTCAATGTATTCAAAAAATTTTAAATACTTACTGATCTCTTAAAAAGTATTATCTGTGGTATAATTTTCCAGAGTGTGTTCCATGAAAAATTAAAAAGACTGTGTGTTAAAATAGCTTAGAAAATGCATTTATCTTGACAGCAGGACACCTCAGAGCCATAAAAAGCTAATATGGATTATACATTTTCAAGGGACTACATTATTTGCATTTTTAAAATTCATTTTACCACAAAATCCATTTTTTAACAAATTGTCTTATGGTAGTACTAGACAATGGACCACTTTTTGGGCAGTGATGCTCTGTGGCTGCTATTTATTAATTTTATTAAAAATTTATGCACCTAATTAAAAAGGAAGTATGGTTATAACTATCTTCTAAAATTAATTTTTAGATGGAAAGTAAGCTCAGTTTCTTCTTCCTTTCCTTAACACACTTCCAGCCAAAATTATTCCAGGAAGTCCTCAAGATGTGTACATATACATAGATTCCCAATGGTTAAGTTTGCAGCTGGGCCCTTTTAATATTTTATGTATCATGAAAAAAAGGATAGTTTTAAAGGGATGAGTATAATTTTATATTATGGAAACATGTATTTCATTTTGACATTTTTCTCTTAAAAGAAAAAGACATTTTTTGATACTGTAAGATTAAGTCAGTATTTTTCATTCTTTGAAGTTATCATCTTATTGTGCTATTTGATAAACGAGGTGTCACTAAAACATGAGAATGATGAGCCTTCAGGAGAAGCAGCAGCAGCTGTGAGATCTCTTCTTTACCATTAATAATTAAACTATTTTAAGTGTTTCTTACAGAGCTGTCCTCCTCCTCCAACACACACAAAGAGCTGGATACAGCTGGTCTGGTTGAGAGCAGTTCCTAGCTGCCACAAGTCTAGGAATTATACGGAAACAGCAGGAGTGGGAAAGATCCCCTGGAGAAAGAAACGGCAACCCAGTACAATATTCTTGCGGGTGAAATCCTGTGGACAGAGGAGCTTGACAGGCTGCAGTCCACGGGGTAGCAAAGAGTCAGATGCAATGTAGAGACTAAACAACAGCAGTAGAGGTAACAGACATGAAGACAACCGACTGAGGGACATTCAAGGCCCAGGGTATAATCTGATTATTTTGCTTATGTCTGCCAAGCAGTGTCCCTCTCTGGACCTTGGTTTCCCCAACAGACAACAAGCTCCTTGGACTAGGGAATTTCAGAATTTGCTTCTAACTCTTACATTCTCTGGATCTTGTTGAATAATACTGTGCTCAGATGCTCATTCATGTCTGACTCTTTGTCACCACATGGACTGTAATCTTCTAGGCTCCTCCATCCATGGGATTCTCCAGGCAAAAATACTGGGGTGGGTTGCCATTTCCTATTCCAGAGGATCTTCCTGACCCAGCCATCAAACAGGTGACTCCTGAATCAGCAGGCAGATTCTTTACTACCAGCACCTCCTGGGAAGCCTTGAATAATACTGTGAGTGTGTTAGTCACTCAGTTGTGTCCTGCTCTTTGCAATCTCCTCTGTCCATGGAATTCTCCAGGCAAGAATACTGGACTGCATAGCCATTCCCTTCTCCAGGGGATATTCTTGACTCAGGGATGGAACCCAGGTCTCCTGCATTGTAGGCAATAAGAATGCGTCAACTACAAATTGGCACTTACCAAAAGCATTGCCAATGACTGAACAAGGCATTTGCCACCTGCCTCTATGGAGATTGAACCCCGTGTTGCCATAGCTGTTGACTTTCAACAACCCCTGGGGGAGTTCAGGGTGGAGTGAGGCAGTCTGTGCTCCAGGGAATCTGATGGGACAGGTATTTAGATAGTTGAATGTTTTTAGGAACAGATTTGATGATTTCAATCCTTGCATCTCCTCATATCTAGAGAAATACTAAATCCCTTCATGGTGACATCAGATCCTCATGACTAACAAAAAAACCTTTGTTAGCACTCAACCTAAATTGAGTGCTTCATGGTATTGAACTCAGCCTTCACCAAAACCTTATATATTGACTTTCTCTCACTGCCACTTTGGAGCAGTCTCTCAGAGCCATCTGAGATGCTGCCTCCCGGACTGCAGTCCTCATTTTGCCCCAAATAAAACTTAACTCACAGCTCTCAAGTTGTACATCTTTTTTTAGTCAACAAATGTCACTTCTAGATAGCATTCCTTCTGCCTGGAGTACAAGAGATGTGTTTTGGAAAACACCAGAAAATATGGCTGTCAAGCAACTTGTGGGTTCGTTTTAGCTTTATGCCTGTAAACTGAAAAATTCTTACCCTTCATATTTGCCCTTCATGACTTAAATAATTCCCCCCAATCACTATCAATTTGTTATCTGTCAAAACCTCTCATTTCAGTTCTTGTCAAGTGACAGAGGTGATGGCTTTTCTCCTGGAACATTATTCCATGTTCCTTCCTACCAATAGCAAAAGATTATAAAGCAGGAGAGAGGCTTTTCCTGCAAAAATACAATGGGATTTTGAAGAGAACTAGAACAAAAGGTTTTTAAATCCCTAAATGAAGTCAGGAGGAAAAAAATAAGTCATTCTGGTTTTAGTTGCTAACAAAGGCAGAGAAAGAAAAAAATCATTTGCTATATTACTTCTCCATTAGCCAAGCTCAGCACAAAGTGAAAAAGGATTTCCTGATACAACTGTGTATTACCTTCAATAGCATTATTGGTTTAGATTATAGCAGAGGGGAAAAATCAAAGATTTCGCCTTTGTTTTCCCTGGAGCCTCAGATGCATCTGATAGTGTATCTATCTCTAGGAGCATTATATACAGATACCATGGGATGCTCTGTGTTGTTTTCCTAACTAATGACAGGTAAACCTGCAGAGCTGCAGGTCCTGAGGCTGCACTCCCTAAGGCAATGCATTTCCCCAGAGAGCTGGAGCACCTTAGCTAAGGGTGGTGCAGGCTGGAGACTACCTACAAGTAGAAATGCAGGAAGGCTAGCCCTGAGGGGCAAGGCAAGTCCATGAAGTGGGAGAGGGGCAGCGAAGAGATTTGAGGTCTAACGCAAGGAAGATGGCCCCTCACTGGGCCATTGATTCAGCTTTCTCATTTTGGAATCCCACAGGGCATAGTGGCTAAGTACAGGCTATGACAAAGTCAGCTACTTACTAACGATATGAACTGAGGTGAGTTACTGAAATCCTCTGAACTTCAGTTTCCTTCTCTGTAAGATGAGGATGATAAATTTAAAACAAATAAAAGGGGTGAGGATAATAAACTTAACCATAAGATGATGAGAAGTATATTGAATGAATGAAGTAAAGCACTTAGTACCTGACTTGCCAAAGTTCAATGATAGAAATACTACAGTCACATCCTTCTACCCTCTAGCTTTGCCTGCTTCCAGCTATTCCTAGTAGCTACTAGAATGTAAGCTCCAAGAGGGCTCAGATTGTATCCTTAAGGTTCATGGTTGTATCTTCAGCTTAGTTGAGTACCTGGCACATGGTAGGCACTTCATGAATAATTGCTGAATAAGTAAGTTAATTAATAAACGAAAGACTTTCTGACTAGCACTCTTGGACAGCCTGCCTCCATCTCTGTGAGGGCGAGTCATGCAGCCACCAAACACTGGGGCATCCCAAGTTGGCAGGCTTTGACCTGTGCCTGATCATTCATATTATCGACATATGGCTCTGATGATGTAGGCAAAAGTATTTGCTTTTAAAAGGAAATGGCAACCCACTCCAGTATTCTTGCCTGGGAAATTCTATTGACAGAGGAGCCTGGTGGGCCATAGTCCATGGGGTCACAGAGAATTGGACATGACTGAGTGACTAACACTAAGTAACTGTAGTTTCCAGCACTTTGGTCCAGGTCTCGTATGTGTGTGGGACTGTAATGTTGTCTGTTTTTGTTACACATAAACATTTTAAAATTCATGGTGCTGGGCCAATAGATTAGTAATATCACTTTGTCCTATCTCTCATAGAATTTCCCAAAGGAAGCAATTATAACAGGCACTTCATTTCATCTGGTCTTCTACAGTAGAGTATATCTGTATACAGACAATTCATTATATCCTGATACAAATTTTCCACACTGAGAGCCATTCAAAATCTTCTTTAAAGCTCTGCCCATGGAATGCCTATCACATTTTAATAATCTCTTGTGGAATCTCATTTCATAGGCGAGGAAAAGAGAGAGAAAAGACGGGTGAACAGAAGAAGGCATGTCAGAAGTGGTGCACATAGCAGGCTTAGGAGTTGACACCTGAACTGGTGGAGGATAACACAGAAGATCAGAGAGGAATCCGAGAAATGAAGGAGGTAGGCAGGAAGGCAGCTAGTCACTAACAGACTCCCACTGTGTGCTGTTCCTACTTCTTATTATAGCATGCACCACATTCTATGCTATTTTTCTTTTTCTAAACGTTGTTCCCAACCACTATATTGTAGATTTGATGATGTAGACCCTGTTTTAGTCTCATAGTCTAGCCTAGCCTCTGTCATGTGGTAATTCTTAATAATTTTGAATGGGTTAGTGAATTAGTAGATGGAAGGATGGATGAATGGCCAGAATATAAGAGAGAAAGGAGAAAAGTAGAGACTATTTAATAAGAGTGATCTAAGTATCTAGGACCCAGAGCAATTCCCAAGGTTGACCACAGGTGCAGATTCTCTTTGGGTTTGGACTGAGGGAGCTTTTCTCCTGAGAAGGAGAGGATGGAAAAAGGCACAATTTTCAGTCAGAAAGCTGAGTTCAGTATGATAGAGAAAAGTCTAAATATATTACCACATGAAAACAAGAATCAGCATCTAATTTTGAAAGTAGAGGCAGTAGCTTGAAAAAAAAAGTGGACAACATTCAGGGTACTTACTGGAAACAGATATTGCTATCTAATTAGGTTTGATGTGTCTTCTTAGGAAAGCGTATGTGTGAATGAACAGTTCAAGTGTAGCAACCAATATTTCCCTGCCGAACCATTGATTATTAAAAACATAAAGTTGGATTTGAAGGGTTGAGGATGGAGTCTGAATACTACACAGAAATCTTTCTTACAGAAAAGCTAGGTCATTGGGAGAATGAGTTCATTGTATTTGAAAGGTACAGGGGATGGAGACTTCAGCATGGCTTCAGGAGTCAATATGAGTATGGTTAGACCTCAGGGTATAACTCTTCTTGGAGGAAGAGAAGCTCACAGTGGTTAGTTTTGCTCTTATACTTGGGGTACCAGATACCACTATGTTGCCAAGCTGAAGATATAAAGCTCAGAGGCAAGACCTAGCCCATTAGCATAAGGGGAATGAAGCCATTCAACCTGCAAAAGGAATGCTGAGGATTTTAAGTTCCAGAATATGAGATGATTTTCCAGGAATAAAACTTCTACCAAAGAAAAAGACCAGGAGTATCCTATTTAGTGATGTTTTAAGGGTTCCTAGATTTGTTTTAATCATATATGCTGAGACACATAGACATGGACGTGATTGTCACAAGGGAAGAAATTTGTTGTATTCACAGATTCCCTATAATCAGCTGGGCCACATGGAGTAGCAGCAGGGTCAATTAGGAGTCAGATGGAGAGAAGTAAGAGGCTTTGTTGTGTTTTTTGTAGGATAGAATGGGTGAATAAGGGGGCTTCTCTGGTGGCTCAGGGGTAAGGAATCCACCTACCCAGCAGAAGACATGGGTTTGATCTCTTGGGTCAGGAAGATTCCCTGGAGAAGGAAATGGCAACCAACTCTAGTATTCTTGCCTGGGAAATCCCATGGACAGAGAAGCCTGGTGGGCTACAGTCCATGGAATCACAAAAGAATCAGATATGACTTATACTAAAACAACAACAACAAAGGGTGAATCAGGGTAAACAGGCTTAAAATTGGCTAGTTGAACAATTTCAGCAGGCTTCAAGATTTAGGGGCTGTCACCAGTTATCTGCTATTTGGCTCTGATAGTTTTAGGTTTGACTTGGCTGAGCCATGGTACCTAGATATCCAGTCAAACATTATTCTGATGTTTCTGTGACAGTGTTTTTTTTTTTTTTTAGATGAGATTCAAGTTTACATCCATGGACTTTGAGTAAAGCAGATTGCTGTCCATAATGTGGGTGGGCCTTATCAAATCAACTGAAGGCCTGACTAGAACAAAGACTGATCTCCCCTGAACAAGAAGTATTTCTGCCAGAAGTCTGCCTTTGTACTCACATTACAACTCTTCCCTGAGTTTCCAGCCTACCAACCTGCCTATAGATTTTGGATTTACCACATCTCTACTACCACATGAGTCAATTCCTTAAAATAAACTCTCTCCCTCTCTTTCTCCACAACACACACAAACACACACACATCCCATTGTTTCTGTCTCAGCAGAACCCTGACTAATTCACTGGACGTGGGATGGTTAGAACAGATGAATAGCAGCCAGGAGTTTGAGTGTAAAGGAAGTGGCTGGGGATGTAGGCTCTGGATTGGTTGGTTTGCATTCAAAAAGGACCTTCCCAGGAGAGTGGTTACTACCTCTAGGAACTGGCTAGGCCTGGGACAGCAGTCCCTTCAGTGTCATCAAGGTCACATGTCAAAACGTCAACATTTGGAAAATAAAAAGATACGGTTATTACAAGTAAGAAAGAGGAAAGCTATGGGAAACTGATGGAATAGATTGGGGGTCATTCATATCTCCAAATAAAAATGCTTCAGTAGCTGTTACTGAGAAGCTTCTATGATACGTGGAGACCAGCAAGGCCCCTGCTCTCAATACTCTTACTTTTAGCATTGAATAAATGCCTGGAGAGAAGCAGTGGGAATCCTCAAGCTTACTAAAGGCTAGCAAAAATATAACATATCTGACTCTAGGCTGAGGCTGGTGATTGAAGCAGAGACAGGCTTGGCCAGGGAAATCTAAGCTCTTGGAAACTCAGAGCTCAGACCATTTAGAACAGATCCACTTAGAACAGGTCGGGGCAAGGGCAATTGTGGGTGACTCTCTTAGCACTGAGTTCATCCAGACTGAGACGGATTTCTAAATGATCCAGAGGACCTCAGCACAGCAAAGACAGTTGCAGTAGTCCTACCTGTGGTGTTACCAGGTCATGAATGGTAGAAGTAGAATGGTAGAAGTAGAGGTAGAATCCACCAGGTGGACGGGGAGGCTATACAAGCAATGAAAAAGGTGACCCCTGTTTTTTTTAATTGGAGTATAATTGCTTTACCATGTCTCACTAGTTTCTGCTATACAATGAAGTAAATCAGCTATATGTATATATATATTCCCTCCCTCTTGGACCTCCCTCTCCCCACCCCCTTAAGGCAGCTCACCTCAGTGCTCTGTGGTGACCTAAAAAGTGAGCTCTTTTAAAAGGCACTGCCTTTCTCCAATTTATCTATAGGTTCCTATAATCTGCCTTCCATATTTCTTGGTCTAATGTCTTATAATAGAGGTGGCTAGCTGTTTACCAAATTCATTTTCTCTGGCAATTAATGTTTGTGGACAGAGTTTGACCACATTTTCCAGCCTCTTTTACTCATAGGGGTGGTCATATGACTCAGTCAGTGGAATGTGAACACAAGTGATGGGTATGGTTTCCAAGTTAAGGCTTTTAAAAAACAAAAGTGCCGCCTCCATGCTCTTTCCCCTTTACGGCTAGCCGGGATGGCAACCCCCAGGCCCATCTTATAAATCACAAGTTAAAGACGGCAGATTCATTGCCAGCTGGGTGCCTGAATGACTTTACGGTCCAAACTGCAGACCAGGAACATCTACCTTGGACTATTAATGTGAACAAAAACCAGATTTTTGGAGCCATTGTTTATGTTACATCAATTCAATATCATGACCCTACTGTAAGGATAAATGAACATTATTGTCTCTATGTACAAAGGGCAAAGAGACCATTTCCCCCTTTCTCCTCTTAGTATTTGTTTGTATTTTGAGATGCACTGAATCTGAGGTTGTGCTCTAACCTTTGGAATAAAGACAAATCTCCATTAAGCCCAGGCTACAGTTTTTATAATATAGAGACATCTCCAAAGCCATGAGCCACATAACCTTAGCTTAGGGGCCTCTCATGAGATGAACTGAGACTGTCACAAGCTTCAGCCCTTTTGTCTCTCAAGAAGATAAAAAAGCTTTAATTGCTTTTTTCCACCATTTTTCTGTATAAATTTGACTGAAACTCCGCTTATACATTGCAGTCACTTT
Organism: Bos indicus; assembly: GCF_029378745.1. Lineage (NCBI taxonomy): Eukaryota > Metazoa > Chordata > Mammalia > Artiodactyla > Bovidae > Bos > Bos indicus. The sequence goes on along the minus strand of NC_091760.1, from coordinate 74,845,675 downwards.
TTTACCTTTTGTGCATATAAATATTTTAATGTTCACTCAATAATAGATTGTGTTCTCTCTCTCCTATATAGAAGGATTGAATTATTGTTGGCAGGATTGGATTATTGGATTATCTCTCCAACACCAATCAGAAACTGATCCCATGAGTGGGACTTTGCTATAACAAAACCCTAAAATATTTAGATTTGACTTGATGGTCAAGTATCTGCTGGGGAGGAAACGGATATCATGTTATACAGTGGCAAAATGACAGGTAATATTTTCACCTTCATTGACCTGGAAGCTAGAACAAGTGTCTTCTACATTTTTAGTTCTAGGGCAATAGGTTAGAAAAAGCAGGAATGTTTTCACGTCCATTGTGTGTTTTAGTGCATTTAGTGAGGTATTATAAAGAAGAAGTGAAGCTGTACAAGAATTGGCTGGTTTGAAAGTAGAAATAAAAGTTGATAGAGATGTAGAAATTTAGGTCTGAAAAGTTCACTGCTTCTGGATTCCAAACTGGAAGAAACATAAAGGCTTTGAACCTTTGAGAAAGTCTGTAAAAACTTACCAATTTAATGAAGAAACTCAGTCCTATAGCACAGATCAGATTAAGAATGCTATTAGTTTGAGAGAATTCAGCATAGGTGAAAAAATAAAGGTATACAGCCAGCTGGAGTTCAAAGTCCAGGAAGGAACTTAGGGTATGGTCATTGGTCATTGATGGAATTGACAGGGAACACCCAGATCAGAAGCCTAGCGCTTTTGAAGAAAGTAAATGTGAAAGTTGCTCAGTTGTGACCGGCTCTTTGTGACCCATGGACTATACAGTTCTTGGAATTCTCCAGGCCAGAATACTGGAGTGGGTAGCCATTCCCTTCTCCAGGGGATCTTCCCAACCCAGGGATCGAACCCAGGTCTCCCATATTGCAGGCGGATTTTTCACCAGCTGAGCCACAAGGGAATCCCTTTTGGAGGAAACACATTGCTAAAAACAAAACAAAACAAAAACTATAGGGTAAGCTTGGCCTTAAAAATTCTTGACTGCAAAAATCTTTGAGCCTCCATCTTCCCAGAAGATAGAGATATGGACCATAGAAAACTATAGACTGGGGAGTTCATCCAAGAAGCAAGATCCAAGGTTTATTAAGAATTTTCTCCTCTGAAGAATAAGTGTTCTTCATAAGACCCATCCCTCAGTACCCCTTCCTTGCCATGAACCACTGCCTCCTAGTTGGCCTTACTTCCTTATCCAGAAAAGAAACTTTCATTTGGTTGCTCTGTCCAGGACTGCCCTTGGGTGGTGAGCTAAGTGTCCAGTGGCAGAAACTTCTTGTCTATATTCCCAAACTCAGGATGCCATAAACAGAAGAGAGAGAAAGAAACACATAGCTGTAAGAGATTCTGGCCTTAGAGGTGGTAAGATGGGACTTTGGGCTGTCTCATTTTGGGAGGAAGGCAAGTGAAGCTTTGGGGAACAGATGGATAAAGAAGATTTTAGGAAGTTATGCTCTATATTTACTCGTTCAATTTTCCTTTTTCTCTTCTTCAAATCTTTAGCAAACCTTGAATGTTTTTCAAAACTTTCAGAGCTAGATTTGTTTTTTATTTAATGTTTTCCCCCAGACAGAGAGAGGTTTTAAGGCAGAGCAAATGGTTGAGATATGACCGTGTTATACACACATCACATTTATTTGGCTAAATAAGCACAGCATAGTGAAGATACCACTAGTTCATCAGTCTTTTAAAACAAGCATTATGCTTTTATCTTACAATTAAAAATCACCCCTAAGTCCTGATAGTAGCTTGTTTTACCCATTTTCTGTTTCTATGAAGGAGCCCAGCTTGCTCAGTATATACATAGGTTATTATTACTTCTTTTTAACTCTAGGGTATTTCTGTCTTGAGCTGCAGAGCCAAAGAAAGAGACAGTGTTCTCATAGAAAATGCATGCTTTTCTTGCTCCACTGTGGGGATGGGGTGGCCCACAGTTGCACTGCCTTAATGATGCTTGCACCTGGCAATCAATCACTGTTCTGAAGACTGCATCCCATTAGGCATCAGCACAAAAAGGACTCTTGCCAAGCAGAAGCAGGGGCAGAAAATGCAATTCCAGTCTCTGACAGTGATTGAACATAGATTATGCCAAATCTTTGCCTGTTGTCCCTGGATATGAAACAGGCACAGAAAAGTTGCCAACTGAGTAGCTCGGCTCATGCTTCCTTTAGAAGAAAACACCGTGTTTTTTCATTACACAATTTATCCACAAGGGACACAAAGCTAAAACTATTGTGTTTTTCCTAGAAGAGGAATTATAATATGATATGATATGCGAGGTATACTCCAAGTAGAAAGTTCAGTGGCAGAGAACTGACTCTGAATATTTCCAACCATGTGTAAGAATTTTGTGAATATTCTTTGCAGATTTAACCTTTTCCTTTTCTACCTAATCCCTCAACTGCCTACCTCATTTTGTTCCCTCCCCCAAACAGTTCATTTAAACCCTGGTCCAACCTAAATAGATCCTTCTTGAAAATCACAAGATCACAGAATGTTGAGACAGGAAAATTTCATGAGCGATTTTTGCTTCATCCCCTTGTTTTGAGTACTGAGAAACTAAGCCCAAGAATGATGAACTGATCTAACCAGTTTCAAACAGCTAGAGAAATGTCAGGCTCAGGATTGGTTCAGAGCTTTCTTCTTATTTCTAAGTATTTTTCTATTTACAGTGAGGTTCCTGAATGTTGATTGACATTTTGTCAGCTGAATCCAGTAGGTCTTCAACTACAATTCTAAATTTTAACTCTGCTGAAAAGACACTGAAGAGGCAAGTTCAATGCTGTATTTGAGGAGAAAAAATAGTGCTCCCTGGGTTCTTTTATGAATTGCTTCCTTTGTACACATAGATCTTCCTCAAACAAAGATTAGCTGCCTAAGAGTCTGGAGTGAGAAATATTGGCTTGTCCAAAAAAGGCATTTATCCTAGACAGATGAAAGTTATCAATTGTAGACCTGCATATAAACAATAGTTATGTAAAGATGGTTAAAGTTGATAATCAAGTATTCAATTAGTTAATTCATTCTCTACTCATTTCATATGTAAATATTTAGTGCCTGTGATGTAGGCAAGATACTGTGCTAAGGTTGTTCATGAAGAACCCAAAGGTGAGTAAGTCCAAGTCTGCCCTGAATGAGCTAATTTCTGGTCGCCTAAGAAACACTAAGAAATGGATTTTCAGCAGAGTATTTTGAATCTGTAGGAGTGGAGAGAAGCAAGATGTTTCTGGAGGAAAAAGTTATCTAACACAATTTCTCTATATATCCATTTTAAAAAGTAGCTTTTATTGAGGTATGATTGACATACAATAAACCTCATATATTTAAAGGGAACAATTTAATATGTTTCACAAATGTAAACATCCATGAAAGTCAAGTCAAAGTCATAACATATCCACAACACTGTGGTTTGCTAGTGCCCTTCGTAATCCCCTCCTCTCACTCGTTCTTGATGTTATAACCCAGCTTCCAAAAAAACAAGGAGTGCTCTATGTCGTTATGGATTAGGTGCAGTCTCTATAATTTATATAAATGGGATATCAAACTCTCTTCTGTTTAGCTTTTGTCACAGCATAATTAGCTTGAGATCCATCTACACTGTTGTGTGTATCAACAGTTTGCTTCTTTTTATTGCTAAGTAATATTCCATGGAATATATATAAATATATATATATATAATATAGTAAGTGTGTGCATGTGTGTGTGTGCAAAGTCATTTCAGTCGTGTCCTACTCTTTGCAACCCTATGGACTGATCCTGCCAAGCTCCTTTGTTCATGGGATTCTCCAGGCAAAAATACTGGAGTGGGTTGCCAGGCCCTCCTCCAGGGGATCTTCCCAAGCCAGGGATCAAACCTGAGTAAATGTATAAATATATAGTACAAATACTTATATAATATATATAGATAGTATGAACTGTGGTGTTGGAGAAGACTCTTGAGAGTCCCTTGGACTGCAAGGAGATCCAACCAGTCCATTCTGAAAGAGATCAGCCCTGGGATTTCTTTGGAAGGAATGATGCTAAAGCTGAAACTCCAGTACTTTGGCCACCTCATGCGAAGAGTTGACTCATTGGAAAAGACTCTGATGCTGGGAGGGATTGGGGGCAGGAGGAGAAGGGGACGACAGAGGATGAGATGGCTGGATGGCATCACCGACTCGATGGACGTGAGTCTGAGTGAACTCCGGGAGTTGGTGATGGACAGGGAGGCCTGGTGTGCTGCTATTCATGGGGTCGCAAAGAGTCAGACATGACTGAGCAGCTGATCTGATCTGATAGATAGTATAAATATTATCTATAAATATAATATATTTATAATATAAGTAAATATTATATGTATATGTAAATATTTTATTCAGTGAATATATATATGTATATATCACAATTTGTTTATCCACTTATCTGTCATTGGAAGTTTGGGTTGCTTCCAATTTCTGTTACAAATAAAGCTATAAATATTCATGTGCAAATCTTTATTCATGCAGACATATGCTTTTATTTACCTTGAGTAAATAGCAGGGAGTGGAACAGCAGCATCACGTGATCTATGAATGCTTAACTTTTGAAGAAGCTGCCCAACAGTCTTCCACAATGGTTGCACCGTTTTGCATTCTTACCAGCAATATATGACAGTTCTAGTTGCTCCATGTCCTTGACAATATTTGGTATAGTAAATCTTTTTAATTTTGGTCATTCCAAAAGTATCTTTCTATGTCCACATATACACTGATTTACAGAGAGGTTGGTAGCCTCTTTTGGAAAAAACCTTGAACTACACCTATCATTTCCATTCAGACTTATATATGGAATAAGACAAAATGCACCCCTGGAAAAAAATGTATCATAAAGGAAAAAAGAGTGTGTCAGCAGGAACCAGACTCAGGAATGGAGCCAGAGAAGACTATCAGTCCTGGAGACAGTGTGGTGGTGAGGAAACTCATCTTGAGCCACTTTGCTGGCCTTACACAGCACACACATGCATGCGCGGCAGTTGTTCCTTCCCTGAGTTCTGAAGTACTCAAAGTGTGGGAGCCACCTGGCTAAGGGGCTCTTTTTCACCCACATATCACACAGAAGGTGTGCCGTCCTTTTCACTTTACAAGGGTGATGGTAGGGATCTCTTAGGTCAAATTGTTCCTTATCCATCAACAATGGACATGGTAGCTTCCCAGCTCCACTGGGTCTCCTGTGACGGCAGTGGTATTCAAATCCAAGTAACACCTCTGAGGAACAGTGGGGCTCAGGCTAACTGAGGGGATGATTTCTAATCAGAACTTGATTAAAGAAACATGACAATAGCCTTGAGGATAATTGAGAAGAAACTGTGATTTACCGTTGCATTTCTAAAATAATCAAGCAGAGGATCAGAGTCATTGATCTGATCAATAGATCACATCAGAATAGAATAGATGGTAGAATAGATGGAACTATGCTTACCAATTGCAAAAGCCTGAGACTCTCAGGTAACACACTCATGTAGCCATTAAGTCAGAGAGAATTTAAAAGAGACATAATAGATGGGTGAGGGCCTCCCTGGTGGCTCAGTAGTAAAGAATCCACCTGCTAACGTAGGTGACGTGGGTTCGATCCCTAGGTTGGGAAGAGCCCCTGGAGAAGGAAATGGCAACTGACTCCAGTATACTTGCCTGGGAAATCCCATGGACAGAGAAACCTGGTGGGCTACACTCCATGGGATCACAAAGAGTCAAACACAACTGAACAACTAAACAACAACAAGAAATGGATAATGTCAGTGGATATTTATTGAGAACTTAATGATGTATCAGGTAGTATTCAGAGTGCTTTAAATGGATAAACTCATTGAATCTTGTAGCACAAGGCTTTCATGTTGTAGGTTGCAAGGCCAATAAACAGAAGTCAAAGCATCTTCATAGAAAATGTGTGGGTTTTTTCATAAGCTATAGGGATGCAGTAACATAGATTCATTTGCTTTATCATAACTGTACCTAAAGATGCTGTCAAAAATATTACTCCCATTTTAGAGGTGAGGAAACTAAGCCCCAATGAGCTTAAAATAATTGCCCAAGGTTATATAGCTTAGAAGTGCAGGATCAAGATTAGAACTGAGGCAGTCTGGCTCCACAGTCCATGTTTTTAATCATTCTACTGTGTTGTAGAGAGAGATGCAAAATGTTCCTGATTTCAGAGAAATGTAGCATTAGCTTTTACTGAGGGAATTCGAGGAGCTTCATGCACAATAGAGTATTTAAAATTACATCTTTGCATAATTATGAAAGTAGAGAATGGGAGGTTTATTACCATTAGGTCAGGATGGAGAGCCTTTCTGCCTGATATCAAATTATGCCAATGATTTTGGATACATTTTTTTCACTCTAAAATTGAGTGGAGTCAGCTTATATCAAATATAGCTGGACTGATTTATTAAGGATACATACATATTTTATTAACTTTTATATAATGTAACACATATTTGAATATAATCTTCATGTCTTCTGACCACTTGGAGTCTTTTTTTTTTTTGTAATTAGGAGAAAAACAAATTAAATAAGTAAAAGCAAAGTACATTCTGTTGATCATAGTAAATACAAAATATAAAATAATTCAATGTACTATATCAACGTATTTTTCAGTTACATTATTATGTTACTTAGAGTCTTTTAATGTAATGGACTAGACAAGGCTGTGGTCCATGTGATCAGTTTGGTTTGTTTTCTATGATTGTGGTTTTCATTCTGTCTGCCCACTGATGGATAAGGATAAGAGGCTTATGGAAGATTCCTGATGGTAGAGATTGACTGAGGGGGAAACTCCTGATGCACAGGCCCATGTTCAGGAAATCTTTAATCCAATTTTCTGTTGATGGGTGGGGCTGTGTTCCCTCCCTGTTGCTTGAGCTGAGGCCAAACTATGGTGGAGGTAATGAAGATAATGGCAACCTCCTTCAAAAGGTTTGATGCATGGACTGCTGACCTCAGTGCCCCCAACCCTGCAGCAGGCCACCACTGACCCACACCTCTGCCGGAGACGCCTAGACACTCATGGGCATTTCTGGGTCAGTTTCTTATGGGGTCACTGCTCCTTTCTCCTGGGTCCTGGTGTTCACAAGATACCAAAGGAACATTTCATGCAAAGATGAGCACAATAAAGGACAGAAATGATATGGACCTAAAAGAAGCAGAAGATATTAAGAAGAGGTGGCAAGAATACACAGAACTATACAAAAAAGATATTCATGACTCACATAACCACAATGGTGTGATCACTCACCTAGAGCCAGACATCATGGAATGCGAAGTCAAGTGGGTCTTAGGAAGCATCACTATGAACAAAGCTAGTGGAGATGATGGAATTTAAGTTGAGCAGTTTCAAATCCTAAAAGAGGATGCTGTGAAAGTGCTGCACTCAATATGCCAGCAAATCTAGAAAACTCAGCAGTGGCCACAGGACTAGAAAAGTTCAGTTTTCATTCCAAACCCAAAGAAAGGCAATGCCAAAGAATGCTCAAACTACTGCACAATTGCACTCATTTCACACGCTAGGAAAGTAATGCTCAAAATTCTCTAAGCCAGACTTCAGCAATACATGAACTGTGAACTTCCAGATGTTCAAGCTGGATTTAGAAAAGGCAGAGGAACCAGAGATCAGATTGCCAATATCCGTTGGATCGTTGAAAAACCAAGAGAATTCCAGAAAAACATCTACTTCTGCTTTATTGAATATGCCAAAGCCTTTGACTGTGTGGACCACAACAAACTGGGAAAAATTCTTCAAGAGATGGGAATACCAGATCACCTGACCTGCCTCTTGAGAAACCTGTATGCAGGTCAGGAAGCAACAGTTAGAACTGGACATGGAACAATAGACTGGTTCCAAATAGGAAAAGGAGTACATAAGGGCTGTATATTGTCACCCTGCTTATTTAACTTCTATGCAGAGTACATCATGGGAAATCCTGGGCTGGAAGAAGCACAAGCTTGAATCAAGATTGCCAGGAGAAATATCAATAACCTCAGATACACAGATGACACCACCCTTATGGCAGAAAGCAGAGAAGAACTAAAGAGCCTCTTGATGAAAGTGAAAGAGGAGAGTGAAAAAGTTGGCTTATAACTCAACATTCAAAAAACAAAGATCATGACATCCGGTCCTGTCACTTCTTGGCAAATAGACGGGGAAATAATGGAAACAGTGAGAGACTATTTTTTGCGGGCACCAAAATCACTGTAGATGGTGACTTGCAGCCATTAAATTAAAAGACGTTTGCTCCTTGGAAGAAAAACTATGACCAACCTAAACAGCATATTAAAAAGGAGAGATGTTACTTTACCAACAAAGGTCCATCTAGTCAAAGCTATTGTTTTTCCAGTGGTCATGTATGGATGCGAGAGTTGGACTATAAAGAAAACTGAGTGCCGGAGAATTCATGCTTTTGAACTGTGCTGTTGGAAAAAGACTCTTGAGAGTCCCTTAGACTGCAAAGAGATCCAACCAGTCAAATCTAAAGGAAATCAGTCCTCAGTATTCACTGGAAAGAACTGATGCTGAAGCTGAAACTCCAATACTTTAATCACCTGATGGGAAGAACTGACTCATTAAAAGACCCTGATGCTGGAAAAGACTGAAGACAGGAGGAGAAGGGGACAACAGTGGATGAGATGGTTGGATGGCATCACTGACACGGTGGACATGAGTTTGAGTAGGCTCCAGAAGTTGGTGATGGAGAGGGAGGCCTGGCATGCTGCAGTCCATGGGGTCGCAAAGAGTTGGACACAACTGAGTGACTGAACTGAACTGAACTGAACTGAATGTGATGGGGGAGAGCACATGCTAGGAAGTGGAACTACCCATGCTGGTCCACTTCCTGGCTCTACAACTTTTTAGCAGAGTGGCCTTAGATAAGTTGTCAACCTCTTATCACAACTGTAAGGAGTTTGAGATGTTTCCCCACTTGCCATCCAACAAGTCAGCCCTGTCACAGTTTCATGGATACTGGAAGAAGATATGAGACTTTTGAGTCAGAGACAAAGAACTTAAGTACTCATGGCAACAGCAGTGGCTAAAGCGCCAGCATCTGTGCCAGTCCCTTCAGCCCCAATTCTTATAGGATGATAGGAAGAGAGCAAGAGATGCCTACACATGCCATGGATTGTGTCCACAAGAGAGGAACCTCAAGTGTAGGGAACCTGAATATTTTATAGTGGGCAGTAAGCCTGCCTGAACTTTGTTCTGAAAGATTTATCTGTATTACACAGGACAATTAACAAACTTGCCCTTTGCACCTGAGGGAGATGTTATCTCTATTTTCCCAGCCTATTTGCTATACAAACATTTCTGAATAGATAGTCTGGGAAAAAACCCACCAGTGCCTCTGTTCACAAGTTGTACAAAAACATGAGAGACTCATGGAGCATTGTCTCCCAACTTTTGTAGGTGCACAGTTTATTCATCTAAGAAAGAGGCTTAATAATACATCTTCACAGAATTTCTGTGATGCTATATTTGAAAAGAACTTAGAAGATTATATCCACATTTTAAACATTCAGTGTTAGTTGTTGTAGTTCTTGTTGTTGCTATTATTAATTATTATTATTCCCTACATCCTTCCAAAAAGAAAAAAAAACTTGTGTACAATCTCAATTAACATCAAAAAGTCCTACAAATGATTACTGGGGTTTGCATATTATCCATTATTCTAAACTCCTGGTCCTGGTACAATTCTCTAATTTTTAATGTCTGTTTTTCAGATTCTCCAGTTCTCTCTGATTTGTTCCTAAAATGTGACCATAGTCTCATCTCCTTTACCCCTGCCACAAGAACAAATAGAATATTCTTCCATTTCCATTGAAGTTTCCACTGAAGTAAACCTTACTCACTGGAAAACCATTAAAGTTTAGAAAAATGCAACATCCTCTCTTCTTGACAACTGAATGCTTTCCTGTTCACCTCCTCATAAAAGATGCCAATATTTATAAAATAGAAGAATTTATTTTGGCACATTAAGATCATTTGACTTTCTTCATATGTATTTTCATACTACCTTCTTTTTGAATATTGAGATGAATAAATTTAATTTTTCCTACTGTTCAAAAGCAATCAAAACAAAACTTTTTATATCTGCACTTTAATGAGCTTTGCTTTAATCATTAATTTAATGTGAAGTTAGTCAACACTTAATCATTAAAAAAATAGAAAATAATTACTCAAATGCCTGAGTTGGGGTTCAGTGGTAGTTAAGTACAGCAAAATCGTGTTTCAACTTTTTTAACAGGAACTTTTGGGATTCCCCAGTTGCTCAGCAGTAAAGAATCTGTCTGCAATACAGGAGACATTTCAAGTGATACAGGTTTGATCCCTAGGTCAGGAAACTCCCCTGGAAGAGGGCATGGCAACCCACTCTGGAATTCTTACCCAGAGAATCCCATGGACAGAGGAGCCTGGTGGGCTATAGTCCATAGAGTCACAGAGAGTCAGATATTACAGAAGCAACTTAGCGCACGTGCACCACAGGAAATTTCAATTAAGATTTCATTTTGTTTTGGAGAATCAGAAGAGCGAAGGAAGGAGTTATGATCAAATAAGACAGAGCAAAGTAGTTTTGCTCCACAGTGTGGAACAATTTAAGATAAATTCAGGTAAAACACAGACGAGACCAAGCAGAAGAGGGGCACAGAGGAGAAGTTCAGCACCGTGGAGGTGGAGGTGGTAACAATGGTGGTTCTTGTGATGATGGGAGCTGTTAGTTTTTGGTTATTTTCTTACTATGGCTACTCATCTTGCTAAGCATTTTACTTGTTGAAGTACATTCATTAGGCTCTAAGACTCTTGCATTCAAGTCAAAGGGTGGAAATGTAATAGACAAAAGGTGAATATAATTTAAGAATTTAAAAACAGAATTGGAATTTGTGGAAAGAAACAATGTTTGCCCTTAGGACCATTTCTAGGAGTTTTACTTTTTAAAAATATAATTTTCACAATTGTCACTGGGGTCACTGGGGCCATTGGACACAGGAAGTTGGTCTCCTCAGAGCACTTTCAATGGATAAGTTTCACAATGTGCTGAAATGCCTTGGGTTTTATACATTTTGTGATTTATCCTGCTGCTGCTGCTAAGTCGCTTCAGTCATATCCGACTCTGTGCGACCCCATAGACGGCAGCCCACAAGGCTCCCCTGTCCCTGGGATTCTCCAGGCAAGAACACTGGAGTGGGTTGCCATTTCCTTCTCCAATTCATGAAAGTGAAAATGAAAGTCAAGTCGCTCAGTCGTGTCCGATTCTTAGCGCCCCCATGGACTGCAGCCTACCAGGCTCCTCCATCCATGAGATTTTCCAGGCAAGAGTACTGGAGTGGGGTGCCATTGCCTTCTCCAGTGATTTATCCTAGACCCTGACAAATTCCAGCTAGACTTTTTGGCCTGCAGTAATCAGTTCACACAACCAGGCTCAATGTGGATGATTTAGAAGATTTATCACAATAGTATAGAAAATATATTTGATGTACAGTCTAAGGAAGGACAAACCTCCCACCGCATACCTGTCTTCTGGAGCACTGAAGAGGAAAGATGGTTCCTCTCTGTTGGATTCAAATCCAATATCTCTTGGCTGGTTTATTTTAATTAGAGCTAGGAAAAGAAGTGAACCTACAGATTTCATTTTAATCAATAAATTCAGTTTTTTTCTACCTAAAACATCTTTTTTTCCCCAAATTTTATTAAAAACCAAGCAAAGGGAATGGAATTAACTATACAATTTCTTTGCATAGTTGGAGTGTTAGAGTGTTACGTCTATGGGACAGAGACAAACCTAGAAAGTTTCCAAGTAATCTTTAACAGTTAGGATTACTTCTGATTTTGTATGAAAGGAAAACCAACATAACAGGAAGCACTCAGGGTTTAGTCTTCTAATAGAAAAGGAAGTAGAATAGGCTCTTCAGTATTGACAGGAATAATCAGAAAGTCAGACTCTTCTTTCTCTCTGCCTTTGGCTTTCAACTTGAAGGCACTCATGGTCCAACCCAACTACAGGAGAGCTCGCCATGTGTGTGGCTCAGGCAACGGAAAGGAAGAAGCAGGATGAAAGAAGGTGCACCTCCTAGCTGTGTTAACGCCCTTTTATGGAAAAATCACGAAATTACTCCATAGTAATGCTTCCATTACCCTCTCCCTGCTCAGAACATCATTATACATGCATTAGAGAAGTCTGATCATTCTAAGTTGTTCATGGGCATATTGCCAGTTCATATAAAAGTGGGAGTCTTTATTGAACAAGAAGTAGAGAAATTTTTGGATAGGCAAGTAGCCATTGACAGCAATCTAAAAAAATAAGCATCCAGGTGTTTCCTTTCACCTCAATTTATTGAAGTTGACTGTACAGAGAAACCATACAGAGTAAATGAACACCTGACACTTCTACCCAAATAACTCTTAATAATCCTCATGGAAATTCTAGCTGCTAGTGGACCTCACACAGACCAGGACCTGACTGAGAGTTAAGCATCCAGACTATAGAATGGGTTTGAATCCTTGCACTACACTCTCTGAGTATATGACTTCATTTTCTTCATAAAATAGGACTGTCAGGGAAATCTGCCTCCAAGGACTGTGGGTTAGGAGAATGCAGGACAAGCCCAGAGGACTGTGCCTGGAACACACTGATCACACTATTAGCTACTCTCCCCAGAGAATTCTATTAGCTATTCTGTTAGCAATTCTCTACAGCAACTTTCCTTATCACTTATCACACGTGACTTTTCATGACTTTAATCAAAATAGATTTATAGTCCTATTCTAAGTAGAATAAGACTTTATGTCCTATCCTATGTCTAATGACATAGAACCACCTCATTATGCAAGGAATAGCATCGGAAATGTCTGCACAGATTAGCCAGTTACCTCTCTGATGGGTGCACAGGTATTTTTAGGATGTGGCATTTCTTTGGTCTCTAGTCTCCTGTGACTAAACTGAGTCTGCACATGTGGTCTTACATATAAATGGTGCTGTGGTGACAACTGGCTAATGTACTTTGAATGGAGATCGCCTAGCAAAGGTCCCGGGTTATGGAGGTAGAGGTTGGTCTTTTACCCGGATCACAGAATACATTTCAGGCATTGTATTTATTTATTTATAGTTATATGTTTAAAGGTCTTTTAATTTAACACAATGTTAAAAGTATACCAGATGGCTAATTATAGCTTCCAGAAACAAAAGACCACACCTAAGTTTATAAGGAATATTATGATGAAATCATGGTTCTATAAACTTGACAACAAAACAGTGAATAAACTTTAAATTCAAATCTTGGTTCATTTAAAGTCTCATGCCACTTTGCTTCCCAGTAAACAACACAAAATGCTTGCTTTGCAATCACTGAAAAATCCAGAATTATCTAACAGCTACTCTTCATCTCCAGGTTTCCTTCACAATGCCTTCTTACTCAGTATTTTAGGTGTTTTTTTTCCCTCAAGTTGAATATCTATAAGCACATTCTTCAACCAAAAAATCATATATTACTTGCTACAATAGTAAAAAAATCAGAAAGGTCTTAAATTTTAAACAATGGAATATTGTTTAAAAATTATGAACAGCTAAATAAAGGACCTCTGTACAGTCATTAAAAAAAGCATATTCCTACACTTAATATATCATCCAGTCATGCCGTTCCTAGTTATTTACCCAAGAAAAAAGAAAGCATACACGAAGACTTGTACATGAATGTTCACAGAAGCTTTATTTGTAATATCCCCAAACTGGAAACAACCCAAATATCCATCAACAGGTGGATGGATAAATTGTTGGCTATCTCATCAGGCATTGTATTCAGTTTGACCTTTTTGTAGAAATTCCTATATTTTAGACATTGTACTTAATTTGATTTTCCTAAAGAACACCACTGTGGAAAACCAGACCACCAGGGCTAAACTATAAATAATACTGTATTACTACCCCCTATTCCCCTGATGGGGAAGCCTTGGTAGCTCAGCTGTAAAGAACCTACCTTCAATGCACCAGACTGCCTGCAATGAAAGAGACTTGGCTTTGATCCCTGGGTGGGAAAGATCCCCTGGAGAAGAAAATGGCAACCCACTCCAATATTCTTGCCTAGGAAATCCCATTGACAGAGCAGACTGGTGGGCGATAGTCTATGGAGTTGCAAGAGTCAAACATGAACGACTTGGTGACTAAACCACCACAACCACCGCCACCATTCCTCTGATGAGTTTCAGTTCAGTTCAGTTCAGTTGCTCAGTCATGTCCGACTCTTTGAGACCCCATGAATTGCAGCATGCCGGGCCTCCCTGTCCATCACCAACTCCTGGAGTTCACCCAAACTCATGTGCATCCAGTTGCTGATTAGATGATTAGATTAGTAAGTGATTAGATTTCTCATCCTATGTTGTCCCCTTCTCCTCCTGCCCCCAGTCCCTCCCAGCATCAGGGTGTTTTCCAATGAGTCAACTCTTCCCATGAGGTGGCCAAAGTATTGGAGTTTCAGCCTCAGCATCAGTCCTTCCAATGAACACCCAGGACTGATATCCTTTAGGATGCACTGGTTGGATCTCCTTGCAGTCCAAGGGACTCACAAGAACCTCCAGCACCACAGTTCAAAAGCATCAATTCTTCGGCACTCAGCTTTCTTTACAGTCCAACTCTCACATCTATACATGACCACTGGAAAAACCATAGCCTTGACTAGATGGACATTTCTTGACAAAGTAATATCTCTGCTTTTTAATATGCTATCTGATGAGTTTACTATTTTGTAAAAGGATTTTTAATTCTTTACATTCTCTAAACTTCATAAGAGTCCAGCAAGGTTAGTAGGAATGGGGAAAGGATCCTTTTCTTGTTTTGAACACAAGGAAACAGAGACACAGCTCTCAGTGTCCTACATGAAGTCATATGCATTTCAAGCTGCAGAGCCAAGACCAGAATTCAGGCCTTCTGACTACAAGCTGGTGCCTTTTCAGCTCTGCCAGAAAGCAAATCAGCAGGGAGGATGCTGAACAGCTTCTAGTTGTCAGAAAGCCGAGTTTGCAAGCAGTTTCTGGAATGGTAGTGATGACAGCAGGTGAGACAGGGCAGCTGTTTTTATCAGGTTATAATTCTGTGTTAGCAGGTTCCACAGAACATCCTTCATTTACCCTGGAGGAGTTAGTGAGAGTCACCTTACTTTCATTGGCATCTGAGGTTTTGCTGCGATGTGGTATCGGAGCAATGGGAACTGGCACTTGTGATTAGCAAAATGAATCCCTGGGGAGAAGTGCCAAATGATGGTAGGAAGACAGAACATAAAACAAAGACAAGCTCCTTCATATTTTCATCCCACTAAAATTAATTTAACCACTATTCATACATCTGCTGTCCTGAGTTAGGTATTAGGAACAAAATATGAATAATGAACTATAAAACTATCAATAGTTTTGATTCTGAGGTGTTCACAATCAACTGGGAAAGAGATCAAAGCACCTCTGACAAGTACTGTCTTAGAAAGTTATACAGAAATTGTAAGAAGAGGGACAGGTTGCTTTGTTTTTTGTGTAGTAATATTTAAACTACCCCTTGAGATATGAGGAGCTTTTATCACTGAAACAGAAGTCGTAAGGGCATAATGGATGACATGTGTCATGGTCAGGGAATTCTAAGTGGTTCATTGTAGCTAAAACATATGGTGTAGGGACTGGGGCTGGAAGGGTGGCAGAGAGAAGTAGAAGTGAGAGATGAAGTCTGAAAGGTATAATGGAATCTGACATCAAGATGGAAGTGAAGGGCTGAGGAATTTACACTTTCTCACAGGTGGAAGAGAAAGGTTTAATCAGGAGAGTGACATAATCAGAACTGCCTTAAAAACAATTCTGGTTCGCCATGAAGGTTAAACCCAGAAAAGTGATGCTAGGCAGGCATGAAAAGGTAACCCAGTAAAGCAATGGGTGTTTCCTGGATAGGAGAGCGGTTTTTGTATGTTTTTCCCCTTACATTTGCTTCTACTCTTTTATGTATTTGTTTCCCCAGTAGTTTACAGGCTTTCTGGAGACATTAGTGCTGTTTCCAAATAGTTTAGGCGTCATAGCCAATGGTCACCATTAATATTCATGGCAGACCATACTACCATTTAACATGAGTAATTAAAGATGTGTTTAAACAGTCCTGAGGTCCAGGAGTCTCTGGTGGAGGCATGGGTTGATGGTGGCCTGCTGCTGGGCTGAGGGCACTGAGTGTAGCAGTGCATACTTGGGACCTTTTGAAGGAGGTCACCATAATCTTCATTACTTTCACCATAGTTTAGTTCAGTTCAGTCGCTTAGTCGTGTTCGACTCTTTGTGACCCCATGAATTGCATCATGCCAGGCCTCCCTGTCCATCACCAACTCCCGGAGTTTACTCGAACTCATGTCCATCGAGTCAGTGATGCCATCCAGCCATCTCATCCTCTGTTGTCTCCTTCTCCTCCTGCCCCCAATCCCTCCCAGCATCAGAGTCTTTTCAAATGAGTCAACTCTTCCCATGAGGTGGCCAAAGTATTGGAGTTTCACCTTTTGCATCAGTCCTTCCAATGAACACTCAGGACTGATCTCCTTTAGAATGGACTGGTTGGATCTCCTTGCAGTCCAAGGGACTCTCAAGAGTCTTCTCCAACACCATAGTTCAAAAGCATCAATTCTTCGGCACTCAGCTTTCTTCACAGTCCAACTCTCACATCTGTACATGACCACTGGAAAAACCATAGTCTTCACTAGATGAACCTTTGTTGGCAAAGTAATGTCTCTGCTTTTGAATATGCTATCTAGGTTGGTCATAATTTTCCTTCCAAGGGGTAAGCATCTTTTAATTTCATGGCTTCAATCACCATCTTCAGTGATTTTGGAGCCCCCAAAAATAAAGTCAGCCATTGTTTCCACTGTTTCCCCATCTATCTGCCATGAAGTGATGGGATCGGATGCCATGATCTTCATTTTCTGAATGTTGAGCTTTAAGCCAACTTTTTCACTCTCCTCTTTCACTTTCATCAAGAGGCTCTTTAGTTCTTCTTCTCTTTCTGCCATAAGGGTGGTGTCATCTGCATATCTGAGGTTATTGATATTTCTCCTGGCAATCTTGATTCCAACTTGTGTTTCTTCCAGTCCAGCGTTTCTCATGATGTACTCTGCATAGAAGTTAAATAAGCAGGGTGACAATATACAGCTTTGACGTACTCCTTTTCCTATTTGGAACCAGTCTGTTGTTCCATGTCCAGTTCTAACTGTTGCTTCCTGATCTGCATATAGGTTTCTCAAGAGGCAGGTCAGATGGTCTGGTATTCCCATCTCTTTCAGAATTTTCCACAGTTTATTGTGATCCACACAGTCAAAGGCTTTGGCATAGTCAATAAAGCAGAAATAGGTGTTTTTCTTGGTAAATCACAGGGAGGGAACACAGCCCCACCTATCAACAGAAAATTGGATTAAAGATTTACTGAACATGGCCCCGCCCATCAGAATAGGACCCAATTTTCCCTTCAGTCAGTCTCTCCCATTAGGAAGCTTCCATAAGCATCTTACCCTTCTCCATCAGAGGGCAGACAGACTGAAAGCCACAGTCACAGAAAACTAATCTGATCACATGGACCACAGCCTTGTCTAACTCAATGAAACTACAAGCCATGCAGTGTAGGGCCACCCAAGACAGTCGGGTCATGGTGGAGAGTTCTGACAAAATGTGGTCCATCAGAGAAGGGAATGGCAAACCACTTCAGAATTCTTGCCTTGAGAACCCCATGAACAGTATGAAAAGGCAAAAGATAGGTCGCTGAAAGATGAACTCCCCAGGTCGGTAGGTGCCCAATATGCTACTGGAGATCAGTGGAGAAATAACTCCAGAAAGAAAGAAGAGATGGAACCAAAGCAAAAACAATACCCAGTTGTGGATGTGACTGGTAATGGAAGTAAAATTAGATGCTTTAAAGAGCAATATTGCATAGGAACCTGGAATGTTAAGTCCACGAATCAAGGCAAATTGGAAGTGATCAAATAGGAGATGGCAAGAGTGAAGTCAACATTTTAGTAACCAGTGAACTAAAATGGACTGGAATGGGTGTATTTAACTCAGATGACCAAAATATCTCCTACCATGGGCAAGAATCGCTTAGAAGAAATGCAGCAGGAGAAGGCAATGCCACCCCACTCCAGTGCTCTTGCCTGTAGAATCCCATGGACAGGGGAGCCTGGTAGGCTGCAGTCCATGGGGTCGCTAAGAGTCAGACACGACTGAGTAACTTCCCTTTCACTTTTCACTTGCATGCATTGGAGAAGGCAGTGGCAACCCACTCCAGTATTCTTGCCTGGAGAATCCCAGGGACAGGGGAGCCTGGTGGGCTGCCGTCTATGGGGTTGCACAGAGTCGGACACGACTGAAGCGACTTAACAGCAGCAACAGCAGCAGCCATCATACTCAACAAGAGTCCAAAATGCAGTACTTGGATGGAATCTCAAAAACAGAATGATCTCTGTTCATTTCCAAGGCAAACCACTCAATATCACGGTAATCCAAGTCTACACCCAGACCAGTAATGCTGAAGAAGCTGAACGGTTTTATGAAGACCTACAAGACCTTCTAGAAATAACACTCCCAAAAGATATCCTTTTCATTATAGGGGACTGGAATGCAAAAGTAGGAAATCAAGAAATACCTGAAATAACAGGCAAATTTGGCCTTGGAGTACAGAATGAAGCACGGCAAAAGCTAATAGAGTTTTGCCAAGAGAACGCACTGGTCATAGCAAACAACCTCTTCCAACAACACAAGAGAAGACTTGTACACATTGACATCACCAGATGGTCAATATGAAAAACAGATTATATTCTTTGCAGCCAAAGATGGAGAAGTTCTATACAGTCAGCAAAAACAAGACTGGGAGCTGACTGTGACACAGACCATGAATCCCTTATTGCCAAACTCAGACTTAAATTTAAGAAAGTGGGGGAAACCACTAGACCATTCAGGTATGACCTAAATCAAATCCCTTACGATTATACAGTAGAAGTGACAAATAGATTCAAGGAATTAGATCTATGAACTATGAAGAACTATGAACCGAGGTTTGTGATATTGTACATGTGGCAGGGATCAAGCCATCCCCAAGGAAAAGAAATGTAAAAAAGAAATATGTTTGTCTGAGGAGGGCTTACAGATAGCTGTGAATAGAAGAGAATTGAAAGGCAAAGGAGAAAAGGAAAGATAAACCCCTTTGAATGCAGAGTTCCAAAGAATAGCAAGAAGAGATAAGAAAGCCCTCCTCAGTGACCAGTGCAAAGAAATAGAGGAAAACAATAGAATGGGAAAGTCTAGAGCTCTCTTCAAGAAAATTAGAGATGCCAAAGGAACATTTCATGCAAAGATGGGCACAATAAAGGACAGAAATGGTATGGACCTAACAGAAGCAGAAGATATTAAGAAGAGGTGGCAAGAACACACAGAAGAACTGTACAAAAAAGATCTTCATGACCCAGATAATCACAATGGTGTGATCACTCACCTAGAGCCAGACATTCTGTAATGCGAAGTCAAATTGGCCTTAGGAAGCATCACTACAAATAAAGCTAGTGGAGGTGATGGAATTCCAGTTGAGCAATTTCAAATCCTGAAAGATGATGCTGTGAAAGTGCTGCACTCAATATGCCAGCAAATCTGGAAAACTCAGCAGTGGTTACAGGACTGGAAAAGATCAGTTTTCATTCCAATCCCAAAGAAAGGCAATGCCAAAGAATGCTCAAACTATCGCACAATTACACTCATCTCACATGCTAGCAAAGTAATGCTCAAAATTCTCCAAGCCAGGCTTCAACAGTACATGAACTGTGAACTTCCAGATGTTCAAGCTGGATTTAGAAAAGGCAGAGGAACCAGAGATCACATTGCCAACTTGGGTTGGATCATCAAGAAAGCAAGAGCATTCCAGAAAACCATTTATGTCTGCTTTATTGATTATGCCAAAGCCTTTGACTGTGTGGACCACAACATACTGGGGAAAATTCTGAAAGAGATGGGTATACCAGACCACCTGACCTGCCTCTTGAGAAATCTGTATGCAGGTCAGGAAGCAACAGTTAGAACTGGACATGGAACAACAGACTGGTTCCAAATAGGAAAAGGAGTACATCAAGACTGTATATTGCCACCCTGCTTATTTAACTTGATGCATAGTACATCATGCAAAATGCCGGGCTGGAGAAAGCACAAGCTGGAATCAAGATTGCTAGGAGAAATATCAATAACTTCAGATACAGAGATGACACCACCCTTATGGCAGAAAGCAGAGAACTATAAAGCCTCTTGATGAAAGTGAAAGAGGAGAGTGAAAAAGTTGGCTTATAACTCAACATTCAAAAAATAAAGATCATGGCATCCAGTCCCGTCACTTTTTGGCAAATAGATGGGGAAACAATGGAAACAGTGAGAGACTTCATTTTTGGGGGGCTCCAAAATCACTGCAGATGGTGACTGCAGCCATGAAAATAAAAAATGCTTGCTCCTTGGAAGAAAAATTATGACCAACCTAGACAGCATATTAAAAATCAGAGACATTACTTTGCCAACAAAGGTCCATCTAGTCAAAGTTATGGTTTTTCCATTAGTCACGTATGGAAGTGAGAGTTGGACTATAAAGAAAGTGGAGCGCAGAAGAATTGATGCCTTTGAACTGTGGTGTTGGATAAGACTCTTGAGTGTCCCGTGGACTGCAAGGAGGTCCAACCAGTCCATCTTAATGGAAATCAGTCCTGAGTATTCATTGGAAGGACTGATGCTGAAGCTGAAACTGCAATACTTTGGCCACCTGATGCAAAGAAATTACTCACTGGAGCAGACCCTGATGCTGGGAAAGATTGAAGGCAGAAGGAAAAGGGGACAACAGAGGATAAGATGGCTGGATGGCGTCACCGACTCAATGGACATGAGTTTGAGTAAACTCTGGGAGATGGAGATGGACAGGGAGGCCTGGTGTGCTGCAGTCCATGGGGTCACAAAGAGTCAGGCATGAATGAGTAACTGAACTGAACTGAACTGAGGTACCTACTGCAAAGACCTGCAGGCAGACATGGGGGGACTCCTTTGCAGCAGCCCCATCAGGAAACATCCACGCATTTACATGTCTGTGCCCTTCTGCTCATTGCAGGTCATTTTGCTTCGGATATAACAGCTCTGTAGTTTACATGCAAAATCCCAGGTTCTGGCCTCTAAAAGGACAGCCTTAGCAGGATAAGTCAGATACTGAGAATCAGTAGTCCGAGGATTCTCGTCATTCCCTGTAGCAATAAGCCACAGACAATCACTCAAAGTTTAACATTAAGAAGCAGAGCTTCAGGCCGCCCTGGGCAGAGTTAAGATTAGTAATCTGTTAAATAAAGAAAAAAGTGTGGAGGGAAGCTGTTCCAGGCAGCCCAGAAGATACCTCCCTGTTTAGCTGGTTTTGTGGTCCTAATGCAATCAATCAGATAAGTGTGGACAGAGAAGAAAAAATAGAAAAGGGTCACCTGAGCCAAAAACTTGATTTCAACAATTTCATTTCCTGAGTTGAATGACTGGTTTCTGGATAAATTTTCCAGGTAATTCAGTGACTTGAAGTCACTGTTTTATGTCTAATTTTACATATACACATGAATATGCATAATTTTCCAGGCAGTCAAGTTTTATGAATAGTCCCAGCTAGAGATATATGGACATCTGTGATCCATTTTACGTAAGGTAATGTCTTTTGTAAGTAAGACATATGGAAGTAAATATCATGCTATAATTTCTTTTGCAATTCTTTTTTTATTTGGAAACAAAATATTTATGTTTTCCTTGTGTCCTCAAATCTACTTAGTCAAAAATCTGCATCCACTATATCCTTCCAAGTGTCTACTCACTGACCACATGTCTACTTTGGGTAGGGACAATGACAATAATAGCTAACATTTACATAGCATTTGCCAGGTGCTATTCTAAGTATTGAAGAGGGCATGGCAACCCACTTAAGTATTCTTGCCTGGAAAACCCCATGGACAGAGGAGTCTGGTAGTTTACAGTCATAGGGTCGCGTAGAGTCAGACACGACTGAAGCAACTTAGCAAACAGCACTTTCTAAGTATTTACTATTTATTAATTTGTTTAATCCTCACATTAATCTAAAAAGATAGGTCTTCATAAAAGTTGGGAAAATTGGGAACAGAGATTTAGTAATCTGCCACAATCACAATACTACACGTGGCAGAGCTGAAGCCCACCTCCAGGCAATCTGTCCTTCTTACCTTTCAGAGTTCAGCCTGGCCAGAGGCTCATACACAGCAAGCACTAGAATTTGATGGAAATCAAGTTAACTCAAGGGCAAAGTGTTCACCTTTAATATCCAGTATCTCTTTCTTTTCTTTGTTGATTATTCCACAAAAAGAACTGAAAGCCATTTTCTAATAGACTGGCTGCTAAGTCTCTTCAGTCGTGTCCGACTCTGTGCGACCCCACTGACAGCAGCCCACCAGGCTCCCGACTCTGGGATTCTCCAGGCAAGAACACTGGAGTGGGTTGCCATTTCCTTCTCCAATGCATGAAAGTGAAAAGTGAAAGTGAAGACGCTCAGTCGTGTCCAACTCTTCGCAACCCCATGGGCTGCAGCCCATCAGGCTCCTCCATCCATGGGATTTTCCAGGCAAGAGTACTGGAGTGGGGTGCCATTGCCTTCTCCGCTAATAGACTGGAGAACATGCCAATTTGATAAAATGTACTATATGTGAACCAGAGGGCAACAGGCCTGGGTGCTTATCCCAGATATCACATTTGACAAAAGATTTCACAGCTAGTGCTCATTTTTTATTAATTTTATTTTACCGGTTTCCCATCCATGCTTTGTTGAAAAAGAGATCCGAGTGGCTAGGCATTCAAATATCACATAGCTCAAAATGCCTGTGTCACATGTCATCATAACTATCATTACAGAACATAAAACAAAAAACAAAACAAAACAAAAACTCCCTGCTTACTCTTTAAAAGGCTGCAAGAGAAAACAGTGGGGTTACACAGTGTCTTATGATCATATTATACAGGACTTACTCGAAAGTCCGGGAGTGTTAGCATCTGTAATCTTCAGGTCCACATTTTCAGACTTGATTCTAGGGCTCTGAGATTCAGAGCCATTATTTTCTTTTGCACCAGAGAACTAGATGCAGGGGACGCAAAGTGCTTGAGGTGAAAAGGTAAGAAGGCTTTCCTTGCTTCCTCTCTCCCTCCTCACTTGGTGTTCTGTACAGATTGCTTTCCCATCTATTGCCCTACATATAAGACCTGAATTATGTCTTCACTCTCTAGTTGATACATTACGCCACTGATTGCTCATAAATGACGTGAAGAGGAGAGCTTATCTGGCATCAGAATCTGAGTCTTTTCCAGATGCCCTTGGAACTTGAAGGACACTGTCCTGGGTTATAGTTATCAACCTGCCAAGAATCAAGTTTTGACACATTATTTAAAGAGAGAAAGATATGTCCAAATGTTACATCAAAACCTGGTCTTATTCTTTTGCAAATCATGAATAAGTATGTGATATCAAGTAGGATGGCTTCTGGCTTTTGTCTTTACTCCCCAACTCCCACCACTGACACAGCAGACCTTTTCTCAGCTCTTCTGGTCTTGTCCCTTTGGCCATTTTCTTTTATTTAACAATTCAGTTCTCTCCCTTGTTATACCCTTCTACCAACCTTCTCTAACAGAATTACATGTGTAATTTTTTCCACATAATTATGTGAAAATATTTTCATTTAATGAACTGTAATTAAATTGGAAAGATAAGTCATATAGATGGCTACATTTTCAAGAAGTGAAGGGTGGAAGAAATAGGCATTACAGGGTGAAAGCACTTACTGAGTGCTTCTGGTTTACTAAGTCTCATGGTTTGCTAAGTCTCTAATCAGCTGTGTGATATAACCGGAGTATATGAAGCACATAATTTTATCAGCATGGTGGTTTCATTAGTCATATGAGTCTCACCTGCCTGTGTCCTTCTTTAAAAGCCTAGAAAAGCCAAATACTCACTTTCTCAGCCTCTTTTGCAAATAGAAGTAACCCCTGACCCCGTTCTAGTCAATAAAATATGAAGGGAAATCTGGAAGATTCTAGAAAAATTCTTCTCCCTGTTTTCTCCCTGTTAAGAGAGCAGTGCAGGAGGAAAAGGCTCTCTCCCCACTGCTTCTTACTTCTATACGTGGTTATGTAAGGACATGATGGTAGGAGCTGCTGTAGCCATCTTGCAACAAGAAAGCCCAGAGAATTTCAGAGACACTGACAGAGGGGTTGATATCATTCATGTGCTGAAGTATTCACTCAAAAACTGTTGAAAGCTTATTATGCACCAGGCACTGTACTATGATAGGGGGTTCATATGTACAAAATAAACAATGTCCCTGCTTATAGGAGGAAAGACAACCAATAATAAATATATATCAACTAGAGTTAAGAATTATGATGAACAATTATGAAGCATATGGGGTCTGGAAGTGATGGAGTGATATTATATATAGGTGGATAAAGTGATATTTGAGAGACCTAAAGGAAGTGAGGGAATACGTCAGGCAGATATTGGGGGTGGGAGTGAGAAGGAGCGCTCCAGGAAAAGGGAATAGCATATGCAAAGGCCTCATTGCCTCCCTGGAAGCAACAACAAAGGAGAAGATGTAAGAAAGATTTGCTTACTGAGATTTTGCCATGGAGAATCACACGGGTGAAAAAGAAACTGGACCAAGAAAGGAAATATGATTGAAAGAATTTCTTTTTCAAGGAAACAATCAGCGCTTCTAATCTCCTTATTCTGATGAAACATATGGCAAGTCAATTCTGAGACTGAGTGAGGCTGGAAATGACCAAAAATAGACGTCTTTGGAAGGCTCTGGATAGTTTCATTAGAGCATTTAGTAAGTATATTTAAAAAGTAAAAACAAGTCAAATTAAGGTCATATTTTACTTAACTGAATATATTCAGATATTACCATTTTGACATGTGACACCAGCCACATTTCAAGCATCCAGGAGCCACTAATATGGCTGGAATATCGAACAGCATATCTTCAGAGAACCAAACGTGAAAAGAAATGTTTTTATTAGAAAACTTCTGTGTTTGTGTTTTTAAAACTCATTAATAATTTTACCTGTTTTAATGTACCGGCTTCCCTGGTGGCTCAAATAGTAAAGAATCTCTGCAATGCAGGAGACCCAGGTTTGATCCCTGGGTTTGGAAGATCCCCTGGAGAAGGGAATGGCAACCCACTCCAGTAATCTTGTCTACAGAATTTCATGGACAGAGAAGTCTGGTGGGCTATAGTTCATGGGGTCACTCCATTTTATGGAGTCAGACAACTGAGTGACTAACACTTTCATAACCAAAATACAGATCATTTTTAAATCAATAAAACCTAGAACAATATTTGAAAAAAAAATCCAGGTCTTGCAAATTCAAGGGAAAATGGAGATAATAATATCCACTAAATTGATATACGTACTAAATGAGATGGTATGTGGGTTTAAAAAAAAATAGAGCGCTGTAAGAATACGCCTCTATGGATATGAATAGTATTGTTTTCTTGTTTAATTAGAATCTTGGTTCCTGGTCCCTGGTTAAATAAGCACTTCAGAAATCTGTAGATAATTCTTTCTTTCCAATATTATTATGTTCATTGCCTTTAAAGCCATTATACACACTGACCAGGAACACATTTAAAGTCCTAGGAATAATCATTTTGATAAAAACTGTGACTTTTCCCAACACTCGAGAAATATCTGAGTATGACCACGTGGAAAATCTAGATAATTTCTAAAGTAGCTACAAATATGTGGGAAGAAGGAAATTCTGATGGTTTCTCAAGACTTTTCTGAATTAAAATCTGATTTAATTTCCTGTATTCTGAGAGATATAAGTAAATGTAAATATGTAAACATCTTTTTTATTGGTAATGACTGAGATTTCTGAATTTCTCTGTAATTACGTTTAGCAGGGGGCTGTGCTGAGCAGCTCCCTGAAATCTGTCAGCTTTTCATAACACAGTAACCCACCCATCACTGCCTCAGACCTTCAGTAAACACATAGGCCATGTGCCTGCACTTACAGAACTTCACAGGTTTCCATGGATACCGGAATTTTAGTGCTAAGGCACATTTACTACCATTTTTCTTGTCACCGAGAGTCCTGTAAACA
This sequence comes from Bos indicus, assembly GCF_029378745.1. Classification (NCBI taxonomy): domain Eukaryota; kingdom Metazoa; phylum Chordata; class Mammalia; order Artiodactyla; family Bovidae; genus Bos; species Bos indicus. Next base: position 74,819,475 of record NC_091760.1, on the reverse strand, counting down.
CTTGTGCTTTAAGATTTTGTTCAGAAATTTACCATTTTATAGAGGACTGAGTCAGAACTCCCTTTTCCCAAACGCTTTGTATGATTTCCCCTTAGGGCAAAGTCCCTGAAATCATTTACATTTGTGGCCTCTTTTTAGTGATGAGCTTTTCTTTATTAGACTAATAAAAGACAATAAAGGTTTAACTGCATTGTCAGTATCACTTTTAAGGGACAGATATTTATAGTATATAAACGTTACAATTAATAAATAAGACAGTTTGATCTACATTTAAAACAGAAAAAAGCAAATAGGAAAGCAAGAACAGGAATATTATGTAGATATTTAGCCATTTCTCTTCCTGAGTAGGGTGAAATGTGTCAGTTTCAAGGACACCCCTGTGTCACATCTATTGACCAATCATTGTTTGAATGCACTCTTTCTTATATTCAGGTGGTTTTTTTTTTGTATAATTAAAAGATCTTTTTGTACATCTGTGAACATGGAAGGCTATGTCATTTCTTTTCTCATTTCCTATGTGTATAACTGAGGCTCAGGTTTAAGGAACATACCCTGTGTCACATAGCTAGCAAGTGGAAGAACTGGGATTAGAACTGCTGCTGCTGCTGCTGCTAAGTCGCTTCAGTCGTGTCCGACTCTGCAACCCCAGAGATGGCAGCCCACCAGGCTCCCCCGTCCCTGGGATTCTCCAGGCAAGAACACTGGAGTGGGTTGCCATTTCCTCCGCCAATGCATGAAAGTGAAAAGTGAAAGTGAAATCGCTCAGTTGTGTCCGACTCCTAGCGACCCCATGGACTGCAGCCTACCAGGCTCCTCTGTCCATGGGATTTTCCAGGCAAGAGTACTGGAGTGGGGTGCCATTGCCTTCTCCGGGATTAGAACTAAAGACTCCTAACTCACTGTCCAGGGCTTTTCCACTGTCCTTTTCCTGGGCAGAATACAGGCAACTTCCTCTATAGAAGGCATGCCCCTGTTCTTCCTTCCTTGCCACTTGCTGATAGGTTTCTGTGCCTCTGACCTGGGCTCCATTAAATCTTCCTTTTCTCCACTTGTTTTCCAATCATTCAGTCCCCTTAACTGCCTCAGACACTTGGCTCAGCTTAACACACCAAGCTGAGTAATTTCACATGCACATAACCATTGGGAAACAGAGTCGCAGAGACATCACATAGCCTGGATATGTACTGCATAAGGACTCAGTAGGGAAACAGATTTCTAGTTCCAACCATATTGACCAAGAATGTACAAAACCCATTGAATGAGAGGCTCAAGAACTCCATACCAAAATGCAATCTGAGCAGACATGTTGCCTGGATAGTCAAGTAGAGAAAAAAGCTTTTATTTTTTGCAGCATTAACTTTGGGGGCTGCATTGGAAGTATATGCTTGTCTCCACTCTCATCTGTTATGCTCTTGTAGCCAAAAACCTCTGCGTCGTTTCAGCAAGTATCTCAGTTAAGGTCATGAGATCATCACATCATTTTTGCATGAAGTCTCATTCACTGTGTATTTGTATAGGCCTTTTGTTTTTGCAGTTTTTTCACCTAAAAGGAAGACATTGCTTTTAATATCTAACAAAAGAGGGAGTCAGGGTAGAGGATGAGCTCTTTTTAAAATTCATTATTAATTGGAGGATAATTGCTTTACAATGTTTTATTGGTTTCTGCTGTATAACAATGTGAATCAGCCATAAGTATACATATATCCCCTCCCTTCTGAACCTTCATCCCACTGCCCCCCATCCCACCTCCCTAGGCTGTCACAGAGCACGACGTTGAGCTCCTTGTGTTATACAGCAACTTCCCACCAGCTGTCTGTTTTGTATATGGTAATGTATATGTCTCAGTGCTACTCTCTCAATTCATCCCATTCTCTCCTTCTCTTGCTGTGCCCACAAGTCTGTTCTCTATGTCTGCGTCTCTATTCCTGACCTACAAACAGGTTCATGAGTACCATCTTTTTGGATTCCATGTATATATGTTAATATATGATAGTTGTTTTCCCTTTCTGACTTACTTCACTTCGTATAACAGGCTGTAGGTTCATCTGCCTCAGTTCAACTGACTCAAATTCATTCCTTTTTATGGCTGAGTAATATTTCATTGTGTATATGTACCACAACTTCTTTATCCATTCATCTGTCAGTGGACATCTAGGCTGTGAGGAAGAGCTCTTGACTAAGAGACCTGATCTGGACCCTTCCCAGGGGGAGGCCCTGAGTGAGGAACTCCATGGCTCAGGCCTCAGAGTGACTTCCAGAACCTGAGGAATCATGCATTTGCTGTCAGGCTCAAACGAGAGAAAGAATAGGAAAGTGCTTTGCTACTTGTAAAATATGCATTAAAAAATAGAGTTCTTCTGGATAAACAATAAGGTCCTAAAGTATAGCACAGGAAACTATATTCAAGATCCTGTGATAAACCATAATGGAAAAGGATATAAAAAAGAATGTTTACATGTGTACAACTGAGTTACCTTGCTGTGCAGCAGAGATTAGCACAACGCTGTACATTAGCTCTTCTTCTATTAAAACCAAACCAAACCAAGAGTTCTTTTGAGGAGTAACGTCACACATTGCCAATTGATTTTAGAGTCCATATGTTAAAAAGGCAAATAATGATTCCTGTTAACACTGGGCTTTTGCTGGACTTTATTCATTTTACAACAAACATGACAAAAGTATCTCCATTATGGTTATTTCAATATGTTTCAACCCTTTCACCTAACTAGGCAGCAACTTAAAGTGTCATCCATGCAGTGCTTCACTTAATATAATAGCCAAAATAATGGGAATGAGTTATTTGGTTGTAATCTAATACCTGGTCCCATCACATATCATGTATAGCCCTTGACATCCCAGGACTACAACTCTGGATTCAGGCAAACTGGCTATAACTACCCTACACTAATTCCTCATTCTTTCTGGATAGAAATTTTAATTCTGTACTGTTCATCCGTAGAGTACCAATGAGGAGTGATTAAGTATCTCTCCAATCTGTAGAAAGGAAGAGAGAACTCAGAGTTCTCCTGAACAACAAAGCTTTCTCTGTTTCTCCTACAAATTCCATTCAGGCATCAAATTGAATTTACTCTTAACCGAATGCATTTTATCTATACCTGGCAGGGATCTAGAAGTAAAATTACAAGATTTATTTCATTTTAATTCTATCATGATGCATTTAATCACAAATACCCCCCAAAAATGAAAAGATAATTTATCATTTTGTTCTGACTGAGCAACCCTCCTTGGTTCACATTCATGAATCTATAATGCAAGGAGGAGAGCCGATGATTAAGTGTCCGATTAGAGAAAACAGATTAACCTGGCAAACATAATAAATTTAGCTCATAAGCAGGATGGCTTTATAAATGCTCACAATAACTCTCCTGCATAAAATCATGAACCACAGCCTTCAGTGATGACTCAATTGAAATAGTTGGGGAACATAAAGCAAATGCATGTTTATGGATCTCTTTTTGACATATTAAAAGAACACTGAAAGGTATATCTAATTCAGTTTATAACTCTAAAAATACACTAAACAGGGAACAGGTAGGAAAAATATTAACTCATAAAAATAAAGCTACACTCTCAAGTGTTCGAGTTTCTACTTTATCAATACATATATCTAGATTCCACGTGTTTTCAATGTCTACTGATTAATTTCCAAAGATGTCAAAGCCAGACCTCGATGTCAAAACCTGCAGATTCACCCTTAACCTTCACCACAGAACCTGGTTCCTTTATAAAGGCGGCTGCATGTTTAGGTAGTTCTTATTCCACTGGGACAAAACAACATAAAATTAGAGAGCTAGTTCAGCCTTTGAATCAGTAGGGAAAAAATCCTGTCTTTTAGCTGAGAGTCCACTTATATCAGAGTAAAAATCTAGGTTAGGACGACTTGTTTGAAGGCAAGTCCTTGTGCTGTGCTCCAGAAGGTTCACTTAGCAGTCTGTGGGCCTTCCTTACTTAGCTGGTTTGTTTTCCTGGCCTCCCTTTTTTAGCAAGGAGAAAATGGATACTCTTCACGCCCACCTTTATTTTTAAACTCTCATGGCTTTATTCCTGGAGGCCTCTGTTGGCCTATGGCCTGAAAGAGAGTCAGATAGGTGCTGCCCTGTCACATGCACCCAGGTCACACTGAATAAAAGACCTGCTCTACTCCTCTAAATAGAAGCAGACCCTTGTCAGGGGCGGGGCGGGGATGTGGGGGAGGGGAGTTGGCTGCCTCCTAGAGCCTCTTCTTCAAGGAAGGCCGCATCTGGAGCCAGGTAAATTCCTCACTGGAAGAAACGGGGACCTGTGCACCCTTCCTTCCTCCGTTCCCCACTCCGCCCACTTCTGAAGTTGATCCTGGGCTGCAGGGTGGCGACAGGGAGGAGGCCAAAGTGGGTGGGGGGTCCATGCGTGTCCCCACAGTCCTGGGCGCAGGATCGGGCTCACAGAATACACCATGTGTGGTGGGAAGGAGGAAGGTTTTTTAAGGTCACTGCTTCCTTCCCCACCCCTTTCCCCATTACCCTCCCCCCACCCCCAGCTTAGACTGAGGTGCTTTCTTGGGGCACAGGGACCAGGACCCTTTCTACTGACTCCGAGGGTCTGTATAGAGCTGGGGGGCGGGGGGCGCACTTCGAGCGGATGCAGTGTGTATTCATGCTTATAACATTTCTGGGCTCAACAAGGCAACTTAACTGTACAACCTCCGTGCCTTGACCAGCCAGGACGTCGCAGTGGCGGGGCGCGGTTCCTTGGTTAGTTCCCGCGCTGGGGCTGCGCCTCGGCTGTAGGGTTTGTGTGTGTGCCTGTGCGGGCGGAGGGCAGGTGTTCCGTGGGGCTCCCAGGAGTGCGGCGTTGGGGGATAGAGACGTGTGCGGAGTCGGGGGCGAGCGAGCGGAGGGAACTCCGGCGGCTGCGCGGGGCCGGCCCGCTGGGCGGGCGGCAGGAGCGGCGAGCGTGCGTGCGCGGCAGCGTCGGGGCGCCAGGAAGTCTCCGCGCGGCAGGGTGGAGTTGGCGCTGGAGGCCGCCCTGGTTACCGGTAGACGGCCACTGCCGCCTTGACCTCCCCCCAGGTGGAGTGGAGCCCGGGCCGTTAGCGGGAGGGGCAGCAGCGGTGAGGCCGGCGGGACCTCAGGACCCTCGCCGCTGCCACTGGAGGGGACACCAAGCCGGCGTCAGAGTGAGGTGTCCTAGGGATGGGGAGGGAAGCCTGCTAGGCCCCCAGACAGCCTTGCTGAACCTACTGTCAGACGAGAGCCCCAAGAACCAGTGGAGAGCATGTAATTTCACCCACATCTTTTTTTTTTTTTTTAAAGAGGCCACAGGGAAAGAGAGACTCGCTTTCCCAAATCACACAGCTATCAAATGGCAAAACAGGGACTGGACCTGGTCTTGCTTACCAAAGCCTCTATCCCTTGTGTGTGTGTGTGAGGTGAGGGTGGTGGTGGTGGTCGTGGGGTGCGCAGGGGGGTGGTAAGTCGCTTCAGTTGTATCCGACTCTGCGACACTATGGACTGTATCCTGCCAGGCTCCTCTGTCCAAGGGATTCTCCAGGCAAGAACACTGGAATGGGTTGCCATGCCCTCCAGGGGATCTTCCCGACCCAGGGATGGAACCCGCATCACTTTATGTACCCTGCATTGGCAGGCGAGTTCTTTATCACTGTTGCTGCTGTTGTTCAGTCGCTCAGACTCTTTGCAACCCCATGTATGCCAGGCTTCCCTGTCCTTCACCATCTCCCAGAGCTTGCTCAAACTCATGTCCATTGAATTGGTGATGCCATCAGACCATCTCATCCTCTGTTGTCCCCTTGTCCTCCTGCCTTCAGTCTTTTCCAGCATCAGATCCTCATGGAAATGAGTTACAATATAAACCTTTATTATTATGCTCTGTTAGGCTTTGGAGCAACCAATGGTGATATCACTTTGACATTCAGAACTGTTAATGTAATTTATGTGCTGGAAAAGCCCAGCCATTCTCTTCTCCCCGAGCTTGGAATCCTCATTCCTTCATTTATTAAACATTCTGAGCAGTTATTTGAGCCAGATAAGCTCTGCAGGAAACTGAAGGTGTAGAGATAAACAGGAACCGGCCCTCTGCATGGAGCAGAAAATTCCCTAGACACCAATAAGTGATGCAGGTGTAGGAAACATAGTGGGTGTTAGAGAAAGGAGCAGTGGTAATTTGAAAGCTCATAGTCAGTTCTGGCTGAGTGGAGGAAGACCCTGTGGAGGAGATGGTATCTGATCTGGACCTTTAAGAGTGGGTCATTTGGAAATGATCAGCAAATGCCAAGTAGAAATTTCATTATTAGCAACGTAACTCCAGGTGAAAGTGAGGAATAATGGTCTGGTTTGCTTAGAACATAGGGATGAATAAGGAGTCCAGGATTACAGACGGGGTGCGATGCAGACTCAACATGAGGATCCATGGAGGGGTTCCAGGCAAGGAATGACTGGGCAGTGGCTGAGGAAGATTCATCATACTGGGACGTGGAACCCTCAGCTGTAGGGAGAGGATGTTGGACCAAGGATCCTTGCAGCTCTGAGAGTTTGTGAAGTAGCCATTCTGGGAACAGGGAGATTTGTGGAACCATCTCAATGTGGCAGGGCTATGGATGAAATGTGCTGCTGGAGTGGGAAAGGGTCCAAATTGAATTGGGAGACTTTTGGACTTATATAAGGATAGGCTGTGATCATGTTTCAGACTGCCGATAGCGTCCTTGGGAGTAGTTTGTGAAAAAGTGCTGTTAGTATTCTTGTAGCACAGGTGGCTCCATGGACATGAGCAGCAGTTAATCAGCCAGTCCCTCTCTGTGCAGGGGCCTGTTATTTCTTTTGATGTAGCCCCAGGGACCTACAGGGAGCTATAAACAGGGCAGCTTGTTTTGGCAGTTGAAAAAGGAAATTTCTTGCATAAAGATTACAGACTTACTTTCTTGTCACTCTTTATTATAAACTAGTCAAACAATTCTGTGCAGATGAACTGTTAAAATGAACTGTTAAAATTTTTACCTTAAAGGTGACACACACAGCTTTCAGCAGAGGACTTAAAAATGTATCTTTAATTGGTTCTGAATTATTGTCTTTCAGAAGCACGACATGACATACTTGGGCTTGAATGAAATGGGTGGATGGCCATGAAAATAAAATTATTCAAGCAGACAGGTTTTAGACATTTCTCTAAGATATGAGTCTGGGAACCTTCTAAATGCATCTAGAATCTTCTCATCTTGACACCTCCCCTGCAGAAGAGCAGGGGTTCCCTAAGGCTCCACTTCCGATGACTCACTGGTTCCATGTATGAATGTTTAAAACCCTCCTATGTTGTTTTATGAAATACACATTCTGTATGCTTTTGCAGCCTCTTTATCTGATGGATATTTGAGGAGAGGGAAAAGATGAAATTTTGTTTTGTAGCAGTTCCTTTGGTCAATGATGTTAATCAGTGATGTAAGGAAGGAGCATGCAGTCTGGAAAACAAAGAGACTTGGGACTGAATTATAGTTCTGTCACTATCTGTGTGACTTTAGTTCTGATACTTAAATCATATGAGTCTCTTGTTTCCTCATCTGTAAAAAGGTGATGGTAATCATCAGGTCACAAATGTCACCCGATCTCAAAGGTCAGTTAGGGAGGAGATACAGCGCACATGGGGACAAGCAGTTTGGGATGAAGAGCCTGAACTAGGCGTCGGCTACTCTAAGTCCAGATGTGGGTTCTGCCCTTTCCCACTGTGTGACTTTGTATGAGTCCCTGAACTGTGGTAAATGTCAGGTTCCTCATCTTTAAAACGGGGGAAATAATTATATCTACTTTGTGGGGTTGGTTTGAGGATTGCACAGTTACTGGGAAATAGAATGAGATGAACACTGGAGATCAAAGAGAACTTGGAAGGCCTCTTTTCCCTACCACCATCTTCCCCACCTCCCATGGAAATCTTCTTTTTATTGACTGTGACTGTATTTAAGGATCTTCAGTGACAGGGACTGCTATCTGTACAAGGTCCTCCATTTCATTGTTAGATCACCTTCAATGTAAGAAGAATTTTCCTCATATACAGCTAAAAGCTGTCTCAGTATAATTTCCACATATTGATCCTCTTCTCTGTGGGAAAAAATACAGTGAATTTTCTTTTTCTGTTAAAGATTTTTATTTTGAGCTAACTGTAGATTCACATGCAGTTGTAAGAAATAATGCAGAGAGATCCCTTGTACCATTGCCTGCTTTTTCCCAGTGGCAACTTCTTGCAAAACCACACTGCAGTATCACAAACAGGTTATTGACATGGACCACGTGGAGAGGCAGAGTATTCCACCACTTCTAACATCTCTCATATGTTGCCTTTCTATAGCCACACCCACTTCCTTTTTACCACTTCATTAACCCCTGGCAACCACTATTCATTCTCTATTTTTGTGATTTGGTCATGTCAAGGATGTTGTATATAGATGGAATTATATATATAATGTTGTGTCTGGCTTTTTTCACTCAGCACAGTTCTCTGGAGATTCATCCTGGTTATGCTGTTGCATTCGTCAGCAGTTTGTTCCTTTTTATTTCTTAGTAATGTTCCATGCTGTGGATGTGCCACAAATTGTTTATTGTTCACCCATGGAAGATCATCTGGGATGTACCAGTTTGGGGCTATTATGCTATAATAGGTTTTTGTATAGGTTTTATACAGGTTTTTGAGTCAATATAAGTCTCATGTTTTCAATCTCTGGAATAAATATGTAGGAGTGCAAGTGCTGGATCATATGGTAGTTATAAGGGCTTCCTAAGAATCTGCCTGCAATGCAGGAAACATGGGTCCCATCCCTGGGTGGGGAAGATCCCCTGGGGGAGGACTTGGCAACCCACTCTAGTATTCTTACCTGGAGAATCCCATGGACAGAGGAGCCTGGCAGGCTACAGTCCATGGGGTTGCAAAGAATCGGACATGACTGAAGCAACTTATGCAAGCACACATGGTAGTTATGAGTTACATTTTTAAAGGGATTTCTAGACTGCTTTGAGTGACTGCAAAATTTTATATTTTCACCAGCACTGCGTGAATGATTCAGTAACTCTACATCCCTGCCAGAATTTTCTCTGGTCACAGTTTTTTTATTTTAGCTATTGTGATAGGTAAGTAGTGCTATCGTGGTTTTAATCCAAATTTCCCTAATTGCTAATGATGTAACATGGCTTGCTTGACATCTGTGTCTCTTCTTTGACAAAATGTGTCATTGTGTCTTTTGCTCAGATTCTAACTGTAGTCTTTTCAATTGTTAAGTTTTGAGTGTTCTTTTTATGTTCTTGATATTGGTCCTTTCTTGGATATGTGGTTTTCAAAAATATTCTTCTGCTCCATAGCTTATCTTTTTTGTCATTTTAGCAGGATCTTTTGTGTTGCAAAAGTTTGACATTTTGAGGACATCAAATTTGTCAGTTTTCCCTTTTATGGATAGTACTTTTGGTATCAGTTTCCCAGGTAGAGCAGTGCTAAAGAATCCACCTGCCAATGCAGGAGATACAAGAGACTCTGACTCGGTCTCTGGGTCGAGAAGATTCCCTGGAGAAGGAAGTGGCAACCCTCTCCAGTGTTCCTGCCTGGGAAATCCCATGGACAGAGGAGCGTGACGGGCTGCAGTCCATGGAGTCGCAAAGAGTTGGACATGACTGAGCACACATATGCACACTTCTGGTATCAAGTCTAAGAAATCTTTGTTTACCCTGGAGCCTGAGGATTTCCTCCTATCTGTTTTTCTTCTTTATGTTTTATAGTTTTATATTTTGCATATAAGTCCCAAAGTGACAGAAGTCATGGAGAAGACCTGAAGCAAGAAATCATATCTCTCACACGTAAGCCAGTTATTTTTTTCCCTCCATGTTTTATAATTCAAGGATTTCAGTGAGTATTTTTCAGAAATTGGCATTTGCTACTATCATTTTAGCTGTAAAATGGGATAATAACATAATAAACTCAAATCATGGTAGATTTTTTAAAAAATTAATTAGGGTTAATTGAGATAGTGCACTTGAAAAAAAAACATGTTATACTACAAAGTACTTTCTGTTCAAATGGTGGTTATTATTGTAAGCTTGGCTAGGTCTCTGAATGCTAACAGGCAGCTGTGTGTGCTTGCTGCTTCCTATTCATGGGAAATGTGTTTGTTTATATCATAGTGTAGTATCTATTTTTCCTTTTAGTGCCCATGTGGCCAAATTTTGAACTGCCATTTTAATAAGACTCAAACATATTTGAGAGGGTGGTTAGACTTAACGGTTTCCATAAAGTTGTTTTAATAGTTGTTTTTCAACAGATGGACAGCTTGCATTTGGCCTCCTTTCTGTGACAGGGTGATGATTGAACTTTTCAACAGATGGCATACAAATACTTGAGAAAACACCCTCCCAATATTAATTGTTGTAAAAAAAGACTTTTAGCGTGCCAGGGAAATAATAGTCTGTATTCCCAAGTCCTTTGCCTATGCTATTATAATTATAATTTAGATGATTTGGAAGTTCCCCTTTCTGGCACTGGGGTTTATTTTGTAAATGAGTATCTACATTAGAGTGAGAGATGCCGAGGAATACTCTGTTGTCAATTAGATGTTCAACATGGATATAGCATAAAATCCCTTTTTGATTATCAGTGAATGTACATAACTTCCTTTTACTGAGTCATTCTGCTTCAGTGCTATACATAGGAAATGTAATGTTCCATAAAAATCACCCATCAGAGACTTATATGTTCTTTCTTAAAAATACTCTCTTCAAAGGAAAAAAATCACCAAACTGAGAATTTTCAGACATACACATTAATATGATGAACTTCCCAAACTTCAAAATTGTCTCCTTTCTGCCTCAACTACTTTGCACTTGTTTTGGATTCAAAAATGAAGAATTAGACAGTAAGCAGGGCAGTTGAGGAGTGGTGGAAATCTGGAGGGTGTTTGTGGTTGTCACAGTAACAAGGAGCATTTACTGATATTTAGTGGGTATGTTGCTGAACCTGGGTTTGGGTCCTCTTGCTTGACATGCAGCAAAGTCAATCTCCTGAGACTGGGTTGTGGTGAAGGAAAGTATAGTATTCATTGCATGGTGCCAGGCAAGAAGAATGGGCAGTTCATGCTGAAAAGATCTGAACTCCCCAGTGGCTTTCAGAGAAGGGTGTTTAAAGGCAAGGTGAGGGAGGGACCACAGGCTGTGTGATCAGCTTATGCTCAGTTCTTATATTGGATAGTATCCAATGTGAAGTTTCAAAGATGATTAATCTTGTGATTTCAACCATTTGGGGGTCTATATGCTTGAGGTCAGTAGTTTTCACCTGTAAAAACAATTTAGGAATGTGAGATCTTTATCTTTCAGAGAACTAGGAGTTTGGTGACTCTACCATGTGGCTGGTTTATAGTCTAAATTGTTACCAGTTTCCCCACTCAACAGCTATTCCTTTTTTCTACCTTTTCACATTTCCTAATCATTAACTCTTCTTTTAAATTCATTAACTCCTTTTTTGAATAGAAATTATAACCAAAAAATATTTGTGGGGAATATCCCAAAGATTAGCTGTTTAATTGAGACAGTTGAGACATATATATTACTTGTTATGTGCCAACTACTTCTTTACTTATTTTAAATTTAGTTTTAGTTGGAGAATAGTTGCCTTACAGAGTTGTGTTGGTTTATGCCGTGAACAGTGAAAGTGAAGTCACTCAGTCGTGTCTGACTCTTTGCGACCCCATAGACTGAGGAGCCTATAGGCTACAGGCTCCTCTGACCATGGGATTTTCCAGGCAAGAACACTGGAGTGGGTTGTCATTTCCTTCTCCAGGAGATCTTCCCGACCCAGGAATTGAAGCTGGGTCTCCCGCATTGTAGGCAGACACTTTACCATCTGAGCCATGAGGGAAGTGCTCGGTTTATGCCATACACCTAATCATTAACCCTTGAGTCAGCCTCTTGAGACTCAGGGGAGGTCTGGGAGACTCAGATAAAGCAAAAGACTTTTACTTCAAAGGACAGTGACACGGGGAATTGTATATGGTTTCAGGCGGACGCAAGTGTGCCTAAGTCTGCACAGCACAGTTCAGCACAAGGAAGAAAGGTCCTGTGTCTTACAGTATGCCTGGATATCAGACTGGACACTCTTCTGAGCCTGGAACTTGTGTCTGCTTAAAACACAGAGTAAGTTTTGCAATTAAAGGTTTTTGCTTTTTTTTTTTTTTTGCACAGAATGTTAGTGTCTACAAACCTCTTCTTTTTGATTTTACTATGTTGCTATATGAAAGGCTGAAAGACTCTGATCTTCTACTTCTAAACCCTGATGTATTTTATTATAAGTGCTTTATTATATTTTTGGGTATTCATGAACTCAGCATTTACACAGTAAAACAAGTATTATTACAAATTTACTTCCCCTTTCTATTCCAAATAGGGTATCATATTAATTTTTGAAATCTTGTATATAGGTAAATTACATTATCCACGAATTTCTGGATTTAAAGAGAGAATTATGAAATGCTTATTATAACAAAGGAGCCCTGGGGTTAATCAGTATGAGAAGCACTGCTGTAGAAAATTAAGCAATAGCAGACAGATTCTTTCTCCACTTGCCTGTATGTGTGCACATAATTCTGTGTTGGAATCATTCAAAGGACAGTGGTGTGAGTCTAAATATTTAATAAGGGATGCAGTCCCAATAAAGTCTGTATTGTTATGTTTCTATAGAAGCCTTGAACTGATTTTCTTTTGGCAAGTCACATCAGCTAGATCTTGGTGTCTGTCATTGCAGATGGCATTTAATGATTGCTTTAGTTTGAGCTATCCTGGCAATCCTCGGCCAGGGGATTTGATTGAAGTGTTTCGTCCTTGTTATCAACATTGGGCACTGTACTTGGGTGATGGGTATGTTATCAACATAGCACCTCTAGGTAAGTTTTGCTTTCTGAAGTTCCTGGGAGTTTTTTAGCTTTCTTGCTACAAGAAGTAATCATGAACAAAATTATAAAACAAACCAGAAATATAATGTAGAAACTAGGTAAATCCAGCTGATCTAGGATTTTGGAAGGATATTCTAAGACATCCTGGGGTGTGAAGTCAAGTAGGCCTTAGGAAGCATTACTACGAAAAAAGCTAGTGGAGGTGATAGAATTCCAGCTGAGCTTTCTCAAATCCTAAAAGATGATGCTGTGAAAGTGCTGCACTCAGTATGTGGGCAAATTTGGAAAGCTCAGCAATGGTCGCAGGACTGGAATTCCAATCCCAAAGAAGGGCAATGCCCAAGAGTGTTCAAACTACCATACAATTCACTAATTTCACATGCTAGCAAGATTATGCTCAAAATCCTTCAAGCTAGGCTTCAGCAGTAAGTGAACCTAGAACTTCCAGATGTACAGATGCCAGCATCCATTGGATCATAGAGAAAGCAAGGGAATTCCAGAAAAACATCTACTTCTGCTTCACTGACTACACTAGAGCCTTTGACTGTGTGGACCACAACAAACTGTGGAAAATTCTTAAAGAAATGTTAATACTAGACCACCTTACATGTCTCCTGAGAAGCCTGTATGCTGTATTAAGTCAAGAAGCAGTAGTCCGAACTGGACATGGAACAATGGACTGGTTCAGAATTGGGAAAGGAGTACATCAAGGTTGTATATTGTCACCCTGCTTATTTAACTTATATGCAGAGTACATCATATGAAATGCTGGAAGATAGTGAAGGACAGGGAAGGCTGGTATGCTATAGTCGATGGGGTCCCAAAAAGTTGGACACGAGTTAGCGACTGGACAAGAATGAACAATTCTAAGGCTAAAGTGGCATTGAAGAAATCACAAAAGCCAAGTAACATTAGGATTTTAAGCTTATGGATTAAAAAAAAAAAAACACAAAAAGTAAATGAACAACAGACTGGTTCCAAATAGGAAAAGGAGTATGTAAAGGCTGTGTATCGTCACCCTGTTTATATGCAGAGTACATCATGAGAAATGCTGGGCTGGAGGAAGCACAAGCTGGAATCAAGATTGCCAGGAGAAATGTCAATAACCTCAGATATGCAGATGATACCACCCTTATGGCAGAAAGTGAAGAAGAACTAAAGAGCCTCTTGATGAAAGTGAAAGAGGAAAGTGAAAAAGTTGGCCTAAAGCTCAGCATTCAGAAAACTAAGATCATGGCATCCGGTGTCATCACTTCATGGCAAATAGATGTGGAAACAGTGGCTGACTTTATTTTTTTGGGCTCCAAAATCACTGCAGATGGTGATTGCAGCCATGAAATTAAAAATGCTTACTCCTTGGAAGGAAAGTTATGACCAACCTAGACAGCATATTGAAAAGCAGAGACATTACTTTGTCAACAAAGGTCTGTCTAGTCAAGGCTATGGTTTTTCCAGTAGTCATGTATGGATGTGAGAGTTGGACTATAAAGAAAGCTGAGCGCCGAAGAATTGATGCTTTTGAACTGTGGTGTTGGAGAAGACTCTTGAGAGTCCCTTGGACTGCAAGGAGATCCAACCAGTCCATCCTAAAGGAGATCAGTCTTGGGTGTTCATTGGAAGGACTGATGTTGAAGCTGAAACTCCAGTACTTTGGCCACCTGATGCAAAGAACTGACTCATTTGAAAAGACCCTGATGCTGGGGAAGATTGAAGGCAGGAGGAGAAGGTGACAACAGAGGATGAGATAGTTGGATGGCATCATTGACTTGATGGACATGTGTTTGGGTTAACTCCAGGAGTTGGTGATGGACAGGGAGGCCTGGTGTGCTGCAGTTCATGGGGTTGCAAAGAGTTGGACATGACTGAGCGACTGAACTGAACTGAACTGAACTGAATTAACTGGGGAAGATATTTGCCACAAATGTGACAAGAGTCAGTGTCTTTATATATAATACAAGTAGATTATTTCAATCACTTAACATCTATTTATAGATTTTTCTTGTTATATGCCAAATATTATTCAAATGCTAGGGATACATAAGCCAATCCCTACATTCTAGTGGACAGAGAGAGAGAGAGACAGAGAGAGAGGAGACAGAGAGCCTGAGAGAGGGAGTATGAACAGAATACAGAAAGCAATGTTAGATTAGAGATAAGTGATATGGAGAAAATAAATCATAGAAGCAGGATAGGAAGTTCTGGGGAGTTGTAGTTGCTACAGTTTGAAATTAGCTGGTCGGGAAAATCTCATGAGAAAGGAACATTTGAGAAAACTTGAAAGAGGTGAGGAAACCCAGCACATGATATTTGGGGCAAGAGTTTCTTCCTCCGAGGGAACAGTGAATACTCAAATCCCAACAAACAAATGGATAAAAGATTGTGAACAGTTTGTAGAAGATGAAAGTCTCCAAGACCCATTTTTAAAGCATTCAGCTTTTAAGTCATCTAGGAATTATAAAATGATAGATTTTATGCCTCTCACATTAGCAGAATTTTAAAAAATGAAAATCAGTGTTGATAAAAGTATAATGAAATGAACACAGGATATTGTTGATAGAAATACAAGTTGATAAAATCATTCCCCAAAACAATTTAGCAAGATGTGTCAAGAGTCTTGAGCTTCCCTGGTGGCTGGGTGGTAAAGAATCTGCCTACAACGCAGGAACTGCAGGAGACATGGGTTTGATCCCTGGGTCGGGAATATCCCATGGAGGAGAGCATGGCCACCCACTCCAGTCTTCTTGCCTGGAGAACTCCATGGACAGAGGAGCCTGGTGGGCTACAGTCCATGGGATCACAAAGAGCTGGACATGACTGAAGTGACTTGGCATGCATGCACGTTAAGAGTCTTAAAAGAGTTTCCATGCTCTGATCCTGTAATTCTACCTCTATGAATCTATTCTTGGGAAATATTTTTAGAGAACTTATTTAGGATTTGTGTATTAGAGTGTTCACTGCTATCTCATTTATAATGGTTTAAAAAAAGGACAATGGGAAAAAAGTAACTATTGATTTTTTATGGTGGGTAAAAAAAGTTAGACAATGGATTAATAAGATTAAAAAGATAATGGTTAAATGAATTATGATTTAGCCTCAGATATTAGGATTTTGTGTTTGGTAGAACTTTTTAGTTGCAAGTAATAAATCAAATTAGTTTAGAAAAAAAGGCAAATTCATTGCTTTACTGAAGTAAACTACAGGAAGGGAAGAGATGAGGCTGGTCTCAGGGATACCTGGATCTAGAAGTTTAAACACTATCAAAACTCTTTGTCCCACATCTGCATTCTTTTTGTATATATTTTATTTATTTTCCCAGGCTATGTCTAAGAAGCTGAACTGATGACCCTAGGCATCCTTAGGCTCACATCCTTGTAGGCTGGTGACCCACAGGAGAGAGATACTCTTTGTCTGCTAAAGTTAGAAAAATCATGGAGAATGACTCTTGATTGTCTGGTGTGGGTCCCCTGTCCATTACGGAACCATCACTATGTCCAGGAATGGGACAGTATGACTGGCTTAGACAGAGTCTTTTCTAGAAAGAAAGAAGTAGTGGTAGGATGAAGTGCTAAGCAGACTAAAACAGTGGCCACTTTAACAGCTGAAAGTAATTTCTAGATATCTTTAATTGCATGAAAGATGATCTGGTATGATAACTATTGGCAAATTACAGATTAAAAATGCAATGTGTAATATGGTATCGAGTTTGCAAAGAAATCATATATATACACATATGTGTTAATGTAAACACATACATGTATATTTGCAAGTGATAAAGACAGTGTAAATACATTAATAATGATAGTTATTTCTGGCAGGATAGCAGGTAATTTATATTTAGTGTTTATGCTGTATTTTTCTGTATTTTCTACATGTTTAGAAATGAGTACAAGCTATTAAGAAAAATGTATGCAAATAACAAAGAGCCTAGAATATTTTTTCCCTCAAGATACCTTTAAAAAGAAGTGTTTACAGGTTGAAGTTTTACTATCTTGAGAGCTTCTGAGAACTTTTAATGAA
Source organism: Bos indicus (assembly GCF_029378745.1). Classification (NCBI taxonomy): domain Eukaryota; kingdom Metazoa; phylum Chordata; class Mammalia; order Artiodactyla; family Bovidae; genus Bos; species Bos indicus. The sequence goes on along the minus strand of NC_091760.1, from coordinate 74,802,536 downwards.
GTGATTTTTGCGAGATTTTGAGCTATTTGCCACTTGTTCTGGAATACTGGAAATGGAAATGGCAAATAAAATGGCATTTACGATACAGAGCTATTCATTCTGTAGAGTCTAGTGATTAATACTAAGGAATTCTTTATATTATCTCTGCAGCTTTCACATTTAGAAAACAATATGAGGCTTTTGTGCTGTTTCCTTTTTTTCACATCTTAAGCTCCATACTGATATGGTTCAAGCACTGAGCTTTGACTGAAATTAAATTCCTGTTTCTGTTAACTACTTGTGTGATGTTCCGCAAGCCAGTTTCTCTCTCCACGCTTTGATTTTGTCATCAATAAATTGATTGCTTCAAACTAGTTGATGAGTAATTCTAACTAGGATATACGTGTTCTATGAACTTGTACTGTGTAAGAATTTGGAATATGTAAGGTATTGAAAATGCTACTCCAATGAAAAGGAGTTCAAAGGAGTGAAAAAAAAGAGGAGTAGGAAAAAAAGTTTGCTTTTAGTCATTACTGAAAGGAAAAGTGTCTAAACACTGGTTATATAGCAGCCTTTCATCTCATGGTTTACTTCAACAATGGCCAAGCATAGCAATCTTGGGCAGATAGAGAGGGCCTAGGGCCTGGCTTTAAAGCTGAACACTAAGGAATCACTTTTCCAATCTCAGATAACAACCATGGCCAGTCAGGATACAGAGATTTGGGGCTGTTTAGGCAAATGCTTGGGAGAAGGCAGTGGCAACCCACTCCAGTACTCTTGCCAGGAAAATCCCATGGACGGAGGAGCCTGGTAGGCTGTAGTCCATGGGGTCGCTAGGAGTCAGACACGACTGAGCGACTTCACTTTCACTTTTCACTTTCCTGCATTGAAGAAGGAAATGGCAACCCACTCCAGTGTTCTTGCCTGGAGAATCCCAGGGACGGGGGAGCCTGGTGGGCTGCCGTCTATGGAGTCGCACAGAGTTGGACACGACTGAAGCGACTTAGCAGCAGGCAAATGCTTACCAATAGAGGCAGTAAGATGGAGTGGTGGGGCACAGGGCGTTGTGACAGGTGGGTGGAGCACAGCAAAGGACCACATAGAGTGGATAGTGCCTACTGCATTAGGCTTAGTTTTAGGACTTAGTTTCTTGGCTAAAGGAACTAGCAAAACAAAGACAGGGCCCCAGCTGATCCCAACTGACCCTGTCAAATGCTTAGGGTCCCCAGCAGATTTCAAAGTAAAGCCTGATTAAAAGAATAAGTGTAAAAGCAGAGAGGTAGCTGTAAGAAGTGCAGCTTAGTTGTAAGAGGAGAGCATCAATCTTAACACTCTGCTGCTAAGCCCAAGCATACTAATTTAGAAAGGTTCTGGTGCCAAAAAACAGGGCTTTATAGAAAAAGGGGGCAGTGATCTTCTCTGTACTATGTTAGAAACATATGCCAAGATCCCTAATAATAATACTAATTGATAGAGAACTTACACCTCAAGAATGAGTAGATTTTTCACACCCAGTTTGTTCTATATGTTGTTGTTTAGTCGCTCAGTCGTGTCCGACTCTTTTGCAACCCCATGGACTGTAGCCCACCAGGCTCCTCTGTCCATGGCATTTCCCAGGCAAGAATACTGGAGTGGGTTGCCATGGCCTGCTCCAGGGGATCTTCCCAACCCAGGGATCGAGCCCTCATCTCTTATGTCTCCTGCATTGACAGGCAGATTCTTTACTGCTGAGCCACCAGGGAAGCCCAATGGGGAGATAGAAATTTTCAAAAAGTTTTCTTATATTCTCAGTCTTAAGAGTATTGAATAAGTGTTATTGGTAAATTAGAGAATGAGTGTTGATGGTTAGTAAGATTAAGTGGTTTCTGGTTTGAGGATAAGTTAGGATGGCATTGGAGTTCACTGGGCTGGATTGTTGTGTTTTGCTAACCAGAATTCTCCTTATAGAGGATGGCATCTCCCCATCGTTTACAAGTGCCAAGTCTCTATTCAGCAGAAAGGCCCTGGTGAAGATGCAGCTTTTGAAGGATGTTGTTGGAAAAGACACATACAGAATAAACAATAAATATGATGATACATACCCCCCTCTCCCTGTTGAAGAAGTTATCCAACGGTCAGAGTTTGTTATTGGGCAAGAGGTGGAATATGACATACTTGTCAACAACTGTGAGCATTTTGTGACTTTGCTTCGATACGGAGAAGGAGTTTCAGAGCAGGTGAGTTTTCTTTAGGAGAAATAAAAATTTCTTACATTGGGAAGATAATAACTACCCAGTCTTGATCAAGTTTTCAGACCTCAAACAAATGGAAAAGAACAAGAATATATGAGAACACTGAAGGACAAAGAAGGGAATTGAATTACCCAAGGTCACTCAGAAAGTTCATGACCAAACAGATGAGAACATTTTGTGTCATGAATCTGGGGCTAGAAGGGACTTGAAGCAGAGTCAAGACCATGTCTTTCTGTCTGTCTTAATGCCCCCGTCCTTCAGTATTTTTTTTTTTCATTACCGTACCATACAGCAGTTAAATCAGTAACTATATATATTGAAAAGAATGTTGACTTTTTTGAGTGGGAGTTCCTTTTGCCAAAAACATAGATGGTAGTACTGAGATGCTTTTCCATTAACTGAAAGAGGCTAACTGATACCATGGATTTGTGGATGTCTTCAATTTCCTTGCAACACTAATTTCAAAGAAATGTTGTGCTTTTAAGTGGATCCAACGCTAAAGCATCTGCCTACAATGAGGGAGACCCAGGTTCAATCCCTGGGTTGGGAAGATCTCCTGGAGAAGGAAATGGCAACCCACTCCAGTATTCTTGCCTGGAAAATCCCATGGACAGAGGAGCCTAGTAGGTTACAGTCCATGGGGTCGCAAAGAGTTAGACACGACTGAGTGACTTCACTTTCACTTTTGATTCATTGAGCTTTTGGATGATTTTTTAGTGGATTAATTGACTTTATTTTTAAAGTAGCTTATAGTTTTGGTATTTACCACCACTGTTCAGTAGTGTAGCAGATTCCTCACTGAAAGCGAGCTTGATTCAGTTGCCCTTTCCCTACTTACCTTCCCAGCAATTCAGTTGCATCATTGATGTTTTAACCCAAAGATTTATTAAAATTAATATATAAAGGCTCCTAGTATCTTGAAATGGTGGATCTGTTGTATAAATGTCTATTCTAAGGATTGAAATTATAACTCTGCTCATGAAAGCTTGGAAGAATGGAAAATAGAACATAATGAAAGGATACATTTGTTTTTATTAAGAAATAATTTAATTGGAAATTCATTTTTACTAGGAAATACATTACTATAATGAACTATACACATGTAGCAATAAATTGTTTCTGAGCCAAAACATAGAAGATAACAGACATAAATATCTGCTCATTTTTGCATTGAAAAGTAGTGTATAGCTAGGAAATAAAGTTGTTAATGATAAAGTTATCAACAGTACTCAATCAGCAATTTTTAAAAATGTGGCTAAATCAAAAGATATTACAGGTCTCTTTTTGCTCAGACTCGTACTTGTAGTCTATCTTCTTTTCACCTTTCATACCCAAATAAGACCCATGAAAAAGTAACTATTTTTCAAGAACTAGAAGAACTCTTCTCTAGCAGCTTCTGATGGGTGTAGTAACAGCCTTAAAGACACATCTGAGCTTTGGAATTCTGCTGATCTGAGCTAGAACCCCATCTTCACCACTTCTAACCTGGATAACTTTGGACATGTTTATCAGTTTCCTAATCTGTCAAACAAAGTTGTTTCATAGATTGTAAGAGATTTTTAAAGTCTCTTAGCATGTTCTATTAGCAGCAGCAGCAGCATGTTCTATTAAATATTATTCATCCCAATAAAAGGTATACTTCCATCGATATTACTTTTTATTTTAGCAATTTTATAGGTCTTTGTTGATACGCTTTAGTAATATTCTGTTGATCTAACAGAAACTGCAGCATTTGAATTATTTGTTATTACTATCAATAATAGTACTAATAATAGCTAATGTTAGATTTGTTTCTGGGGTCCCTTTAAGGCTCAAGGATCTTGAGCATAGAACAGTTTCCTTGGGAAATGGCTGTGTATTTCCAGTTCAGTTCAGTTCAGTTCAGTCGTTCAGTCGTGTCTGACTCTTTGCGACCCCATGAACTGCAGCACGCTAGGCCTCCCTGTCGATCACCAACTCCCGGAGTTCACCCAAACCCATGTCCATCGAGTCGGTGATACCATCCAACCATCTCATCTTCTGTCGTCCCCTTCTCCTCCTGCCCTCAATCTTTCCCAGCATCAGGATCTTTTCAAATGAGTCAGTTCTTCCCATCAGGTGGCGAAAGTATTGGAGTTTCAGCTTCAACATCAGTCCTTCCAAAGAACACCCAGGACTGATCTCCTTTAGGATGGACTGGTTGGATCTCTTTGCAGTCCAAGGGACTCTCAAGAGTCTTCTCCAACACCACAGTTCAAAAGCATCAATTCTTCATTGCTCAGCCCTTTTTATAGTCCAACTCTCACATCCATATGTGACTACTGGAAAAACCATAGCCTTGACTAGACGGACCTTTGTTGGCAAAGTAATGTCTCTGCTTTTTAGTATGCTGTCTAGGTTGGTCATAACTTTCCTTCCAAGGAGTAAGAGTCTTTTAATTTCATGGCTGCAATTACCATCTGCAGTGATTTTTTTTTTTTTTTTTTTTAGAGTACGTGAAGTTGAACGTTTATTGGGAAAGTTGAATTTCTTGTATACTGAAAATATTTTTAAACCATACATATTCATAAGCATAATACAAACACCACCTACAATGCAAACACATTTTAATAAGGTTCTACTATGAATATTAATTCTAGCCAAAAGAAAATCAGGTAAACCAGTTCTCCGTATCTTTTATCTGCTTTGATGATGTAATCCAACAATTTAACATATAAACAAAGTAAGCTTTGGCACAACCCTACTTACTTCACTATGGGAACTAGGATACATACTACCGCAGATTACAAACCCAATCCCTTCATAATCAATTTAAAATTGTTACAAGAAGCAAACCTTAATGACATGTAAACATTTTTAGGGTTTCAGTTGGCAATTATGTCTTAAATGCTTAGAAAAACACACCACCATTTCTCATTATTGTTCTCTCTTTAGCTCATCTCTTCCATGAATATGGAAGAGCTTCAAACTGTCTCGACTTTAAAGTGCTAATGATGATCTCAGTTACCTTATCTCTGTCACAGGGTGTTCTTTTGTATGAAGAAAAATTTGAAAATGATAAAAGCTAAGATGCCTTCTAACTTCATAAACAAACCTATAATCTAATGATACGTCAAAAAGTCACTCCACACATACCAACTTTTTTCCTGTGAACACATAAATATATTTTTATAGAAAAACAAGTCTACAGGAAATAAATCTACTGTTCAATGAGCAGTATGGTTTGCACATGCCATCCAAAATTATTAATCAGAAGGAAATTAAGCAGGGTCTTTGCTATACAAAAGTGTCTTTCACTAATTTTGCATGTATTTATAAGAAAATGTGAATTTGGTGGATTTATTGTTGGTAAAAAGGCATCTGATATTTTAGATGTATCCATCTGCAGTGATTTTGGAGCCCCCCCCCCCACAATAAAGTCTCTCACTGTTTCCACTGTTTCCCTATCTATTTCCCAGTTAAACAAAAAACGGTAAATGATAAAAAGATTAGAAAGGTGGAAGGATTGTGGGCCCTATCCTTTTCTTCTTTGTACTTTTCTGTATTTTTTAAAAAAATTAATGGACTTTGCTTTTTAGAGTTTCAAGTTCACAGCAACACTGAGCTGGAAGTATATACAGAATTCCCACATATTCTGTACCCTCCACCCCGACACACACACACATATCCTTCCCCACTGTTAGCATCCCATAGCACTGTGGATTATTTGTTATATAAGATGAGCCAACATTGATACATCATTATCAACCAGAGTTCATACTGAAGGAAACCAGAGCATACCACCCCAAATATGTTACTTTGGCATAAGGATTATTTTGAGCAATGGAGAAGCAATTGAGTAGGAGCAGAAGGAAATAAAGCTCGCTGCCCTCCCCCTATTTTTCTAAAAGTAGGACAGAAACTTTCAAAGGTATCCTGCCTCCCCACTCTACCAGGAAGGACAAAAGGTAATCACCCGGGACAACCCATGTTTAATGTAAGACCCTTAGCAGCCTGGAGAGGGCACTAGAGGAATCTACTTAACAAACTACTCACAGGCTTCTGTATACCATTAGTTTCCTACCTTCCCACAGGTTGTCGCCCTTGGAAGAGGAACCACTTTTCCTTCACTTCTCTACAAATTTATTTTTCTTTGGTGAAGATGCTCTATAAGTCTGAATTCTAAGCCACGTCTTTGAGTTACTTCTTCCCTGAATTTCTACCATGAGTGTATGAGACGTGCATGTTAATCAACTGCTGTTCATTTTCCTCTTGTTAATTTGTCTTTTATTACAGAGCCTCAGCTGAGAACTTAAGATGGGTAAAGAAAAGAATTTTCCTCTCCTCGAATAGTTAATGTTAGGGTTCACTCTGCGTTGTACCTTCTGTGGGTTTTGACAAATATATAATACATGTATCCATCATTACAATATCATACAGGATAGTTTCCCAGCCCTGAAAATCTCTATACTCTGCCTGTCATTCATTCCTCACTCTCCATAAACCTCTGATAATCACTAATTTTTTTTTTTACTGCCGTGTGTTTTATCTTTCCCAGAATGTCATATAGTTGAAATCATACAAAGCAAAATGCACTTAAAATTCTTCCATGTCTTTTCATTAGATGGTTTGATTGCTCATTTCTGTTTATCACTGAATAATATTCCATTTTCTGGATGCATTACAGTGTATTTATCCACTAACCTACTGAAGGATATCTTGATTGCTTCCAAGTTGTGGTGATTATGAATAAAGTTGCTAGAAACATTTGTGTGCAGCTTTTTTGTGGATGTAAATTTTTGACTCATTTGGATAAACACCAAGAATTATGATCACCAGATCATATGGTAAGAGTATGTTTAGTTTTGTTAAAAGAAAAAACAACTGCCAAGCTAGCTTCCAAAGTGGCTGTACTATTTTGAATTCCCGGTAATGAATGAGAGTTCCTGTTGCTCCACATCTTCTTTAGCATTTGGCGTTGTCCGTGTTTTGGAGGTCAGCCATTCTGATAGGTACATAGTGATATCACCATTGTTTTAACTTGCAATTCCTTAAATATGTATGATGTTGACCATCTTTTCATATATTATTTGCTATCTGCATATCATATTTGGTGATGTGTCTCAAACTCTTTTGCCCATTTTTAATTGGGTTGCTTACTTGTTTTCATATTTTGAAGAGTTCTTAGCATATTTTGGAAAACAGTCCTTCATCAAATACGACTTTTGCAAATGTTTTCTTCCAGCCTGTGGCTTGTCTTTATTTTTATAAATTCCTAAAATCAACATTTCTCACTGTGAGTCTAAACAAGTTACTAAGTACACCTGTCTTTGTGCACTATGGCAGCACCCTTGAGTGTGCCTGTGCGAGCTGACACGCAGTACACCTGACTGTGCTTCATTGCAGCACTGTAGCCTTAGAGTCTTGGGGGAAGAGAGATTTTTGATAACCACTGTAGTTGTCTGTGACCCAGCTTCACTGATACCCGGACCCAGCTGCTTCAGCTGTAGCTAACATTTCACTGGGCATGTATAGATCCTCAGAATCATGCCTGCCCCCCATCCCACACACACACCTGAAAGCCCTGTATAGGACAAAGTGTGTAGGATAGGATTTGGTGATCTGATAATTCTAAATGAGTCACAAAAAGTTCTTGTTCATGCTGGCTCACCATAGACATCCTGGGATTTTTTTAATCTTGCAGATCGATCCTGTTACACATAACTCTAAGGGATTGTCCAAATTATGTGGGATTTTTCCATTTAGAATGCAACTTGAAATAAATAAATGTTTGGAATTTGGGGAACTGCACACTGGAAGTGGTTTATTATAATTTTATCTTGCCTGTGCAGTCTCAGGGAATTTTGATTTAGGACTGAGTTGTCTGTCCTCTCCCCAGGTCTCTTAGATGTAGAGATTTCTCTCACGTGTTCTGTTTCTAGTGGCTGAAAGACATCCAGTGAGTTAGGACTGCATCTAGCTGTCCCCCTCCCCCCAGGATCCTGCAGGTTTTCCCAGGGCTGTCCCCTGCTGCCATTGGACACCTCTGTTTACAGACACCAATTACACCTTCCAGTTTTTTCACTGCCTGCCACTTTTCCTGTGTCAGACTCCTTGGGATCTCAGCATCTGCCTGGAATTGCATGAGGTTTGGGCTTGGTTTGTAATCCTTGATCCCTGTCTGATTATTGATTCTGCCCCCTTTTGGAATTCTGCCAGGTATCTTGTATCTCCCACCCCATTTTTGCTCCCTGTGTCCTATATGGGTAGTTCTCTGCTACAGTGAATTCTGCTTGGAAACAATTTAGGTAGCAACTAATTAAGAATTACAAATAAAATAGCCAACCAACCAAATACATAAAATTAAGAGTTGTAAACTAAAATAGGATTTTTCCATTGTTTGCCAATGTCATTCTCCCTGGCAACTAGGGATGGTGGCAGAGCAGAGATTATAATTATAGGCCATGTCCCTACAGACCACAGGGTGGTGTAATGAAGTGAATACTCTTTGTGCTGCTTTCCTAGCCAGAGCCCTTGCTGCCTGTTCCCCACAGGGAAGCCTCAGTTAGGGAGGGAGCATTATGTTGCCTATGGGGGTGGCAGGCTCAGTGGTGGAGGGCTATGGGTTAGACAGAGGGCACGCTCCAGTGTTACCTGGGTCAGGTTTTTCAGCATTTGGGCTGGTCCCCAGAGTCGTTTAGGAAAAATATTTAGCTTTATTTGAAAGCCTGACTCTTAACTCTTAGAAAACAACTCTTGTTTTCCAAATACCTGATGACACTGAAGTATCTGAATGTGACCTTTGGGTCATAAAATTGCACTCAAACCCTTGCAGATGGAAGGTAATATTAGTTGAGTGCCATGCAACCATGAATATTCATCAGTTCCCTCATCATGATGATGATTAATATCCTTAAAGCTATAAATGTCTGAACTCCTTTATGGACAATTGAACTTGAGAGTGATTTATTTTTGTTTGTCTACATGAGAAATTAATTTTTGCCATAATAGTTAACATTAGTAGTGACTTATCTTGAAGTTTGTTTATTGGAATATAAAGTGTATCTACCAAGTAAGAGTGTATGGTATTTACCTCAGATCACATTCCTGAATTATCTTCCTAACAGCTTTAAGTCAGGGAACACACACACACATGCACACACACATCCATCCAAATGCTGTCATCTTTTTAATAGACTTCTTGAGTGAGTACTCTGCTTTCTTGTCTACACTCCCTCGACCAATGCACACACATATATGCACACACTATTCACCTTGGTATAGACCCAGCCAAATGAGTATGTGCTTGGGAGCGGGGGATGTATAGGGGGAGGACACATGATTCAGGACTAAACTATATCTAAATGCCCTGGTGCTACTGCCTCCCTTGGGCAAATCACTTTTAACTTCTCAAATAGTATAAAACAGTAATGCTATACTGTCCAGGTGTACCATGATGATTATTAGGAATTGTGGCATAATAAGTTTATAAACTGTCAGAGGCTATAAAAATAACCTATGTGTATTTATATCTTTGTCATAATTATAAATTTATTTCATCTTCGTACAAAATTTTAATTTTGCATTCACCTTTAAGTTCATCCATTGTACATTAAAATGAGTCTCTGATTTAGGAAACAAGCTAAAGCTGAGGTTTAGGACACTAAGATGCTTTTAGAATAAGATGTGTTTTTGATTCCTTTTTCCTTATAGGCCAGCCGAGCGATAAGTACCATTGGGTTTGTGACAGCTGCTGCTGGTGCCTTCTCCTTCCTGGGCTTGTTTCCAAAAAGACTAAGACCAAAATTCTATTAATTTACTGAAGAGATATTGGAGCTGAAGGAATTTGTGAGGAGGAAAAGTAACCTGGGATGAATACTTATTTTCAATGCATCATTATTGTTCCAAATTTCCAGTGATGGATGACAGACTCTTTAATAAATTGCTTACTGGCATTATCTCATCATTGAGCCATGGAAATTTTTCTTCCTTAGTAGTATAGATTCATGTGGTAACTTGAACAAGAAGCAGTGGCCTTTTGAATGAACCAGTGGCAGATCTTAATATCACATCATCATTTATCCTTTTTCTTCTATAAATATTGTTTTTCTTTCCCCTGAGGGTAACTATTTTGCCAGAGGGATGAAGAACCTTTTATATGTGACCGGAAAAAATGTTAAAAATCCTTAATTATTTAGATTGGTATCAAAATTCATATGCCTTTTCTGGTGAGAGAAGAAATTTGAAATAAAGCATTTGGTCAGGTAGCTTAAGAATCTTTTATTAATAAACTATCTGAGAGTGGATACTCATCTCCTTGACCCTGTGTAGGTGTGAGCAGGAGGTGAATGGGAGAAGGAGCTCTTGGCTCCAGTGTCTCGGATCCAGTGATTTCCCTGGCAGCAACTCCTTTGTTAGGAGTATGTGACAAGTAGAAATGGGCTGTTGCTTCTACCAAGTTCCATTGTTCCCTTTGGATTTTGAAGTATTTGAAGAGTTTCACCCTTTAAACCTAAGTTCAGTTCAGTTCAGTTCAGTCGCTCAGTCGTGTCCGACTCTTTGCGACCCCATGAATCCCAGCACACCAGGCCTCCCTGTCCATCACCAACTCCCGGGGTTCACCCAAACTCACGTCCATCGAGTTGGTGATGCCATCCAGCTATCTCATCCACTGTCGTCCCCTTCTCCTCCTGCCCCCATCCCTCCCAGCATCAGAGTCTTTTCCAATGAATCAACTCTTTGTATGAGGTGGCCAAAGTACTGGAGTTTCAGCTTTAGCATCATTCCTTCCAAAGAACACCCAGGGCTGATCTCCTTTAGAATGGACTGGTTGGATCTCCTTGCAGTCCAAGGGACTCTCAAGAGTCTTTTGAACACCACACTTCCAAAGCATCAATTCTTCGGCGCTCAGCTTTCTTCACAGTCCAACTTTCACATCCATACATGATCACTGGAAAAACCATAGCCTTGACTAGATGGACCTTTGTTGGCAAAGTAATGTCTCTGCTTTTGAATATGCTATCTAGGTTGGTCATAACTTTCCTTCCAAGGAGTAAGTGTCTTTTAATTTCATGGCTGCAGTCACCATCTGCAGTGATTTTGGAGCCCCCCAAAATAAAGTCTGCCACTGTTTCCAGTGTTTACCCATCTATTTCCCATGAAGTGATGGGTAAAGACATCATTAAACATAGGTTTAAGGTGCCATATTTAGAAAACAATATCCTATATTACTTTTTATGGCTTTTACTAGAGGTTCAAGGAGTGTGGCTCAGACTGTAAAGCAGCTTCCTGCAATACAGGAAAGTTGGGTTCGATCCCTGGGTTGGGAAGATCCCCTGGAGAACGGAATGGCTACCTACTTCAGTATTTTTGCCTGGAGAATTCCATGGATGGAGGAACCTGGTGGGCTATACAGTCCATGGGGTCCCAAAGAGTTGGACATGACTGACTAACACTTTTACTTTTTCAATCAGGGAGAGACTCATGATTTTATTCTTGCATTTTATTGATTATGTGTTGGATGAAGCAAACAACTTTTTAATACCTTTCCAATGGAATTCTTGTTTGGTAGCAGATGGGGAAAAATGGATGACAGTCTCTCTATCCTGGGATTATATCAGATATTATAACATTACCCTCCAAACCACATTGCTAGTCAGTGACATCTTTATTGTATCATGGCCAAAAGCATGACATTAAATAAAGGAAATGTTTAAGTAAATATGGGGTGTTGTGGTGCAGGGAGGGAAACAAAACTTTGGTAGATAAAGGTAACAAAACAGCTGCCTCAAAGTCTTTGACATAGTAAACTGATTTGATTTTACTCCTGGGCCAGAAAATCTGTACAATCTAATTGTAGGATTAAGAACAATGATAACAAGAAACGGCCATGTGCTTCCATCAGGGCCCGTAGAGACCCTACCTTTCTTCCTGTTCCCTGACTAATCCCTTCCCTTTCTTATGGCACCAATTCTGTTTCCAGATAAACCCCAAAACTCTGTCTTCCTCCCCTGTTCCTCTGGGAATAGTGTCTTCTATCTGATAGCATGATCCAAAATTACCCTTTCATTTTTATTCTAAATTCAATTTCTTATTCCTATTATGTCCTACTCTTAAGTAACAGTAACATTAAAAAATTAAAAAAAAAAAAAACAGTCTGTTTCCTAGTATTGTCAAGTCTGAGCAGAACTGGCAACAGCTTTATGTGTTACATCCCGCAGGATATGCTTACTTTTTAGTAAAGATGACTGCAGAGGACAAATCTTAGCCTTGAACAGGAGACCTGGGTGTGGTGCAATTACCACACTGCCTGTGACAGAGGGAATGGAATTGGCAACTCAGAGGATATTTTGAGGATCCTTAAATCAAACTTCTTCTGGATAGCTGGACATGCCCACTGCAGAAGACAATCTTAGCAATACTGAATAATTGTTACAAATGCACTTTTAAGTTAAATTCATAGATTCATTTTTTCACAAATAGTGTTCAGGACTCTAGTAATGTTCAGCCTTAAGGGTAAGAACACAAAGTTAGTCATCAGTTTCCCCCTAAAACGGCCACTCTTGGTGACGGGCAGCTTCAGCCTGTCCATTTATATGTGGCCATGTTCACTGTGCTTTTATCGAACATCTTTTTCCAAGACTAGTAAACATTTCTCTGAGTGTATTTTTAGTGAATTAGACTAGATTAAATCAAAGTCTAGTGTAGAGACCAAATTTATCCTGTCCCATCCCCACCTTCAAAGAGATGTGTGAAATAAAGGTATCACCTATCAGACACCTAATAGATTGTAGAAGAAACTGAGAGAAGCTAAACACTTATTGAAAAAAGATTAAAAAATATTTTTATGCTATCTAGATATACTAGAGTATCAACTGAATCCTCTCATTCTAAAAGTCAAATTACTAAATAGAGCTATGTCAGCTCAAGGAACCTGAGCTGCTGTATGTTTTAGGTTGACATATTTCTTAATCTTTAGCTAAAAATATTTTTGATGTTTTGTTCTTTTATTGGTATCCACTAAATTAGACATATTTAAAAAATTATCACTCTCCAAGAGCTGTGTATCCAAGAAAAGGTTAAAAAGCAAATAAAATATAAATATAAAATGCTTGTTTGCATAGGAATTTGCATTTATGCTGCTGGCCTGTGTAACAAAGTGTATGGTGCTATTTACAGCAATGAATTGCTAAAATGTTGAGACATTTTTCCAATCCTAAAGATCTCATAATTGTAAAGACATGATTGAATCCATATATCACAGTATTAGGCATGTAATTGACACTCATGGAATGGGACTGGTTAGCTAATTGCCTATGACCCATTAAAGATCCATTTAATTAGCAAAATTAGATTTATGGTTACAAGGAAAATGTAGTAGGTAGTTTAAAATGTTCACTAGGAATAAATATCCTCTCAAGGTCACAGTGAGGTTGATATATGTTAAAGGTAATAATGTGCAGAACGTATTTGTAAAGGATGTACCCTTTCTTGTGATCCTTAATGTGCATCTAATAATTGATTTAGATTATGAAAAGATGAAATGGAACTTAAGGTTGTTTAATATTCTGAGAATTGTCATGCTGTAGATAAAAACATTATGGGTTCCTTCCCTGGGATTGATTTTTTTTCAGATGAGCAATGATGAGTCTGGGCCAACTTTTAGAGTTAGAACTTGAGATTTTTCTTTGTCAGTAATAAAAAGCAAATAAAGGTACCATAATTCTTAAGAGTGAAAACTACATTTTAATAGTTTTATTATTTTTGTGATCTAATTTGGAACCTCTAGCTCACTAGCCCCAAAGCAATATACTTGGGAGATGCCAATTTGAGTAGAGTTTGCTTAGCTGTGCCCAGGCCAAGGTTATAAACAATTATCAGACACCTCCATCTTTCTCCACTTCCACATTTAACAACAGGGGTGAAGTTTCTGAGGTAAATTTCAATTCTTGTTTCTCTATTAAAACCATATAAAGAACCAAAAAGAAGAATTCTGTGACCTGGAGAAAAGATATATGCATAGATGTTCTTTGCAGGCGAATATAAGATTAAGTAAATGTGTGACAAGTTATTGAGAGAAGCTTTTTTAAATATATAGATTCTTTTATTTCAGTAGATAAAGATACAAATACATTGGTGAAACTTTCAAAATTAAACTCTTTTTTCTTTCTTCTATTGATGTTCATACTATTAATTTTACTACCATAAAGAGCTGTGCATTTGAAGCAAGTCATGCTATGCATTGTGAATAAAATTTGTTAGAAAAAAAAATAATACTTTAGAAAATGCATTATTTTTCTTAATGATAGAGGATGAGGTCAAAATAAACATATGTAAACTCCTTTGTTGCAAGGTTCAATGCACTGAGAAATGCACTTTGAATCTTCAGATGGAGGAAGAAAATAAAAGGGTAGACTATTATCACCTCTCTACAATGTTTTAGATTCTGGTAAAAGGAGGATGCTATTTAACAATTCTGATTACAATCTGGTCCAGAAATGTTGTTCTGTGGTTTGGCCTCCCAAATTAAGTTTTTCTTTTGGAATCTGTTCAGAGCTTTCAAAGCCTTGGTTGATGTAGAATCCATTTCTGCCATCGCCTGAATAATCTGTCCTGTTTGTAGGAGGCCAGGTTGGGTCTTTTGCCAGTTTTCTTTGCCAGATCCTATACTGACTTTTAGAATAGATTCCAAATTCTTTCTTGATCCATAGCCAGAGCGCTCGATTTTGAAGGATGGCATCCTGGAAAATCAGGTGGAAAAGACAATCAAACCATCACCTATTTTCCCTGGCAGCCAGATTGCTCATTGCTACCCTGTTCCCCCAGACCTTCTCTAAATGTGCTAATTATTTATGCTCATCGGCCACTTCTTGCAGCCCCATGAAGCCTAGCAGCTTCCTGGGTTCATTTCCTTGAGAACTGAGTGAGCTTGTGTTCATAGAAATCTGCCAAAAGCTTACAGTCTTTCATTTCCACAGATTTCCTAGTTCAATTCTGGCAGGAGAGTCACTTAGAATTATTTTACTGCTAGAATGAAATAGCAAAATAATGTACTCAAAATCAAGAAAAGAAAAAAAAAATCACTGTTACTCGCTCCGCTCCCTGATACAAAGAAGGCATCAAGTAATGGTTTGCTGAATGAATGAATGAACTCTAAAAATCAAATGGGTTTTGCTTTCCATTTTTTGTTGTTGTTTAGTCACTAAGTTCTGTCTGACTGTTCTGCAACCCCATGGACTGTAGGCTCTGCCAGTCTCCTCTGTCCATGGAATTTCCCAGGCAAGAATACTGGAGTGGGTTGTTATTTCCTACTCCAGGGGATCTTCCCAACCTAGGGGTCAAACCCATGCCTCCTACATTGGCAGGCAGATTCTTTACCACTGAGTCACTAGGGAGGCCCTTTGCTTTCCATTTTGGGGGTTCTCTTTTTTGTACGATTACAAGCACACACAATTTTATGCATTTATAGTAATAGAAGTGCTCAAATATTGCATTCCACTTCCTCTGTCATATACAGTTTGTAGCTACCATCTTCTCAATAATCATTTTTAATGATTGTATAACATTTACTCAAATTTCTATATTACTATTTAATAGCACCTCTACTTTTGAAACACTTGATTCTAATATTTTATCACTAGATAATACTGTGATGAAAATCTTCATACATGTAAAATTTTCTGTCTTTTTAAGTTATTTTTTAAATGAAATCTCAGAAATGGAATTCCTTAAGAGTATGAGAAATTTTACATGCATTGTATACCATGGAATATTTGTATATACACATATTTTTTCTTAATTTGGCTGATACCTTTTCTCAAGGAACTTCATGAAACTTTTCTTTTAAACTGTCCCTTAAAAAATAGTACCTGAGTTTTTCACTGAGAAGGTAAATTCATTTAGTGACACTGAGTAGAGGAGAAATGCTATAGAAGACCTTCAAGGTTAAGAATTGACTAGAATGAGCAATGGCTTCCCTTCTCTCTTAATTAAGGAAGCCCACCTAGACAGTTCTTCACACTAAAAGGTCTCACTGAATTTTAGAGCTGGAAGGTCATTTGATCTAGTCTCTACCAGATTATTAAGACTTCTGGGAAAGTACAATATAAGGCCTTCATGTGAGACAAAATTAGCTAATTTGATGTTTTGCTTCCTACACTGCAGATACCGAGAGCATTTCTATGCAGCCTTCAAAGAATTTTAAATCATTCTCATTTCCCCCAAAGAGAACACTTAACAAACACTTAATAATTATTACTTTTGGGGGATAAAAGTGGTTGCTCTAAACAATGAGCATCTGTTGAGAGTCAGCCCTTTATTTATCCTTCCCCCCAGATAGTGAGCCATACAGAAACTTCTTTACCTCTACAAAGAAGGCCACACAGAACTGGGTGAGAGCTGCCACCAAAACTGAAACCCTCCATGATGTTACAGTCGGGACAAACTGTTGAAAAAGAAATACTACCTTTATACTTTGCATACTTTATACTTGACACACATTCTCTTATTTAATTTATATATATTTGTAACAACTCTCTGGGCTTAGAGGGTAGACGTTCCTCTCTCAGCTTTACAGACGAGAAGGTCAATACCTTGCCCTAGGATTCAATACCAAGAAATAAATGGCAGAGTCAGAATTCAAATAAAGTCTGACTGCCTCTCGCCCAGTGCTCCCTCCACTGCCTGATGAGAAACATGGAGTCAACGTGCCCTGGATCAAAGACATGAGACAGGACGCTTTGGAGCCTGTGTTCTCTCTCTATTTTTATCTTCTCAAATACAAGAAAGATTAAATCATGCATCTAATGATGTTATTACTTCTAATGCTCCCAAAGCAAAATCTACTTGGAGCTCATTCGTTCAGTAACATTGACATATGAGTAAAAGAAATAAAAGGTAGACAGAGGTTCAAGTTTATTTTGATAGATACTTGGTGAATAATTTTTGAATAAATACTCGCATCCCTAAATCTAATGCCTTGAAAGCTGAACTGGCTCAGTCTCTCTCCTTTTAAGGATTAGAGAGTACCCTTGACCACCAAATACACTTATTGAATAGGTGTGAGATCTACAACTTCCTATAGACACATCCATAGCAAAAGATGAATTATGAAATTCCTTTTTTGACCCTAAAATGTAGGATGACTATGTAGAGGCTGAGCTCCGTTTAGGACTAAAACCACAGACCCTCCATAATGTTTAAATGCTCCCCTTTGATTCTTATTCCTGTTCTCATAGGTTATTTAAAGTAACAACATGTTATTTTTCCTCTAAGTGGAAACAGCCTTTCTCCAGGATGTGAAATAGGCTTGCTGGGTAGCAGGTGGCCTGGAGAGGGCTGTGAGATCCGGCAGTGGGTCAGATGGTAGTGGAGCCCTTGGCCCTTTCCCGCATCCTGCTACTGCCCTGATCTGGGAGGTCACTTCTCCATGCCTTGGCCTGGAAGGCACTTGTCACATCACTTTGGAATTGTCTTCTGTGATGCTCTCCCCTCCTAGCTTCTGAGCTATTTGAGAGCAGTGACCACATCTTACTCGTTTTTGTAACCCTAGTGCCAAGCCCACTCTGAAGCTTCACAATGCTTTGTAAGTGACTGAATGGTCTGGGTTTTCATATCCTAACTGCTTCTCTCTCCACAGCCTGTCTTCTCTCACACACAGCATTCCTGCTGTCATCTAACGAATCTGTCTTAAGTGCTCCACTGAAAAACCTGCTCTGATGTCTTCAATGACTCCCATTGCTCTCGGCATAGTGTTGAACCAGCATTGTCTGCCTTCCTACATCCACGTCTACTCCACAACTTACTGGCTCAATCTTAGCTAACCTTCTAGGTGGTCTGTGAAACAAATCTTGCTTTGGATTTTCCTCTCGGCCATTCCACATTCTCTTGCATTTCTAAAACGAAAGAGATTGGGCCAGCCCTCTCTGCTTGTGCTTAGGCTGTTCTCCTAGTTGGGAATATCCCTACCTCCTACTTAGCAAAGTCAAACCTATCCTTCCAGACCAGATCAAGTTGCATCTCCTGTATGACGCCTCCCGTGGAAGCCACAGGCCCCAGGGAGAGCTCCTCCTCCCTATGTCCTTCCCACTTCTCTCTGTTTTACACTCTCTTTAAGCATGGACGGCCTCAGGTGGCCATTCCATCACTTTACTGGGTATGGCTCATCTTTGGAACTAAACTATAGGTAGAGGGCCAGAGCCAATCTTTGTCTTTCTATTTTTCCTACAATGCTAGGTCCAAAAATAGGCTCAATAACTTATTAATAAATTTAATTTTAACCCTTGAAATAAGCCCCCCCGCCCATTGTCAGTGTCTTACAGACAGAATATGACTGGCTTACAGTCAACATTTTCTTGCTTTTCACAACTACATTATAAAGGACTTATACTATATGATTAAAAAATTAAAGTTGGAGGATTAATTATTGTATTAATGCATTAATTTCATCGTTTTAGTATAACATAGAAAAATAAAACATCCAAACACAGTGTTCCAGGTATAAACAGAATAAATGACCCAACTGATGATACTAATAATATGAAAACACTCAGGCCAGCGTGTGTGAGATAGAAGTATGTTATTTGCTCTTCTAGTAAATGAAAATAGCCTCACAATTCTCAGTGACCAGAGAGAATATGGGTGTAACTGACTTGTAAATTATCAATACAATGCAAATACAGCCCCACTGCACATAGGAGTCACGGATTCCACATACCTCCATTCCGCGGTATATATCTTGAAAATCAGAAAACTGAAGGAAAATTGTGAGGCCCAAGGCAGACGCTAGCAAAAATGAGAATATATCTGAAGAAACAGCAAACATTATTTTTAGATGCTGAGGGAATGTTTCCTGTAATTTGGCACATGTTTCAATATCAATTATCTTTGTTGGGCAAATACTGGATACATCTTTAGATGTTTTGATATATCCTCATATGTTTTAAAATGTGTTCTAATGCTTACAAGACAAAGGTGATATCTTGAAAATCTTTCCTTGAAAGGCTGAGTGTAGAGAGTTGGTAATTAAATATATTCCAGTAAACTCCATGAGGAAGTTACCTCAACTGAGGAGTCCTTGGGGCTGGGAAACCCTGCAGTGACCAGCTTATGTAAATGGTCACCAGAGAGTTCCTGATGCTTTATCACCTCGGGTCTAGTGAGTCGTTCATGAATAAATTATTTACACAGTCAGTCTTCTTAGTGGCCCCTCACTCTTCATTGCTTAGAGAAGAGAGTACAAGGGTCTTGAATGATTGATGTTCAAGGCCTTCTGCGTCTGGTTTCAATCAGCCTTTCTAAACTGATCTCTGGTTGCTCTTCCTTAAGTTCTGGGAAAGCTAAACCATAAACCTGCTACTCACAGAGACCCAGTGCCTTCTAGCTTTCGTGCCTTGGTTCACAAAACACCCTGTGTAGATAGTAGTCTTCCAGTCTTGGCAAGTTCCTAGTGTTTCTTAAAAAGCCCAGTTCCAATACCACTTTCTTTTAAAGACTCTCCAATTCTCCCTTACCAAGTTTTATTTCATATGGTATTTATCACTCTGCTTTGCATGGTCTTCATATATATATATTCAGTATGTTATAAGCACCTGAAAGGGATTTTGATCTGCTTCTCTGGGACTCCAGTTGGAAGTGGAAGTGAGAAACTAGCATGCATATCTGCTGGCTTCTTTCTTTCCAGCCTGCCCAGATGGCTTTACTTTGGGATGCTCAATTTCTCAGGATGCACAGTGCCAACATCCCTGTCCTTATTTCCCCACCCCCATCCCCTCTTGTGGCCATCAGCTTTTAGGCACTTTGTAGACAGTGCTTTATATATGCTTTTCAATGGGATTAGCACCTTTAGGCCTAAACAGCAGCATTTAATCAGTGTTGCTGTGATATGATACTTACGGTCTTCAACATTTAAAAACAAGCTAGATTTTCTCTTGTATTCTCTCTACCTCATTTCTTCCAGTGTTGATGGTTTATGGGCTCCCAACTCTGCATAGATCTATATTAAACAGAAATCAGAGGAACTGTCCCGCTACAGCAGGCCCTATATTTTGAAGCCACAAGAGCTCTGTTTAATCCTCACCACCTACACTCACCTTCATATTCATCCATGCCTCACTCTACATATATAACTAGATGTAACACCTCTTAGAAGAATACCCATGCTTGCTTGAGAGGCGTGTGAGGCAGAGAGAAGAAAGGAGGGAGCTGCATCTCCTAAAGTAAAGCAATCTGAGCAGATTGGTGATGAGAAGGCCCTAGGAGGTGGCTGTGTGGATTTTTAATTTCCTTCAGTGTTTCCAAGTCCCAAGGACCCAGATGTTGGGAAGAAGATGATGCCCCCAATGTCCATCCTGATGAAGTACTCACTGAAACTGGGCTGAGCACTGTGCACGTCACACTGCTCTCAGACTAGGGGTCCAAAAGCAGACCAGGCTAGGGCACAAATGAGCAGAGGGGAGACAAAATGGTGAGGCTCTCTTCTCTAATTCAGCTTTGATTGGACAACTTCATAAAGAACTGAAGTGAATGTTGCCCTCCTGTAATTAATTATTAATGATGAGGAAACTGGAAAGAATGGGGTTCTGTTTGCACAGGTGATTTGGGAAGACAAGCCCTGGGCAAGCCATTATAGACTATTCTCAGGCAAGAAGAGGCTTAAGAAATATTCACACCTGTTCCATAAAAACTAAATCTGTACTTATTCTATAGCTCATCATCACAAAGTTGATCTGTCAAAGACTGTTAAAAAAGGTAAAGACTTTTCTGTTACATTAAAATAGAATTGTGTATTTTAACAGCCATTCTGAGAACTTTTGACTTGTAACCTTGAGAGTGTATGATTTACTATAAGATTATGTTTGTTAGAATATGTTTATAAAAAACTTTTTTCATTTAAAATTACCAGTTATGTTTGACATAGGGATTTGAATTTACCCACAAAATTTAAGTCCCTATGATGTAACTAGTTCAGCTCTAATTAACTCATATTTAGAATGACTTTGCAGCTATTATTCAAATTAAAGTACTAGCCAATGTAATATATTCTCCTTGTAAAATATATTTACAATAAAAAAAATAGTAACCTGCAAAAATAGAATCTAGATTTGTTTTGACAGGAGCCAGGGACATTATCAGATACTATATCAAAATTAAGAAAAATTTGAACAAAAATAAGAAATTCAGGAAAAAATTTGTAAAAACTGTAATTAAAACAAGATTTTAGCATGCTCTCAAAACCTCTGAAAAAACAGCTATACAAAAGAAAATGGTGGGGGAGGGGATGACAACAGAAAGCATGTAAATAATATAATTGCTAAAACTGGTTTTATATGATAAATTAATTTTTAATTTAGGAATAAGAATGAGACTTACTTCTCTAATATCTATGACTCTTTTTGAAAATTAGAAATTAGAGTTTATGACATGTGATATACAAAACTGTAGTAAAATTTCCAGATCAGAAATATGACAGGCTAGATTTTCTTTGATCATGACAATAAAACTAGAAATTAGTAACTAAATTTAAAGGAAGAATCTCCCCGCATACAAATCAAAATTCTAAAGATCTGTTGAGTCAAAAAGGAAACCAAGTCCATTTGGAAGCTATTAAGAAAAAGAGTAGTAAGAGAATGAAAACAAAACCCTTTCCCACTTGAAAACTGAAAACCACTATTCTTGTAACTAGTGGGTCAAAGAGGAAATTAAGTCATAATAAGAGACATATGAAAATGTAAATAATGTAACCCAAACTATAATTATTGGTCTTGATGTTTTTGCTAATTTTATAAGAATAAAAGAAAATATGTGGATTGTAAAATCAATTCAAACATTAAAGAATTTTCCAAGGAAAGTAAGAAGAGGGGGAAAATGGGAAAAGCAAAAATGAATAAATTAGAAAATAGAAAACATACAGAAGTATTAAATCTGAGAGCTGCTTATTTAAAGAAAACCAGTAAAAGTACATTTCTGGTAAGAATAAATGAACACAGTGCACAAAACATAATTAATATGAGAAGATATGAAAAGTTGTAGATGGCATTAAAATTATCAAAACCCTGTCCTAAAACAAAATAATCTCAATGAAATGGAATTATGGGTAAATTTTTTTTTAATTTTAAAAAACAGTTTAAAAAGAGGATACCTACATAAATTTTCAAAAAATTAATTCTTTTAATGAAAATATTTGGAACCAGATGATTTTACTGGGCTCTCATAAACAGTGAAGGAATAGACTATTTCTAACCATAAAATATTTTTCAAAGGAAAGGAAAAGTCCAAGAATTTTGAAGTCTTAATATCAACACCTAAAAAAATCTCTTAACACAAAATACTTCAGACCAATCCCAGACAAAATATAGATATTAAAAGCAATATTAAAAAACAGTAGGATTCATTTTACTAAAAGTGAAATCCACCACAAATAAGTAGAATTTGTTCAAGAATATGGAAATATTTAATAAGTTTATTAATGTAACGTGTTCTAGCAATAGGTCAAAATAGAAAACAAGTATAATCATCCTAGTAGGAAGGATGAAGAGCAGGATGTAAGGAAGACAGTTGATGAAATACATCTTCCATTTTATAATTTTAAAACATACTCTTGATTTACTGGAAATAGAAAGGTATTTTTCTTCACATGATGTGGCCCACCTTGAACCAATACTCAAAACCATATTTACAAGTGAAAAATTACTAGATGTATTTTTATGAAGGAGTAGAACTGCCTGCTGCTTCCACTAGTACTTAACATTGTCCTGGAAATTCTGGATTGTACACTAAAACTGAAAATATAAATAAGCATTATAGCTATCGGAAAGGAAGAAAGAACATTATTTTCTTTATTGGTAATGCCATGCGGCTTGTGGGATCCTAGTTCCCCAACCAGGGATCGAGCCCGTGGCTCCTGTAATGGAAGAACAGAGTCCTAACCACTGGACTATCAAGAAATTCCCTGTGGAACATTATTAATTGCAGATGATAGTAATTCCCTTTCTAGAACCCTCAAATAGCAAAGAGTAATAGCAAACTTCAGAAAGGATTCTGAGTAGAAAATAAACATTATAAACAGCCAGCACTATATCATTCACATATATTTGTGATCACTGATTAGAAAATATAATGGGAAAAAGTCAATCACTATATAAAAAAATACAAAAAGCAGAAGATTTGTTTTTAAAATAAATGCATAGGATCTATAATGGAGAAAGCCACAAATATTTACTAAGAGACATAAAAGAAAGTATGAATAAATTAATAATACTCAAATTAGGACATGACTCATGACTAATCAATACAGCACATGCTTATCTGCACATAAACGTGTTTCTGCCCTTGGGCTTTTTACCACCTGTGATAATTATGGTTCAGTACTCAATTTTAGAGTATTGCAATTGTTTCCTTCTCAGCCAATCACTTCACCAGTAAGTTGCAATTCTGGGGATAGTGGGAGAGTAGAAAAAACATATTTGAAAAGAAAAACTTCGCACTTACAGTTTGTGTAGATAGGTTTTCGAAATGGCTTGCCCTTAGAAAAGATAAATGCTGTTGTGATACAGTTGATGGTGGTGATGGGCCACAGTGTGGTACTTTCAAAGCTTAAAACTGAAC
Organism: Bos indicus; assembly: GCF_029378745.1. Taxonomy (NCBI): domain Eukaryota; kingdom Metazoa; phylum Chordata; class Mammalia; order Artiodactyla; family Bovidae; genus Bos; species Bos indicus. The sequence continues at coordinate 74,778,765 of NC_091760.1, read as the reverse complement.
CAGGAACCAATGCTCCATTTCCAGTCCTGTTTCTTGACAAACTCACATTTGTTGAGAAATTACTCTGGCTGTCCAGAAAGCACTTACTGGAAAAGAATAACCAGCATTTATGGAACTTTCATTGTATTTTTATCCCACCAGTAGGAAAAAATTAACTAATCATGACCCAGGGACCTCACCTTGCAAGCTGTTCCAGCAAATAACTACCAGGATATATTTTGTTCGCCTCTTGCAGTGGCAAGGCAGAAATAAACTACAGAGGAAGTCAAGATTGTTCTTTGTCCAGAAGCCTATCTAGAACAAATGATCTGTCTTGAAAGGGCTTGGATGACAATTTCCTATGAAATTCCTTTCAATTCACAGCATATGAACTCTATGTGTATGTATGTGTGCATGGTGTGTTTCCTTTTGTGGGCTGATATAAATCTCTTAACATGGGTCCTGAGTTGGAATCTGCCTATTCTGACCCACTCTCCTTACATAACCAAAACCTCTCCATGAGGATTTGAACAATCTCCTGTTTATGAGTGTCTGTGTTTCTGTTTTGCTAACAAATTAAACTCAAACTTCTCAGGCAGGCCCAGAAGACTTTCAAACACTGGTCTCAGTCAACCTTTCCAGCCTTATCTTTTGCCAGATTTCCCATGCTCCTTATACTCCAATCATAGGGGAATATTCCTTTTCCCCTTTTGCACACCTCTGAGTCCAGACATCCTATTTCTCTCTGAAACTCTTTACATTCAGTGGTGAGCATAACTAGTGCCCTTCAGTCTTCTCTCTAGTGATGCATTTAGCTCATTGTTTTGCAATTATTCCTTCACATATTTTTATTTTCCATTCTTGGGATGAGAGTTCTTTGAATGTGAAATTTTACTTCTGGTTTTATTTCCCTTTGCTTGTTTGTTTTACTCAAATATGTAGCAAATTCTTAGCACCTAGCATAGTGATGCCACATATTTTCTCAGAAAAATATTTAAGATATGGACTTTCCCAGTGTTGACTGATCCATTTGCAATCTTCATTTTTTTCAGTAATCAAACCCACAAAGAAATTTGTTTTCATCGGCTTTCTTGTTTAGTTTCAAACTTTTTGCTACTATTACAACTGTTTATAGATAAAATTCATTTTTCAATTGTGAATTCAAATGCAAGGCATAAGTCTTATCCTAGACTTCCTAGGCTCCCAGATGTGCTTTGCATACAGTAGATATTCAGTTGGTGCCTGCAGAATACATTAATGAAGCAAGTGATCAACAGTCACAGAGCTTTCTAGCCCAAAGGGAATAGGTAGACTAGAGGGCCTGAATCACAGAGTTTAACACCAAAATATTTCTAATCTAATCAACTTGCATTGTAGATAAGACAGTTGAGTAGTTAATGACAAAGGCAGGACAACCCATCCATCACCATTTTGGTTACCCCGGGTTGCCTCCTAGATTCATTCAGAAGGCTACTTCTCTGAATACGTGTGCTCCAATTTGTGGAAAAATCTGGTTTTGAAAGAAAAATGAACTCTATACTCTAAGTAATACTTGAATTGCTGAATTTGGGTTCTAAATGACAATCTTAGACATCATTCTGTAGTTTCGCATCTCTCCACTGATCCCTAGGGCTCTAATGCCTTCAGGATGACAGAAGAGTGAAAGGGAATTTGTACAAGCCCTCCTCCAAAAAGATCAGCTCTTTCTGCCCTTCTCTTTTGGAGATCGGGCAGGCTTTGTCAGAAAAAAACAGTTTGAGCATCTAAGTTCACCTCATCTTACGCTTTATTTATAGTTAAGGAAATTAAAGCCCTGGGAGGGGAAGAGACTTGCCCTGAGTCTACAGTAAAATCAAAACACTGATACCATCAACAAATATTTTAATTTTAACATTCATTTGAAAAACTGAAACTAATATAAACAAATCTGTTTTGTATAGCAGGGGCCTGTTGACTTAAGCCCATCAGCCAAATCTGACTCGACGCCTGGTTTTGTCAATAAAGTTTTATTAGAACACTGTCACACTGACTTGTTTATGTGTTATCTCTGGCTGCTTTTTCACTGCAACTGAAGAGTTGAGTAGTTGCAGCAGAGACCACAGAGCCCACGAGGCCCCAGATTTTTACTACCTGGCCCTCTACTAGAGATGTTTGCCAACTTCTGGTTTATATGACATCCAAACCACCAGGGAGTGAATATATTCATCCAGTCAAGTAACTATTACATCTATATATCAAGAGCCAACGTGGAGATCTTTTCCCACCCACTCCACATAACTCACCCCAGGACTCTAGCCATTGACTCTGTCCTGTGTTCTATCCCATCACTGAGGTTTTATAGTACAGAAACAACTTTGGCTAATTAAAATTTTTGAATATATTTCAAACTAATTTGAACGGAGTCATTAGATATTCATTGTACCACCTTCAGAAAGGAAAACTAAGGAACCAAACTTTACCTGTATCTGTAGACCTCACAATACCAGGGCTGCTGTTTCAACAAAAGAAATGCACAGACCAGCACAATGCAGTTGAAGCAGGTGTTCAAAACTACTGACAGCAGCAAAGGAGGGGAGAGAAGCTGTCCTGATGGTCTGTATGGAGCCAATTTCGGGTACGCATGTGTTGCGCTCACTGAAAGACAAATGTATTTTTCCTAGGTCCAATTTTATTAGTGAGAATAAAAGATTGAGATGCATGTTATTCTGAGTCTCGCATCAGGGTTCAGATACAGTAAACATGCACTGAGGGTTTACATCTCGGTAAGTTCATTGCCCAGCTGCACACCAGTGCTACCTACCTTGGCCTCTTCCATGCTTTGGTTTCATCTTCAGAAAGGAAAATGATGGATTCAAAAGTTCTATAATTAATACATGTACCATATTGCATGGTGCAGATATTTTCTTTACCACCAGATTGGTCAGGAATGGTGTATAAAAGATGGCCTCCCACCTGAATAAGAGTACTGTTATCTCTCAAGGATGATGGGGAAGTGGAAAATTAAGCTGGAGAGAGCAAGGAAGCATTCAGTTGGACTAATGTTCATATGCTGGGAGATTTTTAAAAAAGCAAAAAATGTTCACTCTATTATTCATTCAGCCAACATTCTTTGAGCACTTCAGTGTACCAGGATAGATGCTACAGGTGTGTTCTGCTATCTCCTGAAGAAGTGTGCAAATGAAGGACTGCTAGAGTGCATTAGACTTAGGAAAAGGAACTTAAAATATTGCCTTTAGATGGGAGTGTTAAAATATATTTTGGTCTTAGTCTTTGTTTTTTAACATTTGAGGTTGGCAATGGGCAGTCACCCGTGGCTCAGCAAGAAAGCATCCACCTGCAATGGGTCGGGAAGATCCCCTGGAGGAGGAAATGGCAACCCACTTCAGTATCATTGCCAGGAAAATTGCATGGACAGAGGAGCATGGCGAGCTATAACCCATAGGGTCACAAACAGTTGGATAGAACTGAGTGACTATGCACACACTGCACACCAAAAAAAAAAACACAAAAAAGACAATTACATCTGTCTTTGAAGTCTCATATTCTAGCAAACTGATGAAAATGAAATGTACTTTACTTCTCAGGGCAGAGCAGGAAAGAAGCTTGGAGAGGTCAGGATGTTTCAGTTCTTTACATCTGTCACTTCTCTCATTTTCATAGCTTATGACTGCTTTCTTTGATGTAAGAAAGAGGGGTATATATCCCTAGGGCTATGTTCATTCCTGTGGGGACAGGGCACTGGGGAATGAGGGTCCAGTATTGGATAATAAAAGTTTACAGTGGGTCTTTAGTTTGCTCAGTGCATGTTCTGGGGTAATCACAGACAGTCTTTGGTCTTTCATTTTCTCATGCATGCATACTAAGTCGCGTTGCTGCTGCTGTTGCTGCTAAGTCGCTTCAGTCATGTCCGACTCTTAGCGACCCCATGGACTGCAGCCCACGAGGCTCCTCCGTCCATGGGATTTTCCAGGCAAGAGTACTGGAGTGGGGTGCCGCATTAGTCATGTCCAACTCTTTACAACCCTATATAGATTGTAGTCCACCAGGCTCCTCTGTCCATGGGATTCTCCAGGCAAGAATACTGGAGTGGGTTGCCATGGCCTCCTCCAGGGGATCTTCCCAACCCAGGGACTGAACCCATGTCTCTTATGTCTCTTGCCCTGATAGGCAGATTCTTTACCACTGGTGCCACCTGGGAAGCCCCTTTGGAGCTTCCAGATGTGTGGGGATGTCTAAATGGTCTCCAAAGGCTCTTGCAGCTCATTTAGCTAAAGCTCTATGGCTGTCTAAAGCTTTAACTTTACTAATCTAATCAATTTTTCCAGAAGGATGTAGAGCTAGAGGCTATGAGGTATGCAAAGGTAATAAGGACATCTCATCTGCTTCCAAAGAGCTTGAGTCCCATTGGGAAACACATGGGGTGTGTAATAAAGAAAGTGACTAGTCTTCATCTCAGATTCCTGGGAGGTCACTTCTGGACTCCTGGAGTGAGGAGTTTGGCCTTTGTCTTCACTTCCTGGAATATATCCTCTAAATTCTTGGAATTTCCTAATTGATAGGAATATCTTTTCTGTTCACAGTAGGCCTGAAGAGAGTTTGTGCTAATGAGATGAATCAGAATGTGTGAGTTGGCCATGCCCAAAATACCAACTGTGTGATTAGAAAGCTGGGGGCTTTGAGCCACTTGCTATCAACTCAACCTTCAGGGGAAAAGAGGAGAGCTGGAGTCTGTGTTCAACCTTATGGCCAATGGTTCAGTCAATCATATCTATTTAATGAAACCTCAGTAAAAATTCCCTACACTAAAGCTCAGGTGAGTGTCTCTCTGTTTTTTTTCAATATTCTGAATATGGTCATACATCACTGTGCAGGAGAGTAAGGCAAACTGACTCCTGAGGGAGAGGCCAATGGAAATGGCAGGTTTGCGATCCTTCCAGACCCTGCCCTTATGTCTTTCCCTTTGGTTGGCTCTATTTTGTACCCTTTTGCTATAATAAAGCTGTAATAAGCTAAATAGCCCTTTCCTGAGTTCTGTGAGTTGTTGCTGTGAATGATTGAATTCTGAGGGACTATTAAGAACCCTTACATTAATAACCAGCAGATCAGAGGTGTTTGTAGCATAGGGACTCTCAAACTTACAGCTGATTTCTAACGTGAAGGCAGTCTTATGAAGGCTGTGAGGTTTGGCCCAACTCCAGGTAATTGGTGTCAGAAGTTATTGCATGGGCACAGGCAGACACGGTGGACTGGGGTCAGTGCTGAGGAGTGCAAGGAGACTGGGGCTGCAGGAGGCAGAGGCCACCGTGCTTGGAATTCTCTCTGTCGTCCAGTATCCAAGGTAGAATGTGACCACAGAGTTCATGGACAGGCTGTGGCTACTGGAGAGACATGTAATTGCATCTCTGTGCATCTGCCTTCTACCTATTTGGTTTTCTCTTTTTTGGATGCTCATTGTAATTTCTGCCTTTTCTTTTACACAGGAACTGTGAGAGACTGAATTGTTGGTCTCATCTCATTGTGAAAGAGTGTACTTTATCTCCCCTTAATGTTGTTTTTTACTGTGTGGTTTTCTCTGGCCGAAGAGATGTTAGGAGGGTTATTATTTTTATTTTTAATTGGAGGATAATGACTTCACAATATCATGATGGTTTTTGCCACACATCAACATGAATCGGCCACAGGCATACCCAGGTCCCCTCTTTCAGGAGCCTCCCTCCCCATCCCACCCCTCTAGGTTGTCACAGAGCACTGGCTTTGGTTCCCTGCATCACACAGCAAATTCCCACTGGCTATCTATTTTACATATGGTAATGTATGTGTTAGCAGAGTTTCAAGGTATGCTTGTGTGGCTTGGCTTGCTCTCTGGCTCTGCTCTCTTTGATCTATACTGATAACATACCCAGGTCTGTCTATTCAGCCTGGCCTCAGAAAGAAAATTCTGAAACAAACCTCAGTTAAACCCAGAACCTGGATCAAGACTATCTAATGTACATCCTAAGCAGAGTGGCTCAGACAAGCCCACCTAGACAAACTGAATGATAGTCAAAGCACAGAAGCATAAGTGGGTGTTGCAAGCCACTGAGTTTTGAGGGTGGTTTATTATACAGCATTACTGTGACAATAGCTGATTGATACAGATTATTACATGAAGATTATTTTAACTTTTTCTGTTTTAAAGATGTTTAATACTTTCTGATAAGAAAATATACCTGTATACTTGACTATTAATAAAAATAATGACAACCATATTAGAGTCCCTACTAGTCCATGGAGAAGTAGAATCCTTGCTTTAGTGAGGGACATGGTGGTGATGTAAGTCTGTCTGATTGTAAAGCTTCATGTTGGCTCAAATGGTAAAGTATACATGTACCTAGCCAGCTGTGAGCTTCCTGAGGAAAGAAGTCCTGTCTTGCTCACTGTCGGTCCTTTACTGAACCTAGCACAGAGCCTGCTGTGTGGGAGGACTTAGCAGCTTCAAAGTCTATTCTCAAAGTATAGTTTTTAATTGGTCATCATTATCTGGATATTATGTATGTATGTTTCTCCTAAATAGTTGGCTTACTTTTTATTGACATTTCAAGTCATGTAAGTCAAATTTTAGGAGGCTAATGAACCCACCCAAACTTAATGCAAAATTTTGAGCATGTGTCAGGAAATTTCTAAGGAGAAAAAAAAAATCTTTATCTTTCATTAGCTCCTTCAAGAGGCCCAAGACCCAGAAAGGACCCACTGAAGCACAGATGAAACTTAAGAGATGCATTTATGTGATGGATAAATCCTCCCTACAGCCTCCTCCTCTGTACACTGCCTTCTCCCATGTGCTGGAGTGATTGCCCAAATGGAGCTGAATTACATGACTCTTTCCTCATTCATAAAAGTAAATGGCCTAGAGTGGGCAACTTACCCAAGTGAAGGTGATCAGTTTTCTTTCTAAACAATTTGCAAATGACACTGAGAGGTTGAGCTAATTGGCTGTAGGAAGACAAGCAGAAAGGTTATGGAGACCCAATAATAGTTACCATTTGGGGTTATTTGCAAAGTGAATGAGTAGAAGTCAGTTGAAAACAGGAAGGTTAGAAAGAAGAAGAAAGACAGAAGATGGTCTCTTGGAAATAAGGAAAGAAAATTCTAGCCCTCCTCAGGCCCAGGTGCTTCCAAGTTTCTGTTCTCAGATTATTTTTTGTGTGTGAGAATTGTAGTATTAAACATGCTCCTTCTTCAATTTTCTTGTTCTAATTTGAGTGGGTCTTACTAAAGAGAACAGAGACATAGCTAAACAAGTTCCTTTCAAGATTGCTTCTATACCTAAGAGGGTCAAACGGGACTTCAAGAGATGCATTCTTTTTCTTTCTTTCTTCTTTTTGGCACTGGTGCAACTTGCAGAATCTTAATCCCTCAACCAGGGACTGAACCTGGGTCCCTGGCTGTGAAAGCATCAGGTCCTAACCACCAAGAAATTCCCAAGACACACATTTTCTTAATTGACTATTCTGACTCCGTCTTACTTTTGTCCTAGATTTTTCCTTCGTATATTATATTTTACTGGTGGTGGTGTCAGTCGTGTCTGACTCTTTGTGACCCCATGGACTATCAGATCAGATCAGATCAGATCAGTCGCTCAGTCGTGTCCGACTCTTTGCGACCCCATGAATCGCAGCACGCCAGGCCTCCCTGTCTATCACAAACTCCCGGAGTTCACTGAGACTCATGTCCATTGAGTCAGTGATGCCATCCAGCCATCTCATCCTCTGTCATCCCCTTATCCTCTTGCCCACAATCCCTCCCAGCATCAGAGTCTTTTCCAATGAGTCAACTCTTCGCATGAGGTGGCCAAAGTACTGGAGTTCTCTACAGTCCATGGAATTCTCCAGGCCAGAATACTGGAGTGGGTAGCCTTTCCCTTCTCCAGGGGATCTTTGCAACCCAGGGATCAAACCCAGGTCTCCTGCATTGCAGGCAGATTCTTTACTATCTGAGCCATGAGGGAAGACCAAGACTACTGGTGTGGGTAGCCTATCCCTTCTACAGGGGATCTTCCCAATCCAGGAATTGAACTGGGGTCTGCTGCATTGCAGGCAGATTCTTTACCAGCTGAGCTATCAGGGAAGCCCATTTTGTCTTATTAGAAGCCTTTGTATGTTGCCTTAAAATCTTGTGGGGACATGCAGGGTGTGGATAGATAGGCAAGTAAATAAATAAATAATATGATAGTATTATCTTTTTAAAACATTCTCCAAGAGAATATACTGGTAGATTTATTTCATTATGGTTTTTATATTAATTTTGTCAATTTTTATACAATTTTTAAGTGTTACAATCCATTCCATTTGCAGTTATTATGAAATATTGGGTAAATTCCCCGTGTTGTACAATTTATCCTTGTAGCCCATCTTACATTCAGTAGTTTGTACCTCCTATACCCCCCCCCACCATAGTGTACCTTACACCCCACCCCGGGTAGCCACTAGTTTCTTCTCTATATCTGTGAGTCTGTGCTTTTTTTTTTTTCTTTTGTTATATTCACTAGATTATATTCTAGTGAATATATATTATTTACCAGATTATATTCTACTGAATATATATTTTATTCCCTAGTGAATATATATATTATATTCTAGTGAATATATATATTATTCCAGGTATAAGCAACAGTATTTTGTCTTTCTGTCTCATTTCACTTAGCATATTGTGATGGCATTATCTTTGTCCCTTACTAATTGAGGCTTGAAAGTCAAAGCCCTAACCTGGGAACCTGGAAATGTAGATGGGTTGATGAGAGTGATTTCACATTGATCGTCCATGACTCAATGTCGGCAGATAAATGTTCACAGTTCTCAGCCTAGTAGTCAAGATTCTGTGATCTGACCCAACCTACTTTTTCAAATTTTGTCTCCTGCTGTTCTTTCCACGTACCCTACAGTGTGGTCAAATTGAAAAACTCATGCCCTATATTTATCAGCTCTCTCTTGCTCATGCTGCTTCCTTCTACTTGAAGGGCCCTTCTTTTGGTAAAAGATATTTGAAATCTATACAGTCTTCTTATTTTGGTGCAAATGCTATGTCTTCCATGAAGCCAACCCCAGTATCTCTCTTTTCTTCATTGCTGTCTCGTCCCTAACTACAGATCATCAAAAACAAACTCCCCTTTTCCAAAACTCCCAGAGCATCTGTTGTTTCTTGGTACTCACTATTTTTGACTTGTACTTCATCCATTAATGTATGTGAATTCTCCACTAAACTCTGTATGTCAGTGATCAACATTTTAATGCCCAGGTACTTATGTGCCAAACACACAGTAGGAGACGAACACTTTTCTGAGGTGAGGTTGAATGAAGGTCCTCCTCTTGTCTGGGGAATTTTGCTGAGCCTCATATTTGAGGACAATGAAAAGAAAAAATAAGTGAAAATGGAAGTGTTAGTTGCTCAGTCATGTCCAATTCTTTGCGACCCTATGGACTATAGACTGCCAGGCTGCTCTGTCCCTGGAATTCTCCAGACAAGAATACTGGAGTGGGTAGCCAATACTTTCTCCAAGGGATCTTCCCAAACCAGGGATTGAACCCAGGTCTCCTACATTGCAGGCAGATTCTTTACCATCTGAGCCACCAGGGAAGGACAATGAAAGGTAAGTGCCAATTTAATGTCAAGAGAGATGACTGCCATGTTGCTATCGTACCTACTAACAGGGATTCATACTGGTCCTTCAGGGGCAAACAGGCCGTCCTCCATCCCCCAGGTACGTACAGACTGTACAAGAGAAAACCATGGAGATGATGAAGAGATTCCTTAATAGGAATTGTTAGGAGCAATAAGAACTGTGGTTTTAGTCTCAGCATCACAGCACAAATGAGAGCAAATCATAAGAACCACTGTAGGAAAAGTCCTGAAGTGGTGAGGGTGGAGATTAGCGCTCATTGTCCTACTTGTAATATCAAAGGGAAGAGAGAGGGGGCAGCAGTGAGAACACGTGCCACATCTGTCTAGTAGGTCAAGCAGAAGCTCTGTAAATTAGCCGGGCTTCCGGGGAAGGCAATGGCACCCCACTCCAGTACTCCTGCCTGGAAAATCTCATGGATGGAGGAGCCTGGTGGGCTGCAATCCACGGGGTCGCTAAGAGTCGGACACAACTGAGCGACTTCACTTTCACTTTTCACTTTCATGCATTGAAGAAGGAAATGGTAACCCACTCCAGTGTTCTTGCCTGGAGGATCCCAGGGATGGGGGAGCCTGGTGGGCTGCCGTCTATGGGGTCGCACAGAGTCGGACACGACTGAAGTGACTTAGCAGAGCAGTCTCAGAAGGAATTTGCCCAGTGGGGCAGTCAGCTGAGGTTAGAGAGACCAGCAGAAGGAAAAAGCTGTGTGATATGCACCACCAGAAGGCAGTTAATGAAAGGAATCCTGAGGGGTCAGAGAAGAGAGCACCACCTATGTAAGGGAGTGGTCTGGTTCAGACAATCCACAGGGAATCTCTAAAGAACTCAGGAACTCACTAGTGAGCCCCATGCAAAGGGCCTGAGTTTAGATGCCTACCTTGTTAGAATACACTCGACAGGTGATAAGTACAATAGCCCCATTTAAGTAGAAAGGCCTGGGCTCTTGCTACTTGCATTCACCGAAGCAGGGTTGAAAGTAGCCGACACAAGGAAATCAGTTCATGGCCTTCTCTAACACCACCTACTCCAAGCCATGGGTCAGGCTTCATTTGGAGAAGAAAACTTTGAATTGGATGAGAATATGAAATGTTACTTTATAATACCTGGACTTTTCACATCTAAAGATGAGATCATTTCAGTACCTGGAAATGACCAGGAAATGATCTGCCTATAGTATGACTGAACTCACAGGGATGGGAAAGTGATAGTGTTCAAAGGCAGAAAGTAAAAAGAGACCAAAAAAAAAGGTATTTCCACACTGTGTTTCTCACTTCGTCAGTCTAGCTCATTTAGTCAGCCAGCTACACGTTTGTTGCATACTAATTGAATGAAGTGCTCTCGTTTGGAAAGAACACTATGCTTCTGAACTGTCGCCCTTCTTTTTACTCCCACGGGAACAGTGGCCCTGCTCTGAGTCATCCCAACTCTCCCACTCGGCCTGCTCTGAGATGAGAGGCTGTTTCACAGGGTGAGCAACAGGTACCAGAGTCCACAGGCTCTTGCCATGGGAAACAGTAAAGTATACTCATCACCTTGAGAGTCAAATTCATGACCAAAATGAAAATTAAGTGTGCAAAAGCTCAAAACAACTTGCTGGAGGTCATCTGGCAAATCTGAGGCAAAGCGTCCACTCATATTTTTGAATTTCTAATCCAACAGTCTACTTGTACACAGTCTTCAGATTTTTTAAGTGCTCAACAAGTTGGTCAGTCATCTCAAAAAAACCAGCGAGGGGTGGGGGTAGTGCAATATCGTTCATCTTGTAATGAGTGCTTATCGGGTGCCGTGCTCTATGCTATACACTACGTGCACTGTGTTATCTAATCCTCACAACCCTGTGAGGACCTTTCACACGAATCAATTTTATGTGTGCATGCGTGCTCAGTCACTCGGTTGTGTCCGGTGCTCTGTGGCCCCATGGACTGTAGCCTGCCAGGGTCCTCTGTCCATGGAATTTGACAGGCAAAAATACTGGAGTTGGTTGCATTCCCTTTTGGGGGATCTTCCAGAACCAGGGACTGAATCCACATCTCCTGTGTTTCCTGCAGCAGCAGGCAGATTCTCACTAAGTCACCTGGGAAGCCCCAGTGAATCAATGATTTATTTAGTAAGTAACTTGCCAAAGGTCACAGAGATAGGAAATGATGGAGGATGGCCATACTCTTCACTTTCATGCTTCTGCCTGCTAGCTTAGCTCTTGAAACCTCCTGGTACTCTCTTCTTTTTTATATCATTGTCCATGTTCACAAGAAAATCATGCAAATTGCTTAAAATATAGCCAACATTGTAGAAGCAAATATACCCATCCATTTATCTGATTCAAAATTATCCAGGCATATGAATATTAATAACACTTAGTATTTTAATGGGCTATGAATAGATATTTCATTCCTAAGAATCAAAATTGATATTACTTAAATCTCTGACACTGGTAAATTTTGTCACTGTGATGATGTAAAAAATGACTTCAATATCAGTTTCATGTTTTATGATGCTACATGAAATTCTCAAGGTTATTAATATCCTGCATTGCTGGATGTTTTATCTGTTATTTTTCATAACACTTCTATTGTTGAACAAGGAAAAAGAGATAAGTGTGTCATTCTTTTTCTTTGCTCCCTGTTAAGGCAGTCACCTTTCTCACTTATTAAGAGTTAGTATCAAGCTTTGAGTTCCTTGATAGGAAATACTTTATCAGTGTCATCTCAAAAGAAGGAAATGAGCAATAGTTGCTGTGAGCCACACCTTGCTTTTGAGAGAATTCCACTAGAATAAAATGCTAGCATTTGTTCTCAAACATCAAAGGCCTTAGCAAAAATCTGGTTTCATGTCAATGAGAAGTATAGCCGAATAATGGAAAATGACCTTTGGGTTTTAAAGTTTTCCCTTCCTCGATTTCTTATACATTTTTTCTGTGTATAAGACATAAACCTACAAAGAACTCAGAATATGTTGACAATTTTATGAAATTAAGACCTATTTTCTATCAGACTATATAAATGTCAAGTCTGAGGACTGCAAGCCTCACCTTACTACCAACACCACTTTCAAAAAATTGATAGGTAATGAGGTCTGGTGGGCTTCTCAGGTGGTGCTACTGGTAAAGAATCTGTCTGCCAATGCAGGAGACACAAGAGACTCGGGGTTCAATCCCTGGGTTGGGAAGATCCCCTGGAGGAAGGCATGGCAACCCACTCCAGTATTCCTGCCTGGAGAATCCCATGAACAGAGGACCCTGACAGGCTTCGGTCCATGGGTTCACAAAGAATCAGACACAACTGAAGTGAATGAGCACACACGCACACAGTGAGATCTGGGAGTTAAAGTGTCATTCTCAGAAGCTCTTATTTGTATGAGTACTTCTAGAATTTTATGGATAAATAAAAACAATATGGTTTACTTTGCTTAAGATCTTACTTGTTAAACAGACCATCAACGTAATGGCAACATCTTGCATGAGATACTGGTAATTCCCAAACAGTTGTAGTTGCTGAAAATGAAGAAAAGTAAAGATAAGTGAGGATTCTGACATCAAAACATCTTCACCATCCACAACACTCTTCCTGAAACCAGTCAGGAAGCAAGTGTTATTTTCCTCCCCATTTTAGGAGGAAAGTGATTTACCTAAGCTCTTTAGCATCTCATTGGATAGAATAAAACCAAATCACTCTTTTTCCAATGTTTAACTTAATTCCATATAGTTAATTGCAATGAGAATCAGTCAGTTGAGAAACACTCTCTTATTGGTTGGTCACAGTGATTTTGGCAGCTGCAGACTCAGCCTGGGTAGTTGAACTCTCAACAGAAGATATTAAACCTGAAAATTTTGCTAGGAACTTTACACTTAAAATTTGAAATCAAGGCTTCAAATCATTGAACAGGGTTTTCTCTCTGTCTTTATCCATGGGTTGAGTTCACATGATTCTCTTGAAACCCACTTACTTTCACGAACTGAACAAGTTCCCTACCCCAAGTAAGCCCATTGCAGACTTCATTCTGGTACACCTGCCTCTCTAAGGTTTGTGTAGACATAGAACTCCCTTTCAGTTTATACTGGAAGTATTTAAATAAACAAGTCCGCTAAGTACTCTGCAAGAACTTGCCTTGCAATACCTTTTGCAGACAGGTCAGTTTTTCTTCATAGCTGTTGACTGAGCACGAAGTCATAATCTGGCTCTATGCATATTACCAGATCACACTGATGCCAATGAAAATATTTCTGTCCCCTTAGAAAGTGAACTCAAGGCCAAGATGTTTCCGGGCGAAGGTTCTTAGAGAACACTCTTAACTTAGATCTAGACCATCAGAGTGAATGACATGGAGTAGACTGATTTCAATCAACTGTATCTATGGAGACTTTGGAACAGAAATTCTGATTTCTTAACTTTCAGAGAATGCAAATGGTTTCTGAGTTCTTCTCATCTTGCAATTCTTTCTCTGTCTTTTTTACATTTCCTTCTCATATTCTTTCCCCTCAGAATGGTAACATTATACATGCAGGGTGAGATGGAATAGGGAGAACTTTTCAAAGGCAGCTGTACTTTATTTTGGGAGTTTTCAGAGAACTATGGAGGGTTTTAGAAATCAGTCAGCCTGACTTCCGGAGGCGGATAAAAGCTCAGCCAAGGGCAAGAATGAATTTGTTCTTAGAGACAGAAGTAGAACTTGAATCCAGGTTTCCTGGCTTCCAACCAATTTCTTCTCTCTATGCACCTGGTTGCCCCTTAGCCTCTATGTGCTTCTCACAATCATTAGCCCACCCGAGGCTGGAGTCCTGTGTTCCTCGCTTTCATCACTATGTCTCAGGAAGGCAGTAAATTAATTCCCCTTGCCCCCAGTGTTCCCTGAGCCTGATGGATTATTTTACTGTAGACCAAGTTATGACTGACCTGATGCAGATTACTTTCAACCTATACATATTTCTTCCATATAGCTAGTTAATTTTTAGATGATTATTTTTATCATTTCATTTCAAAAGTCTTTTCCAAACATTTTTTACAGAACTGCTAATCCTTTACTAATGACATGTAGAGGTTCTGGGCAGGTTCAGAACTAAAGCTCTGGTATGGGAATCTTTCCAGTTTTTAGTCCTTCAAAGTCAAATTCAACAATTTCTCTCTCCTTTTAATCTCTTCTTAGTCTGCCAAAAATATTCCCCAGTTGGAGACTGATGCATTGCCTGCCGAGATATATTTAGGCTGCTCTGAAGCTCTCTCCATACTCTAAGTGAAGAAGTAGAGGCTTGAGGAGGTCAAGTGTCTCAGGTTATCTAGAGAAAAACAACACTGAGCCACATCTACTCATTTCTAGCTCTGTGTCTCATGCACAGTTATACCAAGTTCTCAAGTTTGCAGACATCTATTTTGAAAAAAGTAATTTATTTATAAAACATTAAATCCCGTGTAGGAGCTGCACCCCCACCCAAAATAAACAGGGGATGTAAGTGCAATTAGAACTGGGAAGAAATTATTTTAGTTCATACCCAATAGAGCAGTGATGTGCCAATAAACTGGATTATGCCGTACATGGTCAAGTATTTAAATACCCCGAAGGATGAAACAAGAGCAGCTCGGCCTTCTCTGTTTAAGAAAAAATAAAAATAATTGGTTTTATACGATACATATCTCCCAGTCTCTTTTATATTTTCAAAGGAGCTCATTTTAATGGCCTGTTGATATATACTTGGACTTCCCTGGTGGCTCCGATGGTAAAGCGTCTGCCTACAATGCGGGAGACCTGGGTTCAATCCCTGGGTCAGGAAGATCTGGAGAAGGAAATGGCAACCCACTCCAGTATTCTTGCCTGGAAAATCCCTGGACAGAAGAACCTGGTAGGCTACAGTCCGTGGGGTCACAAAGAGTCGGATAAGACTGAGCAACTTCACTTTCTTTCTTTGATATATACATTCACTTCATCACTGATTCATCCTCTCAATGATTCATTTAACTATTCATTCACTCATTCTTTCCTTCAACCATCATCTCACCCATTGACTCTTAAGCTTGCTTTTACTTAAGGCTTATAAGATAGCAGCATTATGCTCAGAGTCACAGAGGATATAAATTAATCAGGCACAGTCCTTATTTTCAACAAGCTTCCAATGAATTCAGAAGATTATAAACACAATACACCGTGACAAGGTGCAACATGTCAAGCATTGACTGGCTTGTGCTTCATTTCATCCTGGCAACACTTGCTCCTTGTGTATGTTTTAGAGTTCCTTAGACTCATGATGCTAAGGCGGTGCTCTCACATTATGGGAAAAAAGTAGATGTGATGCCAATATTTGAGATGAAATGGGCTTTGTTGGCTTCAGTACACCAGGAAGAACCCAGGATAATAATGGGAGCTGGTTTGGGAACACAAAGAGAAAAAGACAATTGTAAAAGTTGCAGCATCAAAAGTAAATAGTTCCTAGTCAATAATATTGTAATAATTTTTTAATGTGTCAGATGGTTACCAGACTTACCATGGTGATCAGTTCATAATATACATATATGTTGAATCACTATGTTGTACATCTGAAATTAATGTAATGTATATCAACTATACTTCAATAAAAAAGGGAAAAGGTAAATATTCTTTAAAAAATTCTGTTTGAACAATTATTCTTCTAAGACCCAATTAGAAGAATAATTGTTCAAACAGAATTTTTTAAAGAATATTTACCTTTTCCCTTTTTTATTGAAGTATAGTTAGTAATGGATTCAGAGAAGGCAATGGCACCCCACTCTAGTACTTTTGCCTGGAAAATCCCATGGATGGAGGAGCCTGGTAGGCTGCAGTCCGTGGGGTCGCTAAGAGTCGGACATGACTGAGCGACTTCACTTTCACTTTTCACTTTCATGCGTTGGAGAAGGAAATGGCTATCCACTCCAGTGTTCTTGCCTGGAGAATCCCAGGGACGGGGGAGCCTCATGGGCTGCCATCTATGGGGTCGCACAGAGTCAGACACGACTGAAGCGACTTAGCGGCAGCAGCAGTAATGGATTATGTCAGGCCAAAGTAGCACATGTCGGGGGAGGGAGGAACTTGGCCAACAAGCACTCCTGCAGCCTCCTCTTGTCAAGGTAGAAGCGAATCCATATGGGAGGCAGCCCATATACTCTTGATTTCCAGTCCCCAGTAACATGGACACCTGTGCTGCTCAAAATTTTTCTACAGACCAGGGACATAAGAAGGAAAACCCAGAGAGCCAAAAACCATGCTGGGTCTTGGGCAAGATGAGAAGGTTCTGGTGGGAGATAGGCCAGGATACCTCAGGTCAGTGCTTTCCACCAGACTATGAGACACTACCTTTCTATTTTCAGCACAGAGGGGAGAGAGAAAACCAGTTGAGAAGGGGAAACCATGTGAAACCTAGATTGTTTTCTGACATAAACTTTGTGATTTCATCCTTTATTCTGCTGTTGTGTACATTTCCCAGAGAATAGACACCCAGATCAAAAAAAAAAAAAGTGCAAAAATCCAAAGTGGTAAAGCGTAAAGAATGTTTGCAAGGCCTCCACAATGGCTGCTCTTCCTAACGGATGTGAATTTTAAGTGGTTCATTCATTTACTTAATGCATTCCACAAACGTTCATCGAAGGCTCTGATGTGTCATGGGAGGCACAACGACATAGAAATTAATAAGGCATAGTCCTTGCCCTAAAGGACTTGAACTATAACAAGCCAATCATGTTTCAAAGAATAATAATGGGAACCTGTAGACCCATGTACCTAAAACTGCACATTATCGCTCCTCTAAAGGATATTTTCTCAGGACTAGGCAGGCATCAAGAATAGCAAGGGTAAATTCAGCATAACAGAGCTGAACTCTGTATTTTTATGAATTTGTGAAGTATAAAAGAAGAGGGTTTCTATCATGAAGACTTACTAAGCCATCTGCCACTAGAGAAAATTTTGCATCCTGACTTGTATTTTAAAACAACATATTGCAATCATAAATGCATCACACAACTTGCATGAGAAAGAGCATCTGAAAGTGCTACTGCCTTTTGGATGAATCAAGTATGCACTTGGCACAACCGTCCAGGAGTTTGAATCCCCTCTGTGATGCCTCCACACCTGGTGTTCCAGCCTCACCTCCACAGTTCCCATCTGAGAAATCTTCCAGCTCAGTTTAGCAATCAGGCCCCTGCACTCTCCAATGAAAGCCCCATTTCTAAACATGGCTCTCCATTTCCTTTATCTGGAATTCCCTCCACCTCCTTAGTGTTTCCATACATCCCATTTATCGTTCAAATTACAACCTACCTCTGAAACCGTCCCTCCTAGCTTGAGTTATCATTCCGAACTACTGGCATATGACTGTATTGTTTGGACGTTCATTTACGGAGAGCTAATTTATTGAGCACCTCTCATTCCTTAGGCAGAAGATTCTGTGTTAGGCGACTATATCTACATACATCTTTCTATACCCCTTACTGGAATGTGAGTCCTCCAGGGAAAAGTTCTGTCTCATTTTTAATACACCACATTTTCAAGAACAATATTTAAAAAGAGCCACATGAGTGAGGTGAGTGTCCTGGGCACTCTTGTTTTGTAGTCACCATGACACAAAGCGGGTTAAGACAATAATGATAGTAAAGGTAGGTGCAGTCATTTTGGATATCCACTAATCTGTATTTTGGAGACATATTACTACTAGGCGAAGGCTATGTGGTAGAGAATTCCTCTTCTGCTTCTTCTCCATCCCCAGCTCCTGAGAGAAAGGTTCCAGTAAGCATCCAACATAAAAAACTAAAGGAGAGGAGAAGTGAGATATACAGTTGGCTTTAAAATATCAACACTAGCATTCACAGCCATGTATTCTTTAAAACTCAGCAAAAGTCACCTTTTTGTTGATTTTATCAGCATTCTTAGGCAGCACTCACAGCCCCCTCCCCTTAATTGGTTCTCAACAGCACTTCAGCCAAGTTTCTGCTGTGACATTTGTCACTTTCAATTAGAGTTGAATTCCACCTGGAGCCAAACAGTGAGCCAGACGGTCAAAGGATAGAAGGGGAAGAGGTAGCTTACTTGATGAGATGAGGCACACACTCGATGTTGGTTGTTTTTGAGGTGAAAGGGGAGGCCACAGATGCCTCCTGCTCTGACAGCGAAATGCCCGCATGAGCCATTTTCAAAGCCTAGAATGATAAATCCATGTTATACCCATGACTCCTCAGACCAGGCTCTAACTGTTCAAACACCCCAAGGCTAGTTTTCACATTATAGAGTTGATAGTATTGTACCCTTCCACCACTGGATCTCTGTTTAGGCTGCCCCTCCACCTGGGTACATGAAGGTACCAATTAAAGAGGCACCAACAATGACTCAGTGGTAGAAGAAGGTTTGTGTGTGTGTGTGTGTGTGTTGGTTGAGGGGATGTAGACAGGCTAAGAAAGTGGAAGGACTCATTTGAGAAGTTGATTAAAAAGATGACAGCGTTTGGATGGACCTGTGTAGAGGCCTTTACCATCACAGTTTTATACTTAACAGGTCATCTTCATGAACTAGGGGAAAAATTATCTAATGCCCACCTTCCCCCAGGCTGCCTGATCCAGCCAACCAGCTAACTGCTGGGATGAAATTTGGGACATAGAGCACTTTCGCTGGAGGCAGGGACCAGATTACACTCATCAGAGAATCATTCCAAGGTATATGATGTCTCACTGAAATAAGGACTAAATCTTTTCTCATCAAGACTGAAAACTGCTCAGAGAGTGCCCCAAGCAGACAGCAGCCAATGAGCAGGCCAGCCAGCCCCTAATCCTACAAGAAGTGTATGAACATAAAATGAGATTTTGTATTTCTGTACTGCTATAGAACTTGCAAAGTTCCTGGTAACCATGGCCAGTATACACAAAGTTCATGTTCAATGAATATTAGAATATTTCCTTCTTCCTCATTTTTCCCTTGGTACTTTGTACCTCTACCATGTAATTTAGGACCATCTGCTTTATATATTAGGATTAGTTTTATGCATGATTTTTTTTCCCCACCAGGTAATGAACTTTTCAGAGGCAGAGACTATGTCCTATATAACATCTGATTTATTTGTTTTGTTTTAAATTCCACATAATTAGTGAGAATGTGTACTCACCCTAGATTTGAAGAACAGACTAACAGCTAGCTCCTTCTCACAAAGTATGAAGCAGAAAAATTCATAACTGCTATCTAAGTGTGAGCTTAGTTTATCTCAGAACTTTGAAGAAAATATTTAAGAAAAAAATAAAACAAATACCCAGACCTTAAGTATACAATAGGCTTTAGAAATACAAAATGATTCTCTTCATTACTTCTCCCACAAATTGGCTCCCAAAATATTTTCTGACATACATAAATCTTCAAGGTAAGCTACTATTTCAACTGTAGCTTTGAAACTCAGATTATTAAACACGTACTGCCTTCTACTGTATCAGAGAAGTCATCTGCTGAGAATCTTGTAATGTCAGTTTGCTATTGTATGTAATAACCAAATAATTTGGTTTATGATTTTTCTGAGTGTGAAAATTTGGGAGTAAATCCAGATTGTATAAAGTAACCCTGGTGGAGAATTTGGCAGGAATACGATTTACACATAATTCAAACCTTTATCATCAGTTTCAAATTTTTCCTTCACTAAGCCTTTACCAGCTGTATGACTTTAGGCAAAAAAAGGAAAAAAAAAAAAAAAAAAGAATTTACCTCCATGAGGCTCATTTCCTTATTTATAACAGGAGAGATTTAAACCACCTAGTCTTGTAAAGTCCCTTTTGGGTCTGAAATATGGGAGCCTCTGTAGCCTTTCTTTGTCTTTATTATTCTAAAAGTTGCTAGAAAACAGCTGAAGTGACTCATCTTACTTTACTCTTCACCACATCCAACCCATACTCTGGTAGAAATGAATATAAACATCAAAATGACTAAGTGATGTACTTGTTGGCAGAAGGGTGAAGAGTCAGACCACAGGGGACGTGGGGTCCTCAGGAGGAATATCAATGCATCCCCTGCGTTAGAAGAAGTAATTTCTACTCACCCCACAGTCATTAGCTCCATCTCCACACATGCCTACATAATAACTGTGAGGGAAAGGATAAGAAACATTAATAGCTTAATGCCTCACTTGAGTAATTTCCATCACCACTAACATGCATGATGTGTGTGTGTGTGTGTGTGTGTGTGTGTGTGTGTATGTGTCTCTGGAGCACATGTAGAATCAAGCTGAAGGAAAGTAACTTGGAGAGAAATATTCCCAGAGGAATAAAGCTCTGGTATATTGTTTCAATCAATCACATGGAAATCATGGCAATACTGCCAAGGACATCCACAAAGATGATCACACACTTCAGAAGAAGTCCTGTTGGATTCTGTCCACCAAGGCCAAGCTGAAGTGAGTACTGTCATAATCAGTGTTTCTCACACCCTAATGCACAGATCATAACCTAGTCCATCTGTGTTTTGGTTGCTCACTGCTGCTGAAAGTTTAGCATGTAGACACTAGGAGAAGAAACATTTGGGAAATGGTTTAACAGATAACAACTAGAGATGTATGTACATATTCTAGATGCATCTTGGAGTGAAAATAAGATAACATGCTTCCCATCTATACCAGTGTGATGTGCAGGCACAACTGTATAAAGAGAAAAGTAAATTTTAAACCTGTTACTAAAGGAGTTTCTGGTGTGAGACACACTAAGTGTGTAAATAATACATTGGAGGTATTGATTAATGGCAATATTACTACAGGCTCAGTGGTAACTTGCCAGAAACACATGAAATGATACAATATAGGGGAAAATGAAATTCTCAGAGAATTTCCTTATTATTAGTTGACATAAAAAATGGCCATCTTTATAGGTCAAATATGGCCAAATGTAAACAAATTTGTAGGTTCAAACTACTCTTTGGTAAGTATATATGAAAATCACACGGTAAACATTTGTTTGTGCTGATGTACGCATCAAGACTATACATTTGCTGAAAATGGCTTCCTTTCTTCAGGCGTAAAGTACATATTTAGTCTTTATATCACAGGAGGAATCTTACATCTTCTAGTGTTGTCTGAATAAAGAATAAATTCTGAATGAAGAGCAAGATCTGGAAATTGAGAGGATAACTTATTCTGAGATAGCATATATCATCCTGAATTGATTTTTCTTTAGGGGAATACAGCTTTTCAAAAGTAAGCATTTAAGTTGGCAACATTTCTCAAGTATTTGAGAAGGGCAAAATTACTTTCTTCAGCCAATATCATATAATGACCATGTAAGTAAAATAATCATTTTAGACACTGGTTACTAACCCAGCCTCAAGGCATTATGGGAGTTAATAGGCAGTTTTGGAAATGTCCCTAAGAATGCTTAGGCAACAAAAAATAATAGTCAAAAGTAGTCTCTTGAGTTTACCTACTGCTTATCAGCAATTATTTAAAGTTTTACTACTCTTCATTCCTTACTTAACTTTCTAGAAATCTGAGTCCAGAAGCTGTAACCTTCCCAGCAAGTAATAGGTAGGTCTGGTCTCAAGAAGAACCATTTCACTTTCATGTGACTTGGTCATCTGTATTTTTGAAGGAGATATGAAAGAACTTTTTCCTTTTTTTAATTTTTGCCTCTATACCTAAAACAGTAAAAATATAATTTCTTCTCTTTCCTGGAAGATCTGAAATTGTTTACATATCTTCTAATGGACCAATCTCAAATAATTCCAGGTGATAACTCACACGCTTCCTCATTTTTTTCCCCCATTCTAAGCTGTACAGAATGCTGTTGTTTCTAGTCTCTGTATCCAAGCAGGGGGATCTTCCTTTATGATAAGCCCTACCAGCCACAGAAGGAATGTTCTTTGGGGCAGACAGCTTCTAAAATGGCCCACCTTCTGGAATTCATGAGGTTATCTAATGCCTTCCTTTGAGTGTGGACCAACCGAGTGATTTGCTTCTAATGAAAGGAGTAAAGTGACAGCTTAGGATGTCATTTCTAAGATGAAGATATAAAAAATAGTCATGTCTCTTCTCTCTCTCTGACTCCTCTTTGCTTGCTAACTCTCTCTGGAGCTAGCTGATACTCTGTGAGCATCCCTATGAAATCACCTCATGGCAAGGAAACAAGTGTGGCTTGTGCCCAACAATGAGTACAAAATTTAGACTCTTAGCCCAACTTTCCACAAGGAACTGAATCTTGCCAAGGACACCTGGGGTGAGGCTGGTGGCAGATCCTTCCCCACCAAGTGCTGAGATGACTGCGGGACTGGTCGACACCTGATGACACCTTGAAGGGGACCTAGAGCCAGAAGACTTAGCTAAGCACACCTGAATTCCTGACCCACAGTAATGTAAAAAAAAAAAATGGTGTTATTCTAAACCACTGTGTCTTGGGGATAATTTGTTACACTGCAATTGATAACAAATATACCCTCCTTTCATGCACTAAAACCTACTTTAATTTCTGAAATTCTTCAACAAGGCTAGATTTCTGCCCAGGGGACATTCTTGCAAAAATCGTTCCATTCACCAGAATCTAAAGAGAAAAATAACAATTGAAATAAGATTAGAACAAAGAACACTTTATGGTAAGGGGAGGGAGGAGGAAGGGGGGTTCAGGATGGGGAACATGGGTATACCTATGGCGGATTCATGTTGATGTATGGCAAAACCAATACAATATTGTAAAGTAATTAGCCTCCAATTAAAATAAATAAATTTATATTAAAAAAAATAAAAGAAGAGGCTTGAAAAATTACTCCTGGCCACCATTTTAATGTAGCATTGGGTGATATAACATCAGACCAAATATTAGGAAAGGGCAAAAGGGGGATTTAACAGTTTAATATTTAACTTTCACTTTTGGTTCTCCATCACAAGTCTGTTACTTTGTTCCCAATCATTTTTCCAAGATGGGATAAGCTCTAATGAATAATAGTAACTGAAAAGCAGAGGAGTATATAAGATAGAAATGCTTAGGCAACTACAGTTCTTTTCACTAAGCACCATCTCCACAATTGCAGAGGAAGGAGCAATAGATTGGGAGTTGAGAATCAAGGTTCTATTACAGCTCTGTCCCAGACCGTGACGACCTTAGGCTCTCCCATCTCTTCAATGAGGAACTGCACTAACAGCTTTCTAGACACCGTGGGGTCTAGACTCTATGGTCCTCGACTGGAAAGGTGACAGGACTTTCAGGACACTGCTAACAGACGGCTGCTGCCGCTCCGCTTGTTTCCTTCCCACCAATGGACCACTCTGCACAGCACTATTTTAAAATAGACACACAGCGACAAGATAACAAATGATTTTGAAAATAAACCATAAAGCCTTTGTTTCCTCCTGCTGTAATTTAAGAATCCAGACAGGAATGGGAATAGAGCTCAGCCTGACATGAGTTAGTGGCTTTCAGAGAAAAGCAAATTCCAAAAGACAGGCTGCGTGTTTGGGACTATCTGTAGGTTCCCTCTGCTGGGGAGGCAGGGAAGAGGCAAACTGGGATTGGACTGGCCACGGGGGGCGGGGCGAGGGGCAACACCAGCCTCAGGCTCTGAATAGGAGGCCTTGGGCCCAGGGACGTGTGATGAGTGGTATAAGAGGAATGATGAAGGGAGACCTCTTGAAGAGACAGTGCTCCCTGTGAGGGTGTTTATTTCCTAATTCTGAGATAACCTCGCTAAGCATCGCCTTCACTGTTCTCTTACCCTTTTTTATCTCACTAATTTGAGGAGCAAAACGAAACATGTCATTTCTCCAGTACTTACTTTTGGAAGCAAGCTGTTGAAATGCTGCAGTATCACTTGGTATGATTTCCCACTCATTGCAAAATGGTAACAGCTCCCTTTTTCTTCAACAGGCACTGAACTGTTTCCAATGTTGATGTGGGTGTCCTAAAATCAAAAGGGCATTATTTCTACCTTGGCTCTTAAGGATGTTGCTGTTTTCCTACATTTTATGGAAGGAAGTGTATTCAAGTTACGCAAGAGTGTGAGGACCAACAAATATATAATGTAGAATTTGCCCACAGAACTTAGACTCATATAAAGAAGACACTCAAAATGTTCCCCCAAAATTAAATGAACAGAGATTACTTTGGCAATATGAGGCTCTGGATCCTAGTCTGGGAGATAATATGTGTGATGTCAGGCTACTGAGGAAATCATTCCAAGGTTCCAATGAGTGACTCCAGAGAAGAAGAGGAAACAGTCTTCCCTTCTGTTCCTTCTCCTCATACAACCTTTTGTTTCCTAAGATCTCTTACCATTCATTCAGAAATCATGCCTGGATTTTTTCCCTGTAAAATAGGTGGACCCTTTCTTCAGAGCCTAACCTGACCTCTGCCAACACTTCCCTCAAGGTGCCCAGATCCCTTCCACCTTGTGTCCCTGAACCTTATTATTATTATTATTCTGGATGCACTATGCATGGCAGTTGGAATCTTAGTTCCCCAACCAGGGACTGAACCCATGTCCCCTGCACTGGGAGCACAGAGTCTTCACCACTGGCCTGCCAGGGAAGTGTTTGGACTCTATTAAAAATTAATGAAAATCTGTGTCCTGTAATAAATTATAATGGAAAAATATGAAAAAAGAGTATATATGTATAACTGAATCACTTTGCTATATAGCAGAAACTAACAACACTGTAAATCAACTATACCTCATTAAAATACATTTTAAAAAATATACCATCCTTATTTAAAAATCTGTATATGTACATGCAAACTAATTTTTATTGAAATATGTTAGGCACTTTTAAAAAATTAGTGAGGATCTGAGTTTCGTCACACAGTGCAGTTGAGGCAATACATGTAGTTGCTGAGGCAAGTGAGTTTAGAAGGAAATCAGCACCAGAAATCCACTGAAAGCAGAGAGCGAGCTGTCATCTTTCACAACCCACACAATGGATTTGAGCCAAGTTAACACACCTCTTCGCAGGGCAGGGGCAGGGCCACTCCATACAGCTGTGTAGCTTGCGTGCTGCACAAAGAAATACTCGACCCTGAACAATCTGAAGGGCTGGTCAGCCTGAAGGAAGGGAGCTTTTTGTAGTTTATCACCCTGAGGACCATCTCTTTGAATTCACACAAAGGCAGAGGTGACCCATTTAGTAATGAAACGTCAGGCTGCAGCCCATTCTCTTCACAAGAAAGAGCCGTCCTGGGGGAAGTGCACAGGAAACTCGCTACCTAGAGAAGCCTGACATCTGTTCACGTCAGTTTACCAGTCCAGGACAATCTAAATGACCATGAATTAAGGGAGCAGGGATCAAACAGACCGAACTTGATTCCCTGCTCTGCAGCTCACCAGCGTGTGTCGTGGCAAGCTTACCTCTCTAGGCCTCAGTTGTCTCTTTTGTAAAAGGAATACTTTGCTCAACTGTGTAGGATAACTGAGGGTCAGATGGGAACTATGATGTGAATCAGTGAGTCTCAGCCACATCTGTACACTGGAATCACTAGGCGAAGGACTCAGTTCCCAGCCCAGAGATTCTCACTGAATCTCTAGTTTTAGCCTTGGAAGCTTGAAAACGCTTCTGGGTAATTTCTACATGAAGTCAAGGCTGAGGAGTGTCAGTGGAAATGCTAAAAGCTTTGCAAACTGTAAAACTCTGGGCAGATGGGAGGGATTACTACTGTGATGACTTCTAATGCCGAGAGAGAGGGCTGCCCAGGGTCAGGGCTGTATTGCGTCAGCCTCGGTCCATGGAGGGGCTTTCTGAAATTCACTCACATTCTTTCCAGGCCCATTCTCCTGGTTCTCCACCAGCTGCCAGGTCACAGAAGCAGGGGCGAACTCTTCAGGTTCGTTGGCTTCAACAAGGATCACTTGGCTCCCTCGAGGAATCATTTCAGAATTCTTTGCAACGGTAATGGCTGTTTGAAGGTTGTCACCTAGATGACAAAGAAGGTGGACGTGATTTGTGTAGAAACCTCTCAGCATCCAGGACTGAACACTCCCTCCTCTGAGTGACCATACTGTGTTGTTGGTGCTCTTTGGGGGCATTTAACACTTTCTGCATTTTTTCATAATGTTTTATCAAGCCTGTCTGTTCCTAGTGGTCAAACATTATGTCTACCTCTCCCTTTCATCCTAGCATCAAGACCATGAACATCACATATTTCCAAAATATGCACTAATGAGTAAATAAATGTTCAAGTGCTTTACAGCTCATCCTCAAGAGACTGACAATTTTCAGTGGTGAAGTTATAGGCGTGGTCTGATAACATAAACCTATTCTTGGGATCTGGATTCCAATTAAGTTAAAGAAAAAAAAAGCACTTAGGATCAGCCATGTTGAATTTAATCATCACAAACCATGCCTACCTCACCTCCCTGAAGGACGGTCTCACCCCTTTACACAGAGGTCTCACTGGGGTTCTTCATGAGAACCCCGTTCTTATCTTTCAATATCTGCTGTGAGCCTATTGGCCCTGAACAAACCCTGGGTA
The DNA here is from genome assembly GCF_029378745.1 of Bos indicus. Lineage (NCBI taxonomy): Eukaryota > Metazoa > Chordata > Mammalia > Artiodactyla > Bovidae > Bos > Bos indicus. The sequence continues at coordinate 74,751,732 of NC_091760.1, read as the reverse complement.
GGAACAGAGGGCCTTAGGCAAAAAGAATGAGACGTGGCCCTTGCCTTCAAAGCTCACAGTCATTGAGGGGAGCTCCCCAAGTTCCCAGGTAACTGGAGCAGAGGGTAACAATCTCGATGGCAAAGCATCGTTCCTCCTGCCTCAGCCACAGGAACTCACTCAGCTCACATGGTCTTTTGCTTATGCCTAGGATGGGTTTAATTTGTTAGGCTTCCAGAAATGCATACCAGTGATCATCACAGTCCTGATGCGGGCCTCACTCAGCTCCTTCAAGACTGGTTTGGTTTCCTTTTTCAAGCGATTCTCCATTATGAGAAGTCCCAGAAATGTTAACTCGGACTCCACATGTTCTCTTTGGGTTTGGGAGAAAGTCAATATTAAAGCATATCCATATAGTCTCAACACTTGGATTTATTTCTTTTTAAAATTTCTAAGTTTTATCAATGTCATACATGCACAGGTTTAACAAATCAGAAAGAATCCAAAAGTTCATAATAAAGAAAACCTATAGCCCCTGTCTTCACAGCACCTTCCTCCTTCTCCTTCTCAGATGTGACCACTTCTACGTCTTTTAGCTGCTCTTTCCATGTTTTTCAACTCCATTCTTTTAAAACAATGTATTCATCTTCCAATTCTTCTGTTGGTTTTTAAAATTTTTTGTTAGTCATATATATTTTAAATTTGTAAGCATATAAGCAGTTTAAAATTTGTAAGTATATAATCTGACATGTAAGCATGTATTTTTAAATTTGTAAGCATTTTAGTTTAGTAGACATTTATTAAGTACATACTGAATACCAGATATTATAGTACTAGTTGAATATGGAATCATTTATTTCAGCCTCCATCTGTTGCCTCCAGTAAATACATGAATGGCATCAGTCAAGAATTTAGTTTTCAGAATTTGAAATTGGAGGCTTGGAGTCTAACTGTGTTCCATTAGTTATGTGAGACTTCTCCTCGAAAATAAATCTCAGGTGTTTTTTAGAAAGTAAATTTGGGGGCCAAGAGCTCTTTCTTGATCCTCTATTGTTCCTTTTTCTGTGCAGAGTGGAGTTACAATTGCAGGGAGAAGAAGCGGGAGGAGAGGGAGACCTAGGGAACCGATCTCTGTGCCTGCTCTCAGCTCATCCCCCGTGTTCAGCGTCCACCTTCCATGAGCTGTGCTGTGCTCAGTTGCTCAGTTGTATCCAACTCTTTGTGACCCCATGGGCTGTAGCCCACCAGGCTCCTCTGTCCATAGGGATTCTCCAGGCAAGAATACTGGAGTGAGTTGCCACTCCCTTCTCTAGGGGATCTTCCCAACCCAGGAATCGAACCTAAGTCTCCTGCACTGCAGGCGGATTCTTCACCATCTGAGCCACCAGGGAAGCCCAAGAATACTGGAGTGAGTAGCTTAACTCTTCTCCAGGGGAATCTTCCCAACCCAGGGATTGAACTAGGGTCTCCTGCATTGCAGGTGGATTCCTTACCAGCTGAGCTACCAGGGAAGCCCCTACTTTCCACAGAACATGACATACCAGAGGCTCATCCTCTCAGGTTCTACAGGGTGAACCAACTTTACTCTTGGAATCTCTCTCTCTCTCTGGCATGATGTAGGCTACAGTTTCTTCTATCCTGCTGATTCAGCTACCACTCTTCCAGTTACTTTACAACTTATAGAAATTTGTAGAAATCTCTCATCTACACGTATTGCTTCTTTAGTTTTCTTTGATACTATTTCTTTTCTATTATGTTAGTAGGACTTGGGAGGGAAATGATCACATGGTCAGTAAACTTCTTTAAGAGAAAGAATAGAGTTGAATCTCTTGATGAGAAATAATTCATCCTTGGATAAGAATACATTGAAGAAACATCTCTCTGGAGTAGAGAGGGAGTAGCTACATCCTCCATTCAAAAGTCTAGTCACTAAATCACTACTTTAGATCTTACATTAGGCACGTTGGTGAACACTCAGATAATCAAATATGAATTCTGCCATTGTGATCTCAGAGAATATTATAATTCCCATCATTTAGCTTCATGACTTTCTATTAAAAATTGGATTAATGTTCTTATTAACTAGAACTGAAAGAAAGATCCCAAAATCTTCTCATCAATTTATTCTATTTTGGATCTCTGTTTTATGACTTCCCTTGTTCACTGCTTCAGGTACTTGGGCCTCTCAGGATTCTACAACATTCCAGCAAAATCCTGCATCAAGGCCTTTGCATTATCCACTGTTCCTATTGTCTGCAGTGCTTTGCCCTGGATATCTGTATGCCTTACTCCCTTACTTTTACTCAGATCTCTGTTCAAATGTTACCTCCTTGGAGGACTTCCCTGATCACCCCATGTGAAGTACCACCCTCCTGTCATTTAAAAAATCCTTTTAACCTGCTTTATTTTTCCTGCAGGGCATTTATCACTGCCTGACCACATGTTATAGATTAACTTTATTATTTGTTTCCCCCAAGTAGGATATAAGCCTTGAGAAGGCAAGGATTTGATTTTATTCACTTCTGAATCCTCAGTGCCTTGAGGGACATCTAATAATAGCCAAGCTTAATACAAATGGGCTAAACTCGTGAAAGGGTGAGTGTTATTAAGGAATTTTCTTCTGTTTTTGTCTTTTTTTCCCTAAGCCATCCTAAGAAATTCTTCTACTTCCTCATTATGATGCCAGCTTTTTAAACATTTTTAATTTTCCTAATTGGAAACCTCTCCTAAACATAATTTGACTCTAAAAAAAAAAATTCTATTCTTTTACCCTGTTTGAAAATAATAACTATATTCTAGGAAGCATGATAAATAGTCTCCTGATATTCTTTGGGAAAACCTGAGATGGTTGGAAATCTAGCACATTTATCCTCATTTTGTGTTATATTTATAATAATGTCTATCTCACTGGTAGTTTTTAAATGAGAATATCACATTCACATCCATATATATAGCAGCTGGGTAGTGGCTACATTCCACTTCAAGCAAAATACATCTTGTCTTCACATATGACCTTAACTTTCATTAAAATTTGTATCTTGAAAAATTACAAAATCCTATGTTATGAGTCTTTATGTTTGCTCAAGAATAGCTGACACCTTGAATACTAAACCTGAGAGTGCCATTTCAAAATGAGCTTTGTGGTTCTATTTAGAAGATTAAAATGTCATGACTGAAAGACTCATTAGAGATCATCTAATAGCACATCTTATAGTTGGGGGAAATAGACACAGTGTAAGGAAGGGATGTGATTATTGATTATATTAGAGTAGATGGACTTATTGTAAATAGTAACACATTACATCTATGCAGATGGGCAGATAATTTTAAAAAATTGTATTAAGTGAGGACCTCTCTGTCAGCAAAACAAAATCAAAGATGAGTAACGTACACGATCTCTTATTCAATTTGCCACAGTATTTCTTTACTCTTTTGTCATAAACAATTCAAAAACAACCTTTAAGAACTGCAGAACTTAGAAAGAAAAAATAATTTACAGATTACCCTCTGCAGAAGACAATTTACCCCTTGAATGTAATAAAGAATACTGAATTCTATTTCATATAAGGAACTCAATTTGCACTCACAGCTTTGAGGGGGTATACTACTGATTCCTGAAAGAAATCAAGTCTAAAAATTTATGGAGGTCATTCAAAGTGACAACTGTATTCTCTGAACCCCATTTTTCTAGGGGACCCCTAATCCGTCAGCCACATGATGCTCCATGGTTGAAGAGGGGTTGGTTGTTTTGAGTGGGATGATGGGACATTGGTCAGAGATAACTCAGTGACATCTGAGAGTCAGGAGATCTCAACTGCCATCCTTGTTCATTACCAGCCTGCACTGTGGCTTGAGCAAGTCCTCTCCAATGTGGCTCAGAGTTGCCCCTCTCCAAAGCAAGGCATTAGATGAGTCATTCTCCATCTCTAAGAGGTTTCCTGGTGATTTGGCTTCCATCCATTCATCTCCAGGGCTCATTCTCTTCACGCACACAGAGCCTGCCCTGGTGCCAATTTCTGAGCTCCCTACCTGGTTAAACTTTGCACTTCTGAAAGCTTCTCCATCTTCAAGACTTTGTGGGCAAGGGCAATGACACGGAAGCCTTGCACTGTATAATTTCTTAGCTCCTTTGGGAAATTCTTGGGCACTGCCAAGAGAGAAGAGAGGTAAGCACAGGTCCCACTAAAGGTGGCTCAACTCCTAAACAAAATTCTGGATAGTCACAGTGCTTTGTTTTAACTTTCCCTCCATAAAAATGCTTTAATAGAAACACTACGGGGATTTCCCTGGTGGTCCAATGGTTAAGACTTCACCTTCCAATGTTTGGGGCCGAGGGTGTGGGTTCAGTCCCTGGCCAGGGAGCTAAGATCCCATATGCTGCTCACCAAAAAAATCGAAATATGAAACAGAAGCACTATTGTAACAAATTCAACAAAGACTTTAAAAATGGTGCACATTAAAAAAATATTTTAAAAAATAGGAACACTATAACTTCAGTTAAAGGCCACAAACAACTTCATCAGTATGTTTTTCTTATAATCTAACAGAAATAAATGCCAAAGATGTACTGATCATCAACTGGGTGTCACATACATTAGCTGAATTCAGTAAAGACAGACCTCAGGACCATCTACCCAGATGAAATGAGGTACTGGAGAAGGTAATGGCACCGCACTCCAGTACTCTTGCCTGGAAAATCCCATGGACGGAGGAGCCTGGTGGGCTATAGTCCATGGGGTCGCTAAGAGTCGGACACGACTGAGCAACTTCACTTTCACTTCTCAGTTTCATTCATTAGAGAAGGAAATGGCAACCCACTCCAGTGTTCTTGCCTGGAGAATCCCAGGGACGGGGGAGCCTGGTGGGCTGCCGTCTCTGGGGTTGCACAAAGTTGGACACAACTGAAGTGACTTAGCAGTAGCAGCAGGCCAAATCTATCCCATTCTTGTTTTTGTAATTAAAGTTTTATTGGAACACAGCCATGCCCATTTGTTTGTTACCTATGGCTGCTTTCAGGTTACAATGGCAGGGTTGAGCAGTTGAGCCAGAAATGGTGTAGCCTGCAAGGCCTAAAATATTTATTACTTGTCTCTTTGCAGAAACGTTTGCCAATTTAGATAATGGATGACACAGTGCCAACCTTTGTGTGTTTCGATGTGATAATCATAACTAAGGTTAATATGTCTATAAAATTTGTATGGTTTATGTATGTATGGTTATATAAAAATATTAGGGAAAAGAATAGCATAATAAGTGTAGTAGCTTAGGTTCTAGTCTCCACTGTGCTGCCAGCTAGCTTTCTCACCTTGGGCATTTTAAGTCTCTCTTCTGCATCTCAATTTTCCCATCCATAAAATGAAGAGGTTATAGATGTCTATGCTCCCACTCAGCACAGACTTTCTATAATTCTAAAATATCAATAATTCTGGAGGTGATCTATTTCAAGGAAGCTGCTAACACTCTATTTCTTAAACACAAGAAGAAAAAAGAAATCACTGAGTATGATATTATCATATGTCAAGGATCAGAAGTTAGGACAATAAGAAGAATTAGACTGACCAGACAAATAAGCAGTGGCAAAGGACACCTAAAAAAAGTAACAGCCAACTATAGACCAACAGTCTGTAAAGGATGGAGTTAATGGGAGCTATGAAGAAGATCAATGTCAGAAAAATAGAAGGAATTCTTTTAAAAAACGACTCCAAGTAGAGAAAGAAGTGAAAGCAATCATTTGCCAATTCTTAAAATTCTATGCACAAGCTGATGGCTATCAGCAATTGTAAGGAGAATATAGATGAAAATCAGGAGAAAAAAAGGCCAATTTTATCCAAATGAACTCATTTGAATGCAGCAATATTCTTACAAATCTGGATTGCAGCTTAGAGAGTACATGTTTATAAGATGAAGAAACAATACAAATCAGCTTAAAATCTGGCCCAGAAAAATGAAATTGCTGTGAAAATGATCAGTTACCTTGCTCTAATACCACCTAATTTACTCTAATCACTTTTTTTTTTCCCCTAAAAGATTTATTGTTTTTATATTCTCCTCCCACTGATCTGAGACACCATAAGTGGTTCCAGCTCCCAGGAGGTGGGTGACAGAGCATCCCTGTTTGGAGAATGAGTCTGGTGTTCAGACCTGTCTCTTTGGTTCCTTCTGAACGCTACTCATTCTCACCGTCCCTGGTCCTCTGACCCCCGTGTAGTTTCCTGATTTGTCCCGATGCTTGTTTCACATCTCCTTCTCTAATGCCACAGTGTGGTTGGGCTTTTCTGGCAAGACCAGAGTCTGATATTTACTCTCTGTTTCTCTGCTTTGAAATGATCACCTCTGCCTTAGCAGATCTGCTGGGCCCACTTGCCACCTACCTAGAAAACAACCACCTCCATGTTCATTGATTTAGGCTGGTTTTCTCTGTCTGAGTTTTAAGTATTTTCACCTCCTGAAAGGGGGAAGTGCCAGTTAGTACCTGTTTCAGGTCTGCAGAACCGAGCCAGCATCTCCGGGGCTCCCTTCATGTAGACGTGGAAGTGATCCTCCCCCGCCAGCTGAGCAACCACAGACATCCTCTGCAGGCTGGAGGAAAATGGAAACTGACGCAGGACGATGATGGCTTCCACTGGACTCTAAGTGCACAAAGAGAGAGGAGCTTAAGAAGCTATTAAGGAAGATTTAGCAGATGTACACCAACAAATAATCTTTACTCTGCAGTGAGCGCAGGGACGTGAGGTGGTATATTGTCACAACATTGATATTTTTCTAGCCGCATCTCATCAAGTTGTCTGGTCTACAAAGCCCTTTCCCCTGGGGGCCTGAGAAATCCTAATCATCTTCCAGGCCAAGCTCATAGGTCACCTTCTCTGCGGTACTTCTCTCTCAGCAACGCTACTCACTCCCACCTCTGGACTCCTGCTGCTCTTTCTTCAGCCGTTATTCTCGCACTTGGTGCACTGTATTGCATTTGTTTGCACTGGTATTGATTTTTCTATCAGTCCATGTATTTCTCCAGCACAGAACACAACATGTCTAGTTTTGAAATCACTTTATCTCTTAGCACCTAGCACAGAGCTTGAGTATACATAGGTATTTTGTGAGTGTTTGTTGAATAAACTAACGAACAAATTTAGGAATGAAGGAATGAGCAAACCAACTGTACATACGGTTAGGATAAGACAAAATAATAGGAATATAAAAACATATAAAAGGCAGGGGAATTTCACCAGTTTTAAGGGGAACGATTTATATAATTTAAAGAAGCAAACTATACCTGACTGGCTTTTGGTCCTGGCTTTATTATTACATTTGAATCTGATATCCCAAGTTCACAGTAGTCTGCATTGCAATCTTCGATTATCTGCTTTCAAATGAAAACATTCATAAGATTCCTTAGAGAAAAATAAGAAAGAAATACCTCATTTGCATAGCATTTTAATCTTTTCAAAACCCCTTTTACATTTTTCCTCTTCTAAGCCAATTATTTTAATACCATCATTATCAAATTTCTGTTTTTTGATTCATATTAAGGATCTTATTGTAAAATGTCAAAGAGCAGAATTATCGTGATTACATTTTCAGTCGTAACTGATTGTGTATGTGTGTGCGTGCTCAGTCGTGTCCGCCTCTTTGAAGCCCTATGGACTGTGGCCTCCCAGGCTCCTCTGTCCATGAGATTCCCCAGGCAAGAATACTGGAGTGGGTTGCCATTTCCTTTCCCAGGGCATCTTCCTGATCCAGGGATTGAACCCGTGTCTCCTGCATCTCCTGCTTTGGCAGGCAGATTCTTACCTCTGAGCCACCTGGGAAGCCAGCAATAATTGATGGAGGAAGCATTAACTGCAGCCCACTGGCTCTTCCTAAAAGGTATGTCTTATAAATGGACGAGGGTAGAGACCTATTCTCCATTACACCTGAGCACATTAGCTCCCAGATGACAGAGGATTGACTCTTGAACTACTTTTTATGCTAAGTCTATGCTACTAGCCTAACTAGTTAGCTACAGAGTTACAAGTTAGCTGCTAGTAAATTAGAAAGCATATTTGAAAATAGTTTGTATTCTTTGGATGTTACAGCACTATAAGTTATACCATCTGAAGAACCAATATTTAGCTAAAATATGGGAAAGGCAGTCAGATAAATATAAATAGTAGAAGTCAAAAAATAAGAGACAACATCTGGTCTCTCCTCTACCACTTGTTCAACCTTGGGGACATCACTTTGTTTCTCCAAATCTCAATTTCTTTGGAAAAATATTCTGACATTCCTTATGGTTTCTAATATTCTTAGAATCTATAAGAACATTTTCACTCCTCCTTATGCTTAGTGAAAGTTTCTTAATACCCAAAAGATATTTAACTAGAGGCTTATTCAGCTTTAAACTCAGTGAACGATCTTGCACTGTTATGCTCTGTTTGGAGTGGATACAACTGGTCTTAAAAACAGTTCTTACAGAGCTAATACTAAAGATTTATGTCCCCACATAAGACCCCAACTCGTAGGTCACTTGTACACAGAGAGGAAGCCTTCTCTTTTGGAGAAGAGGGAGCAGTGTTAGAACCAGGATCGAGTCATATAGAGTAATAATGACCATGTGGAACTCCTCACTGTGTCAGCACCAGCGATGCTGGTAAGGATGTTGGTGCTGTTTGCTTATAATAATTACACTGATTCCTCTTCATTAAGATCCAGGAAAGTGATTTCTGTCTTGCCTTTATATTGCAAATAAAAAATACTGCCTTCCATATTAGCAAACAAAAAATGTTGCAGCCATCAAGCCATCACATTACAGCCATCTGGATGGTGAACCCTGGGGGAACTCAGGATGGAAACTGCCTGCCAGCAGCCACTTCCTACAGTGCACCTTTAGGAGGAGACTCAGGATGCCTAATGGCTCAGCGGTAAAAACTCTTCCTGTAATGCAGGGGATGCAGGAGACATGGGTTCAATCCCTGAGTCGGGAAGATCCCCTGGAGGAGAAATATCCTATGGGCAGAGGAATATCCTATGGGCACAGCTACCTCCAATAGTACACCCTGAGTAGACTCAGAAAGTGAAAACACAAGACACTAGCCCCAGACAGCTGAGATGCATATCAAAGAAAAGATTTCAGTGAGCCCAGACTCTTGCATCTTCCCATACAAATAAAGCACTAAATTCCTTAACTTGAAATGTGTGGTTTTCTTTAAGTAACAGTAACTTTTTTTATTCCAACTACCTTGTCTTTGCTGCAAAAAATCCTATACATGTATCCTAGCTACATACCCCTTCTTCCCTCTTCAGCGCACTCTCTTAGAATTATCTGAGATGCTTAAGTCTTGGGCTTAAGTCCTCAGTTTTGTCTGTCAAATAAAACATAACTCAACTTTTAGGCTGTGCTTTTTTTTTTTTCCCAATAGGCAGTATCAAGCATTTCTCCACAGCAAATGCTCTAATTTTACTTACTGATATCAGAAATTTCCCTGTTTGCCAGGTTTCCCCTTTTATTACTTTGGCCTCTAGAAATCCGTGATTTTCCTACAATAAATCTTTTAATTAGCCTCTTTGCGACTGTCCTTCAGTCTTCCCAGGTGGTAAAGAATCTGCCTGCTGATGCAGAAAACGCAGGAGACATGGGTTGGATCCCTGAGTCAGGAAGATCCCCTGGAGTAGGAAATGGCAGGCCACTCCAGTATTCTTGGTGGAAAATTCCATGGACAGAGGATCCTGGTGGGCTCTAGTCCCTGTGGTCACAAAGGGTCAGAGAACATGACTGAGCACACACTCTGTCGAGGGGTTCTGCAGGTCCCTGCAGTTGTTTGTTTTCACTTCTTTACAGCTCTGTTTAAATGCTGTTCTGCATTTCATGTAAGTAGTTTTAGAAAAAAACATTTTTTTTTTGAAGGGAAGAACAATGTGGTTAATTAACTAATGAATGAATGAATGAGTACCCTCCATTCTTTGAACACTTTACAATGCCTGGCTCCCTCAGGCTCACAGTTTCAAAGCTCCAGAAGTGAGTCATTGTTATCCAATACACATAGGAGGTAATGATTCAGAATCTTTGTTCTGGATTTGAGGTCAGAAAGCTAGAGTGTACTTTCCCCATCCTGTCCTGACAGTTGCCAGTAGGACCTTATATCCTTCAGCTGTCATTCACACTCAGCTGAGGAAATGGAACCCCCCAGATTGAGGGGCCTCCATTCTGGTGTCAAACCCTTTCGCTGGGTTGGGAGGTCCCCTGGAGAAGGAAATGGCAACCCGTTCCAGTATTCTTGCCTGGAGAATTCCTTGGACAGAGGAGCCTGGGGGCTACAATCTGTGGGGTTGCAAAGAGTGGGACATGACTAAGCCGACTAACACTTTTAAGACCTATACTGTCTACTAATAATACAGCAGCTACCAACCAATTGTGGCTATTTCAATTATTTAAAATTTAAAAATCAGTTCCTAATTTGCATACCCACTGTTCAATGCTCAATAGCCAGTGTGGCTAGTGGCTACTGTGTTTACACCACTGCTTTGGATGAGTGTTTCTCCAAGGGTGTTTGTGCTATGGTTTGGCCTATCAAGGTTTTTGTGGTGAAACAGGTTTAGTAAATGCTGCATATTATATCCCCTCTTTAATATTCACAATATACCACCATACATTAACATTAAAGAAATTCTATACTCAAGAAATCAAATTATCTTTGTTTAAATATCAGTTCCCAAATTTATTTGGTGGTAGACCCCTATATCATGTTGCAAAGGTTTGTAGAGTTTTGGAGCAGAGATTGGGAGATTCAGGTAGGATCAGACCTTCATTCATTCATATACTGCTATGATTCTCTGGGTTTCAACCAAAGTTAGGAAAGCCTAGGCACTCCCAGTGAGTACTGGATATGTCTTCACATTTTCCTCATTCAGTTGAACCAAGAAATAATCACCTTACCCAAGCGGTGCCCTCAAACATTTTGAGGTCCAGTGGATCTCCCTGGATGGTCCCATCGAGGAGGATCAGAGAGTGGCAACTGGCCATGGCCGCACACTGTGGGCCCCAGGGCAGAGCCTTGCCTGAGGTAAAGCTGTGGACTTCCTGGAAACTGGTAGAGAAAACAATTCTCAAGTTAAGGTCTTCAACAAAATCATTTTTCACACCCTGACCTTCAATTTTACTGAGATAAAATTTACTGATACCTCACCTCTATGCTCAAAACCTTCACTAGCTCCCCTTCCCCCCAAACCTCATATGATAAATTCTGAGTGTTTGGGTATAATGACAGGGCATCATTGACTTGACGGACATGAGTTTCGGCAAACTCCAGGAGATAGTGGAGGACAGGTAAGCTTGGCATGAGGCAGTTCATGGAGTGGCAAAGAGTTGGACACAGCTTAGTGACCGAACAACAACAAACAGAGCCCTTTGTCAGGTTGCCTGCTGCCAGCCCACAGGGTGGCGGTGTTGTGGGAAGGTAGACTGAGGGAAGGCTCAGAGCTGACATCTGCAAATTGCAGAGCTGTCTCTAGAAAACGACCAGGCAAGAAGTCTCTAGGCCAGTGGGGTAGCAGGGATGGAAAGGAAGTCTGCCTGCTGGCTCCATTCTTCTTCAAGTAAAAGCAGGCATGGATGGGGAATTTCCTTGGCAGTCTGGTGGTTAAGATTCCACCCTTACAACTCAGGGGGTGTGGGTTCAATTTCTGGTCCTGGAACTAAGATACCATATGCTGTGCTTAGTCACTTAGTCATATCCAGCTCTTTGAGACCCATGGACTGTAGTCCACCAGGCTCCTCTGTCCATGGGATTGTCCAGGCAAGAATACTGGAGTGGGTTGCCGTGCCCTTCTCCAGGGGATTTTTCCCACCCAGGGATCAAACCCAGGTCTCCCACATTGCAGGAGGATTCTTTACCATCTGAGCCACCAGGGAAGCCCATGCTGTATAGCATGGCCCCAAAATTTAATGAATAAGTACAAAAAGAAAAAAAAAGCAAGCATGGATTCAAATAGTTCTCACAAGTCGGCCCTTTGGCTTTCATCCCTATTTCTTAAAACTCCTGGCATGGATATCTAGCATCAAAAACTCATTTCCCTATTTGACAGTAGGTAGACATTCTTTCCTCCCATCTTACAGCTGAATAAAAACTGTATCCAGGGTTTCTACTTCTCTCAAAGTCTCAGAGTACTAGGGGAAAAGGAGAGAAAGAAGGAACGGAAACTGCAAATATCCCTTTCCCCTTTCATTGCTCTGGTCAGTAGAGGTCTGCCTGTCTGGACCAAAACCTGATCTGTGCATCCAAGTACCCAGAAGCAGAGGCACATTAACAGGAGCCCAGGGAGTTCACTGACATGTAGCCCAGGAATCCTCTGCAACGTCACACTGCCTGACTACTGTTCCCTTGTGCCAGGGCTGTACCCAGGACCCTGTCACCAACCTGGAGAGTCCCTGCATGACTCCTTCAGTGACAGCAGCCTCAGCCACTGTTTAGAGCCCAGGTGGTATACCCAGAGCTCAAGAGCAGAAGTGTCTCCACTCTGACTGAGAGGGTGGGTCCCAACCCTGCAGGGAAGGGAGTGCAGGGGGCATTCTCTGAGGATGGGCACTCCCTCTTGTCTCTAGCTCTGTTTGGGGGGTAGTGTTTATGTGATTGCCCTCTCCACTCCCTGTTGTTGTTGTTGAGTCGCTAAGTCATATTTGATTCTTCGCGACCCCATGAACTGCGGCACACCAGGTTTCCCTGTCCTTCAATATCTCCCAGAGTTTGCTCAAACTCATGTCCATTGAGTCAGTGATGTTATCCAACCATCTCATCCTCTGTCACCCCCTTCTCCTCCTGCCTTCAATCTTTCCCAGCATCAAGGTCTTTTCCAATGAGTCGGCTCTTCACGTCAAGTGGCCAAAATATTGGAGCTTTGGCTTTGGCTTCGCTCCCTAGTGCCAGCTTTTAAACCTTGTCTGTAAAATTTGTAGCCATACTCCCTTCAAAACCCATCTTGTTTGTTATCTCCTCCAGGTGGTATTCCTTGATCTATTCATTTTCAAAATGAATTTCTACCTTTTATCCACTGTGTTGTTATAAAAATCAGGACTGTCTTTTATCAAGCAATCATTATTATGTCTTCTTCTCTACTGTGATATCTGTGCCTTAATTCTTTTCCCAGCCCATGTGGTACATTGCAGGTGGGTCCATTTGCACCTTTCATCTCACTAGAGTGTGAACTCCATGAAGGGGGAGATGGGGGTCTTCCTTTCTGGATTTCCCACCTCACAAGCCACCCAGGAAGCCTATGCAGTTTTAAATTAAGCACAGTCCTAATTTCACTCTTTGCTTTATTCACTCAACTCCCTAATCGTCCACCTTATTCTATTCCATTTTTCATGTGGAGTTTGAAGATCTACTTTCCCCCTCTGATTCCGAATTTAGAACTCATTTTATTTAACAAGTTAGATTAATGGGGAGCCAGTACCAGCCTATTATGTATATTTTATGTGAGATTCATCCCTCGACACTGGAAGGATGGACTGGAGCGTCACAAGGCAGCCCCACCAACCACACACTCTGTCTTCATTACGTGCCTACCAGTTGTCAACAGTAGGGACAGTCCCCCAGAGGTCCAGTCCATCTTCTGTGAGAGTACCAGTCTGCAAAAAAAATCAGAATGGGTTTTACCAGAAGATTTAGAGCTTTTAACTATAAAACCCAAGCTCCTAAGAAACCAAAGTATGTTTAGCTTTCCCAAGCCCTTTCTTTTTACATTAGATGTTTATTAAAATTTTTTTCACTATTGTTTATATTTGTAGTAAGTGTGATACTCAGCTATCCATTAGTTCTCTTTTTTTTTCCTTCTAAGAACAGACTTTTAAAATTTTTATTTTCCATTTGTTCAATGATTCTTTTTAAAATTTAATTTGTGTTTTATATTTTATTAACATATAGTTGATGTAAAATTTCTACAAGTTATAGGTGTACTCACAATTTTTAAAGGTTATACTCCATTTATACTTATTATAAAATATTGGCCAAGCCCTTACTGGCAAACATCAAATTTTAAATCAGAGAAGAGCACCTGAAGGAAGGACTCAGCCGGTGACAAATGATTCCCAAAAGACCATGTTGAAAATTAAGTTGAGTCTAGTCACTAATTATTACCAAATGCAAGTGCTTCCTTTTGTTTGTTTACTGCCGTGACCACTGCTATTGCTGAATGAGAAAGGTTCAGGGGATAGAAACCCAACAAGAACCAGCTCAGGTCTGCCTTCTCAGTTGGCACCTGTTGTCTTTCCAAAGCAGAGGTCAGAATTTTTTCTTTCTTTGCAAGACTGTTTAGTTCCTAGTCTGCTATATGGTTCACAGCTATTTCCTAAAAATATGGGTGACATGGTGACTGTCCAGATTGATAGTGAAACGTTGATAAAGGGCTTTGAGACTACAGAGAGAAGTGAAGTGCTCATAATAAACATTAATTAATGCCCAGGAATGGGTTTGACTGTTAGATCAAGAGGAAAATGGTGGGGAGGGTTGGTTTGCTGCATCAGGGGAAAGTATTTGTCAGATAATGTAGCAGAGAAAGCAAAATGGGGCTGAGTGCTATCACAGCACTTTTAATTTGCCCATTGCTTCACAGTCGATTATTAATTACAAACCCTAGTGTCTTTATGCAATAGGCCAATGGCATTTGGCCTGGTCTACACCCAGTCAGAATAAGGAGGTGGCTACCACTGGCTCAGCTCTAACTATCAGTAATGCATTGTGAAGTGATAGGGAATGTCCTTTTCAACACTGACACCTTTGTTTCTGACACTTTTTCCTTGAAAATTATCACCAAATAAGACACTGAAGTTTTCAGTTTTCCATCAAATGATATCTGTTATCATCATAGCACATTTGCATTAGCACCATGCTTTACAGTGAAGTGTCTGCAGTGCTTTCTCTTCTTACAACTAGGGTGCAGACAGTCTCAGTATAAAGGTGAAATGAGCATATAAAGGTGAAATGGACCCAAGGGTCCATTGGCACATAGATTGGAGAGAAAGAAACAGAATCCAGCCTGTTTGGAGACTTCCACCAGAAGACAAATGTTAAGTGAATTGTGAAAAGCATGTGGAGAGATAACGTCTGTACTGAGCTTCTGGATTAAAGAAACAAGGAAAGTTTGTTTTATTAACTAATTTGGACTTCAAGGAGAGCTAACACGCTTCGTGTAGGTTATTCCTTCAAGAACAACAACAGCAAAAGAAAAAAGCAAAACACTACTTTTTTCATGTACCTCCTATATTTTATAAGGACTCCAATCCGTGTGATTAGATTCCAAAGGTTCTTGAGTTGCTCCATTTCAGCAAGAGTTAGCAACTTAATTCAAACTGAAATATTTTCCTGATGATTAGATATGTTTTAAAACATCAATATCTCGAACATGAAAACAGAGATGATACCGTAGCAAAAATAGATAAGGGACAAAGTTATTTCTCTACATGAAAATAACCCTTATACAATAAAACTAGCCATAAATGGAAAAAGCACTAAATTACAGTTGCTGTTCTAAAGTGAATAAGATAGAAAAATAAAACCTCTTAGTATGAATACTAGTCCAGGCTTAGACTGAATTGAATAGAAAAGAGAGAGAGAACTTGTTTTAAAGAACTTGTAAGAAGCCAGTGTAAAACTGGAAATATATGGGAATAAATATACTCAGAAGCCCAGTGGTGAATATCTTCTAAATTGAAATAACACCAGATGGAAATTCAATTAATTGTGGAGGGCTTTATTCTAACATCATGGTGGTAGAGTTTTATAACATGAAAGAAACAGAGAATTGTACTTCAACTATCTTAAAAAGTCACACAGAAACTTAGTGTCAAATTCATGATTAGATGTCCCATTTCACTAATTCCCAATCATGAGTCTTTGCATAATAAGATGCCATCACGACATATGGAGTCTGGCCAAGTCTGCTGTCAAGCATCCTTAAGACAGTCTAGCAAAGGAGCACAAGGATGTGGAGGGAAACGCTTTCTACAGGAAGAAAAGGGAACACCTCTGGAAAAATTAGTTTTAGAAACAGATATGTAATGAGCACATTTTGTAAATCTCCCTCCTATATTCTACACATTGGTGAGGCTGCTGGGTCAGTAATAGGAATTGCTGTCAAGAGTTGTTCTCTGGCCCTGAATCTAAAAGGTAGCTACTGTTAAGTTAACCTTACAGGTTTCTTTGTCAAAGGAAACTAGAAAAGAACTATGTAAGAGCTATGCCACTTCTACCTGGGGACCAGGACTTGTCAGGTCTGATCATGGTGTCTCTCCAGCTTGGCCTTTGCTCTCTGTTCCTCTTTGTCTAGGACAAGGAGCCATCTTCTCCGAGCACATAAAGCCCTGAGCAGCTGGGCTCATCGGTTCCAGCTGCATCCTGACCACAAAGCCACTTTCTCACCACCCAGAGTCTGGCTCCCCACCTGTGGCAGCCCTGCTATCTGCGTGCTGCTGGGCTGCTCACAGCTGAGCCTGGGGCCCATTCTGCCTGACAGCCAAAGCCACAGCTTAGAGGTGACTCCCACCTGAGGCAGGTAACCACACCCCAGTGCTTGGCTCATACTTATTTAGCATGCGTTTCACTGTCTTTTCATCATCTATGTTTCCCTGTTACCTTCTTCCTCAACTAGCTTGTGAGCTTCTCAAGAGCCTGGAACATCTCATTAATGGGGCTCTCTGCCAACATCAGTTATCTAAAAAGCAGCAAAGCCTTCATCATTTATTCTCATGAAGACAAAGTGAAGGCATGTAGGAAACAGACCAGACCCCTGCCTTAGAGCTGGTAAACTGGGTACCCGGGTGAGGTGATTGATACTGCAGCCCTGCCTGGTTCCCCACAGGAGCCACAGAGAGGGGTCCTGGGACCTGTCCCAGAACAGCTGTCCCCTCCTCTGAACATACTTCCCTTCTGCCACCTTTCCAGGCCCTAAGCACAGACAATCTGCCCCAGTCCTGAGGCTCGACATTCTGGGAAGCAAAGGGGAAAAGAGGGACCAGAGTGTGTAAACACAGGTCACAGCCCCTGCTTTCCAGTTCCTGAAAAGAAGCAGCGGAGGAGAAGTGAATATACTCCCTTAAGCTCTGGACAAAGCACCAAGGGAACAGAAATGTTCCTCATATTACTTTTTGCCTGTAAAAAGCCAGTCATTCATAAAAGTGATACAGTAAGAGATTGTTTTGAAACCCGAAACAGGCATGGAAATATTAAATTTTACAGGAAAGAAATGCTTGATGTGATGGCTAAACCACTTCCTCAGGACTCGGGAGAGGGGGCTTCTAGAACATGCTCTCACACCAGCTCCGTGTGTGACCTTCGCGGCCTCCATGTTCCCATCTGTCCCAGGAGAGTGCAGGGCTAGATAGTCTCTGAGGCCCTTCCCGGCTCAGCTACATCCCAAAATCATTAACCTCCAACCTGGGGAGTTGAGCTCATACTTTGTCAAAGCACACAAGGTTGATTTGCCCACACATATTGATCCGCTGTGGGGAGATGCAGAAGATTCTCCTTTTCTTCAGCCTCCTCTGTGCGTACACGATGCCTGTGGTCAGGGCAGCTGGCAGCACAGGAGGGACCGCCACGGTGAGGAGGAGCAGGGCCATGGCCATGGTGTCTTGTAGAGAGGCCTGGGGAGGGAGGGACACACAGGTTAGCCTGGCAGAAAGCACACACCCTTCCTGGCTCCATCTCCTGTCACACCAATGGAGTTCTGGAAGCTCAGAATAGTCATCATGAGCCAGCTCTCTTGGTTGGACTAAGTATTCTCCAGGCCGAGTCTGAGAAATCAACAAATTGTCACCTACTGCAGAGGAAATGACACCTTGGACCCCCACCCCACACCCTACTGCCCTTCCTGACCCTGATTCTCTCCACTCAGCCTTCTGTCCACCTAGAGGGCCACCCCTTCTTTGCCCATCAGGCATTTGCACACCCCCTGGACCCCTGGTCACTGGAACTAGACTTGAGTTGTAATAGTTCACACATGGCCTGACTGTTGCTTTCTCAACAGTTCTACAAACTCCTCTGGCACAGCAGCTGTGCCTCGTTCATCTTTGAAGTCACCTTGGAATTCATCTTACTCGTCACCAGATGCAGAGCCTAGCACCTTCTGACACACAGAAGGTGCTCAACACATGCGTGGAGTGCCTGGAAGCCTGATGAAAACTAGGACCAGGATTCTGCCAAGATCTCAGCATATATTCACTGCTCTGGGTAAGCCAATAATAAAACTAGCTGTTCTCAATGGATACACACCCTGGAATAAGCACTGTGTACACACACTGTTTATTTACTCCTGACAACCACCTTGCAATGTAAATACTGTTATTTCTTCCATTTAACAGAAGAGGAAACTGAGACTTAAAAAAGTAAACAAATTTCCCAAGGCCACATGCTGGTTAAATGGTGAGGATATAATCCCTAGTCTGTTCATCTAGAGGGAGGGCACAAATGTGTGATTGATACGTCATATTACCAAGCCAAGTCTCACAGAATCAGGATTCCAGGCAATCTACTGAGGATCACAGGACTAATAAAGGCAGGGCCGAGGTCAAATCATAGGCTGCATAATTTTCCCATGCTCTGTTAACCAATGGCTTTCCCTCTACAACCTTGCCTAGGTTTTTATGAAATGACCTTGATTTTAGCCATAAAGTTCTCTTTTCGGTATTGGAAACATAGATTCAAGTTTAGTAACAATGGCTACTTGGCACATCTTCGGGCCAATTCTAGTTTATCATGAAATCCATCATTTCCGGATTTTTCCAACCCCAGCCACAGAGGAGCTTTAACCCGGGAGACTCAGCCCTGCCTAATGCTGAGCCAGTGCAGAGAGAAGCAACCAAAAGGTCCGCAGGTCCAGACCTACAAGACGATGGGATGTGCAATGAGAATGCTGCGTTGGTATGTACCGGACATTGAGTCTTGCCCAAGAAACTATCATATGCTATCACCACCAGGGCTTCCTGGCCCATAGGAGAGGGCTTTTGCTTGTTTTCCTGCTCAAAGCTCATGTTTCCCAGATGAAACTGGCATGCTGCCTCAAATTCCAGCCCCACTGGTTTTGACTTTCTGCCTCACTCTTTCCAGACTCTATTCTACTGGTGCCCATGTGCCCTGGCCTCCTCTAACCTCCTTCCCCCTAGAAATGCTCTCTGACAGTTTATTTCAGATTGCAATGACTATGCAGAGCTCAGGTTTGAACATGGCATTGCCTAAAAATTCTCATGACTGCCTTTGCCTCTCCCACACTCCACACACACTTCTCTATGCCATCACCAATGCCATCAGTTTGGGCATTTTAGAGTCCACTCATGCCCAGTTTCATACCTGTGTGTGGATCCTTCTATTCACAATGTTTTATTCTCCCCTATAAGCCCACACTGCTAAGATCCCAGCATGTTTTATAGAAGAGACCAAAGTTGATAACAGAATCAGATTCTTAGGACCAGAAAGGACCTCATGGGTTATTTGTGACAATTCTTTCCTGCACAGCCATCACAACTATTCAGAGAGACATCCAAACAAAACCAGACATCATGAAGCTTATAAAGGGAAGTGGGGATCCATACAGTACACAGCTGTACAACCAGACATTCAATTTCATCTCAGAACCTAACGAGAACACAGGGCAGCTCATTGACTGCATGGTGTGTTGAGTATTCCCTTGACAATGTACACACTCAAATACATCAACACTTTCAAATAGTCCAAACGTCTAGGCATGGCATTCAATATCCCCTTTAATCTAATCTAATCCCACCTTAATAGATTCATCTCATAACTGCTTGCTAGTTCCAGAATTCCTTTGTGTTTTTCTTCCTTTGCATTTTTGTCATTCAAATGTGTATATCCTTACTGCTTTCTAATCTTAAGACCAAATCTTCCCCATCCTATAATGTTTGAGAAGCATGTATTTCCTCTGAGGGAACATGTATTCCTCTGGGCTTGGATGTAACAAATGCCACACATGAAGTAACTTTTCACTCCCATCCAGGTGGTGAAAGGAGCTGTGAACCTCACAACTTTTAATAGTTACACCTTCCAATATAATTTCCACTAATCACATGTGGCTATTTTAATTTTTAAAAATTGAAAATTTATTTCCTTTATTACACCAACACATTTCAAGTGCTCAGTGAACACATAGTTAATGGCTAGCAAGTTGACCAGTGTAGAAATATAGAATATTTTCATCATTCTAGAAAGCTCTATTGGATGACATTGATTCTAACCCTTTAGTTAGGTTAAGTTCCTTGAGAAAGTTATCCTATTAAAAAGCCCTACCCCCAAGTACTTACTCCATGATACATATATACACCAAGGGCATAGAAAAAACCCATGATTCCAAGGAAGGCCAGGGACACTATGAACTTGAAGGCATCATTGTACAGTTTGAAGTTCAGAGGCCGGGGGTAGAGGATGGATCTCACCAAGTCCCCTTTGGCTGTATTGTAACCTACATGAAGATAATCACAAGTGGTGTAAGGTCCTTTAATACATTTTCCCCTAAAACCAAAAAGAAAAAAATGGTTTGCATTGAATTAAGAACTAGTTAATAGAGTCATTTGAATATGGAATTAAAACAGCATTGTTGTGACCTAACAGTTTTACATTTATTATTCTTCCAAATTTCCAGGAATAATAAATGGTGTTCACTTAGCCCTTCTCAATTTCTCTTGCTCTGGGGGTCAGTGCTTCAGTGGCTCAAACAATGTAACCCCTACTTCACATATGGGGCTGAGAAAAAGACCAAGGAGCTGATGAAGGCAATGACCAGAGAACAAGAGATGCTGAGAGAAGAAGACTTAAAGAAAAATATGTGTTGAAAGTAATGGAAAATTAAGAGAAAAGTAAAGCAAAGTCCAAGTAATTTTATATGCCTCTGGTCATGTTATTCTTAAATTCAAAAACCTTCCAAACCACACACATTTAGAATAAAGTTCAAATTTGTAGGCATGGCATTTGAGGTCTCCTGCCTCTCTAGGCTTATCCCTAGTCCCTGCTCCCTGGTCCCAGAGACCTCCATGCATTCCTTCTTTTATGTTTCTTAGATACAAATTAGCCTATTTTTCCAGCTCTCTGTGATTGGTTAAATCCTTCCCTTTTATCAGGTTTGGCTCAAAATACCATCTCTTCAAATAAGTATTTCCAGAATTCTACTCCCATATTTCATAATCAAAGTAATTTCTCCCTCTGTCTGTAATTTAGAGCTGGTATTTGCCAGTTTTAAGAAAGGATAAAAACCAACTTGGTTGTATGACATCCCTCTATGCACTGTGTTTTGTAGGCTATAAATCCATCTGTCTCTTGTATCAGATCATAATCTTCTTTGAGGGCAAAGAGTATCTCACATTTGCTTTTCTTTAGCCCTCTATGCATAGCATTTAGTAGATACTCATTCATCTCTAAAGTACTGGCAAAAAGATTGACTACTATATATTCCAGACATGAATCAGTATTGTAAGTATAGTGAAAGTGAAATCGTTCAGTCGTGTCTGACTCTTTGCAACCCCATGGACTGTAGCCTACGAGACTCCTCCATCCATGGAATTTTTCAGGCAAGAGAACTGGAGTGGGTTGCCATTTCCAAGCATGCTTTAATCCCACTTCTTGATGAACATCTGCTCTCCTCAAACATGGCTTTGTAGACTTTGAAGGAAAACAGCCAAATTTTCTCTAATCTGTTGCTTTAGCATTTTATAAGCTTAGATCAGGAGTTTTCATGATCTACACCTATTAGCTTTTTCTTAGGCAGCAGCTTGAGGGATATTCTCATGTCCACTGACTACTTTGAGCATAAAAACCCCTCAAACCTTGATATTTGTATTAAAAAACTAGGTAGAACAGTTGAATCATAGACTAAACTAAAGCATAGAAATATCAAAATGCAAGATATATTTTGGGTCTATGAATATGTGGGGGGGCAGAAACACAGGTCATGAGCTGTAATACAGCTGTAATACAGCTGTAAATACAGAGCTGAGACCAGACCATGGAAGGTATTGATCATGTAATGTCATGTGAAAGAATGGGACTAATATGGGTCGTCTTGAAACACTCTTGAGCATGGTATTTTTGAATTGCTCCAAACTATGTTTTAGAAGTGTGACTTGGTGACAGATTGAGGAATAGGTTAGAGAAAAATTGAGCAAGGCATAAAAAAACAATATTTAAGGTGAAAGTTAAAGGGATACTTTCAAATAAATATTTCTTCTGTAATAATTTAGACATGAAATGATAACTTAGATAACACCAACTATGAGGATGAAGAAGAGGGAGGGAGACAGGATGCAGGAGGTATTTGCAGAATCCGTAGGATGTGGTGCCCTATTTGGTAGGAGAGAAAATGAGGAATAAAGACAATATGAAGAAACTTGCTAGAAACTTTCGGCA
Organism: Bos indicus; assembly: GCF_029378745.1. Taxonomy (NCBI): domain Eukaryota; kingdom Metazoa; phylum Chordata; class Mammalia; order Artiodactyla; family Bovidae; genus Bos; species Bos indicus. The sequence goes on along the minus strand of NC_091760.1, from coordinate 74,729,377 downwards.
CTAGAGGAGTATGAGTCCCCTTGTAGATGCCTTGACTTTGAAGAATCTTTGGACCTGTTGAAGGCGTCCAGTAAAAACCTTGAGATAACAGCCTGGCATATGACTCTTTGAAAATAAAAATTTCTCAAGTGATCATGGTTGAAACTATTTTCTTGGTAATCACTTAGAGAAAGTACAGAGTGAAAAGAGAAGAAGTCTATGGACACATAGTAAATCCAAGAACACAGTTTTGCCTTTGAGGAAGTGTACTTCATCCCCGTATGCACTTCATCACAAACAACAGTATTCACAATGAACAGTTCAGTTGGAAATGGCAGCAACCTGGAATAATAAGCATTTCATTGGAAACCAGAATGTGACAAACTCCATAACTGTAAACAAGATTTCCCTAACCTAGCTCCCCCACCTCTAATCATGGACCATGTTTACAAAAATGGAATCTACTGACCTGTTTGCAAAACGACTGCTCTTACTGACCCCTGCCCAGAGGGCTTGACCTGAATAACTTCTGTTCCACAGAAAAGGACATGCTTCCGATAATCTTCCAAGCTGTGGGATTTCCAGGCTGTGGTGTTCTCTGCATGGGGCAGTGGTGTCTTTGTAACAGGTATACTTTCTCCTAAAGAAGATGGTATTTTGTTGATTTTGTGTGAACTTGGGTAGTAATTTAGAGCTGGTATTCACCAGTTTCAAGAAAGGATAGAAACCACAGTTAATCTGTTTGTTCATTCCTATCTCAAAAGTCAGATGACTATTCATTCTTAAGGATATTAGTGATGCAAGCAGTGGTATACTTGATTATATTTCAAATATTTGTTTAAGAGTTGCCTATCTTTCCCATACCTGGGAAAGTATGGCCAGTATGGTTTACTGTTTTTTATTTAAAAAGCATCCCATTTTAGAGAAAGGAGTTGCCACTTAATCATTTTCCTAAGTTTTCTTTAAGCCCAGCACTATTCTAGGCATGAAGTAGCTACAAAGCATGTTATTATTAGTTATTATTACTTGCCTCTTATTCACTTGTTTATCTGTCCATTCATCCATTGATTTGGCAAATGTGTCTAAGTGCTTATTCCATACCAGGCATTGCTCTAGATGCTGGCAATGTAATAATGAATAAGACAGAAATTCTGACCTCCTAAAGCTCAGGGAGCCAGGCCCATAAATATCAGTAAATAATTAATTAAATTGACAGTGTGGTAAATATTTTGGTAGCAGAACCAGGTGATCTGAAGATCCAACCCAAAAGGAAGATCAGGAAAGATTCTGTGTGCAAGTAATAGGTGACAATTGAAAGGCAATAAGCTCGGTCAGCTTAAGGAGGAGGAGAGAGCATTCTTAGGAGATCTAAGAGAAAGAGCATGGTGTGCTCTGGGTATTAATGGCAGTTGAGGGTGTTTGGAATGTTGAGTTTGGGGTAAAGGAAAGCAGCCCTGGAAGTACAGAGATGGGTGAGAAATGATGCCTGCAGGAAATCTGCACAATATTCTCAGTACTCTTCACGCTGGGGTAGAAGGAGAGGGAAACGGATGAAGATTGTCAAAAGGTACCAACTTCTCAGTAAGGTAAATAAGTAATAGGGATGTAATGTAAACATGATAAATATGATTAACACTGAATATGACCATTACTGCCACATGCTATATATGAAATTTGTTGTAAGAATAAATCCTAAGGGTTCTCATCATAAGGAATTTTTTAAATTTCTTTTTTATTTATTTGTTTTTTGTGAGATGATGGATGTTCACTGAACTTGTAATCATTTCATTATGTAAGTCAAGTCACGCTATACACCTTACATTTATACAGTGCTGTATGTTAATTACATCTCAAATCTCGAAGAAAAAAAATATTCTTCATGATCTTTTTTGGAGCTTGCAGTGAAAGAGAAATTAATGTAACAAGATAGGACCTCTGTTTCCCCTTCCTCTTTCTGGATGACCTCAGCCGTACTTCCATTAATTGGCATGTCTAAAAAGATATCCCAGTAATGCCTAGCTCCATCTTTCCTCTCTCCTGGGCCCTTGTTTGGTGCTTCTCGGTTGTTGGCTGTTCACCCCAACCTGGATATTCTACTAGCCTCTGGAACTCAACATTTCTAAAATCTGTATCAATATATTTAGCCCCAAATTTCCTCTTTAAATTTCGGTTTCTCTTAAGGTCTTACCTTGTTGCTGAGTCACAGATTTATAGTCTCAGAACCATTTTGATTCCTCCTCTTTCCATAATCTGCCTTTTCACAGAATGATTTTCCAAGTCCTAACATACCTTCCTCTGAGTGTCATTCCTGGACTTTTGCATCTAGGTCCCAGTGGCTTAAATGGCAATCATTGTTTGGTTCTTGGTGGTTGCATTAACAATGGATTAGCTGTGATTTGTTTAGCTCTCTGAAGTGCAAACATGTCCTCTGGGTAATTTGAGGCTACCATGGAACTAATCAATCTTTTTTTAAATAAACATCTCAACTTTGAAGTCCTGAATTAGGAAAATCCCCAATCCTTCCTTATGTGTTTTGTCTTTAGTCTCACACCCTACTGTACTCACAAAGCTTCTGATACCAGATGTGTAGGGTTTTTTCCTCCACAACATGCAATTCTGTGACATCAGCTGATTGTCCTATAATTTAACTCAATTAAATTCAATTTTGATACCATCCATCTGGAGATAGTGTCACATCCCACAGGTTAAGGGCTCGGTCCTGTAAGACTGTTCCCACCCCATTCAGATGCAAGTTGCAAATCCAGTTTGTCATCTGTGCTTCTAAAGCATGACCCATAAATCGGAGGTTCCCATGATCCCTTCCTTGGATTCAGTTAATTTTATAAAGCGGCTCACAGAATTCAGGGAGATGCCTACTTACATTTAGCTGTTTATTAAAGAGTATTATAAAGGACACAGATGGACAACCAGGTGAAGGGGTACCTGGGGGACGGTCTGGGAGAGTTCTGAGTACAGGAACTTCTGTCCCCCTGGAGTTGGGGTGCATCATATTCCTGGTATGTGGGTGTGCTCATTCACCTGGAAGCTCTTTGAACCCCATACTATTAGGATTTTATGGGAGCTTCCTCATGTAGATATGATTAATTATCAACTCCATTTCCAGCCTTTCTTCCCTCTATAGAGAATGGGGGTTGAGGTTGAAAATTCCAAGTTTCTAATCATGGTTTGGTCTTTCTGGGGACCAGCCCCCATCCAGGAGCCATCCAGGTATCCACCAACAGCGGCCTCATGAGAACAAGAGACGCTCCTAGTGCTTTTATCAAGTAGGAATTTACAAGTGTTTCAAGAGCCCTGTGCCAGGAACTGGGTCAGAGACTAACATATCTATTTTCTCTTATCTCCCATTCTCCTAATTGTTCCTCCCCTCCAGTCCCCCCTTTCAGTCTTCCCAAACCATTTCCAGATGAATCCTAACAGAGGCTCCTTTTATTATCTCATTCTTTTCTCAAAAATCCTTCAACCTTTTCAGTTGCCATTGCTAATAAGCCTCAAACTCTCCTGCTAGGTTGTCAGAGCCACCACCATCTGAGCATCCATGGCTGTTATCACTCTACACAGACTTCAGCTAAACCAGGCCATGGATGTATTCTATTACTGACTCCGATTCTTTGCCAGTATTCTTCCTCTACTTTCCCTAATGGATGTACAACCAGATATCTCAGATACAAAGAAAATCAGCTCAGAGTTCAAAAAGAATAAGCTTCAGAGACAAAATAAAAATGCCAATAACACTTCTGGGCTCATAGATTTAAAAAGCACTAGAATTGGTTGAAACTGTCATCAGATTTTTGCTATTCAATTAGCAAGATAATGTTATATTTCCTACTTGGAAATACAGTTATACTGATTATAGTTACACAAGTTTAGGTTCTTTCTCGTGATCTAGGTAATATCAGAAAACAAGGACTTTGACATTTAAAATTTTTATATTCAGCATTTTCCCAGGGAATCCCAGGAAAGGATGGATTCTCCTAACAAAAGTTTGGATATCTATGTAGGCTGGAGAGGGTTTCAGAAGGAAAGACACTCACAGCCAACTGTTCACTTGGCTTCTGAGACCTGAAGATCCTGGCTGCTGTGAAATTGAAACTCCCTCCTTTGTCCACAATGAGCCAGATGTCTCTACATGGTGACAGTGTTTTGAAAGGTCAGGTCCTTGTTTATTTATACTTCTGGGACCATCAGATTATAAACTACTTGAGGGCAGGGACCTTTTCTCATTTCTCTTGTTGATTCCAGCACACAGTTCAGTGCTGGCACATAGCAGGCATCTCTGAAACTTTATTGAATAAATGGATGAATGAGTGAATAAATGAAAGAAAGACAGGAGTGAGAGAGAAGAAGAAAGGAAAACAGGAAGAGAGGAGAAGATCTGATCTATCCACTGACTACAAGCTTGTCTGACAGGATATAAATATGAAATAACCTCTTAGGGGAATTCCTGTGTCCAGCTCAGACCACTACCTGATTCTGCACATACGATTCAAATAGATCAGTAATTCTAATGAGCAGAGGGAGGGTGAGGGACTGTGGCAGAGTGAAAGTTACCCCTCCCCCTCATAATTATCCCTAAGAGAACGAGGAACAGTAGTTGCAAGCGTAGGCTCTGGGGACAAAATGGCTGGGTTTAAGTATTTTATTTCCTTCATAGAACTTCCTGTTATTGGGAATTTATGTCATTTATCTGCCTTCATGTTTTCTGTCCTCCCACTAAAGTCCGCTCCATGAGGGCAGAAATCTGCCTGTTCACTGCTGTCTCCCCAGCACCTAGTAGAGCGTCTGCTCCATAGTGGGGGCTAATAAAATTTGTTGAATGAATGAATGAATGAATAAACAAATGAATTCTACTTTCAGCTCTACCACTTTCAAGCTGTGTAACCTTAGGCAAATAAATTACCCTCTCGGGACCTCAGATTCTCTCACTTTGCAGAGCTGTGCATTGAATGAAAAAACATGTGTAAAATGCTAGCATAACACCTAATATTTATGAGAGCTAAGAAAAATTAGCTATTGCTACCAGGAAAAAATTTCTCCCTATAGTATTCCCTTTTTCCTCTGGACCCTTCGGGAAGAGCTAAATCTTGAAGGGGATCACTGTCTCAGGAGGCACAAGAAAAGAGCAAGGGACTGGCTTTTGAGTTTCAAAAGACACTCATAAATTTACCATAAATTTTAGAGACCACCTGAGAGAAAGAAGAAAGCTTTTCTGCTCATCATGCCTTTCTTTTACTACTTTTCTAGCCAAATAAAAATCCAAAGAGTAGGAATTGGAAGAAAGTCTAAAGAGAGCTTGGATATTGTATGTCTATGAGAGAAGGGGCCCGAACCAAACTAGGACATGGAAACATTCTAGAAGTTTATGGAAACTGAGAGCAAACGTCGCCGGGGTCTGCCTCATTTCCTGGTAGATAGGTCCCCGACGTTCCCCGAGCTCTGAGTGGCATGAGGCAACCACAGAGAGGAGCGTGTCCTAGACCAGAGGCCTCTCCCCAGTACCTGGCACAACTTCTGTAGCCAGACTAGAATGGGGGGCGTGGGGGCAGGGCTCCTGCTAACTGCTGGGGAGCTCCTGCTAACTGCTGGGATACCTGACTTCTATCAGATGCTTCACACCACACACTTTCAAGAAAGGCCAAATTTGAAGCCAAAATTAAAATGAAGCGTAGGTATAAAATAAAGTTGAGCTTTTTGCCTAGTGGAGTTTATGACTAGAGGATGAGGTTAAGATGATGCTAAGGAAAATTCTGCAATGCGCATGTGCTATAAATGGGACTAATCCTGAGAAAGGAAAAGGCAAGGAGACACAAAACAAAAAAACAGTACCTGTACCCATCCTAGAATCATTGTATTCACTCCTATGGTCCCTCATGCCTGGAAGCCAATCCACCTCCAACTTGGCCCCTTTCACTCATTAGCTGAGCAGCCCTAGTCTCTTCACTTCAGTTTCCCTGTCTGTAAATTGGGTATTATAATAGTGCCTAGTCTAATTTGTTTTATGTTACAATGAAGTGAGATATAAAAGTTGTTTATGCAAGTATAAATTGCTATAGAGATGCTAGGAATATTTGCTACTCTTCTTACATAAAGACTTCTGCATATGTAAAGGACTATTTTTGCACATGGAGGATATTACCTGAGTCACATTTATGAACACATACTCAAGAAATACAGTTGCAGTTTCAGGAATCTAACCTTAATCTAATTACTCCATCAGGATCCTTCCCAGGAATACATAGTGAGTGGGAGGATCTAGGCAAGCTATGTAATAAAATATTCAAAGCATGCTGGTACTGAGGTCTATTTCAAGAAATTAATGAGAAAGAGATGGCTATATTTCTATTTTATGTGTTTATCTCTAAAGTTGACTTTATCAATACTTAGGCTGCATAGATATTAATACTGATGACTTTGTTTTTCCTGAAACAGGCCCTCAGAAAAGCCACTGACCATTTGAGGTCATTTTAGGTCAACTTTGCACATTTGTTAAAAGGTGACATTTTTGCGTTTGCTGCTTCTCTGGGACTTTCTGAGTTTTCCTAAGAATCAGGCAAGCATGATCCTCCAGGTCAGATGACCCAGGGGAGTAAACCCTGCTGTGTGTCCCCTCTCTAGTCTCACTGCCACGCTCTCTGTTGCCTTCAGAGACACTGTTCTTGGTTGTCAGGCTATTGGAAATGAGAGATAGTTGTTGCCTCTGAGTGAAGAGCACGGTTTTCTTGGGTGTGAGGTTTGTACTTGAGGTACTATGGCAACATTCTGGATGAGAGATATGATCAGTATGCAAATCGTCAACACTACCATTACAAGGCAGTTAGATCTTAACACATTAAAGGGGTATTTTGTAATTATACTGCACATATTTATGTTTACTGCATTTTCTTGTCTCAGTTTTAAATTAAGCAGGCTCATCTTTAATGGGAAATATGCTTCTGTTGAACAATTTAGGAATTAGAGAATGACTCTCTTTATGTTTAGGTGATGTTAAAAAATGTTGTGCATGTGTTTTTTCTTTTCCTTGTCTTACACTATTTGGAAACAGAAAAATGCACCAACTGTAAACACAAAAGACCAATAATTTCTTTTTCATGTTTCCATATGGTTCTTTTCTTCTTTAATTAAGATGCCCTGTGTATTTTCTTCTTCTTCTTCTTCTTCTTTTTTTCTTTTTGGCTTAAAGAATATGTTATAGATAGAGCCTTACTAATTACTCAAATTCAAATGGACTGTACACAAATGAGGACAAGGACAGTTCAAGCCGTAACTAGAAAACCAGTTTTATGCTCAGTGAGATCAACTGGAAACACAATTCTAAAGAACAGAACTGTTTTACTGCCTTTCTGGAAGACCCAACTCAATCTTTCTCCCACTGAAAACTGGGGCTCAGTTTTCCATCTACAGAATACAGGGCTGGATAAAGTCCCTATGCCCTGTCAATTGTGAGCTGACGGTTTTAGTCTGTGTTTTGTTCGAACAGGTGTATAAACCATCCTCATATTTATAAAGAGATTGTGCATCAAATAGTAGGATCTTCTCACCCAACTCTAAACTCAAAGCATCTTATTCATCTCACTCATGGGGTAGTTAATTAATTACAAGTTGTATCAGTCTTTTCTTCTAGGTTCATATGTATTGTGGTTTTCATTCTGATATTTTAAAATTTCCTTATCTACATATATTGCTTTCATTCACATGAATAGCCTGGATGTGTCTTCCCCATCTATCTCTCAATACCTTTGTGGTTGTTCAGTCACTAAGTTGTGTACATAAAGCAGGTAAGTGTATGCTGATCTGCTTTGCTCACTTGGCCTGGTTGTTGGAAGGAAAGAAAGAGGAAGCTCCATGACAACTGCCTACCTGTGAGCATGCCTTCATTCACCACGCAGCTTCCATCAATCAGAACAGCATCGCAAGGCAATGAAAGCTTTCCTGGAAGAATAAGAACATCTCCGGGAACCAAGAGACGGGATTCCAGCTCTTGCAAACCTATATAGGAGCAACATTTTCATGATCAGATGAACTTTTCATGTTTTTACCTAACAATCAAAACAGCTGAGAACTCTTATCAACTTTTTGCTCAAGAACTACCCTGCATGCTCACCTGCTCCAGCCTCTTTCCACTCAATTGCAGATTCCCAGAAAACTAGGATTAGGGAATTGGTGTCTGGGTCTTAGGAAAGGATTTGCTCAGCAATAAGATCCCATCTTGATCCTAGTACCTGGGACAGCACTCTGTCCACAGGAGACCCTTAAAGGGCATTGGTCCATGGAAGAGTGCCCCTTTGCGTCTGCTTACATCCTTTAGCTGGGTTCCTGACCCCCTATAGCACACTCAGTACTTGGATCAGGGCCCATGTAAACACTCCAGACAACTTCCACTGCTCTGGAGTACAGCTCCTCACTTCTTGCTGCGAGCCATGGTCACCTCAGCCCAGGTAACTCGGAGCAAATGCCCACTGTCCATCCAGTCATCCATAAGCCTTATACAGGTCTGGTTTCCATATAACAGATACAAATATATGTTGCTGGGTCTGTTTGAGATGGTTAGTTAGCAAATCAAAAAGCCTTAAGAAGGCTTACCCAGTAACATTCCAGTGAGTGAAATATGGAGTACAGAGGGGATTTGAAATAAACCAGACATTGAGTAGAAACAGTTCAATCAGGGCTGGCATCAGGGTGAGGCATGCCAGGCACCTAAGGTACAGAATTCAACAAGGGGCTCACTCTCAGTATCCTGCAGGTACAAGTCAGCATTCTTATGACCTTGCTGCCTTAAATTTTCAATCTATGATGACTTGTTTGCCTTGCCCAGCCCCAGTTCTCAGTATAATCAAAAGAGACTTCCTCCTTGACTTATCATCAAAACAAATGAGACCAACTCCACTCCAAATACTAGGATGCTGATGAAAGCAAAACACATCACTTACCTTTGCCTTTTACAGTGATCTTGACCTGGACTTTGTTGTGATCCTCCACGAGGTTGTGCAGCTTCACTGATTGCTGTAAATTTAAAGTCAGTATTTAAATATTAGATAGTCCATATCCTGAAAACCACCTGATCTCAATACAGTAAATGCTGAACCTGCTGCCACAGTCAAACTGACTCTGGGAAAGACTCAAGTCTACTTTCCAAGCTCCTACTTTCCTGTTTCAACCCCTACCTCACTCAACTCCCTATGCAGAGCAGCAAGTATGCTCATTAGCTTAATGCTATTTCAATCCCAGGAAAAATGATGCACAGCCACTGTTTCACCAGCTAAAGCTAAGGATCTGAGACTTCGTTTCTGGAAGATGCATGATTAGACTGAAGAAAACCAATGACACCACAAACAGGTGACTCCCCTTCTCTGTGTCTCTGTTGCTCTGTCTGTAAAAAGCAAAGTGGAATTTGATCTGTAAGGGGTTTCCATTGTAAGAGCCTCTGAATACTTAGGTTGTATTTTGATTGCATGTGAAACAACTATCACCTCTTCTATGAACTGGTGGATTTTCATATTGGATAATTCTGCAGACTGGACTCATACTGCTCTATTTGGAATTCTGGTGCTACAACTTTTCAGTTATTCAGCCTGTTTAACCCCCTTTTCCTCATCTAAAGGCAAAGGTAAGAACAGTATCTATTTTATATGGTTATTTTAAGTTACTTTATGCTTATTTTACTTATCACTTTGAATAGTACTCATTACTATAGTATGAGTTTGATGAATGTTGATGACTAATAAGAAAGCTGTCATTAAAGAAACAAAACAAAACACTTTTCTGAGTACATCAGCTGAACAAATTCACTTGAAGTGGGATTCACTGAGGTAAGACCCTGACAAAGTGGAGAGAATGGAGGCAGCCTGGAGAAGTGGAGGAAGCATCTCCTAGGATAACTCAGGGAATGAGAAAACAGAGGTGAGAGAGGATGTGATCCACAGAGTCACCTAAACTGACTCTTAGGCCACCAGCCAGAGGCGAGTGCAATGCCAGACTAACCGGAGCCTCCCTGGAAGGCTGTGTATGGATGTCAGTTACTCAGATCAGATCACATCAGTCGCTCAGTTGTGTCTGTTTCTTTGTGACCCCATGAATCACAGCACGCCAGGCCTCCCTGTCCATCACAAACTCTTGGAGTTCACCCAGACTCACGTCCATCAAGTCAGTGATGCCATCCAGCCATCTCATCCTCTGTCGTCCCCTTCTCCTCCTGCTCCCTATCCCTCCCAGCATCAGAGTCTTTTCCAATGAGTCAACTCTTCCCATGAGGTGGCCAAAGTACTGGAGTTTCAGCTTCAGCATCATTCCTTCCAAAGAAATTCCAGGGCTGATCTCCTTCAGAATAGATTGGTTGAATCTCCCTGCAGTCCAAGGGACTCTTAAGAGTCTTCTCCAACACTACAGTTCAAAAGCATCAATTCTTCGGCACTCAGCCTTCTTCACAGTCCAACTCTCACATCCATACATGACCACAGGAAAAACCATAGCCTTGACTAGACTTGACTTTGTTGGCAAAGTAATGTCTCTGCTTTTGAATATGCTATCCAGGTTGGTCATAACTTTTCCTTACAAGGAGTAAGCGTCTTTTAATTTCATGGCTGCAGTCACTATCTGTAGTGATTTTGGAGCCGAGAAAAAAAGTCTGACACTGTTTCCACTGTTTCCCCATCTATTTCCCATGAAGTGGTGGGACCGGATGCCATGATCTTAGTTTTCTGAATGTTGAGCTTTAAGCCAACTTTTCACTCTGCACTTTCACTTTCAACAAGAGGCTTTTGAGTTCCTCTTCACTTTCTGCCATAAGGGTGGTGTCATCTGCATATCTGAGGTTACTGATATTTCTCCAGGCAATCTGGATTCCAGCTTGGGCTTCCTCCAGTCCAGCGTTTCTCATGATGTATTCTGCATATAAGTTAAATAAACAGGGTGACGATATACAGCTTTGACGAACTCCTTTTCCTGTTTGGAACCAGTCTGTTGTTCCATGTCCAGTTCTAACTGTTGCTTCCTGACCTGCATACAAATTTCTCAAGAGGCAGATCAGGTGGTCTGGCATTCCCATCTCTTTCAGAATTTTCCACAGTTTATTGTGATCCACACAGTCAAAGGCTTTGGCATATTCAATAAAGCAGAAATAGATGTTTTTCTGAAACTCTCTTGCTTTTTCCATGATCCAGCGGATGTTGGCAATTTGATCTCTGGTTCCTCTGCCTTTTCTAAAACCAGCTTGAACATCAGGAAGTTCACGGTTCACATATTGCTGAAGCCTGGCTTGGAGAATTTTGAGCATTATTTTACTAGCATGTGAGATGAGTGCAATTGTGTGATAGTTTGAGCATTCTTTGGCATTGCCTTTCTTTGGGACTGGAGTGAGAACTGACCTTTTCCAGTCCTGTGGCCACTGCTGAGTTTTCCAAATTTGCTTGCATATTGAGTGCAGCACTTTCACAGCATCATCTTTCAGAATTTGGAATAGCTCAACTGGAATTCCATCACCTCCACTAGCTTTGTTCGTAGTGATGCTTTCTAAGGCCCACTTGACTTCACATTCCAGGATGTCTGGCTCTAGGTGAGTGATCACACCATCGTGATTATCTGGGTCGTGAAGATCTTTTTTGTACAGTTCTTCTGTGTATTCTTGCCACCTCTTCTTAATATCTTTTGCTTCTGTTAGGTCCATACCATTTCTGTCCTCTATCGAGCCCATTTTTGCATGAAATGTTCCTTTGGTACCTCTGATTTTCTTGAAGGGATCCCTAGTCTTTCCCATTCTGTTGTTTTCCTCTATTTCTTTGCATTGATCACTGAAGAAGGCTTTCTTATCTCTTCTTGCTATTCTTTGGAACTCTGCATTCAGATGTTTATATCTTTCCTTTTCTCCTTTGCTTTTTGCTTCTCTTCTTTTCACAGCTATTTGTAAGGCCTCCCCAGACAGCCATTTTGCTTTTTTGCATTTCTTTTCCATGGGGATGGTCTTGATCCCTGTCTCCTGTACAATGTCACGAACCTCATTCCATAGTTCATCAGGCACTCTATCTATCAGATCTAGGCCCTTAAATCTATTTCTCACTTCCACTGTATAATCATAAGGGATTTGATTTAGGTCATACCTGAATGGTCTAGTGGTTTTCCCTACTTTCTTCAATTTCAGTCTGAATTTGGCAATAAGGAGTTCATGGTCTGAGCCACAATCAGCTCCTGGTCTTGTTTTTGCTGACTGTATAGAGCTTCTCCATCTTTGGCTGCAAAGAATGTAATCAATCTGATTTCGGTGTTGACCATCTGGTGATGTCCATGTGTAGAGTCTTCTCTTGTGTTGTTGGAAGAGGGTGTTTGCTATGACCAGTGGATTTTCTTGGCAAAACGCTATTAGTCTTTGCCCTGCTTCATTCTGTATTCCAAGACCAAATTTGTCTGTTACTCCAGGTGTTTCTTGACTTCCTACTTTTGCATTCCAGTCCCCTATAATGAAAAGGACATCTTTTTGGGGTGTTCTAAAAGGTCTTGTAGGTCTTCATAGAACCTTTCAACTTCAGCTTCTTCAGCGTTACTGGTTGGGGCATAGACTTGGATTACTGTGATATTGAATGGTTTGCCTGGAAACGAACAGAGATCAGATACCTCTAAATAGAAGAGGTCTAAATACTGTCAACAGTACTTAAACACCGTAATTTAGCTTACCATACAGCTTACCATTGGAGAAGGCAATGGCACCCCACTCCAGTACTCTTGCCTGGAAAATCCCATGGATGGAGGAGCCCGGTAGGCTGCAGTCCATGGGGTCTCGAAGAGTCGGACACGACTGAGCGACTTCACTTTCCCTTTTCACTTTCATGCATTGGAGAAGGAAATGGCAACCCACTCCAGTGTTCTTGCCTGGAGAATCCCAGGGATGGGGAAGCCTGGTGGGCTTCCGTCTATGGGGTCGCACAGAGTCGGACACGACTGAAGCAACTTAGCAGCAGCAGCAACAGCTTACCATACTTCAGATATAATAAAACTTCTCTTTAGATATTAAATTATTTTTGTCTGTTGTGTTGATAATGTTTAATGTTATAAATGTCATCAGGCTTAGACAAGAATTACACACAATTATGCAACTTTCCTCTTGAGAGAACATAATAAGTTTGGTAAGTTTGGTGTTAATATTTATGTAGAACAATTTATTATTTATTTCAGTTTTGCTTCAAAAACTAAACTTCAGTCATTTGGGCCAATTGAGTGGAAGAAGTGATATTACTGTTGGGCACACATTCGTTGGCCTAAGGTGACTTCCTGAGGCTTGCCTGTTGGCGCATTCAGTTAATTATGGATGACAATGAGAACGTGGTTTGGTAGCAAGACCGCTAGATTCAGTCAGGATTCCTGAGTGGGTTGAGGCTTACCCACCAACCAGTCAGGTACCCCTATATAATAACACATTTCACCATATAAGCTGTTTCCTTTGTCAACAGACAACAATGAATTGGATCATTTTCAGGTTCCCTTCAAGCTCTACAAAAACATGATACTGATTTATTTTGCATATCAAAGATTCATTCAGATTTCCAAGGCTTCATAGGAGAAATATTCATAGCATAGCAAATGACTCAAATTATTGTTTTTAAATAGTTTAAAACTTTATTCAATCACCAAGTGCCAGGTGTTATTTTAGGCACTTGGAATATGTTGCTTGATTTTTTTTAATCCTCAAAATAATCCTATGATGAAAATGCTATTACTTCCAGTGTACATATAACTAAAAACAAAAACAATAAAACAAAAAACAGGGGCTTAAAAATGTTAAAGTAACTTGCCCATAATCACTGACTTATTAAATATGAAAACTAACAACAACAAAAAGGTTTGTCTGACTAAAGCCTTTTCTGTGGGTGAAAATGGTCTCTGAAAGTGCTTGAAAGCAGCTTTTGTCCTAAAGAGAAGAGAAACATCCTTCCTTACAAATTCCTTTGTTTTCTTGCATAGCAAACTCCTTTAGTTAATGTCAATTTCAACTTTGCTTAAGAGGATGGTAACACATTTGGAAGTGGTGAAGCCTGGGTCAATAATACTTGACTATAATTCTGCAAACTTATGAAGGCATAAAGCTGAATTTGTTTATCAAACTCAGCATCTTGCATAACCTGCCAAGCTTTCCTGTCTTTGCTTGAGCTATTCCCTAGGATGTTCACCCCCATTTTCTACTAGCCAACTCTTTCTATTCCTATACATAAAGCCCTGTTGAAATATCTCCAATCCATAAGTCCTTAACACTCGCAGGAAGAATTAATTGTCCCACTCTCTGTGTTTCCTCCTGTGTTAGTGCATAGATCCCATTCCACTAGAGCTATCTGTTTTCTTGTCAGTTCTCTACTCCAAGTCAGGAGGTTCAAAGATGGGACTACATATTCATCTATGTATCCCCTGTGGCCTTCACATAGTAGGCCCTTAGCAAATATTTATTTAACTCAGCTGAATAATTCTACTTCGCCCAACATTCTGCAGTAAAATAATATAAGCATCCTCTTTGAGCTAATGTACTCAGAAACACTACACAAATGGGTTTCTATGACAACCAACCAGCTAGGAGAAAGCCAGCACTGTGATGCTTGCCATGATTTCCAAGCTCACTGCCTGATTTTCATTAGGTCCCCTCTGGTTTCTCCAGTTCCTGTTCAGTGAGACCAGGATTCCCTTCCAAAATGAATTTGCATATTGTTATTATTCGGCGTCTGTTGCTATGTGTCCTTGTGTTTGTGGTGGCTGGATTTCCTCCAGAGATGAATAATGAGGGCATTAACTCAGGTGTCTCCTGAGCCCAGCTCAGTCCTGATTGAGGCAGAGAACTATGGGCCAGCTATGTCCATGCTATTGACAGCGGCCACCGTGGAGCCAGCAGTGGAGCGTGCAGTACAGTTCAATGGAAATGCAAATGGATGCCAAGGTTTGTGCTCATATCTGCGTCAAAAGTGGTACAAAGGGACCATGTTGCACTGGGGCGTTTCTTGGCCTAGGCAAGGTAACCTCTCTCTGTGCGACATTGTCAGTGGCTAGAGTGGGTGCAGGGGGATATCTTATTCCACTTCTGACAACATTCTTCTCCTTTGCAGTTTTCAAAAGCATGTATTTGTTTAGCATAATTTAGAAATGGCAGTAAGTAGATGATTTTTCTTCCCTTTTTCCCAGCTCTCCTGCCCAAATCTGCTCTTTGTTATAAATTATCAAAATTATCATTTACTGCCACAGGAAACTCACAAGTTACTTGGAGATTTTGCTCAAGGGGAAAGTGACTCAGAGTCAGGAAACCTGGGATGAAGGTCTATAGCCACCCTTCCTTGGGTGAATGTGATTAAATCACTTTACCTCCCTGATTGCTCCTATCCCTCCCTGTAATTTGTGTATCATTTCACAGTTTGCCAAGCCTCATACAAGCACCTTCATTATAAATATCAAATTCCACTGCAAATTGTAAAGCACTAAATGGATTAGCTGAGGACTATTTAATTAATAATATAGCAATTAATTATTATTAATTGCTGAGGACTTGTGATTTAAACTACAAAGAGATAGTTGCAGGAAACTGGCCCTTTTTGTATAGTGTTACAAGAGGCCTTGCAGGTTGGGTCAGATAAGCTTTTATTAAAAAATGCTAACTGCTAATGGGTTTAGTGTCCTCATTTCAAAGAAGCCTTTTGCAAAATTGCCATCAAGTCTGAAATTCCCATGCTACTGTTTGGAGTAAAGGGAGGCATTCAGGGATTTTTAAGTTGTAGGATCTGAATATTTAAATTCTATGAATAATTTTAAAGTAAATATTAAGAAAATGACAAATAGAAAAAATTAAAATACCTAATTTTGGAAAAGGAGAGTTTTATAACAAAAAAAAGAGGAGACTTTTAAGACAAAAACCCAGAAACCATAAAGAAAAGGAAACATATTTAAATAGACATATTTTTTAAATCTAGCAAAAGTCAAGGTCAAGATAAAGAAGATTTAAAAAACAGAACTTTTTCACATATATAATGGATATAAAAAAGACAGTAAATAAAAGTGCAAATCTCTTTTACACAAAGGAAAGTGTGTCTAATCTCAGTAGTAATCAGGGAAGTGTAAATTAAAACATCAATGAGACAGAATTTTCAAAAATGTATTAGATGGAAAATTTTAAATACCAAGGTATAACACCTAATGCTGGTCAGGATCTGGGAAAATAGATATTCTCATATGTTGCCAGTAAGAGACTGAATTATTCCATTTAGGGAAAATAATACTACAGTATTTATTAACGTCCAAAATATACATATCTTGTTTTGCTGAAAAAAGAGACACAAACACTAATATGTAAGGATACACTATATTGTTCAGTCGCTCATTCGTGTCCGACTCTCCGCGACCCCATGAATCGCAGCACGCCAGGCCTCCCTGTCCATCACCAACTCCCAGAGTTCACTCAGACTCACGTCCATAGAGTCAGTGATGCCATCCAGCCATCTCATCCTCTGTCGTCCCCTTCTGCTCCTGCCCCCTATCCCTCCCAGCATCAGAGTCTTTTCCAATGAGTCAACTCTTCCTTGTTGTATATCTTCAACGATATACAGCTTTGACATACTCCTTTTCCTATTTGGAACCAGTATGGTGTTCCATGTCCAGTTCTAACTGTTGCTTCCTGACCTGCATATAGGTTTCTCAAGAGGCAGGTCAGGTGGGCTGGTATTCCCATCTCTTTCAGAATTTTCCACAGTTTATTGTGATCCACACAGTCAAAGGCTTTGGCATAGGCAATAAAGCAGAAATAGATGTTTTTCTGGAACTCTCTTGCTTTTTCTATGATCCAGTGGATGTTGTAGTTAGTTTTAATTCAATATATGTGTTGTAGAGAAGAAACCCCTTATTTTCCATAAAGAGGAAAACAGTTGAATAAATGATGGTAGGCCATGGAATATCACATCATTATTTTTAGACATAATTTAAAATTATTTGTTATAGTGGATGGCCATTGTATAAATTGTAAAGTGAAAAACGCCAGTTCCAGTTTAATTCATATAGGACAATTCTGTTTTGATTAAAAACAAATTAAGAAATTCATCAAGGAACTTCTCTGGTGGTACAGTGGATAAGAATCTGCTTGCCAATGCAGGGGACATCAGTTCAATCCCTGGTCCAGAAAGATTTCACATGCCTTGGAGGAACTAAATCCATGTGCCACAACTACTGAGTCCAAGTGCCTACAGCTTTTGCTCTGCAACAGGAGAAGATTGAGAAGTCCATGCATTGCAAGGAAGAGTAGCCCCTGTTCGCAGCAACTAGAGAAAGTCAAGCGACTGAACTGAACTGAACAGAAACTTGTCAGGCTGGTTTCAGCAGAAGTTGAGAGTTTATGAAGATGCAGAAATGTCCTATGAACCTAAGGTGGGAAGCACAGCCAAGTCTCCCAAGGGAGTTTCCAGACTAGGTGCAGGGAAACGCTGTGAGAAACAGGTTACTCTCTCTGTTGGACTGATTATTGCTTACCTCTATGTCTCACTGTGTATTTTGTTCACTCTTTTCCCTACTTTTTCTGAGGAAGTGTGTGTGTGTGTGTGCGTGTGTGTGTGTGTTTCTCTGCTTGTCCATATGCAGGGATAGAGGGTTGCCACCCTGCTCCTAACTATACATCATAGATCACTTTCCTAACAGAATATGGCCAGCAGCTTCAAGCTTTTATTCCAGGATTCCAGGCAGAAGGATTCCAGTCAGCTTCCACCAGATCAGATGCCCCCTTTCCAACTAGTTGTGCCAGTGGAGGGAGAAAGCCACATGGAACAAACCATCTGTGGGCTTCCAGAGCTCTAGGTACACCTAGTTTTCAGAAAAAAAGGAGTGAGGGTGCAGCATTTTCTCCAAAATATGTTTGCTTCATTGCATATTTGCCATAGAATAGGAGGCTGGGAGGAGGAACCCAGGTTCCTCAGCTCAGCCCCCTGGTGAAGTCCATCTACGCTTTACGTCCTTGGGTTCCATGAGCTCAGTTCAATTCATTTCAGCTGCTCAGTTGTGTCCGACTCTTTGCAACCCCGTGGACTGCAGCACGCCAGGCTTCCCTGTCCATCAGCAACTCCCAGAGTTTCCTCAAAGTCATGTCCATCAAGTCAGTGATGCCATCCAACCATCTCATCCTCCGTCGTCCCCTTCTCCTCCTGCCTTCAATCTTTCCCAGCATCAGAGTCTTTTCAAATCAATCAGTTCTTTGCATCAGGTGGCCAAAGTATTGGAATTTCAGCTTCAGCATCAGTCCTTCCAATGAATATTCAAGATTGATTTCCTTTAGGATGGACTAGTTGGATCTCCTTACAGTCCAAGGGACTCGCAAGAGTCTTCTCCAACACCACAGTTCAAAAGCATCAATTCTTCAGCACTCAGCTTTCTTTGTAGTCCAAACTCTCACATCCGTACATGACGACTGGAAAAACCAAAGCTTTAACTAGATGGACCTTTGTTGGCAAAGTAATATCTCTGCTTTTTAATATGCAGATATTAAATATGTCTAGGTTGGTCATAACTTTCCTTCCGAGGAGTGTCTTTTAATTTCATGGCTGCAGTCACCATCTGCAGTAATTTTGGACCCCAAGAAAATAAAGTCTGCCACTGTTTCCATTGTTGCCCCATCTATCTGCCATGAGCTACTGGTGTGTATTTATAATTATACTCCTTTTGTGATGAAGGGAATTAAAATGGTCTTCTATTATTTGTCCACTCCTGACAGAGTAGTTTATGTGATTAATCAGTCTAAAACTAATAGGGTCCTATAGAAATTTACTCCAGTCTACAGCACATGCCCCCACATTCCCCGTGGCCAGCCAATTTCTTAATTAATGTTTAAAGTTTTCAAGGGCTCTTGTTCGTGCCTTGCTGGTAGCCCTGGCAAAATGATAGAATCCTAAAAAGGTGGGACCTAAAAAAAACAGTTTAACCTCCACTATCTACAGCTGAGGAAAGTGAGTCCAGAGAGGAGAAAGAGTTCCCAGAGTCACAGTGGATGAATCAGTAGTGGGTAGAAGCTCATCCCGGGGTTTTCCTTGTTCAAGTTAGAACTCCTGTCTTCCCTCTCTAGGCTGCCTCCCATCTTTCCATAGTCTAGCTTCTCCACTCCAAGAATAAGGGTACAAACCGTAACAACTATATCAGTGGTAACAAAAAGTAACATTTGATGAGTGCCTGCTATGGACTAGGAACACATGCATTTCAAATGCATTGTTTCATTTAATTTTCTCTACTATATACATGATCACTGACTTGATGGACATAGGTTTGAGCAAGTTCCAGGAGTTGGTGATGGACAGGGAAGCCTGTGTGCTGCACTCCATGGGGTCACAAAGAGTTGGATATGACTTAGCAACTGAACAGAACTGAACTATAACAGTGAACACACACACACACTCACACACACATCTCACAGAAAAGCAGACTGACTACTAAAGTGTCCAGTAACAAATTGTGTCAAGTAATACATATAGGATTAGTATGTATGGGGACGGAAGATTTTAACTTGAAAAGATCTCCCTGCCAAAGTCCTCAGATCTTTCTGTATTTTTCCTAGAACCCTGAGATGGTCAGTGATGATATACTCAGGTATATGTTGAGTATGTGTCTTCCCAACAGAAGGAAGCACATGGAAGAGGAACTGCATTCACTGATGTTTGACATCAGCCAGAAAGCACATGAGTGGCTTGCAGGTATCAAATTATCCATTCTATTAAAACAAAGATTTCTCAAAACCCAGGAGCTAGAAATTTGATTTGGGGCTTCACATTACACGCCTCTATCAAATGACAAAAGTAAAACAACTATAATTTGTTTCCTACTGTGGCTGAACAGAATCTGGCAGATCGTTTATTGTCCTGGTGTCTATTTTCCTACTTTTGTTCACATGCTGAGAGTTCACCAGAAGGACAGTCACTCTTCCCCTAGACTTGGCAGCCAGACACAAAGAAATTGTCACCATGAAAGGCAGGTTACTTACTGGTCATTATTAATATTTGTGTGGCTTTTGTGATTCTAAATTAGTTCATGAAGAAACACACTAGGCCACTCATTTTTAAAATAGCAAAAACAAACAAAAAACCATAAACTAAAGAAAGCCCTCTAGTCTTCACTCTCTAGCTCAAAGTGTCTCCATTCATTTAACTTTTCATTTTTAAGTCCTGCTTTCTAACTCTTTAAATATATTGCCTTTCTTTCATTTCTCATCAAACACTTCATAACTCAAAATTTGTAGAATCCAAAACCTGATAGAAAACCAAGCTTAGACCTCATATTTGCTGAGTGATTGAAACAGAGTAAGAATAAAAATGTCTTTCGATTGGACTTGTTTAAAGCCTCCAGGTCTGCTTTACTGACATGTGCCCAGACTCCTGACAGCTAGAAGGCATCTCTCCTCTCACTCGTAGGTCTGACTTTTCTTCCCCAGCAATGTGCTACTTTGGAAAGGATCTTCTGCTAAAGAAATACCACACATGTAATAGAATTTCATTTATAGGGAACCAGAAGCCCTGATTCTGTCACAAAACCACTTTGTGACACGAACCAACCCCCTGTATCTTAGCTTCCTCTTTTCCAGATGACGGATGAAGTTTGAGACCAGGTGATTTTAAAAGTTCGACAGTTGACAGATACAAGTATCACTGTTTCCCCTGTCTAAAAAGTCAATTTCACGATCAAGTTTCCAAAAATATACAACAAATACATTGAGACACACTTAGAAATTGCCTCATAATTTAGCCTGATGAATCTTGAGCAAAGTAGCAGAACATTTTCTAGAAAGGTGTAGTGGGGAACAGAGACTTAGAGGGGCTGTGGATTTATAAGTAATATTCAGCTAGATTCCACTTCAGAAAGCATTAGTCACTCGGCCTTGTCTGACTCTTTGCGATCCCAGGGACTGTAGCCCACCAGGCTCTTCTGTCCGTGGAATTCTACAGGCAAGAATACTGGAGTGGATAGCCATTCCCTTCTCCAGGGCGTCTTCTTGACCCAGCTATTGAACCCAAGTCTCAATTCACTCCAGATGAATTCTTTACCGTCTGAACCACCAGGGAAGCCATCCACTTCAGAATACGCTATTATATCATTTATAAGACTGATTTTCTTTAAAAGGAAGATTTTAATTGGCTATAAGATGAACAATGATGGAAGATGACAGAAAGGTACTATACTGTCATCATTAATCCATCATTTTTCTATCAGACTCAGACACAGCCTCAGAGCCCTTCTAAACATAGTTACTCAATGCAGCCTTCAGTCAATAATCAGAGTTTGCGAAGATGTTTAAATCTATCTGACATTCCTGAAACCCTCCTTCTCAGATCCAAGGTTTAGTAAGCCCTTGCTTTTTGCTTTGTTATGACTTATGTTTAACGAAGCAACTCTTTGCTCTCAGTGGAACCGCATGTTTGGCTTCTCGTGCAGCCTGAGCTAAATAGAATCCAACTATGATTTCTGTTCTTACCTGTCGCAAATCATACACACTTAAGACAATGGAGAGAACAGACAAGATGATGATGGCCACTGAGTATTCGATGTAACCTTGAGACAGCCACAAAGTGAGGGTAAAGGCTTGAAACACGTAGAATGGATTTAAAACCTGCAGGTACGAAAAGAGATTCTGGGTCACCTGCATGGACCTTAGTGGCAGTCTAGATGATGTCATTTCTTTATAGGATTTTTTTCTTTCCTTTTTGCAACATACAACAATAGAATTCACTTAGAGCTCCATTAATTTCAGTAGAGGCGATGTCAAGCTTATAGAATGTGATATGGTAGAAGCGAATTTATTTTAGGCGTTCAGAACCATGCTCACAAATTGATCCTTCTTATTTATTTTGAACTTTCAAAAATATTTGACCAATAACAAAATCTAATAGTTTACCTTTTAAAACAGATGTACCCACATTGGAGGAGAAACATGATTCAGACTCTTTTAAGAACAAACTTTAATTTTGAACAGTGTATTGCAAGTTTCTTTTTCATGTAATCACATGCTTGATGTAGTCAAGTTGTGCAATGAAAATGAAGGATTTCACTTTTATCCAAATAATTCATTTAAAAATAATACTCTCATGTCACAGGTCTTAGCAAGATCCTCTGAGAGCATGGACCTTCTCTTAAACAAGGAGGGATAGTCTTACTCAGCAAAGAGAAAAGTCTTATTCAAAGTTGCAGTGAGAATTATGTGCAGAATGTATCACCAGTTCCAAGCAGGTATTTTTGGTCTCTTAATACTATCTTGGGCTTTTTTCTTCCCTCAATTGTCCCCATTTAAGTCCTGCTGACTTTACTATTAATAATAATAGCAGAGAAGGCAAACCCCAGGGAGCTAGAGAAGGTCACATGACCTACACACTTAGCTTGAATTAAGCACCCCTTCTGATCAGGGCAAAGATTTTTCTTTTTCTTGGTAAAGTGCTCTTTATAATTATTATGAATTAGATGAAACATTACTTAAAATCAGTGCTGTTCTTTCTTACCTCTATCTTCTATAATTTTCTAATATATTAAATAAATTTCTACCTTAATCCTAAAAATAAACCGACATCTGGTTCATAAGTTAATAGGATATAACTTAAAAGTTTCTGAAACCCTTGGCCGTATTTCATCAGTTAAGAAAGCTTGTGTTCCTTAACTTTTTTATTATTTCCATTGCAACATGCTTTTCTTACAAATTATAGCTCTTCTGTCTGTTTGGCATGAAATGCTTTAATTATAAATTATGCATTTCTAGTAATATGATTTTGAGTTTGTATAAACTCAGTAGAAAATTGGTGAAATACTTCTTGTAGAAGAAACAAAACCATTCTAATTAATTTAGTTCTCTTATTCAATATTCTTTTGAAATCAAATGTAAAGACATAGATTTTCTTGTTATTTTTTCTACTAAAGACCTAATAAGCAAGTGTCAGGAAATATTAGCACTCTTTTCAAAGTAGACTAAATAGACATTTGAAAGAGTCTTTGGTAATTTGAAAATGTACTTGAATAAGAAGTTTTAAAAGCAATCTGCTTTTTAATAATAGGAGAGATTGTGCTTATGTGGAGGCATGGGTTACAGAGGAAACCTCAGTACCTTCTGATCAATTTTTCTGTGGGCCGAAGACTGTTCTAAACAAAAAAGTCTAATAAAAAATTATTTTTAAAAAATGGCCATGTAAAAACCCAAATGGCCATCTTTGTGGATTAGAAATAGACTGGAAACATGTAGCACTGAGCAGAGACAGGTTGATCAGTCTGTTAGGTTTTACACAAAGACAGGAGATCAATGGCTAGGAGCTCAATTTTATGGGGAATAAGTATCCCACAAATGGCAGGCGACATAACCAGGCTTGCTAAAGATAACAGCAATAGCCCCTGGACTTGTCCTGCCCCAGAGCAGAGGCTGAGAAAAGTCACAAGCAGCCAGGGTTCACCAGCAGCAGAGGGTGGAATAGGAGAGACAAGTTTGTGGTTCAGCTGTGACTTTGGCCAAGCACCAAGCTGAGTCAGGGCCTGCATCCAACAGATCCATGATGGACAGAGCACAAACCTTCAATACAGGCTCCAGTTCTGAACCTGGGACCCGTGGTGACCAGTACGACCCAAAGAAGGAAAGTGAGCACAGAGTGAGGGATGCACGGAGGAAGGAAGGTCCCACCCAAGCTGAGCCTACTAAAATAAATAGATAAACCCCACAGCATACAGAGAAAACATCCTAAAACAAACAGAAACACTAAAAAAGGAAGAAGTCACTATCAAGAGAATGGATATAATAGAGTGATAGAATAATACAAAAAAAGATCAAATAATACTTTTTAAATCCTCAAAGAGATCATGAAATGATAACAATCCTTCCCCCTCCCCACTACAGCCATCATCAAAAAAATGAAGAAAACAAAGAGGAGATTATGAAATGAAAATCTGTCCCTCACACTGGGAAGGAATTTTTTAAAGCAGATTTGAATTTAGAACAAGTGATTATTGAAAAGGACCAGTTATAAATCCTGGAATGAAAAATATATATTTGTTGAAATAATAATAAAAAAGAAAGCCTTAATAGACAGGAAAAGTAGAAACTAAAGTCAATGGGAATAACCAAAGAAAGTTGCACAAAATACAGATTTTTGTCCTTGTCAAAGTATCCATGTTTTTAAGATATCCCTGAGTGCTAGAAATGCAAAAGGAAAAAACAGTATTTTATTTTTAAAAACAAATGAAAACAGTTACCTGTTTAACAAGCAGCTTCCATATGGGTTGGATTTCAACCTCAATGGCATTTGGCCCGCATACTAATCTTCTGTAGGAGATTGATCATCTATTAGTGTCACACCAACATGCTTATCGGAGAAGGCAATGGCACCCCAACTCCAGTACTCTTGCCTGGAGAATCCCATGGACGGAGGAGCCTGGTGGGCTGCAGTCCATGAGGTTGCTAGGAGTCGGACACAACCAAACGACTTGACTTTGACTTTTCACTTTCATGCATTGGAGAAGGAAGTGGCAACCCACTCCAGTGTTCTTGCCTGGAGAATCCCAGGGACGGGGAAGCCTGGTGGGCTGCCGTCTATGGGGTCGCACAGAGTCGGAAGAGACTGAAGAGACTTAGCAGCAGCATCAGCAGCAACATGCTTATCAATAAGTGAGTACAGGCGACACTAAGCAGAAGTCCCTTCTCTACCCTCAAGGGACTTTGTGCTTTCAGTTAAAAATTAATATGCCAATCTCAAAATACTACTATATTTGTAAATGAAAGCACATGGTGGACAAGTTGTTTTTCTGTTAAACATACCTGAAGTACAGTATAATTCATGAATCAAAATGAAATTAGAAAGGCATTTTGAGCTCTTTTTTCTTTAATTGATTATATTCTAAGAGCAGCTAAAAAGAAACAGATATGACAGTGTTCCTAGAATTCCCAGGAATTCTAGATTGCCCTTGATGTTGGAGATCATATCTGTCTTACCTTGGTATCTCTAGCACCTAGACAGGTCTTTAGTTTTTGAACTCAATGACTACATGAAGGAATGAACCAATGAACTGGAAGATGGTATATGGCTTTCATGGCTAACACTTTGTAAATCCACACACATGTACATTACAATAAGAAGCCCTAAGGGGGGATAAATTAGGAGATTGGGATTAACATAAACATATTACTATATATAAAATATATAAAATAAGAAATCAACAAGGACCTACTATGTAGCACCGAAAGCTCTACTAATATTCTGTAATAACCTATCTGGGAAAAGAATCTGAAAAAGAATGAATATATGTACATATATAACTGAATCAATTTGCTGTAAATACCTGAAACTAACATAACATTGTAAATCAACTGCACTCCAATATAAAATAAAAGTTAAATTAAACACAATTTTAAAAACAAAAGAAAGAACTGATATTCTCACTTTGCCAATGGAAAGAACTCTTCAATGTGGATATTTTGACAAAGATGCACATACCTAATATTAATCATGACAATGTAACTTTTAAGCAGAGATGACAGTGTCAGAAACTGCATTTAACCATTCATATACATTTTCCCTGTGAGATTTTACATTACCATCATTATTATAAAGAAAACTGAAGTTCAGAGAAACTAAGTAACTTTCCCAGAGTCTCAGAGTGAGAAAGCAGCAGAGCCAGGCTTCCCACCATGGTCTCTTTGACTCCACTTTACTCTCTCCCTCAGTAAAGATGGATGTGAAAATCTGCCTGATGGACCTTTGGTCTATGACAGAGAGCTGAGTCCATGGTTGTCTGACTTCTAAGCCATGCTAGTCCAAATGCAATTTTTTTTTTTTTACGAAGAAAATATTTTTATTTGTATAACAAATATCCTAAGAAATGATGACATAATAAAATTAACATAGTTGAAGTATGTCAAGACACAAATAGGTATGAAATGCTATTAACGATTAATCTTTCTTTCTCATCCAACCTCCCATCAATTATTTTACAGAGTATCTTGGGTATATTTCTGACTGAATCATAAGCATGATGTATCCAGGTGATTCAATTATGAACTCTTTGAAAGAATGGTTCCTTCCATTAGTCCTCATTAACTTTCTTTTTTTTCTTTTTCTTCTTTTTCTCTGGACTAGCAACTGCTGTGCTGGTGCATGGCTCTTCTTCAGAAAGTGGTTCTTCCTTAACGTGTTCCTTCTTGTCCTTTTTCTTCTTCTTCTTCACAGATGTTTCCTGTTCTTCTACAACTTGTACTCCTTCTTCTTCTGTGTCTTCTACATCTTCTACTACTTCTTCTTCAACTTTAATTTTAACCTTGGCCTTTTTGGCCTTCTTTTCAATAACTTCATCCTCTTTGTCTACTTGTTCAATCTTACGTTTTTTAGAATAGGTTGGTAATGTGCATGCTAGTCCAAATGCAATTATCACTTGCAAGGGATTGCAAGGACTCAAACCAAGGTCTTCTGACTCCCTGTGTGAAAACACCATGGTTCAGAGGTGTTGAGAAACAGTGAAGTCAGATAGCATGTACTACTGTAAGGGACTTCAGAAGTCCCTAAGTCTCACATTGAGAAAGGACCATAACTCAAGCCACTTTAGTGGTTAAAATCCTTTTCCAAAAGCCATCAAAATAACCTGTTGTTGGCAAGTATTCAGAACTTCTCAGAATCCTAAACTTGGTTTTCCTCTCTCTCTCCTTGGAATACCCTCCCCACATCCTTCACTTTGTTAAGGTCTGCTTAGCCTTTGAGAGCTAAATCTGAATAGAGCTTGGTGGTGATACAGAAAGAGTAGGATAACCAAACAGTTAGTTTAGAAATCCCACTAGAGGATTATAGATAGAGAGGGAAATTTAGGGGGCTTTAGGAGACAACTGTAAGTTAATATCACTTGAGAAAACAATCTAGACATTGTAAATATAGCAGGCTTGCTTAATAACAAAACTATACAAGTCAATGGCACCTGCATCTTGCTGGTTGAGGTAAGTAAGTTAATGATCCCATATATATATATGAGGAAATGACATTCTAAAGTACAAGAACATCTTTACACTGAAACCTGAGATAATTTACCATATTTTAGCATATGTTAGCACTTTTCTAGGCTTCCCTCATGGCTCAGTTGGTAAAGCATCTGCCTGCAGTGCAGGAGACCTGGGTTTGATTCCTGGGTTGGGAAGATCCCTTGGAGAAGGAAATGGCAACCCACTCCAGTATTCTTGCCTGGAGAATCCCATGGACAGAGGAGCCTGGCAGGCTACAGTCCATGGGGCCGCAAGAGTAGGACACAACTTAGCGACTGAACCACCACCACCACCACCTTTCTACTGATTTGAATAGCTCCATGACCATCTGGGTTTGACTGTGGAGGGACAAGAAGACTCCCCCACCTGATTTAGAGGAGAAGCTGATGATGAAAGCCTGATGTCTACTCAAGGATGAGGAAGAAGGTAGTCTTCTCCCCCTCCCCACTTTCCCTTTGATTATAAAAAATGTAGCCCACTAAGTTCTTCTGTAGAGTCCTCTGGCCTGTCCAACTGTAGCCTTCACAAGTGTCCTATACTAATAACTCACGCTTATCTACCACCTTGCCTCTCACTGAATTCTTTCTGAGCCAAGACATAAGGAGGTTGAACTCCACCAAGCTCTGAAATGTATTCTGTGGTTTCAGGATTAAGAAATTTGAGATTCAACAGACTTGGGTAATGCTAAGCCTATGTACTTGTTGCTCCTTCTACCTGGAACCAGTTTCCCCCACATCTTTGCATGGCTCATGCCCTCATTTTATTCAGGCCTCTGCTTAAATGGCATCTTCTTATTGGAGGCTTTTCTCCAATTCGATTTAAAATAGCTACCCTGACCACCAAATCAGATCATCTTTATCTCCTTAACCTAACTCATTCTTCTTTATAGACTGTTTGATAATCTGAAGTTATACCTTATCTTTTGCATGTTAATCGGCATGCAAACAACAGACTATCTTCCACTATTATATAAGCATCTAGAGGTCACTGGTATATTCTGAATGCCTAAAGCAGGGCCTAATTCATAGAATGTACTGAGGAATGATTTGTTAAATGAGTGAATGGATGAGTGAAGTGTGAGCCTTGGTTCTCTTACCTAGAAAATGGGTTGCTAATACCTGCCTAATAAAATTGCTATTAGTAGCAAAAGATATAAATAAATAAGCATTTAACACAAGTGCCTAAAACAGTGCCATGCTCAGTCGTGTTTGACTCTTTGCTACCCCATGGACTATAGCCTGCCAGGCTCCTCTGTCCATGAAATTGTCCAGGCAAAGAATACTGGATTGGGTTGCAATTTCTTCCTCCAGGGGATCTTCCCCACCCAGGGATCAAACCTGTGTCTCTTGCATCTCCTACATTGGTGGGTGGATTCTTCACCACCGCACCACCTGGAAAACCCACCTAGAACATGACAAGTCCTTAATAAGTAACACCTATATTTGACAGAGTCTCCATTCCTGTATTAATTAATTATTTTTCTTGTCCCCAATTTCTTAGTCCCCTTCATTTCTTAGTAACCTCTCTGAATTGTAACATATAGTTACATGTCTTTTACCTTGAATTTCCTAGGCTCTCTTTAATGGCAGAGAGGGAGCTTTCTCAGCTCTATTTTTCTGACATCTAGGGGCACAGTGTCTGTCACAAAGAATGTTCCCTAAATATTGGAATTAATGAGGACCTTCATGAACCATGACTAGAATACTGTCTCCCCTAACAAGACTGTAAACCCAGTTTAGAGAACAGCACACAGGCTGTGGAAGTCAGTTTAGAAAGAAGCAAGCCAAGTGCCCTATGACCTTTTTCTTTGTTGGGTGAGACGGTTTCTAATGTTACCATTAAGGGAGACGTGCCCAGCCCTTATGAGAACTGAGATCCAGTAGGTTCATACTGGCCTGTGATGATCCTCTTTAGGGGACATCTGGAAAACGTGAATAAAAAATATTGCCTGTCATGTCAGTAAATAAAAGACGTTGTAGCTATTTGACCATCACATTGCCACAGCCGCCTTGAAGTTTCATCCTGAGGGAACTCAGGATAGAAACTGGATGCCCACCATCTAGAGGGCTACAGTCCAGAGAGTCGCAGAGAGTCGCACACAACTGAAATGACTTAGCACACCTTGTCAGCCGACAACCGCTGCAGCCTCAGATGGTGCACGCTGAGGAGACACAGGATGGTAAAACACAGGATACTAGCTCCAGATAGCTGATGTTCATACCAAAGCAATCATTTCAGTGAGCCCAGATTCTTGCATCTTCCCATACATAGAAAAGTGCTACATTCTTAAACTTGAGACCTCCGGTTTTCCTCAATTAACAGTAATCTGAAATTCTGACTGCCTGGTCTTTGTTGCAAAAATCCCTATATGCCCTGGCTCCTCAACCCCCTTGCCTCTTTGAAGCAGTCCCTCAGAGTGATCTGAGAGTCCTGTCTCACTGGCTTAAAGTCCTCAGAATGTCTGCCAAATAAAACATGATTCTCAACGTTTATGTTGTCAGACAACAACCATGTTTGAATCACAAACTGGCATGCCCCTTGATGTTTCACCTTTTCCACTCTCTCTTGCCAAAAAGTATTGTGTGGTTAGAGATCATGTACTCATCTCAATCTTAGCATGAACCACATAGAATTTTCAGGGATATTGACCATTGGTTGAAAACCAGAAGAAGAAATACGAGGTTTGAGCTGGGTCACATTAGCAAAGTTCCAAGGAACAAAGGAGATGACATTCCCTGACTTTAAACATCTGATGAGCTGGCGGGGAAAGGAAGCCCTAGAACAATTCCAGGTGGCCTCACGAAACCCAATAGTTTAAATGAAATTAAGTAGACTTGCCTAATATTCAGAACCATTCATTAGGGGAATAATTACTTTGGATGTAGAAGATCTCTCTTCAAAAGAGATTGAAGGGTTTCTTAACAGGGAAGTTACGAAGGCATTTCTGCACTGGCTATGGGTTATGCTTGAAGAAGCACTGAGATTTCTTGCAACCATGAGATATTAGTAAATGTGCTGAAAGTTATTTATTTCTTAAAAATCAAGCATGAATGACTAGGAATATTTTCTTTGGCAATGGTCTATATCTCTTTTCAATATGATTATTTGTTCATTCATTCATTTGTCAATTTATTCACCAAATAACAATTATGTTGAGAATATGTTGTCTGCTGGGCCCTTTAGGCTCTGTATGGTGAAGACTAGGCTGAGAGTCCTCAAAGAGGCAGGAGGACCATGTCAGCATCACTGGTGAGCATTTTCAAACTTCATATAATCACACTGCTTCCATTCTGATAAGCCATCAATAGCATCCTTGGCAGGGAGGGAGGTCTGAGGTTTTCCAAACAGTTAATACTAAGCCAGGGGATTCTGGCATGACCCGTTTCCATGAAATTTGGGATTTTAGGGAGCAGCTTTATTAGTGTTTGAATAAAAGTTCCCAGGTGATTCTGCTAGTTAATCCCTCGCTCTCCTAATGGAGACCTGAGAAGAAAAGGAGATCTGAGAAATTCACAGATGCAGAGAAATGGCATCCAATTGCTGGCATTTGGGTATGTCATAGAGTATAACAGGCATGTTAGTCTTTGAGCCCTCTCATTTTAAAATAATAATAAAAGTAAGATTAGCATGTTTTGAGAAATTGCTTTCAGGGGAAGAAATTCCCTATTTTAGCAGTCCATAGCCTGCTTCTATACTTTATAATTTATACAGAGAACATTCGTTTTACCAATGACAAAAGTCATTTTATTTTTTCACACTAGTCTTCATCTGTGACCTGTTCCTTTCTTCCATTTCCTAAAGCACGTTTCCAGATAACCTCAGGGAAAATCAAGTTCTTGCAGAGTTTCATGCCCTGTATGTGAGCTAATTGAGGTGCTGCTCATCAGCTTTTGTGGGGACGTGCACAGAGCATTCCCAGGCATGCAGATCCAGAACACAGAGGACCATGAGGGCATCTAAATGGAGGTGGGGGTGGAGAAATCCCAGGAGCCATCTCGCCAGGGAGACTCGGGTCTTAGGCTTACTTGTGCTTTCATAATGCTTTGCTCTGAATCAAAGCATTGGAATTAAGTGACTTTATACTTTCAGTGGACCCAGAACCATAGAAACACGGGTTATATTTTTAAGAATGTTATTGACTTCTAATCTAATGCTAAGATCTGAGACAATCTTATTGGCTTCCAGAACAATGAGTGAAGCCTGTCTCCTCCACTCTGACCAATTCTTCCTTGTTCTTTTCCAAAGACTGATCTGATGGACAAGTGTCTACACTTGAGTTGTATTTCTAAAGATGGAAATTTCCAAGAGATGAAAGGTCGTGGTATATAGCTATGATTTCTTTTATGACTTTGGCTTCCCACAAGACCTGAGGAGTAAAAAGGTCAGATTTCATAGCAGCCCAGATCTCTCTCTCCCCTGCCTTCCCCTTGCTTATTTTTTTTCTCTCTATTCTCTGGGAAAAGCTTCTATCAGCTTGGAGCTGAGCACTGAAGGCAAACCCATCCTTTTGCTGCTGCCCACTCAGATTTCTTTCCTCTGGTACTAACAAGCATGGCTTTTTTCTCAGTGGTGTAACAAGTGTTGAGAATTAAGTTTGGTCCTACAGAATCACCAAGCCACTTGTGAATGCCACTCCACAGCTCCACATTCAGTGATGTCACACTGGAATCAGCCATGGTTGGGGTATCCCTATTATAGAAATTGGTAAAGCCTATCCATCAAAGCTTTTTTGTTTTTTTCCTTCCAGAGTTCTGGGATACCAACAAGGTGATTGGTCTGGAGCTAACCCCCAGTTAGGAGGCACCTGGATCTCTTCTGTCGGAAAGTTCTTATGTTTTCAGGAGGCTAAACAGAGGAGGCAGGGACAGGGAGGGCTGAGTGAGGAGATAAAGTGTCACTCAACTGAAAAAAAACTGTTCTAATACGAAGACAGCTTGGATGGATGGGGGATGAGGTAGGTGTGTTTTTTCACCTGTGTCCATGAGGTAAGAGAATTACTCCAAGTGTCTGTATACCTGTCTAGGACAGTCACTAAGATGGCAAGTTGTGTTCAGTTCCTGGATGAGTGAAGGTGAGAACAGGGAACCTTCTCGAATAATTTTCCTGCTTTCCTCTTGATGGCTTCCCTGGTGGCTCAGGTGGTAAAGGATCCACCTATTATGTAAGAGACTCAGAGAAACCTCTGATAGTTTCTCTCCAGGGTAAATGTGTCACTCCTGATGTCTTCATTTGCTTTTTGCTACTGAAAAGTGAGAACTATGTTCATCTTTGCATTTTCTCTCTTTTCCTGGTTGCTAGGAAGAGTGAAAGAGGTTGTATTTTTTGATGATTTTTCATGACAGAAATTTTTGTGTATCCCTCTTTCTTTATTTCTTATATTGGGTCCTTGCTTCTCATGCAAGCAAGCTCAAATTCATTGAGGTAACTGTTAAGCTATCACTCAACCAACCAATCCATCATATTTAATTTTTGGAAAAAGTGTTTAGTCTTACATTAAAAAAATAAAAGGGGAAATTTATGGATGGGTGAGGAATGCTCCATATTTTACTTTCTCTCTTTACTCTCCAAATGGAAAAACTCACAAAATAAAATATGACTATATATTTCTAAGTAGATTATCTCCTCTATTCTTCATATTTGGGAAACCATATACTTTATCTTGCTTATTAGATTGTTAAGTTCTTTATTGTGTGGACCAAATTTAAATTTAATTATGTATGATGTTTATTAAAGCTTGGCACCTGATAAATAAACGTGAGGTAGCTACAAGGATGGAAAATCTGGGGAAACGTTTCTTAGGCAGAGTATATCTATATTCATCAACTAGATTTCCTAAATAGATCAGTCCTTTAAATGTCTTGTGCTTAGTGCTAGGAAAGCAATGTGTTTTTAATGACTTTGCAAACTTTTTGTACTTCAGTATTAAAGCATTGTATCTGAAATCTTATATAATGTACCCTGTTTCTAAGCCATTTTGGAATATTGTCAGAATCTAGATGCCCAGTTCATTTTTCATAGCGTTCAAACAGAGGGAAAACTTGAAAACAATACTAGATCAATCACTCACAGGCTTGGTGCAAATACAAATCATGGAGATGCTTGCTAAAAATCTTGTTTTTCTCTCACCACCACCCTAGCTTCTACTTACTAAATCAGAATTATGGAGAAGAACCCAAGAACCTATATTTTAAGGACTGAATTGCTCCTTCACTTGAGAATTTGTGTTTCTGACCAAGTGTGAAGAAGATCAGGCAAATTCTTCTTCTCATCCCTAAAACTGGGCAAGAACTATAGGGGATTATTAAGATTCTTGGGAAAACTTGCAGTGGTGTTCTTTCAGAGTCACCAGGATTCACCGTTTTAAATTACAGATGAGTGAAGCAGGGACTCTAGGTCACTGTGAGTTGATGAGAAGCCTAAGCATTTCCTGTACTATTATCCTATCATTTCCTAACCTATGCGCCTTTATAGATCTCATTCTCATAACTGTACCTCTACTCTTTGTCTCTCTTTCCCACCAGTCAGTTGATGTCTCTTGGACCATGACTAAGTCTTATTTATCCTTAGATCCCTAGTGCCTTGCAAAATGCCTGGCATATTAGAGGAGTTTAGTTCACAGATCAATGAATGCATTTATTTATTCATTCCTTCCACACAAGTCTATTGAGCTTCTACCATGAATCAGGCACTGTTCTAGATTCTGTAAATAATAGTAGTGAATGACATAATTAACTGAGCAAACAAAATCCTCATCTCCAGGGCCAGTTCTCCTAGTAAAATGCAATCATTGTATTGTCTTTCTGTCTCTCAGAGGACCTGGAAGATTAAGATGCTGATGTTTATGAAATGACTCAAGTGTTTTTGAGGAAAGAAAAGAGACAACACAGAGAATACTGTTCTATAATCCTGAGAGAAAAGATCAAATGTTATTTGATTGCATTGTTCTTTTAGTCTTCCCTTTTTAATAAGTGTGCCTACGATGAGAATAATTTAGAACACTCTGATGCCAGTCAATGAACTGGGGTTATGTGAAGTTGATGTAGCCTTATGCCAACAATTCACTCATCCTAAGCCATGCAACATTTCCATTTATGCTAGCAAAATTTTCTCTGGAGTACCCCAAACCCTACCTGATCTCTTGTTCTTCAGTGGTAAGACCCAGTCCAAACGTGTGATGGATGTCATAGCAGCTGTTGCTATCTTCCAGCAACCTAGGATGTGGTCAGGACAAGAACCGTACTTCAGTTCATGGTACTCAACAAATCAGGGTTCTTCCCTTATATTCTGATGAATGCTGAGGAAAAAAGTCAGACTTACCCAACTTTCTGAAACTTCTTCTCCAAGTTGTTCCAAACATACCTGATTTTCTGTACTTGGATACATCGGAACTGCAAGTACAAATGTGATAGAAAAGAAAAGTGAAAAGAAAGTAAAACCACTCAGTTGTGTCTGTTTGTGAACTTCCCAACCCAGGGATCAAACCCAGGTCTTCCACATTGCAGGCAGATTCTTTATCAACTCAGCTACCAGAGAAGCCCTGATAGAACAGATGTCATTCACAAAGTAAAGCCCATCAAGGAAGGTGAGGGTTGGTTAGTCCAGGTCCTCAAACAGCTCTCACTTTTCTTGACATAGAGCTATAATTTCCAGCCCAGCAGTGTGATTTTCAGAACTTTCATCCAATAAATACATTGTTCTCTTGCAAAGAAAACATGCTGTAACATTGTACTCTTAAAGTCAGATCACTTACTTTTAATTCTGGCTTCAATACAGCTTTGTTTATGACTGAGTGGCAGTCAGCCACTAGGGGTTCTTCTGTGTTCTTACTTATAGGAATCTTCAATGTAGATAAGTAGAGACAGATTACCTTCTTCCTCATATATCTTTGAAATTCATCCTAGAGAAGACAATTCAGCCCATGAAATTCTGAAGCGTTATTCCATAAAGCACTCAGTCAACCAAATACCTGCCAAGTCCTAGACCAGTGGTTGCCAAAGTTTGGGCTACTGATAAAAGCATTTGCATTACCTTGTAACTTGCTAGACATGTAAGAGTCTTAGTCTCACCCCAAACTTGCTGGGTCAGATATTATTGGGAGGCTAACAGTCCATGTTTTAAAGAGTCCTCCAGGTAATTCTGAATTGCACTAAAATTTGAGGACCACTGTGCTAGGGAAAAAAGAAAAAGATACACTTTGCAAGAAAGTTCATATCAGGAAATAGTCTCCAGCTATCCTACAATGACATCTAGGTGTTTAAAATGTATAATATCCCTCAAAACACATGTTTTTGAAAAACTGAACAGTAATTCCCTTGTATATGTTTAAGAGTTATAACACTGACAGCCATTGTTCATGTTATGGCTAAGAGCACTTACAATTAGCCTGACATGATAGAAATTTCTCCAGGCAGATGTGGAGGAAAAGTCCTACATTCCTGGATCAAAATATAGATGGCAGAGATAGTTCTGTCATATTGTATCTGGGGGCAGGGAAACTCTTAAACAGAGGAGGATCTGCTCTGGAATGCTGATCATCACAGCTTGTGCACTCGATGCAACACAGAAGGGCACGCACCGTTGTCCTTAGCAAAACAGTGTCTGCTTCTTGCAGGGAGCATGGGATACAGTAGGCCCATACCCTCCACTGGGGCTTCCAGTAGAATAACAGGGGAAGGACCCCACAGGTCAGCACGGATGTCACAAGGAAGAGAACTCTGCGTAGCTTCTGGGTCTGGTAACCAAACACCTCCTGGAGAGTAAATAAAAAAATCACTCTATTTTTTCCCCATATAAAATCACATTTTGTTCCAGGACACACAAGCTTTAGGTGCAGGTTGGGTTGGGAGAGCAATCTAGTTTTCGTTGGTTGGATCAGATCCATTGCTTACAGCTGTCAGCTGACACAATAAAAAAAGAAAAAGAAGGAAGGACTCATTTTGCTATCCTGGCACATGGAACTCAAATGTTAGGAGCAAAGAACAGGTGGACTTATTTAGTTCTAAATATTCATGAGTCACCTCAAATTTATTAATATAAAATACCTATGTTTTAGATCAGATTTACTTCCTTTAGATAAAAGGCTTTTTAAAAATTATTAATATGAACTTATTGGAAGA
Source organism: Bos indicus (assembly GCF_029378745.1). Taxonomy (NCBI): domain Eukaryota; kingdom Metazoa; phylum Chordata; class Mammalia; order Artiodactyla; family Bovidae; genus Bos; species Bos indicus. The sequence goes on along the minus strand of NC_091760.1, from coordinate 74,693,308 downwards.
AGATGATAAATTATGACCAATAGGATTCATATCTTGTTTTAGGAATGAAAGTGTGCATAAATGTACTGCTTTGTAAAACAGTAGGGTGATATAAATTAAGAGATTATTTGTACATGTGAAAGATTTTCAACAGACAGCTTATAGGTATTTATCCTGAGAGTAACATGCTGAAATATTTCTGTTTTTAATAATTGATTAGTTAACACTTGTCATGAATTGTGTAAAGACTTGAGATGTAGTTTTAGGGGAAGATAAATAGCCAAAAACAATACATTTGCTTCAGATCAGATCAGTCACTCAGTCGTGTCCGACTCTTTGCGACCCCATGAATCGCAGCACACCAGGCCTCCCTGTCCATCACAAACTCCTGGAGTTCACCCAGACTCATGTCCATCGAGTCAGTGATGCCATCCAGCCATCTCATCCTCTGTCGTCCCCTTCTCTTCCTGCCCCCTATCCCTCCCAGCATCACAGTCTTTTCCAATGAGTCAACTCTTGGCATGAGGTGGCCAAAGTACTGGAGTTTCAGCTTTAGCATCATTCCTTCCAAAGAAATCCCAGGGCTGATCTCCTTCAGAATGGACTGGTTGGATCTCCTTGCAGTCCAAGGGACTCTCAAGAGTCTTCTGAACACCACAGTTCAAAAGCATCAATTCTTCGGTGCTCAGCCTTCTTCACAGTCCAACTCTCACATCCATACATGACCACAGGAAAAACCATAGCCTTGACTAGACGGACCTTTGTTGGCAAAGTAATGTCTCTGCTTTTCAATATGCTATCTAGGTTGGTCATAACCTTCCTTCCAAGGAGTAAGCGTCTTTAATTTCATGGCTGCAGTCACCATCTGCAGTGATTTTGGAGCCCAGAAAAATAAAGTCTGACACTGTTTCCCCATCTATTTCCCATGAAGTGATGGGACTGGATGCCATGATCTTCGTTTTCTGAATGTTGAGCTTGAAGCCAACTTTTTCACTCTCCACTTTCACTTTCATCAAGAGGCTTTTGAGTTCCTCTTCACTTTCTGCCATAAGGGTGGTGTCATCTGCATATCTGAGGTTACTGATATTTCTCCAGGCAATCTTGATTCCAGCTTGTGTTTCTTCCAGTCCAGCGTTTCTCATGATGTACTCTGCATAGAAGTTAAATAAACAGGGTGACAATATACAGCCTTGACATACTCCTTTTCCTATTTGGAACCAGTCTGTTGTTCAATGTCCAGTTCTAACTGTTGCTTCCTGACCTGCATACAAATTTCTCAAGAGGCAGATCAGGTGGTCCCATCTCTTTCAGAATTTTCCACAGTTTATTGTGATCCACACAGTCAAAGGCTTTGGCATAGTCAATAAAGCAGAAATAGATGTTTTTCTGGAACTCTCTTGCTTTTTCCACGATCCAGCGGATGTTGGCAATTGCTTAATTAAAGCTAATTTCTAGTTTCCACCTCCTACCATGAAATTTCACAGTATTGTTTTCTAAATTTCAAAAAACTAGATAGTGTATTTAAAAAAGCCAGAGGGCTCCTGATTATGAGTGACATTGTTACTCTACCATTATTTTACTTTCTGCTGTTATTGTGTGCGTGGGTGTGTTTTCTGTGACTGGAATCCGGGGTCCAGATCACAGGAATGCAATGTCAAGAAAATGGGTTTTTCCACAGCACTTTCAGTGATGGAATCTCCTGAATTTTATGCCAGTTTACTTTTTAAATTTTATTTATTTTTGACAGTGCTGAGTCTTTTTGCTGCATGTGGGCTTTCTCTAGTTGTGGTGCATGGACTTCTTACCCCATTGGCTTCTCTTGCTGTGCAGCACAGCCTCTGGGACACGTGGGCTTTGGTAGATGTGTCTGCGGGCTTAGTTGCCCTGCAGTACATGGAATCTTCCCTGATCAGGGATTGAACCGCTACATTGGCAGACAGATTCTTAACTGCTGGACCACCAGAGAAGTCCTTAGGACAGTTTGAAAGTGAAAGAAAGTGAAAGTGAAGTCACTCAGTCAAGTCCAACTCTTTGCGACCCCATGGACTGTAACCAACCAGGCTCCTCCGTTCATGGGATTTTCCAGGCAAGAATAGTGGAGTGGGTTGCCATTTCCTCCTCCAGGAGATCTTTCCAACCCAGGGATTGAACCCAGGTCTCCTTCATTGTAGGCAGACACTTAACCGCCTGAGCCATCATGCTTATAATAAATCTTTTGGCTTAATTCTTTGGGAAAGTTTACATCTTCAAAATAATCATTTTAATTAATATCTTCTAATAAAGAACTCTGGTAGATCAAGATTTCAATAAAAGTTGATGAAAGTAACCCTTAAACATATTGAAAAGATCCCAGGTTTAAGAAGCAAAGACGTAAGTTAGAGTCACCACTCTGTTGGTTTCCAACTATGTAAACTTAGGTAAATAATATCATTTCTAGGGAACCCCAATTTACTCTTCTACAAAAACAATTAGAAATATATACCTTACAGGGCACTTAGACTCAAATGAGATAATGTCACCTTAAGTGTTCTGCAAAGTAATTACAAGGTTAAAAGTTTCTTTCTACTACTCCTCAATAGGATCACCTACTTGGGGAAAAATTATCCATTAAGTTTCATGATGCAACTATTTGGAAATTATTCATGATAAGCTTTACATGTATCTTAGAAACACGTGTTCACTCTGCTTTAAGCATATTTTCAGTTAGAGCTCCTTTCTCTCTCCTATCTTTCCTCTGATTCTGTAAACCTGCTTTGGTTTTATTTGTCAGTTACATTAGGTTTATTAGACTCAAATAAAAACTATGTGCCAGTGCACATATTATGTCATAAATATGCATTCTTTTACATTTTAAAAAATGGAATAGCTTTAGCTTTACATTTTTTAAAGTTATTTATTTATTTTTAGTTTGGGCTGTACTGAGTCTTCATTGCTGCAAGTGACTTTCTCTAGTTGCAGAGAGCAGGGCTACTCTTCAGTATTGGTGTGCAGGCTTCTCTTTGCATTAGCTTCTCTTATTGCAGAGCACAGGCTGTAGGTGTGTGGGCTTCAGGAGTTGTGGCACATGGGCTTAGTTGCCCCACGGCATGTGGGATCTTCTCAAACCAGAGATTGACCTACTGTCCCCTGCATTGCAAGGTGGATTTTCAACCACTGGACCACCAGGCCCAATATTCATTCTTTTACAAAGCTATTTACAAGGTCTACTTCCAAAGCCCAAGAGTACACAAAATAGAAGCAGACTAGTTTGGAATTTTAGTCCAGCTTTTAGCTGAAATGAGCACATTTGTAGACAATATAACTTTTTTCTGTTTACTTACATACAGCAATGGCATTGATAATCATAATTCTGGTTTTCCATTAGGTCTTTTCTATACAACAATTTTTTTTATTAAAAAAGTAACTCACAATGCTATCAAGAATTCAATGAAATCACTACAGCTACATACTTTCAATAACCTTATAAATTGAGCAATTCTTTAGAGAAAGCAAGGTGATAAATTGTATTAAGAATTATAAAGATGTTTCTATCCCTTGAATCAGTAATTCCACACTCAAAAATATGCTCTAAGGAAATAATACAGGATTGCCGGGAGAAATATCAATAACCTCAGATATGCAGATGACATCACCCTTATGGCAGAAAGTGAAGAGGAACTCAAAAGCCTCTTGATGAAAGTGAAAGTGGAAAGTGAAAAAGTTGGCTTCAAGCTCAACATTCAGAAAACGAAGATCATGGCATCTGGTCCCATCACTTCATGGCAAATAGATGGGGAAACAGTGGAAACAGTGTCAGACTTTATTTTTCTGGGCTCCAAAATCACTGCAGATGGTGATTGCAGCCATGAAATTAAAAGATGCTTACTCCTTGGAAGGAAAGTTATGACCAACCTAGATAGCATATTGAAAAACAGAGACATTACTTTGCCAACAAAGGTCCGTCTAGTCAAGGCTATGGTTTTTCCTGTGGTCATGTATGGATGTGAGAGTTGGACTGTGAAGAAGGCTGAGCGCCGAAGAGTTGATGCCTTTGAACTGTGGTGTTGGAGAAGACTCTTGATAGTCCCTTGGACTGCAAGGAGATCCAACCAGTTCATTCTAGAGGAGATCACCCCTGGGATTTCTTTGGAAGGAATGATGCTAAAGCTGAAACTCCAGTACTTTGGCCACCTCATGCCAAGAGTTGACTCATTGGAAAAGACTGTGATGCTGGGAGGGATAGGGGGCAGGAGGAGAAGGGGATGACAGAGGATGAGATGGCTGGATGGTATCACTGACTCGATGGACGTGAGTCTGAGTGAACTCTGGGAGTTTGTGATGGACAGGGAGGCCTGGCGTGCTGCGATTCATGGGGTTGCAAAGAGTCGGACACGACTGAGCGACTGATGTGATCTGATCTGATCTTATGTATATAAAGATTTCAGGGGGAGGAGCCAAGATGGCGGAGGAGTAGGACTGGGAGAACACTTTCTCCCCCACAAATTCATCAAAAGAGCATTTAAACATCGAGTAAATTCCACAAAACAACTTCTGAATGCCGGCAGAGGACATCAGGCACCCAGAAAAGCAATCCAACTCTTCGAAAGGAGCGCGACTGAACAAAGAGAAGAAATACAGCTCCACCCATCAGAACACCGACACAAGCTTCCCTAACCAGGAAACCTTGACAAGCCACCTGTACAAACCCACACACAGCGAGGAAAAGCCACAATAAAGAGAACTCCACAAACTGCCAGAATACAGAAAGGACACCCCAAACTCAGCAATTTAAACAAGATGAAGAGACAGAGGAATAGCCAGCAGATAAAGGAACAGGATAAATGCCCACCAAACCAAACAAAAGAGGAAGAGATAGGGAATCTACCTGATAAAGAATTCCGAATAATGATAGTGAAATTGATCCAAAATCTTGAAATTAAAATGGAATCACAGATAAATAGCTTGGAGACAAAGATTGAGAAGATGCAAGAAAGGTTTAACAAGGACCTAGAAGAAATAAAAAAGAGTCAATATATAATGAATAATGCAATGAAATTAAAAACACTCTGGAGGCAACAAATAGTAGAATAACAGAGGCAGAAGATAGGATTAGTGAATTAGAAGATAGAATGGTAGAAATAAATGAATCAGAGAGAATAAAAGAAAAACGAATTAAAAGAAATGAGGACAATCTCAGAGACCTCCAGGACAATATTAAACGCTACAACATTCGAATCATAGCGGTTCCAGAAGAAGAAGACAAAAAGAAAGACCATGAGAAAATACTTGAGGAGATAATCGTTGAAAACTTCCCTAAAATGGGGAAGGAAATAATCACCCAAGTCCAAGAAACCCAGAGAATCCCAAACAGGATAAACCCAAGGCGAAACACCCCAAGACACATATTAATCAAATTAACAAAGATCAAACACAAAGAACAAATATTAAAAGCAGCAAGGGAAAAACAACAAATAACACGCAAGGGAATTCCCATAAGGATAACAGCTGATCTTTCAATAGAAACTCTTCAAGCCAGGAGGGAATGGCAAGACATACTTAAAATGATGAAAGAAAATAACCTACAGCCCAGATTATTGTACCCAGCAAGGATTTCATTCAAGTATGAAGGAGAAATTAAAAGCTTCTCAGACAAGCAAAAGCTGAGAGAATTCTGCACCACCAAACCAGCTCTCCAACAAATACTAAAGGATATTCTCTAGACAGGAAACACAAAAATGGTGTATAAATTCAAACCCCAAACAATAAAGTAAATGGCAACGGGATCATACTTATCAGTAATTACCTTAAACATAAATGGGTTGAATGCCCCAACCAAAAGGCAAAGACTGGCTGAATGGATACAAAAACAAGACCCCTACATATGTTGTCTACAGGAGACCCACCTCAAAACAGGGGACACATACAGACTGAAAGTGAAGGGCTGGAAAAAGATTTTCCATGCAAATAGGGACCAAAAGAAAGCAGGAGTAGCAATACTCATATCAGATAAAATAGACTTTAAAACAAAGGCTGTGAAAAGAGACAAAGAAGGTCACTACATAATGATCAAAGGATCAATCCAAGAAGAAGATATAACAATTATAAATATATATGCACCCAACATGGGAGCACCGCAGTATGTAAGACAAATGCTAACAAGTATGAAAGGAGAAATTAACAATAACACAATAATAGTGGGAGACTTTAATACCCCACTCACACCTATGGATAGATCAACTAAACAGAAAATTAACAAGGAAACACAAACTTTAAACGATACAATAGACCAGTTAGACCTAATTGATATCTATAGGACATTTCATCCCAAAACAATGAACTTCACCTTTTTCTCAAGCGCACATGGAACCTTCTCCAGGATAGATCACATCCTGGGCCATAAAGCTAGCCTTGGTAAATTCAAAAAAATAGAAATCATTCCAAGCATCTTTTCTGACCACAATGCAGTAAGATTAGATCTCAATTACAGGAGAAAAACTATTAAAAATTCCAACATATGGAGGATGAACAACACCCTGCTGAATAACCAACAAATCACAGAAGAAATCAAAAAAGAAATCAAAATTTGCATAGAAACGAATGAAAATGAAAACACAACAACCCAAAACCTGTGGGACACAGTAAAAGCAGTCCTAAGGGGAAAGTTCATAGCAATACAGGCACACCTCAAGAAACAAGAAAAAAGTCAAATAAATAACCTAACTCTACAGCTAAAGCAACTAGAAAAGGAAGAAATGAAGAACCCCAGGGTTAGTAGAAGGAAAGAAATCTTAAAAATTAGGGCAGAAATAAATGCAAAAGAAACAAAAGAGACCATAGCAAAAATCAACAAAGCCAAAAGCTGGTTCTTTGAAAGGATAAATAAAATTGATAAACCATTAGCCAGACTCATCAAGAAACAAAGGGAGAAAAATCAAATCAATAAAATTAGAAACGAAAATGGAGAGATCACAACAGACAACACAGAAATACAAAGGATCATAAGAGACTATTATCAACAATTATATGCCAATAAAATGGACAACGAGGAAGAAATGGACAAATTCTTAGAAAAGTACAACTTTCCAAAACTCGACCAGGAAGAAATAGAAAACCTTAACAGACCCATCACAAGCACAGAAATTGAAACTGTAATCAAAAATCTTCCAGCAAACAAAAGCCCAGGTCCAGACGGCTTCACAGCTGAATTCTACCAAAAATTTAGAGAAGAGCTAACACCTATCCTGCTCAAACTCTTCCAGAAAATTGCAGAGGAAGGTAAACTTCCAAACTCATTCTATGAGGCCACCATCACCCTAATACCAAAACCTGACAAAGATGCCACAAAAAAAGAAAACTACAGGCCAATATCACTGATGAACATAGATGCAAAAATCCTAAACAAAATTCTAGCAATCAGAATCCAACAACACATTAAAAAGATCATACACCATGACCAAGTGGGCTTTATCCCAGGGATGCAAGGATTCTTCAATATCCGCAAATCAATCAATGTAATACACCACATTAACAAATTGAAAAACAAAAACCATATGATTATCTCAATAGATGCAGAGAAAGCCTTTGACAAAATTCAACACCCATTTATGATAAAAACTCTCCAGAAAGCAGGAATAGAAGGAACATACCTCAACATAATAAAAGCTATATATGACAAACCCACAGCAAACATTATCCTCAATGGTGAAAAATTGAAAGCATTTCCTCTAAAGTCAGGAACAAGACAAGGGTGCCCACTTTCACCATTACTATTCAACATAGTTTTGGAAGTTTTGGCCACAGCAATCAGAGCAGAAAAAGAAATAAGAGGAATCCAAATTGGAAAAGAAGTAAAACTCTCACTATTTGCAGATGACATGATCCTGTACATAGAAAACCCTAAAGACTCCACCAGAAAATTACTAGAACTAATCAATGATTATAGTAAAGTTGCAGGATATAAAATCAACACACAGAAATCCCTTGCATTCCTATACACTAATAATGAGAAAACAGAAAGAGAAATTAAGGAAACAATTCCATTCACCATTGCAATGAAAAGAATAAAATACTTAGGAATATATCTACCTAAAGAAACTAAAGACCTATATATAGAAAACTATAAAACACTGGTGAAAGAAATCAAAGAGGACACTAATAGATGGAGAAATATACCATGTTCATGGATTGGAAGAATCAATATAGTGAAAATGAGTATACTACCCAAAGCAATTTATAGATTCAATGCAATCCCTATCAAGCTACCAACAGTATTCTTCACAGAGCTAGAACAAATAATTTCACAATTTGTATGGAAATACAAAAAACCTCGAATAGCCAAAGCGATCTTGAGAAAGAAAAATGGAACTGGAGGAATCAACCTACCTGACTTCAGGCTCTACTACAAAGCCACAGTTATCAAGACAGTATGGTACTGGCACAAAGACAGAAATATAGATCAATGGAACAAAATAGAAAGCCCAGAGATAAATCCACGCACATATGGACACCTTATCTTTGACAAAGGAGGCAAGAATATACAATGGATTAAAGACAATCTCTTTAACAAGTGGTGCTGGGAAATCTGGTCAACCACTTGTGAAAGAATGAAACTAGAACACTTTCTAACACCATATACAAAAATAAACTCAAAATGGATTAAAGATCTCAACGTAAGACCAGAAACTATAAAACTCCTAGAGGAGAACATAGGCAAAACACTCTCTGACATACATCACAGCAGGATCCTCTATGACCCGCCTCCCAGAATATTGGAAATAAAAGCAAAAATAAACAAATGGGACCTAATTAAACTTAAAAGCTTCTGCACATCAAAGGAAACTATTAGCAAGGTGAAAAGACAGCCTTCAGAATGGGAGAAAATAATAGCAAATGAAGCAACTGACAAACAACTAATCTCAAAAATATACAAGCAACTCTTACAGCTCAACTCCAGAAAAATAAATGACCCAATCAAAAAATGGGCCAAAGATCTAAATAGACATTTCTCCGAAGAAGACATACATATGGCTAACAAACACATGAAAAGATGCTCAACATCACTCATTATCAGAGAAATGCAAATCAAAACCACTATGAGGTACCATTTCACACCAGTCAGAATGGCTGCGATCCAAAAGTCTACAAATAATAAATGCTGGAGAGGGTGTGGAGAAAAGGGAACCCTCTTACACTGTTGGTGGGAATGCAAACTAGTACAGCCACTATGGAGAACAGTGTGGAGATTCCTTAAAAAACTGGAAATAGAACTGCCTTATGATCCAGCAATCCCACTGCTGGGCATACACACTGAGGAAACCAGAAGGGAAAGAGACACGTGTACCCCAATGTTCATCGCAGCACTGTTTATAATAGCCAGGACATGGAAACAACCTAGATGTCCATCAGCAGATGAATGGATAAGAAAGCAGTGGTACATATACACAATGGAGTATTACTCAGCCATTAAAAAGAATACATTTGAATCAGTTCTAATGAGGTGGATGAAACTGGAGCCTATTATACAGAGTGAAGTAAGCCAGAAGGACAAACACCAATACAGTATACTAACACATATATATGGAATTTAGAAAGATGGTAACGATAACCCTGTATACGAGACAGCAAAAGAGACACTGATGTATAGAACAGGCTTATGGACTCTGTGGGAGAGGGAGAGGGTGGGAAGATTTGGGAGAATGGCATTGAAACATGTGAAATGTCATGTATGAAACGAGATGCCAGTCCAGGTTCAATGCACGATGCTGGATGCTTGGGGCTGGTGCACTGGGACGACCCAGAGGGATGGTATGGGGAGGGAGGAGGGAGGAGGGTTCAGGATGGGGAACACATGTATAATTTTTTTTTAATTAAAAAAAAAAAAAAAGAAAAAAAAATAAAGATTTCAGCACAGCATTATCTGTAATAGCAAAATTATTAGAAGGAATAAATGATAGCTAACAGTTCAATAAGATGTGAGTCAAAACAATGGGCTATTGTGGAGCCATTTAAAACAAAATGCATGAACTCAATTTAGAAGTGTAGGCATGATATGCTGCTGCTGCTGCTGCTGCTAAGTTGCTTCAGTTGTGTCTGACTCTATGCAACCCCATAGGCCGCAGCCCACCGGGCTCCCCTGTCCCTAGGATTCTCCAGGCAAGAACACTGGAGTGGGTTGCCATTTCCTTCTCCATTGCATGAAAGTGAAAAGTGAAAGTGAAGTCACCCAGTTGGGTCCGACTCTTAGCGACCCCATGGACTGCAGCTCACCAGGCTCCTCTGTCCATGGGATTTTCCAGGCAAGAGTACTGGAGTGGAGTGCCATTGCCTTCTCCGGGGCATGATATGATATATGATATAATGTTAAGTGAAGAAAAGAACAGATAAAAATAGATGGACAACAAATAGCAATATGATGAACTTTAACCTAACTATATCAATAATTACATTAAATGCAAAAGGTCTTAATTTTACGTTTGAAAGCAAAGATGATCAGGCTAGACAATAAAAGATTTAGTATATGCTGTTTAAAAGAGACACACTTTAAATGTAAAGAAGCAGATAGATTAAAAGGATAATGAAGGGGAAAACATAGCATACAAACACTAAGAAAACAGAATCAGTAAAGCTATATTAATGGCAGACAAAATAGACTCTAAAAAAAAGAAATAAGAGAAAAAGGACAAAGATTCATTCAACAAAGAGACATAACAGTCTTAAATTTTTGTGCATCTATAAACACAGTTTCAAAACTTAAAAAGAATACTTGATAGAACTTAAATTTACTCTCATTATTGGAGATTTTAAAACATAAAGAAGGAAATAATAAAGATAGGAAGAGAAACGAATAAGATAGAAAGCAGACATACACTAGACAAAATCAAGAATGCCAGATTTGTACTTAGAGGGGTTAATAAAATTGATAAACTCAAATCTGAATATTTTATGGTTATTAAAGAAAATGAATGTGTAACTAAAAGCCGTAATACCAAAAAAAAAAAAAGATCTTCAATCCCAGATGGCATGTGAATCCTTTCAAATATTTGAGGTAGAAGCGATATCAGTCTTTCACAAACTCTGTCATAAATAGAGGAGGTAGGAATCCTTCCAACTCATTTTATGAGGCTGGCATATTCAGATACCAAGATCAGATAGGTATGTAATAAGAAAGAAAAATTATAGGCTAGGATTTATAAGAAACATGGATGAAATTATCCTGAAGTACATTTTCTAAATCAGTGAAATATTTAAAAAGCGATGAGTCATTATCAAATGCAGTTTATTCTAGGATTACAAGGACTTGAAAATCAATGTATTTTGGTAAATTAACTTGAGGAAAATGATAATCAGATACAGAGAAATTTTCATAAAATTTAATACCAATACATTAAAAAAGAAAGAAACCTCTCAGCAACCTAGCAACAGATAAGAACACCTTTCTGCTAATATTATGCTTAATGATAAAATATTACTGCTCTTGAAGTGACAAGCAAAATAAGGTTACCAGCAATCACTACTAGGATACAATATAGTACTGGAAATCTTAACCATTGCATAAGATAAGAAAATGAAATAATGTTTATAATAATTAGAAAATGAAAAGTAATAATACTATATTATATACTTGAAAGTTGCTAAGAGACGAAGTCTTAAATGTTCTTACCACAAAAGAGAAGTGATAATTATGTGAGGTGATGGAGGTGTTAGCTAATATTATGGTGGTAATCATTTCATAGTATTTAAGTATATCTAATCAACATGTTGCATACTTTAAACTTACAAATTTTTATATGTCAATTATATCTCAATACCTTTGGAAAAAAGAAGTAAAATTCTCTTTGTGAGTAGATAATGTGATTACATACGTAATCAAATTCAAAAGAATGCGCAATTATCAGAGTTAGTAAGTGAAATTATCAAGGTTTTTGGATACTGTGTCAATATAGAAAAACCAATTGTATTTAAATATACTAGTAACAAACAACTTGAGAGTAAAGTTAAATATCATTTGTAGTACTATCCAGGGGAAAAAATCAATTATCTTGTAATAGTTCTATCAAAATTGTGCAGGACCTCTGAATTGAAAACTACATATTATTACTGAGAGCAAAGACACAAATAGAGAAGTTCATTAAGTTTGAGGACTAACCATTAGCAATCCCATTTAACTAAATGATGATTGAATTCATGGAACTGTACAATGAAAATCAGTGTATTTTTTTTACATCATTGTATGTACATATGTCGATAAGAAATAAAACAAAAGTGGAGTTTGTTATTAGATGTCCAAGCAGGTAAAAGTTACTTTACTTACTTTAGTGTGATTGAATTGAGAAAGAGAGAATGACAGCAAAATTTGGGAAGTGAATGATAAAAGAAAAGGACCATAGAAAGGATTTCTATGGAAAGTAGGAAGTTTGGTGGCCTGGGAAGACAGTAACTGTCTTGAGCTGTGGATGACTGGAAAGTGCGAAGATACATAGGAGGAGAGTTAAAAATCACATCTCCAATAACCAAGAGAAATTTCTGTGAAAGACATTGCTTATGGCTGGAAACAGCTCAGTGTTAAAATATCAACAGCTTTTCCCTGATCTGTTCAAAAAAAAAATCAGTAGAAAAATAGATAATAGACAGAAATAAAAGACCTTGCAAATGTCAGAGTAACTTTCAGACCTGTGTAGCTCCTTGAGCAAAGATGAGCAGAAGGAATACTTTTGCTTCCTTGATAAACTGGCCTCATAAATCTTAATGAAATTCCTTTCTCTCCTTTCTCAGTTTTCCTGGAGGTTATGTGACTAGATATGGAACTTGAGGTCTCAGCTCAAAGAATCGCTACTTTACTTGACTTGGCACTCTTTCGATCTAGTCTCAATTGGTTTGTCAATGTTTGTGTGATTCGAGTCTATCATATTTTCATTTTAACCAATTAATCTCAACTATAATTTGATTGTTCTAAATGATTATTCTTCGATACAGTAAGATTCACTCAGAGTTCTCCTAAATATTGATTCAGTCCTAGTAAAATCCACTAAGAAATGCAGGATAGACGACAGAGCCAGGAATATTATGTGAGCCATAATCGGAAGACAAGTAGAATATAGAGGTTTTGTAAATGTAAAGGTTCTGCGAACAGGAGTGAGAAGATCAAAATCTCAAGCTCCTTTCAGTGAAGTGAGCTTTGCCACCTATTAGCTATGTGACCTCAGGACTTAACCTCTCTAAGTCTCAATTTCCATCTCTGTACTTAGGGGATATTAATAACACACACCTGGACAAATAGTTGTGAAGGTTAAACAAGAAGTGTAAGGTGCTGAGGACAAAGGAAGTGCTCAGTCAATGTTAGCAGTGGTTTGATAATAGGTTCCTAGTGGCTCAGATAGTAAGGAATCTGCCTGCAATGCATAAGACCTGGGTTTGATCCCTGAGTCAGGAAGATCCCCTGCAGAAGGAAATGGCAACCCATTCCAGTATGCTTGCCTGGAGAATTCCATGGACAGAGCAGCCTGGTGGCCTACAGTTCATGAGGTTGCAAAGAGTCAGACACGACTGAGCAATTAACACTCTGACTTTTCAGTCAAAGGAGGAAAAGAGGTGACTCAGTTTTGAGTTGCAATATACTGAGTCAAGGTTGGCAATGGAAACAGGTTGTATTCCATTTGCTGAGGACCCCAGACCTGCCACTTATTACTGGAGTTGAATAGCACAGAGGTTGCGCCCATCTTTGAATAAACTTGAATTGTAGTTCCTTGAAGCAATAATGTTCCCTCACTTCTTTGTTCCCCAACAGAATTCTGTATTCCAAATGCTAGCAGAGGTGGCACAGCCTTAAATGTCTTTTCCTAGACCCAGAGTACAGAGTAGGCAGCCTCTGTACTGACTAGGAGTAACTGAAATATGCAGATGCCTTTTGACGGAGGTTGTTCTCTAAGGTCACAATTTAGAGCCTTATCCAAGTCTGTCAGCAGAGCCTCTGTTCTTTATAGCCTACTCTGTTACCTTCTAGAAGCCCTCACTCTATTTCTTGCTCCGTCACTTGCCAGTTAATATGATCTGGGTAAATGATTTAATTCTCTGAACTTTAGATTCCTTGTGTGAAAAATGTGGCCGGTTGTAAAACGATGGAAGTTGTCTGACATCACAGTTAAAAGCTGGGGATAGGGCATGAGAAAACCAAGTTCAAATCATGCCTCTACCACTTAAGCACTTAACCCTTGGGAAATCCACATGACTTCGGATGATTCAATTTCCTCCTTCATAAATAAAAACAGAAACATTAACTATTTTTCTGGGTTATTGTGAGAAACTAATGAGATAATGCATGCAACACAGTACAGTTCCTGAAACATTTTGAACATTCAGTATATGTTGAAAGTAAACATTAGCTTGGTTAATTTACCATCCAACAAAATTTCAGTGGATTATACGTAGCCAGTCTTGTTGAACTGGTTGTGAAATGTTTTGACCATAGGCAATATTCAGAGCTAAATGCTATTTGCCAAAACCATAAGTTGTGCTTCTAAAAGTGGCTTAAGTGGAATTTTTGCTTTTTCCACAGAGTACAAATTGTCAAAACTGAAATCAAATGCGGGCTAAAGAGAAAACTGCTCACCTTTGTGATATGTGAAACTAGGAGAAAGGCTTTAAGATAAACACCAAATTGATTCAAAGACTCACTAGATGTAGTAACTATATGCCCAAGTATCCCAATGCACACACACACACCATTACAGTCCCCCTTCACTAGTAGGGGAAGTAAACAGTGTACCAGATAATTCTCTCTCTGATGCTTACATAATATGACCTTTTATATGTTTACTTCACTGAGCTCAATTTTCTCAGCTGTTAAACTGATATCTGAGTAACTAGCTCGTAGGGATTTTGTGAGAACATACGTGAAGCACTAGCACATAGAGGACATTAATTATTTCTTGCTTTCTTTATAGGTAGTTTATCAGACATATGCTACCATCAGAGACAGAACCAAGATTGGTCACACTATTTAGGAAAGGAGAATTACAGGGCCCAGCTTCATCTAAACATAATTCTTCCCCAAATTCCCTTTTGGTGGGGTCTTCTTTGTCTTATAGAACTATGCCCAAGGGTTTCCTTCCTACTTGTTCTGGAATTTTCATTGCATCTGGAGCACTAGAATTTATGAACCCCTGGTCTTGTGAACAGGTCTTTTTTCAGTTTTTGTAAACTGTCTTACTATGTTCACCATTCGTGTATTTATCCATCTGAAATATTTGTCACATACCCACCATGCAAAAGCACAATAGTGATTCAAGTTTTTTGGAATGGGTATTTTGGGTTACAGTGCATAACATTCTCATTTATTCAAGCCAGATTATTACAGCTCAAAGTTACAAATTTATTTACTCAAACAAGATATGCCATAAATGACTCTCATTACCTCAATTACCTTTCATGGATGGCAATGCCAATTTCCTGTTGTGACAAGTTGGGTTTTTCCGTAAGTAAGAATTTTTCAGTAACGTTAGAGTAAGTCAGCCTTTTCTCTGTAGGCCTCAAACTTTTAGTCCTTTGAATCATAGCCAAAAAGATAATGTCTCTGTGTCCTTTTATGAAGCTAGAATTCATCATGTTTTATCTTCTTTTTTTAAAACAACAATCACAGCTCCAGGTTTCTATTCATTATTCACAGTCTACCCTTTGTTGTCTTTATCTGGACATGCCAAATTGTGTTCTTTTATGTGTTAAATGGGAGGATATTCTTAAAACTGCTCTCTTATCTCTAACTCTGCCATGTTTCAAAGTTCTTTTCTTTAATGTTAGGATAATATTGTCTGTAGGTAATGAATCATGTTAGTGTGGCCATTGTTCCTCATCCTGGTATTACTGGTTTGGTGTGATCACATGTAGTAATTTGTGTTAGTTATCACTAGCCACCAAGCATTGTTAATTATAGCTTTCTATGTTTTGTCCTGCATTCATGCCATGGAGTACCCTTTGGGTAAGGATAAAATGTCATGAGTACTTTCACTTTTGTCCACATTTGGCAATAAGAACTAACCTTTCTAGGCATTTATTTAAGTGTCATTTAATCTTCACAACAATCCTATGAAATAGATATTATTATGTATTAAAATAGGTATTATTATTAATAATAATATTTGTAAGTTATTATTTATAGATCAGAGAAACTGAGTTTTATGGGGAAGGGATAAATTAGGAGTTTGGGATTTACATACATATACTACTATATATGGGAGAAGGCAATGGCAACCTACTCCAGTACTCTTGCCTGAAAAATCCCATGGATGGAGGAGCCTGGTAGGCTGCAGTCCATGGGGTCACTAGGAGTCGGACATGACTGAGCAACTTCACCTTCACTTTCATGCACTGGAGAAGGAAATGGCAACCCACTCCAGTGTTCTTGCCTGGAGAATCCCAGGGACGGGGGAGCCTGGTGGGCTGCCGTCTATGGGGTCGCACAGAGTCGGACACGACTGAAGCGACTTAGCAGCAGCACTACTATATATAAATAGATAACCTACAAGGGCCTACTATATTAGTTCAGTTCAGTCGCTCACCAGTGTCTGACCCTTTGTGACCCCATGGACTGCAGCATGCCAGGCCACCATGTCCATCATCAAATCCCAAAGTTTACTCAAACTCATGTCCACTGAGTTGGTGATGCCATCCAGCCATCTCATCCTCTGTCATCCCCTTCTCCTCCCGCCTTCAATCTTTCCCAGCATCAGAGTCTTTTCAAATGAGTCAGTTCTTTGCATCAGGTGGCCAAAGTATTGGAGTTTCAGCTTCAACATCAGTCCTTCCAATGAATATTCAGGACTGATTTCCTTTAGGATGGACTGGTTGGATCTCCTTGCAGTCCAAGGGACTCTCAAGTGTCTTCTCCATAGTTCAAAAGCACCGATTCTTCAGCACTTAGCCTTCTTTATAGTCCAACTCTCATATCCATACATGACCACTGGAAAAACCATAGTCTTAACTAGACTGACCTTTGTTGATAAAGTAATGTCTCTGCTTTTCAATATGCTATCTAGATTGGTCATAACTTTCCTTCCAAGGAGTAAGCGTCTTTTAATTTCATGGCTGCAATCACCATCTGCAGTGATTTTGGAGCCCTCCAAAATTAAGTCTGTCACTGTTTCCACTGTTTCCCCATCTATTTGCCATGAAGTGATGGGACTAGATGCCATGGTCTTAGTTTTCTGAAAGTTGAGTTTTAAGCTGACATTCTCACTCTCCTCTTTCACTTTCATCAAGAGGCTCTTTCAGGTCAGTTCAGTTCAATTCAGTTGCTCAGTTGTGTCCGACTCTTTGCGACCCCATGAATCGCAGCACACCAGGCCTCCCTGTCCATCACCATCTCCCGGAGTTCACTCAAACTCACGTCCATTGAATCAGTGATGCCATCCAGCCATCTCATCCTCTGTCGTCCCCTTCTCCTCCTGCTCCCAAGCCCTCCCAGCATCAGAGTCTTTTCCAATGAGTCAACTCTTGGCATGAGGTGGCCAAAGTACTGGAGTTTCAGCTTTAGCATCATTCCTTCCAAAGAACACCCAGGGGTGATCTCCTCTAGAATGAACTGGTTGGATCTCCTTGCAGTCCAAGGGACTATCAAGAGTCTTCTCCAACACCACAGTTCAAAAGCATCAATTCTTCGGCACTCAGCCTTCTTCACAGTCCAACTCTCGTATCCATACATGACTACTGGAAAAACAGCCTTGACCAGACAGACCTTTGTTGGCAAAGTAATGTCTCTGCTTTTCAATATGCTATCTAGGTCTTCCTAATTTTCTGCCAGAAGTGTGGTGTCATTTGCATATCTAGGGTTATTAATATTTCTCCCGACAATCTTGATTCCAGCTTGTGCTTCATTCAGACCAGTGTTTCTCATGATGTACTCTGCATATAAATTAAATAAGCAGGGGGACAATATACAGCCTTGACCTACTCCTTTCTCTATTTGGAGCCAATCTGTTGTTTCATGTCCAGTTCTAATTGTTGCTTCCTGACCTGCATACAGGTTTCTCAAGAGGCAGGCCAGGTGTTCTGGTATTCCGATCTCTTTAAGAATTTTCCACAGTTTGTGGTGATCCACAGTGTCAAAGGCTTTGGCATAGTCAATAAAGCAGCAGTAGACATTTTTCTGGAACTCTCTTGCTTTTTCAGTGATCCAACAGATATTGGCAAATTGATCTCTGGTTCCTCTGCCTTTTCTAAATCCACTTTAAACATCTGGAAGTTCACATTTCATGTACTGTTGAAGCCTGGTTTGGAGAATTTTGAGCATTACTTAGATAGTGTGTGAGATGAGTGCAATTACACAGTAGTTTGAACATTCTTTGGCATTACCTTTCTTTGGGATTGGAGTGAAAACTGACCTTTTCCAGTCCTGTGGCCACTGCTGAGTTTTCCAAATTTGCTAACATATTGAGTACAGCACTTCCACAGCATCATCTTTTAGAATCTGAAATAGCTCAACTGGATTTCCATCACCCCCACTAGCTTTGTTTGTAGTGATGCTTCCTAAGGCCCACTTGACTTCTCATTTCAGGATGTCTGGCTCTACGTGAGTGATCACACCATCATGATTATCTGGGTTATGAATATCTTTTTTGTATAGTTTTCTGTTTATTCTTACCACCTCTTCTTAATATCTTCTTCTTCTGTTAGATCATTCAGGTATAACCTAAATCAAATCCCTTACGATTATACAGTGGAAGTAAGAAATAGGTTAAGGGATTAGATCTGATAGAGTATCTGAAGAATGATGGATGGAGGTTCATGACATGGTACAAGAGGCAGGGATCAAGACAATCCCCAAGAAAAAGAACTGCAAAAAGGCAAAATAGTTGTCTGAGGAGGCCTTACAAATAGATGTGAAAAGAAGAGAAGTGAAAGGCAAAGGAGAAAAGGAAAAATATATCCATTTGAATGCAGAGTTCCAAAGAATAGCAAAGATAGATAAGAAAGCCTTCCTCACTGATCAATGCAAAGAATTAGAGGAAAACAATAGAATGGGAAAGACTAGAGATCTCTTCAAGAAAATTAGAGATACCAAGGGAACATTTCATGCAAAGATGGGTACAATAAAGGACCAAAATGGTATGGACCTAACAGAAGCAAAAGATATTAAGAAGAGGTGGCAAGAATACTTTAGAGCAAATGGCAAATATACTCAATATTTTGTAATAATTACAAGGGGAAAGAACTGAAAAAGGATATATGTATATATGTGTTTATATATACATGTGTGTGTGTATACATATATATATATATATACTGAATTACTTTGCTGTACACCTGAAACTAACACAATATTGTAATCAACTATACTTCAATAAATAAATAAATAATCAAAAATTAAATTCTTTGCCAATTCTCCCCAACAAAATAAAATAAAATGAAATGTAGACCTGTTGACAAACTAGAAAAATAAAAAAGAAACTGTTGGGGGCCAGAGTGAGGTACTCCGCCCATGGCAAAGGTCATGAGGAAGGAGGCTCGACGTACGCAAAGGCGGGATCGAGCCTCAGGAGTCCCCCTGGAAATCCTCGAGCATCTACCCCCATTAACCAGAGCCTGCCTACTTTACTACTTTGTGCTCTCACCTACACCTCTGACTTTACGGGGGGCTGTCCCCCACCACCTCTTTCGGAGAAGGAGTTAACTTAGAGCTCCAGTTAATAATAATTCCTGGGCGTGATAAGAGTGTTTTAACCTACAAACTCCTCTGAAGGTTCTCTAGCCTGCCTGACAGGCTTGTCCGGCCACATGTGATTGCTCACAGCCTCCCAACCATGAGAGGCACGAGATGCTTTAAACCTTCTAAAAACAGGTTCCTTAGAAAAGTTAGAAAACTATTAGTATAAGTATAATGGGCTGATTAGAAATTGTATTGGTGAAGGGTTTTTCATTTATTGAGCCAATGTTTGTTGCTAAGTCTCCATATCCCCTGCCCTTACACATATTAATGAATATATAGAAGAAATAACTATTAACCTTTGATATTAATCGTGTTAGACCTTAGGCTAAGTAAATTCTTTCCTTAACTAAAACCCACTACACCCTCACCCTATAGGAATGTAACTTTATTTGGGTGGTGTCTGTTTTAAGAATAATCACCCTTGGAGAAAAAAGTGTTCTGACCACTGTCACAAGGAGAGGGTCGTAAATTGTCAGCAGGCCCCCCTGGCCAGAAGATGATGTAACACCCCTAAGACCTCTGTATACATTTGTGTGAAGCACCTGACTTTAATAAAAGTCAGGACTGCTGTCCCCGCATGACTTTTGTATAACATCTCAGTGTATAAAAACAGACTCTGGAAAATAAAGAACTGGGATCAGTTTCTCGAAATACTGGTCTCCCCATGTCTCTCTCTCTTTCACTCTGGCTGAGTCTCCATCTGGAGCGTGGAACCCACCATGCTTACTAATTATGCCTGGGCTTCTAAGATCCGACCAGGGAGGCCTCAGTGTCTCCTCTCCTTCGGGAGAACGGAAGGACGCCTGCAGCCTACATAAGTGGTGCAAACTTCTTGTCTTGAAGTTTTATTGGTCTCCCGCGTAAACCAAGCCACTTTGCCTCTTTTCTCCACTGAATTTTCCTACTGAGCTATCCTTATTCTATTACTCTTTATATCTTTAATTAATATCTAATTGAAGCTATTGTATCCTGACCCTCTCCGACGCCGTCCCCGCTTCGAATACCCTGGATCAGCCGGGGTTGGACCCCGGCAAGAAACACATGGTCTGCCCAGAAGTAAAAGTATAACTAAGGATTTTTGTTTAATGAGACTTATGGTTAGAGAGTACTAAATATACATCAAAAGGAAATGAAATGCATAGGCTGATTACCAGGGGCAATTTTAAGAACCAAAATTGGCCCCATGTCAAAGGCATGGGGCAACATGGCACATTCTGTTTAAAGTTATTTGTGGAGTAAGAGCATCACTAAACAGGAGGAGTATGTCAGTAATTATTTGGTTCAAATTTCTCTCTTGGGAAAAAAATAGCTGTACACCATCTTTCACAGATGAACATCCATTGTCTGCTTAAGACAGACTACTCACTACCTGGCAGGGTTGCACCTTCACTTGTTGGACAGCTGTGATGGCATGTTCATTTTTCTATCACTGAATAACCAATGGCTTAACACAACACAAATTTACTGTCTCACAGTGTCCATGAGTTAGGTCTGGCTAGCTGGGTCCTCTGCTCAGAGTCTCATAGACTCAAGTAAGGTATTGTCTGGACTCTGCACCTTCTGGAGATCAAAGATTTCATTCAAGATCACATAGTTGTTGGTAGGATTCACTTACTTGTAACTTTAGAACAAAGGTCCCCATTCTCTGACCGGTTGTCAGCCAAAAGCTACTCTCAGTTCTCAGTTCTAACAGATTACTCAGAGCTTCTTACTACTCTGAACCTTCCATCTTCAAAAGTGCAAAGTAAAGCCTCCTTTGCTCATATCTCTCTTATGCTTTAAATCTGACTTCAGGAAATGTCCAGATTGTTTTCTGGGCTCACCTGATTAGGTCAGGCTTATCCAGATACTTTCTCTCTCTTTTTTAATTAAAATATAGTTGATTTACAAGATTGTATTAGTTTCAGTTGTACAAAAAAGTGATTCATTTATTTTTTTTTATTCCATTATAGGTTATTGTAGGATACCGAATATAATTTCCTGTGTTATATAGTAAACCCTTGTTGCTTATCTGTTTTATATATAGTTTATACCTGTTAATCCTGCACTCCTAATTTGCCCATTCCTCCCTCCTTCTCCCCTTTGGAAAACATTGTTTTGTTTTCTAGGTCTATTTCAGTTTTTACATAAATTCATTTTTATTATTTTTTAGATTCTACACATAAGTGATATTATATAATATTTGTCTTTGTCCGACATTTCATTTAGTATAATATTCTCTATGTGCATCCATGTTGATGCAAATGACAATGTTTCATTCTTTTTTATGGCTGAGTAGTATTTCATTATATACATATACACTTTGTCTTCTTAAACCAGTTGTCTATTGATGGGCATTTGGGTTGTTTCCATATCTTGGTGACTGTAACTAGTGCTGCTGTGAACATTGGGGTGCATGTATTTTTTTTAAACTACAGTCTTTATCTTTTCTAGATCTATGTCTAGGAATGGGATTGCTGGGTCATGTGGTGACTATTTCTCTCTTTTTTTTTTTTTTTTGTCTCTAGCTGTGTATCCTTATTTTTAATTTTTTGAGGACCCTGCATACTGTTTTCCACAATGGCAACACCAATTTATATCCACCAACTGTTTAGGAGGGTTTCCTTTTCTCTACACCTTCTCCAGCATTTATTATTTGTAAATCCCTTTTTGCCATATGCCCCCTGCATTACAAGGCAGATTCTTAACCAGTGAACCACCAGGGAAGTCCCCAGAGAACTTTTAAAATCTTGATTCTGTCATCTATATTGTTCTTTCTCCCTCATAATGGGGTGCCAGTTGAAGATCAGATAAGCTTGTCAATCTATAATATAAATGGTGACTAAATAAGAAAGAGACAGTAAGGCTCACTTTTGAATTTTCAGAGTTAGTCCTTTGAGTTTTATTTTGTTTGTCCTTTAATGGAATATTAGGAATATGTGATAGTGTTTAAAATAATTCAGATGTTCAAAATTTCTGATGTTTCTTACCAACTCTTTACATATTATTTTTGAAATGATAGACTTCAAACAATTATCATTCCCCAAGTTTAAACAGAGGAAGAGAAAATATCCTTAGCATCACATTCACCTATTACATTATTTCTGTAATTTTTAAAGCCATGTGACAACCCCTGACTCCTTGCATGTAAATTTACCCTTTATATTTTCATAGCACTTTCCATGTTTCCTACATGATCCTTGCAAACCTTGTGAGTCAGAAGGGGTAATTGATGTCATTCTCAGACAACTAACAAGGTCCCATAAGTTGTCCATAGCCATCCAGTCAGCTGTGGACGCTTGACTAAGATCTGCTGCTTAAGTCCATGGCTCTTCCACTGTATTCCAGAAAAAAGTTACCACAGAGGGAAGTTCTCTCCTATCAAACCTGTGTCCTCCGCGCCAAGCAGCCGTTTTGCCTTCTGGGCTGCTCCCGTTTGTGATTCTGACACTAAAGTGGTGGGCATGTGTGCAGAGGGGAGCACTGAGAGAATGGTTGGGCTTGACGACCAGTGTGACTCATGCAGCACTTCTGTCTCGTGGGCAGAATCTGTCTCGTCTCCACCAAGTAAATGCAGCAAGTGAGGCCCGAGAGGACCCCGAAACAGAGGCCGCTATGCACCCCCTGTGCCTCCTGATGCACCTGGCTGAAGAGAAATATGACTTTTTCTTCCAGGAGAATAATCATAATGCTAAAATGATACCAGTCATTCATTGAAAACAGCCTTTCTTACAGAGGTTCCATGGAACAGTAGTTATGAGGGAATCTTCCCTGCCAAGAAAGGATTCCATGTATACACATGTGTGAAATAGAACATACTCTAATGCCCTTTGGGTAGATTCACAGTGAGATACAGTATACTGAAGGCTCTGAGAGGCCCTGAAGTTAATGGCCAGCCTGTTTCACCAAGTACTTCTCAAACTTAATTGCTAGGGAGAAAAGGGAGAGTTTTTATATAATAAATACTATTAACAATATTGTACAACAGAAGATATTTTTGGAAAGGCTGTCTTACCTCATTTTATCCTCACCACAATTCCAAATGGTTGGTATTACTAGCCTCATTTAACAAATAACTCAGCGAGGTTAAAATAACTTACCCAGCAGGACCAGAATCTAAGCCCATGTCTGCCTGAGAACAAATCCCTATCCATTAGGCATGAACTGTACAGACTGCAGACTCAGTGAGGTTCTGTGGCTGTGAAGGATGCTGTGGGCTGAGTGAAACAGCAGGGTCCTGAGAAGATCACAAGAAGAGACAAGAAAAGCTGACTGCAAATGGAGAGGCTGATGAAACACTTGGGCAGAAGAAAGGAGACGCTTTTGGGGAAAAAGTGAAGGAACAAGAGACCACTGGAGCCAGGTGGTGGTGTGGGGGTAGGGAGTGGGAGGCAGGAGATTGGGAAGGACAGTCAAGGCCTGTACAGTGACGGTACCTATCACATGAGCTATTGTGAGGGTAACATGAAAGATTGTTTGTCAAACACCCAGCACAAAGAAAACCAAAAAACAAAAAAAAACACCCAGTACAGCACCTACACAGGAAGTATGTGGAGGAGCAGAGGCTGGAGAACAGGAGATAGTAAGGCAAGGTTCAACTGTGATACTCCGGCCACACCTCGTATCTGAGATGAGTTCAGGAAAATGACCCAAGACTGCACGTGGATCACCTCACAGGCCCTCTCCACCCACGGAAGTAGTTTCCACCTCATACCCTCTCACATAATCACAGCGCTTGTTCACTGGAAATGATGACTGCAAGAAGTCAAGTCTGGGCCACAGGAAACCTTTGGGAAAGGAAGAGCAAGTGCTGAGAGGTTGCAAAGGCTGGGATTAGACCAGGCCCTGGTTGAATTGGCCTACTAATTATCTAAGAAAGAAAAAGTCCCAGAGTTCATCATAAGGCTATTTTACATGAGTATACAGATTTCTGGCTTCTCTTTCAAACTCAAAAGACCTGACAGCGCTGGGCCTCTAGAATGGCAATTGCCTGGAGGCAGGTGGCAGCGTCCCGTCAGCTGTGGGCTTAGGTCACCCCTCTAGCTTGCCTACTAGCCAGGTTTCCTGACTCACCTGGATTTGCATCTGTGCTCTCTGCCTAAGTTCTTGAGTAAGATTTATGAAGGAGAGATCGACAGCCGCTCCTTCTCCCCCTCCCCAAGATGCCCTGACAATGAGGTAAACCTAGTGGGAGTTCCTAACAGAGGTTTTTTTTGGTGGATTTCTCTAGAATTGTTTGATCACCAATTTCTTCACCAAAGAAATTGGTGACTCCTGCTATTTAATCCTTTGATACCCATGCCCCCTGTGTGGTTAATAGAAATAAAACACTAGACTCTAAACTTTAAAAATACAGCACTGAGTTAGAGAACAATGAGGAGAAAACAGAGATTTTTTTTTTTGCACGCTCATCGACATGCTGAAAAAAAGCAAGCAGACCCGCTACAGAGTTGTTCAGTAGTGAACACAAGTGAGTAAGTTTTAGTTCTTTGCATCCCTTCAGTCTGAGGATTTTAGAGCACTATACCACTGTAAAGATCTGTGGGGCAGAAAAATGCAAGCCACTGATGTGAGCCACTTTTGTAATTTCAATTTCCCAGCCCCCACATTGAAGAAGTTAAAACAAAAAAAAAGCAGGTGAAATTAATTTTCATAACATTTTATTTAACCCAACCTATCCAAAACATTGTTACTTCAATGTGTAACCAATATAAAAATTATTCATGAGATATTTTACACTTTGTTTTTAGTGAGCTTTCAAAAGCCTATGTGTGTTTTATTAACACACTAAAGCACTTTTCAGTTGGAATTAGCTACTTCTCTAAAGCGGTTTCCCTGGTGGCTCAGTGGTAAAGAATTCGCTTGCCAATGCAGGAGACAAGGGTTCAATCCTTGGGTCAAGAAATGGCAACTCATTCCAGTATTCTTGCCTGAGAAATCTCTCGGACAGAGGAGCCTGGCAGGCTGAAGTCCATGGGATTGCAAAAGAGTTGGACATGATTAAGAGACTAACCAGCAACAACTTCTCTAAAACCACATGTGGCCAGTGCAGGTATAAATGACATCATTTATTTTCCATAGGTTCACAAACACAGTAAGTGGGGAGAGTGCGGATATGAATTTCCCACAGATTTCATAGGGAACCGGAAGAACCAAGCAGAAAATTGATACCCTTTGGATATATGAACCCTATCCTCTGGGTTCCTTTCTGCCCTTCAGTGCACCCTGTCTATTCCATCCCCTCTTTTTCTTAATCTCCATTTCTCATTGCCTCGCTAGAGTGTAAACAGCACAGGGTGTGGAGTGGGGAGGAGTGGACTGGCTTCCTAGGCTAACCTTGGGCAAGTTGCTTACCTCCCAAGTCTCACGTTTCTTGTTTATGAAATAGGATTAATTCCTTCCATGAGTTCTGAGGATCAAATAAAATCATAAATGTAAAGTCTTCAGTACTAAAGAGATATTGTAGGCGTTCTCGAGCTTTTCATAATTACTTTTCAAGATTTATATGTGTTTGGTGGAAGGGGCAGTGGGGAAAAAGAATCAAAGAAGTGAGAACTGTTTTTTGTTTGTTTTTGTTTGTTTGATTTTTTTAATATGGCTACACTCTAGTCCTTCTTTAGGACTTGGTGCTTAAAATCTCTCAATTGGCTCTTATAAGGCATGATTTCAGCCCAGAGCACTAAAAATAAATGAAAAATTTTAAAAAGAGTTTCATTTTTTTGCCTGCATTTGTCTAATTATACAGAGTGCCAGATGATAAGTAGGAACGCCTCCATGAGTACCCTGTGAGGAGGGAACTTCACGGGTCCAATCAAAGCACATCAGGATGGCAAGAGCTAAAAGACACGTGGTCATCATCTAGAAGACACAACTTTCTCTCCCCTGCTGTAAAAGTGTGCCTCGTGGATCTCCAGGAGCCTTATCAGACTTCAAGTCAGCACCACCCCAAGTAGCCTACAGGCTCAGACACTTTTGAGAAACTATAATAAAAAGAAGGACAGACTCACCATTTCGTTCTCCTCTCCTGGGTTGAGCAAAGCCTGATGGTCCTTTTCTCTCTCCTCCTCCATCTGAACAGGACCGCCAAACTAATTCCCTGGGGAAATGTCAAACCCACCAGGGCTTCAGCGAATCCAGAACAATCACCAATTGTCATTGCTGTTCTCAGCTGCTTTTAAAATCTCTTAGCACACGCCTTACCTATTAGACTAACAAAGGAGAGGAAATACTTTCCTCAGCCACGGGATTGGTCTGTTAATCTATCCTTTTTTTTTTTTTAAAATTCTTAGTATTTACTTGCTGAACTAAATATAAGTGCCTCCAGACTTAAACTGTTGAACTAGGAAGATAAACCGTTACATGTGCTGTCCGTAAATATCTCAGCCAATGAATGTGAATGGTCACTTTGCCAAAAACCTGAGACAGAAGGATTAACCAGTGACAGGTGACTGAAAACCTTATGGACTTTAGGAAAGTAATGAGCGTATTGTGACCATGAAAATTGAAGAAACGGGTTTTGGTTCCTGACAGGGAATGTAGGGATCATTTGGGAATCGGGAAAATCTGAATTCTAATACCTGCTCTGCTGTTGACTCTGGACAAATTACTTAAAATCTGAAGTATTATATAACATGTCAACAGGAAGGCCAGAGTTGACATGGAGATTTAAGATAATGTTGATGGAAGTCCAGTTATACATGCGTCACACTCCGTAAGAGACCATCATAGTCACACTAACCAAGAAGAAATGAGCTTTCTAAAAGTAAAGTGTAATAATAAAACATATTCCTTTCACTTTCACTTTTTAGTTTAAAAAGTTTTCAGATTAAAAAAAGTAGATGGATCCAGAAAGGCTAAATATTGGGAATGTCATCTAGATTTCAACAACTGTATAATCACCCCTGAATTTTATATTTTAACAAAAAATTAGGTTCATTGTGATCTATTCAGGAATTGGTTAATTTGCTCACAATGAAAATTTTTATCATCTTATTGCCTTTTTGTTCCATCTAGTCCTGGTGCAATAATATCAGGATGCAATAACTGAACAAAATGCTTGCAGCTTTGGCCATGGAAGAAAATTTTCTAGGAATGAATACTACTGGAGGATGATACTTGTTGATTGCCTTGAGGGGGCACCATTACCCACGTTGAAGTTCAGGAGAGGTCAATATGTTTCCTGCCTCAGGAAAAAAGTGGCTGATGAGAATAAACAGACAAATATAGCATTTCATGCCAGAGGGGCTACTGAAAGAACATGCCATCACAAATGTTGCATTTTAAGTGACACCAATCTAAAGTAGAGCTCAGACTCAGAAAAAAGAGCCCACCATTTTAGTAAAACCTAATGAAAGACTTGAAGGACAATCATCATTCACTCCTTACTGATCAGTTATCTACTCATATATTTTGCTAGAAATAGTCCTACTCTAGGCAGCATGATTTCAGGTAAAAGCACCAAGTATGAGTCATGGCGTGTCTTAGAGTGGGCACAGGACCCAGATCTGAGCGGGAAAGACACCTGGAGTCTTCTGGGAAAGAATGTCCTATTGACAAAAGAGAGAGAACTTTTTTCTTCCTTCCTTTAAAGATGACACATGAGAATGCAATACTCCATGCATGACAGCCATCTTTAGATCATGAAGAAGATGAAAATAGTCAAGTTAATGATGGTGGAGAAAAGGATAAAAGAGCTTAGATCCTTACAATTCCACTGAGCCACAGTGCTACCCTGGGACCACCTAGCTCTAGACACCTTATTAAACATATAATTAAATGTTCCTAAAAAGTCACTGTTTGTGGTTTCTGTTACAGCCCAAATATACAAAATATAACACTCATAGCAGCTCCATTCGACTTTTACTCATTAATTATGAGTTAAACAACAGATATTCCAGACACTGTGCTGAACTCTTGGGAGTCAGTGGTGAAATGGAGAGTCACCACCCCAAGGGGTGGTGCTGGGGTGCAGTTGCTATAGGCAAATAAACAGCCTCTTAAATAGGAAGGGAATCAAACTCAGGCTTAATGGGATAATAACAGCTTCCTGAAGGAAGTGACACCTATCTGACATCTCAAATATGAGCACATGCTAACTAGGTGGAAGGAATAGGGGATAGTGGTGGATGGTGAGCACACTCTTGACCAGGGACAGAAGCATAAAATGTGTGAAAATGTTCAAGAGAGGTGAGAAAATATAGCTTATTTGGGGGTACCGAGAGATGTCAAAGTAAGGCTTGAGAACCAAGGGAATGAGGAAGAATATTGGGCAATGAGCTTGGAATGAAAACAGATGTGCCTGCCATGAAGCGCTTGTAAACCAAGTTAAACTGGTTGATCATGGAGTTCGATAAATACTGAGCCCTTGCTTCAGCCACCAGAGGACATGCTCTGTAAGAAAATAATCACTCCTGGTTTAAATCCTACCTCCTGCAGGATTTGCAACAGATATTAAAATTTAAAGGATCTGCTGAGAGATGCCCATAAGCAAGAAAGAGCCAGTCACACCTCGGTAGCTTAGCCAGTTCCTTGAAGGCCCACAAGAGGAAAAGCCTTGTGGGGGTGGCGGCTAGTAGTGTGGGGGTGAGGACAGCAAGGAAGTTGGCTCAGTCATGGGGGAGGACCTCCTAGGGGTTGTTTAGTCATGGAGATCAGGAGGTGGAGGTTGCCACTTAAGCTGACACTCTTCCAATCTTTTCCATCTGGAGAGGCCAGATTCCTGATTGCCTGTGACTGGAAGCAGAACACAGTCATCCTGATGAACCAAAAAGGCAAACTTCCTACTCATGAGAAGATGCAAGCATCAGATGCTGTAAAGTAGGGCCCTCCAGAGACACCACCTGCAATGCAGGAGCTGCAGGAGACTTGGGTTTGATTTGGGAAGATCCCCTGGCAGAGGGCATGGCCACCCACTCCAGTATTCTTGCCTGGAGAATTCCATGGACAAGGGAGCCTGATGTGCTATATAGTCCACGGGGTCACAAAGAGTCAGACACGACTGAATCAACATAGCACTCACTCACTCACTCCGGAGACAGGAAGGAAAGGAAGAGCCAAATGAGGAAACAAAAGAAAAAAAGAGTGAAATATTCACTTCACACAAGGACCTGAGGAAGTGATTAACACCCTTAAAGCCAAGTCTTAGCTCTTCAAAGGGTCTTTTTGTTCAGAGTGAAGCCAGAAGAAGCAAATGACTGAGAGTATCTCCCTGGACAATCCTTAACTCAAAATACAATTTCCAGAAAATGAATCAGAAATGCAGAGATGGAAGTTGTTTGCTCAAAGCTGCACAGCAAAGTACTGGCAGATGCAGGACACAGAGCCAGGTCTCTTGGTTCCAGTCCAGTTTATTTCAACCAGGAAATACAATACCTCCTCTTTTAATGCTGTATTTTCTCTAGAACTCTGCCGTGGTTCTGGAGAGGTGGAGGACATGGGGGATTACATGGATTAAGGTAGAGGAAATGTCTCCACCTCTAGTCCATGAGGCCTAGAAATGAAGAAACAACAGGCAGAGTGGAATGTATGAGAACCATGCATCACACTCCTACATGGCAGGGACAAGATTCCTTGTCCCCACTTCCCCATGACCTAGAGGGAAAACTAGTGTGGATTTAGATGTTTTATCTAGATTTCTCTACTGCACTGGAGCCTTTCTGAAGCATCCCATCACACAAACATTATTGGACACCTACATGGGCAAGACTGTTTAATTAAGGTAAACTGACAGCTATAATGACCACAACTGTAACAATTTTCAGTGGTTTAACACAGCAGAAGTGTGGGTCTAAGTCTATAATAATAGGAGGGCATTGGTGGAGTAATCGAGGGGAGTCTCCTCCAAACAATGATTCTGAAGCTGGGTTCTTCCATCCTGCATGTCCACCATCTTCAACACAAGCTGTCTGAGGCTGCTATGATTGTATGAAAGACGGGGGAGAGTTAATGAAGGTGTCTATGGACTAGTCCTAGAAGAAATACTTTGTACTTGTGCCAAAAGATTAGCTAGAACTGGGTCAGATGACCACACCTAACTGCAAGATGATTGGAGTATGTGGTCTGCCTATGTGCCAAGAAGAAGAAAATATGAACTTGGTGGTTATCCTGCAGTCTTTGAAGAGCTAAGATTTCCACATAGACCCTGTGATGATCCCAGTGAGGCATAAAGGGGTGGATCAGATCAGATTCTTTTCCTCAGAAGACTCAGAGTCTGATAAAAGTGACAAAGCCATGTAGAGATGACTGTAACACAAGAAGTGAGGGCGGCCTGGGTTATTGCAGACTAAGGAGGAACATACGTAAGAGGCCCTATTCTCATTATATTATCTTATATCACAGGACACGCCACACCCTATGATTCCTCCACAAAACAGGCTTCAACAACCTACAGGAATCTTATCCAATACTGATAAAATTCCATTCCATCCCTATTACACAACTAGATTTTTCAGGGGTCTTACTACTAGTTCTAATCTTATTAACATAATATCTGTTTGAGGGACCTTATAAGCACTCTGTAATGACCACAACGTTAAGAAGATACTTGAATTTCTGTACGTGACTAATCTTCTTTCTGAAATATGGATTCAAGAATGTAGGCAAACGTCCACTCTAACTGCACTCAATCTGCTGAGAGGCAGACCTGCCCAAAACTTGCTCCTTCCACCCTCAGCCTTCACTTCACCAAAACAACCCACACTTTTCCCACAGAACAAATCAGGGTAGAGGGAGCTTTGTTTAGGAAACACAAATATGGTGAAGGTATGCTTTGTCTTTCCCACTCTCTACTTTAAATTTCTATTCAGAGATCATCAGCAAATAGAGAATTTGGTGATTGTGTCAAAACTTAGATGGGTAGAAATAAAATTGTATCTTATCTGAAGACAAAAAAAGAATCCAAACTGTAAACAGGGACCTTCCCTTTTTACCCCTCAGCTTCTCTCTATCCTGTTCATTCATTTAGCAAACAGCTTCTGAGCGCTCAGATCAGGGTTAGGACTGAAGGAGGTGTGGAAATGAATCACTCTCATCCTGTCTTTGGGGCTTCCCAGGTGGGTCAATGGTAAAGAATCTGCCTGCCAATGCAGGAGACATGGGTTTGATCCCTGGGTCTGGACAATCCCTTGGAGGAGGAAATGGCAACCCACTCCAGTATTCTTGCTTGGGAATAGACAGAGGAGCCTGGTGGGCTACAGTCTATGGGGTCGCAAAGAGTCAAACACGACTAAATGACTGAGCACGCAGAACAATCCTGTCCGTAGTGAGTTCACAGTCCAGTAAAGAAAGAGTCAAAAATGTGACTCTGCTTTAGGGGTAAAAATTAAATAACCCAGAGGGACAGATGGAGAAATGGCTGGAAAAGCACAGAATCCTTGAAAGCAAAGGAATGACAAACATCTTTCGTCTGGGAGTTTATTCACTTTGGTGGGGTTACAGAGAACTTTGAGAATTAGGGAACTTTTCTCCTCCCAAGAATAATACACCTATCTATACACATGCATAAAATTTTACTTACATCAGATTTACCAACCCATTATCAGGTCCAATCCCTTTATTTCATATTTCATGAATTTGTTAAACAAATACTTACTGGGGGCTTCCTTTCTAGAAGGTCCGGTTCAAGGTGTTGGAAGGACAGTAGGGGTCAAAGCAGACAAAAGTCACTGCCCATAGAGATGACAGTACAGTGGGAAAAGATTGACAACACAAGTAAATGGGTAAAATTCACAGTTGGGGAAATAGTGACATGGCTGTGGAGGGAAATAAGGGTAAAATGGGACTAGGCATGTCAGAGGTGTCTGGAGTGAGGGGGCAGAAAACAGAAAGAGATGTGGAGTTGTATTTTAAATAAAAACCGGGCAGGGAAAATATACTGACAAGGTGACAAGGACAGAAATGGTATGGACCTAACAGAAGCAGAAGATAAGAAGAGGTGGCAAGAATACACAGAAGAACTATACAAAAAAGATCTTCATGACCCAGATAACCACAATGATGTGATCACTCAACTAGAGCCTGACATCCTGGAATGTGAAATCAAGTGGGCCTTAGGAAGCATCACTGCAAACGAAGCTAGTGGAGGTGATGGAATTCCACTTGCGCTATTTAAAATCCTAAAAGATGATGCTATAAAAGTCTTGCACTTAATATGCCAGCAAATTTGGAAAACTCAGCAGTGGCCACAGGATTGGAAAAGGTCTGTTTTCATTCCAATCCCAAAGAAAGGTAATGCCAAAGAATGTTCAAATTACCATATAATTGCACTCAACTCACACACTAAGTAATGCTCAAAATTCTCCAAGCCAGGCCTCAATAGTACATGAACTGTAAATTTCCAGATGTTCAACCTGGATTTAGAAAAGGCAGAGGAACCAAGATCAAATTGCCAACATCCATTGAATCATCAAAATGGCAAGAGAGTTCCAGAAAAATACCTACTTCTGCTTTATTGACTATGCCAAAGACTTTGACTGTGTGGATATCCACAAACTGTGGAAAATTCTTAAAGAGATGGGAATACCAGACCACCTGACCTGCCTCCTGAGAAATCTGTATACAGAACAAGAAGCAACAGTTAGAACTGGAGATGGAACAACTGACTGGCTTCAAATTGGGAAAGGAGTACCTCAAGCCAGTATGTTGTCATCCTGCTTATTTAACTTATATGCATGAGAAATGCTGGGCTGAATGAAGCACAAGCTGGAATCAAGATTGCTGGCAGAAATATCAATAACCTCAGATATGCAGGTGACACCACTCTTATGACAGAAAGTGAAGAGGAACTAAAGAGCCTCTTGATGAAAGTGAAAGAGGAGAGTGAAAATGTCAGCTTAAAACTCAACATTCAGAAAACTAAGATCATGGCGTCTGGTCCCATCACTTCATGGCAAATAGATGGGAAACAGTGAGAAACTTTATTTTGGGGGGCTCCAAAGTCACTGTGGATGATGACTGCAACCACGAAATTAAAAGACGCTTACTCCTTGGAAGGAAAGTTATGACCAACGTAGACAGCATATTCAAAAGCAGAGACATTACTTTACCAACAAAGGTCCATCTAGTCAAAGCTATGGTTTTTCCAGTAGTCATATATGGATGTGAGAGTTGGACTATAAAAAAAAAAGAAAGAAAGATGAGAGCCAAAGAATTGATGCTTTTGAACAGTGGTGTTGGAGAAGACTTCTTGCAAGTCCCTTGGACTGCAAGGAGATCCAAGCAGATCATCCTAAAGAAAATCAGTCCTGAATATTCATTGGAAGGACTGATGCTGAAGCTGAAACTCCAATACTCTGGCCACCTGATATGAAGAACTGACTCTTTTGGAAAACCCTGATGCTGGGAAAGATTGAAGGCAAGAGGAGAAGGGGATGGCAGAGGATGAGATGGTTGGATGGCATCACTGACTCAAAGGACATGAGTTTGAGTAAGCTCCAGGAGTTGGTGATAGACAGGGAAGCCTGGCATGCTACAGTCCATGGGATCACAAAGAGCTGGACACGACTGAGCAACTGAACTGAACTGAACTGAAGGCGTATGGCTATCTGGGCCAAGAGAGCTCTGGGTAAAGGGAATAGCAAGTGTCCAAGTGCTTAAGCTGGGTGCCAGGAGGGAAGTCAGTACGCCCAGACCTGTGTCTACAAGGGACAGGACCTCAGGACTGGAGGTAGAGATGCAGTACTGGGGGGCTGGTGTATTTCACACCTACAGCAGACAGTTTTTATTTTTTATTTTATTTTATTTGAAGTATAGTTGCTGTACAATATTATATGTTACAGGTATACAATGTAGTGATTCACAATTTTTAAATGTTATACTCCATTTGTAGTCATTATAACATATTGAGTCTAATCCCTGTATTATACAATACATCCTTGTAGCTTGTTCTATACCTAATAGTTTGTACCTCCGACTCACCTAAGTTGCCCCTTCCCCTTCCCTGTCCCCACTGACAACCACTAGTTTGTTCTCTATATCTGTGAGCGTTTTTTTTTTCGTCTTATTCACAAGTTTGTTGTATTTTTTAGATTGCACATATAAGTGATGCTATAACGTATTTGTCCTTGTTGAGTAGTTCATTCTTTTTGCTTCCTCCTCTGTGTGACAAATGATTTTCAATTTGTGAGAACAACAAACAGAAAATAAACATAGAGGCCAACATAATATTTTTATTGAATTTTGTATATGTAATTACACCAGTAAAGTGTTTTTAAAATAAATAAATAAATAAATATTACTGTGCATGAGGAGAGATAATGTTTTAAAATTTTATTAATGTATTTTTACAAAAGAAAAATTCATGCATTGTAATTAATAGTGATATTGTGGTAACTAATACATGAATTTTAATAAAACCAAAACTGCTGTGAAAGGTAAAATTTGGGCAATTATCAAACTGTTCCATGTGATATAAAATTTTATCTTCTTGACCCAGTCTTTAGTTTTATAATGAACAATTGAAAATTGAAAAGAAAAATAAATTTGATTTTAAGGATATTCAAATTAGATAAATATTTCAAATATAATTCAAAATTTGCACTTACCAAACACAGTATTTCAGTTTGCATTGTGCACTCTGTTTTATTCTTTTTGAAGAAAAACTGAGGAAGTAAAAACTGGATAAGTAGCTGGAGAAGGGATAGGATACCCACTTCAATATTCCTGAGCTTCCCAGGTGGTACAGTGGTAATGAATCTGCCTGCCAATGCAGGAGACATGAGTCTGGAAGATCCCTTGGAGGAGGAAATAGCAACACACTCCAGTATTCTTGCTTGGGAAATTCCATAGCCAGAGGAGCCTAGTGGGCTACAGTCCATGGGGTCACAAAGACTCAGACATGACTGAACAACTAAGCGCACAAATTAAAGCCAAAGGATGGAAATCCGAACTCTCTAGGCAATAAGTTGGATTTACATGGTTGGCAAAGAGCAGCCTTTGGAGTTGTAATTGTAGCTCATCAACCTCCTAAGCTCTTCTCAATTCAATTCTGCCCACACGTATAAAAAGCTGCCATATACAAAGCACTGTTCTAGGCCCTCAGATGAAAATCTAGTGATGACTGAGACTGGAATCTTGTCCTTGAGCTCAGTTTACTGGAGCCATGCTCCAGAATCAAAATCTTCCATATTCTCCACTTCCCTCCAGTTTCTCTTAGAACCCATGTCCCAGGGAGTGTTGACAAACTCATCTCTCATGGACAGGATCAAGTTTAGCTTGTCATTGCATGCATAAACCATCCATTGCTTAGCTGGAGTGTTTGAGGTATCTTCCTCCTATGGAAACTAGGTAGTTCAGAATCTATTGACAGAGGTTGTGACTTTTGAAAATGATTGATTGTTGGAATATCTGAACTTGTAGTAGAACAAGGCAGCCCAGGGACTTCTGATTAGAGCATTTGAATCAGAAGGGAAAGAAATATTCCACTTTGATCACTTACTGCTGTGACCTGGTCAACTGGAAAAAGGCTCCTCCTCATCTGTTAATGGCTTTTCTCTGGGGATCTCATTTCTGCTCCTATTTTAGGTATTACTGCCCCTCCATCTGCCCTTTGTAAGGGCAGAGACACAAGTTAGGTAGCTGACCTAGTTCTTCCATGGCCCTCGTGGGAGTCAAGTATGAGAATCTGTATCTAATGCAAGGCTCTACTTCTTCTTTATTGCAAAACTTACTTTATGCAGTTTAGGCACAGTGATTTTGTGTAGTTCACTGAAGCATTAAATTTGTATTTAATTGCTCTTGTTTGAGATTTTTTAAATGTTGTCTCTTCAGTCTATTATATAATATTTACTCTATTTACTCTATCATTTATTTACTCTAGTATATTATTTACTCTATTACACTCTGGTATTTTCCTAATGCTTTATATGTCCCAGGCTTGGTGGCCTTCACTGCCCTCGAGTCCACTGACTTTGATTTGGGGACTATTCCCATAGCATTTTATACATAAGTCAATAATGGCTCTTAACACTCTCAAGGGAAAGAATCATTCATCTTCAAATCCAAGCACTTAGCTCAGAGAGTGGAAGAAATGGCAACTGTTCAATAAATACTGTAGATGAATAAATCACTCTTTTCTTGCTTGGAGAAACTGCTTTATACTATTGCATTTTTCAAATTAGGTGGATGCTTACCGAGTTTTCCCTTTAGGATGCTCAATGGCAGAGTGGAAAATAGAACTATAGACGATATCTGTGGTCTGTCTAAATCCCCTTGAATGTTCTTCAATGCATTTATGTGTTTTCTTCTGAGGTCCCTGCAACTCTATGCAGAGGATTGCCCTTGAACCCTTTAGCCTGCCCTAGCAAAGAAACAAAAGTACCTGGAGTTTATTCCACATGCCCACCTGGCCCAAACAGCCCTGATCAATGACTAAGGCTGAAGCCTGAAGCGCTTCTTCTTCGCCAAGAGTTGGCACACAGAGGTGAAGTTTACATTCTAAAGCTGCCTGGTATCATCGGGTTAAGGTTAAGACTTTGCCAAAAGTAACATTCTCCTTTGTGTTATCTTCTCCCTCATCAGTTTCTCCTAGGAATACTTCCTTAATAAAATATTTGCATATGAATCCATGGCTTGGTGTCTGTTTCTGGGGAGTTCAACTCCAGAAAAGAGCTAAGGTAGGTTCCTAATATTTGTAACCCCCATTCTGGATCTATCAAGGAACTCATTTCTTTTGGGGAGAGATGGGGAATTACTTACTGATAAGCGGATTTCATCTTTGTTTTCTTCCACCTGGCTCTTACCTAGTACCTTACTTCAAAGCCTCTTTTCTCCCTAATTTAAAAATTTCCATTCAACTTCTCTGAGTTTGGTCTAACCATTCTTTCTGTTCCAGGAGAATTCAATAGCTCATTTTATGCTTCTGGAAATGTATTGACTCTTGTCAAGGATGTTAGGCCTGGCTAAGCTTAAGCCACATTGTCCCAGCCCTCTGTGTGTTTAGTAGCAGGATAGGACCAGAATGTCTGTTTAATTTCATATTCTGGAGGACTTTCCAGATGACTGGCCGCAAGAACAAATCTACAAAAACTGCCAGGTGCATGGCTTGTCAGCTGAGTACTGGAAATGTCAGTGAGAATGATTGTCAACTGTTAACTGCGTTTGTCAGGTTAAGTCACCTACCAGTGTCTGACTAGTGGCCAAAAAGATATCCCAGTGTTGTCAGATTGATAGAGACAGAATAAAGAGACAGGGTAGTTGATTAAATAATCTCACTAGGGGATCATAAGTGGAGAGAAGTATGGAAGACCCCTATAAGTTAATGATCATTCAAGAAAACAGATTTGCTTAGCAACAAAACTAAGCAGGCTTGCTTAACAATGAAACTAACAACAAAACTATAGAACAAGTCAATGACGCCTGTATCCTGCTGGTTGAGGTCAGTAAATTAATGATTTCTAGAACATGCTCTCTGAACACACTAAAAACAAAAATATAGGGGAAAGGTGACATTCAAAAGTAGAAAATCTTCATTACACTGAAACTTAAAGATGATTTGCCATGTTTTAGCATATGTTACCACCTTTCTACTGATTTGAATAACCATGACCGTCCCAGGTTGACCATGTAGAACAGAAAACTCCCCCACCCAGTGTGGAGGAGGAGCTGAGGATGGAAGTTTAAAGTCTACTGAAGAATGAGTAAAAAGGTGATCTTCTCCTCCTCTCAATTTTTCCTTTGATTATGAAACTGTAGTTCTCAGTTCTCAGAGCAGCACTCTCTTGCCTGCCCACTCGTATCTCTCTTAAGCATCCTATACTATGAAAT
Organism: Bos indicus; assembly: GCF_029378745.1. NCBI lineage: Eukaryota > Metazoa > Chordata > Mammalia > Artiodactyla > Bovidae > Bos > Bos indicus. The sequence continues at coordinate 74,654,916 of NC_091760.1, read as the reverse complement.
CCACTTCTTACCTATCACTTTGCCTCTTGCTAAATTCTTTCTGGGCCAAGACAAAGCAACCTGAGCATCATTAAGTCCTGACACTAGATGAATGGTTTTAATTAAAAGACAGCGGGTTCAAGTCCCCTCCTAAGTCAGAAATCATGGGTTCAATCCCCTCTCTGAGGTGTGCCTGGGTTCAAGTCCCATCCAAGAATTGTGGTTTCAATATCAATACCTTGGAAAACACTAAACTCATATCTCTGCTCCCCTCACAGCTAAAAATGTTATTGACCATTGAGATCAAATAAAGATACTGACCAGAAGAACAGTGGCATTTCTAAAATTGATGTTGTCACTGCTCAAAGAACAGAGGTTCAATAAAATTTGTCAATATAAGAGGCTTCCCCAGAAAGAAAAGAGCTGGGATGAGATGGGATGGTCACAAAGATGAGAAATAGACATTCTAAAGTGAGCTGGGCCCCAGGATCTATCCTAAGAAGAATCAGTTCAGTTCAGTTTAGTCGCTCAGTTGTGTCCGACTCTTTGCAACCTCATGAATTGCAGCACCCCAGGCCTCCCTGTCCATCACAAACTCCTGGAGTTCACTCAGACTCACATCCATTGAGTCAGTGATGCCATCCAGCCATCTCAACCTCTGTCGTCCCCTTTTCCTCCTGCCCCCAATCCCTCCCAGCATCAGAGTCTTTTCCAATGAGTCAACTCTTGGCATGAGGTGGCCAAAGTACTGGAGTTTCAGCTTTAGCATCATTCCTTCCAAAGAAATCCCAGGGCTGATCTCCTTCAGAATGGACTGGTTGGATCTCCTTGCAGTCCAAGGGACTCTCAAGAGTCTTCTCCAACACCACAGTTCAAAAGCATCAATTCTTCGGCGCTCAGCCTTCTTCACAGTCCAACTCTCACATCCATACATGACCACAGGAAAAACCATAGCCTTGACTAGATGGACCTTTGTTGGCAAAGTAACGTCTCTGCTTTTGAATATGCTCTCTAGGTTGGTCATAACTTTCCTTCCAAGGAGTAAGCATCTTTTAATTTCATGGCTGCAGTCACCATCTGCAGTGATTTTGGAGCCCAGAAAAATAAAGTCTGACACTGTTTCCACTGTTTGCCCACCTATTTCCCATGAAGTGATGGGACCGAATGCCATGATCTTCGTTTTCTGAATGTTGAGCTTTAAGCCAACTTTTTCACTCTCTTCTTTCACTTTCATCAAGAGGCTTTTTAGTTTCTCTTCACTTTCTGCCATAAGGGTGGTGTCATCTGCATATCTGAGGTTATTGATATTTCTCCCGGCAATCTTGATTCCAGCTTGGGCTTCCTCCAGCCCAGTGTTTCTCATGATGTACTCTGCATATAAGTTAAATAATCAGAGTGACAATATACAGCCTTGACGTACTCCTTTTCCTATTTGGAACCAGTCTGTTGTTCCGTGTCCAGTTCTAACTGTTGCTTCCTGACCTGCATACAAATTTCTCAAGAGGCAGGTCAGGTGGTCTGGTATTCCCATCTCTTTCAGAATTTTCCACAGTTTATTGTGGTCCACACAGTCAAAGGCTTTGGCATAGTCAATAAAGCAGAAATAGATGTTTTTCTGAAACTCTCTTGCTTTTTCGATGATCCAGCAGATGTTGGCAATTTGATCTCTGGTTCCTCTGCCTTTTCTAAAACCAGCTTGAACATCAGGAAGTTCACGGTTCACATATTGCTGAAGCCTGGCTTGGAGAATTTTGAGCATTACTTTACTAGCGTGTGAGATGAGTGTAATTGTGCAGTAGTTTGAGCACTCTTTGGCATTGCCTTTCTTTGGGATTGGAATGAAAACGGACCTTTTCCAGTCCTGTGGCCACTGCTGAGTTTTCCAAATTTGCTGGCATATTGAGTTCATCACTTTCACAGCATCATCTTTCAGGATTTGAAATAGCTCAACTGGAATTCCATCACCTCCACTAGCTTTGTTCGTAGTGATGCTTTCTAAGGCCCACTTGACTTCACATTCCAGGATGTCTGGCTCTAGATGAGGGACTACACCATCGTGATTATCTGGGTCATGAAGATCTTTTTTGTGCAGTTCTTCTGTGTATTCTTGCCACCTCTTCTTAATATCTTCTTCTTCTGTTAGGTCCATACCATTCCTGTCCTTTATTGTGCACATCTTTGCATGAAACCTTCTAAATTCATGTCCTAAAGCAAACTGATTTCTTATTAATCAATTCTAGATGATTTAACCTGGTTGGAGAGATGAGTATATTCAGACCTGGGCATGGTCCAGTATCAGTTATTCTTTTTCTTCCTCATCTAAAAGATGGATTAGATTGGATACCTTAAGGAATAAAAGTTTTACATATATTTTCAAGCTAACTTCAAGAATACAAGGTATTAAACACCATTCTACATTTTTGCTTTTGGTTAGTGGCCATGCTTTCCCACTGAACTTAGCCAGCAGGTGATTGTTTTGTCAAGAATGGAGTACTTAGTACTCTAACAAAGAGCAGGGACAAATTAGCTCATCTCAAAGGGAAAGAAGTCTGTCAACAGGCTTTCCTCCCACCAGGAACTGCTTTTTAACATAGAGTCGAGAATATAGCAGTGACATAGTATTTTCAAAGGAAATATGCCACAAAATATATCAACACAGCGGGAGATGGCAGAAAAAAAGGTGTAGATGAGTCTCTATGAGGACAAATGCAAGATAGAACATTTAGGGAAAAATAAACTAAGTTATTCTTTTAGGATTATAGTTCATAAATCTGATTTATCATCAGAATCACCTGGAGAGCTTGACAAAGCTATGATTCCTCAAGACTCATTCTGGAGATTCAGAGTATATCTGAGCTTGGGTGCAAGACTTTATTTCTAATAAGCTCCTTGGGGATTTTCATGATGTATCAAGTTTGAGCACCATGTTCCAAAAAGAACTTTATGAAGTGCTGTGGACAATTCCTTGGAGAGAGTGGACAAAAAGATCAACCAAACACTACCTACAAATATGTCTGAATCTGGACTATTTATACAGGACTTCACATCTCATGGGAGATTCTATAGACTCAGAAGTCATCCAGGAAGGGCCAGTTCTAAAAAGCAGTCCTTCAGAGCAGTCAGATAATGGGACAAGAAGAGCTTCAAAATAAAGTCTGAAAAGAAATTTGGCTTTAGAAGTGTGAGTAACTGATTCTGTAAACAAAAGCCAGCAGTAGGCCACCGTGCATCTCATTTTAAATAAATAAGAGATTAACTAAGAAAATAATTTTAAACAATTAGCAAATAATAGATTATTACATTTTAAGTAAAATAAAATTAGATTCATTCAGTTCCTGCAAGTTTCTCATCAGTTCATTCATTCTCAACTTATGCATTCTTTTATTTACTCCTTCACTGATTCACATAACACATTAAATAGCTATATTATGTGCAAGGCCAAGATTTTAAAATCCTCCTTAAAGCTTGAGAGATGTAGGAAAAAAAATAATGTGCTGCATTTAATATTCTTTGATTTTTGCAGATACAAATTAGGTAATAAATAATATTTTCATGCCAATAGTCAGGGAAAGAAGATGTAGACACAGTAATTTTCTCAAAATTACAAATGAAAGAAGTCTGGGTTAGAGTTCAAACCTGCCTGACTCCTAAGCTTATGCTCTTAGCTACCATATGCCATTGTCTGAAAGAGACACCTTTGAGATTGACTTTATCTATCTGAGCACTGCTTGATCCCATTGATGAGGTCAGACATGGGGTACAGGTCAAGAGCCCATGACCTCAGCTAGCATGGCTATTTCTATGCCCACAAAGGCTAGCTCTGTCCCACCCTCCAGACTCCAGGTGCAGGCCTGAGCTCCCACTTTGCCCTGGGACACCTGCTGTGCCAGAGTGAGATGTGGGCAGACACAAACACTTGATCTTTCCCAAATATGACTTTTGGCGTCCAGATCAAATACATTATAGGTTATAGAATTTATCTAGGGAGGATCTGAACTTAAAAAATTGTCCCCAGATCAAACCAGTTTTCAATTAGTCATGGATTGTGGTTCAACACTTGAGGCTATTTTAGCCCTTATCCAATTCTCAAGGGCTTCCCAGGTAGCTCAGGGGTAAAAAGAATCCTCCTGCCAAGGCAGAAGACACTGGTTCAATCTCTGGGTCTGAAAGATCCCCTGGAGGAGGAACTAGCAACCCACTGGAGAATCCCATGGACAGAGGAACCTGGTGGGCTACAGACCATGTGGTTGCAGAGTAGGACACAACTGATTGGCTGAGCACTCGCACCAATTCTCAAGACTAACCTTGGCCTGAGTCAAGAAGTGACTCAGCTTTCAGGAAAGTGCATCCAGCCAGCTGTCTTGTACTTTGTTCAGTTCCTGAGCAGATCAGGAACTTGTTATGGCCTTGGGTCTCTGAGCTGTTTGCTTGGGGTGCTTTATCCCTAAGTGTTCCTGCATATACTTTCACCAAATGCACCTTCACCTCCTGGAGAGGTATCTCTCCTATCTTTGTAACTGATGTTTCCTTGGTCACATAAACCCAGGACTGTAGTCATAAACAGGGTCACGGAGGCACTGCCATGCTGAAGTCCCTCTGGATCACTGAGAAGATACACAGAGTGCTACAGCATGCTCTTCTTTCCCCTGCAGACCACAGTCCACCAGCCCAAGATGATCTCTGATGCTTCCGTGAGGTTTCTGTGAGTTTTATTTCACCTGGAGGTTGGTTGCCGGGGACTGCAATCTGGATTAGATCAATCTCATTGCAATCTGGATAAATCTGGATTAGATGCTCTAATCACATCTCCCCATCCTCTGTCTCCTTTAGCTACTAACTCCCTTAGCCATTTGGAGACATGCTCAGACTGTTTATAATACCTGTGTGATACCATCAGCCACTAGCAAAATGCCTCTTACTCTGGGGCTTATAGAGTAAGCCCCAGTCACCTCTCTGCCAAGTGACAGAGGGCACAGGTGGATTCCCTTCACTGTGCTTTTATTACATCCTGACACACCAACCACAGAGTGGGCTTCTATCTCTACCTGTGTCCCTACCCCTATCCTTCTCTCTCTCGGTGTCTCTATCTCTAGCCCTTTCTCTGTTTTCATCACAGGCCCTTGCGAAAGTTTGTAAATTCAGGGTGAAACCAGAGAACAGATTGAAAATATACGTTAATTATACTTAAACTTTTCCCCACTTCCCCAGTACCCACTGTTTGGTTTTTCAAACAAGTTTGCCTGGCTCGATTCTCTCTTCCCTTGAGTTGAGTACCTTTCTAGAAGAGCCTTTGCATTCACAAATAAATTTCTAGTGTCCTCTACATACTGAGATGGTCTTTGTAGCATATATCTAGCCCTTCTAATTTCACAGCACACCTCCCCACATCTACTATACACATGGACAGCCAAATTCATTAAGCACAACTTGGGAATCACTATACTTTGTACTTTTGGTTGCCTTTATTCATGTCCTATTGTTTTAGTTAAGCTTCTTTGTATTGAATGCAGAACAGATGTTCACAGACAAAGAAGGAGAAATAAATCAACAAAATGTCCCAGTGATTATATTTTTTATTCAATCATGCCACAGCTGCTTACAAAGCCCCAACCATGGCATTGTTCTGGGTGCAGAGTAGGAAGATGAAATGAATCAGGCTTTGTTCCTACCCTCAGCGAATGTGCTTCTAGTTAAAATGGGGTTGCGTAGACACGAGAGGAAATTGAAACACTACAGGATCATAATACAAGGTGAAAAGAGCTGCCTGCTACACAAAGGGTGAATATGTAGAGTGTGATGCATGTGTAGATAAAAGAGATCTCTCTTTTGGCTTGGCAGATTCAGTAGCATCCCAATTGAGAAATAGGTGGGATTTGGATATATGAAGATAAGAGTAACAATTACAGAGAAAACAGCATGAGAAAAGGTATTGAGGTGGAAAAATGGTTCCTGTATGCTGGGAATAACAAGTGAGTTACTGAATGCTGGGAACAGTAGTTTGCTGCGTTAGAGAGTGCAAGGATGAGAAATGTCTGAGATGAGGCTACATGTGGCCATTGCAAGGGGTCTTAAATTCCTTTCTAGGCAATATGCATTTTATTTGGTAGATAACATGGACTATGAAGGGTTTCTGACCATGGACAGAACATGATCAGAGTTGAGCAATAAAATTCATAGGGACCTAGAGAAGCAAAAACAGAAGAGAGACTTCAGTTGGGGAAATGAGATAAGAGATTCTCAATTCAGACAAAGTTTTTGAGGGAGGGAATTTCTACATGCGAGACAGTGCCACAGGAGTGTTCAGGGGCTTAAGAACTGATTGGAGGGGGGACCAGTGAGACTCTTTGTTACATGGTATGTTTGTGGCTACACAAGGAAAAGTCCTCACTTACCCACAAAGCCTTGATGTCACACAGAGACACCACTTTTGGCTTGTGATACAATAGGAATGGTGTCTTGTGAGTTGTGCAATGCCTAATACATGCAACATACATGAGACCTACCTGTGGAGTCCTGCCCCAAGGCCACAGGTGCAAGGCTTTGTACCAAGGCCGCAGAAGCAGAGCTCAGAACCAAGGTCACCTCCAAAGCTGACTGACCCCCTTTGTAACTGTTGCCAAAAGGCTCCTGGTCATCACTAACAAGCTTCCTGACTCCAAATTAGGCAAAGGTGCCTGGTCTGGTAGTCAACCAATAGCATGGTAACCAATCACCTAATGCTGACTTTCCAGCAGGAATTTTTTTTATCTTAGGCTATAAAAACTAGCCATTAACTCACAAAAACTGTTGACTCCCCTTGGTCCGTCAGGAGGTCAGCCCGCCATGTTAGCAGTGCCCACATTATCTCTGCTCTTTGTTCTTAATAAACTCACGCCCTCAGGAAATGCTCTATGTCTGGAAATTCTTTTCCAACCCTCACTTGGACTGCCTCAACACTTCTGGCAATATTGTCATCCTCACCCACACCTTCAAATTCAACAGTCTCCATGGTCGATGTGTGTGCAGCATTTATCACAGGCCAGTACTTTATCAGATTTTTCATGGGGTTGAAACACTGAGAAGAGATAATAGGAATGAGAGAGCAAAGAAATAGAGCCAGGAGAGCCTGGATAATCCCTTGAACACACTTCATTCAAACATGGAAGTTGCTCTACAACATGTTACATTTTTCCCCCAGTGATTTTCCCCCAGCTGATTCGATTAGCAGAATCTGGCTAGAAGCGAAGACCATAAAGGATCTTCACTTGGAAGCCTAGACTTGGATATTAGACTCAGGTCACCCATTTCCTAAGTGCATGATTTTGAACAATTGGGATTTTTTTCAACCTCGGTCTCCTGAAAGTTTGCTCAAGTAATTATGTAGAAAACAAGCTGAGCTAGCAGGGCGAGGAAACCCTTGGATAAAGTGCTCAGATCAGGCTAGACTTTTTGGAAGAAGTGACCAGTGAGCTGAAATCTGGAGGAGAAGGAGATGGCCATGAGGAAGGGGGGGTGGTGGAAGTGGGGGGAATATTCAAGCGAGAGAGCATGGCAAGAGCGGCCTTTCTGATGAAGGAACAAGGTCGACAGGCTTGGGAAGGCCAGGGTGGCTCGGTTAACACCTCCAGGAGAGATATGTTTGGTCGTTGTTGCTTTTATTTGTGTTTGTTCAATTCTGAAGAAAGCCAATTTGCTGATAAAGTTTAAAGGGTCATATTAACAAGTCTAAAGATATCAAAGGACAGACAATGTTGTGTGGCAGCAATTTTCAAGGGTTTTTTTTTTTTCTTTCACATAAAAAAGTGAGCATAGTACAAAGCCGAGAGAGAAGTCATATGACCCTTTTACAGAAATTGTACAAGCAGAGGCTGAGCAAAGTTCAAGCAGGGATCCAGGCTTCTGCTTCTGGAGACAAAAGGCAGAAACCAGAACTCGGTCTGCTCTCATGACATCAGCTCTCAGAGCTCTGGTTTTAAATTTTATTCTCTCAGCTGTGGGAGCTGACCTTTTCTGTGATAGATGGTTAGCTCCAAGAGAACTTCTAGGAAAACTAAAAACTCTTTCTGGAGGAAATTATATTCATGATGACAATCCATTGGATAGTTGTCTTGCTTGCCTTCTTGTCTGTTGATGCTATGAACATCCCAGGGAGAACAACACAGAGGAGTGGCACCGCAGGGACTTCACGGCAGGGGTCCCACGTCTGAAGCCAGCTCCGGGCTCCACTCATGAGTCGGGTGCCCTCAGACAGGTTACTGAGGCTTTGGAGGATTTATATGATGAAAAGGAGGAGGAGGGTAATCCTCACCCTGCCTTCCTCCTAGGATTGTTATGAAGCTTAAATAACAGACCGAGAATGAAAGTATTTTGGAGACTATAACGCCCTGTAACAAAGCAGGGAATAATCACATCTGCAGTGTTAGAAATGCCTGGGACTTTGTAAAGAAGTGGCTTTTTGGCCACATAACTGAAGGAGACTACCTTATTTTATTATCCAGAGTGAAAGACTTCACTGCAGAGAAAGAGGGATCGATTTTAGAACAACAGAATGATAGATTCTACTCATCGCTTTTGTACAGGATAATTGATGATAGCACAAACTGCGTACAAGGCTCTGAACTGTCATTTTTTCCAGTCATCACATCTGCAAGTGTGCAATGCACACTTCTGTGAATACAGAAAGGACACAGATGGCACAGCCGTATTTCCATTCTCTATTTCCACCCTTCCATATTCAGTAAGGTGAGCCTGGAGACAGGGTTCTTCTCCATGGGTAAGAGCTGTATACCTTGGAGTGAAGGTATACAGGTATACAGGTATACAGTGAAAGTATACAGGTGAAACTTACTCAGTTGTGTCTGACTCTCTGCGACCGCATGGATTGTAGCCCACCAGGCTCCTCTGTCGATGGAATTCTCCAGGCAAGAGTACTGGAGTGGGTAGCCATTCCCTTCTCCATGGGATCTTCCTGACCCAGGGATCAAACCTGGGTCTCCTGCATTGCAGGCAGATTCTTTACTGTCTGAGCCACCAGGGAAGTAGTGGTAAAAGAATCTGCCTGCAATGCAGGAGACCCAGGTTTGATCTTGAGTCAGGAAGATCCCCTGGAAAAGGGAATGGCTACCCACTCCCGTAGAAAATTTAAACACCACTGCTACTTTTAGGGACTTCTCTGGTGGCTCAGATGGTAAAAGAAGATGCCAGGGACTCTCCCAAATGATTTAGACCAGGTGACTATGTCCTTTTCTCCTCTAGGTCCTGGTCAGGAAAGCACAGTGGGTACAAGTAGTGCGGCCCTTGGGTTTGGGGCACTTTCTCATTTTTTTCTCTTTTTCTTAAATATTTCAAACATTTCTTTCTGAGAAAATACATCAGAAGTATCCCCCAGTTGTCAGTCTGTCAGTCAGAATCCCTCACTGTGCAGCTTTCTTCTAGATTCCTGTCCCTATCAGAAGCCACCTTCCAAGTGACAGAGCAGTCAGCCTGTGTATCCTCACCACAGGACCTCCCCCACCCAGCCCCCCACAGGGTCCAGCTGCTGTTTTGGGCGCTCAGCAGTCATAAAAACTCAATTGGAAGCTGAGATCCAGGCTATCAAATCTGAAAGGAATCCAGCAGGTAACTGAGTTTCATCTAATACTTGACTTCCTTTGCTAATTGATCTTCGAATACCCGTTGCAGTCACCAGTGTCAGGGAGTGCACACCTTGTGGGGTCACCAGCTTCCACCTCTGTCCACGCTGACTAATAAGGCAGCAGTCTTCGTGTCAGCCTGAAGCCATTCCCACCATGGTCTTCACCCATTGGTGGAGCCACCAGAAACAAGTCAGAACTTTCTCTCTCAGGTTAACCCCTTCAACTATTTGAATGCCATTCTGGCATCTCTCGAATCTCCATTTTTCCTGGTTAAGCATTTCCTGCTCTTTTACTCACTAAGATCTAGTTCGTCTCAAGAACCATGCTTAGAACAAGTCCCTTTTGGCCAAGGTTTTAGGGCTGTTTGGTGGGTAGGGAACTAGAGCTTTCCACCCCTGTTCCCTGCCAGCTGTGTGTGAATTGCTGAGGATGGACAATCACTTTTGATCAAGACAAAAGCAACTGAGTTGCAGAAAAACAAACAAACACCTGTGGTTTGGGGTTTTAACACACCTCTAGTCCAAGGCTGGCAGGCTGCCTGACATTCTTTTGAAGTGGAGGCGCTGGTATTACAAAGGCTTGCCTCTGCACCTGACAGAGAAGAATTTCACTCTTTGTTTGACTGTGAGATCACACCGTGCACCCTGCCCTGCTGGAGCTTAGTAATTAGGAGGCATTTGGAGGTTACAGAAGGTTTGCTCAGAAAACGTGTGTCCAAGGTCTGGCTGTTCTCTCCTTCCCCTGAATCTCAGCTTTCTCATCTGTAACGTGGGGATGGTAAGCCCTCCCTTGTCTGAGTTCCGGGAGAACTAAGTAACTCAGATGGCTAGTGGAGATGACATAATTGGTGAGAGGGGGCTCTTCAAAGTGTGAACGGTGTGCCCATGCTTGCTCATCACTAGGCTGTAGGCTGTCTCCAGCTTGCCTCTGCCCACAACTTTTGAAAAATGAGAACAACTATTAGTTTTAGAAAAGACATTTGGAGCTGTCCTATCATTGCCAAGGCTGACTTTGTAAAAGGAAACATTCCTTTCTGTACTGAGGAAGACAATGATCCTGCAGCCTGTTTTAATGATTCTTTACACCCTATTTTAAAACCAGAAGGAACAAGGTAGCTTTGTGTCTGAGAAACACCATGTTCCAGAATTATCTGCAGTCACAAGGCACTGACGATGCTCGGGAATCCAGCAGAGGAAGGGAATGCTTGCAGATATTCTTGGTAAGTAGCCAAGTCAGTCAGGGACTCACTCTCTGCCCCAAATATTCACTTAGAATTAGCTGTTTGCCATGAAAATGTTGCTTTTGCCTTAAAAATACTATTTGTGGATGTTTTCCTAGAATTCAGTGTTGTCTGCTGAGCTAACAGAAACCTGGGTGTTTTCTATGCCAAGTGAATTCAATATAACCAAACTGTAGGAGTGATAAATTAAGGGAAATTTTTGCTTTCTAAAAACTAAAGCCTCAAACTTAAGAAATGCATAGGTTGTACGAGGACTTATGTTAATGATAATATAATGTTGTAGCACAAGACTAACTTTTCTCAAAAATAATGGAACAAAGGGGTAAAAATTTCTGGAACTGGGCACACAAGATGAGGGGCTCCTAAAACAAAGAAGACCACAGGGTCAGGAGACAGTTTAGTGGATAGTTCTAGCGCTCTGTGATGTGGGCTACTTCCCTTTCTTTCCCAGGAATATAAGCCAGACTAACTAGACAATCTGTGGGGATGCTTGTTAAAAATTAAGAATGTCAAGATGGCAACAGCAGAGTACTAAACCAAGAATGGGAGCTTTCTGAGCCCTGGTTTGATCACCAGATTGCAAACCCATGAAGCCAGGGCTAAGGAGACTCTACTTCCAAGCTCCTTTGCCAAACTCCTGGTTAATGAATTGTGAGTGATGGGAGAGATGTGTGCCACCTTGGCACAGTGAAGAGCCTCCATCTTCCTTCCCTATCTCAGTACACATGAAGTTCTTGTGTTGAGTCAGTGGAACCATCAGATTGGAGCAGTCACCATCCTGAGGAGGGCTATTCTAAAGAGTCCCCTGGGTCAAGAAAGACGTTCTTGAGTGTAAAGACACTGAGATACTGGAGTTGCTTGTTATTACAGCATTGGCTTAGCCTGTCCTTACTAATACACAGGAGAGGCCAGAAATAGAAGAAAATATCTCAGATCTGAAAAGTACCACAAAGGAAAGGAAACCAGACAGTAAAGAGCAGTGTGATGGTTCTCCAGCATTTGTTTTTCCATCAATGAAATAAGAATTCAAAAATGATCTTTAACATGTTTATAGTTCTATGCTACTTTCCCTCAACTCATTAAAACATATACATCTAAGAAGAAAGATTACATACTCTCCTTCTCCTTCAGCCAGGCAATCTCTTGGCCCATTGCCATCCCTGGGATATTCTTGAGTCATTGAACACCTCTAATACTTTCAGAAGCCAGGAGAAAAGTGTTCTCCTTAGGGCAGTGTTCAGCTCTGTAGAAAGTATCTTATCAAAAAGACTTTAATTTGTCACCATGATTGGATAGGTTTTTGATTCCAAAACCTCCAGCTGATATTAAAAGAGTCTTGTTGCTTAAAAAAAAAGTAAAATAACTGAAAATGGTCCCTTTTGTCATTGTTTCTATGTTATATAAACTTGGATATCACATTGTCTTCATAGTTGATCCTCGTTGCTCTCAAACACTGGGTTGCTGTAAGACACTCCCCTGCCACATTCTGGCATATCAGAGTCGGAGGTCTGGTTTATTGGGGGCCAACTGGGGTCATTTGCCAAGGCTCTCTGCAATATCCGATACTGGCTTTTTGACTGATAGCCAAAACACCTTTTGATTATCATCCACAGGGCTCTATTTTCAATAATGGCCTCCTGCAAAATAAAAGAGTTATTGTTTACAATCAGAGGTTGTTTCCAGAACATAGTCCTCATAAGGCACTACCACATTGACTGCTTCGATCTAGCTTGACAAAGATCTTAAGTCTCTGCCTCCCAAGGTGATTTCACATGAGAGGTCAAGGCCTCTCAAACTTTTACATTTAAGAAATGCTTCTGGAAGAGAGTTTCTGAAACAGAAATATAGCTTTAAGTAGTCTGCCTCAAGGATGAAATTTCTTTTGAATTTCATGTGTATCTTAAATGTGAAGTGAAAGTCGATGAGTCATGTCCTACTCTTTGCAACCCCAACTCTTTGCAGTCCATGGAATGCTCCAGGCCAAAATATTGGAGTGAGTAGCCTTTCCCTTCTACAGGGGATCTTCCCAATCCAGGGATCCAACCCAGGTTTCCCACATTGCAGGCAGATTCTTTACCAGCTGAGCCACAAGTGAAGCCCAAGAATACTGAAGTGGGTAGCCTATCCCTTCCCCAGCTGATCTTCCCAACCCAGGAATTGAACCGGGGTCTCCTGCATTGCAGGCAGGTTCTTTACCAACTGAACTATCAGGGAAGCAGTGAAAGTAAAGTGAAGTCACTCAGTTGTGTCCGACTCTTTGCGACTCCATGGACAGTAGTCTGCACCAGGCTCCTCCGCCCATGGGATTTTCTAGGCAAGAGTACTGGAATGGGTTGCCATTTCCTTCTCCAGGGAATCTTCCCGACCCAGGGATCAAACCGAGGTCTCTCGCATTGTAGACAGACGCTTTACCATCTGAGCCACCAGGGAAGCAGTAAAAGCATCTAAATTCTGCAGTTTACTCCATATCACATCTATACATGATTTAATATGCTGCTGCTGATTTAATATAAATGACACTTAAAATACCAAATGGTATTGACCTTATAGAAACCAAGTATATCCCAGCATATCACTGTGTAAGCTTGAACACAGGTAAAACTGGGAATGTGGGCCACAGTTTTGGAGTTGGACAGATTTGGATCTGAGTCCCAGCTCTGACACCTACCTCCTGTGTGCAGATTAATTATCCCATCTGAGCCTCAGTGATTAGAAATGATAATTCTGTCCTTTTAGATTTGTCATTGGGATTGTATAACTCTTGTTACCAGAGAAGGCGATGGCACCCCACTCCAGTACTCTTGCCTGGAAAATCCCATGATAGAGGAGCCTGGTAGGCTGCAGTCCATGGGGTCGCTAAGAGTTGGACACGACTGAGCGACTTCGCTTTCAATTTTCACTTTCATGAATTGGAGAAGGAAATGGCAACCCACGCCAGTGTTCTTGCCTGGAGAATCCCAGGGACGGGGGAGCCTGGTGGGCTGTCGTCTATGGGGTCACACAGAGTCGGACACGACTAAAGTGACTTAGCAGCAGCAGCAGCAGCTCCTGTTACAATGCAGGGCATGGCATGGCATGGCATAGCTGCCTCCCTTTACCATTCTTCTGAACTATTCATTTAATAAAGGGTTTGGCATTGCAGCCTTTTTCATATAAACCTCTAAACTTCACCTACAAATATTTCATTGCAATCCTTTTTCTAAGATAGCAAAAGATATGTCTCTTCAGAAACATTTTATGTCATGAGTTAAACTGAACCTTGAATAGAGCTCAAGTTATAACTTATAACACATAGTGCCTAAGAGGTTATCATGTTAATTTCATTGTTTTATCACGTGTGGTCACAGAGATAGACCATCTTAGAAGTTATCATGAAAGAAACAAAGAGGAAAATATGAGGGCCTAAGAGGTCCCTTAGAATTAGAACTAGTTTTGCTGTCTGTCAGTGGTATTTTTGCTAAACTGAAAGAGTTAATTCTGTAGGATTCTACAAGGAATTTTGCTAGAGATAGTGGTTTCCTAAAATCCACCCATCTTTGACATCTGAGTACACTGCTTATGGAAATCAAAGAAAAGAGCTAGTCTGAATATTCCTCCAAAAACTGATCATCTGCTGATCAGTTAAATACTCACATAGCTATCTCATCAGCATCTTGGAAACCTTAGGAAACGCCTCGCCAGACCTGTTCTTCTACATTCCCACAGCAAAGTTTTTTTGTCCTCCTTAATTAACTAGAGAACAGTAGTTCTCTTTAGAGCTAGGATAAGGTAAGATCATGGGTATTTAATTAAAGATTTTAAAATCCAACTTACATCCAGGAAATCTTAGCAGGCTTCAGACAAAACAAATCAACACAAACACACACACACAGAAAGACTTTAGTGCTCTCCACCATATCTTGAACTTTGTTACAATTCTAGAATGTGATAACCTATATTACTTTGCTGCTCTGAAAGGGGAAACCAAAGAAAGCACTGAGATATTTGTCCTGTCATTCTACATTGTAAATTAGATACAGAAGGAGAAACAAAGGAAAGCCTTGATAACACACCATTTCTTTAAAAAACAAACAAACAAGAAACAACAAAAATTTTATCACATGAACTCTTTTGACAAACAATTCAAATAATTCATGTATATCTATATATACACACATACATATATATACACTTACATATACACACAAATACATAAGTAATACAAGAAGGGCTGTTAAAACTGTCTACATTAGCTCCTCTGCCTATAAGAAGGAGGTTGTTAGATTGTGAGATTAGCAATTATAATAAGGTCTCATTCAGACTTGTTTTGTGCATATCAAATTACCCTCTCCATATGTGGGGTGGGGTGGGGGTGGGGAGTGGGGGAGTTGGGGTGGAGGTGGACAGGTTCACTTCTTAAATTTAAGAATTGAATAAACCTTTATGCTCAGTAGTGTCCAACTTCTTGTGACCCTATGGACTTCAGCCCGCCAGGCTCATCTGGTGGTGGTTTAGTTTCTAAGTCACGTCTGACTCTTGCAACTCCATGGTCTATGGCCTGCCAAGCTCCTCTGTCCATGGGATTCTCCAAGCAAGAATAATGGAATGGGTTGCCATTTCCTTCTCCAGAGGATCTTCCTAACCCAGGCATCAAACTCAGGTCTCCTGCATTGCAGGCAGACTCTTCACCGACTAAGCCATGAGGGAAGCCCTTTGCCAGACTCCTCTGTCCATGAGATTTGCCTGGCAAGAATACTGGAGTGGGCTGTCATTTCCTTCTCCAGGAGATCTTCCCAAGCCAGAGATCGAACCCATGTCTCCTGTATTGGCAGGTGGATTCTTTACCACTGAGCCACCTGGGAAACCCAATTCTATGAGATGAGTTACTATTATTATCATCATTTTGCAGATGAGGAAACAGAGACTCAGAGAAGTATAGAAACTTGACCAAAATCAGCCAGCAAGAAAGGGTGGAGCCAGGATTCAAAGTCAAGTAATCTACTCTGCAACTATATTCTTAACTGCAAATATACTGAAGGAGAATGGTTTTCTGTAGGGGGATTATGGCAGGCTTTATTGCTTGATTACCTTACAATCCATTCCTCCTGGCTCTTCCTTGCCACCTTAAAAAAATTATAACTAGTCCAGGGCAATTTGTCCAAGTTTTTGGCATAGATCCACTTTACCAGAATCCTTTCCTACTAAAACTGACAATGAGACATAGTTCTAAGCAATGAGACATAAGAGGAAGCTCACTGGTGAGCTGCAGGAAAATATTTTGTTCCCTTATAAAAGGTTCATACTTGTGAGAAAAAAAGCTTGCTGGTACCTCTTCTTCCATTTGTTTTTTACCTGCACTGAAAACAGACCTCAAACCCAGCTAACACAGCTACATGGGAGCTAAGCTGAGCACCATAAGCAACAAGCACAAATATGAAAGGTCAGTTTCTAAGGATGGTGAGACAGAAAGGTGGAAGAATGCAGGTTCCCAATAATGCCATAGAGACCCTAAACTAGATCTGAAGCCACTGGCTTCCAATCTTCTTGCTAAGTGAGTTAATAAATATCTTTATTGTTTAAACCACTGTGAGCTGAGCTTTGCTACTTGCCTAACTGATCCATGCATCAGGAAAAATTCATGAACAGGATAATACCACAGCTATGCCACAGAGGATGGGATGGTATTTCAGTACACAGAGATGGAGAAAGATGTTTGAAACAGTGGAAATAAAGTGATCATGGACAGGAATAAGATCTACACATAAGATTATCCCTTAAAGGGCAAGGGCAATCTTTTTGCAACTCCTTAAGAGGACTCTCATGGTGATGCTCTTTGATTAATCTGGTGGCTTTGGGGACCGTATGGTTTAGCATAGGGCTCTTTACTGTGGTTCCTGAGTCAGCTGCATCAGAATGACCTGGCAAGCTACTGGAAAAACTAAAACTTGTATTTACTGCAAACCTACCAAGTCAGAAATGCTGGTGGCAGGGCGGGACAATCTGTGTTCTGACAAGCCCTTCAGGGAATTCTGATGCCCACTCAAGTTTGGGAGGCCCTGGTTTAGCATGTAGAGAGATGCTCCTTACCCTAATTCTATGTTCTCTTCTGCCACCAGCTCCTGCGCAGCCTTCACTCTGCTCTGTAAAGAAGGCTCTGTGCTTACAAGACACTGCAGGGACGACAGGCCCCGGGGCCCCCAGCCCGCCATGAATCCCCCCTCACTGGAACCATCCTGGGTTTGCGAGAGCAGGATGAGGACAGATGGAGTTTTATAGCTCATCCTTCTTCAAACTGGATGCCTTTTCTGGGGTGCAAACTGGATGCCTTAACTCTCCCCGAAAGAAAGCCTTAAGAACTGGAGACTTTGTCTGACAGCACTGAAGAAGCAGCGAGTAAAGCACATAGCAAGGGAAAAGGGGAGCACCAACTCATTTTACTGAGGAAATGGAGCATAAAGAATAAAACTCAGGAAAAACTTACTGTGAATCTCATTTCCCATCTGTAAAGTAAAAATGATCCAAGTTGTTCAGGGAAAGAAGCTAGACACAACAGGCCGCATATCATACCATCCCCTTTCCATGGAATGACCAGGATAGGCAAATTCATAGAGACAGAAAGCAGACTAGTTGTTAGCAGGGGGTGAAGGAGGAAAAAGGGGAAATAAGAAGCAACCACTAATGGGTATGAGATTTCTTTTGGGGTAATGAGAATGTTCTGGAATTAGAAAGTGGTGGTGGTTACACAACTCAGTGAACATACCAAAAAAACCACTGAATTGTACACTTTAAATAAGTGAATCTAATATATGTGACTTATATCTCAATTTCGAAAAATAAATTTAGTTGGCTCTCTATATGTGAATTTTAGATATGGATAAGACCTTATTCCATCCTCCCCAGCCCCACTTTACAGACAGGAAAACTAATGCCCTGTTTGGAATTCATCACAGGGAACCATCATTGCTCATGTTGCCAAGGAAGGGAGCCCCTTGTACTGCTAAACCTTTTTGGCTAAAGCTGTTCCTTTTTGGTCTCCCAGAGAATGGCCCCCACCAACCCAACCAGGTATCAGCAACTCGAGGACACTTACCTCCACGACAAGGGACACAATGAAATTGGAGCTCAGCATAATGACAATGTAGACCCTCCACAGGACAGGAGTGCAGAGCAGCTGGTGGGAGATGAAGTACAATCAGTTTGAAGACAAATCATGCTGCAAAAAGTTCATGCTGTTCATAGTGTACTTTTTCATAGGTTTCAAATTACATATGCAATAAGCCCATGCATAGACGTGTATGTTGTATTACATTTATATACATACATATACATTTTATATACATAAGTATGTCTATGCATCAATGCACCGAAAATATGGAAGTATTACACTCAATGATTCCAATAACTTGGGGACTGATTGTTGCTTTCTTTTATCTTCCTTCTTTCTTCTTTTTACCTCTCTGTAATTTCTAAATTTTCTAAAATAAATTTGGTTATTTTGCAAAAAAAAAAAAAATAGTAAAAGTGTTTTTTGGGGTTTTATTAAAATTTTTATTTATTTAGCTGCATTGAGTCTTAGTTGTAGTATGTGGAATCTAGTTCCTTGTCCAGAGATTGAACCCAGGCTCTCTGTACTGGGAGTACAGTCTTAGCCACTGGACCATCAGGGAAGTCCCCAAAGTGTTTCTTGTTTACTTGCTTTGTTTTGTTTTTATGAGGGAATACAGGAATGTGGCTCTACTCCCAGGAGATTCTGAGGGTACACCTGTCAAACCTCTTCTCTGTGGTCTCATATCTCCCTTCAGCTGAGTTCTAGTTTGAGCCCTAAGTCAGGGCTTCCCCCTCAGGACCGTGCATACAGCTTCCCAGGCTGTGTCATGACAAGGCTTCTCACCAATGCAGAAATCAGAGATGAAACAGGTTGTCACTACCTATCTTTTGCCCCTCTTTCTCTCTATCTTCCCTGACCCCTCCCCAGGCACATAATATTTACATATTCATGTTGAATGAATTAACAAATGAATGAATGAGTGAATGGAAGCCAAGTATACTCTTACGCACCTGGCGCTGCCTCATACGCTGCCTTATACTTTGGTGAGGATAAAAGGTGTACAATTCTATGAAGGGCAGTGATATTAAAATTCGAAGTTCAAATCCATTTCAAGGAATTTCTCTTAGAGATATACATGGCTGAAATAATATATGTGTAAAGTTATTTTATTTGCTGGTAATAGTAAAAAATTAGAGGCAATTTAATGTTTGTCAATAGGGGACTCATATAAATTATGGTATACATAGATAGACATTGAAATACTACATTAGAATAAGAAAACATCATGTGCTAATATGCAACAAGCACCAAAATACACTGTTACATGAAAGAGCGAAGTGCAGGATTGTGTGTGTGGTTGTGGAAGCCGTGAAAATGCTTCACCTGGATCTCCTGCTGCTTGGAGGACAAAAGGCAAACCCTCCAACTACCAGCATGCTTAGAATCTACCACCATACTCACTCTGTGACCACACTCTGCATGCATGGTCTGCTCAGAGTTAATAAGTGAGGACCCCAGGGCTTCTACCCACACGCATTCTTGTGAGACACCTCTGATGGGCAACTTTGGCTTGACTTTCCTGGAATTGTGCTGCAGTCTGAAACTTGACTCGTTCAGCTCACCTTCCATCTCTCTGTCCTTCAGAGGGATCAGACTCATATCATAGTGTGGCCCCCTCCCGCCTTCACTGGCTGCCTAATCCCCTCCCTCTATGGGTAATTTCTCCAACAACTTTCTTGTACATCTCATCTCACCTGGACATCTCCATATCAGACGATTTGGACAAATGTAATAGTTTGCTATTATTTGTGTAAAAATGTGGTAACATATACCTTTAAGAAACGTATATATACATGTGTATAATACAGATCCAAAAGTATGCAAAGTAAACTGGTGTTACAAGTTGTCTCCACAGAGAGGGAATGGTAACCCGGGAACAAGGATGACAAGGGAGATTTTCACTACACAATTTCTCTAACTTTTGAATTTTAAACTATGAGAATGTTTTCTCTATTTTAAAAAAAATTATGAATTTTTAAAAAAATGAGCAATAACTAGGTTGCAAAGCAGCACGATTCCATTTAAAATAAAATGAACTTCATAACTCAGTCAAATATACATTTATAATATATGAATTTTCAAAGATGGAAGGATCCACTCAATAATGTTATAATTTTCCTTACCTGCATAGTTTCATTATATAAAATGTATGCATAATTTTATGAAATAATAAAAAAATTATTTTAATGTGAGAAATAATTCTTTGCAGAATCATTTGAAGTCATGCAAAAGAGTCTTCACTATTTTGTTGTTGTTTCATCACTAAATTGTTTCTAACTCTTTGAGATCCCATAGACTGTAGCCTACCAGGCTCCTCTGTCCATGGGATTTCCCAGGCAAGAATACTGGAATGGGTTGCCATTTCCTTCTCCAGGAGATCTTCCTGACCCAGGGATCAAACCTGTGTCTCCTGCATTGGCAGACAAATTCTTTACCGCTGAGCCACCAGGGAAGCCCCCTTATTATTAAAGAGTATAACTAAATTCAACATGTCCCAACCTGTAATTTCTGCAGGATTAAGGAATTTTAACTCACTTACAAGGCTGGTAGGCAAAGACCATTTATCTCCATGAGTACCTAATCTAGTTCATGAATACAATTGCACTGTTAACTACAGTAATACAATTATAAAAATGAAAAACTGAATGTAGATATTAGCATATAAGTCAGATGTCACTGTGGGCTTGTGAAGGTATTGCTGGTTTTGAATGCACTGTGTACTTTAAAGGCTTGTCTACATTTAGGAACCTGATCTACAATGATCAGTCATCAGTCATTGCCATTATGTAGCATTCACTATGCTAGGCACTGGAAATACAAGAATGAATAAGATGGGATCTTGGCCCTCATGAACTTATCTTTGAGATGGAGAAGCAGAAAGGAAATTTTGCAAAGAACTAAAAGCTCAGTTCCTTTTATCATCTCTTCTGTATTCTATTTATTGGTCTAAAAGACATTTATTAATGGTTAACTTCTGATTCAAAAGAAGAAAAAGTTAGAATAAATCAATATATACATTTTCCCTTGCTTGACTATGTAAAATTTCTGTCTCTTATAGAGTTCCAAAGTTGTCTCAAAATTACAAAATGTAAGAGAGTTCTTGAGATAGGATATGGATCTTTGAAAAGTTTTGAATACGTTTAAGTATGTACATACAGAAAAACATGTTTTAAAGATGTTTTTAAAAGATGTAAATACAAATTTGAGAACTAACCCCAAAATTGTTACAGGCAAAACTGTTTAAACAGCTTCAAAACAAAACCATTTAGGAAAAATTCTCTCACGTTTGAAAAAGGAAATGTATAAATTGAATTTCCAATCTTACAGTGATCTTTTAAAGGTAAAGTGTTCAATGTTTTTTAAATACTTGAAGTCAAGACTAAACAGAATTTCATCTCCTGACTAGTTTAAATTTAAAAAGTGAATAAATTCAGCATTCTTTTTAACCCTCCCATCTCAAAAGAATAATAGGTGTCACGAATCCATGTCAATTGCAATTGCAGCCCAGTTTTTGAAGTCAGGATTTTATATAACTATAAAATATCACCATATCCCAGAGATAAGACTTACATCCAGGCACCTATATAATTCTGGAATATCAGCAAATAGAATGAATAGACACACACTCAGCTGTACGACCAGCACAAGGACAAATATATCTGAGGAAATAAGAATACAAGTTATCATTTAGAGAAATCTAAGTAGAAAGTCTCACATTCATTGACAGACATATACTGATTAACGCTGCTTAGATTTACTTGATTTCTTCATCCAAATAAGCATAATAGATGAAAAGTACTCATTTCTATGAAATGAGTCTCACTTCTACAATTTTTTGCATGCCTTTGAGTTAAGTGGAAATTTTAGCATGCTTGCTATATGTTTTAATTAATAAAAATGGGAAATAACAGCATACAGGGTAATATTGACAAAATATGTTTTCAATAAATGCCTTGGGGATATCCAAATCTCTTTAATGCAAATCATTTGCAAATACAAATCCTTTTCTGGAAAAAGGGAGGTCTGTAAATAAACAGGACAGCACCAGCAGGAAATGTTTAAATTGCAGTCATGTGCAGGTCAGCACTCCACGGGTTCCTCACCCCAAGAAGAGCAAAATAACTTTCTCTGAACAGAGGATATTGAGTCTTCAAATTGTGCTTCTACATTTTCCCACTTAGAGAGGGAGTGATGCTGTATAAATATATGTCTCTTACCAGATCACTCATGTCTCCTAACATGCTCCCTCACCCCCAGCCCAGACTGTAAGGAGATGAGAGGTACTTTGGTCATCAGCCTCAATGATCTATAGTCAAGATCCCCCAGGCTGAACCTGCTCCCAGAACTGCCAATCACACAGACCACCTGACTATTGTACTGTACACGTCATAGCCATGTCCAATTGAGTGCTGTAATCGTTCTTCTCACATCCTCTGAGATGAATTCTGATAAGCAGAGAATTAAATGCGTGTTCCCAACTGGTGGTAAAGAATCTGCCTGCCAGTGCAGGAGATGCAAGAGACGCAGTTTTGATCCCTGGGTCAGGAAGATCCCATGGAGAAGGAAATGGCAACCCACTCCAGTATTCTTACCGAGCATATCCCATGCACAGGGGAGCCTGATGGGCTACAGTTCACGGGGTTTTACAGAGTCAGACACGACTGAGCACACACGCACAAGGTTCCCAATTCAGAGTGATCCCATGAAAAGATACCTAGAGACACTTCTAGTGAGGGGAAGAGGTGGATTAAGAAATTCTAGAATTTTATGCAGCTTTGACGGAGGAAGCAAAGGACCAGGAGATGAGGCTGCATGTGTTTACAGAGCCCTGGAGTGGAAGTCAGAAGACCCTAGATGAGCACCAACTCTGAACTGCACCTCGAGCGAGCCAGGCATGTCTGTTCTCCTCTCCAAAGAATGAGCTCTCTCCTCTGATTTGGTATAATTCTACTCACAGTTTTTGTATGTGGGCTGCCTAAATGGTTTTCCTTTAGAGAAGACAAGAGCCACAATGATGCAGTTGATTGTTCCCAAGAACCATATAGTAGTGTTCTCAAAACTTGTGAAGACACCATTAGTTCCATTCTTTACTGGAGCAGTTGGAGAAACGGTTAACTTTGAAATGGTGTCATTTTGCACTGTGCAGGCACTAAAAAGGAAACCGAAAAGGCTAATGAAGTGAGATGACAAGCCCTTCTGAAGCATATGTATTTACACGACTCTGTGCCCCCCAAGGCTTCTATAATTGCCTACACTTTGGGAAGAATATACTGAAAAGTGCAACAGGAAGAAATCAGCATGTGTAGACCTGTATTTTGGCTAGATGAATAAATGATAGATAGATAAACAGGTTCAAAAAGTTACTTATTCAATAAATTGGGCATGAATCATGTATTAAACCTATGTGGGAGGAAAAGATGTAAGTCATGACTCTTTCCTCTGTTTGCTTAAGATTTCTGAACATTTACAAGAAGAATGACTGTACAATTGATTGTCCAACAGGCACAGATTTCAATAGGAAAGGAAAAAATTTAACCATTTCATTGAATTATCAAGCTTAAAATAGGGCTACCTAGCTAAACTATAATGTATGCTCACCTTAGATATAAAAGATGGTCATAGTTCAATATCATACAAAATGAGTAAAGAGAAATACCAATGAATGAAGCCACCAAACAGTGCTACAGAGACACACACTCTGCATGCCAAGGGCATTAAGGAAGCCAAAACCTTTAACAGAATGAAGATCCATTTGCCTCTCGACACATGGGCCAGATGATGTTTGATAGAAGTTGGAATGCGAGAATCTAAGGCTGTGATCTTACCTGTGTATCCCCAAGGAATACCAAGGCTGCCTCTGAACCAGAATGAAGCCCACAATGTGCATGGCGAGGCTGAGAAGAATGTTGAGAATCACGGAGAGCAGCAGAGGTGGGGAGATCAGCCGTCCTGCTGGTCTGAAAGGCACCAGCTTGGGATAGGCACCATTCAAATTCACTACAAAATAAATTCAGGTTTTATATGGTATATGACAGGAGGCAATTTTTGTATTTTTCATCAGAAGTATGGTATAACTTCTTGGTCCCACGTATTTAAAGAAACTGACAAATTGGAATATATCACAAACAGAAGGAATAAAACAATGAACGCATGCAAACTTAAGTCATATGAGGAATTCTTAAAAGAGAAGACATAGAACAACCACAAGATACCTTTTTTTCCCCCTAATGAATAGGCAAACTATTAAATTATAGATGAGGAAGTGATGAAATGAGCACTCTCATATACTGCTTGTGGAAACATAAATTGACACAAAAATACCTTCTGCAGGGCAATTTGGCAATAAATATGAAGAGACTGAAAAATGTTCATAACTTGCGACATAACTATTCCACTTCTGGAAATTTATCCTAAGCTAAAAACATAGAGATGTAGGAAGATGTTCACCACAGCATTGTTTACAATAAATTGTGGTACATCTCTACAATGAAACAACATGTAATCACTGAGAAGTAGTGCTTTCAACTACTAATAGCAAAACAAGGCATGACATTAGCAAAACGGCAGATTAGGTGGTTCCAAGATCTCATCCCTCCACAGAAACATTGAAAGACAAAAGGAAGGTGTCAGGACCAGCCTTGTCAGAACTCTGAAAAACAGACAAAAGTCTCCAGCAACCAAGCAGATGCTGAATCAAGAAAAAGATAGCTTAAAAATGGGAGGAAAGCTTTGTGCCATTTTCTACTTGCCCTTGCCCCACTCCCTCCTTAGTTTACTGGCAACCTTGAACAAGGTTGTCTGCATTCCCAGCAGGGGATCTTGGTCCCTGGTTACAGAAGGGAAAAGCAAACTTTATAGACAAGTAATTACGTGTGTCAGTTCTAACCTGTCTGGGGACTACCTGAGGACTGTGCAAGGTGTTCGTCTCTCTTTCATCTAATACAAAACTTAGTAAAGGCAGAAAAGCACCATACACTCCTTGAAAACATTGTAAAGCTAACAAGCTACCCACAGTCACAGGGAGCAAAAAATTGCAGTTGAGACATAAGATAACCATTTGTGGCTTAGAAAGAAAAGTTAAGGGGCATTTATTTGGAAAGTTATAGTATTCAAAAGTAGTTGTGCCTTTGGAGAATGTAGAAAGTCATGTGCATGCCAAAATGAATGGTCAGGAAAGACCAGAAAAGACCTGAAGGTTTTAAGCCTGAAAAATCACTCAACTCAGCACAAGCTTGGTCATGTGTTGAAGTGCCTCAGTACAGAACCAGTCTGCAATACTGGGAGAGGTATTTCTTTGTTCATGTCATGGGATTCAACTCATGGATATTTCCATCAAAATATTAGTTGAACAAAAGCTAAAGCAATAGAGATTTTATTGACCATGTGTGACAACTGATCCAAATCTTTGAAAAAATAGTTTAGAAAAGTTACTAAATAAATGGACTACTAAAGCCATCAAAAAGCAGCAAAACAAAAAACATCAAGACTTAGGGAAGGGAAAGAATCTGATTCCAGAGTTACAACATTAGAATATTTAATGGAATAAGATAAACTGACAAATTATTTCTGAGAAAGCCCAAACATTGGACTTACTGGGAAAAGACTCTAAAATAACTGTCTTTAATATGCTTAAAAACTAAACAAAGTCAGTCAAATAATATATGAGCAAAAGGAGGGTAGTAATAGAAATTTTAAAATGAAGCAAAAAGACATTCTTTTTAAAGAACCCTTTTTAATAAGTTCTCTTTATTGACATACTCATTTTTGACATCAGTAAAGGTAATTACTTAGACAAATATAAAATCCTATATTATTCCAGTTTTGTCTTTTAACCTCATTTTTTTATTCCTACATTATCTAAAAGACAAATGCAAAAAAAATTAAAAATAAAAGACAAATGCATAGAAATAATTATATATGTATGTTACTGAGCACAAAATGGATAAAGATTTAATTTGTAATAACCATATAAAAGGAGACAGAGCTATAAAGCAGGAGTTTTTGCCTGTTACTAACGTTAATGTACCTATTCAACTAGATTGTCATACATTTAGCTTATTACATGTAATTCCCATAATTATATATTATATAATAAAAGATCTACAGTTAGCATCACACTCAAGGGTGAAAGATTGAGAACTTTCCCCTTAAGATCAGGAAGGAAACAAAGATGCCCACATTCACCATTGCTATTCAACATTGCATTGGAAATTCTATCTAAAGCAATTAGAGAAGAAAAATAGATAAAAGCCACTCATATTGAATGAAAGAAGTAAAACAATCTCTACTCACAGGTGATATGATCCTATATTTTGGAAATCCCAAAGAATCCACATGAAAACTACTAAAGTTAAAAAATGAATTCAGCTATGCTGCAGGATCAACACAATAAAAAAAAATCAATTGTGTTTCAACACATCAACATAAATGGATAAACAAGATGTGATATATACATATATATAATGGAATACTATTCAGCCATAAAAAGAATGAAGTTCTAATGCATGCTACAACATAGGTGATATGAAAGTATTATGTTGAGATAAGCCAGAAACAAAGGGACACATATTGAATGGTTCAACTTATTTGAAACGTTTTGAATTGGCAAATTTATAGAGACAATGAGTAGAGCAGAGGTTATGAGAGACTGGATAGAAGGGCAATATGAATTATTTCTTATTAGGTAAAGAGCTTCTGTTCAGGATGATGCAAAATGAGAAATAGATAGTGGTGATGGTTGAACACTGTTGTGAAGGTAATTAATGTACCTGAATTGTATACTTAAAACGATGAAAATGGCAAATTTTATACTATGTATAATTTAATACAATCAAAAAGGTTGAAAATATTTAATGACATTAAAAAGTGGGCATAAAGGTAAACAAAAAGAATCAGGATGCAAAATAATATAGAAAACATAATTCAAATACATGTATATGTATAGACATATATATGACATATATATGAAGGAAATATGTCAAAATGCCTCCATTGGTTAGCTCTGAATAGTAGAATATAGGTGGATTTTGTCTTTGTTATATCTTGTAATGTTTTCCATTTTATTTTCACAATGAATTATATTAGTTAATTATATTAATCAATCATAAAAACATTAAAGAGTCAAGTATATTTATCAAAAAATAGATAAAAATCTGGAAATGTTTGTTATGGGCAAGAGAAGAATCACAAAAAGAAAATGAGAGCTGTTTTCAAATATCTGAAGGACTATTTTGGCAGAAAAATCAGATTATTCTCTGTCTTCCCAAATGGCAGAACTGAGAACTGAGATGGGTGAAAGTTACAGAGAGACAGAGCTGACTTGATGTGAAGGATTACTCTGTTAACAGTAAGGACTGTCCAAGAATGTTCTTATGGTAGATTTAACAAATATTTAATGAGCTCCTCTGACGTGTCAGGCACTGTCAGAAGTACTGGGAATACAGCAGTGATCAGGGTAGATCAGGTGCTGTTCTCATGCAGTGTACACACTGAGAGAAGGAAAGCAGGCAAAAAAAGATAAAAACAGAGATTAATGCCATAATTTCAAACTGCAGAAAGTAGCATGAAAACAAAGCAGAATGAGTGATGGAGAATAACTGGCTTGGTCACTGTTTAAATGACCTTTCTGAGGTGGTGACATTTAAGCTAAGATCTGACTCTAAAGAAAAAGCCAGAGCCATAGGCAGTTCTACTGGGAGAGTATTTTAGGCAAAGAAAATAGCAAAAAAAAAAAAAAAGATGCTGAGGTGACCACAGTTGGCAAAGTTCACAAGACAGAAAAACCAGGGTGTCTAGAACAAGGACCTGAGTTGCAATATGGTTAGAGATGAATTTAGAGAAGTAGGCAGGAGCCGGCTCATGTAAGATTTCAGACTTGGTGGAAATAGAAAGGATGACAACAAAATTTACATGTAAAAAAAGTAACACTTTTACTATTGTGTAAAAGGTAAATTGGGGTGAAGAGAAAGCAGCGAGAGTGGAAGCAAGATCAATTGTGAGGGTTATCACAGAAATCCTTAAGTGAGGTGACATGGCTTTGTGACCATAGCTACACTGGGGATGGCAAGCAAGGAGGCAGGATATTTTTTGGAGGCAGAGGCAACAGGAATTGCAGATATATTATATGTAAAGGTGAAGAAAAAAGGAAAATTAAGGATGACTCTGGGTCTTCAATTTGAACAACTTGCTAGATTGTGGTATTATTTTAATAGAATGTAGATTTCACGAGGAAAAGAATTTTTATTTTTTTTCCACTGAAGTATTTTAATTGCCTACTACTGTAAGTAGTACAAACCAGATACTCAGTAAATATTTAATAATTTGTTGACTCTCAGGTCTGATGAAATAAAATGTTCTGTTTGGGCCTCTGAAGTCTCCATACTGTTAAATAGCTAAGATTAGATGCTTAGCAGCTGCATTTCCAGAGCTTGGGATAGACATCAAGGCTAGAGACACAAATTTGGGATTCATCATCATATGGGTGACATTAAATTCATAGAGTTGGCTGAAATCACTTTGGGGATGGTGTAGATTGAAAAGACAAGAGAACCTAAGAACACGCAAGCCTTGGAACACTCTGAAAGTCAGAGCACAGGTAGGTGGCACAGTGGTAAAGAATCTGCCTGCCTATGCAGGGTATGCAGGAGATGCAAGTTTGATCCCTGGGTCAGGAAGATCCCCTGGAATAGGAAATAGCGACCTCCTCCAGTATTCTTGCCTGGGAAATTCCATGGACAGAGGAGCCCGGCAGGCTACAGTCCATGGGGTCGCAAAGAGTTGGACACGACTAAGCGCACATAAACACACACACACATACTTTAAGAAGCAGAGGCCAGCGAAAGAAATAGGGAAGCTGTATTCTTTAAAGCAACAGATAATTCAGGAGTAAGTGGCATCACAAAAACCAAGAGAAGAAACCTTTTAAAGAAGGAGAGTGCTGTTGAGAGATTCAAGTACAATGAGGAAAGAGAAGTGATCAGTATTGTTGACAGCAAGAAGTCCTTGGTGGACTTGACAAGAGCAGTGTTGGGGAAGTGGCAGCAGAGGTGTGGATAGTACACAATGGTTGCTCTCCTTGAGTATGTTCTCTGAAAGCAGAGCTTTTGAACAAAAATTTTTACTGATGAGTTGGTGTGATAGCTGTTAATATGATGATGAGAAGGTATTAGAGGAAATAGTGGAAATAGTGTAAAAGCAAGTCCAGGAGCCATGTGGAAGAGGCAATCTAAGACTGGTACATCTTTTTAAATGAAGTATAGTTGATTTAACAGCGTTGTATTAGCTAGTACAGCAAAGTGGTTCAGTTATACACACACACATACACATATACATTTAAAATTCTTTTCCATTATACGTTATTATAAGATATTGAGTACAGTTCCCTGTGCTATACAGTAGGCCCCTGCTGTTTACCTACTTCACATACAATAGTGTGTATATTCTGGTATTTTTGAATGTATGAGTAATGTGGACCCTCCCAGCCAGTGGTGGCTAGAGCCGCTCATACAAGACCACAAGAGCCAACTGTGGCGAAGTTCAAAAGTCAGTTATTAAACACAGCCATTATTAAAATAAAATTATATAAAAGAGCAAGTAAATAAATATCTTAAAAACAAAGATAATGAATACTCAAAACTGACAACGTCGCAATGATTTTACTACAATGGCACCCCACTCCAGTATTCTTGCCTGGAAAACTCCATGGACGGAGGAGCCTGGTGGGCTGCAGTCCATGGGGTTGCTAAGAGTCAGACACGACTGAGAGACTTCACTATCACTTTTCACTTTCATGCATTGGAGAAGGAAATGGCAACCCACTCCAGTGTTCTTGCCTGGAGGATCCCAGGGACGGGGGAGCCTGGTGGGCTGCCGTCTATGGGGTCTCACAGAGTCGGACACGACTGAAGAGACTTAGCAGCCGCAGCAGCAGCATTATCATTGTTCTTGAAGTTAACAATGGAGATTGAACTTAAAAGTGTGTCACATCTGTAGCCATTACATCATGAACAATTGTTTTTTAACTGAGGAAATATCCTTCCAGTTTTCAAGAATTGTTAGTCAAATTAGCAAACAAGTTGCTCACATGACTGATGGGATGTGATTAAAGTTTCACCATAAGGCTTTGTTGTTTCGCTCATTCAGGAAAAGAAAAACATCAACCAACTATTGATGGTTGATAAACCATCAAGAGTTTATCATCAACTAAACATCATCAACCATCACATTGGAACTATTTCAGTCATCAATCACAACTGTATAGTGACTAAGGATACAAGATTTTGATGAAACTCAGTTAAAGCATTCTGTGAGAATCAACTGGTTAAATGGAATTTGCAAGAAAGAGTAATGTATATTTTATTACTATTTGTTAATTGTTCACTACTTATTTTTCTTTTTAGTAAAGCTCATAGTAAACTTATATGCATGAAAGTGATAGTCCCTCAGTTGCATCTGATTCTTTGCAACCCCATGAACTGTAGCCCATCAGGCTCCTCTGTCCATAGAATTCTCTAAGCAAGAATACTGGAGTGGGTAGCCATTCCCTTCTCCAGGGGATCTTCCCGAGCCAGGGATCAAACCTCCATCTCCTTTATTGCAGGCAGATTCTTTACTGCCTGAGCCTCCAGGGAAGCCCAAACTTATATGCATATGCATGTGTGTGTGTGTGTGTGTATACCTGAAGTGGAGTGAAAGTCACTCAGTCGAGTCTAAGTCTTTACGACCCCATGGTCTATATAGTCCATAGAATTCTCCAGGCCAGAATACTAGAGTGGATAGCCTTTCCCTTCTCCAGGGAATCTTCCCAACCCAGGGATCCAACCCAGGTCTCCCTCATTGCAGGCAGATTCTTTACTGGCTGAGCCACAAGAGAAGCCCAAATATATATACAATTTTTGAAGAGCTGGTTGGTAAATGTTTGCCAGGAAACTACTGCCTCCCACCAAGCAGCAGCACAGGTTCAGAATCCAAATCCATTCCACTGAATGTTAGAATCTGGCTGATTGAAACAAAATGGCAGTAGCATTAGAGATGGCAGTGGACAGATTTGGTCTATTCAACTACTTGGGAAGTTTGACAATAAAGGGGACAGCAGTGTATGGTGGATTTTGGGTCATGGAAGGGCTTCTTAAAGAAAGAAGATACAAAAATATATATGTATACACTGACTGGAATGATCAAGTAGACCAAAGAAAAGTTGATGGTGGAAAAAAAGATTTTTTACAGAAACAAAATCCTTTAGGAGGTAGGGGCAGGTAGGATTAAAAGTACAAGTGGAACCGGTGGCATTCATATGTAACAGAGAAAAGCAGAGAATATGGTCAAGATGACGGTTAGTGGTCAGGTTGGGGAAAAAATCCCACATCAGGGAAACTGGGGAGACAATTCACATATTATGGATAGTCGGAGGTGGTGGGTGAGAGTAGCGTAATGGCAAGATTACATTTAATC
This sequence comes from Bos indicus, assembly GCF_029378745.1. NCBI lineage: Eukaryota > Metazoa > Chordata > Mammalia > Artiodactyla > Bovidae > Bos > Bos indicus. Next base: position 74,623,547 of record NC_091760.1, on the reverse strand, counting down.
TCCGTTCTAAATCCTGAGAGGCTAGGATTGGAAATGGAAACCATGAAAGCCATTTAGCTTCTATAAATTGGGCACATTTGGACCATAACTATACTTAAAAGCACATGGAAGACAGTGTTCCTGATTTTCAAAGTGCTTTTTTTCATTTTAAATGTTTAGCGACCCTTTTTAGAAGCTCTATATTTTGTGGAAAACAGTAAAATAACTAGCCAGCTTTTCGTTGGATAATACTTTCTTTCAACGCTTAAAACTGAAGATTGTTTCCTCTTTCTCTCCCTGCAGACTATATCCCTTTGAGAACAAGGCACGCGTCACTGCTGCTATAGCGACTGCCTCTCATGGTGGACCAACCCTGCAGGCAGAGAGGGACACAGGTGCAGGGCAGCATCTCCGAGAAGAAAATTTAAAAGATGTCTTACTTGTTACACCAATAATAGTTGTAATGGCCAGATCCTGGAACAGAAACTGGTAATTTGAAAGGTTGTTTGTCTCCTGAAAATAAAAATGAAAGTGGCTCAAAACAGTTAGAACCTTCTGGATGAAATGTGATATAAACTGCACTCATTTTCTCGTGGCAACATAGGATTTTCAATTAGAAGACCAAGGCGATATGGTCAGGGGCATGGTCATGTCAGCAAGAGTATCAAAGACAAGCCCGTGAACTTCTCCCTAATCAGAAGGGACACCACTGTGTGCTTTCTGGGCTGGTCCTTTGAACATCTCTGTCACTCCTGGTTGAGGGGAACACCTCACTCTACCAGATTTATCTCTTCTCTCTGTTCTACTTGTTATCAGAAAGATTGGAGTTTGGTCTGGCACAACAAAATAGGACTTTCTAAATGGTAAATGAGAAATGGGGTGATCTTACCTAAATTTCATCAAGGGAAAATAAGAATAACTAAACCCATGATTTGCGTTCTCGGGTGTGGAAAGTCCTGATAAAGCATGCTGATATTCTTAAGAAAAAAATATTCAGGTATTATTGATTTCAAGGAACTTGCTTCCTTGCCCCCCAACCCCTTCGTGAAAAGGTGATGAGTACCCATTATCTCTACTTTTAACTCTACTTTTGAGGATAATGAGTTACTGGGATTCCAAAATATGGCCAGATTTCTGTAACCAGCCTTTCTTTTTTCAGCCCATTCATCAGTGAAAGGAAAAGGACTTATATAATCTGAAAATAACAGAAGTAAAACCTTCAACCCAGGAGCAAGAGGGTAAGACATAGAGGTGAATCTGGATACCTTCAGCACAAGTAGAATTCCCTTTCTCAGGGTTAGTCAATAGAAGAAGCCTATAGGTTGAATTCACAAACAGGTATGTCTTTTCTTTGATATTTTGTTAAATAATAAAAGCTATCACAAGATCTATGTACTTTGGGGGATATGATATGCCTATTTTCAAATCCCTATATTCAAGGAATCAGTGATATGCTGCTTTGTACTAACTTATGAAAGTCAATTGCTAAATTTTCAGGAATTTAGTAAGTTAGTTGTTGTGTGTGCTTAGTCGCTCAGTCATGCCCGACTCTTTGCGACCCTATGGACCATAGTCCATCAGGCTCCTCTGTCCATGGAATTCTCCAGGCAAGAATACTGGAGTGGGTTGCCATTCCCTTCTCCAGGGGATCTTCCCAATCGAACCCTATCTCTCACATTGCAGGCGGACTCTTTACCGTCTGAGTCACCAAGGAAGCCTGAAATATCCTATTTGCACTCTTTCTTTAAAAGGCATTGCAGATTGAAAGTGACCACTACTTTTAGCTCTCACTAACCAAGAGACTAGGTCCCAAGTCATACCCAGTAGAGCAGCAGAACACCAACATATTGAATCATGCTGTACAAAGCCATGTACTTAAACATGCAAAATGAGGTGACGAGAGCTGCACGGCCTTCCCTGCATGAGAAAAAAAATGAGAAAGTAATGAAATGAAAATCACAGGAGGAAATGAGGTCAGTTATCCTGTGCTGTTCAGCTGAGCTCAGAAGAAAAAATCAAAGCCTGATAATTTGATTGTTTGTCTAACAGACTGGACAGTCTTAAGTCAATGGGAATCAGTGGTCAGTATGCCAGATTTTCAATGAAGACTAATTCCAGTCCAAGGTCCACCAGCCTTTGGTCGAGCTTTAAAGCCCAGATATGGAATTACTTTTGTCCTGTCTGTGAGCATTATTTCAGCTCCGAGTCAGGAGACTTGAGAAATAGTCCCAGAGTTCATAATTATTCACTAATGTGACTTGGAAGTTCATTTTCCTCCTCTTGGTCACAGTTTCTTCATCCGTGAACTAAGAAATTTAAATAAGATTGCAGGTTTGGGGGCTATTTTCATGCTCCAGGTGCTAAAGGGGTTTGGCAAACATCTCATTCAAATTTCATTTGGCAGTCCCAACTTTTTCTAAAACTGAACTAAAATAATATGCACACTCAAATAAGGCTTGCATCCAACTTAAAGAGACTGGAATCAATGAGCATGTTCATTTGTGTTACTGTTAATTGATTTTGAGTAAATGGTATAAATTTAAAGCTTAAAATAGATTACTTAACAAATATCACTTTTATCTCTTTCATTTTGGGAAAAAAAGAAGAATTTAAATTTACTTCTGGTTGGAATAGTTTCCTGGGATTCCAAAACCTGATCCTCAAATCAAACCTTTTCCTGTATCAGGGCTTTCTGCTGTAGTTAACTCCACCTAGAAGGTGGTTTCTCCTCCTCCCTCACCTCCTGAGAAAGGCGCCCCGACACAACCACATCTGAAGAAATTGATTCCATCACCTGAGCTATCTCATGACTTTTCACACTACTCCTGATTTATCTGTGTATGTGTTATTGTCTGGCTTCTTCATCAGAAGAAAGCTTTGTGAGATCAAGGAATGTTTGATTTATTTGCTTCTGGATTCCCAGTGCCTCCAACAGTTCTGGGTACCGAGTCCCTGCTTTATAAATATTTGTCGAGTGCATGAATACATTTTTTAAATGGGGAGGAGCTAATCAAAACATTATTTTAATGTGGTGGAAAGAGTATGACATTTGTACATAAAACATATTGAAGCAAAATTAATTCTAATACAATCTTCAATCTTATATGGCAGTGAGCTTGGCTACATGAAGTTCTCAGAGTCTCAGGTTCTTTGTTTGTAAAAGAAATAATGACCATCCCTACAATCCCAGGCTGGCACTTCATAAACTGTAAACACATACTAGTTATAATAACCAAAAGCAGCCACAATGCTCACCATCTCTATTATTCAAACAAAATGCAACAGAAGTACATATTCTGGGATGGGGGAGGAGAACGAAGCACCAAGGGAAACTGTAGTAGAAGCAGCAAAGAGGAATAAATATTCTGGAAACTGGGGATAGGAAGGATATTCCAAAGAAGTTTAAAGACACAAGAGGAAAGGAAGACAGATAGGGAGGAGAGGGTTTCTGTAAATCCTCCATTAAGAAAGTATCTAAGGAGATACATTCAAAACAATACTAACAGTATGACTACCATTTTCAAAGCAGCAGCAAGTTCCAGATTCCAATCTTCTAAAAATAATCTATTCAGTGGTTTTCATTAGAAATGCCACTGCTTTCCCAGGAGGTAAATCCACCCCAAAGTAGAATCTTTGCTTTCTCCCACAAAGCACGCTTTCCACCCAGGGACACACATTTCCCCTGGTTTTTGCAGAATAAAGGGATCTACACCTAAAAGTCAAGAGAGGTTAAAACAGTGCTGGAGGAAAGTACCTACTTACTTGATAAGATGAGGTACACATTCAATGTTTGGAGTTTTGGAGGTAAAAGGCGAAGCCACAGACGCCTCCTGCTCTGATAAAGAGACGCCCACATGAGCCATTTTCAAAGCCTGAAAGCAAAGAGTCAGCTTACTGTCTACTCACATACATCTCTCCTGAGGCTGCATAAGAAAGGCTAGTTAATCTGGCCACAAGGTGGCTTGTAGGCCCAAGCTCTGGCCAGAAGATGATTATACTTTGCTCTGCTTACCACATAAGAAAGGATGTCACTCCGACACCTAGCCAAAGAAGTTCAGGCTCTGGAGCCAAATTCTACTCCATTCAGTCCATACTGGTCATTGAGTCATTGTGTGGCTCTGGTCCAAACCTTCCCAAATCCTCCCCATCAGTTTCTCCATCAAGAGGAATGGAGACGGTACATAACCCCAGAGATGCTATCTCTTATTGGTCTTGGAGCAAATACAGTTGAGGGCAAGACGATGGCCCCCCACTGGCAGCTACTTACCCCACAGTCATTGGCTCCATCACCACACATACCTACAAAGTAACTAAAAGGGAACAAAGTGTCAATTGTAGAGGAGATCAAAGCAATCGTACCTACTAATTGTTCTAATTAAAAAGATAAAATAAACTTTATTACTTAAGACTCAAACTTATTATTTATATTAAGGGAGTTTCCCTAACAGTCTGGTTTGACCAAAAGTAGAGTTTGACTCAGCAGTTCCTGAATGGATTAAGAAAACCAACATAGCCGTCCTAAGTCCAGGTGCTTCAAGGAGACCCTGCACTTCACTATCTAGGAGGCAACTCTGTCAGCTGTAAAACAGGAAGTTCATCATTATATGACAGCATGGCATGGTGGGAAGGGCACAGGATTTGAAACCAGGAGATCTAGATCTTTGACCTGATAACTTTCCATTTTGACTATCATTCATCTCCCCTACAAAGCATTATGAGTATTCAGTGAGGTGGGGCATTCTAAAATGATAAATAAAAATTAGTTGTTGGTAATGTTTAGTCACCGGAGAGGAAATCCACTGTGTCAGCAGTCACTTGAGTGACTCAAAAATGGGCTGCCAGGATCAAAAGTTGAAGAAACAAAATATATCTCTATTTCAGGATAGATTTTCAAGGCTGAACGGATACTGCTATCTTGAATTGTTGATGGAAATAGTCTGCTTTTTAAGGCAGGAGCAATCTGACAGTGTTTGCACAATTTGCTGTACTTCTCTTCCACACTGCTACCTAAGACAACGAGTTTACTGCAGAGGTTTTCAGCCGTGTTCAGAAGAGAGGACTGTTTGCCCTTTCAGTGACTGAATGAAGTGAACAGGAGCGGGAGTTGTGTGGGTGTGCTCCAGTACCAGAGGTAGAGAAAGCCTCAGAGACTCCAGGGAGTTCCATTAACAGGAAATAAAGGATCCCAAATGATGGGATTCTGTTAATGGAGACACTTTGTATTAAGAGTATCTTTCTAATTTAGGATGGACAAGATTCTTTGCATAAGAATGCTTTAATATTTCAGGGTTATGTGAGTCTCTCTCTTGTTATAGGAGTCCCCCATATATCATAATGATAAAAATAATTTGTAAAAATAAAGTGTACATTTTCATTGTACCTTCAGAAGTCAAATTCAAATGACCTTTCAGAGTTATTTCTTATGCCCCTTATGTCCTAGTTCAGTGGGATTCTCAATTCTGGATGCAAAATTGACTTATGAAAGGAACTTTTAAAATGTCCAAGCACCCACGTGAGTAACTGAATCAGAATCTCTAGATGGTGGTGTCCTGGTATCACTAATTTTTCAAAGCTCCTGAGGTGACTGTCATGAGTCATTAAGAACCCTGCCCTGGACTTCCTTGGTGGTCCAGAGCTAAGACTCTGCACTCCCAGTGCAGGGGACCTGGGTTAGATCCATGGTCAGGGAACTAGAACCCATAGGCTGCAGCAAAGACCTAAGATCCTGTGTGCTACAACTAAGACCTGGCCCAGCCAAATATATAAATGTTTAAGATATAAAAATAAAAGAGGAGGGGACATATGTATACCTACGGCTGATTCATGTTGATTTTTGGCAGTGAAAGTGAAAGTCACTCAGTTGTGTCCGACTCTTTGCGACCCTATGGACTATTCAGCCCATGGAATTCTCCAGGCCAGAATACTGGATTGGGTAGCCTTTCCCTTCTCCAGGGGATCTTCCCAACCCAGAGATCCAACCCAGGTCTCCCGCATTGCAAGCAGATTCTTTACCAGCTGAGCCACAAGGGAAGCCAATTCTGCAAATTGGCTTCAATTAAAAATAGTAATAAATTTAAATTTTAAAAGAAAAGAAAGAAATTATAAAACAAACAAACACTGCCTTAAACAACTGAGTGACTTCCTGTACCTCTTACTTTCCCCCTGTTATGCCTGTATGCACTTTACACTACCTGAATTGGTAAATAACCTACTCTAGTTTCTGAAATTCTTCCACCAGACTGGATTTCTGCCCTGGAGACATTCTTGCAAAGATGGTTCCATTCATCAGTATCTGTAAAAAACGCAAAAGGGAAACGTTTTAATCATGTCAGCTGGTCATACCTGAAATAACTGATGGCATTCAGAACACTGACTGGTTAATGATATCCATGAGTGAGAAAACAGTGTTTCTAAGAAGTTCTCCTTCGGATTTGAAGACAGATATTGAGACTTTGGTCATCAGGTTAGTGACCAGGAAGACTAAAATCAGTAAAGATGACTACTTAATAGACAGAGTTGAAGAAAACAATGACCTACAAGAATTTAACTCAGCTGCCATGGGGATTGTGGTCCTGAAAAATCTGGAGCTTAATAGAACCTTAAACCAGTAGAGTGTGAGAAACTGCAAGATAAAATGATGTCAGGATACCAAAAGAAGGAAAGGAGGCAACTGCTTTTTGGAAAGCTCATTTGAATCTAGCAGAAAAACAACCTAGTGATGACAGAGTGATTATCTGTAGCCTTTGATTTAGCCATACTATCTGGGCTTGACCAATTGTGAGACTCAGCTGATATCTCCAACCTGATTTGGGCTATGAAACATTCATTGATTGTAGTATAAAAACCTCTACCAGTTCCATCAACCTGAGCGCCATCCAACAGAGTCTAAACTCTTCTGTTAGAGCTGTATGCTCCCTGCTCCTCTTGAGTAAACTCAGCTTAGAGTTCACTCAGTTTAAGTCTTCATTCTTTTTTTTCTTAAACAGTACCCAAGATAATGAGCAATTGAATGCAAATAAATCATTTTGCTTTACTATGAACATAATCCTCCTCTAGTTTGTTCAGATGTTTTATATATATAACTTACCAGCCCCCACTATGGGTTTAAGTTTGACACTCTTTTGTGTAGAGAATCTCTATCAAAAGCCTAGTGGAATTCCTCTATTCTTGGTCTGCTCTTGCTGTGTTGCTTCAGTTGTGTCCGACTCTGTGCAACCCCATGGACTATAGCCCATCAGGCTCCTCTGTCCATGGGATTCGCCAGGCAACAATACTGGAGTGGGTTGCTATTTCCTTCTCCAGGAGATCCTCCTGATCTAGGGATCGAACTCACCTCTCTTAAGTCTCCTGCGTTGGCAGGAGGGTTCTCTACCACTAGTACCACCTGGGAAGCCCCATCCTTGGCCTACCTTCCTGTATAAGCTGGATTCCACTATACTGTGAGACCCCCTCAGTCATGGCAGTATAGTGACAGCTACCTCAAAGCAATCTTATCACTTGAGAAATCACCAATGCTTTAATCCTACAGTTGATGGATAATTGGTTAATCAAGTTTACTTATTTTAAATCTAGCATGAAATTAAACAGTGACCTCTGCAAAACTATCTGCTTTCCTTATGATACATTCTGTAGGTATAGCTAACCTAGTTAAAGGTTTGAAATCACTTACTATCATCCTCTTTGACATTGTTAGCATCTTTACCAGGGGATAGGTACCATCTTAGAACTTACCTTTGGCAGTAGGCTACTGAAATGTTGACTTATAACCTGGAAGGATTTTCCATTTAGAGCAAAATGGTAACTTCCTTCTTTGCTATTATCAGAGATTTCTTCCCTGATATTAATGTAACTGTCCTGCAAAGCAAGACACAGTTATTTTAGACTTGATAAGGTGGTTAGGATCACAAGCATATCTAAGCAAAGGCAACTATGACAGTCTGGGGTCTCTCTTTAAAAGTCACACTCCAGCCTTGTTTCCTCAGAGAAGCACTTTCTCTTTGCTGGATCAATCTTTGCACATCAACGGCCTCTAGTGAACAGGAGGATAACTAACACTCATGTCCTGTCCGCATCCTGATTTGATCTCGGTGAGTCCCAGAGAAAAGCACATTTCACACATTTTAAGTGTAAAAATATGAAAGCATTGCAGCTTAATAAATCTCTTCCTGAAGTGAAAACTTTCCTTTTCTTTCTTTTTTTTTTCTTTTTTTTTGCTAGCAGAATTAATATTGTTTCACAAGGACACAATAGAGATAGAATACTGGCAAGATTGGGGATAAATGAATAAACTTTTTTCCCCCATCTTGAAGACATGGTCTGATTTTTCCAGTGCACACAGCAGTGTCTCTCCTAGGGACTAAATCCACTTTGAACTCAATGGGATATCTGGGAAGCAAGGGGAAAAAGGGAAATAGATTTGCAGTCTCACTTACTATATTCTTTCTAAAGACTTTTTTAAGTTTAATGGGATGTATTATTTCCAGCATCCAGGAAACCACCATACTTTAAAACTCAGTATGAATGGTATGGTAAAGTGATATAGTTGAGTGCTTTGAACTGCATACATGTTAGACATCTGAAGAAGTATGCTGACCCCAGGTCACACGTACACCTCTGCCAGTCAAAGCCGCTCAGAGGCCAACACCGTGTGATGAGTCAGATAATACGGCAGAAGGTCTGATTGTAGGTATACCTGATTCCTGCATGCAATGTGTTTCTTCTCTTCTAGTAGTTTCCAAGAAATAGATGCTGATGAGGACCCCGTAGTTTCATTTGCTTCAATGAGAATGACTTTCTGGCTTTCAGAAACCATTCCAGACTTTCTGGCCACTGTTATTGCAGTCTGAAGATTGTCACCTAGAAGAAAGGAAGAGTACCCCAAGATGGGATTGAAGAGACAGAACCAATTCATGCAGAGCCTGGAAAACTATATATAAATACTTATAAACTGAGTAAAACTATATATAAAATGATGTGTAAACATAAAAATATATAACTGAATCACTACTGTACACCTGAAACTAACACAGCATTGTAAGTCAACTACACTCCAATAAAAACTTTTAAAGAAAGACTCTAATCCAAACTTCCTATACCTAGGCAAGACACCATTTCCTTGTCAAAGCCAAGAAAGATATTTCAGGGTATATAATAGATCAGAAAGCATATCTCCCTTTCACCTCATCCAAAGACAATTCTCCAGAAAAATTACAACCAAGCAAGGGAAGAAGCAGGACAGAAATTTTGATATGAGGGAAGAGGTGAAGAGGGAAGGTTGTGAGCCATAAGTTCTTACTTCTACATAAGTCTAACTGGTTAAAAATAGATTCTGAGAATGCATGCAATAATTGTTAAATAAAAATTTTGAAACAGAAGAGCCATAATATAAGGGGAATTCTAGTAAGTAGTAAATTAACTCAGCAACACCTAGAAGTTGGACTGAGGGGCTCAGAAAGGAGAGGGTAAAAGTGATCCAAAAATCTCTAGGTTTGGAGGGGTGGGTAGCGGAGGGGGATAGAGAAGTACCATAGGGGAAGTGAAGGTACACTTGAGTCCCCAACATAGAACTGAGTTCAAGGGCAGTAGGGTGGAGAGAGAATTCTTTGGTGGGGAAAGACTGTATTTGATGCCACAATTCATAGAGCTAAATGCATCTGACTTTGAGAGCAGAGAAAGGGAAGGCAACACACACTCAAAAAATGTAAATACTTAAGGAACTCATTGACTCTCCACTCAGAAGCATTCATTAGGAAATTTTACACATTTCTCTTGCATGATCCTGTCTCATCATTCCCTTGTTTGTGATTTGGGGTTTGAGAGTGAGACTAGAGGGACATTTCATAATTTCCAGAATCATAGATCTCATTTGATGGGCCTTCAGCGTAGTGTACAGACCACGCTGACTGAGCATTCTTCTTCTCTGAATATTTAACAATGAAATCAACATCTCTGCGTGGCTTAAGGATTCTTATTCAAGTGTTATTTCGAAAGTCCCCTCTCAGAAGGAACACCTCATCTAAAGTAGCCGGTCAGACACACTTAACCACATCAGCCTGTTTTGTTTTACGTAGCTTGTAACACTTATTGTGAGCTGTTTATTTGATTTGATTGATTGACTGATTTTCTGTCTTAACCCATGTGAGTGAAAACTCAGTGAGAACAGTAACTTTGCCTTTCTTGTTGCCCATCTCCAGCATCTAGAATGGTGCCTGGCCCATATTAGGGAGTCAAAAAGATTTGCTACTTTTTGAGAGAACTATTTCTGTGTCTATTTCTGCATCAATTTCTTCCTGTTTTCACCCATGTATTTTGTTCTATACCTGTGATCATCACAGTCCTTATCCGGGCTGAGATAAGCTCTTCAAGGACAGATTTTGTCTCTTCCTTCAGTCGATTCTCCAAGATAAGCAGTCCCAGAAATATCAGGTCTGATTCTACCTGGTCCCTGGAAGTGTATGAATGATTGAACAGAATTCACCCATTATAGTCTTTCTTACAGGAAGCAAAACAAAAACAATGACAGATATCATCCTCTCAGAGTGGTCTCTACTCACTCATTCACGCACCATTGCTGAGGCCCTGAATATGTGCAGGAACCTTCCAGAAAAAAGACAAGAGAAGGCACAAGGATATGGAGACGTTTGCTCTGATGGAATTGAGAGGAAGAGAGGGTGCTTATTCAGTACATGATTCACTTTAATCTTGGTAGAGAATGAATAAAATAACCACAAAATTGTCTTCCATCTGATGGGGTGATTTTTGTCACCTCACCTGTTAGCAACCACCAGAGAGAAGTTCTAGCCCTGGTACAAAACATCATGAAAAGTAAGTGCAGCACAGAAAAATAAAATAAAACACTAGTTTCTCTAGAAATCAAAGCTATCATCAATACTGTTTTGGTCCCAAGAGACATGAGGCCATAGTCTTAAAAAGAGCCCTTCCTTTGAAACCAAGCTTCTCTCTCTCTCTCCCTTTCTCTCTGTGTGTGTGTGTCTCTCTCTCAGTGGGTAGCGTTGCTCTTCTACATAAAGTGTGGCTGTTTGTGCAAACAAATGAATTCTCTCAGGCTCCTGCCCATCACAAGAACATTTCCAAGACATTCCACAGGACTAAGTGCAGGGGAGTACATCTGGGGTTGGGGTTTCAGTGATTCTTCCATGATTCATTTATCTGAGACCCAAATATGTCTAGCAGACACAAGAGCAAGGCACCAGCACCTCTCAAGTCTGCCCAAGTACAGATGAACGCAGAAGAACTAAACTGCCTTCTTGCTGTGTGTGTCTCAATGCTGGGCCTCACTCCAACCAGCAGCCCAAACCAGAACTAGAGACACTCCCCAGGCCACTGCTAACATCTCTACAGGAGTGGCAGGAAGTAGATATAACTTGAACTACTCACCTCAAAGCTGGCTCAGAGAGATAGCACTCCCTATCCTTCTGAACCTAGCATTTAAATCTCTCCATAATCTGAGTCCAAAAGATCCTTCCAGCTTCACCTATCACTAAATTCTTCATCCACCCCACATTCCAGCCAAGTTGGACCATGGATATGTTCTGTACACAACCATCTTTAAACATTTGCTCTAGACTGCCAGAAGACATTTCTTCTTACTTCATAGAAAAGGTTATAAGTTCCCTGTGATCTGTCATGGAAACCCTTCCTATATTTTGAAATCAAACTCACATGCACCTCCCATGAAGACTTCCCGTAATAGAAATAATTTCAACCTCAACCTATTACTTCTACCTCAGTTCAGCTTGTATTTTATTTGTCATTCTTTGCTACTTGATCTATCTCTCTGTCTCCGATCCTTAACGGTAAACTTGCTTGGTTCAATGACAAGTTCAATAACACCCATGTGGTGCCGAGCACAGAGGATGTGCTCAGCAAATATTTGCCAGTGAAAATGCCCTACTGCCTAGTATAACTTTTTCCCAGGCATCCCTGGAAAATTCATTTCCTCTTTCAGAAATTCTACTGCCAGAGGGTTCTCATGGGAACTGAAGCCAGCAAATCTGTCAGATCAATAACCAGTTAGTGGACACCCAAATAAATGTAAGAACATTTCTGGTGGCTCAGTGGTAGAGTCTGCCTGCCAATGCAGGAGACATGGGTTTGATTTCTGGGTCAGGAAGATTCCCTGGAGAAGGAAATGGCATCCCACTCCAGTATTCTTGCCTGGAAAATCCCATAGATGAAACAGCCTGGTGGGCTACAGTCCATGGGGTTACAAAAGAGTCAGACATGACTTAGTGACTAAATAACAATAACAACAAAATAAATGCAAGGAACGGGGCTCAGAAAAGAGGAAGAGAATATACAGGGATTATAGTAGTTCCTAACTCCAGAAACTTGACATTCAAATTGGAAGGACAAGATTAATCCTAATCACTTTGATTATATGGAAAGCTGGGGAAAGTATTGTGATCATGTACAAGTAAGAGTTCTCTGGTGTCACAGAGGATGGTGTAATCATTTCTGGGTGGAATGACTGGAGAAGCCTTCCTAGAGGAGATGATATTTGAGCTACTTTTTGAAGGATAATGTAGTTGATGCCTAACTGAGGTCCTCTAATCTTGTTAGTAGTTTTCATACACAGGCATCAGGTTTTAGATATTTTCAGAGATCACTGACACGGTCCAACCACAAGGCACCAGGCACCAAGAAAATGGCTGTAGTGTCAAGATCTGACAAAGTCTGCAACCCACTTTGGCAGTCATTTTTCTGGTTCCTCTGGCATGTGGGTTCAGTGCACAATAATCAGGAGACCAGCATTCCAATCCAAGCTCTGAGGCTATCCTGTTGTGTAACCATAGGCAAATCACTTTCTTTGCCTGGCAATTTATCTCTACTTTTTCAAAAGCAGGTGGTGAAAATAACGAATCTGCAAAGTCTCTCCTAGCTCAAGTGTGACACAATTCTTTTCATTCAATCTGATCTAGAAAATGAAATAAGGAGAAGACATAGCCCTTGAAGGGGCTCACACTCTGTAACTTGGAATAGCATGCTATCTTTTCCTGTTTCCTGCACAAACGTTATACCTCCTCCTGAAGCACCTAAAAATAATGAAGAATGGGGAGTGTAATACGAAGGAGCATTGCCACTCCTGTGATTACACTTCATGTTCTTAAAATCCATGTGATTTTTAAAAGATGAAATAGGCATAAAGAGAGCCAAGAACCATCACAGAAATTATGATATCAGTGCTGGAAGCACTCTGAGTAAACACACACACCAGAAAGAATGTTCTGCGTTAATCATGGATTAGGGCAAATGTCTAATTAGGTAAATTGACTTAGCTAGAAGTAGACACGGTGGTGATGCAGCTTTAACACAAGATGGGCCAAATGACAACCAGGGGTCAGATTCTACCAGTGAACTTGGATATAGACCTTACCAGATTTTGGAGAGTTGGAATTTCAACGCTGTGGGCTATGGACTCTCCTGTCTGCTGCTGCTCTCACCAACTGCCCCTCCCAACCATGTGTCCCTACTGTGAATGCTTTGTTATATTCACAAGCTCCAAAGTCATGAGTCTGAAACTTGATACGCAAATATTTGATCACAGAAATCAGAAGCAGCAGTGCCTCAGCCAGAATCTTGATATATATGTGTCAAAAGACTCTCAGGAAACAAAATTCCATTCCCAACTCTGCCACATCCCCGACCCAAGCATCCTCTTCTTTAAACTGTGAGATTCAGTCTCAAAGTTCACTTCTAGCTCTCTGACTTGAGTGACCTGGGTTGGTTAAATTACAGCAAAGATCCAGAACTGTAATAGCCAAAGTTTTAAGGGTCACAGTAAGCTGGCCTACTATCCTTGGGCCAATAAGTCCAGGGAGTCAACACTCAATGACTTTGAATGAGTCACTTCCCCCTCCGGGCCTCACCCACCATTGACAAAGGTGGGGTTGAAACTGATCAGTAATTCTTAGCAGAGGTGATACTGCCTCTCAGTTCAGTTCAGTTCAGTTGCTCAGTCGTGTCTGACTCTTTGCAACCCCATGGACTGCAGCACACCAGGCTTCCCTGTCCATCACCAACTCCCGGAGCTTATTCAAACTCATGTCCATTGAGTTGGTGATGCCATCCAACCACTTCATCTTCTGTCACCCCCTTCTCCTCCTACCTTCAATCTTTCCCAGCATCAGAGTCTTTTCAAATAAGTCAATTCTTCACATCAGGTGGCCAGAGTATTGGAGTTTCAGCTTCAGCATCAGTCCTTCCAATGAATATTCAGGACTGATTTCCTTTAGGATGGACTTCTTGGATATCCTTGCAGTCCAAGGGACTCTCAAGAGTCTTCTCCAACACCACAGTTCAAAAGCATCAATTCTTCAGCACTCAGCTTTCTTTATAGTCCAACTCTCATATCCACACATGACTACTGGAAAACCCATAACTTTGACGAGACAGACCTTTGTTGGCAAAGTAATGTCTCTGCTTTTTAATATGCTGTTTAGATTGGTCATAACTTTTCCTCCAAGGAGCAAGCATCTTTTAATTTCATGGCTGTAGTCACCACCTGCAGTGATTTTGGAGCCCCCCAAAATAAAGTCTCTCACTGTTTCCATTGTTTCCCCATCTATTTGCCATGAAGTGATGGGACCAGATGCCATGATCCTAGTTTTATGAATGTTGAGTTTTAACCCAACTTTTTCACTTTTTCACTTTTATCAAGAGGCTCTTTAGTTCTTCTTTGCCTTCTGCCTTAAGGGTGGTGTCATCTGTATATCTGAGGTTATGGATATTTCTCCTGGCAATCATGATTCCACCTTGTGCTTCTTCCAGCCCAACGTTTCTCATTATCTACTCTACATATAAGTCAAATAAGCAGGCGGACAATATACAGCCTTGACATACTCCTTTCCCTATTTGGAAACAGTATGTTGTTCCATGTCCAGTTCTAACTGTTGCTTCTTGACCTGCATACAGGTTTCTCAAGAGAAAGGTCAGGTGGACTGGTAGTCTCATCTCTTGAAGAATTTTTCACAGTTTGTTGTGATCCACACAGTCAAAGGCTTTGGTCTAGCTAATAAAGCAGAAGTATATGTTTTTTCTGGAACTTTCTTGCTTTTTGATGATCCAATGGATGTTGGCAATTTGATCTCTGGTTCCTCTGACTTTGCTAAAACCAGTTTGAACATCTGGAAGCTCGCAGTTAATGTACTGTTGAGGCCTGGCTTGGAGAATTTTGAGCATTACTTAGATAGTGTGTGAGTTGAGTGCAATTGTATGATAGTTTGAACATTCTTTGGCATTGCCTTTCTTTGGGATTGGAATGAAAACTAACCTTTTCCAGTCCTGTGGCCACTGCTGAGTTTTCCAAACTTGCTGGCATATTGAGAGCAGCACTTTTGCAGCATCATCTTTCAGGATTTGAAATAGCTCAACTGGAATTCTATCACCTCCACTAGCTTTGTTCGTAGTGATGCTTCTTAAGGCCCACTTGACTTCGCATTCCAGGATGTCTGGCTCTAGGTGAGTGATCACACCATCGTGGTTATCTGGGTCATGAAGATCTGTTTTGAATAGCTCTTCTGTGTATTCTTGCCACCTCTTCTTTATATCTTCTGCTTCTGTTAGGTCCATACAATTTCTGTCCTTTATTGTGCCCATCTTTGAATGAAATATTCCCTTGGTATCTCTAATTTTCTTGAAGAGATCTCTAGTCTTTCCCATTCTACTGTTTTCCTCTATTTCTTTGCACTGATCACTGAGGAAGGCTTTCTTATCTCTCCTTGCTATTCTTTGGAACTCTGTTTTCAAATGGGTACATCCTTCCTTTTCTTCTTTGCCTTTTGCATCTTCTATTTTCTCAGCTGTTTGTAAGTCCTCCTCAGACAGCCATTTTACCTTTTTGCATTCCTTTTTCTTGCAAATGGTCTTGATCCCTGCCTCCTGTACAATGTCACGAACCTCTGTCCATAGTTCTTCAGGTACTCTATCAGATCTAATACCTTGAATCTATTTGTCACTTCCACTGTATACTGCCTTTAGAGGACATTTTGGAAACTTTTTAGGCATGCAAAATTTTACCCTTTTGAATATGCCTTTTGAATATTTTATAGGATTCACGGACACTAAAAACATCTGTGGATGTATTGCAATAAGCAAATATAAAATGGTTCATACTTCCCTTAGCTCTCTCTTACATATAAACACAAAGTATTTTTTACATATTTTTAATATTGCATTGAGTTCTCCAGGAATATAATGTATATTGAGAGGAAAGTGTTCTATTATATTCAGTTTTACTAAGAATTTTTAGTCATTTCACAGAGTCACCTCATTGACAGTAAGACTGCCAGAGATATCTGAGATTCCAATGAATAAAACACCTGTATCAATCTGCATTCCTTCCTGTTACATCCCCAAGGAGTCTACTTACTGTGTAAGCAACGTATTGTTTCATTTTGTTTTAATGGAGTCAACTGAGTATTTATTGAACTATTTATTACTTTTTGTAAGGCATTATAATTTGTGCTTCTATTTTTGCTATATAGGAGGGCATTATATTTCTTTTTTAAAGAGAATGTGTGCAGATCATATTACATATGAATTTTATTTTCTTACATTAAAGGAAGTGATACCTAATAGTTATAGTAAGAGAGTGTTGAATTTGGCAAGGTTGAAAACAATTACATTAGACCTCCCAAATTTAAAATCCTAAATAACAAACTAAGCTTTGATTATCTCCATAACAGTGTCACCAATAGTGGCTGACATAGAGTATTGGACATAACTTGAAAATGAAATAAATACCATTGCCTGAAAACAGTGGAAAATAAAACAACAAATAAATTTGAACTGCTAATCACTCCAGTACGTTTTAACTTTTGAGCATCCTTATTTTAATCTATCTATAAGAAAACTCTCTTTATAACAGCTTCTCTGAAGTTTTTCTTGTTTTTCAACAAGTATTACCTAGATTATATGTTGGGCCCAAGCTATATTTATTTGTTTTATTAAGTTGTGCATTTTTTATCAAGATTTTTTTCAGTCAAGTGTTATATTTTCTAACTTTCAACAAATTCACCAACTTTGACACAAAATAAAAATAATAAAATCCCCAAATAGCTAAGTAATGAAAAACAAAAAAATAATTTAAAATCAAACTTATATTTGGTTCAAAATGAGAGCAGGACCACACTTTCAAACTCTCTGAAACGTAGGTTATATTCATATATTTGGTTTCACAAAGCTGTACAACCATATTTTATAATTTTTACAGCTATTTCTGGTCAATTCTCCCAGTCAAGTTCACATCACCTTTGTGATTTAGGCAGGAAAGGAATGACTATATCCCCATTTACTAAGTTCAAGGACATTTTATACATAAAAATTCAGTAAGCTGTGTTGCTGAGTCCGCTGCCCAATCTGGTGTATCGTCCCATGAAATCATTCTGCTTTACCAAAATTCTCCCCTCCTCCCCTCTTACCTCATCAAGGCAGAGATGTGGTGATCCATTTCCAGCTTTTTGTAGGCCAGTCCTATGACCCGGAAGCCCTGTGTCGTGTAAATCTGAAGTTCACTAACAAAACTAGTTGGTACTGTTCAGAAAATAACACAAGATTAGTGTGCAATATGAAACTCAATTGGTACTGGTGGAGAAATTCCTTGCAAACAGAATCAACACTTGCCCAAGAAAACACATCTCTACAAAAGGTATGTATAGAAGTCAGTGGGAACTTTAAATATCACTACATTGTCATGGTTGACTTCTTGAGATCCAGTTAAGCAGAAGTGAAAAGGAAGTACTCAAAAGAAAAAAAAAAAAAGAAGAAGAAGAATGGGTAAAGTGTATAATTCTTTTTTCTCCAGTTTAACAACAAAAATTTATTGAGAGTCTATTATGGATCAGGCATTGTTTATGCAGCGATTGAACTGTAATTCCTGTTTCGAGGGTCTTTGTCTAGTAAGGTCACAGACAGTAGACTAAGAATACAATTGAATGAGATGCTTGCTATGATCCAGGCAATTGGGCAGCACACTTTGGGAGCATTAGTGCATCTACTAGACTGGGAGGAGGTGGTCAGATGGAGAAGGAAAAGGGCATTTGGCTGAGGGAGCATCATGTACTCAGGCATGGGGCCATGAGGCAGTAAACCTTGACAGTTCAGCTCAGGGGAAGCACAGGATGTGAAGACAGGCGTAGTAAAGAAAATCTGGAAAGTGTGATAGAAGTCAGATCATGAAGGCTTTAGATACGATTCTAAAGGAGTTTGAGATTATCCTGGAGCCTATGAGAAGCAACCAAAGAATGCAAGTAGGAAATAACAGTATAATTATGCTATGTGACAGAAAAACTGATCTGCACATAGTGTAAAGGATGAATCAGAGTAGGGAACACTGGGGAGGAGGAAGCCAATTCACCAACTATTGAAGTGATCCGGTAGAAGGATGATGAGAGCCTGAGCTGATGGAGTGACAGAGCCATGGAGTAGCAACTGACAAGATAGGAGTGCTGAGGGAGAGACAGGAATCTAGGAAGAATCCTAAATTGGGGTGGGGGAGTAATACTTTCATTCACCAAGTTGGAAAATACAGAGTGAGAAAGATAAGCTTGATTTTGGTATTGAGTTTGGAGTACCATTGAATCATCAGATTGGTGATGGCCAGTAGACAATTAGATTTGCCAATCCAGTGATGAAGGGACATATGTGGGACAGATTTTCCTGTTGTAATGTAAGTCTGATCACTTACCTGTCTCAGGTTGGCAAAAGCTGGCCACCCTCTCTGGTGCACCTTTCATGAACACCAGCTGGTCACCCCCCATCTCTTGGACAATGACTGTCATCCTCTGCAGCACTGATGAGAATGGGAACTGATGCAGGATTGCAATTCCTTCCACTGGGACCTGGTAGAGGGAGGGGGAATGGAGACAGACATACCACATAGCTTCTAGCTATGGGGAATTAGTTACTGCTCCTCCAGGCCTCAGTTTAGCAAATAAGGGAAACAAGGTCTCACCAATTTCCACATGTAGAAATCAAAGAAGACACATTTCTGAACTTTGAAAATTGTGGGTCTCGCAGGACTTTCCTTCTGAGTTGGGTGTTGTGGGGTAGAGAGCAGGCAAGGCTTACCTGACTGGATGTTCCACAGGGCTTAACAACCATGGCACATCCTGGCACTCCCTTGAGTTGGAAATCGTCCCTGGAAACCACCATTTCCTATTTCATACAGGATATTTCATTGTAGAGATTTCTTTCCCTTTCATTCATGAATACTGTGCTCAAACCCTCCCCTTGAGAAAATTCTCAGACCGTCTCAATGTATTCTCCTCCCTCAGCTACATGGAGGTGAACCAGATTTTAATTCGACACAAAAAAATAATGCATCGGAAATACTATGGAACTTGAAGGCCAGACACTTCTAAATTAGTCATACAATGTCTCCTGCTTTCTCTGCTGGAATTTGTGGCATGAAGGCTTTCTCCATTTCAGAGGGCTTAACTTGAAAACACTGAGCATGAATAGCCAGTACCTTATTGTCTTTCTTCTCCTGGTTCACTGTTGCTCCTGCTCTTTCCTCTCTGTCTAATTTGGATGGACGGTCCTCAGGGTACAGGAGGGCAGGGACTGTGATGTACATGGTTAACTTTTGGTAAATTTGGTAAACAGTAATTGCTATAATTACTATGGAATGATGAACTATGAATCATGAACTATGAACTATGAACTATAGTTCCTGAAGAACTATGGAATGAGGTTCGTGACATTGTACAGGAGACAGGGATCAAGACCATCCCCATGGAAAAGAAATGCAAAAAAGCAAAATGGCTGTCTGGGGAGGCCTTACAAATAGCTGTGAAAAGGAGAGAAGTGAAAAGCAAAGGAGAAAAGGAAAGATATAAGCATCTGAATGCAGAGTTCCAAAGAATAGCAAGGAGAGATAAGAAAGCCTTCCTCAGTGATCAGTGCAAAGAAATAGAGGAAAACAACAGAATGGGAAAGACTAGAGATCTCTTCAAGAAAATTAGAGATACCAAGGGAACATTTCATGCAAAGATGGGCTCGATAAAGGACAGAAATTGTATGGACCTAACAGAAGCAGAAGATATTAAGAAGAGGTAGCAAGAATACACAGAAGAACTGTACAATAAAGATCTTCATGACCCAGATAATCACAATGGTGTGATCACTCATCTAGAGCCAGACATCCTGGAATGTGAAGTCGAGTGGGCCTTAGAAAGCGTCACTACGAACAAAGCTAGTGGAGGTGATGGAATTCCAGTTGAGCTATTTCAAATCCTGAAAGATGATGCTGCAAAAGTGCTGCACTCAATATGCCAGCAAATTTGGAAAACTCAGCAATGGCCACAGGACTGGAAAAGGTCAGTTTTCATTCCAATCCCAAAGAAAGGCAATGCCAAAGAATGCTCAAACTACCACACAACTGCACTCATCTCACATGCTAGTAAAGTAATGCTCAAAATTCTCCAAGCCAGGCTTCAGCAATACCTGAACCGTGAACTTCCTGATGTTCAAGCTGGTTTTAGAAAAGGCAAAAGAACCAGAGATCAGATTGCCAACATCTGCTGGATCATGGAAAAAGCAAGAGAGTTCCAGAAAAACGTCTATTTCTGCTTTATTGACTATGCCAAAGCCTTTGACTGTGTGGATCACAATAAACTGTGGGAAATTCTGAAAGAGATGGGAATACCAGATCACCTGACCTACCTCTTGAGAAATCTGTATGCAGGTCAGGAAGCAACAGTTAGAACTGGACATGGAACAACAGACTCGTTCCAAATAGGAAAAGGAGTCCATTAAGGCTGTATATTGTCACCCTGCTTATTTAACTTATATGCAGAGTACATGATGAGAAACACTGGGCTGGAGGAAGCCCAAGCTGGAATCAAGATTGCCGGGAGAAATATCAATAACCTCAGATGTGCAGATGACACCACCCTTATGGCAGAAAGTGAAGAGGAACTCAAAAGCCTCTTGATGAAAGTCAAAGTGGAGAGTGAAAAAGTTGGCTTAAAGCTCAACATTCAGAAAACGAAGATCATGGCATCTGGTCCCATCACTTCATGGGAAATAGGTGGGGAAACAGTGGAAACAGTGTCAGACTTTATTTTTTTGGGCTCCAAAATCACTGCGGATGGTGACTGAAGCCATGAAATTAAAAGACGCCTACTCCTTGGAAGGAAAGTTATGACCAACCTAGATAGCATATTCAAAAGCAGAGACATTACTTTGCCAACAAAGGTCCATCTAGTCAAGGCTATGGTTTTTCCTGTGGTCATGTATGGATGTGAGAGTTGGACTGTGAAGAAGACTGAGCGCCGAAGAATTGATGCTTTTGAACTGTGGTGTTGGAGAAGACTCTTGAGAGTCCCTTGGACTGCAAGGAGATCCAACCAGTCCATTCTGAAGGAGATCAGCCCTGGGATTTCTTTGGAGGGAATGATGCTAAAGCTGAAACTCCAGTACTTTGGCCACCTGATGCGAAGAGTTGACTCATTGGGAAAGACTCTGATGCTGGGAGGGATTGGGGGCAGGAGGAGAAAGGGACGACAGAGGATGAGATGGCTGGATGGCATCACTGACTCAATGGATGTGAGTCTGAGTGAACTCCAGGAGTTTGTAATGGACAGGGAGGCCTGGCGTGCTGCGATTCATGGGGTCGCAAAGAGTCAGACACGACTGAGCGACTGAACTAAATTGCTATAACAATGATCCTAAATTATAGGCAAAGGAACCTTTTACCCAAAGATGCCATAATGCTTTATAATCATCTCATGGAGCGGTGGCAGAAAAAAAAAAATCTCAGAGAGGAAATTATAATTCCTACTTAAAGATACAGAAACAGTAACCCAGGAAGGATGGAGAAAGTTATATCACACTGGTACAGATGCATGCCCTATTAACAATGGGAGGTGGTGGTGGTTTAGTTGCTAAGTCATATCAGACTCTTTGTAGCCCACGGGGCTCCTCTGTCCATGGGATCTCCCAGGCAAGAACACTGGAATGGGCTGCCATTTCCTTCTCCAGGGGATCTCCAGACTCATGGATTGACCCCATGTTTCCTGCATTGCAGGCAGCTTCTTTACTGACTGAGCCACAGGGAGGCCCCATTAATGCTGGAAGGGACCCTAAAGGTTGTCTCTTTCAGTGAGGATTTTACACATGTTATTACACAGACCTGGAACTGAAGCAGATTACAGAGAGTGGAGTGGACTGTGGCTAAGTACGTGAGGATGCATGTTCCCTAAGCTGTACATTTACTCCCCATCTTCTATCTTAACCAGAGTAACTCCAATGATTTGTTTTGGGTAGGGTGCTTTTGAATAAAGTTTCCTTTTAAGAAAAGATTCCAGCTTTTTTGTTTTCTTTTATGTGAACACTGCTGGTCTAGTTCAATTCCCTCATTTTATTTTTTATTTTTATTTTTTTAAATTTTATTTTATTTAACTTTACAATATTGTATTGGTTTTGCCATATATCAAAATGAATCTGCCACAGGTATACTCATGAGGTCAAGGAGTCAGAGCAGAGCCAAGATGAGAACTGGGAAAGCCAGATACTTGGTCCTGAACAAGATAATTTTCTCTGAAATCCACTTCAGTCTCAACAAAAGCTCTCATGGTGTTCTTTTTAGTGCCTTGTCTTAGAGAGAAAATTATACTAAAGTAATAGAAATAAAACTCCTGGTAACAATGAATTACCCTAAGCACTGGGGACATGATGCTTCCTAATCCCCATGTTCTAGAAAACTTTGAAATCAGACATGACTCATATTGTAGTTGAGAAGAGTTAGAATATAATTATATAATAATTATACTGAGACTATTGAGCTGGTAATAGATTCCAGGCACAGTACCAGGGATTTCTTACATGCATCGTTCCATTTAATCCTCACAATAACCCCAATACAGAAATACACTGTACAAGCAGAAAATGGTTTAGATGAGCCTGCCCCTCACTGCCACATGTAATCCATTTTGGAGACCTCTAATGCTATAAGTGTTGGAGAGCTGTGATAAAACCTGGGTTGGCCTGGCCTTGAAGAAGCTTCTTAGAATCTCTGAAAAGCAGAGGCTTACCCAGGTGGTGGCCTCAAACATTTTGAGGTCCAGTGGGTCTCCCTGGATGGTCCCATCGAGAAGGATCAGAGAGTGGCAGCTGGTCATGGCTGCATACAGTGGGCCCCATGGCAAAGTCCTGCCTGAGGTAAAGCTGTGGACTTCCTGGAAACTAAAGGAGAAAAGGGAAAGGACTTTAGTCCTCTTCCTCCAGGC
The DNA here is from genome assembly GCF_029378745.1 of Bos indicus. Lineage (NCBI taxonomy): Eukaryota > Metazoa > Chordata > Mammalia > Artiodactyla > Bovidae > Bos > Bos indicus. The sequence goes on along the minus strand of NC_091760.1, from coordinate 74,600,316 downwards.
CAAAGTGAAGCTTCTGGAGGTAACTATCTTTTAAAAATATAAGTTAATATGCTTTGTTGCATACTCAGTTTCTAATCCCCTCAAATGAATAGTGTTTCATTCAGCCATCATCCTTACATGAGTTCAGTGAGCATGAGAAAGGTCCTGAGGTTGTTTCAAGCTCTTTCTTCCCTCTTTTCCCTACGCCCCTCTCTGGCACTGATTTAAATCCAGAGGTATAGAAAGAGCTAGAAATATCACCCTTAGTTCCAACTGCATCTACTCCCACCTGAAATTCTGGACCCACTATTTCCTATGCTATTAGACAGAACAGGCTTGCTCATACTATAGCTTCTTATGTATATATCGCCTTCAATCTATCCTTCAGGGTAGGGTTGTTTCTTCCATATCTCTCTTCAACATATCTGATGTTTGGTCCACGGCAGACAGTTGACAAATTTAAGAGTAAATAAATGAATGACTTGGTTACTGGAGATTTGAAAGACCATAATGTTAAATAAATGACAAATTTAAAAAACATTTAGAAAAGGACACTGCATTTCCCTCTTCTACCCTGGAATCTAGGGTCTATATTGCAGGCATCATTTCCATCACCTCCTATAGAAGTGGCCTCATTTAAAAATTTACCGAGACACAACTCAAACGTCACATGCAGGGTTCTTTCACTAATTCAGAATTGAAGTTACCAAATTTGGCCTTGGGCCTATGAAAGGATATCCTCTCATTGGTCAGGCCCTTCTTACACGTGTTGCACAGTAAGTGGTTTACAAAGCAGTCTATCCTACTTGGAGAATCCCGAGTAGCAGAAGGTGCTTCCCAGATTGAGGCCAAATCTGTCTCCTGGGACCAGTCAGAATTTACTTGCCCATCCTCCTCCATGTGTCCACTTCTTTCAGATTTGTGGGCCAACTTGGTTGCACACACTGTATTACTCCCTTCCTCTGGGATTACACAGGAACCTCTAGCTGTGCCTTCAATATACAGTTTCCAGATCTCTGAACTTCCTATTTACTCTTTCTTGGAAGAGTTTGTATTTTTCACTTTTTGTCATACTTTGTCTTAAAATTTGGTCTTCAGCATCAGACTATTATTTCTCATGATATGGACACTGCGCTTCCCTTGGTTGCTCTAGCCTTTTGTTCCTGAAAGCAGGGACGGCAGAATATTAACTCATAACCTAAGCCATTTTTCTTCCTGGCTTCCTCATTCAAGCTTCCTTAAGAGCTCAAAAACCCTTTGACTGATTACTGACCTTGTTGATGGTGGTATCTATTATTATACTGAAAGTTCAAGTACCTCAGCGGTTACAATGTGTCCCTGGTATTTTAATAAACAACTAAAAGGAAGCAATCACCATCAGGGATTCAAACAGGTTCTCAAGCTCACACTGTGCAGCAAATAGATCAGAAAAAAAGAATCTTATTTTTAACACAGCACAAAAACTGTCTTCCATATGTAATTCTGAATACATACTATATTTCTGAGGATTGGGCCAGACTCTGATTTGTACAACAAATAAGTAGAATTCTGTCATCCCAGTCCTTGAATGTTTATTTGAGTGTTTATCATTTATCAAGATTAGGTAGTCAGGTAGATTTCCAATGGTTTTGAAGTACCTGGCACATTGGGAAGGCCCTCTTTGGAAAAGATAAGAATTATTAGAAATGATCTTACATTTTACAATAATATATTTAATAGCTTTAAATCAAGTGCTGACTTCTTACTTAGAACTCATTCTGTTTTCTCTTATTCTATTAATTAAATCTGTCATTTTTTAAAAAATGAATTGCTCTTTTAGTCACTTGGAGCCAACTTTGAGCATTTGGAGAAAGGAAGGGACTGGGAAAGAGAGTGACAGGCTGAATTAATCCATCAGTAATCTAAATATTATATCAGCTAGTTTTATTAAATTTGACAAGTCACTTTTAGAAACAGAAAGTTTTAAAAATTTTGTGACTAAGATGATGTTAATTCAATAAGCAGAAGAACATTCAAAAGACAGAACATACTTAGTTCATTTTAGATAAACAAACATTTACTGTGTATCTACTGTGCATGCCAGCTATAGAGCTATATGTCACTAGGGACAAATTTAATAAATAAGAAAACGTGCTCTCTAAATCCTCACATATTTGGATAAATGCATGCTTTTTATAGAAGCTGAAACAGAAAAATACTAATAAGCAAGACTGGCTATATATCCAAATCTACCTTTAAAAGAAAAAAAAAAAACAAAAACGAGAAACTTTACCACATACAACAACCTTCTTCTATAGACTAAAATGGCTAAAAGCACCAGAATCAATTTTTTAACCCAGGAAATGGATTTGTATCTTAATAGTATATTAATATGAAAATGTATTAAATATATATAAATAAAGTATATTATGGATAAGTCACATGCATTCGCATAATGCAGAAGAATGTATAAAATGTATGTATAAAATGCTTCGTGACTTACATTGCAAGTATGAGAGGGAAGCATTCTCATTAAAAAAACAAAACCTGAAATCAACTATTGTTGCTGTTGAGCTGCTAAGTCGTGTCTGACTCTTTGTGACCCCATGGACCGTAGTCCGCCAGGCTTCTCTCTCCTTGGGATTTTCCAGGCAAGAGTACTGGAGTGGGTTGCCATTTCCTTCTCCAAGGGATTTTCCTGACCCAGGGATCGAAGCCGGATCTCCTGCATTGCACGCGGATTCTGTACCATCTGAGCCAAGAAATCAACTATACCTCCATTTAAAAACAAGCAAACAAACTCGAAACCTGAATTTGTCAAATGTTCATGTTCAGATCAGACTGGAAGTTGTAGTGGGAAGAAAAAGGAGGCTGTGAAACAAACTCAAATGAGAGAGGCCCAGGAGAGGGACAGGCAACAAATCTTTACTACCCTGAGTTGAAAATTGTCAAAATGGAATCCTTTCTGGCCAGAAAAAGAGGACTTTCCAGAAGCCAGAACTATAATATAAAGGAAAATGAGGTACACTAGCTGTGGTTCCACAGATATTCCTCATACTGAAATTCGGTGTCTGCAAGTCAGGGCCATGCTCCTCCTAGCACATGGAAAGACTCCAGTTCGTGCTATGAACATTAACTCCTTGAAGGACAGTGTCCAGGTGTTGCCCAAATGATGTACACTGGCCCCTGACTAATATGCTGACAGCTAATCACACATTAGCAAGATGAATGCAGTGTCAAAACGTGCCCTTCAGTTCCTGGGTTCCGTGAGAATCCTGGGGCTGGGACAGGGGTGGAGGGAGGATGCACATTTTAGTGAGTTTGGAAATAGTGAAGAAAAGAAATTAAATGAAGTTTGGCCATCACTCTAGCAATCACTGATCACCAAAGCCAGTGCCAGAACCTCTTCTTTACTAGTGTTCAGGATAAAACTGGGAAAGAGGAAATGATAATGCATTTGGTCCCGAGTACTTACCCGTTCCCATCACAAGGCACGACTCCCCAGAGATCCAAGCCATCCCTTGTTAAGGTGCCTGTCTAAACAGAAACAGGAGCTCACTTTACTCTGAAGACTCAGCAGCCCATAGTGACACCAGTAAGTTATGTTTTAACAGGAAAATGTATGTCACAAACCCATGGTCAAGCTCAGCACTTGGGGAATGACACAGTCAGATGGGTATCTGGAATCCTGGGTGGAAGCTTTGATGAACTCACACCAGTTGTGGGACAAACTGGCACTTAATCTCTTTGAACTTTAGTGTTCTCCAAGATAAAGGGAAGAAAACAGTTACTGCCTACATATTTCAGAGACCTGTTTTGAGAATTTAATGAAAGACTGAATGAATGGGAGAGGCATTGGTAAGCCTGCTCTGAGAGCTAAAGAGTGTGTCCACTGACATAGGTAACAGACTTGTGGTTGCCAGTGGGGAGGTGAGGTGAGGGGGACAGACTGGCAGCTTGGGATTAGCAGCTGCGAACTATTATATATAGGATGGATAAACAGAAGGCCCTACCGTATAGCACAGGGAACTATGTTCAGTGCCCTCTGAGAAACCATAATGGAAAAGAATATGAAAAAAATGTATTTGTATAACTCAGTCACTTTGCTGTACAGCAGAAATTAAACACAGCATTGTAAATCAACTACACTTCAATAACTTAAAAAAAAAAAAATGGGTGAGTCCCAGCATTTATAGCAGAAGTTAAAAGTATGTCATCAGAAATAATAGAAGTATAATTTTTCACTGTTCTAAAGAAATAGTTTGCTATTTTGACATCTATTTGTTAAAAAGGTGTTTGTTAGTATTTCTCTTAGTAAAGTGATGAAGAGTTTGGACTGGCTTAAAACGCTGGCTGTGTGACCTGGGCCAATTATTTAGTCCCCTAAACATCAGAGTCCTTATCTGTAATGTGGTCATAATCATATAGGGTTGTTGAAAAGATTAAATGAGATAATATAGTGTTGAATGCAATGTCTGCAAAGAGTGAGAGCTGAGAATAATGAAAATTGTTCGCAATTATTACTTTTTATTCAAATTCATTTCACAATTATCTTCCCCACCCCTGTTTCCCTTTCCAAGCTCAAGGATAATATGATGCTAGAAACAGAACATCTTTCTGTGTGATGCTAGCTTGATCACAAATTAACTTTGACATGGTGGCACGAACCATATTAACCTTCTGTTCTTCGTAAATCTCTTTGATATTCCAGTAATTATAAAATACAGCTCTGATCCCATTAAGTCTCTGCTATCCCAGACCTTCCCAGTACTGTTTAATGGGTACGGAGTTTCAGTTGGGGAAGAGAGAATAAGTTCTGGAGATGGATAGTGATGATGGCTGCATAGCAACATGAAAGCACTTAAAGCCCCTTAAAAATGATTAGCATGGTAAATTTTACGTTATAAATCTTTTGCCACAATAAAAAATCAGTAAATGGAAGGAAACAATAAAAAAGAAGAAGAAAACACCTTCAATGAATAGCTCTCCACTATCTAAAATGTATATTAAAATTTCTTAGCCAGATATTCCAGGTCTACAACACCCTTTCCCATCACTAAGGTTCTGCTCTGATCAAAGTCACTCTGTTCTCTCCTGACTCCATGCGTGGGCATGGAGTGTGGGCATGTGAATGTGGATTCACATGACTATAATGTCTACGAATTGTTTATCTTAAAAAAATTTTTTGTATATATTATGACATTTGACATGCAAAAGGACTTTCTCTTTTACAATTTATTTTTCATTGCCAAGACAGTGGTTTACATTATATTATAAATAACATTATATAAGTTTTGCCAACATTATACTTCTATTTCAGTACGATCACCACCAAAATTTTAATTTAGGAAACCTTCTGATGGAGAGACTGCCTCCTTGGAGCCAGCCACTTCTTAGAGATAGCCAGGGTCTCAGCCAAGAATATGCCTTTGATATGCAAACTAACCAGTCAAGAGTCATACCTTCTCTATCTGGCCACACTCCCCTGGAAACATCACCCCAGGGCCAGCTACTAGACAACTAGAGGTCAATCCTAGAGACCAAAACCCATCAAAATCATTCCAAATAGCTAGTTGTCATCTATGTACCCTGCCCTGTCTTGTATTTCCTGCAGAAACTCCTTTATAAAGGCCATAACCTGAGCACTACCCTCAATCCTCCTTTCCTTCCTGATCAAAATCTGGCATTCCATCTCTGGCCCTACCTGGTAGGACACACCTCTTCTGTCGGGGAACTGTAACATTAAACACATTTTTCAATGGCATTTTCTGCCAGCAGCCACTTAGTCACCTTTATAAATTAAGACACGGGTACAAAACAGCCCTTCATTTCCATCTTACCCTCTTATAGCTCCCACCTTCATACCAGCATGTGTATACAGATGAAAAGAATATATTCAGGAGAAGGCAGAATAAGAGGCTGGTTGGGAGTAACTGGTATGGGATCAAGGATTATTTTAAGCAATTTACTGCAGATGGAAAACTATAGAAAAGAAAGATTTCCTGGGGATTTATTTTAACCCAGTCTCATAGTAAGAGACAGCTAAATAAACATTTTCTTTTTTATTCATTCATTAAGTCAATGAATATTTATTGAACACTGACTATACGCCAGGTAATAATATTAGCATTAGGGATACAGTAGTAACCATAGTAAAAGGTTTAAATTTCGTATGACGGTTTTGACTATAGAGGGACAGAATGCTATTTTAATTCATTGAGATTCATAGAATATTGGAGCTGGAAGAATCCTAAAAGATTCACCTACTCAGTTCCTACTTTCCCTTCTCTAAACCCTAGAATCTGAGATGAAGAGATGTATCTGTCCTAGATGACATATCCAATCAGAGACAAAATGAAATCAGGTACCCAGTACCCACATCCAAGGTTTCCTGCCTCACAAGAATGTAAAGCACCTGCGCATGATGACAGTGATGATAAAAACGGCGCCGAGGGTGATGATGAAACACACATACCTTGTCAAAGCAGACCAGGTTTAATTGTCCACATACGTTGATCCTCTGGGGGCTAATGCAGAAGATGCCTCTCTTCTTCAGCCTCCTCTGGGCATACATAATGCCTGTGGTCAGAGCAGCAGGCAGAGCGGGAGGAACTGCAATTGTGATGACGTCAAGGGCTTTCTTCACTACCTCCCCGGGAGTTTCCTGGGAGGACAAAGTTAGCTATTACAGATAAATCCATTGTGAACACTTTAATGCGCATGACTTTTTCCTCTCCTCTTTGTTTTCTATCTTGGTACAGATTTCTAGAAATTATATGAGCTGGCCAAATGTGGTTTAAAGAGAATGAACGCGTTTATTGGCTTTCTCTATATTTTGCCAAAGTGTAATGAAAAAGTCTGTAACAATTCATACTGCTACCAGTGGAGAACAATGTACCAGTTTGCCACGACCTTATCAACATTGGTTTTTATTTAAAATTCATCACTTAACAGCTATAAAATACTACATTATTGGAATAAACATATTCTTAAATTAAAGATGAAAAAATAGAGTAAGGCAAAATCCAAGAGTAGAGGCATGTTACTATCTCCATAAACACAGTGTTTTATCCCACTGGATCCAATGGCTATTATGGAGCTTGGTGATCAACTGCTTATATTGGGGATCTGGGAATATGTAGGCAGGTTTCAGCATTTGGCTTTGTTTTCCCAGGTTTGAAAACCACCCCTTAGATTAAGGTCAACAGGAGAATAAGAGACACTATATAAATGAGTCTACATGCATTGTACTAAAAGAACGAAAGCAGCTTACCCCACTGAGCACATAGACGCACAAAGTATAGATCATCCCAATGGTGGCTGTCCCTACGAGGCACAGGAGGAACCTGATGGCATCTCTGTAGAGCTTAAAATTCATCGGCTTGGGGTAGAGAATGGATCTCACGAGGTCTCCCTTTGCGGTGTTGAATCCTGAAGCAGTAAACACACACCTCACACTCTCAGGATGACAAATCCTTCTGCTAGTGCTTTTCTAATCTTTAACAGGGCCTTTGTTTCCTCTAGAGAAACTTAAACAGTGCTTAAGCCCAAACACAATTAAAGGATGATTGGCAACATACCTAAATGCTAGAATGAATATATCCTAGCTCTTTCAGAGCCTATTCCTCTCTGGCTTTCCTTCCTTTTATATTTCTAATTTCAGTGCATCCCAGAGATAGTAAAGCACCCTATGGGGGCAGAGCGCAGCTTTGCCAAATATAGCTTCATTTTAAGGAAAGGACTTGTAAGTGTGCACATACACATGTGTGTATGCGTGCACACACACACAGAACACTTGAATTTAAATGGTCCAGTAAATACAGATGGATTCAACTTCTAATGCTTTTTATCATCAAGTTTTCAATTTCTAGTCCTGCATGGAAAAAACTTGGGGTTTGTTCTTTGGGTTTGAAAACCTAAGCTCTAGGTCCTGCTGTGTCAGTGACTGGCTGTGTGAGTTTTTTTTTTTTTTAAGAAAAACTTGACCTAAATTGTGTGGGCTCCAGCCTATTCATGTACAAAGTAAGGACAGGCATCTTTGTTCCGCTAATTTGATATGTGGAACTAGCTTCGGAGAAGGCAATGGCAACCCAATCCAGTACTCTTGCCTGGAAAATCCCACGGCCGGAGGAGCCTAGTGGGCTGCAGTCCATGGGGTCACCAAGAGTCAGACACAACAGAGCAACTTCACTTTCACTTTTCACTTTCATGCATTGGAGAAGGAAATGGCAACCCACTCCAGTGTTCTTGCCTGGAGAATCCCAGGGACAGGGGAGCCTGGTGGGCTGCCGTCTATGGGGTCGCATAGAGTCGGACATGACTGAAGCGACTTAGCAGCAGCAGCAGCAGGAAATAGTTTACAAATTACAAAGCACGTGAATAATACTTATTGTCACCAGTGTTATTGTTCTTACTAAAAGGTATATGCCATAGTTAAATTCACATTTTAAATATCTCTATTTACATATATGGGGTTTGTCATCTAAAGACTGCTCCTTGCCTAATTCATTTAAAGCACTAGATAAATGGAGTGAAAGTATTTCATGAAAATAATAAAATGCAGGAGGTTCTAACTAACCTGTCTGCAGTACCACTGCTTTCACAGGGCTGGAGCAGGCCCCCTTGGCCTGGATAACCTCCGTTCCACAGAAGAGGACATGCCGCTTGTACTCCCCTTCACTCTGTGTTTTCCAGGGCACTGAGCCATCCACCTTAGGTAATGGAGTTTTAGTGACTGGAATACTTTCTCCTACAGAAAACAAGCATCTCAGTTTGTGAGGTGGGAGACCTTCATTCATTTAAATCCTGCATTCACCAACCCATCACATGCCAGGCATTTTTTGTGAGCTTGTCACCTAGCAGGAACAACCTTTGGTATAGATGATATAAGGAGAAACACAGTTCTTGTGTTTAAGAAGTTTGTAGTCCAGAGAGGGAGACAGCCATTAAAAAAATTAAATACAATGTCATGTTAGAAATACTCTAAGTCTTATAAAACCAAACAGGGATGCTGAGATAGATTGGAAACAACCATTTAGGGAATAGCAAGTTGTGCAGTCTAGAATGCAGGGTCTGGGGAGTAAGAGGTCATGAGAGCTATGTAGAAGCCAAGACTTGGAGAGCCCTGCATGCACACACTTGAGTGTTTAAATCCCTTTCATTAGGCACTGGTGGCAGGAGAGAAATAGGGAGGTATCTCGTTGTCCGATTCAGGAGAGTACTATCACATTTACATACCAGAGAGTGTATTCTGTCTTCAATACAGGGAATGAATTGGAAGACTGATGAGGTTGCAGACTCATACAGTTGGGAAACCATCGCAAGGGTCCCAGCTGAAGAGGACAAGGTCTGAACTATGGCAGCTGACAGTAGGAGCAGGAAAGAACTGGTTTTGAGAAATAAAAAAGTGAGCAGCTACCAAACTTGGGGAGATTTTTATATTGGTAGATCATAGTGACAGAAGAATTTTAAGTGGCTTCCTGGTTTCTGACTTGAAAGAATGAGCAGAGGGAGGGTATTAATCATTAACACAAAGATTGTTGGAATCCTTGTAGGAGGAAGGAGGAACTGCCTTTTGGTCTCTGAGTTAAAGATGACTTGTGGAAGGACCACGGCGAGTTGCTTTGCAGGCAGTTAATTTATTTGGGTCCTGAGCTCAGGGGAGAGGTCTTGACTGGAGATATTTAGTCCCAGTTCATCACCCTATAGACAATAATTACAGCTATGGGAAGAGACAAGATTATTTAGGGATCACATGAAAGATGAAAAAAGAAAAAATCAAAGAACCCTGAACAGCTTCAGAAATCGAAGAGGTGGAGGAAATGGAGCCACACAGGACACTGGAGTATTATTCAGAAAGAGACAGTGCTATCTAGGAAGGTTAGAGAGACGTGTTTTCAGAAGGAAGAGGTGGTCAGAATAGTCAAATGCCACAGGTCGGCTAAAAAGATGAGAAATTTAAAGAATCCATTGGATTCGCCAATTGAGACTTTAGCGACTTTCGCCAATGTACTGGGAAGGGCAGATTTCAGTGGATTGAAGTGCTAATACAAGGTGGTGAATGAATTGTTAAAGTAAATAATAGCGCCTGTTCTGAGAAAGCTCGTTAAAATCCTCTACCTCCATTCATAGAAAGGATAATATAAAGTCAGGGATATGTCCCAGTATACTAGAGCTGCTTTCATGAGGAAAATGATATTTGGTATTGTAAATGTCCCAGCACAAAGGGGTTTTTATCAAATCTATGGATTCCTTAGAGAAATAAACCTGACCTGTCACATAGTTTTTGTTTTTGTTTTTTTGTAAGTTCACACGGACTGTGTGCTGATGTCTGCATTTCATGCCTTCCCGGTCCACCAGGAGAAATGGTTTGATTTGGACTTTAATGGGAATCATGGTACATCAATACATTTACAGCCTCCAATTGCATCTCTGAAAAAGCGCTTGTGATTCTTACAGAAAGGCTGTAACATCTCCTCCTAACTGCATATGTGAGTTAGAACTCAAAGCACTGTGACCTTGAACAAGATCTCTCTGAACCTCAGCTCCCATATCCCTGATATGACATCTCTCCAGCTCCATCATGCAATTGAAAAATGAAATCCAGGGACTTCCCTGGTGGTCCAGTGGTTAAGAATCCACTTTATAATGCAGGTGATGTGGGTACAATCACTGGTTGGGGAATTAAGGTTCCACATGCCTGGGGCAACTAAGCCCGTGTGTCACAAAGATCCAGCATGACCCAATAAAACATTCCAGGTGCCGCAACTAAGACCCGGTGAAGCCAAAGACATAAATATTTATTTATTTAAAATTAGAATAAATAACAATGAAAAGTAAAAATGAAACACAATTATTTAAAAATATCCAGTGTGCGTTTTCAAAGTAGCAGCTTTGGCAAATCCTGCATCAACCACTTTTCAACATTTTCAAACCAACCTAGAAAGAGCTTGAACTTGACCTGGGGCAGGAAGGGTGTTTCAGGATGTCATAACGGTTTTCAAACCATCTGTGTTTATCTGAAGATACATTTTATAGAAAAACATGAAACATAAAAGCCACAGGTGATTCTGAAACATCAAATGACCTTTAAAGGTTTTTAAATCTTTAAAATGACAGGATTGTAATAATCTTTTTTGCAGGAAAGAAATGCTAAATGCTCCAAAAGTTAGGACTGTTATCGAACCTAGCATATAGAAATCAGTTTTAATTTGAACTCTCGGGTCTGTCCAGTGCAGGACTATTAGTAAGATTTGTGAGAGTAGGAAGGTCCCATAGCAGCCGCATGCTCTGCCATTATCATTCAGGAGAAACCTGGGAGAACCAGCGGAGGCTGTATGTGAGGTGACAGAACTGTACCTGTCAGCATGCCTTCATTCACCACACAGCTGCCATCAATCAGAATAGCATCACATGGCATTTGCACTTTGTTCCCCATCAGAATTAATAGATCTCCAGGCACCAGGAAGCGTGATTCTAGCTCCTGGACTCCAGCTGGAAGTGTGAGGAAACAAAGTTGAGTCAGGTTTTTTCCCACAAAAACACAGTCCAACATCTACCTAAATTGGAAATCAATGAAAAAGCAACCAAAGCATATATGAAAAGGAAGCAATTCCACAACATTGACTCTAAATCTGCAAACAATAAGAAAAAAGGTAATATATTATATTACATAAAATAAAGACCTTTGTGTGGCAATAAAAAAATAAATAGGCAGAGAAAAAACTAATGACAAATTCAGAGAACATGTTTGAAACTTACATTGCAGACAAAAGATTAATATTCCTAATAAAAAAAGAGTTTGAAAAAAAAAAAAGATGTAAAGCAAATGACTGTATAGCAAAATTGTTACCATATAATTCACATGCAAACAGACACACACATACATACTACAAGCGGCATGGTGTTTGAAAAGATATTTATTCTTACTCATAGTAAGAAAATTGAAAAATATATCCTTCCTTTCTGCCTTTTGTCCTTCTTTCTGACCTTCCTTTATTTCTTACCTTCCTTATTCAGTCCCAAAGCCCCAAAGCTACAAGCAGTTAAGCAAGATAGACAACCATGCAGGGGGCTAGGTAAAGTGGGGATAGGAGTGGTAGACCATTCCACATGGTGAAGCCTTAACTGGATGAGTGGGTGCTTACGTGGCTGGGTGCAGAGTGACAGAGCCCAAGGAGGGAGACAAGATCCCCATAGTGGCAGTGGCCTGTTTTGAGATATTGGAGTCCAGCCAGGTGAGAAAGGCAGGATTGATACTATAAGTTGATATAATGAGGCTGAAGAGAGACAGGTTTCTCACTGAAGAAAGGAAGTTATAAGAAACAGAAATAAAATCAGAATGAACTTTGTGGTACTGGACTGGAATTGGAAATGATAGTGTAAATGGATGATTTTCAACAGATAGATGGTAAAATAACATAGATGTGCATGTGTGTATATATAAGAATATACGCAAATATATTTGCTTGCCTTTTTCTATATGTAGTTTCTCTTAATTCTGTTCTCTGAGAGGGGTTGTGAGCAGTGAAAACCCAATAATGAAAAAGAATGTAAAAGGCTCTACACTGAGAACTATAAGATATGACTGAGAGAAATCAAAGAAGATTAAATGGAGAGATAGCATGTCCATGGGTCACAAGGCCCAAATTTGTTACATACCAATTTTTCACCAATTGATCTACAGATTCAACACAATCCCAGTCAAACTTTTAGCATATTTTTTTTTGGTAAAAATCGACAAGCTGATTCTAAGAGTCATATGGAAATGCAAAGAGCCCTATATTGCCAAAACAACTCTGAAAAAGAACAAAGTTGGAGGACTAATGTTATTCTAAGACTTATGTAGTCACGTTATATGGAATTAATATAAAGACAAGTAAATATTAGAATAGTAGAGAATAAGGAGTCCAGATAGATCCATTCAGGTGCAGGAAACTGACTTTTGACAAAAGTGCAAAGACAATTAAGTGAAGAAAGGATTGCCCTTTCAATATATGGTATTAGGACATTTTGGATATCTGTTTGCAAAAGATGAAAGTGAAATCGCTCAGTCGTGTCCAACTCTTTGGGACCCCATGGATTGTAGCCCACCAGACTCCTCCATCCATGGGATTCTCCAGGCAAGAATACTGGAGTGGGATGCCATTTCCTTCTCCAGGGGGATCTTCCCAACCTAGAGATCGAACCCAGGTCTCCTGCATTGCAGGCAGACGCTTTAACCTCTGAGCCACCTGGGAAGCCCTCCATTAGTCATTAGGAAAATGCAAGTTAAAACAACAATGAGATACTACCACTCACCTTTTTAAATGACTAAAATGAAAAAGACTGACCATACTGAGTAGTGGTAAGAAAGTGAAGCAACTGAAACTCTTACACACTGCTGGTGGGAAAGCACAATGGCACAACCACTTCTGAAAACAGTTTTGCGGTTTCTTTAAAAGTTAAATATGGATTTGTCATATGATTCAGTCATTCTACAGTCAGGTATTTTCCCATAAGAAATGAAAATGCATGTCCATAGAAAGAATTGAATCCAAACATTCAAGTAGAATTATTTGTAATTGTCCCAAAGTGGAAATAACTCAAATTTCCGTCAACAACTAAATGCATTCACTAACTGGTCTACCTGGACAATGGAATTCACTTATAAATAAGAATAAGCTATTAATGTTCTTAAAAAATGGATGAACTTCAAAATTATTATGAACTTTGTTCTTCACAAAATTAAACCCAAGATATACTTTAAAAGTTGATGATGGAAAGGAAAGCCTGGCATGCTGTAATTCATGGGGTTGCAAAGAGTCGGACACGACTGAACGACTGAACTGAATTGATACTTTAAAAGGCAAAAATGCATACTGTGCAGTACCATTTATAAAATATCCTGAACATGCAAAGTGGTTGCCTGAGGATGGGGATGCACAGTAAGAAGTTGAGAGGGAAGATTACAAACAGGCACGAGGCAGCTTTTAGAGGTGATGGACAGTCATTATCTTCATTGTGGTGATAGTGCATGGGTAGGTATAATGTCTAAACCTACCAAATTGTACAATTTAAATATTAATATGTTCAGTTTATGGTATGTCAATTTTACTTCACATTTTTTTAAGTGAAAAAAAATGTCAAGGTCCTCAGCCCTTTAAGTTATTGCAGAACAAAACCGACATATGAAGATGAGAGTAGTAGGAACAATCAGAAATAAAAATTTAAATCCCTTTCTGATTTCATATGGACAACACATAGATCTAAAATGAAGTGACTTACCATTTTTCCCATATATAGAGACTGTAATGTTATTATGTGCTTCAACTAAACGGTGGAGCTTTACAGATTGCTGAAAAAGAAGAACAGACAATAGGAAAAAAAAAAGCCTTTTCTATTTTAGGACAGGCCCCAGATAATAGCCAGTAGAGTGTCAGCCTTCTTTAAAGGTGGAGCCAACTGAATGTACTCTTTATAAACAAGACGGAGTAGCCTGCTACTCAACTGAAAAAGCATCCAACTTGTGGTGGTCTTCATCCAGTGATAAGAAGCATGTGTTGCTTAGTAGAAAGAAATTTCCCAGCATGCTCTGCCCACTCAAAAGAACTTTGATCATTCAAGATTTATGTTTATACCTAAATAGCTTCAAGAACCAAGCATTATTTCAGCTTTGGGTCATCCTACATTAGAGTTCCTAATTTAACTTCATAAGGACTTTAATGGTTCCTATTCTTTCCTCATAGTATTTTATATACTTTAATATATAAGATATATGGGACATTGACAGTGAAAAAATAAGAGCAGACAAAAATAGTAATATATTGGATTTCACATTTATTAGGAAACTATTGTGTGAAAGACCTTTTATAAGGTTCTGGGGATTAAAAAGTCCCAATCATTTGGTCTTTTCATTTTCTTTTTTCTGATTTTGTTATTTAAGACACTCCTTCAATCTCCTAGCTTCGAATCATTTACAGATTTGATTAATATATCCTAAGAATAGTCAACAGAATAATATAAGGTGAAAAAGTTTTCTGCTATTAATCTATTATTTTATTTATTTATGCAGTCATTCCACATTTATTGAGTAATCTTTATGCTAAGAGATAGCAGTAAAATGGTCAACAAAGCAGAAATGATTCTTACCATCAAGATATTTACAACCTACTGGGTAAATACATTTAATCAAACAATCACACACATAAATATATCACTATGATCAACAATAAAATAGAAAAAGTAAAGTATTTTTGGAGCATATATAGCTAATGAACCAATACAAATCTTAAGTGACATTGAAATAAATAGGTTGTTGAACTATGAGTTTCAAATTCAAAAGAGATATTTGGACTGGAAATATATACATAAATTTGAAAGTCATTAGCATATGCTTTCGGAATTCATTAGTATATACAATATAAGAATAGTGAAGACTCAGTTGTACTCTTATGAAAAGACCATCAAGACACCATTATTAATAATAGCAATAAAGCTAGGTAGAAAATAATGTAATTATGCTCCCTCTTACATAGGAAAGAAAAACAAAATATATGTATATTCCAAAAAAATTTTTGGAAGAAAGCACAAGAAGCTAATAAAAGAGGTTGCACAAGTGGAGGGATGGAGGAAGAGGAAGCCTTTAAGTGGTAAACATTTTCCTATTGTTTTGGTTTTTAGACATCCATGTTTTGAAAAGCCAGGTAGAGAGGGATGAACTATGAAAAGAGACTTCCCTGGTGGTCTAGTGATTCAGACTCCTCACTTTCACTGCAGGAGGCACAGGTTCAATCCCTGGTCAAGGAAGTTCCTCATGCTGAAAGGAGCAGCCAAAATGAAAAAAAAAAAAGAGGCAGGGGTGGAGGGGTGGGGGGAGAGAATGAAAGAACATCTAGAGAAGTGGAGAGTGTGCTGTCAGTGAAGCCAAAGGGAAAGTAGTTAACATAGTCAAACGCAACCGAGAGGTTTAGTGAAATCTACACTTTCAAAAAAGTATTCACTGTAGGAAGGGAATCATAAAATCTGCAAACTAATGACCAGCCACCCAATAAAAATTAATGACGGACATGAATACAGTTCACAGCAAAAGATAAACAAACAGCTTAAAACAAGAAAAAAAGTTCAACTCTCAATGGAAAACATGCAATTAAAGTTAAAGAATTCTGTATTCACTTATAGTGGCAAAAATGAGGAAAACACTCATCTATCCTTAGGGGAATATTAGTATTCACTTGTTTAAGAGACATTTGACAATGTCTACTAAAATAGTATATAGCTTATGATTAAGTAGTTCTAGTTTCAAATATAGAAAATTCATATCTCCTTATCAATACAGATACATTATGCACACATTTACATGTGATATAAATTACACATATTTGTGATTTATACATATTTGTAAACACACATATACATTGATGTGTGAAAACATATATATGCAAATATCCTCATATATCAGTGTTTTACCAGCAAAAGACTAGAACAATCTAAATATCCATCGATATGACTGGCTTCAAAATTATGGTAAGTTTAGAGAAAGTATATTTGTGCAGATATGGAAAGATATTTAAGATATATTAGGTGAAAATTGCAAGTGTATAACAGTATATATAGTATACTTCCATTTACACAAAACAAATTAATGCATATGTGTTTAACTGTGCTAGAAGTATGTAAAGCATCTGGTCCCAGTGAATGCCTCTTAAAAGGAGACCCAAACACTGAAAGAAGGGGAGTATTTACTCCTCATTTCCAGTTTTGTTCTGTGTGAATTTTTTTATTACATCCATATGTTATTCCTTCTATCAAGAAACAACACCACCACCTAATTTAAAGAAAAATATTATCCTTTAATTTTAAAGTTATTTTAGGATTATAGTGGTGACCTTAACAATAGTTGTTTGAATGGAATCACAAGAGAGGAAGCCAGCTCAGTATGGGTGAGACATGAGAGGGAGATGAGTAAATGAAGAAAAAAGCAAAATGAGCTCAGTAAGTTTTGCTTCAAAGGGAGAAAAGAGGTAGAGTCATAGCTGAAGTTTAAGGTACAGTAAAAAAATGAAAACTTTTTTTATTTGTTTCTTTTTCTTTTTTTAAGTTGGGAAATACTTGAGCATGTTTAAGTGCTGATAGAGAAACATGAGCTTGTTTAAATGCTGATGTGAAAGCTCTTAAGGAGGGGAAGCAGAAGGAGTCATTCGCTGACCACATAAGCAGGCTGAGAAGGTAGGACAGAATGCTATAAAGCACAGGCAGAGGACTTCCCTGGTGGTTCAGTGGCTAAGACTCTGAGCTCCCAATAGGAGCCTGGGGGCCAACAGGGGGCCTGGGCTCAATCCTTGCTTGGGAAACTAGATCCCACATGCAGCAACTAAGAGTTCCCAAGACCTGGTGCAGTCAAATAAATAAAAATAAATACACACACAAAAAAAAAAAAATTAGAAGAAGAAGAAGGCAGGCAAATGGCATTTCCTCATATGTAAGAGAGATCAAGGCAGGAGGAAGGTGGAGACAAAAATCATCTGGTTGTTGGAGAACAGGGAATTGAGCAAATTCCCGTCTTATAGTTTCCATCTTTGTGAAAAAAGCAATGAAACAGACTATTAGCTGAGTTAGAGGAAAGGTAGAATGTGAATAGTTAGGCATCTTAGAAACTCGAATGAAGGTTTGGTCTGAAACTTTAATTTCAGACAATTGGAGAGCACGTTGACTAGAGACATATAGAAAGCTTGCCCAGATGAGATCAATATTCATGGATTTATAACACAATCAACCAACCTACACAGTGTAATATTTTTTCCCAACAGCACCTGGATCCCCTGGTATAGGTATAAGGAAAACCAAGAGTTGGATTGGGGTGTTGACAAATGAGTACCAATTCAACATAAAGAGTAAAGATACTAAACATTCCTTGGTGGCGATGGTTTCGTCACTAAGTCATGTCCATCTCTTTGAGACCCCATGGACTGTAGCCCACTAGGCTGCTCTGCCCATGGGATTTCCCAGGCAAGAATACTAGAGCTGGTTGCCATTTCCTTCTCAGAGGATCTTCCTGACCCAGCCCAGTCTCCTGCATTGCAGGCAAATTCTTTACTGACTAAGCCACGGAAGTCCCTATTAAACATTAAAGACTCCTCTACCTCCACCATCTTTAAGATCCATCAGTATTCTCTACATATTTTTCACTTATTTTTAATTCATAAATATACACATATTCTAGTAAAACTTAATAAACTAAACAGAGGGGGAAAATAACTTGAAAGGTTAGGGATTGAGATGTGAAGGAATGGAAGAACTAGTACTTGTTGAGCATGAGCAGTTGTGCTAGATATTTACAAATGTGGTCTCATTTGTTATGAGGTGAGCAGTGACTTCTTCCAGGTGGCTCAGCAGTTAAGTATCTGCATGCAGTGCAGGACACCTGGGTTTGATCCCTGGGTTGGGAATATCCCCTGGAGAAAGGAATGGCAATCTACTCCAGTATTCTTGCCTGGAAAATATCACGGATCAGGAGCCTGGTGGGCTACAGTCCATGGGGTCACAAAACAGTCAGACACAACTGAGCACACACATGGTGGGCAATGACTATTCCCCCATTGTACTCTTTTCTAACAAAATTTCAACAAAGTCAGAATTCTTCCTTTTTGAGACTGTAGTGTTAGTGGTTAAACTCACCTCTCTGAGATCATATACAGTCAAAGCGATGGAAATGATGGACATGATTATGATGGCAAAAGCATACTCCTTATAGTCTTCACTAAACCACAGACAGACACTGAAGAGTTGAAATACATAAAACGGATTTAAAACCTATTGGCAGACATAAAAACAAGAAGACAAAGGAGATATTTAGGCTTTACACTTGGCTATTCATTGGCTTTTTTGGTGTCATAGTCATCTCCATGACACAAATCATCCTATAAAATATTCTTATTTTATTTATGCAGCAACTACTATGTACTAGATATGGCACTAAGCAACTTGACCTGAATTTACTCATCTAATTCCCATAATTATCTCATTAAAACAGAAGTCATTACTTATCCCCATGGTAAAGATGAAGAAACTGAGCCTTAGATATTGAGAAATTGCCCAACATCACAGAGCAGCAAGTATCATAGACCAGGACCTGAACCTAGACAATCTGGCCCCAGAGCAACTTACTTTTAATCACACGGCACCTTATTAATTTATGAAGTATCATCTCATGTTTCCTCATGTTGACCGTGACAACTGTCCTTTGAGGAGTACATAATATCATGGCTTCCCTGATGGCTCAGATGGTAAAGAATCTGCTTGCAATGCAGGAGACCCGGGTTCGATCCCTGGGTCAGGAAGATCCCCTGGAGAAGGAAATGGCAACCCACTCCAGTGTTTTTGCCTGGAGAATTCCACGGACAGAAGAGCCTTGTGGGCTACGGTTCATAGGGGTCGCACAGAGTCGGACACGACTGAGTAACTAACACAGTGTATGTCTGTCATGTGTATGTAGTAGTAGAATCATGTCCAGTTTACATTTACTGGCCTTCAGAAGACTGAAGTAGTAGGTCAGGTTTACAAAGTTTAAATTCTTTCTAGTTTACTGTCCTTCTCTATGACAAACATTGTCATATCTGAAGCCTTTCAAGTACTTTATTGTATGAGTTGAAGACTAAATTTTCTCAGCCAAGCTGAAGGGGTAATCTGTAGCTGAGCATCTAGAACACTATGGGAGAAAGAGATTTAACTCCAACAGTTGTAATCCTGCTCAGGTTAAAAACATTTTGTGCCCTTACTCAAATTCCTTCTAGTTGATTTTCATCTTTCTAAAACAGAAATTGTAATCTTTGCCTCTGGTTAGGGAATAAGCACACAGAAACTTTTCTTATCAGTTTCTTCTGCTCTCATTCATGCCTTAAAGCTTGCTAAAAATTATTGAGAAAGAAGCTGGGGTTTACTAAGCCTGTTTTAAGGCAAGGAGGAGCAGAGATCATGTGCAGGAGAGGATCCAGAGTATAGCTGTATAGTTACAGTGTCAGTAATCACTGTAAAATGAAGAATAAGCCCAGGGATAGAGTCAAAGAGAAAAAATTCAAGGACATAAATGATGGTCAAATCTTTCTTTCCCTCCCACACATACACACTGAGATTAATAGAACTAATAAGGTGGAACAAACACTTTCCTCTTACAATTTTAGGTGCTGAGGAAATTGTGTATGCTGCCCATAAGAAAGGGATTGAGTTGGTTAAGTTTTAATTATTATTACAGTGTCACAAAGATGAGACAGTAGATAAAAGCATTGGATTAAAAAGGACACAGAGAACGGAAATCCAATGTTCACTGCGTCATTAAAGGGTAAGTAAACACATGAGCATCCTATCTTATGCTCTAACAGGCATTGTGTATGCCAAAATAGACCCCAAGAAAGAGGAGGGACATGACTACGCTTAGCATTCTTTTAAAATAGTCCAAATTATGGTTTCCATTGACAAATAGCATTCTTGATCATTTGACTAGAACCAAACTTTTCTAGCCAGCACCAAGAGAAAATACTGATTACCTCCTTGATGAGCAGCTTCCAAATGGGTGTGATTTCAACATCAATAGTATTTGGCCCACATATTAACCTCCTGTGGGGAGAGATCACAGATCACTCAGTCTTTATTTTTATTTATAAAAATAAATGATTTCTCATCCATTCATAAAAAGGTCTGTTCCATGTTCATTTTCTCACTTGTCAGATCAATATAAGCCTCCCTTATAACATAATACCTCCATCTTTCTCAAAATAACTGGAGAAGGGGAGGGTTTCCAGGTGCAAAACCAATAAACATGACCCTGTTACATTTATTGAACTAGACTCCTCATGAAGTTTAAATTTTTCCCTGATGGTAATTTGGATATTTAATTTTAGTCATTGTTCCATTCAGGCAGTTTCAGGATTGGCACCCTCTCAACTCTGTCTCTCCCCAGCTCTGGCTCCATGGATGTGGGACAGGGGTTCATTACAAGAGAACAGTTTTACTGATAAGAAATACCATGCCTGCTTCCCTCCTCCTATTCAGTTCTGGGAAGCTGCAGAATTTATTTTGTGAGTGAGTGAAAAGATGTTGAGTTCTCAAAAATAGTTGCACAGATACACAGCCCTTTAATTGAAAACTCAGAAATGTGTTTCTTTGATTCTACAGAACAGTGACTCTGTGAGTATTTTGCTGTTAAGAACACTAAAACACTTTATCTGTGGCTTCTATGTAAATGCTCAAAGAACTTAACAGAATGTATTACAGCAGTGCTTCCCAAATGTAATGTTCACGTAGATAACCTTGTGGTCTTGTTAATGGCAAGATTCTGATTCAGTAAGGGTGAGGTGTGGTCTGAGATTCTGTGTTTCTAACAAGCATCCAACTGAGGCTGATACTGTAGACTGTGGGTTTATTCAAAGTGCCACCAAAGCTCCACTCTAAAATGGTCAGGAGGGGAATGCAGGAATCATAGAAACTTAGGACTAGCAACATGTGTATAGAGCTCTCCTCCCCACTTTTAATAATTAGGAAACTGAAACCCAGAAAGGAGAAGCTATGTGCTTAAAGCACACAGGAAATTAGTAACAGGCTCTTGACATTCAACACAATGCCCTTCCCAAACCTCACTCCTATGCCCAGTAACTGAGTTAGAATTGTAGAAGAGCTACAAGTCTTGAGTGATATTTTTCTACTGCTCTATAATTATTATTTTGCTACATTATATATTGTAATACATATTTTCTGATTAGTCAAAACTGGTTTAACCTTATTATAGTAACCTTGAGAAGCATCGTGCCGAGTAAAAAGATAACTAAACCTATAGTCAAAGATGTAATTCTTCCTCTGTCACTTCCATCTGTGTGACCTGGTTTAGGCCATTAACCTCTCTGAGTCTCAGATTTCTCATTTGTTTTATTGAGATGATAAGGGTGTCTGTTCTAACTCACCCACAAAGTTGCTCTGATGAAGTGAGATAATGTATATAAACACATTTGTTTTAATAATATTAAATAGAGCACTACAACATATTCTGATATTATTAATAACCAGTTAAGACAGCCATTTCCAGGGCCCTCTTTTAGACTACCTGGTGACAGTCATTTCTAGCTGTCAGTATAGATCAATAACAATATAGATAACAGTACAGGCATCTATGCATCTATAGGTACATAGATAGATAACAATAAACTTGGTACCTAATTTCTTGTTCTTCTGTTGTCAGACCAGATCCAAACTTTAGGTGTATCTTGGCAGAACTTAGCCAGTCTTCCAAACAGCTAAAATAATAATAATATTGAGAAAGACATATTTAACAAAATATTTCCGAGACAGTCTTTTTCTTTTTGGATACAATTGCTCAAACAACTTACCCAATTTTCCGGAACTGTCCCTCCAAGTTGTCCCAAACATATCTTATTTTCTGCACTTTTATGCACCTCACCTGCAAAAGAAAAGTACTAAGGAATCCCCAGTTTGAGGATCAGTGGATACACACAATCCAGAGACTAAAGAAGCATTTGTGGAAGAAGCAAAGGGAGAGCCCTAACATACTTAAGATTTTATCCTTTCCTAGCATATCTTGGCCTTGGCTATGACAGAAATGGCATTCCTTATTTGAAGTCTTCATTCAGTCAATGTGCACCATGGACTTACTATATAAGTAAAACTCAGCCTCTGCATTCCACTACTTGATAACCTAACAAGGGAAGGAAATATGTTATAAAAAGGGAAAACTATATCATACAGTCAAATTATATACATGTCAAAGAAATGAATGCATAATAAAGCAAAAATTATAGGATTGAAATACTGTAGAAATATAGAGGGTAGATGACAGAAGGTGTCATGGAGAAGAAGTTTCAGAGCTGCATTCTTAAAGGATTGGAAGAATTTTGTTCAGATGAGAAGATGACATTTCAAAGAGGTTTTGTACAATTTAGTTGTGGGGAAAGGCAGGTGAGGGGGGACCTCTTTGACAGCAGAATGGAGAAGGAGGCTGGAAGGATAAATAAAGATCAGAGTATGAATTCTCAAATGCTTGGGTAAGTATTTAGAACTTAATTTTGTAAGCAACAGATTTGCAGAATAACCTATGGAAGAGACACTAAAAAAAAGATTAGACTGACAGATTCTAGAAGTCTGTGAGGGCATTATTCAAGAAAATGAACTCTAGGAAATGAGCATCTGAGGGTACTGGCAATGGGAAGGAGAAGAAAGGTTAATGCTTATATTAGGACTTTCTGTTTCTAATTTTTAAAGCAATTTTACTTATGAATCTGAACTTCCCTTAACTGGTGATCTAATTAAGCACAAAGAGAAACGGTAAGACTGTCATATTGTCATGAAGCAATAGTTGGAGTCAACTAAGGCACTTTTAAAAACACTGATAAATGCAGATATTGAGCCTAGGTCCCAGAAGTTTCCTTTTCAAGACTTCTTCCCCTTCCTCATATTTTATTGAACATGTGTCTTCATTTGTCAGTCCATTTATTTGTTTGATGGAATTAAAGATGGTGGAGAGACTTCCCTCATGATCCAGTGGCTAAGACTCTGAGATCCCAATGCAGGGAGCCCAGGTTTGATCCCTGGTCAAGGAATTAGATCCCACATGTCATAACTAAAGATACCAACAAAGATTAAAGATCCCATGTGCTATAACTAAGACCTGGTGCAGCAAAACAAATAAATTATGCTGTTGTTGTTGTGGTCGAGTTCAACTTTTGTGATCCCATGGTCTGCAACCCACCAGGCTCTCTGTCCACAGGATTTCCCAGGCAAGAATACTGGAGTAGGTTGCCATTTCCTTCTCCAGGGATCTTCCCAATCCAGGGATAGAACCCACATCTCCTGCATTGGCAGGTGAATTATTTACCCCTGAGCTACTAGGGAAGTCCAAATAAATAAAAAAATATTTTTAAAAAATTTAAAGATCGTAGAGGCCAATAATATTCTGAGGTTGTGTCCATGGGATGATTTGGGATGCCTACTTCTCCAGGTTCATGGCCAGCTAACAGGTTAAGCAATTTGTTAGCTGGGTGCTTGACCTTTTTTTGCTTTTGTTTATTTTGGCAATTAAGACAACTGAGTGGTAACAATTGACAGTAGAGAACTGCTCAGTAATTGATTTTATTATTTTTAAAAACTGACCTTGAGCTCATAAAACCAATTTAAATAGTTGCCTACACCTATATAAATTTCAGAGAAAGAAGTCTGTTATAAATATGTTTTAAATGAGGCAATGCCAAAGAATGCTCAAACTACCGCACAATTGCACTCATCTCACACACTAGTAAAGTAATGCTCAAAATTCTCCAAGCCAGGCTTCGGCAATACCTGAACCGTGAACTTCCTGACGATCAAACTGGTTTTAGAAAAGGCAGAGGAACCAGAGATCAAATTGCCAACATCTGCTGGATCATGGAAAAAGCAAGAGAGTTCCAGAAAAACGTCTATTTCTGCTTTATTGACTATGCCAAAGCCTTTGACTGTGTGGATCACAATAAAGTGTGGAGAATTCTCAAAGAGATGGGAACACCAGACCACCTGACCTCCCTCTTGAGAAATCTGTATGCAGGTCAGGAAACAACAGTTAGAACTGGACATGGAACAACAGACTCGTTCCAAATAGGAAAAGAAGCGTCAAGGCTGTATATTGTCACCCTGCTTATTTAACTTATATGCAGAGTACATCATGAGAAACGCTGGACTGGAAGAAACACAAGCTGGAATCAAGATTGCCGGGAGAAATATCAATAACCTCAGATATGCAGATGACACCACTCTGCATGGCAGAAAGTGAAGAGGAACTCAAAAGCCTCTTGATGAAAATGAAAGTGGAGAGTGAAAAAGTTGGCTTAAAGCTCAACATTCAGAAAACAAAGATCATGGCATCTGGTCCCATCACTTCATGGGAAATAGATGGGGAAACAGTGGAAACAGTGTCAGAATTTATCTTTTTGGGCTCCAAAATCACTGCAGATAGTGACTGCAGCCATGAAATTAAAAGACGCTTACTCCTTGTAAGGAAAAGTTATGTCCAACCTAGATAGCATATTCAAATATGCTATCAAATAGCATATCAAATATGTCCAACCTAGATAGCAAATCAAAACCACTGTGAGGTACCATTTCACACCAGTCAGAATGGCTGCGATCCAAAAGTCTACAAATAATAAATGCTGGAGAGGGTGTGGAGAAAAGGGAACCCTCTTACACTGTTGGTGGGAATGCAAACTAGTACAGCCACTATGGAGAACAGTGTGGAGATTCCTTAAAAAACTGGAAATAGAACTGCCTTATGATCCAGCAATCCCACTGCTGGGCATACACACTGAGGAAACCAGAAGGGAAAGAGACACGTGTACCCCAATGTTCATCGCAGCACTGTTTATAATAGCCAGGACATGGAAGCAACCTAGATGTCCATCAGCAGATGAATGGATAAGAAAGCTGTGGTACATATACACAATGGAGTATTACTCAGCCATTAAAAAGAATACATTTGAATCAGTTCTAATGAGGTGGATGAAACTGGAGCCTATTATACAGAGTGAAGTAAGCCAGAAGGAAAAACACCAATACAGTATACTAACGCATATATATGGAATTTAGAAAGATGGTAACGATAACCCTGTATATGAGACAGCAAAAGAGACACTGATGTATAGAACAGGCTTATGGACTCTGTGGGAGAGGGAGAGGGTGGGAAGATTTGGGAGAATGGCATTGAAACATGTGAAACATCATGTATGAAACGAGATGCCAGTCCAGGTTCAATGCACGATGCTGGATGCTTGGGGCTGGTGCACTGGGACGACCCAGAGGGATGGTGTGGGGAGGGAGGAGGGAGGAGGGTTCAGGATGGGGAACACATGTATACTAATTAAATAATTTTCTATTAAAGAAAAATAAAAGGACACTCTGAAAAAAAAAATAGATAGCATATTCAAAAGCAGAGACATTACTTTGCCAACAAAGGTCCATCTAGTCAAGGCTAT
This sequence comes from Bos indicus, assembly GCF_029378745.1. Classification (NCBI taxonomy): domain Eukaryota; kingdom Metazoa; phylum Chordata; class Mammalia; order Artiodactyla; family Bovidae; genus Bos; species Bos indicus. The sequence continues at coordinate 74,574,379 of NC_091760.1, read as the reverse complement.
GGTTTTTCCTGTGGTCATGTATGGATGTGAGAGTTGGACTGTGAAGAAGGCTGAGCGCCAAAGAATCTATGGTTTTGAACTGTGGTGTTGGAGAAGACTCTTGAGAGTCCCTTGGACTGCAAGGAGATCCAACCAATCCATTCTGAAGGAGATCAGCCCTGGGATTTCTTTGGAAGGAATGATGCCAAAGCTGAAACTCCAGTACTTTGGCCGCCTCATGCGAAGAGTTGACTCATTGGAATAGACTCTGATGCTGGGAGGGATTGGGGGCAGGAGGAGAAGGGGACAATAGAGGATGAGATGGCTGGATGGCATCACTGACTTGATGGACGTGAGTCTGAGTGAACTCTGGGAGTTGGTGATGGACAGGAAGGCCTGGCATGCTGCGATTCGTGGGGTCGCAAAGAGTCGGACACGACTGAGCGACTGAACTGAACTGAAATATGAATGTTAACTAGTCATAATTCAAGTAATACTAATTTAATATGATGGGAAAAGAGTAACCCAAATACATTTGAATGACAGAATTCAAATAAGATCATTTTATAGACATAAACTCCCTAGGATATTCTTTGGGGATTAACCTTTATTGTAAGACAAATCCCGTTGCATAGCTTATAATACAGGGCATGATACTCCTAAGAGTTAATATGCACTGAACATCTACTACATACGTGCAACCATATTGATCTTTGCATTTCTTAATTAATTGAATTTCATCAATTAATATTAGCAGTAGGCATTATCAGAGTTTAATAATTGACTCAAGATTACAGTTCTGAAGGATGAAGATGAGATTTTAACTGAGCTCTGGCTCCAAAATCCATATTCTTTATAATGTTCTATACTGTAAATTAAAGATTGGCACAGTGGAGGATCTGAATTTAACCATTTTTATTGAAATATATAGCAGCTGTACAATATTCTGTAAGTTACATGTGTACGATATAGTGACTCACAATTTTTAAAGGTTATATTCCATTTATAGTTACTTTAAAGTATTGACTATATATGAATTTAATCTTGTATTTGGAAGGAAAAAAGATTCACCTTCTCTAGCATCTGCAGGAGCCATAATCGTACTTACCTTTAGGTCTGGCTTTCTTATGGCTCTATTTATGATGCTCTCCTCGTCGGTGATGAAAGGATTGTCAGGATTGAGCCTAAATGCGCTGTTCAAGGCTGACAGGCAGATCCACATTACCTTTTTCCGAGAGTAAGTTTGAAATTCATCCTGAGGAAATAAACACCAAAACTCCCATGAAGTTAAGGAAGTCATCAGGCTAAAATTCAACCTGAAAAGCATTGTTTTAATATAACTGTGTAAGTTTGTAGAGTTAACAAACCCTCTTGATGGGACTACATGTCTTTGAAAGCTGGTAGATTTAGAGCTTTAAGGGGCAAAGTCTCGTCATCACTTACGGAGGCATCAGAAGGTGAATATGATGCGGTGGCATATGACAGCACTCAAGAGTCATGAGGCAGATGTTCAGGTAAGAACCAGTGTTCCCTATTACCCTCCAACCATGGGGCTACGACCACATACAAATTTCATAGGGAAAAAAAAAGTCCCAAACAAGCAAGGATTCCAAAGTGTTTCTAAAGGGCTAAGAGACCAGGTGAACTGAACCATCCTCTTATTTTGAGGCTTAACTTCAATGCCACTCCCTTTAACACCTCTTGTGGGGGTGGGGGTGGGGAGGACCATCCCTATACCAGCTCCAAAAGACTGCCACTGTCCCTCTCTTGTGCTCCCAATTACCTTCTGCCTTACATTCTCTTAGTTCTTCCAGTCTATCTTAAAGGTGGGTGCCATATTTTACTGTCACTTATATCCCATCCACATGGGGAATTTTGATTCACTCAGTGAGAATCTGATGAATGGATGAGAAAAGTATGGAAAGTGTGAGCTGAACACGCCCAGGGGTGATTGTCAAGATGTTGGCATAGGCAGCACTGAGGAAGGCATCTTTGTGCATGACCCTAATTGAAGCTGCTTCAGTTTCACTTCACTGATGACTCCATCACAGCATAAAACTAGAGGCAGCAGCACTGGATGGAGTAACAGGGACCATGATGGTCGCTTAGAGACTGATTGACAATAGCAATGGTTATTGTCTGAATGGGTAAATGACACACGTAAATTCCACTTGGATGTCTGGTAAACCTCAGGAGCTAGGAAGAATGGCCAGGAAAGTGAAGCCTGGGAAGCAATTTGAGGCCTAGGAATGTAGGTCAGAACCAGAGATTGTCTCCATCACAACCACTGTTGCCATGAAGAGTGAGCTGACTGCAAAAGGCAGTGAGAAGCATTAGTAATTATTGTAGCTAAGTCTCTTACAATGATTCTCCTCAGGCAAACCCCACCTCCATGCCTTTGTTCCTGCTGTTTCCTCAGCCTGGAGTGTGTATCTTTAAGTCTTCCTGGGGCCGGATCCTAACCATCCTTCAGGGTCTGACTCAGAGTTCATGTATGGGAACATTCCTAATTTCTCTGATCTTTCCTCTAAATCATCAGGCTACTTGAGATTCTTACCACATACTACCTCACTGCATCATCCTTTGTCCCCTCACCTTATCACTTTTCTCAGATTGTAGGTAGAGATCATGTCTGATGGATGTCTGTGCTCCAGCCTGACTTAGCACAGATTCTGAGAGAGACAACTGGAGAGAGAGAGAGGAGGGAGATGATCAGGGAAGGCAAAGCAAAGGAAGTAGGGAGAACAGAAGAAGGGAGAGGAAGAGAAGAAAGGAGAGGAAAGAGAAGGAAAGAAGAGAAAAGGAGAGGAAATTTTAAAAAGAGAGGAGGGGAGGAAGAAAAAATCTTAGTAGAAATTTGAAAGTTAATGAGTTAATATTAAAAACCAGTAAAGTTGGCTATACTTCATTTTTTAACTACTAAATCAAATCATATCTGCATGGAGTTACCTTCACAGCCTAAGAATAACTGAAGGTGGCTACATTTCCAGTACTAAGCCACTGAACTGGGGCATGTTCTAGGTACTGTGGAATATGCCACCAGTTCCCTAGAACACAGCTTGACACAGCTCAGCATCATACAGCTTTGCCTTTGACCACATGAAAGAGTCAAGTGCTCTGTTATGAGAAAAACTTTGTGTTTCCAATAACAGTAATACAACAGTTAATATTTATTGACCACTTATTATGTTTTCAGTTCAGTTCAGTTGCTCAGTCGTGTCCAACTCTTTGCAACCCCATGAATTGCAGCACGCCAGGCTACCCTGTCCATCATCAACCCCCAGAGTTCACTCAAATTCATGTCCATTGAGTCAGTGATGCCATCCAGCCATCTCATCCTCTGTTGTCCCCTTCTCCTCCTGCCCCCAGTCCCTCCCAGCATCAGTCTTTTCCAATGAGTCAACTCTTCGCATGAGGTGGCCAAAGTACTGGAGTTTCAGCTTTAGCATCATTCCTTCCAAAGAACACCCAGGACTGATCTGCTTTAGGATGGACTGGTTGGATCTCCTTGCAGTCCAAGGGACTCTCGAGAGTCTTCTCCAACACCACAGTTCAAAAGCATCAATTCTTCGGCACTCAGCTTTCTTCACAGTCCAACTCTCACATCCATACATGACTACTGGAAAAACCACAGCCTTGACTAGACAGACCTTTGCTGGCAAGGTAATGTCTCTGCTTTTGAATATGCTATCTAGGTTGGTCATAACTTTCCTTCCAAGGAGTAAGAGTCTTTTAATTTCATGGCTGCATTTAGGCACATATAATGCCACATGTGTATACTTTCATTTAAAGCTCAAAAACCCTAGGAGGTAGTTACTGTTCATTACCCATTCTACAGGGAGGAAACTAAGTCACAGTTGGTAACCATTAGAGCAGGGATTTGACACCCTCATCCCCCCCGACCTTCTAGATCCTGTCTTACCCTTTGCTGTAGTCTATATTTTGTTTAAAAATACAATTTGATTGAACTGCCATTTTATACCCAGCCTGAGCTAAGATTGCCAAAGGACAAAGTATCGGACAAAGTATCAAACAAAGTATCAATGAAAAACTTGGTAAGAAAGTGTATAATTTTTAGCTAAATAGGAATACAAATTACAAAAATGGCATCAGGATCAGAGACCTCAGACCACCAAGTGAGGACAATTAGGAAGATAAGGTCCTCTTGGTGCTCTTAAATGAAGCAAAATGATATTAACTACTAATTTTCAAATGATTACTTGGTAGTTTATAAACAATTGTTGTGCCAGTTGTCCTGTTTTAGGTTCACAAATCTCCAAAGCCGATATTAAAATCTCCATTTTGCACATGAGAAAATTCTCCATCAACAAGGCTAAAAACTGTCCAAGCCAATCTGGTATGGGGAGCAAGAGGGAGCAGAGACCTGACACCAGGTCTTCTCATGCTAAATCTTGTCTCTTTCCTCTTTGTTTCAACAAGTCATCCAACAGTGTTTGTGGTTCATGTATAAAAGTCACCTTGATTTCTAGACTGTGTATCAAATAGCATCCAGTTGCTCAGAATCTCTGATCTCCTAGCAACAGAGAATCTGACACCCAAAATCAGGCTGTCACCCTCTCGTTCAGTGTGACAGCAAACCGACCTCTAGACTGTAATCCCTAAAAGGGAAAAGGCAAATTGGAACACTGGAACTCCCAAACTCTCACGGGCCAGTATTAATCCAATGTACTGACTGCATATCTTAGTCTAGGCAAGTATTAAAGCCCGAAATTCTTCTTATTACAGTCTAAAGTATCACTAAATTGAAGGTGCTTGGATACAGTTGTCTCTAAGTTCATCCCCTTCCTGTCATCCTCTTTACTCCTGGAGCCTTTTAACTCAAATTCTCTATAATGCAAAGTAGAACTCTATATGCTAAATAAAGATGCCACAGTGACTTTTCCCTTGTTTACTACTCTGTTAAAGACTGTAAAATCATGCATATTTTTAATAACTATAAATGAAAAGTAACCTTCAAAAATTGTATACTTTTTAAAAATGATAATTGAAAAAAAAGAAATACACCCAACTTTTTAAGGAGAAAATAAGACAAAGAAAGGGAAGGAAAGTGTGTCACTGTGGAGTGGTCACCCTGAGCGAGCTCATAACTTCTCTCCATTTTCAACTTGGTATTGTCCAGTATGGAAAGGGCATGGGCTCTTTCATGAGATCAAATCTCAGTTCCAAACCAAATTGAAAAAATCATCGCCACTGTCTGAACTTAATTTTCATTCTCCAGGAAGTGGGGGTGATAATACACATTTCATGGATGTTTTCAGAATTAAAGGCATAATGTATGTGACCCAGGCTGAGTCTGGCCTACAGCTGACGTGGCAAATGCAGGATGGGTGCAGTGCTGTACCTCATTTCCATAATATGCTGTTCCTGAGATTTTCTATAACTAGGAACTTATTTTCCCTTAAAAAAAATTTAGAATCTCTAACAGTCTATTTCTCCTTTCTGGAAAAGAAGTATATTTACCTAGAAATGACTATTTCCTCTTCAATCTGTTTCCCAGTTCTCTCAAGTGCTTACTGAGCTATAAAATCCTTAAATACACTGGAAGACTTACCACTTTAAATAATTGCTTTGTAATACATATAATCCAAATTGTTTGCCTGGCAAATCTAGGTGTTTTAATGCTCGAGCATCATCTTTACCTCCTCTTCACCAAGAGAATGAATCAGACCAGTCTAGTCCTTGAACTCTAAAAGAATAAGATTTTAAAATAACTTGAGTGGATTTCAAAGAAGGAATGTACACAGAAGACTTAGGTTTGACCTGGACAGAAAGGGAAGCAAACCTGGACAATTCTTATCTTCTGTGGACTTGCACTTGCTGAACCTTGGAAATACCAGACTAACTTTTATAGTGAATGAAGTGAGTGACCTTGCTTATCTCTTTCCAACCTTTTGCTGTAAGCACCTCATCTCTTGGAATTTAAGTAACAGTGTAATGGTCACTTCAAGTTCAGGCTTATCCTCTTGTGTAGAAGTTCACTTCACAAAATGCAGTACCTCTAAGATGGCCTTAAAAAAAAATGTTACCCATTGCAAAATTCCAAAGAGGTAGTAGGAAATCAGTATTTTTCATTTGGGGTTGTATATATTACCTTGGATCTGAGTGAGGTAACAGCAAGATTCCCGTGTGCTCCGTGGTCTCCTCAGTGGCCCTAAGGAGACCTAGGACCATTGTCCTGACATGGCAGTAAGTCCTCTGTACTGAACCTCCTGTCTTGGTAGGAGGCAGGCTGTCTTTTGTTACCAGCTACTGTCCTCTAGGATCTCTCTCCCTATCTTCTCTATTTTGCCCCAGTGGCCTTCAAGGTTTCACTTTCTGTTTTGTTTGGTTTGCTAGCTTCTATTCTAATGATTTTGGTTCTCTTTTTTCTTTTTCTGGTAAGTAAGTACTCTTGGAATATGGGAAGTTCACTCTCTAAGGGCAGTCTCCTGGAATTTCTGCTGGTCTTGCATATAAGAACTATGGACCTGAGTTCTGCAAGTATTTGTCTTGCTGGACTACAATTACTTGGGATGATTTATAATAAAATTGGCCAACATGGGGCTTCTTTGAAATTCCTAAATTAGTTTCCCTATGCAGGGCTTCCTGGTGACACAGATGGTAAAGAATCCATCTGCAATGCAGGATACCTGGGTTAGATCACTGCGTAGGGAAGATCCCCTGGAGAAGGAAATGGTTACCCCCTCCAGTATTCTTGCCTGGAGAATTCCATTGACAGAGGAGCCTTGTGGATTACAGTCCATGGGGTCTCAAAAGAGTCCGACATGACTCAGCGACTAACACTTTCATTTTCACCCATGCAGTCAATTAGAAAAATGGAAGGCAAAAATTGAAGCATATCTCAACAGGCATTTTTGAGGACTCGGGAAACATAATAATTAATCCATTTCCTTCAGAGAAACTGCTCACAATTCTGTAGAAGGATTTCAGAACTGCAAATTCCTCTGAGGCTTCTGAGAGCTCTCTTTGTCTCTGACTCTCTCACTCTCACTCTGCTCCTCTCTGTTCCTCTGAAGATTCACCACAATGTTTTCCTTGCTCTCCATATCTCTCTGAACTTTCTTTTTATAGCACTGTTGATTGATTATTACAACAATAATTGTAAGGACCTAATGAAAATGTCTATGACTATTGCGGTCATTTTGAATTAACGGCCCTAATTCTGACCCCAAGGGAACAAAAGTCCTCAGAGGAGTTGTGCATTTCTCCCTCTGTTTCTTTGAGATATAAATGTTCTACCTCATCTTCTTAGGGAACTCCTGTCTAGACCATCTCCAAATCATAAGACTGAAAAAAATGGAAAAGAGGTCTTTTAACTCAAACTGCTAAAAGGACTCTCTGGCCCAAACAGTCTCCTTAAAATTGCTTGTCAAGGGCAAATGCAAATCTTATAAGTCTTCCCCACACATAATAAAAGACTTCAGCCATCTGAGCAAGCAGATATAATTTGTTCCAACTGTTATTTATAAACTAGTGAGTTTTTTTTTTATTATTGTACCTGCTTCATGACTAAAGTTTTAAAATTCAAGCTATGAGATCTCTAAACTCTCTAAAATCATATACCTTCTGCATGATCACCTCTCTTTCTCCTCTGTGGGACATGGCTTTCTGGGAATGAGTCTCCCCAGTGCCAAGGGGGTTAATACTAATGTCAAATAACCAAGTGGTTGATCATCAATGCTTTCTAAAGATACATCTCTATCAGAAGGGAGAAATTTGGAGAACTGTGAATGGAAAACCAAAATGGAGTCAGTATTGCTAAGAGAGCACTCTTAAATGGAGCCAGGAGACTATTAAGGAAGTGTGATGTATGTACCTTTAACCCTGGATGAAATCTGACTTTTTGGTCTGATGAAGTCATCCACAACACCTGCCACAAATTCAAAATACTTATCAGACCTTCACCCTAAGATAACTTACATCAGTTTATTCATTTATCAGACCTCTACCCAGAAACAACTGTGATTTCTTAAGAACAGACATGTTCTGACTTGTATCAGAGTCAATCACAATTGTCCCCAGGCAACAGTGATGACTTTTTATTCTTATTACCCCTCAATCTCTCTTTCCCAGAACACTTTTTCAGGGTACCCCAATATGTCTCCAGAATTGCAATTCTTGAGACTTTAAATAGGCTGTATCCATGTTTATATGCAAAACAAAAAAACAAACAAAAAAACCCACAGAAAGCCTTAACAACTCACCATAAATTTTGTTTTCACTGCTTATAGCTCTGGAACCATGAGCCTTTCTTTTAACTTCTCTATGTCTCCATTTGTAAAATAGGGAAAAAATAATCTCTACCAGTAAGGATCAAATAAGACAACATATATGCAAATACTTTGCAAATCATAAGTCACAATATAAATAGTCCTATCTTATAAAAGATAGTAGCCTCAAGACTATTTGCCTTAACAAAAAATCATCTCAGAGAGGCCAGCTTATGAAATTTCAGGCATTTCTGGCTAGATTCTTAACCAAAAAGTAGTTTAAAGTAAGGGGATGCTAAGTCACTTCAGTCGTGTCCGACTCTGTGCGACCCCATAGGCGGAAGCCCACCAGGCTCCCCCGTCCCTGGGATTCTCCAGGCAAGAACACTGGAGTGGGTTGCCATTTCCTTCTCCAATGATGAAAGTGAAAAGTGAAAGTGAAGTCCCTCAGTCGTGTCCGTCTCTTAGCGACCCTATGGACTGCAGCCTACCAGGCTCCTCCATCCATGGGATTTTCTAGGCAAAGTACTGGAGTGGGGTGCCATTGCCTTAGAAAGTAGGAGGATGGGGAAACAGAATTCAGAGAAAGGAATGTGTACCTAAAAGTAGCGTAATACTATCTCCTCTTACTTTCTCAATCATGGTATTTCACTTTACTGTCGTGATAGTTTTGGTAGAATCTGCAAAACCATTTATTGCAGATTCAATTCATTTATTTAATTTAATTAAATAATTATTGAGCACCTGCTATGGCCACGAGCTAGGTGCTACACACAATGAAAAGCCATGGCCACTGTCTCCAAAAAACTTCTAGTCTAATAGGAGAAAAAGCTATAAAAAGAACTATAACATAGTCGGGGACCTCTGGGCTTAGGGATTAGGAACTCAGGTTCAACTTCTTTATCCATGTGACCCCTTTACCTGGACCATTCCCCATGTGCTCCTCCCCATCAGCCACCATTACCTTTTAATGTTTATCATCCTCTGATGCTCGGAAAAGTCTTTCCTGGTTTTTTTGACTTGGTCAATTCCTTACCTACAATCCTATGATAACCATGAAACCTTCCTAAGTATTGTGTTGGCCAGTAAGTTCATTCAAATTTTTCCATAAGATGTAACAGAAAAACTCAAACGAACTTTTTGGCCAACCCAATAAAACTTGTAACTGTTGGATTTTTGCATTTATTTGTATAGTGATCTGATGAATTCTGTAAAGAACCTTGATTTTACTGTAATACTTCCTGCTCCTTGCCCTGCCCATGAGCTAGCACTATGGTTGACATACAACCTGTGCTCATCAAATTTATAAAAGGAGGAGGAAAGGAAAGAGACAAAAAGGAAGGGAGAGGGAAATCGTGACTGACATTTACCAGGTTGCAAAGTTATTGTCCTCTCTGTATCCTCATCTCTAAGATAAAAATGATAATGCCATTTTCCAGGGCTGTTGTGAGAATTACGTGGATGCATGTTGATGTATGGCAAAACCAATACAATATTGTAAAGTAAAAAAAAAAAAAATAATAATAATAATAAAGAAAAAAAAAGAAAAGCTTCCCAAAGGAGGTAGTACTTATGAACCTTGTATAAGAGAATATGTATAAAATATTTGCCTAACATAAAAAAAAATAGCATAATCAAGGAGATGTTGCTTTGTAAAATGTAAAGAGAATTGCACTGTAATAGAAGGTAGACTGCAGAAAGCATTATAGCAATGAGACTTGAAAATATAGAGCTAAAAAAGAATGAAGGAAAGGTGATTAATTTCTTCCAGACTTAGGACAGAGAATGGATCAACAAAGATTGAATAGACAAGGTGATTTATGGCCCAGGAATGAGTAGGTTTAATAAGTAGAGATAGAACGCCTACTCTCTGTATTTACTGTAAAGAGAATGTCGGGATGAGTGCATGCAAGTGTAAATGAGTTGAGTCCTCTCCAGAATGTCACTCAGTAAGAAGAGGGAGTGCTATCTGTTTTGTTCATAGCTGTATTCCCAGTGTCTATAACAATGCCTGGTAGACGATTGGTACTTGCTCAACAAATAATGAATGAACAAATAAGTGAAAGAATGCATGGAGGAAATAGGGAATATCAGAAGAAATGCAAGAGTAAAATCATGGACAAATTATCTGGTTACCTTAGAAAATGTTGCTGAAGTGGGGAGCCTGGGTTTGGAGAGAGGAGGCTGGAGAGGAAGAGGGAGGGGAGGAAATAAGGGATCCAGGAAATATCATCACACATGCTGGTGGCTGATGAGCATCTGGGGGGTCTGGTGGACCGCAGGTGTCATTTGCATGGCTGATTTGTGGGATTTTGAAGTTTTCAAATTAAAGCCCCTACCTTTGACATCTTTAGGTGAAACTGAAGGGAAAATGTTCCCCATGAAAACATGGAAGTGATATGCCTAGAGTCAGGCCTAATAGTCAATCATCACAAAGTTTTCTGCACATTGTCTTTGGCAACATGTGACATACAATAACAATGAAGGGAAAAAACTTATTTGTGATTATAATAAAGATAAAAACTACGGAAATCATCAGGATCATCTGAATTCAAAACACCAATGAATGTAAATCGTGTTATTTGCATAGAAATGTGGCATCGATACAAATATTGGTTAAAATTCAGGAGTAGATGGATAATGAATAAAATGCCACTTTTAAAATTATAAAATAGAAATGTAATTACTCTTATCATTTGGAAAAAATGTCACTCTTTGAGGCATTTAATAAAAGGAGGGGAACAGAAAATAAACTAGGTGCTAAAGACTTCCAGCCAGTATATCACGTTTACTATGTTTTTTTTCAGTTTAAAAAAATGACTACCTAATCAGTATCTAGGATACTGTGTGAGATCTTACCAGTGTGAGATTGATGATAAATACCAAGTACTGATTTTTTAATAACACAAAAAAACAGATATACAACACATTTTCAGGTAGGAGTCATCCAGGCTTCCTTACTGGGAAATCTTTACTGTTCAGCTATTATAATATAATTCAAATAGTATCTTTCTTAAAGTGTCATTTTAATGCAAATAACCCAACAGCAGACTTTTAAACTTCTGGCTCCCAAAGCTTATTTTTATCTAAGACTCACATAGTAGAAGTGTTTGAAATAATTGAGTTCTTCTCTAATTACATAAAGACTAATTTAGCACCTCATTTATTTGGAGAGCCTCCGGCATAAGCGAATCCATTTAAAATGACTCACAAGAGCAGGTAATTAAAAATTAAGGTTGAAATCAAGATGAAAAAGGCAAGATTGAAGGTGGTTTCAACGGCTCTGATTAGTTGAAGAGGATAGTGAAATGAGAGAAAACCTTTCAAAGAGTTAGGGGTGGAGTGATGGAATACAGTTTCCTGAGGCACCAATGCCTTTTTGGACTTTCCACCGTATGTTCAGTTGCAAAGCCAACATGCAACTAAGAGACGGGACCTGATTGAGTGTAGAGAGTGTTGGGGATTCCTAGCTAAAAGGGTACTTTCCTCCTGTATTCTGTCCTACAAGGAAATGCTTATGGCTAGTAAGGGAAGGTGGAGAAGGCAATGGCACCCCACTCCAATACTCTTGCCTGGAAAATCCCATGGACGGAGAAGCCTGGCAGGCTATATAGTCCATGGGGTCACGAAGAGTCAGACACGACTGAGAGACTTCACTTTCACTTTTCACTTTCATGCATTGGAGAAGGAAATGGCAACCCACTCCAGTGTTCTTGCCTGGAGAATCCCAGGGACGGGGGAGCCTGGTGGGCTGCCGTCTATGGGGTTGCACAGAGTCGGACACGACTGAAGCGACTTAGCAGCAGCAGCAGTAAGGGAAGGACATAGCACCCACATGAGCAAGGCCATTATATGTAGATGCATCTAGGCTACAGCAAGTCCTTTTGTTCAGTAAGCCTGTAAAGTTGCTGGATAAAAAACACATACACAAACAAATTGGTTCACAGTGCTTTTCAGGTCTACTAAATCCTTCTATATCTCTGTATAATCATTCTATTAATTTTTTAGTGTTTGATATTGAAACTCTAACTAAAAATCTAAATTTATCTACTTTTTAAAAATTGTAATATATAGTGGAAAAATATTCTGTATATTTTGTACTATAACTTTATTCTATATTTTCCAATTCTCCTGTAAATGTGTTATCATATTTTCATAATTTAAAAAGTAAACAAGAAAGAGGAAAAAAATACACAGACACACAAAACAATCTTTGATAATGACCAAAGATCATTTACAATTTGTAAATGAGAGTGATCAAACCATTTACATTTTGTAAATGGCTTTTACAAATGTAATCTCACTTCATCCTCACACCAACCCAAGAGAGAACACGTGCTTTCACTAGTTCCATTTTACAAAGAGAGAGACTGAGGTCCCAAAAGGTTAAGTAACAAGCCTAAGGTGTCACTCCCTACACTGACATTCACTACAATTGTAATTTTAAAAGGAATGCCCTATGAATTAGGTCTTCTTAATGAAATCACATCATTTGTGGTAAATAACTGTAAGGCTAAGATGGATCCGGAGGCTGGACCTCTAGCCACCGCCTGCCTTGTGCTCATCTCCCCACAGCCATCCCATATCAAGATGTTCAGGAGAAAGGGCTGCCAGGTAGAGAATCAGGGACACACTCACCGTTGTCCTCAGCAACACGACATCTGCCTCTTGCAAGGAGCATGGGATGCAATTTGCCCACACGTGCCAAGCGGGTTTCCAGTAAAACACCAAGGGAAGGATCCCAAAGGAGAAGATGGATCCAGCAAGGCAGAGGGTTTCCCGGCAACTCTGAGTCCGGTAGCCAAATATCTCCTGGGGCAAAACCAAAATGAATCCAAATATTAGTTAAGCACAATAAACAACAAATGAACAAGTTGGAATTTTGCTGACGAAACTGGTGGAGGGATATGCAGAGTGTGAAGAAACTGAAGAGGTTGAGGGGAGAACAGAAGAACAGAGTGAGAGCTTGAGAAAGTGGAGAAAGATCCCTGACAAAATTCTTCATAAGCTGTGATTTCAGACTTCCAAGAAGTTGTATTCCAACTGGGGAAATTCGATTTTTACAATTTCAGCATCTGGCTACCCTGAGCCAAACACTATACTACATGATACATCACCTTCTTTAAGTCTCCCAAGCATCTTCTGAATAGGATAATATGACCCTCACTTCATAAATGATGAGGCTGAGCTCAGAAAGGCTGAATGTAATGATTTGTCCAAGGTCACAGAGCTGGCAAGTTCTGCTGTCAAGATTCAAACCCAGATTCATCAGCCTTCAAGTCTTGAACTTGATCCACAACCTTCACAGATGTGACCATGAGCCATGTGTGAGACAGCAGCAGTGAATGATTTCCCTAGCTGAGACTAGCAGCTTTGTAGGAAGAGCAGGGATGGAACGGGGGAAGCTGGAACCAGGCCTTGAGTTCAAAGTCAGGATTTGGTGAAACTGTTTGACAATGCACAACTAAATCTCAGCTTGCCTTTGGGGATTTGGGGTAAAGACAATTAGGCCTTTCCACCCTTCTGTCTTGTTTAGTAGCGAAAAGAATTTTATATTAAGGGGGGAAAAACCATAAAGACTACTTGATTTATTTCAACTCCTGCTTATTGAGCAGCTGCTATGTGCCATGAGGGGAATAGAAGATCATGGAGAATGCAAAGATTAACAAGGTAAGAGTCTGATCTCTAATAAATTTATAATCTGGACAAACTTTTTCCTTCCAAGCAAAGCCTGGGACAGAACAGAAAACCACCCCTGAAGTTTATGGTCTCTATGCCACAGTGATAGCCCACACAGCCATAGGTATATCACATATTAAGTATAATAACTAAGGTTGAGAGGAAGGAGCATGTCTGATTTAAAAGCATGTTCTCTGGATCAAGATACTTTAGATTCAAAGCCTAGTCTTTGGTTTACTGGGTGTGAGGTTGAACAAGTAAGTTAACCTTTTAATTTCTTGCCTTGTCATCCATAAAATGAGGGTGGTGATGGCACCCACTTCCCAGGGTTGCTGTGAAGTTTAAATGAGTTACTATGTAAAAGTGCTAACATGAGTAATTACTGCTGCTGCTGCTACATTACCATTTCCTGGAATATAGACCCAAAATTCGATTGGAAATTTGACATAGCATACAGGCATTTAGATCTAAGAATTCTTAGTATCAACTGTTCTACTTTTGTTAGAATTGCCTGGTAGGAAAAAGGGGGATCTGGAACGTGCAACTTTAAATCCTCCAACTTTCCTGTCTCAACTTGATAAAGATGTATTAACAGGAAAGTTCCTGTGATCCTTGGCTGAAAGCTGCTTGCAGGTGTAATTACTGGGTTCCTTTCTCTTATTAGCAGTGCACACAGGTGCTGATAGCTTCCTTAGGTAGTGTTCACATCTGGAATGCCTTTGATAAAATGTTCACCTCACTGCAGAAATACAAGCTCTTGACTGACTTTGCAAAGTAGAATGTCTATCCTGACATAAATACTCTTCTGTTTCACACTCCAGTTGTCGCTCCCCAGATGCCAAATCTGAAATGTTTCTGTACCCTCACCACACTGGAAGCAATGCTTCATTGGCTTCATACCAAGCAGCATACCAATTCTAAATTCCAGACCTGTCCTGAGTCCATCCCACCATCTTTTTCTGTGTGCTTTTATTACATTCCTACACTGTGGAACAGGTCAACTCTACCCACCCTTCCCACCCAGCCATTTTTTCACCTTTTTAAAAATATTACTTTTAAATGCTTCCTTATCTTGCCATTCAACTAAGCCCCTAGTTAATTATGCTGAAGCTATGCCAGTTCTGTCCCTAATACAAGCACGAATCTCCCTATCACTGTGTGTTCTTTTACAGGCTATTCAGTGAAAGCTTTCTGTAGTTTCCCAAATGTCTTCAGTTCATTATCAAAGTAATGCAAGAATGATGACCTTCAAGTTCCAGCAAAGAAAACTAGAGTTTAAAATGAGTATAGTAATAGTTTTTATTAGCAACTAATGATTTGGAAACAATGACGGTAGCTAACATTGATGCAGCACTGAAAAACCTTTCACCATGCGCTTTACACACACTTTGATCTCATTGAAAAAGATCTAAATAAAATTTCCAATGCACAATGTTCATAAGTAACTCAGAACTGAGCTTCAAGTCCAGACCTAGGCAGCACAGTGAAGGTAAATGTGAGCTCACCATTTCTACTCTAAGGCCTTTCTTCATTTTGCTTTTAAGTTCAATTTAAGAAAAAAAATTTAAGAGTACAGCAAATTGCAGGCATTGCAGGGACTATTCATAGATACTGGGTTTAAAATGGTAAAAATATGTACAGTGTGGTTTCTTATCAACCCATAGCAATTTCCTTCCTGCATTACAGAGTGTGTTCCATGTCTCTGAAAATGCTTGAGGGAACGGTTCCTACTACCCTGCACTCCACCCACACTTTGCCCCACAATAAAAGAGTCCATCAGACCAAAAAAAAAAAAAAAAAAAAAAAATGTTGGGCAAGTGTCCCCAAAATAGTACCCTCTTGGCAGTCTATTTGCATTACACAATAGCAAGCTGTCCCTTTCTTCATCCCCCTCCAACCCACAGATTCTTCTCCTCCCCCTGTCCCAGGGTATCTACATCCTTTTACTCCTAAGGACCAAAAGTCAGACTTCTAGGTGTATAGGCCTTCTCCCTTCTCCCCTGTACTCAAGAAGTCAAACTATGTTCCCTGAAAGTGAAAAGTGTGAGTTCCTCAGTAGTGGCTGACTCTTTACAACTCTATGAACTGTAGCCCACCAGGCTCCTTTGCCCGTGGAATTCTCCAGGCAAGAAGACTAGAGTGGGATGCCATTCCCTTCTCCAGGAGATCTTCCTGACCCAGGGATCAAACTGAGTCTCCTGCATTGCAGGCAGATTCTTTACTGTCTGAGCCACCAAGGAAGCCCCAAGCAATGATCTAAATCACCTTGGCCAACAGAACTCCTTAAGAGTCTACAGATCTTCTCAGAAATACACATACATAAATTTCTCCATAGAGATTCAGGGGGTTCCCAGCGTCTAGAAAAGACCCTGCCCCAGAGGGCTAAGTCCAAATCAAGGCTGATCTTAAAGAATTTACACTCTGTATGTGAACTTGGGACCTGATACTAGGCAAGCACTTAGTGAAAGAAGTGTGAGGACAGGATCTCACGGAAATGCAGGGGAGGGTGAGAGGGTGGCCACCAAAGCAGAGCACTGGCTGACTCCAAGAAGCTCCGTGAGGTGATCTGATCACCTGGGGGCCACTGAGTCCTGAGAATGGCTGTCAGCCTTCTAAACCCAGAGACTGACAGGAGAACAGTTCCCAGAGAAGTCTCCAGTTAAACAGATCCCAGAGACAGCGGTGTCATGAGAGAGAGAGAGATGTATGTACCTGTCACACGGACCAGATAAATACATGTGTGGGTGTGAAGAGTTTGCTGTCTTTCCAATGGCACCATCTCCACAATTGTGATTATCCTGCCGGTGGAGCCATATGCAAGCATAGCGCTTAAACTGGGCTCTGGAATCTTCTCTCACCCTAACATGCTTTCGTTAAATATATTTGATCAATTACAGTCAGATCCTGTTGGCCTGGGAGCCATTTATTCTCCTTAAGACAATTTTGCTTTCCTCTTCTAGCTTCATTAAATATTGGAAAGTTAAAGTGATTCATTTTTTAAAAGCACTTCCCTAAAGATAATCTCTTTTCCCTTATTTTCAAATGTTTCGCGTGAAGAGAATGTTTTGCTACATTTCCAAGCAGTACAATAAGTTGTGCTAAAACAACACGGTTTAACTCCCTGCTGATCTTAACCACACATTCTATTCAAATTTCTGCCTGGGTTGTTTCCTGTTTGCCATTCTTTAGTGCTAAAGAATGATTTCCTAAGTGTCCCCTAAGTTAATTTAACTTCTCCGTTTAGGTGAGAAATTCTCAACCTGAATGACCTAATCTTAAACTGGAGGCTTAAAAAAAATGGCCTGCAGAAAGGTTTCTTGTTGCCCAGGTAAGAATTTCTTAAAACTTTAAATTGGTGCCCCAGTTATTTTCACATAGAAGTTCTACTTTTTCTTTAAAATTAAATAAGAAGTTGTGACCATCCTGTACTCATATTCTTGCACTGGAAGAATCAACTGGGGACTAAAAAGATAACACAAATGAATTTATTTACAAAACAGAAACAGACTCACAGACACAGAGAACAAACTCACGTTTATCAAAGGGGAAAGGTGCGGGAGGAACGATAAATGAGGCGGCCGGGAGGAGCAACCCCACACCTGAGGCCAGGGGCGGCGGCCGGGAGGACCAACCCCACACCTGAGGCCAGGGGCGGCGGCCGGGAGGACCAACCCCACATCCAAGGAGCCGTGGCTGCGCGGGCGCCAGAGGGCCTAGAGGAGCTATCCCACGTTGAAGGTCAGGAAGCGAGGCGGTGAGGAGATACCCCTCGTCCAAGGTAAGGAGCAGTGGCTGTGCTTTGCTGGAGTAGCCGTGAAGAGATACCCCACACCCAAGGTAGGAGAAACCCAAGTAAGATGGTAGGTGTTGCAAGAGGGCATCAGAGGGCAGACACACTGAAACCATACTCACAGAAAACTAGTCAATCTAATCACACTAGGACCACAGCCTTGTCTAACTCAATGAAACTAAGCCATGCCCGTGGGGCGGGTCACGGTGGAGAGATCTGACAGAATGTGGTCCACTGGAGAAGGGAAAGGCAAACCACTTCAGTATTCTTGCCTTGAGAACCCCATGAACGTATGAAAAGGCAAAATGATAGGATACTGAAAGAGGAGCTCCCCAGGTCAGTAGGTGCCCAATATGCTACTGGAGATCAGTGGAGAAATAACTCCAGAAAGAATGAAGGGATGGAGCCAAAGCAAAAACAATACCCAGCTGTGAATATGACTGGTGATAGAAGCAAGGTCCAATGCTGTAAAGAGCAATATTGCATAGGTACCTGGAATGTCAGGTCCATGAATCAAGGCAAAGTGGAAGTGGTCAAACAAGAGATGGCAAGAGTGAATGTCGACATTCTAGGAATCAGCGAACTAAAATGGACTGGAATGGGTGAATTTAACTCAGATGACCATTATATCTACTACTGCGGGCAGGAATCCCTCAGAAGAAATGCAGTAGCCATCATGGTCAACAAAAGAGTCCGAAATGCAGTACTTGGATGCAATCTCAAAAACGACAGAATGATCACTGTTCATTTCCAAGGCAAACCATTCAATATCACAGTAATCCAAGGCTATGCCCCAACCAGTAATGCTGAAGAAGCTGAAGTTGAACGGTTCTATGAAGACCTACAAGACCTTTTAGAACTAACACCCAAAAAAGATGTCCTTTTCATTATAGGGGACTGGAATGCAAAAGTAGGAAGTCAAGAAACACCTGGAGGAACAGGCAAATTTGGCCTTGGAATATGGAACAAAGCAGGGCAAAGACTAATAGAGTTTTGCCAAGAAAATGCACTGGTCATAACAAACACCCTCTTCCAACAACACAAGAGAAGACTCTACATATGGACGTCACCAGATGGTCAACACTGAAATCAGATTGATTATATTCTTTGCAGCCAAACATGGAGAAGCTCTATACAGTCAGCAATAACAAGACCAGGAGCTGACTGTGGCTCAGATCATGAACTCCTTATTGCTAAGTTCAGACTGAAATTGAAGAAAGTAGGGAAAACCACTAGACCATTCAGGTATGACCTAAATCAAATCCCTTATGATTATACAGTGGAAGTGAGAAATAGATTTAAGGGCCTAGATCTGATAGATAGAGTGCCTGATGAACTATGGACAGAGGTTCGTGACATTGTACAGGAGACAGGGATCAAGACCATCCCCATGGAAAAGAAATGCAAAAAAGCAAAATGGCTATCTGGGGAGGCCTTACAAATAGCTGTGAAAAGAAGAGAAGTGAAAAGCAAAGGAGCAAAGGAAAGATATAAGCATCTGAATGCAGAGTTCCAAAGAATAGCAAGGAGAGATAAAAAAGCCTTCCTGAGCGATCAGTGCAAAGAAATAGAGGAAAACAACAGAATGGGAAAGATTAGAGATCTCTTCAAGAAAATTGGAGATACCAAGGGAACATTCCACACAAAGATGGGCTCGATAAAGGACAGAAATGATATGGACCTAACAGAAGCAGAAGATATTAAGAAGAGATGGCAAGAATACACAGAAGAACTGTACAAAAAAGATCTTCACGACCCAGATAATCACGATGGTGTGATCACTCACCTAGAGCCAGACATCCTGGAATGTGAAGTCAAGTGGGCCTTAGAAAACATCACTACGAACAAAGCTAGTGGAGGTGATGAAATTCCAGTTGAGCTCTTTCAAATCCTGAAAGATGATGCTATGAAAGTGCTGCACTCAGTATGCCAGCAAATTTGGAAAACTCAGCAGTGGCCACAGGACTGGAAAAGGTCAGTTTTCATTCGAATCCCAAAGAAAGGCAATGCCAAAGAATGCTCAAACTACCGCACAATTGCACTCATCTCACATGCTAGTAAAGTAATGCTCAAAATTCTCCAAGCCAGGCTTCAGCAATACCTGAACCGTGAACTTCCAGATGTTCAAGCTGGTTTTAGAAAAGGCAGACGAACCAGAGACCAAATTGCCAACATCTGCTGGATCATGGAAAAAGCAAGACAGTTCCAGAAAAACATCTATTTCTGATTTATTGACTATGCCAAAGCCTTTGACTGTGTGGATCACAATAAACTGTGGGAAATTCTGAAAGAGATGGGAATACCAGACCACCTGATCTGCCTCTTGAGAAATCTACATGCAGGTCAGGAAGCAACAGTTAGAACTGGACATGGAACAACAGACTGGTTCCAAATAGGAAAAGGAGTCCATTAAGGCTGTATATTGTCACCCTGCTTATTTAACTTCTATGCAGAGTACATCATGAGAAACGCTGGACTGGAAGAAACACAGCTGGAATCAAGATTGCCGGGAGAAATATAAATAACCTCAGATATGCAGATGACACCACTCTTATGGCAGAAAGTGAAGAGGAACTAAAAAGCCTCTTGATGAAAGTCAAAGTGGAGAGTGAAAAAGTTGGCTTAAAGCTCAACATTCAGAAAACGAAGATCATGGCATCTGGTCCCATCACTTCATGGCAAATAGATGGGGAAACAGTGGAAACAGTGTCAGACTTTATTTTTTTGAGCTCCAAAATCACTGCAGATGGTGACTGCAGCCATGAAATTAAAAGACGCTTACTCCTTGGAAGGAAAGTTATGACCAACCTAGATAGCATATTCAAAAGCAGAGACATTACTTTACCAACAAAGGTTCATCTAGTCAAGGCTATGGTTTTTCCAGTGGTCATGTATGGATGTGAGAGTTGGACTGTGAAGAAGGCTGAGCACTGAAGAATTGATGCTTTTGAATTGTGGTGTTGGAGAAGACTCTTGAGAGTCCCTTGGACTGCAAGGAGATCCAACCAGTCCATTCTGAAGATCAGCCCTGGGATTTCTTTGGAAGGAATGATGCTAAAGCTGAAACTCCAGTATTTTGGCCACCTCATGCGAAGAGCTGACTCATTGGAAAAGACTCTGATGCTGGGAGGGATTGGGGGCAGGAGGAGAAGGGGCCGACAGAGGATGAGATGGCTGGATGGCATCACTGACTCGATGGACGTGAGTCTGGGTGAACTCCAGGAGTTGGTGATGGACAGGGAGGCCTGGCGTGCTGTGATTCATGGGGTTGCAAAGAGTTGGACACGACTAAGCGACTGAACTGAACTGATATACAGACTACTGTATATAAAATAGATAAACAACAAGGACCTACTGTATAGCACAGGGAACTCTACTCACTATTTTGTAATAACCTATATGGGAAAAGAATCTGAAAAAGTATATGTGTGTATATATGTCTATGTACACATACACTCACACACACATACACACATATATATATGAATCACTTTGCTGTAACCCTGAAACTATACAACATTGCAAATCAACTATTACTTCAATAAAAATAATTTTTAAAAAAAGAACCAACTAGGGAGCACAAAGAGACGTGTACAAAATAGCCCAGGAACAAACCCAATACCACCCATTGAGACAGAAGATGATACTCCATGGTGTGTTCACAGCATAGGACCATTTGGCTCTCACCTGGTGAGAGGTGCTATGGACATGACAGGTCCCATAGGACCTGATATGGCACTTCAAATAAATCAGCTCCCAGCAATACCCAAGGGTAGGGATGACTTTAGTAAAACAATAGTAAGTGAAAACAGTCTGCAAAGGCTTACATCAGCATGGTAATCTTTTTATAAAGTTAAAAACAACTAAAATTTTAAGTTTACTTTTACGATACACTTAGAGAAAAGAAAACTACATAGAGAGGAAGATAAGGGAGTAATGAACACATGGCACAGGACAATGGGTTACTTCTGTTGGGGTGGGATGGGGAAAGAGGGACCACTCTGTCATACGTAGGATATTGTCAAAATTCTAGATTTTATTTGAGTGGTGGGGTCATCATATTATTATAATGAATTAATTAAATGACTAAATTAATGCTATACAGAATGGGCAGAGGATGAGTATGTCACGAACCAAAGATTATGGACCACTAATTGTGAGACCTGAAGTCTTAAGGAAAAAAGGAAGGAATAATCAGCCAGAGTGAGTGGGAGATGCCCCCCTTGAAATGAGCAGGTGCTCCTCATGTCCCTCATGTCTGCCAGGCTTTCCCTTTTCCCCAGCACCGAGGGTCTATGTCAGCTTCTATATTTCATTTCATCCAGGTCCTCCTCACTGGAAATACAGCCTCTCACTGTAGGCCAGTGGTTCTCAAACAGGGCTGATCTTGCCCCACAGTGGACATTTGGCAATGTCTGGAGATATTTGTGGTCACTCTCACCTGGGTAAGATACCTGATGGGTAGAGGGCAGGAAGGCTGCTAAACATCCTACAATGCAGAGGACAGCTACCCCCAAAACTCTGCAGCAAAAAATTATGTGGCCCAAAGTAGTGAGGAGGTTGAGAAGCCTGCTTCAGGATTTGAGCTTCCCCACCTAAGCAGGTCTCTAGGTCATAGTTCCTCAGACATCATCCTCAGCACCAGAAGGGAATAAGAAATTTTTACATTGAAATCTATTGTCAGAAAGGACTTAATGCCAAATGACCACTAAGTTCAGTAGTGGTCACAACAATTCATTCTGCAGATGAGGAAATAGGAGTTAAGAGAGAAAATCAAATGCCCCTATGGACTGCACCCACATTCCTCCTGGACCTGAACCACCCCCTCGCTCTCACACTGCCCCAGCAACCAGGACATTTCCCTTAAACTCACAGAGCCCTATCCTGCCTCAGGACCTCAGAGTGCACTGAAGGACAAAATTCCAGTTTAAGGTAGTACAGGTCCGTGTATTGTGGCGTTCTAATCATATTCAAAAGCAGAGACATTACTTTGCCAAAAAAGGTCCGTCTAGTCAAGGCTATGGTTTTTCCAGTAGTCACGTATGGATGTGAGAGTTGGACTGTGAAGAAAGCTGAGTGCTGAAGAATTGATGCTTTTGAGCTGTGGTATTGGAGAAGACTCTTGAGAGTCCCTTGGACTGCAAGGAGATCCAACCAGTCCATTCTAAAGGAGACCAGCCCTGGGTGTTCTTTGGAAGGAATGATGCTAAAGCTGAAATTCCAGTACTTTGGCCACCTCATGTGAAGAGTTGACTCATTGGAAAAGACTCTGATGCTGGGAGGGACTGGGGGCAGGAGGAAAAGGGGACGACAGAGGATGAGATGGCTGGATGGCATCACCAACTCGATGGACGTGAGTTTGAGTGAACTCTGGGAGTTGATGATGGACAAGGAGGCCTGGTGTGCTGCAGTTCATGGGGTTGCAAAGAGTCCGACATGACTGAGCGATTGAACTGAATTGAACTGAACTGAATCAACCCCCTCTTGTATGGACAGAGAATGCAACTTTAGGTGGGACTTTTGGGATTCTAGGACATGTCCTCTTAGCCACTGACTAAAAGAGAGTTTGCCAAACCCTTAAAAATCACACTTGCATCTCTCCCCTCCCACAAATAGCAGGCAGACCTCTTGTGACAATCCTAAAGCTAGGGCCCTTGGGCAAAGTCAGGGACAGAGGTCTCTGCCTAGCTGGACATTCCAGGTGGGCAGCAGTCTAGTTCTGGAAGGAGGAAGAACAAACGTGTTTGGAGCTTCAGTGTCCTTCAACATAATCAGGGTTTCCTTTTCTCAGACCAGGAGGCTGCCAGCATGGGCTGTGGAAACACCTCCTTGTCAGGCCAGTTAGCTGACAGAAAAGCAACTTGTCCCACCCATTAGTGACAGCCTGCCCTGTAGATAATTGTCCTTCCAAACTTGGCTAAAGCTCATGAGACATACAGTTTGTATAAATAATAACTTGTCATTGTGCACCAGTCACCTTAAATATCTATTTTTTCACACTCTGCTTTAATCCTCACAACCCTACAAAGAAGGTAATATCATCTGGAGGTGAGATTAAGAAAGGTTAGGTTCAGGGAGGTTAAGGAAAGTCCTCAGAGTCACCCAGCTGGTAGGCAACAGAGAAAAGTCTTTCCACCAATAGGGTTACCTCTCATGAAGACTCTCCCGCCCCTGCCCTCTGATAGTCTCATCTGGCGGGGGATAGTGCTTGAATCCTTGCCGATTATTCACATTTGAGCTAATGGATGCACCACCCAGACAGGTTCTTAGGCTCCTCTTAAACAGGTTTTCACAAGCTTCAAACGGCAGAGAGAGAGGAAATAGGACAGAGGGACACCACCCAGCAACCAGACAGTGGTTTCTACAATCAACATCGTTTTCTGGTCTGGTAATATTGGGCAAGATGCATTTTCTAGATTTCCCTGTGATGCTGAAATGAAAACTTTCCTTGCTGGTGATGTCTGAGTAGTGTTAAGACCAGTAGGCCTCAGATAGATCAGTATCTGAGATACCATCCCATCTGGGAAGCCTCCTCAGTGCACAGAAGAGAGACTCAGACAGCAGAGTGGGGGCAAACACCACATGTAAAGACCAAACTCTGAGTTCAAGACCTGTTTCTGCTACTTACTAATGTTAGCATCTGGAAGTCACTACCCCACCTAAATAATGATAATAATAATGCCTGCGTCACAAAACTGTTATTGACAAGGAAATGGGATAACAGTGGCAAACACACGATTTAAATAGAAGTTGTTCTCATTACAAGGGCTGTTAGACTTCAGGTTAATTGATAAACCCTCAGAGATGCTCTAACATGGCTGCCCGCCCCCCATTATCACTCAGATCTCAGCTTCCCCAACCACACAGTCTAAAGAAGCTATCCAGTCATGCTCTTCCCATCATCCTTTTTAAATCTCTACAAGCCCCTATTTTTATCTGATATTTTTTTATTTGTTTATTTTTTTCATGATAGGTTCCCAGAATATAAGTTTCACAGGAGCAGAGCTTCTGTCTGTCTTGTTCATTGCTGAATCCCTGGTACACAGCAGAATACGTCCTGGAACAAAATAGGCCCTCAAATACTTTTTTGAGTGAACAAATGGCTCTGATGACATTATTAAATATTACTAGACTGCTAAACAGAGATGCCAAGAATTACAATTCCAGACTGTTAGCATGTGGTGAATCTTAGCAAACATCCAGTCAAGTATCATTTTTCAAGAGGAGAAATCTGAGACCATAGGAGAATTCTCAAACAAGGGCACACACAGAGAAAGCGTAGGAAAAAAGCAATGATCTCCTTCCAAAGTCACAGTTCCACTCTCGATCAGTGGAGAATTTATCTTGACAATAGATTGTATCCTCAAGGATTCTTGTTGGCCTTTATCCCCAGATATGATTGTCACTTACCATAGGATATTATAAAGGAAAGATGGGGGAAGTATGCTGTCTGAACTCTGACAGAAGTAAGGGTCAGAGATACTCCTGCATTTCTTTCACAATATGAAACACCCAGACTTCCAATTAAGCAAACCCTACTTCCTGGGTGAGCCTGTTTCATTTTCAGACAACTTTACTAATGATTACATCATGTACCAGAAGCTGGTATTCTGAACTCAAACATTTTCCTCTCAAACTGAACAATTCCATTTCTGTCTGTTAAAACAATATAAAATCAGTATAAATATATTGATCTTCCATTACAGGTACATGCCTAAACAAGGTCGTCTATAGACAAAAATAATTTGGAAAAGCATCATTCTGAAAATTACAAAGCTCTCTTGTTGAGATGGCCTGAAATCTTTTCCATACAGAGCAGGTGTGTGGAAAGCACGCCTATAATCACTGCTGCTGCTGCTGCTGCTAAATCACTTAAGTCGTGTCCAACTCTGTGCGACCCCATAGACGGCGGCCCACCAGGCTCCCCCGTCCCTGGGATTCTCCAGGCAAGAACACTGGAGTGGGTTGCCATTTCCTTCTCCAATGCATGAAAGTGAAAAGTGAAAGTGAAGTCGCTCAGTCATGTCTGACTCCTAGTGACCCCATGGACTGCAGCCCACCAGGCTCCTCTGTCCATGGGATTTTCCAGGCCAGAGTACTGGAGTAGGGTGCCATTGCCTTCTCCGGCCTATAATCACTACTTACCACCTTTTTAGAATCAGCTCTTTCTTAACATTGCTGTGCTATCCAGCCTGCCTATCTTCCACTGGTAAGAACCTTCTCTGCAGAAATGTATGCATGTGTGTACCAGAAGACATGAATATTAAAAAAATCAAAGCTGGAAGCAATCCAAAAGTCCATCAACAATGAAACTGACATTTTTAAAGTATAGTCTTATAATGATCTGTTCTGATATAATTCTAAAGGAGATCAGTCCTGGGTGTTCTTTGGAGAGACTGATGCGAAAGCTGAAACTCCAGTACTTTGGCCACCTCGTGCGAAGAGTTGACTGATTAGAAAAGACTCTGATGCTGGGAGGGATTGGGGGCAGGAGGAAAAGGGGACGACAGAGGATGAGATGGCTGGATGGCATCACCAACTCGATGGACGTGAATTTGAGTGAACTCCAGGAGTTGGTGATGGACAGGGAGGCCTGGTGTGCTTCGATTCATGGGGTTGCAAAGAGCCGGACATGACTGAGTGACTGAACTGAACTGAACTGATACAATGAAAATGAATAAACTCTAATTTTATGCAATAATATGGATATGTCTCAAAAATAAACAGAAGAAGCAAAACACAAAAGAGTATAATCAATGTGATTTAACTAAATAAGTTTCAAAAATATTGTCATGGAATGATTAGAAAAAAAATTTTTAAGGTAAGAAAATAAGAATTACAGAAAGCAAAAGGTTATTTCTATATTGGGTGACAGAGATGGGTTATGGTTAAGGAGGGCCTCAGAAAAACATCTGGAATGCTAGCAGTGTTCTGTCTTCTGACTTACACAATGGTTTTGATTTACTATTAATTGGTTGTACACTTTTTTTGCACATTTATTTGACAGCTTTTAAAATGATTGGTTTCTGCTTTTGCCTATGGAAGCTGTGAAAGCTTGTTGGACATACAAATCCTTGGACCCATAGTGATAATTCTTAAGAGTCATAGGTTTGCAAACACCAATGCCGAGGGGGAAGCACTGGCTTGGAAATAGGGAATCCTGGGCTCTAGTATAAACCTTGATTCTATTAAGTAATTCCTTTCCCCAGTCTGGGTCTCAGTTTCACTCTGTCACAGAGGTGATAGAATTATATGATCTCTCAAGTCCCTCTAAATTTTGATATTTGTAGTACTTATAACAATAGGAACCGCACAAATATCACTTATATGATCAGCTTGCAGTCCCCTCATAGGTGTACATTATGGTTATAAATCCCTTCCATGGAAATGCCTGCCTCCACTTCATAGCTGCCCATGTGGCCTTCACTCGAGCTTCAACATTCCTTTAAGGGAAAAATAGAGGGTGTTTCCTACGGTACCATTTGTGCAAATTACTGCCAACATATTCTGCAGACCACTTGCCTGAGACCGTCAGACAGCCCTCTGAAAGAGGGAGCACGCCACATGCAAAAAGCCCCATGGCTGGCCCCAAGGATGGGGGCTGGCACACCACCCCACTGTGACATTGTGTGACTTCCTGGCCACTGTGCCTAATTCATCAACTGAGCATCTTAATTCCCCAGTGTGACAAAACTGCATTATTCATTTCCATAACTGGTATTCAGACTTGAGCACTTCCTTAGGGAAGGGTTCTTGCAATTCTGTAAGATGGCACCATCATGCCATGAGGCATGATTCTGGTTTTGACTGACAGAAAAGAGGTTTCCTAATCTGCTGGAGAATTTCAAGCAATTAATGGACCAAAGTGGCAGTTGATGAAGTTAGGCTGGGTGATAGGGAAATGAGTGACCATAATAAAAATGGAAAGTTTAGAAGAGTAGTGGAACAAAAGGGAGGCCAGAATTTCTAGTTTGTTGAAATATCCTGGAATGCCACACCCAACTAAAGGGTAATTCAGTGCACTTAAGCTGAGCCAGATAGTTATGACATAATTGCAGGTATTTGTTTTATGCCTTTGCTATTACAGAAGCAATACTTGTTCATTTTAAATCAGAAAAGAAAAATATAGTTTTAAATCCCCACAATCCAGAGTCACAGTTAACAACTTACTGCATACAGGTTTCTTTGATTAAAATGAAATTGTACTATAAATACTCTTTTATAATTTGCTTTTTCAATCACTAGCCTCTATTTCTCCATGTCTATGAGTTCTTAATCTCAACTACAATGCAAATTATATTCAGATTTTTCAATGGCTCCACTAATGTCCGCTACAACTGTTTTTTTCCCAAACTGGAGTGGCATTACCCTGTTTCTTAATCTTGATGATAATTAATAGATTTTTCACCTTATAGTTCAGCTTCCCTGATGGTTCAGATGGTAAAGAATCTGCCTGCAAAGCAGGAGACCCGGGTTTGATCCCTGGATCAGGAAGATCCCCTGGAGAAGGAAATGGCAACCCACTCCAATATTCTTGCCTGGAGAATTCCAAAGACAAAGGAGCCTGGCAGGCTACAGTCCGTGGGGTCCCAAAGAGTCGGACACAACTGAGTGACTAACACACACACAAACACACACACACACAAACACACCCACACACACACACACACACACACACACACTGCTTGTAACTATCCATTGCTGCTAAGTCACTTCAGTCGTGTCCAACTCTGTGTGACCCCATAGATGGCAGCCCACCAGGCTCCCCTGTCCCTGGGATTCTCCAGGCAAGAACATTGGAGTGGGTTGCCACTTCCTTCTCCAATGCATGAAAGGGAAAAGTGAAAGTGAAGTCGCTCAGTCGTGTCCAACCGTCAGCGACCCCATGGACTGCAGCCTTCCAGGCTCCTCCATCCATGGGATTTTCCAGGCAAGAGTACTGGAGTGGGGTGCCATTGCCTTCTCCGAACTACCCATTAAGCTGTATAAAAATATTTCATGTGCTTTTATATAGGTACTATATAATATCTAACAATAAAAGAAAAGGGGAAATGTCACATACTCTTATATGTTCACCATTGTACTTTTGCTGGTTCATTTAATCTAGTTCTTGCCCTATTTCATGATAATAACTTATGAAACAGACAGTGCTTCTGCAACAGTTCAAATGCTAATAGCTACATTTCCACTGATATCAGATGTTACACAAAGGCAACCGAAAAATGACCTAATCTTCAGCTCATTTTATTTTAATAGATTTTTTTAAGAAAAATAACATCTATCCCACAAAGAAATGGTAAAAAAAGTTTTGTTTATAAAGAACTTGCTCATTTCACAATATATACATACCAAATCATCACATTATACACCTTAAATATATATTTGGTATATATATATATACCAAATTATACACCTTACCACATTATACACCTTAAACTTATATATTTGGTGTATATATATATATATACCAAATCATCACATTATACACCTTAAACTTACACAGTGTTGTATGTAAGTATGTATCAATAAAGCTGGGGAAAAAACTGTCTATGAGCAAGAAAGAAAAAAAGAACAGAATTTTTGTTTTGTTATTTTGCATTTTAATAAAAATAGAGGTATAATTTTATGCCATACTTAATTAGCTTGACTATGTTGTGTGTTAGCTGCTCAGTCGTGCCCGACTCTTAGCGACCCCATGGACTGCAGTCCACCAGGCTCCTCGGTCCATGGGATTTTTCAGGCAAGGATACTGGAGTGGTATGCCATTTCCTTCTCCAATTTGACTATAAACCAAACCAAAACAGACATTTCCTTAGCACAGTGCTTCTAAATCTTTTTTCTACAGTGAGACTCATTGAAAAATGATAATATTTTCATAGTGCACATCAGATAAGTAGGTGAGGCTGCTTAAAGCTGGAAGGAATCAATATTTCAGCCTTCCCCTAAGAACGCCTATAATCTATCTCTAGCACCCCAGTGCCATCCGTGACATACTACTGGGAAGCCTTTCCTTAACCTATATTCACAGTAGAACAACACCTTCTTTTCTCTTATTTCTCTCAGTCTAATCAGAGTCATAATAGGCAAAGTTGTATTTAAAATGAGTATGTCCTACAACTACACATCATTTCTAGAAACACCCTCTTACCTATCAGCATGCCTTTATTCAAGTAGGGTTTTTCTTTGTTTTTACTTTGCAAATGCCAGCCCCTATCTTGTTGTTCCTTCTCTAGGGAAAATAAAATCCTACCAATCTTTAAATAAATAGATTTTATTCAAATAAAACTTTCTCTATGAAGTCTCCTCAATCAGAATTCATCACAAATTTAAAATGAAATTTAAAACCCTCTTCTCTTTCTGAATTACCACCACCACTACACAACCAGTTACATGACTCAGAAATCTAGGGATTCCCTTGAATATTCTCCCCCCTCCTCCCTCAACATCTAACTAGTTCAAAGACCACGGACTGTGTTTCCTAGATTTTTCTCAAACTGGTCTCCTGTGCTCCATCCCTGATATATCTCTCTGCTTAGTTCAACCTCTATGCTCACTAGAATCACAAGAGCCCCCATTTAGGTTCAACGTGCACCTACAATATTGTTCACACTCTACCTTCCCAAAGCAGACATCTGCTTTCAATTTCTTACTAGAGTAACAAGCCATCCCAGTTTGTCAAGGACTGAGGGGTTTTTCAGGATGCGGGCTTTCAGTGCTAGTGACCAGAAGGTTCAGCCAAACCACTGCGGTTGGTCACCTTCTTAGAACCGTTCATTCCTTTTAGAATGGCAAGCAAAGCCATTCCTAACCTTCCCCACACCATCTTCTCAGCCTCATCTCTCTCTGTTCTTCCTGTCCCACTCCAGCAGATACATGGCACTCCAACTTTGCCAAACTACATTCAGTTCTCCAAATGGAATGTGCTCTGTCTCTTTACACCTCAGTACCTTTGTGCATTGTGTCTCCTTGATTTAGAATGTTCTTCACCTTATCTGGGATTACTGGTAAACTCCTTTTTGTCCATCTCGATTATCTTCTTTGGCAATTTTTCACTGAAATCATCCAGGAGTTGGCTGTTGCTTCCTCTATGTTCCCACAGTATCTTGCTCTCATAACACTAGCCCACTGAAATCCCTAGGCCCTATGACTTTTCTTTGTAGCCCTAATACCAAGCACAAGAACATTGCACAGGAGGCAGTGATCAAAACCATCCCCAAGAAAAAGAAATGCAAAAGGGTAAAATGGTTGTCTGAGGAGGCCTTAAATAGCCAAGAAAAGAGGAGAAGTGAAAGGCAAAGGAGAAAAGGAAAGTTATGTCCACCTGAAGGCAGAGTTCCAGAGAATAGCAAGGAGAGATAAGGAAGCCTTCCTGAGTGAACAATGCAAAGGAATAGAGAAAAACAATAGAATGGGAAAGACTAGATACATCTTCAAGAAAATTAGAGAAACTAAGGGAACATTTCATGCAAAGATGGGCACAATAAAGGACAGAAATGGTATAGACCTAACAAAAACAGAAGATATTAAGAAGAGGGGCAAGAATACACAGAAGAACTATACAAAAAAGATCTTAATGACCAAGATAATCAGGATGGTGTGATCACTCACCTAGAGCCAGACATCCTGGAATGTGAAGTCAAGTGAGCCTTAGGAAGCATCCCTACGAACAAAGCTAGTGGAGGTGGAATTTCAGCTGAGCTATTTCAAATCCTAAAAGATGATATTGTGAAAGAGCTGCACTCAATATGCCAGCAAATTTGGAAAACTCAGCAGTGGCCACAGGACTGGAAAAGATCAGTTTTTATTCCAGTCACAAAGAAAGGCAATGCAAAGGAGTGTTCAAACTACCATACAATTGCACCCATCTCACACACTAGCAAAGTAATGCTCAAAATTCTCCAAGCTAGGTTGTACGTGAACCGAGAACTTCCAGATGTTCAAGCTGGATTTATAAAAGGCAGAGGAACCAGATATCAATTTGCCAACATCCACTGGATTATAGAAAAAGCAAGAGAATTCCAGAAAAACATCTACTTCTGCCTCAGTGATTATGCTAAAGGCTTTAACTGCATGGATCACAAAAAACTGTGGAAAATTCTTAAAGAGATGGGAATACCAGACCACCTGACCTGCTTCCTGAGAAATCTGTATGCTAGACGAGAAGCAACAGTTAGAACCAGATGTGGAACAACAGACTGGTTCCAAATTGGGAAAGAAGTACATCAAGGCTGTATATGGTCACCCTGCTTATTTAACTTATATGCAGAGCACATCATGAGAAATGCTGGTCTGCATGAAGCACAAGCTGGAATCAAGATTGCTGGGAGAAATATCAATAACCTCAGCTATGCAGATGACACCACTCTTATGGCAGAAAGTGAAGAACAAAAGAGCCTCTTGATGAAAATGAAAGAGGAGAGTGAAAAAGCTGGCTTAAAACTCAACATTCAAAAAACTAAGATCAGGGCATCCGGTCCCATCACTTCATGGCAAATAGATGGGGAAACAATGGAAACAGTGACGGATTTCATTTTCTGGGGTTCCAAAATCACCACAGATAGTGACTGCAGCCTTGAAGTTGAAAGACTCTTGCCTCTTGGAAGAAAAACTATGACAAACCTAGACAGCATATTAAAAAGTAAAGACATTACTTTGCCAACAAAGGTCCATCTAGTCAAAGCTATGGGTTTTCCGGTAGTCCTGTATGGATGTGAGAGTCAGACCAAAAAGAAAGCTGAGCACCAAAGAATTGATGCTTTTGAATTGTGGTGTTGGAAAAGACTCTTGAGAGTCCCTTAGACTTCAAGGAGATCCAACCAATCTGAAAGGAAATCAATCTTGAATATTCATTGGAAGGACTGATGCTGAAGCTGAAGCTCCAATACTTTGGCCACCTGATGAGAAAAACTTACTCATTGAAAAGACCCTCCTGTTTGCAAAGACTAAAGGCAGGAAGAGAAGGGGATGACAGAAGATGAGATGGTTGGATGGCATTACCAGCTCAATGGACATGAGTTTGAGCAAGCTCCAGGAGATGGTGAAGGACAGGGATGCCTGGCATGCTGCAGTCAATGGGGTCACAAAGAGTCGGATATGACTGAGCGACTGAACAACAACAAAGCACAGGGACCCGTACACAATAAGTGCTCAGTAAAGAAGGAAGGAAGGAAGAAAAGGCATTTCCTTAGATCACTTTACCTTCTGTGTATAACTAATATTCGGATTAGCTGAATAAAATGTTTGCCTCTTCCATTAAAACATTAGCTTGTTGAAGGCTTTATCTATCCCTATAGCATGCACTTCCAGATGTCAGTGAACTTCCAGATGTTAAAGCTGGTTTTAGAAAAGGCAGAGGAACCAGAGATCAAATTGCCAACATCTGCTGGATCATCAAAAAAGCAAGAGAGTTCCAGAAAAACATCTATTTCAGCTTTATTGACTATGCCAAAGCCTTTGACTGTTTGGATCACAATAAACTGTGGAAAATTCTGAAAGAGATGGGAATACCAGACCACCTGACCTGCCTCTTGAGAAATCTGTATGCAGGTCAGGAAGCAACAGTAAGAACTGGACATGGAACAACAGACTGGTTCCAAACAGGGAAAGGAGTACGTCAAGGCTGTATATTGTCACCCTGCTTATTTAACTTATATGCAGATTCAGTTCAGTTCACTTCAGTCGCTCAGTCGTGTCCGACTCTTTGCGACCCCATGAACTGCAGCATGCCAGGCCTCCCTGTCCATCACCAACTCCCAGAGTTCACTCAGACTCACATTCATTGAGTCGGTGATGCCATCCAGCCATCTCATCCTCTGTCGTCCCCTTCTCCTCCTGTCCCCAATCCCTCCCAGCATCAGAGTCTTTTCCAATGAGTCAACTCTTCTCATGAGGTGGCCAAAGTACTGGAGTTTCAGCTTTAGCATCATTCCTTCCAAAGAACACCCAGGACTGATCTCCTTTAGAATGGACTGGTTGGATCTCCTTGCAGTCCAAAGGACTCTCAAGAGTCTTCTCCAACACAACAGTTCAAAAGCATCAATTACATCATGAGAAACACTGGGCTGGATGAAGCACAAGCTGGAATCAAGATTGCTGGGAGAAATACCAATAACCTCAGATATGCAGATGACACCACCCTTATGGCAGAAAGTGTAGAAGAACTAAAATGGCTCTTGATGAAAATGAAAGAAGAGACTGAAAAAGTTGGCTTAAAGCTCAACATTCAGAAAACTAATATCATGGCATCCAGTCCCATTATTTCGTGGCAAGTAGCTGGAGAAACAGTGGAAACAGTGGCAGACTTTATTTTTGGGGGCTCCAAAATCACCGCAGCCATGAAATAAAAAGACGCTTACTCCTTGGAAGAAAAGTTATGACCAACCTAGACAGCGTATAAAAAGCAAAGACATTACTTTGCCAACAATGGTCCATGTAGTCAAGGCTATGGTTTTTCCAGTAGTCATGTATGGATGTGAGAGTTGGACTATAAAGAAAGCTGAGCGCCGAAGAATTGATGCTTTTGAATTGTGGTGTTGGAGAAGACTCTTGAGAGTCCCTTGGACTGCAAAGAGATCCAACCAGTCAATCTGAAAGGAAATCAATCCTGAATATTCATTGGAAGGACTGATGCTGAAGCTGAAGATCCAATACTTTGGCCATCTGATGCAAAGAACTGACTCATTTGAAAAGACCCTGGTGCTGGGAAAGATTGAAGGAAAGAGGAGAAGGGCACGACAGAGGGTGAGATGGTTGGATGGCATCACCGACTCAATGGACATGAGTTTGAGTAAACTCCAGGAGTTGGTGATGGACAGGGAGGCCTGGCATGCTGCAGTCCATGGGTCTCAAAGAGTCGGACATAACTGAGTGACTGAACTGAACTGAACTGATAGCATGCACACTGCAGAGATTCATTATATTTATCAATTGGTGTTGCTTATCTATTGTCTAAGTCTGAGAAAAAATGGGTGACATGAAGTTCTTTGAAAGCAGATTGTTTACCAGCTGAGCCACAGGGGAAGCCCAAGAATACTGGAATGGGTAGCCTATCCCTTCTCCAGCAGATCTTCCTGACCCAAGAATTGAACCAGGGTCTGCTGCATTGCAGGCGGATTCTTTACCAACTGAACTATGAGGTAAGCCCATTTTAAAATAAAGTCATAATATAATATTTTCTTTAAAAGCAACTGAGACTTTTACTTCTGGAAACATGGAGTAGACTTACTTTCCCCTATTTTCCCCAATAAGTTCAACTAAAATCTGTGAACATTATATAGAAAACAAACATAAGAAGACTGAATGATGGAGAAAAGGCAGACTGACTACAAAACTTAGGAACCAAGGAACCAGTGACACAGTAGTGAGTTCCCTGGGTTTTCTCTTTGCCTCATCTATGGCTTGGAGCAAAAGAGACTGACAGTGGGAGAAGACACACACACACACACACACACACACACACACACACACACACACACACACGGAAAGCCTTATCTCTCTATCTAAATGGCCAGGAAAGAATTCAGAGTCCACACACAAAAAACTGGCCCCGCCCCACCTATACCAGCAAAAGCCAAATTCAGAGTCTAGACTGTTCTTCTCCATGTGTAAAGAAGGAACCTTATCCCCCAGCAGGAATGATGACACATAAGCTTAAATAATGGAGCCAAGACTTTCATTTCCAGCAAGTAGTAGCAAGCACCCTTTTCCCTGTGGCATCAGTGGAAACCATGTGGAGCCTGGACTACCACTCCCACCGATCAAGTAACAAGGCTCACCTTCTCCTCCTCCATGCTGGGGTGCTGTCAGATGAAGACTATGGAGAATCAGAGCTTTTTACTATCACCTAGCAGTGGTAAGACTCCCTTCCATGGCATCAGTGGAGGCCATGAGGAGAAGAGCAATGAGGCACTTCTCATTCTCTAAGCCAGAGAGTTATCAGTGGAGCTTAGTGGTACTGAAACTCTCACCCTCAACCAGCAATAATGAGAAGCATTCCCCTCCTCAAGTGTCAGTGGCGGTTGAGTTAGGTTACCTGACTTTCCCACTAACTCGCAGTAATGAGCTAGTGCCCTACTCTTCCTCTGCTGGAAGAGTTTGGTAACAGAAGTGGACTAAGATATAAGTTTTAAATAAGATCCAGAGTTTGTAACATAATACCTACAATTTTACTTTTTAAAAGTCATGCCAAAAAGAATAAGAACTCAAACTGAATGAATAAACACAATCAATAGATGCCAAACCAAGATAACAGAGACATTAAAATAATCTGATAAAGGTTTTAAAGCCATCGTAAAAATACTTTGAGGAGCAACTACAGTCAAACAGAAAACAAATGAAAAAAAAAGAATATCTCAGCAAGAAGTAGAATATCAAAGTAGAGCCAAATAGAAACTTTAGAAGTGAATAATACAATGCCTAAAATTAAAAAAAAAAAACAAAAAACGGAAAATTTCAAAGGATGGGCTCAATAGTAGAATGGAGGGACAAGAAATAATCTGTGAAATGAAAGATTAATAAAAGTGGCCCAAACTGAACTACAGAGATAAAATAGTCTTAAAAATGCTGAATAGAGCCATATGACCTGTGAAACTATAACAAAAGATCTCATTATTCATATCATTAGAAGGATAATAGATAATTTGAATAACCCTAGAACTATCAAGAAAATGGAATTTATACCTTTTAAATATCTAAAATATCTAAGGCCAGGTGGTTTCCCTGAAAAATTTTATTAAACATTTAAAGAACAATTAACATCAATTCTTCACAATTTCTTTCAGGAAATGAAAAAAAGATGAAACATTCCCTAATGCATTTTATGAAGCAAGTGTTATCCTGATAACAAAACTAGACAGACAGTATTTTTAAAAAGAGAGGAAGGAAGGAAAAAGAAAGCAATCAAACTATAGACCAATACCCCTCAGAAATATAGAAGTTCTAAGTGAAATATTAACAAAGAAAAATCAGCAATACGCTAAAAAGAATTACACAATGTTATCAAGTGGTGTATTACAAGGATACAAGACTGCTTCAACATTCATAAATCAATCAATGTAATCCATCATGTTAAGAGAGTTAAAAAAAAAAAAACAGAATCAGATCAATCAATGCAGAAAATATATTTGATAAAAGTTCACACCCATTCATGATTAAAAACTCTCAGGGAAATAAGAATAAAAGGGAATTTCCTCAATTTAACAAAAAGCATCTTAAAAACATATAGGTAGCAATATATTTAATGATGACAGACAATGTTTTCTCCATAAGATCAGGAACAAGACAATGTGTCTATTCTTTCCACTCTTATTCAACACAGTACTAGAGTTGCAGTTCGACAAGAAAACGAAATAAACAGCTTACAGAAATAAAAATCATTTTTACGTTATATGGCAAGATTTTCTATATAGAAAATTCCAAGAAATCTATAAGAAATAATCTCTTAGAATTGATAAATGAGTTCACCACATTCACAAGATACAAGCTAAACACTCAAAAATCACCTGTATTTCTATATTTCAGTAATAAACACAAGAACACCAAAAATAAAAATATAAGACAACTTGCAATCATTAAAAAAAAAATGAAATACTTAGGTGTGAATATAACAAGATATGTACAAAACTTGTATATTGAAAACTACAAAATGGTAATGAAATAAAGCAAAGAAGATGTAAATAAATGGAAAGACGTCATGTTGATTGTTTGGATAATTCAAAATAGTGAAAATTTTAATTCCCTACAAATTGATATACAGATTTAATACAATTTCTATCAAATTTTCAATAAGAATTTTTTGTAGATATAAATAACATTATTCTAAGATTTGGAATATGGAAATGCAAATGAACTACAATAGCCAAAACAATTTTGAAAAATAAGAATTAAGTGGGATTTCAAAATTTATTATATAGTTACTTTAATCGAGACAGTGAATGTAGCATTGGCACATAGCTCAGTGAAACAGAATAGAAATCAAGAAATAGGCCCATACAAATATGCCCAATTGACTGTTGACAAGTATGCAAAAGTGATTTAATGGAGAAAAATAGCCTTTTCAATAAATGGAACAGGAGAAATTGGATATCCATAGGCCAAAAATGATCCTCAATGTAATTCTCATACCTTGTACAAAAATTAACCCTCAACTGATACACACTTATATGTAAAACATAAAACTTAAAGAACAAAAGTAGGAAAATATTTTGGGACCTATGGTTACCCAAAGAATTCTTAGACTTAACTTCAAAAGCACAATCCATCAAAGCAAAAAAAAATGATAAATTGGACTTCATTAAAACTTTAAACTTTTGCTCTGTGAAAACTTTTGCCTGTTAAGAGGATAATAGTCTATTGACTTAGAGAAAATATTTGCAAGCCACACACCTGACAAAGGACTAGTATCTAGAATGTATAAAGATCCCTCTAAGCTCAACAGTAGAAACAAACAATTCAATTAGATAAGACAAGGGACCTGAAGATGTAGATGGCTAATAAGCTATGGTTTTTCCAGTAGTCATGTATGGATATGAGAGTTGGACCATAAAGAAGGCTGAATGTCAAAGAACTGATACTTCTGAACTGTGGTGTTGGAGAAGACTCTTGAGAGTCCCTTGGACTGAAAGGAGATCAAAGCAGTCAATCCTAAAGGAAATCAATCCTGAATATTCTTTGGAAGGACTGATGCTAAAGCTGAAGCTCGTATACTTTGGCCACTTCAGCCACAAGAGCTGGCTCATTGGAAAAGACCCTGGTGCTGGGAAAGATTGAAGGCAGGAGAAGGGGATAACAGAGGACGAGATGGTTAGATGGCATCACTGACTCTATGGACATGAGTTTGAGCAAGCTCTGGGAGATGGTGAAGGACAGGGAAGCCTGGCGTGCAATGATCCATGGGGTCAAAAAGAGTCAGACATGACTGAGCGACTGAATAACAACAATAAGCACACAAAAAGATGTTCAAAATCAATAGCCATTAGGGAAATGGCAAACTAAAACCAGAGTGAGGTATCACTACACACCTATCAGAATAGTTAAAAAAAGATAGTGACAATAGGAAATGCTGATGAGAATGTAAAGAACCTAGATCACTCAGACATTGCAGTACAGCCATTCTAAAAAACAATTTGGTACTTTTGTTAAAAAAAAGAAACATGTAACTTATATACAGCCCAGAAAATGTTTTCCTGAACATTTATTCCTGAGAAATGAAAAGTTACTTTCACACAAAAGCTTATACACAAATATTTATAGAAAGCTTTATTCATAACAGCCTACTACTGGAAATGACTCAGATGACCTTCAATGGATGAATGGTTAAATAAAACATGGCACGATGGAAAACCAGGGAACACTAATCAGCAATAAGGAAAGAATGAACTCCTGATACACACGACAACCTGGATCAATTTCCAGAGAAATAGAGTGAATTAAAAAGTCAATCTCAAAGTTTGTATATTGTATGACTACATTTATATAACAGTCTTGAGATGACAAAATTATTGAAATAAGGAACAGATTAGTGGTTGCCAGAAAATAAGGAGGGACTGCAGATAAAAAAGAAATGGACGCGGCTATAAAAAGGCAAATGAAGGATCTCTTGGGTAATGGAAATATTCTGTACCTTGATCATATCAATGTCAATTTCCTGATTGTGAGACTGTATTATAGTTTTACAAGATATTATCAATGGTACACAGAATTTCTCTGCATTATTTCTTACAACTTCATATGAACCTACAATTATCTTTACCAAAGGAAAAAAAAAATTGCTTTAAATGACTATGTCAGACTAGAATATTTCTGAGTAATTTTCTATACTTGAAATTCCATGATTTGAGGGGTCTAAGGATCCATTTGACTCTTGGCTATAAATGGCTACACTATGTCCAGCAGGCAAATCTTACAGATCTGGGCCCCGTGTTCATGCTAGTAAGAGTCTAAGCAACCTCAAATGAGGACAGGTATGAAACTGAACCAGACAGATCTTACACATTTACATCTACCTAGAGATGGAAGAAACAGAGGCCAGACAAGGGACATTTCTCACACAAAATGAATGATTAATGGAAGTATTTGTATTAGAAAGATCCTGGACTTCTAAACAGGCCCTTTCAACTAGAACAGTTTGTAAATATCTACTGCTCTCACGGACAGCCTGTCCAAACCCTTAACCACCCAACCCCAGGCCTTTTGGAACTCTACTAAACCAGTACTGGTGGAAACCAGTATTGGTGGATAAAGAAAATGTGGGCAGTCTTAACAAGTAACATTTTACTATGGCAGTGAAGGAAAAGTTGTTCTTTAAAAAAAAAAAAGAATAAGACCAGAAAAGAAAAGAAAGGAAAAGAGCTTTTCTGTAAAGTACCAGATAGAAAATATTTCCAGCTTTGTGGGCTATATGAACTCCCTCACAATTACTCTGTTCTGCTGAGTATGGCAAAAGCAGCTAGAGGCAATCTATAAACCAAAGCAGGGATCTGTTTTCCAACAAAACTCTATTTCTAAAACAATCAGTGAGCCAGATTTTACCCACAGTCCATAGTGTGGAGACCGCCGCCATAGCAGACCATCAGAAACATTTAATGGTTGCACCTGTAGAGACAGTACCTACCTAATAGGGTTTTTATAAATTCAAAATGAAGTATCACTTGAAAAAGTGCTTATGAAAGGACATAGGTCCAAGTACATAGTCAATAAATGCTACTGTTATAATTATTAGGCAAGAATTATAAGTACTTTTTTTTTAACCCCTTTTCTGTTTGTCCATCTCTATTTCCCTCAGACTTTAATTGTAAAAATGAGATCACCAGGTAACATTTAACCTAACACATGTTTTATGCTCTACAGAATACACACAACGCTTTGTCTAACTTATTGATTTCTTTCCTGGATTAAAAGGAGTAAGAATGACAACTTAAGTAGTTAAAGAATGACTGATTCTTCAAACAGAGAAGGAGAAATATCGTATGACATCATTTACATGTGGAATCTAAAAATAAATAATACAAATGAACTTACAAAACAGAAAGAGACTCACAGATTTCAAGAAGGAGCTTACAGTTGCCAGGTGTGAGGATGGGAAGGATAGAGCAAAGGATAATTAGGGAGCTTGGGATGAACATGTACACACTGTTATATTTAAAATGGATAACCAACAAGGACCTATTTTATAGTATGTGGAACTCTGCTCAGTGTTATGCGGCAGCCTGAATGGGATGGGAGATTGGGGGAGAATGGATACAAGAAAATGTACGGCTGAGTTCCTTTGCTGTTCACCTGAAACTATCACAGCATTGTTTGTTAATAAGCTATACCTAATGCAATATAAAAAGTTTAAATTAAAAGAAGAAAGAGTGACTTTAACCACAGCACTGTTGTTGTTCAGTTTCTAAGTTGTGTCCAGGTCTTTGCCACCCCGTGGACTGCAGCACATCAGGCTCAGCTGTCCTCCACTATTTCCCAGAATTTGCTCATATTCATGTCCACTGAGTCAGTGATGCTATCTAACCATCACGTCCTCTGCCGACCCCTTCTCCTTTTACCTTCAATCTTTTCCAGCATCAGAGTCTTTTCAAATGAGTCAGCTCTCCCCATCAAGTGGCCAAAGTACTGGACCTTCACCTTCAGCATCAGTGCTTCCCATCAATATTCAGGGTTGATTTCCTTTAGAATTGATTTGTTTGATCTCTTTGCAGTCCAAGAGACTCTCAAGAGTCTTCTCCAGCACAATTCAAAAGCATCGATTCTTCAGCTTCCCTGGTGGTTCAGACTGTAAAGAATCTGCCTGCAATGCAGGAGAACTGCTTTCAATCCCTGGGTAAAGAAGATCCCCTGGAGAAGGGAATGGCTACCCACTCCAATATTTTTGACTAGAGAATTTCATGGACAGAGGCTACAGTCCATGCAGTTGCAGAGAGTTAGACATGGCTGAGTGACTGACACTTTCAGATTTCTTTATGGTCCAACTCTCACATCTGTATGTGACTACTGGAAAAAGCATAGCTTTGATTACATGGACCTTTGTCAGCAAAGTGACATCTCTGCTTTTTAATATATGTCTAGGTTTTTGATAGTTTTCATTCCAAGGAGAAGTGTCTTTTAATTACATGGCTGCAGTCACTGTCCATAGTGATTTTAGATCCCAAGAATATAAAATCTGTCACTGCTTCCACTTTTTCCCCACCTGTCTGCCATGAAGAGATGGGACCGGATGCCATGATCTTAGTTTTTTGAATGCTGAGTTTTAAGCAAGCTTTTTCACTCTCCTCTTTCACCCCCATCAAGAGGTTCTTTAGTTCCTCTTTGCTTTCTGCTGTTAGAATGGTATCATCTGCATATATGAGGCTGTTGATATTTCTCCTGGCAATGTTGACTCCAGCTTGTGATTCATCCATCCTAGCATGTCACATGATATACTCTCCAGATAAGTTAAATAAGCGGGGTGACAATATACAGCCTTGTCTTACTCCTTTCCCAGTTTGGAACAAGTCAGTTGTTACATGTCCGATTCTAACTGTTGCTTCTTGTCCTACATACAGGTTTTTCAGGAGGCAGGTAAGGTGGTCTGTTATTCTCATCTCTAAGAATTTTCCACAGTTTGTTGTGATCCACACAGTCAAAGGCCTTAATGTGGTCAATGAAGCACATGAAGTTTTTCTGGACTTCTTTTGCTTTCTCTATGATCCAGTGAATGTTGGCAATTTGATCTCTGGTTCCTCTGCCTCTTTGAAACACAGCTTGTACGTCTGGAAGTTCTCAGTTCATGTACAATTGAAGCCTAGCTTGGAGAATTTTGAGCATTACTTTGCTAGTGTGTGGGCTTCCCTGGTGGCTCAGAGGGTAAAGTGTCTGCCCGCAATGTGGGAGACCTGGGTTCATTCCCTGGGTCAGGAAGATCTCCTGGAGAAGGAAAAGGCAATCCACTCCAGTACTCTTGCCTGGAAAATCCCATGGACAGATAAGCCTGGTAGGCTACAGTCCATAGGGTTGCAAAGAGTCAGACATGACTGAGTGACTTCACTTTCACTTTGCTAGTGTGTGAGATGAGTGCAATTGTACGGTAGTTGGAACATTCTTTCGCATTGCCTTTCTCTGTGATTGAAATGAAAACTGACCTTTTCCAGTTCTGTAGCCACTGCTGAGTTTTCCAAATTTGCTGACATATTGAGTGCAGCACTTTCACAGCATCATCTTTTAGGATTTGAAATAGCTCAGCTGAAATTCCATCGCCTCCACTAGCTTTGTTCCTAGTAATGCTTCCTAAGGCCCATTTGACTTCACATTCCAGGATGTCTGGCTCTTGGTGACCAATCACACCATCGTGGTTATCTGGGTCATTAAAGTCGGACACGACTGAGCTACTGAACTGAACTGAACTGAACTGAAGACCCTTTTTATAGAGTTCTTCTGTGTATTCTTTCCACCTCTTCTTAATATCTTCTGCTTCTGATAAGTCCCTACTTTTTCTGTCCTTTATTGTGCCCATCCTTGCATGAAATTTTCCCTTGATATCTCCAGTTTTCTTGAAGAGATCTCTATTCTTTCCCATTGTGTTGTTTTTCTGTATTTCTTTGCATTGTTCATTTAAGATGACCTTGTTATCTGTCCTTGCTATTCTCTGGAAGTTGGCATTCAGCTGGTTATATATTTCATCCCCCTTAGCTAATCTGTAGGTAAGATAGCATCAAAAGAAAGCTCAGGGGGAGTCAGCAAAACTGCATGGAATGGAAACATGACAAAGAATCTGACCCCTTTAGTGATTAACTGAGATTGTTTTCCCCTTTTTCCTTTACTTGGAACAAGCAGAATCTTCCGTTGATTTGGGGGCACAAAAACCACCTTCCACCCTAATTGCCAACTTCATGAATAAACCAACCTTTCCTTTCCAACTAAGACTTGTCTCTTGAGTATTGATTTTTCAGGTGGCAAGCAGAGGAACAGAGCTTGGTAACAGAATAAGCCTGCTCTAAGACCTGTCTGGATCTGAACAGGCTGCTCTGAACTCATTATCATCAACAACCTTAGTGACACAGTAAATGGCACTTCTGTGTTCCTCCTGGTAGATGCACCTTTACCCAAGAATCTCTGTTGATTTCAAAGAAAGAATTACGTAAGAGAAGGTAGCTTCTTCTAATTATCATTCCAAGATTTTCAAAGAACATGAAGAATGATTGAAGAAATTGTATAGACTGGAGAAGAGATACCTGGAAGGGTAGGGCAGGAGAAAAACAAGAACAATTTTTAAATACCTGACTTGTAGAACTGAAAACTGGTTTTTTTCCAGGAAGTCACCAAAAGCAAAAGAAGTAAGACTAATAAATTCAGATTAATAGAAACATATTTCAGTTCAACACAAGGAAGAGTTTTGGGGTTTTTTTTTTAATAGTCAGCTCTGTCTTACAAGGAAATGATTTGTCTTATTATAAGTTTCCTTCTCTCTGAAGGCACTTAAAGAAAGGTTGGATGAATGAAGAGGCAGGAAAAGGTCAGATAAACTTCGAAGATTTTGGCCTGAGGTTCTGTGGAACAAGTAAAGTGAAGTGCAGTAAACCAGGCATCTATTTCTCTCAATTCTAATCATTT
Source organism: Bos indicus (assembly GCF_029378745.1). NCBI lineage: Eukaryota > Metazoa > Chordata > Mammalia > Artiodactyla > Bovidae > Bos > Bos indicus. The sequence continues at coordinate 74,530,120 of NC_091760.1, read as the reverse complement.
TTTATCTTTTAATTTGTATGCTATTTTATATTATTTTGGAATTTAACTGTAACAAGCTACATTCATCCATCATTCATTCATTTATGTCTTTCAAAAATACATATTGTTTAGTTATTATGTGCCAGGCATTTTTCTAAGCACTGAACATACAGCAGTGAATAGTTGATTAATTAGCTATGAGAAATTAAATAGAAAAGTATATCCTCCTTGGGATAATGAAAAAGTATTTTATTTGCATATTCTTTTATTTCAATTTGCTAATTAATTTATATACAGATCCTTTGTAGGCAATTATTTCAATGATGTTAACTAACATAATTTTTTTTTCCTGCTTTGTGATCTTTGTAAAATTTCAGAAGGAAGATAATTGGTTTTTTCTCCCAGTAGTTTGAAAGCCCTATAATCAAGCATTTATTAAAGAACAGATACTATAGCTGTGGCAAAGGGATTGGAATTTATTACCAAGATATTAAGGATTCTAGCTTTTATTCATTCCTCCTAGGGTAAAAAGAGCAGGGAGAAGCTAAAGAAAACTTCTCTGAAATAAAATATGAAGTTTCCCTAACCTGTTGCTCCAGCTCTGTTCACCCTTGCACCATGGGACACCTTGTGGTCAGAACTGACCCTTCATATGCACATGATGTCTTTTGCCTGAAAAGCCTTTGGATAAACAGAAGCATCACAACTTTCTATTACTCACTTCCTCTTTATAGTTTCCTGAGTGGAGAATGGCAAAAATGGCATTTCTGAGCATCAAAATCATATCCCTTCCTGCAGCTCCACTTGAGTCTAAATCTCTGCTACTGAAAGGGGTTAGCCAATCTGGCCTTACCAATGTGCAGACCCCCCAAAAAACATGATTTTAGGAACTAGGAAAGACTTGTCTTTAAAAATATTCCTCTAACATACAAAACACAGAGAAGATTTATATGCAGAGATATTCACTACAGTATTATTAGTAGTAGCAGTAGAAAGAAACCTATGTATATAAGAATAAGCTAATCATTAAATAATATATAGTCATTAAAATAATGCTTACCTACTTTTAATAACATGGAAAAAATACATGTAATAATATTAAGTGAAGAGAAACACCATAATTATGCAGTGTGATTTCAAATTTAACTGAAAAAAGGTGAAGCACAAACAAAAAAGTCTGAAATATAAATGCATAAAATAAAAATACTAGTGGTGTTTGCCATGGGTGATGGCATCATTGTGATTCTTCTTTTATTTTTATATTGTGCACATTTTAATTATTGAACACAATTAAATTAACTTTTTGATAACAAAAATTATTTTATCTTTAATTTTCATTTTATATTGGGGCATAGTTAATTAACAATGTTGTTGGTTTCAGGTGTACAGCGAAGTGATTCAGTTATGCATATATATATATACGTTTTCTTTTTCAATTTTTTTCCATTTAAGTTATTAGAGAACACTGAGCAGAGTTCCCTGGTCTATGCAGCAGGTCCTTGTTGGCTATTTATTTTGAGTATACTAGTGTGTGCATGTCAATCCCGAACTTCCACTCTATCCTTCCTCCCCACCTTTCCCCCAGTAACCATAAATTTGTTCTCTAAGTCTGTGAATCTGTTTCTGTTTTGTAAATAAGTAAATATGTTTAAACAAACTTTTATTTTTTTTCCATAAGCTAACATTTCTTTTATTTGTAACCCATTTACATTATTGTTTTTTAATTTTATTTTATTTAACTTTACAATATTGTATTGGTTTTGCTATATATCAAAATGAATCTGCCACAAGTATACATGTGTTCCCCATCTTGAACCCTCCTCCCTCCTCCCTCCTCCCTCCCCATACCATCCCTCTGGGTCATCCCAGTGCACCAGCCCCAAGCATCCAGTATCGTGCATCGAACCTGGACTGGTGACTCGTTTCATATATGATATTATACATATTTAAAATCAGAAAAATAGCAATAAAGATGGAGCTAAGGATTGTCATACTAATTGAAGTAATTCAAAGACAAATATTATATGATTTCACTTATACATGGAATCTAAAAAAATAAAACAAATGAACTTATTTACAAAATAGAAACAGAATCACTGACATAGAGAACAAACTTACCCTTACCAAATGTCAAAGGGAGGATAAATTAGGAGTACAGGATTAACAGATACACATGGCCATATATAAAATAGTTAAATAAAAAGGATTTACTGTATAGTACAGGAAACTATATTCAATATAACAGCCTATAAAGAAAAGAATTCGGGAAAAGATACATATACAGAGAGAGAGAACATAATTACTTTGCTGTACACCTGAGACTAATACAATATTGCATATCGATTATACCTCAATTTAAATAACTTTTAAAAATAAAAATAAAATTGGTTTAAAGTCCTTTTCCTCCTCTTCTTAGATATGTAAAATATCTTCAAAAAAGCTCTATATTTTACATTTACTCAGGCAAAAAAATCACAGGGGATCTAACCACTTTAAACTTTATTTGTTCAGTTCAGCTACACTACTATTTATTGGCTAGAAGGGAAATTCCATTTGTCCATTTGTACTTTTTTGTCTAGACCTTCCAATTCCCATTTATTTTACTCCAGGTAATAGCATCCAGTACTCCAATTTTCTTCTGTCAAACCTCCTCCTACCACCCTCTGCTGATGTGCTTTATGTAAAATTGCCTCTGACCCTGACTCTTGGACTGGGAATGTGATTAAAACCATGATATTGTCCTGTCCACACTAATAAGTTTGAAAAGAGGAGATGATCCGATCAGAGCCAATGAGAAAATATGAGTCTTTTTGCTCTTCTATTTTATTGAGAAAAGAGAAAAATTCTATATATTATTGAGAAATAATTTTATTTTTTCCATTGACTTAGTACCTGGAGATATATAATACTGGAGTTGTTAGAAAACCCCATGCAAAGTCTGAGACTAAAACAAGCAGGACCAAATGAACAAAGATCACTTACTTGAAAGTAGGAAATCCTCTCTGACACAGCAAAAATGCACTGATGTTGGGTGGATCTTCTACCACTTACCAAGCATGGGTCTACAAAATCACACTCATGCAACTGTGAAGGGAGGAGCAAGAAAATCCCACCTAAGGCCAATGACAGACAGAACTGGCTGCCATGGAAAGGACAAACAAGAATATTGACAAAGCATCATTCCCTGAAGCCCAAATACAAAAGGACTGGCTAGGATCACCCTCTGTGCCCCTACTAGAAGCCTAGCACCAAGCCAAGTAGTAAAAAGCCAAGGAAGCCACACTGGTGGAGGGACAAGAGCATCACCACTTCTGTGAAGCTGGCAGGCATGGATGGCTGGAAACTACAGGGGAATCTGGGTGACCTGATTCCACAGCCTATGCCTCTGTTCACTTCTATGCCTAAAAGATCAGAAAGCTATGACTTTATAAAAGAGACCTGGAGGTTTTGTTTCTCACAAGTTCAAAATGAACACTAAGTGTGAAATAGCAGCTAAACTAGTACACACTACCTTGGGCTTATTTACTAGTTGTAGTGGTGCTGGTGGTGGTGGTAGTGATAGTTATGGTTAGTGACAGCAGTAACCGAGGTGGTAATGGCATCCAGGAAACTATTGGAGTTAGAGTGGGAGTTTGGGAATCAACCTTCGAAGTTTCAAGATCTGTTTTTACTGCTTCTTAGCTTCCAGATCTGGACAAATTATATATTCTCAGTACTTGCTTTTGTAAAATTCGGTGTAACAACTTAATTCAGTTAGGAAAGAAGGAAAAAACTTATAATATTTGCATGGTCTTCATCTTATCAGAAACATATTAAGCAACGTTGGTGTTCTGTGTAAGATGTAGACATGAAATAAGATGCAGTACCTGCCCATACTAACTCACAATCTGTTGGAGGAGAAAGACAAACACATTATTACAAAATATAATAAAACACTCTATTACAAAACCCAGTGAAATTGCTATAGTAAGAGTTCAAACACATTCCAGACAAGGAAGGGACCAACTGTGACCCAGGGACTCCCAGATGGCTTAAAGGAGGAAGTCAGATTTGGGATGAGTTCTGATGGATGGGCAGAACTCTGAAGACCAGATATTAGGGTGAAGACATCTTCCTGGCAAAGAAAGTATATAAAATATTCTTGGAAGAGCAAGAAGGCCATGTTAAGGTGATCAGAGAAAATGGAAAGTAAAAAACTGTCTCTTAGAAGTGACTAAGGGAAAGACCTGCACAGGGTAATGTGGCATCTAAGCTAAGAGATCCTTATCATGCTTGGTGATCAAGCCTGATCTTGAGACTCAAAGTTTCAAAAACCCAGAAATTCAAAATCCTGCAGCCATGGTTCCCCCAAGAAGCTAGCAAATTATGGAAATACTAAGGTGATTATGGTCTCAGCCAGAGCCCTGTGTGCACAACCACTACAAATCAGAAAGTGTCCTGGCCCGAGGGACATAACATTTCTCTGGAAAGCACATTTGGGCCTCCTTCTGCTCTTTATCTTGAAGAGATATCTAGGGCCTAACTGTGTTCATTGTCCATAAGAATAGCCTCAGGCTGAGGACAGATTTGAGGAGGCGATGTTCAACCCAGCCGTGATTTTCAGGCAATTCACCGAGATTTTCATTATGGGCATCTAGAAATACGTGTAGCCCATTTAGGTAGGTGGTCTCACTCTGTCTAGTCTTCATAAGGCTTTGAAACAGACACAAAGTGTTGCAGCTGGTGCCTAGGGTGACTTTCCTCTGGACACAATGCCAGATCACCAACTCTTCTAAAGCCCAAGTCCCTGTGCTCTGTGTCTTCTGTGGGCCTGAGGAAGCTGTAGATTCAGCCTTGGTTAATTATTTACTGATAGTTTTACTCTTGATTCCTTTATTCATGAGTAATTCATAAAGCAACTGCCATAAATTTCCAGTTCCCACTTACTGTAACGTCTCCAGAAAAGTCCTTCTTTTCATGACTAAAAACAATTCACAGTACTTTTAAAAACTCAAGAATATCACTTAAATTTCTTAAGACATTTCACAGAGATTTTATCCACTTGTTTTAAAACTTTTTAAACCATATTTTTATGTGTGTTGGAAAGGACCCCAAGAAACCATCTGCATTGGTCCCTGGCTCAAATCAGTAAAGTATTATTATCTCCATCTTGTAAATGAAGTGACATCAAAGAGAGGTGCCCATGATCTACTTTAATAATGACAGAGCCAATACCACGGTGCTGGTCTCCAGATTCCTAATGTGGTGTTTCTTTAAACTATGCCCTGCTGTTTTGCAACCATTAACAACTAAAGTAGTGTGTCCAAAATTAAACAAAACCAGAGGCAGTAAGCTACATGTTTAAAGCAGGAACCCAGGCTATAGCCTTCTATTTCCTGAGCCAGATGAACCTAGACATGTCATTTAATTTCTCTGTGCCTGTTTCTTCATTTGTAGAAGAGAGATGCTCATTCCTCCTAGGGTGTTGAGAGGGTTAAAGAAGTCATGACCTTGTAAGGTTCCCAGTCCAGATCAAACACCATGTAAGTATTTGCTACAGCTATTGCCATCCTCACTCCCAACCTGTTCCTATTTTTCCCTGTGGGATTAAGTGATAGCACCATCTTTCTCCCATTGGAAAAGTAGGAACTTTAAAGTCTTCCTTAGTAACTACTCATCCTGTTTACCCCTTCTCTCTTATCCCATGATCTATGGATCATGAAGTCTTTTTAATTCTAATTTCTAAATATCTCTTAAATCCGTTCTCCACTCAGCATCCTCTTTAACAAGCTATAGTTCCATCCTGAATCTCTTACCTGGACTGTTTCAAACACTCCTTCCTTGACTTTCCTCCTCCAACCAAACTTCCTCACTCCTGATGTAACATCGTTTGGAAAGGAAAATCCTACCATATGAATTCCCTGTTTCAAATTTTCCAGTGGCTTCCCCATTGTGCCCATCAGGCTGATATCACAATAAGTTCAGCTCGATCATCAAAGATTCTAATTTAGTAGGTCTGGAATGGGGACCTATGGATCAATTTTTTTAATGCATTCTCCAACTTTATTCTGGTATTTTTTTTCATGGACCGATGTTTGGGAATCTGTGGAAAAGACAAAATGTACACTCATTAGGATGTCTCATAAAGTCCTTCACAATCTGGCCTTAATCTACCCCTCCAGAGAAAATGAATGCCCTGTTTTCCCTTTGGATTGCTCTTTGACTGAATTGTTCCTTCTTTGTGCTCCCACAGCTCTGTATGCGAAAGTCTCACAACAATACCTATTTCAGCATAATTTCACTACATCTCACCCTTACTTGACCCAATTGTAGGACCAACTTCATGAGCATGTGGCTTGTGCAGTCACAAAAGGCCCTGCTCTTGGAAGGATGCTCTGCTAGAGTCATCCTAAAGTTCATAATAATTGTTGAGCCAAAGGTACCTCATTTTTATTTTGCACTGGGCCCCACAAATTACATACTTGGCCCTGCCCATTCATCTTTGAACTCCTTGAAAACAGAAACTGTTTGCTATTCACTTGAAATCCTCTTTAGTTAGCACAGAGGATGCTTGGCACAGAGGAAGGGTTTGGTAAATATTTGTTGAATTTATACATGAATGGATAAAAGAGTAGAGTAAGGTATCTCATAGGAAAATAATGTAGTATGGCTAATTAACTCCAAAGAATAAGCTTTGTTTATGATTGATAGAGAGAGCAGTCGATTGATAAATTCACAAGATGACTGACAATCCCCAATAAACGACATAAATTTCCCAGGTTTCTCTTTATTCAAACCATCTCATCCTTTGAGCCCTGCTGCCTCCCTGTTCTTCTCAGAATACAAAATTGCAGGTTAAGGGAGCTTGGTCTTGTGCCATCAGCTATGCCCTGAGTGTTTGCGCCAAGCACTGTACTATATTCTGGGGACTGGGGAAAGGGGAGAAGGAGGCCATAGAAAGGTAAACCAAACAGGTCCTTATTATCAAGAAGCCATTAAATCTTCCTCTTCAAGAGTTTCAATCAAAGATGAGTTGACTTCATGGGAGTTCTACAGCAATGAATCAAGAATAAAGACACTAGACTTGGCCAGTGGCCCGGCTTCCTGAACACTTCAGCTGACAAAATGTCTCAGTCTGAACACAATTCCTCCACTATGAGACCGGTGGGTTTGCTAGTTAACATTGGCAACCAACTCGGAGGTGCTCAACGAGCATAATAAATAAGTGGCTATTGAGGTGGGGGAGGTGCTGTTGCTCCCTGGTGTTAGGGAAGAAAGGGCCAACATCAGCTATCAAAGTGAGCCCAATAATTGCTGAGGACAGATGCCCCTGACTCACGCTGAAGGCACCACAGGACTTCCAATGTGGCAAAGACCACACACCACCCTGCTGCCATATTATGTGCCTGTGGCACTAGCTTCTTGCTGCTCCCAATGACTTGGAAGTTCAGAAAGAGTTGCTCTTGCTTTTCCATATTCACTGGGAAAAGTTACCCAGTCTACCAGTCTACTGGAAAATTTATAGTTACCCAGTCTACTGGTTGATATAATATCAGTGATAACAGTAAGATAATCTAGTAAAAATAAATGCTGACAAACATATAGATGTGTGATAACTTTCAAATAAAGGAAATGAAAATATAATACGGCCACAAAATATCACTTTCACATTCCAGATGAGACAAAGGTTAAGACTGATAGTGCTCAACAGTGGCAAGTATGGTAGAGAAAGTAAGCATTCTCAAAAAAGACTGCTAGTCAGAGTATAAACTGGTACAATCACAATCTTAGGGAGGGCAGTTTCGTATTAAAATCACGTATCAATCAAAACTTAGAATACACATCCCCTTTAAAGCAGCAGTACCTTTTTCTAGGACTTTTCCCTGAGGAAATGCTCTGATGAATATATAAAAATACACACACAAAATTGTCCGTCACAGCCAAAAAATATTTAGAAATGACCTAAGCGTGCAACATTAGAGATGTATTTGATTTAGTGCAGTCCATCCAAACATAATTTAAACATTAAAATGGCTATATGAAGCTGTAAATATCAAAAGGAAAATATGTCCCTAACATTTTAAGTGTAATGAAATGGCCAGCTTTAAAAAAGAGTATAAGTGGAATGACTCCATTTTTTTTTAATGTATTTATGATAATGTGTATATATTCTTTTAAGAGTAGATTGTGACTGTCTTTTGATTCAGCATGATAATAGTACAAAAAATGGATGATATACAAATATAATATTCTTATTTATTTTATTTTATTTTTAAAAAATATTTATTTATTTGGCTGGGCCAGGTCTTAGTTGTGTCATGCAGGATCTTCAGTATTCACTGTGGCATGTGGGATCTAGTTCCCTGACCAGGGATTAAACCCCTGCCCCTGCCATAGAAGTGTGGAGTCTTAGCTACTGGACCACCAGGGGAATCTCAGTATTCTTATTTTATTCAGGCAGTCTCAGTGAACTCCGGGAGTTGGTGATGGACAGGGAGGCCTGGCATGCTGCGATTCATGGGGTCGCAAAGAGTCGGATACGACTGAGCGACTGATCTGATCTGATCTGATCTGATGGAGGAGGGAGAAAAGTCTTGAAGAAATAATATGTGCTGTAGTGTATGGGTATAAAGTTAACAACCGGTCTTCAGGTGGGGCAGACAGAAGTTCTCTGCAGCACCTTTTGATTTCCATGGCACAAATACACCCAACATTATTAATTTCAAGCTACTAATGTGGCATCACTGAATGCAGAGTTGAGAAGAGATGCACAGTAGCATACCAATATGTTGTATTTCCATGATACAGATACAACAAATAAAAACAATTGCAAGAATATAGATAACATTAAAATGTAGTGAAATGCTAGCAAGTGATAAGTTTTGTATATGCATTTTTTATAAGTCTGGAAGGAGAGTCACCAATATAATAATATTGATCATGTCTGGTTGGGAAGTTCATGAATCATATTTACTTCATTCTTTACACCGTTTGTATGTCATTGCAACATATTTTACAATAAACATATGTTACCTTTATAATCAGAAAAAATTTTCAAGGCTTTTTTTTCTTTTTTAATTGCTAAAATCCAGGAAGGAAAAAAATCAGGGAACACAATTTTTAAAACAAGTCTCAGACTTCCTTGGTGATCCAGTGGCTAAGTCTCTGAGTTCCCAATCCAAGGGGCCCAGGCTTGATTCCTGGTCAGGGAACCAGGTCCCACAAGTCAGAACTAAAGAGTCCACATGCTGCAGTGAAGATGGAAGATCCTGCATGCCGCAACCAAGACCTAGCACAGCCAAGTAATTAAATAAACAAACAAAAATATTTATTTAAAAAAGTCTCACTGGAATAAAGCACTTCCCCATGAAGGAGTCTGATTTCACTAGAGTGTAACTAAATATGATAGGGAGTAATGTTTGAATCAATTAAATCATATCTTTGTACAGTCATGGTATAAGGAAATGAGCACTCAGTGTTTCTAAGACCTTTCCAAATATAAATATGTAACATCTGCATTTGAGATCCCAGGCCATCTGATGCTCTCCTTTTACAAATAAGGAAACTGAGTCCTAAGACTGGTGGGTATTTTCCAAATTAAGCACTACAAAGCTGATTATTAATAAAGAAACTCGGCACCTCTCCATTTATAAATGGTTTCTATAACTTGTGAATAAAAGTATATATTCTTCACTTGTCATTTTTTAATGAGAAGAGACGACCTCATTCGGTGAGGAGGGAGGTGGCAGTATGCATTCAACTGGTTAACTGCTGAAGCCCTGACTTTTATCTTTGGATAGACACCAGCTTATGATTCTCCAGAATTTTATATTTCTTCAAACACTTCCACATAAGAACCCTGTGAGACAAGTAAGAAAAGGACTACACCCGTTTTACAGGCACAAAAACAGGCTAGAGCAGGCAAGTGGCTAGCCCAAGGCTAGTGAAAGCCTGATCTCTGGTCCCACTCAGGTGATGTCTGGGAGACCGTCTCCTTTCTGAGGCCTCTCAGAGGCAGTCATTTGGGGAAATCTTCTCTGAAGTTCACTTTTCCCCCTTTTCTGCCTTATCCTCCTAACAAGTGCTTTCTTCCATGGGCTTCTGTCTCAATTTACACTTGAGGATATTAATTTTAGGTCACCTAGAGTGTCTCTTTCGGAGAAGGCAATGGCAACCCACTCCAGTACTCTTGCCTGGAAAATCCCATGGACGGAGGAGCCTGATAGGCTGCAGTCCATGGGGTGGCTAGCAGTTGGACACGACTGAGCGAGTTCACTCTCACTTTTCACTTTCATGCATTGGAGAAGGAAATGGCAACCCACTCCAGTGTTGTTGCCTGGAGAATCCCAGGGATGGGGGAGCCTGGTGGGCTGCCGTCTATGGGGTCACACAGAGTCGGACACGACTGAAGTGACTTAGCAGCAGCAGCAGCAGAGTGTCTCTTTAGTTTTTAGCTTATTAGTTCTAGAGTGGAAGATAGTCCCAGGCATCATTAGGCCTGGAAATATTCCGTTCTTCTTTATTTGACGTGAAGGCTAAACCCTAGAATGTTATTTTCCCTGGAAACTTGCAGTAATTAGAAAGCCAGAAACTATAAACACTTGGTGTGACACATTTCTAGACAATGTTGATTTGCTAAAAGGAACTAACATTGAGGCCAAAGGAGACAGACTGACTCAGGAAATACAAACCATATATAACAACAGATCCTGGAGAATCTAAGCAGATCAGATGCTCCTAAACTTTGTTCGGTTAAAGGAGGAAGTGTGTTCTCCTATTAAGAGTACCATATCCAGGACTTTCCTGGCTACAGTATTGGTCCAGCCAATACTCTGTGCTTCCACTGTAGGGAGTGCAGGTTTGATCCCTGGTCAGAGCACTCCAGTGTTCTTGCCTGGAGAATCCCAGGGACGGAGGAGCCTGGTAGGCTGCTGTCTATGGGGTCGCACAGAGTCAGACACGACTGAAGCAACTTAGCAGCAGCAGCAGCAGCAGCAGCAGAGAACTAAGACCCCACATGCCTTGCAGTACAACTTAAAAAAGAAAAGGCGTGCTATATCCTCTGCAAAAGCTGAAAAAGGCATCACAGGGTGTAGTGAAAACTAAGTTAGTTAGTGGGCAAAAAAACTATTTTGTAAACTAAAAATCACTCTTAAAATGTGTGGCATACATTATCTTGCTAATTTTTGATGCTTGCTGTTCTGGGTGAAGGGAGCGGGGTGGTGTGTTTAAAATGGACAGTGTCGGACACAGTAATAGGCAGGTGGCCAGGTTTCTCCAGGCTGAGCAGGCTAGAGAGCTCAAGAGTGCATACTAATTGCTGCACCTCCGCCGAGACTGGCGGCTAGATGACTCCTCTCCAGAAAACACAGTGTGCTTTCCACGTCAAAGGCCCTCTCCTAACCGGGCTTTCAGTTGCATGCAAAACTAAGCTGACACCCGAATGTGTTGACTGAGTGATACCATTGTGAAGGTGACCTACTGACAACATTGCTTCAGTAGACTAGGTAGGCTACAAAAGGGAGACTAGTTTCCCTGGAACTAGAAATGTCCCACCAGCAAGTAGATAATTCTTCATGACTCTGGAATGACAAGCTGTGGAAGAGAAGAAATGAGTGTACAGGAAAAGAGTAGTTGTATTTCCAGCTGAGGATTTGAGGGAGAATAAAAAAAAACCCTTAGAGGGAAGCAGACTTTGCCTTCTTGTGAATAATATTAAAAATGAGGATCAGATTTTCAAGTTAATATAGAGAATTTTCTCAAGTTTCTAAACATAGAGAAAACACTTTGGAGGGAAAGGGATGAATCAGAAAAAGGGATGGATCAAAAACATGGATCAGAAGGTCACTTCTGGTGACATTTGTGTAGGGCCTAAAGGCAATTGTTATTTGGTAGTCAAATCCAAAAGAACTAAGGAGACAGTTAAGAAAGCCATATAAACTTGGGAGACTTTGATTCCCTTATAAATGTTTCAGCTTTCATAGTAGAAGGGATCTACTTTTGAAGTTCCAAAAAATGTTGTTGCTATAGGAACAGGTAAGCAGATTAGACTTGAAAGACCAGTTTAAGGAACAAAGAATTTAATAGTCAGGGCTAAAGCAATTAACCAAGAAAACAATTTTAAGTAAATATCTTTGGGGTTTGTTACTTATATATTTACTCCAGGAAAATAAAAATGCTACTGTAGAATGAGAATTTCACATTTTAACATTTTAATTACACCATTTCTGGCATAAAAGACTATGCTCACACAATTAGCAGAACGGCCTTATTAACAGAAGTACACATTTCTAACTCTCTCTTGATTAGATTGTAATTGAGAAATACAGCTTTAATTTCAGCAAGAGCATAAGAATCATCTTTGATTTTCCTACAGTTTCTCAGATGGGAACATACCTAAAATAAAAGAGACTGTGAACTCCGGAAAATTTTCTGTAACCAATCTGTATGAAGGGAACAACAAGTAAAATTCTAGAAGTAAAGAGAAACGTACGTAGGCTGATAATTGTTACTATTTTTATATGTTTTCTGCCCAGACATCTTTGTGAACACAGATATGTGAGCAGAGGAGGTCAGGACCCCATTGCCCTCTTACCTCTCTGAAGATGTGCTAGTCCTTCCTATCAGGAAATATGCTGCTCCCAACATCAGGGATTTGCTAAAATTAGTAGGTTTGGGCCAGAACTGGCTATACTGATGAGACTTGAAACAAATCATAAAGTAGCATTGTATTTCTCTCCCTTTCAATTCTACTTCAAAACGTTCTTGATAAAATGAATACAATATTTTTAAGCCTACCAGATTTCTGGTGTCAGAGGTTACATTTATGGGAAAGGAAGGCTTCTTGTGCATTGTCTTTTCTCACATTGTGCCAAAATCAAATCGCACAAGTGTGTGTATGAGCATGTGTTTGTGTGTATGAGTGTATGTAAGCGTGTCAGCGTGTGAGTGTATATATGTGTGAGTGTGTGTGTGTATGTATGTGTGTGTGAGTGAGTGAGTGTTGGAGGCTGGGCAGTGGAAATGGAAAGAGGCGGAATGTGGCAGGAATCTTACCATCTCATTTTCTTCTCCTTCATTGAGCAAAGCGTGCTGGCCCTTCTCAAAGTGGTCCCCCATGGAAAAGCGATTCCACTCCTCCCCGACCTTCCGGAACAGATGCGTCCAGGTTGAGTTTGAACTCGCCCAGCCACCGCCGCTCTCCCTCTCCAGCTGACTGAAAGAGTTAATGCGTTAACAATCCTCCAGGTTAAAACTCGCTCTGGAGCACACACCTTCTCTCAGCAAATGACAGTACTTAGGAAACCGAACTCCTCCCACGAGCCACCCTGTGCTTGGAGGAATTTCTGCCGGCTCCTGGCTAACTGCATTCTCTCTCAGCCGCTGTCCCAGAGGAGGCTGCTCCCATGCTGGTCTTTTTGTACCCAACTTACAGGGAAAGAACTCATTGCCTGCACAGTGCCTGCCAGCCCAAGACATCTGACTGCAAATCCGGCGGGACAATGCAGAGTTGGCAGGACCTCTCCGAGGAGTGGGCAACAGGCAAAAGGACTCTAACAGAGCTGCAGATTTTATCTGATTCATGAAAGCCCCAATCCATCGACTTTTAATAGGATCTTCATTCATTTTGCTTACAAAAGGTAAAAATTGTGACTAATCCTCTTCAAAAGGTATTTGAAATCACATTTCTCTGTGTGTGTAAAAAAATAGTCCACTCAACGTGTATGTGGAATTAAGTTTACTTTTTTGAGAAACTTGCAGGGAAAAGAAAGCATAATCAAACTATACCATGCAGTCTCCTCTCACTAAAATATTGGTGGTTGAACTCATAAGGAGTCTAGACTCATTTTTAAATTTTTTCACACATTCATTCAACATACATTATTTGAGCACAGAGACTACATATATAAATCAAGTCATATATTACCCTCCAACTGATGTAAGTATTCAAATATACAAACAAATGTGGTAAAAGGTGTTTAGTTATTTTGAGAGCTGGACTAGGAGTCTAAGACAACTGTCAGAAGTCCCAGTACTGTGGAAGCAACACACATTCATGTCTGCTCTGAAAGAGAGAAAAAAAGCAATCTAGCTGCTCATGTGTGCCAGCCTCACTATAAGCATTTTACCTGCAGGAGCTGGCTCTTCTCAACCAATAACTGGAGGAATTGAATGGGGGCTTGGGGAAGCATGTTGTAGAGCTCTGATCAAGGACTGTCATCATAATTAAGCTAGACATCCAATTTAACAGCAGTCACTAGAGCACAGTGTTTAAGGGCAAGTACTCTGATTTTGGAGGTTCAGTCACTAAGTTATGATTCTTTGTGACCCCATGAACTGCAGCACACCAAATTTCCCTGTCCTTCACTATCTCCCAGAGTTTGCTCAAACTCATGTCCATTGAATCAGTGATGATGCCATCCAACCATCTCATTCTCTGCCACCCTCTTTGGAGGGCCTGGGTTCAAATTTGGCCTTTCCTAGTTATGCCATGTGGGGAAAACAAGTCTCATAAGCTCCAGAAGCCTCTATCTGCTCCCATGTAGAATAAAAAATGATAGCAATAGAACTTACCTCCTGTGTGAGGGGTAGTCCCTGGGAAACAGTGTATGTTCAATAAAGGGGAGTTATTTTTACCTTCAGTGTGTCCACCCACTCTCCTTCAAGCTATCCACAAATGTTGGCATTGATCACCAACCTGATATGAAAAATCCTAGCAAGTCAAAGACTGAAGTGTGTGTGTGTGTGTGTGTGTAAAACATTGAACAAATGGTAAAGTATCACTAAGATAAGCATTCAAAAATAGCCTATTATAATATTAATTACTATATTTATACATACATGCAGCTCTCTGAATTTCTAAAAATTATTAGTGCAACTTAACCACATAAATAAAACATTTTATCACAAAATCACAAAAATATGAAGAGTATGAGATTTCTTTTTAGGAGGATGAAAATCTTCTGGAATTAGTGGTTATGGCAGCAAAACTTTGTGAAAATACTAAACTCACTAAATTGTATACTTTTTAAAGGGTAGACTTTATAAATGTGAATTGTTTCTCAACAACAACAAAAAAAATTATATCTCAAAAAAGGATAGGTGCCTATTTTAGAGCTCTAGCAAGAGTCATGTAAATATTTAAGAGACTTCAAACTTTATCTCCACTTATGAGGATTCAGGAATGTTTCTGTGTGAAGTGGTAAAACTATACCCATGCTAGTGGGCAAGTGAGAAACAAGGGTTTCATTCTGTTGTCTAGAACTGGCAATTCCTGCACTTCTTCCTTCTGACTGGGTTCCTGAGTACATTTGGCAATTCATGTGCCACTGTGGGGTTAAGATGAGTGTGTAATTGATTAAGGGCTTCAGGAAAAACTGCACACGAACTTAACCTCATTAAACAGATCTGATTATGCCATAGCAATATTTAAGGCGAACTTGAATAGCAAAATCAGTCCTTAAGAATGTTAAAAAAAAAATGTTATTGAAAACCAGAAGTCCGTGGAAAACCATTTCAACGACATGGTCCAGGAGAACTGAGGACTTTGAAATAATGAGTTTCCTCACATCCCTCCAGAAGTTCTAATGGTAAAATATCCAAGTGCCTCTACAGCCCACATGACTCATGGGCAGCCTCCTTCCTTGTCTAGAACTGTTGGTCTGTAAGCATTGAGTGTACCTAGAAACGGAGCTACATTCCATGAAAAGGAAACAGAATATTTACAGAACACTTCCATGTACCAGGCACTATTCTGAGCATTTTATGCACATATTTACAATCCTACAACCTCTGTAGTCATTACTACTCTAGACCTTCCCACTTAGCAGACTGGGAAATGCCAGCACAGAAAATAAATAGCGAATGCAAGTATTTGGATATGGCAATGCCGCTCTCTCAATCCACGTTCCTCATTGTTAGGTTAATACAGCTACTACAGGTTCATTTGGCATAATCTAAGTGCTTTCTGAGAGATATTAAATCTATATGACCAGGAGAGCCTCTTCGGGAAGGAAGTATTTGAGAAGGACCTTGAAGTCAGACAGGAAAAGCTTCAATAGGTGGAGATGCTGGGGCTTAGACTGGAAGTGGGTCATAGGAAAGAGCATCTAAAGCAAGGGAGCCATCAGGAGAAACACACAAGCTGGTCCAGAAGTAATCCATCGCCTTTGCTGCAATCAAGGAGTGAGTGAAAGAAAAAGGGAGATAAGGCAGGAAATAGAGATTAAGGTCATTACCTGAATGGCCTGAGTCTGAACTTCATACAGTAAGTAATGATGTCAGTGAAAATAAACTAGCATCACAAATATGCATATTTTCCTTGATCAACCTGTACTTGACTGTTACAGGAATCACTGAATAAGCAAGTTCTAAAGTAACTCAGTCTTTCTAGACAATAGAAAGAGTTTTTGAACCCTCTAGGTTAAATGTACTTCCTTTTACAACATTGTTGGAAAATTAATTATTATTTATTAAATAATTTTTAACTTAAATAAATTTCAATAGACTTTTTTGGAGCATTTTTTAGGTTTGTACTAAAGTTGAGCAGAAGGTACAGAGATTTTTCATATACTTTTTAAAAATATACATCCTTCCTCCCACATGAGCATTCCCCACCAGAATGGTACATTTGTTACCAATTAAACCTACTCTGACGCATCATTTTTACTCAAGGTCCGCAGTTTACACTAGAATTCACTTTTGGCGTTGTCCGTTCTGTGAGTTTTAACTCCTGTAGTATCATATAGTTTCTCTGCCCTAAAAATTCTCCCTCCTCCCACTATTCATCCCTAACTTTCCAATGACCTCAGGCAATGGCTGATGTTTTACTGTCTCCATAGTGTTGCTTTTAGAATGTTACATAGTTGGAATCATACAATATGTTGCCTTTTCAAATTGATTTCTTTTGCTTAGTAATATGATTTAAGTTCTCCTGGTCTTGTTTTGATGGCTCATTTCTTTTAGAGTTGGATATTATTCCACTGACTGGATGCACCACAGTGCATTTATCTGCTCACCTACCAAAGGACATCTTGGTCGCTTTCAAGTTTTGGCTATGAGAATGGCAGCTATAAACATTGGTGTGCAGGTTTTTGTGGAGACATACGTTTAGGAACAAGGAATTTAATAATCAAGGCTAAACTAATTAACCAAGAAATAATTTAAGTAAATAACTTTTGTGTTTGTTATTTATAATCACCTCATTTGATTATGCCATCAGGGAACTGTAAATTCAAGCAACAAGGAACTATCCCTATACACCTATTAAAATGGCCAAAATCTGGAACATTGCCAACACCAGATACCGGCAAGGATGTGGAACAGAAGGTTTCATTGCTGCTGGGAATGCAAAATGGTGCTTTGGAAAACATTTTGGGAGTTTCTCACAAAATTAAACATCTTATCATATAATTCAGTTATTGCACTCCCTAGAATTTACCCAAGGAGTTAAAAGTTTCATTATTTAAATCAGTCTCTCTCTTCCTTAATATCACCCATTTGAAATATATTCTCCACTGGATGTGCCTCACAGAGTATAGAGTGACATGGTGAGCGCAGCAGATGCGGGTTTGGCGTGATCTGAATTCAAATCTTGACACTTTTCTAGCAGAAACCATTCATTCATTTATTTAACACTTGTTTGATTCACTTCATTGTACCAACTTGTACTAAAAGGAGATTGTGAGTTAATATACCTTGGAAGAGCTAAGTCATTAAGAAGCAAGACAAACACCAAAATATGAATTTCGAAACAAGTGTTAATTACAAAAGAGTGGCAGAGAAAGTTCAGGTAGGATAAGGACAAAAAAGACTTCATGGAGGTAGGAAGCTCCATGCCAACCTAGATAAATGGAGATGGAGAGATAGAGAAAACATTACTGACAAAGAAGACTGAAAGCAAAGGCCCACTGAAAAACACACATGTGAGCCCATTCTTAGGAATCTGAATAATACACACATATTTATATATTGATAGCTTAGAATTGAGAGGAATTCCCAAGAGAAAATGTTGCTTCAGCCATTCCCTCTCAAATACTCCATTTCAAATAAGAACGGAAAAGAAAAAAAGAAGAAAACCAAAAATTAGCTGCCTCTTTGCTGATCTGGTGTTTCAGTTTGCTTTCATTTATCCCAGGAGCATGACCACTGCTCTATTTTTCAACCTCTTTGGGTGTTTATAATGGATGCAAAATAGAAATAATGACACTTCCAGTTTCTGCCAGGACTCTGGGCCTGTGTCTTCTTCACATCCTAACCCATTTAGATGGTGTGAAGATAAGTGGTAATCAGCATGTATTAACCTCCACCTTTCATCTGAGAACTCCACAGCAGTTACAAATATTATTCCTTGCAACATCTCTATGAAGTAAGTGGATGAGTAATATTACTGCCCCCACTTGAGAGCTGTAGGAGCTGAGTCACAAAGGGGTCACAAAGACCAGTTCAGGGTCATGTGTCCTCAACACAAAGTGGAAATCAAAATGAGCGTGATGTCTCTGCTTGTCATCATTGGCAATGAGCTGCCTCAAGCTTCGTCTCCAGTCTTCGTTCCTCCAGTCTGCTTATTTGCAAAGCACTTGAGACCTTTAACTCTAGAACTTCATCTAAACTCATCTTATTATTAGTTGTCCTAATCTGCACTACTGTATAATCTGCACATGACATCGTAGCAAGCAAAGATGTGATGTCCCACAGAGGAATTACCTACCTCAAGGTGGTGCTGTGAAGTTTAATTGAATTAATTTCATTTATGAAACATTTAGCAACCCTAAGAAAAAAGAGTCTAATACAAATATACAGGGACTCCCCATTAATTACAGTAGAAAAGAGCAGGTTACCACTGTCTCTACTTCTCAGAAGTATTGCTCTCAAATATCCCTGCTTGGCATCGGGTTCTGACCTTCCTTATGGTGACTTGGCCCATTGGTCCACCTTCAGAAGCAACCACCTGGCTTTCTGTTATTTTCAAAAATGAAAAACTCCTCTCTGGAGGTAAGGCAGCTTCTCTTCTGTGAAGTGCATCTCAGTTGGCAACTATTACAACAATACCAGGTCATTAAGGACAGTCTATAAAAATGGAAGCCAGAAGAGTAAATCCCCAGGCAGAAACTTCATGCCAGTGTACTTACTTTTGAGAACTTCTAACAGAAATTTTGAACATGCAAAATCATGCATGCTAAGGTAGAATTATTAAGAATCACGGATTGTTACAAGTAGACTGGATCTTAGAAATTACTAAATTACCTTCATTTTTTTCTCAGATGAAGAAAAAGTTCCAAGAAGACTGTACAATGATTTTCTGAGGTCACAGTCTATGAAAAGTGGGCCTCAAATAAAGAACTCGAGTCTTATATAAGGTACTTTGTTATTGTTATTATCGTTTAGTCACTCAGTCGTGTCTGACTCTCTGCGACCCCAGGGACTGTAGCCCACCAGGCTCCTGTGTCCGTGGGATTTCCTAGGCAAGAATTCTGGAGTAGGTTGCCATTTCCTTCTCCAGAAGATCTTCTCCAGAAGACAGTTCTCCAGAATACACGCCTAACCTGTGTCGCAAGAATTCTGGAGTAGGTTGCCATTTCCTTCTCCAGAAGACAGTTCTCCAGAATACACGCCTAACCTGTGTCTCGTTCATTGCAGGTGGGTTCTTTACCACTGAGCCACTAGGGAAGCCCATAACGTACTTTACACTGCACCATATTGCTACCCACTTTTTTGCGAAGGAATCAGAATAGGATTCTTTGAACAGTCTCTCTAGTATATTTAAAAGAGGATTTCATTTGGAAAGTCCAATTTAAATAGAACATTTGCAGAATCCACTAACTGGGTAACTGCTGCTATTGCTAAGTCGCTTCAGTCATGTCCGACTCTGTGCGACCCCATAGACAGCAGCCCACCAGGCTCCCCCGTCCCTGGGATTCTCCAGGCAAGAACACTGGAGTGGGTTGCCATTTCCTTCTTCAATGCAGGAAAGTGAAAAGTGAAAGTGAAGTCACTCAATCGTGTCCGACTCTTAGCAACCCCATGGAGGAGCCCACCAGGCTCCTCCGTCCATGGGATTTTCCAGGCAAGAGTACTGGAGTGGGGTGCCAAAGCTATGTCCATATCATAGAATTGTAGGATGTATCCAATTACTGATTTAGGCAGAATAGAAAGGATCGTGAACATATCCAATGGACTTGATATCTGTACATGGCAAACTGCTGAATTTGCAGGTGCTAACAAAGGAAGTTCAATCTAGCCAATTGTCTATGGCAATCTTTGCCTACAGCTCAGGAGAGCAGTTGGCCGTAGAAAGGAGGCCGTAAGACAGAAGTGGAAATGTTTCCAAAAAGCAGCTAAGTCCAGCTGTGAGGAACATGGGGCAGGTGATACTTGGAAATCCAAACAGGAAGCTGGCTCCAGGAGTCTATTCTCTAGTGGCCAACCCCAGCCAGAGACTTTGAGCCTGGGGGAGTGTTCCAATTCTGGGTAGGAGCCTGGCAAGAGAAAGCCTAGTCCTTACTCCTAAGAAGGATCTAGGGCTTGAGGCAGGCTGCCAAACAGGAACTTGGGAACAGTAGTACCCACAGGGGATCTTACGTTTGGGAATGAGACAGAACTCCAATTAGCAGAATCAGAGTGAAACTGTTAGGTGTCATTTCCAGGGTTTCAAAGAGCTCTGGCCCCACAGTCTTGTATGTCTCAGTGCAGAAAAGAATTCAGCAAGAGACAAAGTAATAGGTAAGAAGTGATTTATTAGAATAGGATGCTTGACTCAATGGACGTGAGTCTGAGTGAACTCCAGGAGTTGGTGATGGACAGGGAGGCCTGGTGTGCTGCTATTCATGGGGTCGCAAAGAGTCGGACACGAATGAGCGACTGAACTGAACTGAACTGAACTGAAGGCTCATAAGTGGGAAGGCAAGTGTTGTGCTGCCCTGGGTACTCAGTGAGTTACATTTTTATAATCAGAGGAAGAGAGGGGAGGAGGAAAAGGTCTTCATTGTCTCTCTTGAGTAGACATCACATTTCCATCATCAGTTCCTCCACCATGTAGAGCAAGGAAAGTTTGCTAGTCCTTCCCTGTATGGTCAGGCCAGGTTTGTCATAGCACTTTGGAAAAAATATTTTCAAGTCTCAGTGCAATGAGAGTCTTTCATTTTGAAAAGTCACCTTCCCATAAGTGATTATTTTTTGTGTACACAGACCCTGTTTTGGGAGTCATTAACTTGATGACACCACTGGGCAGATCGTAGTCCTTATTTTCTGCTATTGTTTTATTGTTTTGGTTGCATGGTGCAAAGAACATGTCTTGGGGCCAAAGAACATGTTTAGGGTGTTACTAGCTCACTGAGCTCACTGAGGAAGATATAGGTCTCATGCCACCATAGTTTTTTTGGGGGGGGCATCATGTCTCATGCTTCTGTTGCATGGTTTTGTTTTCAAAGCAAGTTAGCTTGATTTTACCATAAAGCAAGCCTATCTGACTGTGATACTAAGTGACTTATTTTGCTTTATGAGTCAAGCAAGCCCACATTGTTTCAGAATTTTTCCATTACTTTCTTGAGTGACCATTAGTCCTACTGTGGTCTCCCCAATCCCCTAAATTTCCCTCTCTATCTACAATTCCCTAATGGGGTTTCTAAGCTAACTATTTGACCATCCTATTCTGTCTCTACCAAGAGAACTGCCTCTGGTCAGACTGGAGGGGTGTGACTTGGAGCTCCTGGTGTAGAGTGAGGCTGGTCTGGGTTTGGTACCCCCGCTGTGGGATGACCCAGGAACAGGGCTGAGCCTCCTGGTGGGAATCCAAAACAGGTCCCTGCTGGAGATGGAGTTCAGTTCAGTTCAGTTCAGTCACTCAGTTGTGTCTGACTCTTTGCGACCCTATGGACTGCAGCACGCCAGGCCTTCCTGCCCATCACCAAATCCCAGAGTTTACTCAAACTCATGTCCATTAAGCTGGTGATGCCATCCAACCATCTCATCTTCTGTTGTCCCCTTCTCCTCTTGCCTTCAATCTTTCCCAGCATCAGGATCTTTTCAAATGAGTCAGTTCTTTGCATCAGGTGGCCAAAGTATTGCAGTTTCACCTTCAACATCACTCCTTTCAATGATTATTCAGGACTGATTTCCTTTAGGATGGACTGGTGGGATCTCCTTGCAGTCCAAGGGACTCTCAAGAGTCTTCTCCAAACCACAGTTCAAAAGCATCAATTCTGCACTCAGCTTTCTTTATAGTCCAACTCTCACATCCATACATGACCACTGGAAAAACCATAGCCTTGACTACATGGACCTTTGTTGGCAAAGTAATGTCTCTGCTTTTTAATACACTGTCTAGGTTGGTCATAACTTTTCTTCCAAGGAGCAAGCGTCTTTTAATTTCATGGCTGCAATCACCATCTGCAGTGATTTTGGAGCCCAAGAAAATAAAAGTCTGTCACTGTTTCCCCATCTATTTGCCATGAAGTGATGGGACCAGATGCCATGATCTTAGTTTACTGGATTTTGAGCTTTAAGTCAACTTTTTTACTCTCCTCTTTTGCATTCATCAAGAGGATATTTAGTTCTTCTTCACTTTCTGCCATAAGGGTGGTGTCATCTACATATCTGAGGTTATTGATATTTCTCCCAGCATTCTTGATTCCAGCTTGTGCTTCATCCAGGCTAGTGTTTCTTATGATATACTCTGCTGTCGCTGCTGCTGCTACGTTGCTTCAGTCATGTCCGACTCTGTGCAACCCCATAGACGACAGCCCACCAGGCTTGCCTGTCCCTGGGATTCTCCAGGCAAGAACACCGGAGTGGATTGCCATTTCCTTCTCCAATGCATGAAAGTGAAGTTTCTCAGTTGTGTCCGACTCTTCGCCACCCCATGGACTGCAGCCTACCAGGCTCCTCCATCCATGGGAGTTTCCAGGCAAGAGTACTGGAATGGGTTGCCATTGCCTTCTCCAATGATGTACTCTGCATATAAGTTAAATAAGCAGGGTGACAATATACAGCCTTGACGTACTCCTTTTCCTATTCAGAACCAGTCTGGTGTTCCATGTCCAGTTCTAACTGTTGCTTCTTGACCTGCATACAGATTTCTCAGGAGGCAGGTCAAGTGGTCTGGTACTCCCATCTCTTTCAGAATTTTCCACAGTTTGTGGGGATCCAACCAGTCCAAGGATTTGGCATAGTCAATATACCAGAAATAGATATTTTTCTGAAACTCTCTTGCTTTTTCGATGATCCAACAGATGTTGGCAATTTGATTTCCGGTTCCTCTGACTTTTCTAAAACCAGCTTGAACATCTGGAATTTCATGGTTCATGTATCGTTGAAGCCTGGCTTGATGAATTTTGAGCATTACTTGCATGTGAGATGAGTGCAATTGTACGGTAGTTTGAGCAATCTTTGGCATTGTCTTTCTTTGGGATTGGAATGAAAACTGACCTTTTCCAGTCCTATGGCCACTGCTGAGTTTTCCAAATTTGCTGGCATATTGAGTGCAGCACTTTCACAGCATCATCTTTCAGGATTTGAAATAGCTCAACTGGAATTTCATCACCTCCACTAGCTTTGTTCATAGTGATGCTTCCTAAGGCCCACTTGACTTCAAATTCTGGGATGTCTGGCTCTCGGTGAGTGATCACACTATCATTATTATCTGGGTCATGAAGATCTTTTTTGTATAGTTCTTCTGTGTATTCTTGCCACCTCTTCTTAATATCTTTTGCTTCTGTTAGGTCCATACCATTTCTGTCCTTTATCAAGCCCATCTTTGCATGAAATGTCCCCTTGGTATCTCTAATTTTCTTGAAGAGATCTCTTGTCTTTCCCATTCTATTGTTCTCCTCTATTTCTTTGCACTGATCACTGAGGAAGGCTTTTTTATCTCTCCTTGCTATTCCTTGGAACTCTGCATTCAGATGCTTATATCTTTCCTTTGCTCCTTTGCTTTTTGCTTCTCTTCTTTTCACAGCTATTTGTAAGGCCTCCTCAGACATCCATTTTGCTTTTTTGGCATTTCTTTTTCTTGGTGATGGTCTTGATCCCTGTCTCCTGTACAATGTCACAAACCCCCGTCCATAGTTCATCAGGCACTCTGTCTATCAGATCTAGTCCGTTAAATCTATTTCTTACTTCCACTGTATAATCGTAAGGGATTTGATTTAGGTCATACCTGAATGGTCTAGTGGTTTTCCCTACTTTCTTCAATTTCAGTCTGAATTTGGCAATAAGGAGTTCATGATCTGAGCCACAGTCAGCTCCTAGTCTTGCTTTTGCTGACTGTATAGAGCTTCTCCACCTTTGGCTGCAAAGAATATAATCAATCTGATTTTGGTGTTGACCGTCTGGTGATGTGCATGTGTAGAGTCTTCTCTTGTGTTGTTGGAAGAGGGTGTTTGCTATGACCAGTGCATTCTCTTGGCAAAACTCTGTTAGCCTTTGCCCTGCTTCATTCTGTACTCCAAGGCCAAATTTGCCTGTTACTCCAGGTGTCTCTTGATTTCCTACTTTTGCATTCGTCTCCTATAATGAAAAGGACATCTTTTGGGGGTGTTAGTTCTAGAAGGTCTTGTAGGTCTTCATAGAATTATTCAACTTTAGCTTCTTCAGCATTGCTGGTCAGGGCATAGCCTTGGATTACCGTAATATTGAATGGTTTGCCTTGGAGACGAACAGAGATCATTGTGTCATTTTTGAGATTGCATCCAAGTACTGCATTTTGGACTCTTTTGTTGACCATGATGGCTACTCCATTTCTTCTAAGGGATTCCTGCCCACAGTAGTAGATATAATGGTCATCTGAGTTAAATACACCCATTCCAGTCCATTTTAGTTCGCTGATTCCTAGTGTGTCGACGCTCACTCTTGCCATTTCCTGTTTGACCACTTCCAATTTTCCTTGATTCATGGACCTGACATTCCAGGTTCCTATGCGATATTGCTCTTTACAGCATCGGACCTTGCTTCTATCACCAGTCACATCCACAACTGGGTGCTGCTTTTGCTTTGACTCTGTCTCTTCATTCTTTCTAGAGTTATTTCTCCACTGATCTCCAGTAGCATATTGGGCACCTACCAACCTGGGGAGTTCATCTTTCAGTGTCCTATCTTTTTACCTTTTCATACTGTTCATGGTGTTCTCAAGGCAAGAATACTGAAGTGGTTTGCCATCCCCTTCTCCAGTGGACCGCATTCTGTCAGAACTCTCCCCCATGGAGATGGAAAGAGAAAGGCAAAACTGGGAGTGGCTACTGGGCTCCTTGTTTGCCATTCTCCCTCACGTCCACTTTAGGATGATTTTTGCTAGTTATGGTTTTCATAATTCATCAGCAAGTGACACTGCACAGAAGGAAAGAGATTCTCAAGTGTATCAACCCATGATATTTGGGAAGGGAGAAGAAACTGCAGTGAATGCCTCATAAAGTTCAGAGCTTACAGGTGTCTCCCAATGCCTTAAGCAAATGGGAAGTGTTATTTCCTGATGGGAAACTGAGTGGAAATTGGAACTGAAGCACTTCTAGTACTCAAACCTGTCCCTCCATTGTGAGGTATCAAAGGGGGCTTGCTGAGGTCTTCGGCTTGCCCAGGCCCTCCACTAACTCTACTCAATCATCTTAGATTAATAATCTAAGGAAAAACTGAGTTTATCATGCAAAAGCAACTTCAAAACAAGTTCCCCTGCTTGCAGCTCAATCTCTATTCTAATAGAGGTTTTTTGGGGGGCCTTCTCTGTCTTGCCACTGACCTCCTCTGCAAGGCTCCATGAAACATTGCTTTCTTCCCATGTCTGTCACAGGAATGTCCCTGTACTTCTCCTTGCACTGGGGCCTTAGCAGCTTACTACCCCTTTAGTCTTCCTCTGGTCCCAGGACACTTGTCATTGTCTGCCTACTTTGTCTCTCTGTTTGTTTATATCCCATTCACCCTATAGGGCATTAGTTCACTTTTTCATTTGTGAAATGGAATAATACTCATGCTGTACTCTGTGAGGTGGTTGTAAGGATGAGTAAGATAGTGTATACATACATACATAGTGTCAAACAAATTATAAGAATATTTTTTAAAGGAAAAATTAGTGGAAGTTAAAGATAACTATACCTGGGAATTTTTTCTTCCCTAAAAATATTTTTATATGAAACAGATATATACATATAATATACATACATATACAAAGCACATATAAATACAAAGCATATTATAAATACTATTTGTATATTTATTCTACATAGACACAGAAAATGAGGAAAAAAGACAAATCTTTTTTATTCTAGCAGGGAGGGGCAAGATAGGGGTATGTGATCAGGAGATACAAACTACAATGTATAAAATAGATAAGCAACAAGGATATATTGCACAGCACAGGAAAATACAGCCATTATTCTGTAATAACTTTAAGGGAAGTATAATCTATAAAAATACTGAATCACTATGCTGTATACCTGAGATTAATACTGTAAATCAACCATACTTTGATAAAAATAAATAATAAGAAAAAATAATTTTATTAATCTTTTAAAATACACACACACACAAACCAATTGGTTGAAAGATGTCATCATTTGGAGTAGGCCAAGTTAAATCAAAGACATCCCAACCCTGGCCGCTGAGCCTGCCTCACTAGGCCTTGCTCTGGGCACCGCAGCCTGCCACCCACAGGCCTGGCTGCACCCTGTGTGCTCTGTGACAATAGTTGCATGGCTTTTTGCAGATTGAAAAATCATCCAGATATTCAATTACCTGGGCAAAATCAGTGTGGGAGGGTTAACAAGCTGATAAGAGAAACTCAGTTATGTCCCATGAAGTGCTTTGGTAAGAACTCTGAAAGGTACTTGAGGAATAGAAGAACAGAAGATTTAGGAAGCACAGGTTGGTCATCTGACTGCTTGTCATATAGGATGGAACTGATACTGATCTGGTGAAGCCAAGAGAAGAATTAGGATTAATAGAGAGAAGCTGCTACCCAGTGTTGATGAGAAAGGGCTTCAGTCCTTTCGATTGTGGTGATCATCTCACAGGTATACACTTGACATATTTTATATTTTATATATTCTCAGTGTATTGTAGTCTATTTATATGTCAATAAAGTCAAAAAGCATATGAGCTTTTATGTCCAATGTCTTGGGCTCCAATTATTACCTTGCCACTTAAATTCAGTGTGATCTAAAACAAATTCCTTAACCTCTAATAAATCTCTTGCATTTTGATAAGAAGACAGGTGAGATAATGCATATAAAGTGCTTAGTGCAGAGTCAATGTGGCAAATATTTGCCTAGGAGCTTCTTTTGAACTTCACAGAAGGCCTCCTGCCAGGCCTACTAGGGGCCAGATTTGGAGTGGTAGATTTCCAGGGACTTTTGCAAGGCCATCAAAGAGCACCGCAAAGTGGGAGAATCCCAGCCAAGTTTTGTTAGCTTCACTATCCAAGGTGGGCAACCTCAGAGTCAGATAACCTT
This sequence comes from Bos indicus, assembly GCF_029378745.1. NCBI lineage: Eukaryota > Metazoa > Chordata > Mammalia > Artiodactyla > Bovidae > Bos > Bos indicus. The sequence goes on along the minus strand of NC_091760.1, from coordinate 74,502,728 downwards.
GCCATTAGAAGGAACTCTTGGGATTGCTGCTTGTGCAATTCCAATCTAGATGTCCCACTCTGTACATGAGGTGTCCCAGCCTGCCCCTCCTCTCTACTTCTGGTACATCTGCACGGGGTACCTTCCTTGTCAGCACTCTTCTGGCATCTGGCAATCAGGAGCTCACATACTAAGTGCCTATTAATAGTCAAGTATTTGGGACAGGAGGTGGGAAACACATTAACTTCCTGTCTCTTGTTCTCTTGCCACGTGATCTTGACAAGTCACTTCACTGCCATGAGCCTCAGTTTCCTCGTCTGTTCGATGAAAGCTACAATTTACCTCATCCTTGTGATCTTGTAAAGCACTTAGTCCTGCTCAGAATAAGATCAAGTACTCCATGAAGGGCAGATCATAAGACCACAGTGAATGAGCATCATGGGAAGTAATAAACGTAAAATCCATGCAGAAGGGAGTGTCCAAGTCCTCAGTTCACAAACCTGTGTGGCTGTTGAAAGGAGCAAATCAAAGCACTTTCTTCCCCTCCAGGGGAAGAAACACAGACTCATTTTATTTTGTTTTTTTCAATTTTTATTGGAGTACAGTTGGAGTACAATGTTGTGTTTCATGCGTATAGCTAAGTGAATCAGTTATACATATATCCACTATTTTTTAGATGCTTTTCCTATAGAGGCCATCACAGAGTATTGAGTAGAGTTCCCTGTGCTATACATTAGGTCCTTATTAGTTATCTAGTTTATAAGTAGTGGTGGTGTTGGGTTTGAGCAGCACAAACCTGCAAGGCCTGTGCTTGCCCAGCTTCAAGACTGAAGAAGTAGCCCAGAGTCAGCAAAGAACCAACAATGATTTAATGGATGGGGGCAGTTTATACATCCAAAGCAAGGTCCTGGAGCAACACCCCACCATGTGTGGGGCACAGCAGGCAGGACATGGCGGCACTTTTTTTTCCCAGGGGGAAGGGGGTGGAGGAGAGGGGAGATTATCAGTTATAGGGGGAACTGAACTCAGATAGGCTCATTAGTTACCAGGGAAACCAGCAGAGGGGCATGCCCCTCATCACTGCATTGATAAGCCATCATTAGCTGGGGCCTGGGTTAAGTACACAGGAAAGTCAGTCGTGTGGGTAGAGTGCAAGTGAAGCAAGCCCTGGTTGGGCAAGGGATGCACAGAGAACAAAAGAACAGCCATCTTGGGTGGCCTGACCATACACTCCACCTCTAAATACCCTGTACAATCCTTACAATCTCGGACCGCCAACCCAGATGCATTTTAGACTGTGAGTCCCTAGAGGCAATGCTCCCACCCTTGTTGTCTTAACCTACTCTTTGATAATTTCCTAAATCCCAGTATCCTTTACTGAAATTTAATTCCTCAACAATCCTCCTTAGTTTAAGATCTCCCGGATTTTCCTTGCTGTGATCTTTTAACCTCTATGTTAGAACAGATGGTCCCCAGCTTATACCTTCTCCACAACTGAATATTCCATTCCGATCTGGACAACAGCTGGCCTGCCTCCTTCCTCAAAGGACTGACCCCATTTGGCTTGTTTTCTGCCTTCAATAATCTGTGACTGCTCCCGGGTGCACAGCCCCAAACCTGATCTGCTGGGGACCCCCAGCCCCAGGAAGATGTTAGGCATCACAAGAGCCTTGCATCTCTTTCCCTCAGGTGCCACAGTGTCACACACGCACACCCACACACATACCATTCCAGCATGAGCCCTGGTCACATTTCCATCAAGATGCAATGGGGACATTTGTCTCACGATTCCATTCCATGGTATTTCTCATCCCGTTAATCTAGTCTTGGAAGGCCTATTGCTAATTTCTTCAATTCCCTTTTGCCAAAACCGCATTTCTTACCCCAGATGTCATTCACAAAGCTTAGAATTCTGATTCACAGTATTTTCAATTACTATTAAAATATTTAATGATGTGCTTAATGTTAAGAATGACAAGGGGTCTTCTGGAAGGTTAGTTTTTAATATTGACCAAATGGAATATCCTTGCAGCAATTATACTTAACATTCATTGAATATTTGCCATGTACCAAACACTGTTGTGAGTGGTTTAATTTCTCTGCTCTCATTTTCCTGACATCAGCTGTCTGGAACACATACTTTTGTTGTTGTTGTGTTGTTGTTCAGTCACTCAGTTGTGTCCGACTCTTTGTGACCCCATGGACTGCAGCACACCAGGCTTCCTTGTCCTTCACCATCTCCCGGAGTTTGCTCAAACCCATGTCCATGGAGTCAGTGAGGCCATCCAACCATCTCATCCTCTGTCGTCCCCTTCTCCTCCTGCCCTCAATGTTTCCCAGCATCAGGGTCTTTTTCAATGAGTTGGCTGTGTGCATCAGGTGGTCAAAGTATTGGAGCTCCAGCTTCATCATCAGTCCTTCCAATGAATATTCAGGGTTGATTTCCTTTAGGATGGACTGGTTCAATCTCCTTGCTGTCCAAGGGACTCTCAAGAGTCTTCTCTGGCACCACAGTTCAAAGGCATCAATTCTTTGGCACTGAGCCTTTTTTATTGTCCAGTTCTCACATCTGTACATGACTACTGGAAAAGCCATAGCTTTTGTTATAACCACTTTATTCCACTTCTAGAAATTTTTCCTAAGGTAATAATCTTGGCCATATTAAAAATGTACATATACAAAAAATTTAGCAGAGCATACTTAAAAGTGAATATATCCAATATGATGTAATATTATACATTTATTAGATATCAAAAGTTTCACAAATATTTAATAAGATGAAAAGGTCGTCAAATACTAAGTGAAAAACAAGGTGTAGGGGACTTCCCTGGTGGTTCAGTTGTTAAGATTTCACCTTCCGGTGAAGAGGATGTGGGATCAATCCCTGGTCAGGGATCTAAGATCCCACATGCCCTGCAGCCAAAAAACCAAACCATAAAGCAGGAGCAATATTGTACAAATTCAATAAAGACTTTAAAAATGGTCCCCATTAAAACACCTATTTAAAAAATGCAAGATGTAAATTTTTACATGCAACATGAACCACATGTTCATGTTTTTTTATCCACAGATGCATAGACGAAGAAAAAAAGAAGAGGAAACACAGCAAAATTCTAAGAGTAAATACCTCTAATGGGAGAGTTTTTGTTTGTCTGCATCTTCTGGAAAAAAAATGGAAAGTGAAATTCTTCTAAATTTCCACAACAAACATGCCTTAAAGTCATAATCAGAAAAAAGTAAATGTTATTAAAAATATCTTTTGCTATAGCATAATTTCTTCAAGTTCTACTTCTACTAGACTAGAGCAAGTCTCTTACTTGCCTTCATTGAGAACTTTGCATTGTCAACGTCTTTGATGGGACCATCTGCTAGAAGTTAATATTATTACCAAAGATAAGGAGTTGGAAAGGTAATGCAAATTTATTCCAATTACACAGAAAATATCCAAATAAAGAACCTGTGTACCTTACTCTGTGGCAGGCAGAAAATTTATCCTCTTTAAGGAGCCACTCAATCTCCTTAAGTGCCCAGAGAAATGGAAATTTAGCATTAGATTTTCTCTTTTCAGCCAGAATGTTTCCTCCTTCCGGGTTTTTCCTCTCAGTGATGTTCTTTGTTTCTTTCCTCCCTGCCATCCCCTGACCCTCCAAATCAGACTGGCCCAGGTCCTGTTCAAAGCCTACCAAGCATACTCCAGAGAGACCATCTCCCTCTAATCTTGTAAGCCAGGTCAGCATAGCCTAACTGAGGTCCTTGGTCCATGATGGTGCCCTCAGTAAATTGGGGGTGCTAGAAATACCACTTTTCTTTAACTACCAGAAAGCTTCAGTGAACAATTAACTGCAAGAAAAATTCTTTCTCTGGGTGGAGTAAAGAGAAAATCTTTCATCCAACTGCAGGGAATAATGTATACTCCTTTTCCACTTTAACCATTATTTCTGGGCATACTGAAAGGAATATGGGTTTGTAGTCACTTCACATCTGGACATGAGGTCAGGCTCTGCTATAAAAGCAGGGGGAGCTTTTGCATGGCTATGAAGAATGCTCATCTATATGCTAAGTCACTTTAGTCGTGTCTGACTCTGTGCGACCCCAGAGATGGCAGCCCAACAGGCTCCCCCGTCCCTGGGATTCTCCAGGCAAGAACACTGGAGTGGGCTGCCATTTCCTTCTCCAATGCATGAAAGTGAAAAGAGAAAGTGAAGTCGCTCAGTCGTGTCTGACTCCTAGCGACCCCATGGACTGCAGCCCACCACGCTCCTCCATCCATGGGATTTTCCAGGCAAGAGTACTGGAGTGGGGTGCCATTGCCTTCTCCAATGCTCATCTATAAAATAAGACTAATAACTTTATAAGTTGTCATTTAGTCACTAAATTATGTCTGATTCTGATTCTTTTGCAACCCCGTGGACTGTAGCCAGCCAGGCTCCTCTGTCCATGGGATTTTCCAAGCAAGAATACTGGAGTGGGGTTCCATATCCTTCTCCAGGGGAACTTCCTGACCCAGGGATCGAACTTGTGCCTTCCGCATTGGCAGGCAGATTCTTTACAGCTGAGCCACCAGGAAAGCCACAGCTGGAAGAATAGAATTATACAAAATGTATAGCTAAGTGAACATAAATCTAGCACCCTGATTTTTGCTTCTAATACCATTCTCCAACAACAGGGACCAGGGCTTCATGGGAAGAAAAATGGCTGATTCCAGAACTAGGATTTCCCAGATGTTGCTAGTGGTAAAGAATCTGTCTGCCAATGCAGGAGATGCAAGAGGCATGGGTTCCATCACTGGGTTGAGAAGATCCCCTGGAGTAGGAAAAGGAACACACTCCAGTATTCTCACCTGGAACATTCCATGGGCAGAGGAACCTGGCAGGTTATAGTCCATGGGGCTGCAAAGAACCAGACACTACTGAGCACATAATCTTTCTTTTCCAGAACTGAGGCAGCAAATATACAAGGTGAACTGGGAGCCTCTTTTATGGCCAGGAAGTTATGAAGTGCTCACACAAAAACACACAACAAAGACAAAAAGAAAGATGATGGGTATATTGAAAGGGCACTGGAGAAACTGAAAGAGTTTTCAAGGGCCGAAACAATCTGAGAAACAAAATTTTTAAATTGGATTTGGATTATAACCCAAAGTATAAATTAACTACCCATGAGTCCACATTGATATAAACAAAGGATAAAGTAAAATAAATGGGGAAGAAGAGACAAATCTCTGAAACCGAAGAATCCACATACTGTGTGTAGATACTGCCTCCTTCAGGAGGGTTACACAGCTCCCTACTCCTTAAGTGTGGGCAGCTCATCATGACTACCTTTCACAGTGACTGCAAAGTGAGGGAAGGAGTCAAAGAGCAACTTAGCAGTGGAGATGCTTGACAAATACTAGCCCAGTCAGGTGATCAAGGTTCAACATCAACAGTCCTAAATCATGTTCACAGTATGTACTCTTAATAAGATGAGATGAGAGTGATACTTTACCTCTGTGATATTCTTCTCTCAAATTCATAATAAAAGTCTAATAATGAGAAAAAAAATAGCCAAATCTCCATAGAGGGACAATGTACAAAATACTTGACCAGTATACCTCAAAAAGATCATCAAAACAAAGAAATTTCAAGAAATTGTCACAGCCACGAGGAACCTAAGGAGCCACGACAACTACGTGAAATGTGGTATTCTGGAACAAATACAGAACACCACTGACTCGATGGACATGGGTTTGGGTGAACTCCGGGAGTTGGTGATGGACAGGGAGGCCTGGTGTGCTGCGGTTCATGGGGTTGCAAAGAGTCGGACATGACTGAGCGACTGAACTGAACTGAAGGAGACTTCAATAAATTACAGACTTTGGTTAGTAATAATGTGTCAATACTGGTTCATTACTTGTGATAAGTGTACCATGCTAATGCCAGATGTTAGCAGTAGAGAACAATGGGTTTGGAACATATGGGAACTCTCTATACAATTTTCACAATTTTCCTGTAAATCTAAAACTATTCTAAAATTAAAAGCTCATTCTTTAAAAAGTAGTATGAATAAAAGTTTGAGTCACTGGAAACTGCTTATTTTAAATATATAGCAACTCAACCTTTATCATCTTGTTAAAATAATTGAAGCCACCTTGGTGGCAATGTCAGGATTTAGATCTAAATTGATAGTATAAACTGGTTTCAGAAACAAATAGTACCTTAGTTTAGTGGGATAGCTCTGCCCTCTAGTGGCTTAATATAATGTCTACAATTTGTGTCAAAGGACAGCCTTCAGCTCCAGTTTTGAAGTTTCAAAGCCTAGACAAGCGTCAGAGCCCTTGACCTCCTGGAGCATATCTCCACTTCATTCATATACATAGATCTTTGCCCTTTGAGTGGTATCTGAAGAAAGGGACATGAATAAATCAGCTGATGGGAACATAAATAGCATGAATAGGCAAGAATTGTGTTAGTCACTCAGTTGTGTTCAACTCTTTGCAATCCCACGGACCATAGCCTGCCAGGCTCCTCTATCCATGTAATTCTCCAGGCAATAATACTGGAGTGGGTAGTCATTCCCTTCTCCAGGGGATCTTCCAGACCCAGGGACTGAATCCAGGTCTCCTGCATTGCAGGCAGATTCTTTGCCTTTTTTACACCATTGGACAATGTGAATAGAAAGTTTCAAAACTATTTATATACCTTTACCCAGTCATTTCATTTTTGGAAATTGTTCCTCAGAAAGTAATACAAGTTATAGTAAAAGGCTTAAGCTATTTTAAGAAATGTTTCATATAACAGTGAAAAATTAGAAACAAAGTAAATATCGAACAATCAGGGAAGTATGGAAGGAAGTAAAGAAGGAGGTGAGAGAGGAAGGAAGGAATGAATGTAGGAAGGGGAAAGGAAACTATACCTACATGATAGTTTTATTACACAGTCAGTAAAAACATACCCAAGAATATTTAATGGCATGCTTAAACTGCTTGTGATAGAATGTTCAGTAAAACTCTATAAACAGTGTGATAAAAACTTTAGGGACTAGCATAGATGATCACACATACACATACATGCTATGCTATGCTATGCTAAGTCACTTCAGTCGTGTCCGACTCTGTGCCACCCCATAGACGGCAGCCCACCAGGCTCCCCCGTCCCTGGGATTCTCCAGGCAAGAACACTGGAGTGGGTTGCCATTTCCTTCTCCAATGCATGAAAGTGAAAAGTGAAAGTGAAGTCGCTCAGTTGTGTCCGACTCTTAGCAACCCCATGGACTGCAGCCTACCAGGCTCCTCCATCCATGGGATTTTCCAAGCAAGAGTACTGGAGTGGGGTGCCATTGCCTTCTCCGTACACACACACACACACACACACACACACACACATATATATATAAACAATGATACGTATTTCTTAGGTCACAGTGTGCAGGAAATGTAACTTTATGTTCTTATATCTCAACTTGATTTTTTCTTTTACTACCTCATTGTGCCTGATGGCAGGAAATGAATCTAGTCCACTATGAGTTAGCTAAGTCATGCCAGGATACTCCCAAGCACTTTGTGTTTAAACAGTCAATTAAGGATTTCCCCCTTTCCGCTTCCTTCCATCAGATTCCGTTCCCCAGATGTTCGTGTCCCAGAGCGGGGAAGACTGGTCTTTCACTGTCCTCCGTCCTTCACTGGCACAGGTTGAGCCATCGTTTGCATACACAGTCATTTGCATTTCTAGGCTTGCATCTTTTGAGACATCTGTGGCTCCACTGTGGGTTGTACCTCAGCCTTCCCTCAGCCCTTCTCCACACCTTTAGGCCAAATGAAACACTAGGGACTTTCCAAGCCTCCTGGACCACCGTTAATGCAGGGGCTGGGCCCCTGCTAGGCTTTTCCTGCCTCGTTCGCTTCTTCACTTCTGCTGTGAACTCCGGACTTCTCTGTCAATGTCATTATCTTCTCAGACTTCCCCAGGGCTCAGGATCCAGTTCTCTGCTTGAGGTGCCCAGCCCCACTGCCCTGAGCCATCTGTCATTCCACAAGGTACAGGTGTGTCTCTGGGACTGACACCAGCACGAAACTCAGACTTCCCAAATCTCTCCTTCCTCAGCTGTGAAATGTTTGTCAAATCTGTGACCCAAAAACTAGACCTTACATCATTTGTTCTGCCAAAGTCTACTATTTATAGAGTAAAATTTAGCTTTTGTACAAAAAAATCAGACTCTAAGACACAGAAGGACTTCTCTGGTTGTCCAGTGGTTAAGACTCAATGATTCCACTGCAGGGGGCACAGGTTCGATCCCAGGGCAGGGAACTAAGATTCTGTATGCTGTGCAGCATGGCCAAAAAGGAAAAAAAAAATCATTGCTTAAAAAAAGGGGGGGGAAATGACTCAGAAATCCTTTTTCTCTAAGTAAAGTGTCTTTCGGAAATGTCAAGTCTATTTCAAAAACCTAAGTACTGATGATTGTCTCGTTTCTTTCTCTTTGCTTTCCTATTGTAAACTTATACTGACTGCCCATGGAAAAGTCTCGCTGGTGATTAAGCAATTTGGGAAAGGAAAGGAGTAAAAAGAAGTGAATATATGTACACATACACAAACATTTATGGATGCTTAAACATATGTATTTATATAAAGAACAGGAAAATCAATTCAACAAAAGGTTTTGATGGTTACCTATACATGTATCCCCACATTTCCTAAATTCCTAGAAGGAATAGGTTTCGACTCATCAGAAAAAGAAAATGGTATATAAAATGGTATATAAAAATAAATCAATGAACAAAGTCTCTGACTCCCAGCATCACCACTCGCAGTGGAGGAGGAAAAGGATGGTATCCAACCCATCTCTTGGCCTCACCCAAAGGCCTCTTCTCTTCAGTCTCTGTGTTACATGATCTTTGACCACTTTCTTCTTGAACCCTCTCTTTCCCTCAGCTTTCACAGCACCAAGGTCTCTTAGCTTTTTTCCTAGTTCTTTTATCCACCTCAATTCTGAGTCTCTTGCTGTAATAAAATGAGACACTTGCAGGTTCTTGGAGGGAAACAGGGCAATCTACCTGAGGGAGTACTGTCTAAATTTGTGGCCAGAGGCTGTACTATGGTAATAAAGAGGACTGCACATTTACTTGAATCGGACAGGCTCTGTGACTACTTTATCCAATATGCCAGACGTGACACTGACGAGGTCACACTTTAAGAGACTGACAGCTTCTACCTCTGTCAGGAGGAATCTTTTCTCTAGGAGTCCTGAGCCACAACATGAAAGGTGAACTAGCCTGAGAATAAATACTCTGCTGCAAGGAGCCCAAGCTAACCATGTGATATGCCATTTGGAGACAGGTAGGGAAGATTGAAGCAAGAAGAGAAGGGGATGACAGAGGATGAGATGGTGGGATGACAGAGGATGAGATGGTTGGATGACATCACCAATTCAAAGGACATGAGTTTGAGCAAGCTCTGGGAGTTGGTGATGGACAGGGAAGCCTGGCATCCATGTGGTCACAAAGATTCGGACGAGACTGAGCAACTGAACTGACTGACTGACTGAGGATGAAAGGGTGGTTGTTTTAAGTCACGAAATTTTGGGTAGCGTCTATGCTGCAATGGATAATTAGAAAAGATTCCTTCCAATAAAAGGGGGCTAATACTATAGTAGCTCTAGGAGGAGCTGTGGTGAGAATTACCTTCACAATAGGTTCCAGAGTTTCTATGGGGGGCTTTTCTTTTTAGGAAATTACCTTGATAAGCCAAAATAAGTCCCTAAGAGGATGAGGTGGTACAGAGAAATAAAAAGATATAACTAAAACACCTTGAATTGAAAATGGACAGGCATTTGGAGACAGGGAAGAGCAAAAAAAAGAGAGAGAGAGGAATGCAGTGATAAAGGAAGATAAATGGGAAAAGGGGCAAATAATGTGGTCAGAAGCTAGAAAGCAAGTTGCAGAAATGACCAAAAGATTTTTTGAAAACATGAGCATCTAACAAATTTGATTTATTTACATATTTGTGATGAAAATCTATTTCTCCAGAACTTCCATAAAATTCGGTATTAGCATTAGATTAGAAATTAAATTAAAGATTAAAAAAAGATTTTAATAATTTACATTAAAAAATTTTGATGGAAATAGAGAAAAATGATAGCCGCATGTATACAGACTTGGTGAGAACAGAGACAACAGGTGGCAGTTCCTACATGGTATTAAGTTAGAATAGTGGTTCCCAACAGGGAGTGATTTTGCACCACCACCCCATGAACTACAGGGAACATTTAGTATTGTCTGGGTACACTTTTGTCATGACTGGGGAAACGGCAGTCATGACATTTGAACTGGCATTAAGTGGGTAGATACTGGGGATGCTGCCAAAAATTCCTTCAGTGTACTATACAGCCACCCACAATAAAGAACTGTACAGTCCAAAACATCAATAGTCCCAAGGTTGAGAAATCTTGATTTGGGAGGATACAAAAGTTCTGAGTCAGATGTGTCTGTGAGAACCCAAATCTCCGACAGAATTAATAAAAATCTTGGAGAAGGTGTTAGACTCTGCAATCCATGGAGTAGAATTGCAGTCAATCTTATCTAAATTATCAGGGAAGGGTTATTGTAGTCAACATCTGGGTTATGACATCAAATAAGAAAATTGATTTAGTTACGGTTCTAATTTGCAAGTAACTGAAACTAACTCTGGGAAAATTAAGCAGGAAAGGAATGTATCAAGCAATAGTGGGTAGCTCATAGAATCCCTGGAAGAGGTGGAGAATATGGCCCAGAGGCTATGCAGAAAAGAACAGTCATAAACGCATACTGCAGAACGGGTCTATGGAGACAGTGGTGCTCCCGTCACTAGCACAGACACTGCTGGGATGAAGGGAGGAAGTATGGAGGTACTAGCAATTGTGATAGAATGGATGCTTCAAAAGAGAAAAGGAAAAAGAAACATGACGTCAAAAGAGTCTATTACAAAATATACAAATTATACAAATATACAAATACTGGGACTTCCGTGGTTAAGATTTCACCTTCCAATGCAGGGGGTGTGGGTTCGATGCTTGGTTAGGGAGCTAAGATCCCACATGCCTCATATAAAAAAAAATATATATATATATAGAACAGAAGCAATACTGCAACAAATAAAATGTTCCACATCAAAAAAAAACCCAAAAACTTTTAAAAAAGCATACAACTATCTTTAAGCCTTCACATTAAAAAAAAACCCTCAGCCATTTAGGCTAAAAGCTTCACTGTCACCTTTGACCTCATAATCCTAATCCAAGTCAGAACACATTGGATGATTAAAATATCCTCCTAAATGGGCTCTCTGCTTTTGTCTCCCACCTTTAACCAATACTACCAGCCACTGGCAGGTTAACCTCCACAGAGCATCATATGGATCATGGTGCTTCCCCACAAAGAAATTACAAATTCCTTTTGCCAAAAGAAAAATACCCAAACATAATTTGACATCTTCAAAACGCTCTTGTGTTTTGCTCTGAACCTGGTTTTCTGTTTTCTCTTCCATTACTTTTAGGCAAATGGTTTGCAAATGGAGCTGTAAATATATTAATACCATACTTGAACTTGAAAAAGTTCAAGTGTGAGCTTGAGAAAATGAACATATTTCTCTGAACCCATAAAAATAGAGCACGGAAGTCATATAGTCTACAATGCTCCTTGGGAGACTAGAACGTGGAAATCATATGGTCTACACTGCTTATCGGTCTCACTGGTAGCCCTAAATCCAGTGTCCAACATAACAGGAAGGTGAACATTAGAGCACAGTCTTTCTCATGTCTTTTCAGCTGATGCAGTGGGATTCATTTCCAAGTCCAATCTCTTATCAAATGGATCTCTAAGTTGCAACCCAGCATGTAGACATCTACATCCCACATAAACATTTCTGTTAGGACTCTTAAAAGAACTAGGATTTATTAACAATTCTGAAAGTTGAAAATGCTTCAGTCTCTTTCAATCTCTCTGCATACAGTGTGTATTTAATGGAGCAGGTATAAATCACAGACTGTAAACTCAGGTATGTGATAAATATTGTGTTTATTTAAATCAACTGAATTTTAATTATGAGCCTTCATGTATTTGGTTTCTGAGAAATTCAATCACTTTCAATATGATGGTCCTGTTACAGAAAGTACAATAAAACTAGACTATAGGACTTGCCCAGTTGTCAGTGGTTAAGACTCTGCCTTTCAACGCAGGGGGCACAGGTTCGATCCCTGGTCAGGGAACTAAGGTCCCACATGCTGCAGAGTGTGACCAAAAAAAAGTTTTTTAATAAAAAATAAAATTAGGTTATTCTCTCTTTATGGAGAATAAAAGTAATAAAAGTAGGTTTTAGAAACAGAAGGGCATGGGTTAAAAAGTAATCTAAAACTATAGGTTCAATGGAAATATAGATAGCAATACTTAGAAAAAATATCTCATTTTTGGAGAGCAATGAATGACACTATTGTTATTATAGCTAATGCTTATAACATGAAGCATTAGCAGAGATAGGCACTCTCTCTGTCCATGTTCTCCTCAGTAGTTTTGAGCTTTACTGGTGGTTAAGTTGGACAAGGGACTATGTTCTGGCCCACAGAATGTGAGCAGAAGTGAACTTTGCCCCTTTTAACCACTCACATAGTGGTCATACTATGAAATCATTTCTAGCCCTTAAAAATACCAGACAATGCTCCATGCTCACCAAAGTGGCCTTGAAGGCCGCATGTTTCAGATGGTATAGGGTCAGGTGGGAAGCCACTTGGGCATCCAGGTCACCTGCCTTCAGGAGACCCTCCCTGCCCAGGGCACATCAGACTATCATGTAAGAAGGAAATAACTCTACTGGGATTAAGTCCTTGAAATTTGGAAGTTTATCTTCTAGAGCAGCACATCTCAACCCATCTCAACCTACAATTATTATGTGTTTGCTCTGTACCTGGCTTTGCTTTAAATGCCTCATATGTATTAACTCATTTTGTACTCAGATAGATACATCAGCATGTACTATAATGCCATAGTAACAGACTAATTTGTTGTTCGGTTGCTCAGTTACATCTGACTCTTTGAGACCCCATGGACTGCAGCACACCAGGCTTTCCTGTCCTTCACCATCTCACAGAGCTTGCTCAAACGCAAGTCCATTGAGTCGGTGATGCCAATCATCTCATTCTCTGTCATCCCCTTCTCCTCCTGCCTTCAGTCTTTCCCAGCGGTGATGCCAATCATCTCATTCTCTGTCATCCCCTTCTCCTCCTGCCTTCAGTCTTTCCCAGCATCAGGTCTTTTCTAATGAGTCAGCTCTTCGCATCAGGTAGCCAAAGTACTGGAACTTCAGAACGGTGCAGAAATACAAACCTAAAATGGTCATTGACCCCCAGATTCACCACACACACCCTTATCGCATTTCTTCCCCCCATCCTTTCTGCTTGTCTAAATCTCACCTATCCCCTAGGATGGAACAAAATGGCAAGCTGGGTAAGGTAAAGGAAACAAAAGAAGGTATTCTAATTTGTGTTCATTTTATACAAACAGGTAAATCTAATTCTGATTTATTAAGAACTTCTTGGAGGCTATGCATTCCTATCATCTCTCCTACCAGTATAAGCTGATAAATGAATCACCTGCACACAGATTCAGTTTGCCTTCTTTAAATGTAAGTGCCATTGCTGCTAAGATGGTCTCCTGACCACGGGATGGTGGATCTCACTCTTCTGGTGGTGTTTGTAAACTGGATCAGCATTGTTGTAGCAGGCTGCTGCCTCAACCACCCATTTTGGCCTTTCCTGCCATGAAGGAAAGTTAAGGCGAACCAAAGTATGAGAGAATGAGGAGGCCGTCGACAATAACAAGCATATGGGAGCTTATCCCTTTGCAAGGCACACAGTTCAATCTACTTCTGCTGAGAAGGACACCAGAAAGCTGGAAAACGTGGATTACCATGCAATGTTACTTAACAGCTAATATATTTCTTGAACAGCTGAGCTTGGAAATCGGGGGGAGGTAGGGGATACGTTGTTCATATAAAAGACAAGAAAGGAGATGTTTCAAAGCGTAGAGAAAAAATATCTCTAAGCAGGAGGAAGAAAGCTCAGAATCCCAGGAATGGAGAAAGGAATATTCTGCAGGCTTTAGACATGACATTAGCCCAAAAGAGGACACAGCTGCATAAGTGGCCAGAGGTATAGGAAACTTCAAAACAAAGAGAAAAAACTAAATGGCACAATTTTTTGTCGATTTGTTTGGTGGGGGAGGGGATTGGCCACACCACATACCATGTGGGATACCAGTTTCCCAACCAGGGACTGAACTCATGCCCCGCCTTCAGAGGAACATGGAGTCTTAACCATTAGACAGCTGGGGAAGTCCCATAAGTGGCACAAGTTTTCAATGATGGAAAGGTGGAAGAAGAGTAGCCTGTTACCCAAGCCCACATGCGCACACCAGTGTTGTCCTGGGAAATGTTTAGCAATAGCTATTCCAAAAAAGCATTCATCCATATGCATAAGGTCATTATAAAGTTTACTAGGAATAAGTGCTTGATTATCTTTATTACTACTGATACTGAAGAACGTACTATCAATTACTAAATGTACTAAAGAAGTTGCTTATATCACTGGCCTATGAGTTCAGATCCGACACGAATATAAGTTGATATTCTCTATTCATTAACAAGTAAGAGAAATGTGAAATGACAAAGGCATGTCAGGACTTAGATCATCCACGATGATGTGTAAGATTTCTTTCCTGGATCAGATAACAGATTTTAAATACTGGAAGAGTATTTCCTCAATATTCTGTGCTATTCATAATGGAACAGCCACAGACACAACACACTTTTAAATCGAACTTGCAGTATTGCCATTTCTCTATCACCTACTTAAGACTAAGCAGTCAACAAAACAATAAATCAAGTCTTGATTAATTTATAATAACTAGTATAACTAATTTCAACCTCCCAGCAAGATGTCACTGAAAGAAGAGTTGGGGAAAGATACACAGTAGCACACTGCTGCTGCTGCTGCTGCTGCTAAGTCGCTTCGCTTCAGTCATGTCCGACTCTGTGCGACCCCAGAGACGGCAGCCCACCAGGCTCCCCCGTCCCTGGAATTCTCCAGGCAAGAATACTGGAGTGGGTTGCCATTTCCTTTTCCAATGCATGAAAGTGAAAAGTGAAAGTGAAGTCGCTCAGTCGTGTCCGACTCTTAGCAACCCCATGGACTGCAGCCTACCAGGCTCCTCCATCCATGGGATTTTCCAGGCAAGAGTATTGGAGTGAGGTGCCATTGCCTTCTCCAAGTAGCACACTATTATATAGTATTTCCATCAGACATAAATAATAGACGTAATAAATAACCACATGTGTAGAAAATAACTTTTTTTACCATAAGTGGTCATAGATAACTTCTGGAGTCCTCCAATTTCCTAATCTTCATCATGCCTTTGAATCTGATGGGTCTGCTGTTTCCAATCATGTTTTCTCACTGTTTTTGTTGTTTAGTCTCTAAGTCATGTCTGACTCTTTTGTGACCCCGTGGTCTCTAGCCCACCAGGCTCCTCTGTGCATGGGAATTTCCAGGCAAGAATATGGGAATGGGTTGCTATTTCCGTCTCCAGGGGTTCTTCCCAACCCAGGGATCAAACCCACGTCTCCTGCATTGGCAGGCAGATTCTTTACCACCAAACCACCAGGGAAGCCTATGTTGAATAATACATTCTTTGCAATAAAAAAACACAGTAAACCTGCTAGCCTAGTAAAGCAAGGAAGAAAAAGTGAAGCCTGTGAAAAAAATGTATGAAAGAATGGAAGGAGGTATGTGTAAAGACAGAGCTTGGTGCCCAGTGCATTCAAAGAGCATCCACTAGTGACTGTAATCACAACAGTCATAATAGATGCAGAGGAAGATGATATCCATGATTTTACTATCTATGAGATTATTTACGACAAGGATAAGAAAAAAAATTTAGATATAATTTTCATCTTTAAGATAATGAAAAAACTTGACCTCTAAGGTACAGGCAGAGAAAGCAATAAACATAAGTAAGGGCAATATCTCAAGATTTACAAGGCAAAAGAATATTAAAAATGACTTAGAAAGCAGGAAACACAACAGTACCATTGCAGAAAATGACATTTGTGACATGGAATGCACACTTGAGATTTCCTTTTAGACTGCAGGAAAAAATATGACAAATGTATACAAACATTAAAAATAAGAAAATGATAAATTTGTAAACAAAGATTAGAAGTACAAATTTAAAACTACAGATATTTCCAGGTGTAGCTGGGTGAACAGGTGGACCATGATACTTCAGACACACACACACACACACACACACACACACACACATACACACACATACACACATACATCCCATAGTATCAGAGAAAGATCAGTCAAAAAATTTAAATAGAGCTGTGTTGTAGGCAGGAGAATGTCTCCCACAAAGTCCATCCTAATTCCTGGAATTTGTGACTATGGAAAGGTGAATTAAGGATGCAGTTGAAATTAAGGTTGTTATCAGTCGATTTTAAAATAGGAAGATAAATGTAGATTATCTGGGTGGGACCAATGTAATCACAAGGGTCCCTAAATGTGGAAGAGGGAGAAGAGTTAGCATCAGAGTGTTACCAAAAGAATGTGTGGGGTCTGTCTGCTCGCCGTCCAAAAAGCCAATAAACAGACTAGGTTGGTGGAAAAGAAAGTTTGCTTTACTTCAGATGCTGGCAACTGAGGGTGGTGGGCGAAGGACATCTGTCCAAAGGCCAGCTCATTCCATTGGCAACCAGTGGAGCAAGAGCTTTTATAGGCTGAACAAGGGGGCTACATGCAGAAACAGCAGTCAGCTCTAACAGTCATCATCAAATTGGTCATCGGTGGTCTGACCAGAGTCATCTTGGTTATTTTAGGTACAGTTATTCTTCAGTTCCAAGGTCCATTTGTTCCATTTCTCTGAGGCCAATTCTCATAAATGTGCAGCTCGTGTCCTAGGTACAGTCTAGTCATCATGCAGTTGACTTCTCCACTGGTGTTTCAGTATCTACAAGGCAGCTCACAGGATATGGCTCAGAATATTATCTAGAGTCCTTGAGAAAGAACTAAAGGTCCCTGACCATGCTTGATGACTACATTATTATTATTATTATTATTTAGTCTCCTTTGACTGTTTTCCTTTGTTTCCGCATTTCTCATTTCTCTGATTAAACTTATTCTTTGACTAAAGTTTTCCACATACAAAAGGCAGACAGATGACATGGTGAGGGTGCAAAGACCACAGGGTCCTGCTCCATTTCAGCTATATCACTTAACATTCCTGTCAGCAGTGCCTGAGAGTTCTGGTTGCTGCACATCTTCATCAAATGCAGTATTGTAAGTCTTTAATTTTAGCAGCTTTAGTGGAAGCATAATCGGTATCTTGTGGTTTTCACTTGCATTACTCTGATGAATAATAGGGAGTCCCTGGTGGCTCAGTGGCAAAGAATTTACCTCCAGTGCAGGAGACACAACAGATGTGGGTTTGATCCCTGGGTCAGGAAGATCCACTGGAGGAGGGCATGGCAACCCACTCCAGCATTCTTGCCTAGAGAATTCCATGGACAGAGGAGCCTGGTGAGCTATAGTCCACAGGGTCACACAGAGTCGGACACGAATGAAGTGACTGAGCCTGATGACTAGTAACATTGAGCACTTCGTTTATGTGTTCTATGGTGTGTGCTGTAATTTTTGGATTAATGACTTCTTCCTTTATCTTATACTTTGAATAAGATACAGTTTGATCCTTTGGTTCAAATACTTTCAGGGCTGCGGGTTGGCACTCTCTTTAAGCAAATTCACTAAGGCCACACCCATGGCCATTGATTTCACATCAAATATGGGTAATAATTGAAGAAAGAAATGGCAACCCACTCCAATACTCTTGCCTAGAGAATCCCATGGACAGAGGAGCCTGGCAGGCTACAGTCCATGGGGTTGCAAGAGTCAGATATGACTTAGCAGCTAAACCGCCATGGTGTGTGTGTATATATACATATATACACACATACACACACACACACACATATATATATATCCTTTTATGTAGTGTTTGTTTGAATTTTTGCCCATTTTTAATTGGGTTGTGCCTTAGTCAATTAGGGCTGCTATAATAAAATGCCATACACTGGGTAGCTTAAAAAGAACATTTTTCACAGTTCTGCAGGCTAGAAAGTCCAAGATCATGGTTCCAGCATGGTCTCTTTCTAGTCGATTAGATCCTCCGCTCTCTGGTTCATCTTCACACTGCCTCCTCCTCTGTCTGTACGTGTGAGGTCTTACTCTTGTCAGGATACATGTAACGGCATTTAGGGCCCACCTGAATAATCTAAAATACTCTCCTCAGATCAAGATCCTTACTATAACATCTGCAAAGACCCTTTCCCCAATTAAGGTAACATTTACAAATTCCAAGAATTCGGACCTGATATGTACACAGGTGTCTTTGCAAGTATATAAAAACACAATTATTTTTTATATATACTTTTGGGGACTCAACTCATTGAATATTTCTACTGGCTTTTTTTTTTTTCTTAAGGTTTTCAATGTAAGCAATCAATTGAAAATGTTATGCCTTGTATTTCTTTTTCTTGCATTATTTCACTGAAGGTAATACTTTTAGCCCTAAAATAGAAACGTTATAAAATAATGTGGATTTAATAATTTATAAACAATTTCAAGTTCTTGCATGGTTTTACAAAGGTTAATGTGATTCAGTTTCATGTTTATAAAGACAATTCTCAAATCTGTATTGCAAGCTTTACCTCCCTCTGGAATTCCAGGATTTGATTTCTAAGAGCTTCATAGATTTTTCCACTTAGATAACTCATTAATGCCTCAGCATTAATCGTCAATCCAAAAGCAGCATTTCTATTCCAAATTAGCTTCCCAGTATCTGTGACTATCACTAGCACTGTTCATTTACTACAGATTGAAATACCAATCATCTTTGACTCCTGTCCTGAATTTATGCATTCAGCTTTCCATTGCTTTAAATACTCAGAAATATTCTTTTAGATAATCTTTCACCTCTATCCCCACTGTTGTACCGGGACCTCTCACACTTACATTTCTCCATAGCTTCTTATCCAGCCTTCCCAAAATTCAGTCTCTCTTTACAAATTCATCCTTTTCTGTTTTCTCCAGAATTATCTTTCTTTAGCCCACTTGCTTATGCTATAGTTCTGCCTGTAGCAGAACTTCCATTCCTTACTCGGTCCTCAGTGTCCACTTAACTCAATCTTTGTAAACACTCTTTATATTGCTTACCTTTTTAGGTATGGGTCTCCATAGCCTGACCATAGACACTTGAGAACAGGGTTGGGTTTTACTCTTTTTCAAAAACATATATCATTTTTCTCTAAATCCCCAAGTGAGGATTTGTAGAAAATATTTTATAAATGTTTGTTGATGAAGATTATGACATCCTTTTCTGAAGGGTGGGAATAGTTTGATAACCATAATGGTGCAGTTATGCATGACTTAGCTAGTTTCTCTCTCCAGGAAACTGCAGAGGAAGAGTGCAGTGCCAGGGAATTTGGGCATCTCCCAGGAAGAACCCCAGGAACGGGGGAGCCTGGTGGGCTGCCGTCTCTGGGGTCGCACAGAGTCAGACATGACTGAAGCGACTTCCTGCAGCAGCAGCAGCAGGAAGAACTTAAACTATCATAAAAATTCTAATATAAAACTTTAAAAATAAATGCAAACATTTCAGTTTCCATTAACATCTCCCTTTCTGAAGATCTCTGGGATTAAAAGATAAACTGAGTCATTAAAAATTTAAAGGGTTTATTTTTTAATGATGCTGATTCTAATCTTCTGCTATTTCATACAGTGCAGAAAGAAACATCATGCATACATCTTTGCACAGTTTGTAAGCAGATAAGGTAGAGGGTCTGGAAACAGAAAATCAGGTGTGGCTTTCTTGGCATGAGAAGTCATTTCTGGCCTAAGCTGTTTTGTGATCTAAGCCTGGCCACAACGCTTGTCCTCAGGTCTCAGGAATTAATGATCTTAACGGAACAGAGAACTGGACCATAAAGAAGGCTGAGTGCCAAAGAAATGATGCTTTCAAATTGTGATGCTGGAGAAGACTCTTTAGAATCCCTTGGATTGCTAGCAGATCAAACCAGTCAATCCTAAAAGAAATCAAAGAATATTCATTGGAAGGGCTGATGCTGAAGCTGAAGCTCCAATACTTTGGCCACCTGATGTGAAAAGTCAACTCATTGGAAAAGACCCTGATGCTGGGAAAGACTGAAGGCAAATGGTTAGATAGCATCACTGATTCAATGGACATAAACCTGAACAATCTCCGGGAGATAATGAAGGACAGGGAGGTCTGGCGTGCTGCAGTCCATGGGCTCTTGAAGAGTCGGATATGACTTAGAGACTAGACAGCAATAACAACAAAAGGGAACAAAGCAAAAGAATGCAGAAACAAAACTGTTATCAGGCAAGAGAAGCAACAATGCATTAAGTGTAAAGACTTCCAGTTCTAGTTCACTGGTAAAGGTTAGCCTGAAGCCTCAACCATCAGATCAACTGGAACCTAAGGGATGATGATGTTGACCTTTTCTGACCCAAGTGACTCCAATCAACTAAAGCTTAGATTCTGTTAACTGGCCAAGCCCCTTTATGAATATGCATGTACCCTTAGCTTAAAAACTTCCCCAGCTTTTTAAGAAAGGATGCACTGCTTTGGAAAAGATTCCCAGGTGTCTCATCACATGCTGCAAGTAATAAATTCTCCCTTTTCCCCAGCTTTGGCTTGGTTGTGTCTTTTGGCTCAACATCCACCAAGAGGAGAACCTAATTGTTGGGGGAACAGATTCAGCAGGCTAAATGCCTAGAAGTAAAAAAACAAAACAAGAGTTTTGTAAGATGTAAAGATAACCCATACAGGAAAGGAGTTGCCATTATTTGGTTTCCATTTTTTTCCCCATTAAAACAACTGGGACTTAACAGTAACAGGAATTTTTGCATAACTCCAGAGTTCTGCAAAAATAGTTTGTACAGATCAATACAGCAAGTTCCTATTTGCCCTTTTAACACAGTCACCACACTAAATATAATAAAGAAAATTCCCAGAGTCCTTCATGTGGGAAGTTTACTACCAAAAACTGGGTCTATACTTGGTGTCACTTTGAAGGAATGGATATTGACTTCAGTTCAATTCGGTTCAATCTCAAAGTCGTGTCCAACTTTTTGCGACCCCATGAACCACAGCATGCCAGGCCTCCCTATCCATCACCAACTCCTGGAGTTTACCCAAACTCATGTCCACTGAGTCGGTGATGCCATCTAACCATCTCATCCTCTGTCATCGCCCTCTCCTCCTGCCCTTAATCTTTCCCAGCATCAGGGTCTTTTCAAATGAGTCAGCTCTTTGCATCAGGTGGCCAAAGTATTGGAGTTTCAGCTTCAACATCAGTCCTTCCAATGAACACCCAGGACTGATCTCTTTAGGATGGACTGGTTGGATCTCCTTGCAGTCCAAGCAACTCTTAAGAGTCTTCTCCAACACCACAGTTCAAAAGAATCGATTCTTCTGTGCTCAGCTTTCTTTATAGTCCAACTCTCACTTCCATACATGACCACTGGAAAAACCATAACCTTGACTAGATGGACCTTTGTTGGCAAAGTAATGTCTCTGCTTTTTAATATGCTGTCTAGGTTGGTCATAACTTTCCTTCCAAGGAGTAAGCGTCTTTTAATTTCATGGCTGAAATCACCATCTGCTGTGATTTTGGAGCCCCCCAAAATAGTTAGCCATTGTGGGTTCTGATAATTAAGGGCAAAGGAATTTTCTTTGTGTATAGCATGTGTTGGGGCGGAGTCCTTAAAACTAAGGGTGCTCTTAGTTTTAAACCCAGCCCTTTGATTTTGGTTCTGGCTATGCCACTAATTGACTTCACTACCTTTTACAGGCCATGTCCCTCGTATGGGCCTGTTTCCACATAAAACATAGAATGGTAAGAGCTGTAAGGGGAAAAAAGATATTTAAAGTTATAGAACTGCCTTAGACTACTGGCAGAGATAATGAAGATAGAGATGGGGTCCAGGATTTCTTGAGATCTGGAACCCTTCATTGAAATGCTGGGAGGAGGAAACAACAAAGGAGACTGAGGAGTAGCAGGTCCTGGAGAAAAAAGTTAATGTGGGTCCTGAAACCCAGGAGAGTGCTGAGTATCCATTATTCTGAGCTGAACGTGGAGCAGTCCAGTAATCACTGGCAATATGGAATTGTTGGTGACTTTTGACAACAGCAATATCAACAAATTAGTGAGATTAAAAGCCAGATGACTGCCAGTTAAGGAGTGAATGAATAAAATTATTTTTGATGCCTTTATAAACTGCACATGCATGTATCAAGCCTTCAGCTCGCCTAATTCATGAGCTTCTCTTGGATCTCCTTCAGATTCTAAAGCATTTAACCTGTCCAATACTCCTCTCAGCCTCCCGAGATTGCTCTAAACTTATGAAAGTTCTTCCTAAACAAAGACGTCATACAAAGGAGCAGGGCAAAGAGGCAGCAGTGGGTTTTCATTATTCTATTGCTCTATCCCTGTATTAACTCATCCCGTATTCCCTAGCCTCCTCTATGCTCAAGCAATATTAAATTTTCTTAAATTGGTAGCCACCCAGTGAGAATTTATCACCTGTATTTCACGCCTTTCATTCCCTACCCTACACCTTCACCCGTCCGCTCCTCATTTATTTAACTTGAGAGGCACAAGTTCCCAGTTCCACCCCGGAGGCACAAGCTCCCAGTTCCACCCCGGAAACAGAGGGCGGAGAGGGGAGAGGGGAGGGGGAAATAAAGTGGTTCCTACAGAGGCTTTGAGTGCATGAGCGAGTCCTCCGCCGGACCGTTTTTGCTGCCCTCCTGGAAGAGCGGGGTGGAGGTTTGGCCGACGGACCAAGTACGGGTGCTGAGCAGGCTCTTACGGAAGTCCATTCGCCATTGGGAGGGCCGTAGAGGCTGCTCTGTGCCCTTGTTGCTGCGGGCCTCTTCCTGGGTCATTCCCGGAGCAGGAGCTGGACTGGGGCTGACACCCGGGCTCCCCGCTGGCCGCCTCGGCGCCTGTGTGACCTCCTTGCCGGCGGAATGTGGCGAGTACGCCGGGCTGCCGTGGCCTGGTAAGTCCGGGCTCCGACCTGGCTCCGTTATTTCTGGGGCGTCCAGAAAACGGGGCTGCCCCATCACTACCTCCAGAGTGTGCAGATAACTCTCAGGCCAGGCGGAGGGCAGTTAGATGGTTCCGGGATATTTTAGAGGTCCCAGAGTCGCAGGAGCCCTGACTGGGTTTACCTGAGATGCTTGCCCCAGTACTG
This sequence comes from Bos indicus, assembly GCF_029378745.1. Lineage (NCBI taxonomy): Eukaryota > Metazoa > Chordata > Mammalia > Artiodactyla > Bovidae > Bos > Bos indicus. Next base: position 74,479,409 of record NC_091760.1, on the reverse strand, counting down.
GCCCTTGTCCCTATTCCTCTCGGAAAATTCTGGGCCCATTTCAGTCTTGGCCTGTTTCTGTTGTCCTTTTGTGCCTGCCCCTTCACCCGTCTGTCCTCGCTGTTATCTCTGTCTCTGGTCGCCCCTGGTTTCTGTCCCCTCTCTCTCTGGGCTCTATGGTGCTTGCTATCCATGTGTCACCTTTTCCGCGTCTTTTTCTTCTACCTCCACGCTAGGTTTACATTGCCTTTGCAGGTACCTGAGCTGTTCTGTTCGGATAAAGAGGACTCTGTCTCTTTCCTTAGTCCGCTGAAGAACGTGAATGGAGTCAGATTTGGAGCAGTGACACATACAGTATCAGAGATGGTGATTAGAGATATTTTCTTAATAACAGCTTTCTTTTCAGTGTTCATGGAGGGAGAGTTGCTTTTTGGATGTGAGGTGGTGAATGTAGCGCCACTTTTCTAATCACCGTGTTATTGTTGACCTGGTCTGACTTAATCCTAAACCGAAAATGATAGAAGTATTTACATTTCTGTGGGTTACTATGTGCATTTTAATGAAATTAAATTTGGCTCTAATTTTTACACGTAGTTGTGTTCTAATGTTCTTAAATACCTTCAGATTTAACTCACTGTTGACAGGCATTTGATGAGAAGTAACATGTATCAAGCAAAGTTGGAAAAACCTGATTTCCTGAGTTAACTCAGTCTCTAAACACCTGTCCTGAAGATTTTTTTAGGAGTGTTTTAAGTGGTGTAATTTATAGTGTTTGTAAGCTATGGAATCCATTTGCTTTATATAGATTAACCTTGAGTCTAAATTTAAAACTGAAAAACATACAATAGTTGTAGTTTTAGTCAAATAGAATACTTGGATAAGTTACTTCTGACCTCATGGAATTTTAATTTCTGAGTATATCCACAGCCTTTGGTACTAAACTAAGTTATTTACAACCTTTTTATTTCTACTTCTCAGTATTTACTGGGGAAATATATTTAGTTTTCTTTAAATAAGAACAGGAAAGACTTTTCAGAAAATAGCACACTTTGTTGAATTGATTAAGATATTTAGGGAATGCTTTAAAAATTGAGTTTAGAAACTAGATATCAACTGATAATTATTGATTCAGTTGGATTCTGTCAGCTAAATTGTTTCTAAAGTTACTAATGACTCCATAGTCATGGTTTAAGATATCTTATGTTGACTGCACTGTTGAGCTGCCTGCCCAAGTAGAGATGAGGAAGGTCAGATGCCCCATCTGAGGAAACTCAGATGGAGTTTAGGTTCTTACTCTTTAAACAAACATTCTTTGACATGTATATCTAAGTACATACTCAAAGACATGTAAGAAGACTAATGACCAACATTTATATAGGTGCAATAAGTATTTGCATAAAATTGTTGAAAAAATAATTACATGCTAGGAAACAGTGCTTAGGTTAAAAGAAGATGGATAAATGAGAATAGATGGTTTCTGGAGTGAAGGTCGGGGAGCCTTGTTTTGCATCACATTTGATTTTTAGTTTAGCCTAAATATAGAAGTATATATTCAAATTCTTTTCCACTGTCACTAGTCATTCTACCTTAGGTGAGACAAGTTTAAAAAAGCAAATTGGAAAAATAAGGATCCTTACCAGGTTTTTCTGAGAGTTAACAGTAGCGTTTGTGCAAACATCTGCCATAATGCCTGTCAGTTACATACCCCTTTCCCGTGACTGTCCTTCTTCACAACATAATTTCAGTGTTCCTCGATTCCTTTTTCTTAAGATATTTCTAGTCCCATGTAATTAAATGAAATATTTTAATTCTTTAGAGCGGGGCCTGGCCCGTAGTAAGCACTATGACTGTGTATTGAATAAGATAATCAAGTGTGTGTTTGTTGGTAGGAGACTTTCATTCTCTACCAGGAAGAACGAGGGAAGAGCTCAGATAGCAACATGTGCATTTAGATCCTTTTCTCTTTGGGGTGTTTTTTGTTCTCTTTCTGTTTCTGGGGAGCCTGGTACCTGAGGTGTTAATTTTTTCTTAATTTCCATCCCTGAACCATCTCTGGATTGTGAGACATGAGAAGGCAAAGAATAGATGTTGTAAGCTACTGAAACTTTTGTGATTAAAAGTAAAAGTTTATGTGCCCCTTTTTGTATAAGTGCATCCATAATTCACGTTTATTTTCTTTCTGTTTAAAGAAAATTTTAGTCATTTTATTTATGTCTGTGCTGGGTCTTTGTTGCCTCACAGGACTTCCTGTAGCTGCAGTGAGTGGGGTCTACTCTAGAGTCAGGGCCCTAGGGCACATGGGCTCAGTAGTTGTAGCGCTGGACTTAGCTGTCCCCCAACATGTGTGATCTTTCCAGACCAGGGATTGAACACATGTCTCCTGTATATGCAGGTGGGTTCGTGGCAACATTATTTTTTGCTATTTTAACACATCTTTTTTTCCAGTTTTATTGAGATACAATTGACATACGTCACTGTATAAGTTTAAGGTGAGCAGCATAGTGATTTAACTTAAATACATCATGAAGTGATTATGAAATAAATTTAGTGAACAGCTATAGTCTCATATAGACTCAAAATAGAAAAAACATTTTTGTGATGACAATTCTTAGGATTTACTGTCAACTTTCATATATAGCACATCAGCTGTGCTGATTATATTTATCATGTTGTACACTACAGTCTTAGTATTTATCTTCAGTTCAGTTCAGTCACTCAGTCATGTCCAACTCTTTGCGATCCCATGAACCACAGTACACCAGGCCTCCCTACCCATCACCAACTCCCAGAGTCCAGGCAAACCCATGTCCATCGAGTCGATGATGCCATCCAGCCATCTCATCCTTCGTCATCCCCTTCTCCTCCTGCCCTCAATCTTTCCCAGCATCAGGGTCTTTTCAAATGAGTTAGCTCTTCGCATCAGGTGGCCAAAGTATTGGAGTTTCAGCTTTAGCATCCGTCTTTCTAATGAACACCCAGGACTGATCTCCTTTAGGATGACTGGTTGGATCTCCTTGCAGTCCAAGGGAGTCTCAAGAGTCTTCTCCAACACCACAGTTCAAAAGCATCAGTTCTTCGGCACTCAGCTTTCTTCACAGTCCAACTCTCACATCCATACATGACCACTGGAAAAACCATAGCCTTGACTAGATGGACCTTTGTTGGCAAAGTAATGTCTCTGCTTTTTAATATGCTGTCTAGGTTGGTCATAACTTTCCTTCCAAGGAGTAAGCGTCTTTTAATTTCATGGCTGCAGTCACCATCTGCAGTGATTTTGGAGCCCAGAAAAATAAAGTCAGCCACTGTTTCCACTGTTTCCCCATCTATTTCCCATTAAGTGATGGGACCAGATGCCATGATCTTAATTTTCTGAATGTTGAGCTTTAAGCCAACATTTTTTCACTCTTCTCTTTCACTTTCATCAAGAGGCTCTTTATTTCTTCACTTTCTGCCTTAGAACTATAAATTTGTGCCTTTTGACTGCCTTCATCCATTTCCCCCTTCTACCACCATGCCTGTAATAACCACAAATCTGATCTCTTTTCTAAGTGTGAATGTTTGGTTTTGAAGTATAATTGACCTACAATGCTGCATTGGGTCCTATTGCACAGCATAGTGATTTGGTATTTCTGTACCATTTCAAAATGATCACAGCGGTGAAGTCTAGGTCGGATATGTCACTAAATAAAGATATTTTGTTTTCAAATTTATTGACAGCAAGTAGATGTCAACAGCTAATAAAATAAGTCTCTTTTTTCCTTTAGTTTGGATTTTTTGGGCCATGATCATTACCCACATATAGTAAATCGAGGGACAGGCTCTGGAGTCCCTCTGTCTAGGTTTGAGTCCCTCCATTACTTCTTACATCAGTGGGGACCTTAGTAACTTATTTATATCTGTCTGCCTTTTCCTTGTTGATAAAATGGGGATGATCTTTATACTTTTATCATAGGATTATCAGCAAGATTAGCTGAGTTAGCTCCCATTGCAGCAGCGTCTGGCACACAGTAAATGGTTAGTGCCCGTGTGCTATCGTGAGACAGGGTGTAATTGGTCAGGTGTGCCCTGTGTATTTTCCCTTTTGCATATTGTTTTGTTAATATCATTTCTTTACATTGTTTCCCTGTCTGATCTTTCTCCCACACCTACTTTTCTTTCAGTGAGGTCTGCCAGTCCTTAGTGAAACACAGCTCTGGAACAAAAGGAAGTTTACCACTACAAAAACTACATCTGGTTTCACGAAGTATTTATCATACACATCATCCTACCTTAAAGCTTCAGAGACCTCAATTGAGGATGTCATTGCAGCAGTTCTCCTCTCTAACTAGCCTTCCTTTACGTAAACTGAAACTTTCTCCAGTTAAATATGGCTACCAGCCCCACAGGAATTTTTGGCCAGCCAGATTAGCAGCAAGACTCTTGAAACTCCGGTATCTCATACTCGGATCTGCTGTTGGGGGTGGCTATACAGCCAAAAAGGTGAGTTTCACTTTGCTACTGCTTTTCCAGCTATTCCAGCAAATATTTTAAAGTTTCATAGCATATGTCATTTTTCTTTAGTGCAGTAGAATATAATGAGATGTTTAAACATTTATCGTGTGTCTCTGTCGTGTGCGAAACTGTTTTAATGGTGCTAATAGGAAAATGCTCTCAGAATCTTAGTTATTATAAGAGGTGAGAATGGCCTAATGGAAGGAGCACTGACCTGGGAGTGAGAATACCTTGGTTTGATTTGCAGCTCTGCCATTTAGTAGCCCAGGAAGGGAAGTTAGGTGGCATGCTCCTGCAACCACTTCGTGGCAACTGTGGGACCAGGCAGGGTCTCCTGATGCCTGGTTTGTTTTCCCTCTGTTCTTCAAATCATGTTTAAAGTCAAATCGTGAAACCTATTTGAAATAAAAGTGTATTTTGAATTTTTCCATTTTTTGTATTTAGCAGAGAAACATTTACATGCTTTATACACTTGTCTGTTAATTTATTTTTAGAAGAGCAAAGGCCACTTTGTTTCTCAAAATTGTGAACATAATACATTACTCTTAGCAGCTTAGCAAGTTTTAACAAAATAAATTTAGCTAGTTTTTCTTTATATTTTATATGGCATTCAGATCATTTGACTGGCATACTTTCTTATCTTTTAGACTTTTGATCAGTGGAAAGACATGATACCTGACCTTAGTGATTATAAATGGATTGTGCCTGACATTGTGTGGGAGATTGATGAGTATATCGATTTGGGTTTGTATCAACATCAGAATACTTTTCTTGGTTGTCTCTTTAGGAAAGAAAAATAGTTGTATTGAGATAGCTCCTTAACTCTAAATTTAAGGTTGCAGCAGTTTTATTTTCATAATGAAAGTGATAGACTAGCAGAGGAAAAATTGGTAAGAAACAAAAATAATCCACTGGTTCATCACTTTAATACAGCTGCCAGTGTAGTTTCTTTTAATTGTACCTATTTTGTGTATGTGGTTAATGTTTTACTTTCCTTTTTAAAAAAGGTATAGTCATAGTGAACAAACACTTTGCTATCTTGTCTTTTGTTAGCTAACACATTTGTCAGCATTTTCTACGCTGCCAAGCAGCCTTCTTGAACATCATTTTCAGTGTTGTATGTTACTCAGAACAGCTTCACCTAACTAACTCTCCTTGAGTACCTTGGTTACCTCTACTTTTTATTACCAAGTTCCTTAAAAGCCTGCTAGTGGCCAGAGTAATTTCTCCTGTTAGTCTGCCGTTGTTCCCTTTTTCTAGTAGTAGATGAGAAACAGGTATATTTGATAGTTGTAATTGCCAGTAAGTCATGGTGATCTTTAGGGGAAAAAAAAAATTGTCTGATGAAATTATTTTCCTCAGGTCTCTCTTTATAGACTTTGTGTAGACTTTTTTTAGACTTTAGCTTAGGTGTATGCAGGGATGGATTTAATCTCTGCATGCACTATTCACAACACTTTATTAAAGATTGTTGCACTGATAAAGATATATACAGGAAAAGCACGCCTTCAAATTATTTTTCTAACATATATGAGGAGAGCTTTTTAACTTGATAAATTCAGCACACAGTAATGGCTATGAGCCTCGGTTCTGAAGCTACACTACCTAGGCTTAAACCTGACTGCCTCACTTTGCTGGGTGCACAGGTCCTGTTACATCTCTGTGTTCCATTCCTTATCCGTAAAATGGGGCTGATGAGAACTGTTTTGTAGCATTTCCACGAAGATGGAACAAGTTAATGCTTTTATTGCATTTAGAATAAGACCTAATACATATTTTTATTTTGAGAAACTTTGTGTTTTATCTTCTCCAGAGAAAGTTAGAAAAGCCCTTCTTGAATTAGAAGACACTGTAAAGCTGTACCAAACTTGGACAGAATTGTTGAGTATTTGTAAACAAAAATAAATACTTGGTCACTTTATAAATAAGGTTAGCAAAAATAAAGGCTTGTCTTGGGTTCATACACAGGTTTTTCGAAATGGTAACATAAAAGGAGAAAGAGAAGTAATGAAATTCTGTTCTTGAGTTTAAACTGACATTACTTTTTTAGAATTTGGGCCAGGTGCTACAGAAGATTTTTAAAGTACTTCTGATTCCAATCCAGTGTTAACATTTATACCTTGTTTCTGTCTCAAGGCATTTAACTTATGAATCAAAAATATCTAAGCCATATGTTTGAGTCTTTTTAAAAATTTTTCATGGCTTATAGAATATCATCAGAATAACACATTGTTTCAGATACATGTAGCAGTTATAGTTGGAATAGAGAGAAAAATGGAAAACTATTTGTTTGTATATGATTATTTAAATTGTATAAATGGTTCAGTAGTCACATTTTAATTTGGAGACTATCCTTTTCTTTTCTTCAGAGAAAATTAGAAAAGCCCTTCCTAATTCAGAGGACCTTGCAAAATTGGCACCTGACTTTGACAAGATTGCTGAAAGCCTCAGCTTACTAAAGGACTTTTTCACCACAGGTAAGGAAAGACCTGTGTTCGATCTCATTTAAAATATCAGGAAACACAGAGGAAAGATACTTAAGATACATTCATATTTTCCATCTTTTAAATGAAAATGTTTAGTACAAATAAAAGCCATGTTTTTTTATTAGAAAGATAAAACAAAATTTTGTTGCTCCATAGTTTTAATTTTTTTTAATTTATTTATTTTTATTTTTTGGCCACATTGCACAGCATGTGGGATCTTAGTTCCCTGACCAGGGATTGAACCCACGCCCCCTGCAATGGAAACAAAGTCTTAACACTGGACCACCAGGGAAGTTCCCGTGGTTTTAATTTTTGTTTGGCCCAGCAAAATGAAGGTTTTCAAGAACTTAAACATCTTGGCTTTAGTTAGTGAGGGGAAAGTAAGTCACTTGTTCTTGACAAGCAGATGAGACTTCCTGTGTGTTTGCTTTCATAATTGATTAGAGCCGATTTTAAAACGTTTGATTATAATGGACCATTATGAGTAGAATTTGCTAAGGTCAATCCTGGTGTATTTGCCCAATTCTGCCCTACCATAATATAAATCTGAGGTCTCAGACATCTTTGTTTGCTCATTTCTGTTAAATTTTACATTTCTATTTCCCCTTTTGCTGATTTTTCACAGGTCACAAATTGGTTAGTGAAGTCATAGAAGCTTCTGACCTACTTCTCTTGTTAGGTGTGTAAACAGATATTTTTGCTGATCTTAACATGTCTTTTAAATGCTTCTAATAAACTAGTTGCAAATAAAATTGCAGACCAAATTTATAATGCTGCTTGTGCTGAATTTTAAAATGTCAGAATTATATTGGGCAAATTCATTATCCTAAATTTAGGTGGAAATAATAATTATTTTGTGATAAAACTAAAATTCCGAAGTATGTATCTATATTATAAGGTTAAAACTGTTAAAAAGAAAGTTTGCTTAATCAAACTATTTTCTTGAACCAGATCTGGTTGTTTCTCATAATTGAAACAAAGTCATTTTAGTTTGTCTCATCTGTCTGGTCACAGTTGACATTTTTACTTTTTTTTTTTTTACTGTATGTGGTCTCTTATGGCAGTAGTGTATGGCCGAACTGTAAGTACTCTCATGTAAAATAATCTTATCAAAGATTCTTATTTTTTAGTTGTACTTTTCAGTGACATTTTTAAAAATCAGTTAAACAGGTCCTATAATGGTTTTGAAAAATTTTTTTCTTAGGTTACCACTTTGTTTCTTAAAATGATTTTTGCTCTAAAAATCCACTTACCTTTCAACTGACTAAATATAATATGGAATTTAATTTAGACTTTTGGCTTCACTGGAGAATTTATAAGACTGAATATTTATCTTTAAGGTTCACCTGGAGAAACGGCCTTTAGAGCGACAGATCCCGGATCTGAAAGTGACAAGCGTTATAGAAAGGTAAGTATAAAGGAGCACTCTTCACATAGATAGTCTTGAAAGATTTTTTTTAAGTTTTTACCTACCCTGGAAGATTTTAAAATGGTAACATATGAGAAGCAAACATAAAATTATTCAGTGGAGGTATTGTTATTATTCTTGGTACAAAATGCAAGGCATTTATGCAACAGTTCTGGAAATATAATTGGATAATCCAGTTTCCCTCAAATATATTTGAGAAATATTAGTTTCCAGGGTTTCTGCAACAAAGGGTTTTGTTGTTAAATATGTGTGGGGGGAAACGTATAAATAAAACAAGCAGGCTTCTTTTCTCTGGGATTTCTCAGACTTTGATATATGCATGTGCATTGTGAAGCTATAAGAGATTCGTCAAAATATGCAGAGTTTTCTAAATATATTTACCAACAAAACCCCTTTTTCCATGAAATATCTTCTAGATACCAATGTTTCATGATATATACTTAAGGGAAATCTTAAGGAAATAACAAGTTTGTTACTGGGGGATATAGATTTCTATTACATTGGTAGTCAACAAAATTAACGTATGGAGTTATTTAGGATATGCTAATTTCCATACATGCTTTAAAATCCATATGAAGTTTTAGGAGATTTGCTGATATAGAATAACATGCATTGTTATGTATTTATATTCATTTTAGCCTGATACTGTCTTAATCTTCACTTTTTTTATCTTTTCAAAATTGTAATATAAGTGATTCCTTGAAAGCTTTTTTCAAAATAATACCTAGATAAATAGATATCTGGAAAATACTCTATGAACATTTAAAAATTAAGTGCAAACATTTAACAATTAAATAATGAAGGTTATTGTGGTTTTAATGCATTGAGGTAAATAATTTCACGGCTTTTGGGGGAAGCAGGAAGAAAATAATTCCTTTGTGTAGATTTCCATCTGGTTTCCTATCCTTCAGCTTTGAACTTTTTACATGATATTCCACGTGTCAATTATATTTCAAAAGATTTTTTTTTTTTGTCTTTTAACTTGATCTTTTGGAGAAAACATTTTTCAAGATGTGTTTATATATGTGTGTGTGTATTTTTTTAACTTGATCATTTTTTATATCCTTTTCCATTTCCTTTTCCTTTACCCTTGGTGTTATTTTGACCAGGGACACCCTTGACTATGCATGCTACTGGGAAGAAAAATCTGAATAGAAATTAGCCTTTGATGATCAACTTTTTTTTGAGCCAAAGGCTTGACCCTTGATGCAGGTAGATTTAATGTGCAGAGAGAAACGAATGTATCTGGGGAGAAGGAACCTCTATTAACAGAGGTGGTAGTATGATTTTCAAGTGACAAGATTTCTTGTTGCCTAGATCAGTTAGGTGAGGCCTGCATCTCTGTTCTTTTCTGACATGGCCTATGATTGTTTTGGTTCATGAGAATCCTGCCTGTTTTGGACCTGACAGATAATTCCCTTATAATCCTGCTAAAGTGATAAATGAGTAGTAGTAATTGATAAATGGTCAGGAGCTCCGCAGTATAGAAGAAACAAGAGAACTAATCTCTGAAAATTTATATTTACAGATTTTATTTTATACAGTAGACATGAGAGCAAATTTATTGCTTTATTTTATAATTCACTTTGCTTGAAGATAAATACTGCTGTAGACTATTTCTTTTAAACTTTTCCATAGTTTATGGTGATTATCTTTCCATTAAAAACTCATCAGTTATTTCCCACTATTTGTTATAAATACTACATCGAGTTCTAGTTAATCCATTTTCATAGGTTAAATCAGATAGTATTAAATGTAGTATAAATATTTACTATATAGAGAAAGTATTGTCAGCATCAACTGGTGGTTTTGAATTTTATTAATATGCTGCATTTTTTCAAGGCTTAACTGTGTACCTGTGATGTTTGAAAATAATGAACTATTCAGACAAGATGCAGATACATGGATTGTAAGAAACTTGTCTGTAAATGGATGGTTGAATGTAAGCATGGACAGGGAGACCTTAGCAGAAACCTCTTTGAAATTACTCTAAAATATCAAATTTGAAATTTTGGGCAATAATCAGAGGTGATAGGATGGAAGCCAGGCAACCCACTCCAGTGTTCTTGCCTGGAGAATCCCAGGGACGGGGGAGCCTGTTGGGCTGCCGTCTATGGGGTTGCACAGAGTCGGACAGGACTGAAGCGACTTAGCAGCAGCAGGATGGTAGCCAGAGTTCAGGTGGTGCCTTTTTGATTGGTTTAGTCTAGTGTCTGAGAGCCCCAAGATTGAAAAGCGAAGTCATGACTTAGCATAATGATCGACTGGTTTATACCAAAGTTTCTAGCTAGACTTATCTTAGAAATGTAAATGTGAATTGGATTTTTTTTAATGTAATAAAAAACATTTCTATGAATAGAACTAAAAAGAAAAACTTGTTCTTTTTATAAGAGAACACATCTGGAAAAATACTGGTGAGTAGAAGGATAGTTAGGAGCCTTTGTAAGTCAGCTTAAGTGAAAGTGACAGGGAGTTGCAGGAATACAGAGGTTGATTGACTTGAGTCAACAGAATGAAAACAAAATAGATTACCTGTGGTTCCCAGTCTGGAGTTGTTAGACTTTAGGTGTTCTGAAAAATTGTAATTGAGGTCTTCAGAAAGTCAAAAAGCATATTTTTCCACATAATGCTGCACAGGCTAACTAAACATCAATCAAATTTCTTTGACTTTGCCTGGGTTTATATCTGTGCAGTTTGTGGGCAGTAATTATGTCAATCAAAAGTTCTTTATGTATTTTTGATAAATAAAAAATGGAAAAGTACTGAAACTACATTTTAGTAAATGCTTTTAATCAGAATATTTTAAACTTGTGTCCACTATAGAAAAATACTGGAAAGAGCCCTTAGTGTGAACTTAATAATGTTTTTGAGACCTGGATATCTGAAGGCAAATTCAGAATTGGAGTGGCAAGCCTTCTTTAGTGTTAACGGACTCGCCTGGTTTGTAAATCCCCAAATTTCTGTATTCAGTCATAATATGCATAGTAACGGGACCACATAGTGTATCTCCTCTTTTTAGATTCAGTAACATTGTTGTATTCTAGTGAAAATTTGTTAAATGAGACATTATCTTTGCTTTTATTCTATCATGTTTCTGATTGGTCATAAACATCTCACAGAAGTAGGGAATATTATTCTGAGGGTTATAAGTACATTTATAATTTATAGAAACTATTTGAAGTCCAAATCATAAAGTGTTGTTACCATTTTAAAAATAATCATTAAATAGTAATGTTCTTCCTTCCCACATGTCACTGTAATTCTTATGTGTGGCTTTACTTACTTTGTACCCCCCCACTTCTCTATTCCCTTTTCTGTGCCTAATTTTCCCTCGTCCTCAAAGTCCAGCTTCATGAAGCCTTGTGTTAACCATTTTAGTCCCAATAATTATACTCTTAACATTTAAGGCCTTAGACAGATGAAACACTATTTACTTTGGGTTCCATTCTTAGTATTTAAGGGGCTGTTTTTGTCGCAAAATCTCTGTTCTCAAAGCATGTAGGATATTGCTGAACTCTTAAAAAAAAAATCTGTCAATTGATTTAACTCGGTAAAAGGCTAATTTAAAGTAAGTAAATTTGGCTAATGCTAACAAAAGTGGGCCCAGATTTTTATGTAATGTGTGTTTTTGCTCTGATTACCTGTGAATTTCTCTTGGCCTTCAATATTTGAACAACTATTGAGGAGAGTAAGAATGTGAAGGAGCACATGTACTTGGATTTCTGAATTGTAACAAAGCAGTATTGCTTAAGTGGGATTTACATTTCTGGAAATCCTCATGCAACAAATGATGTAAACTGGCAAAATGAAATTCTCAGAACCAGCACCATCAAGAAGCAACAGATTCAGGAAGCTTAAGTTTGCTGAGCAGCTAACGGCTAGCAACTGTACATGATTAGATACTTATTTTATTCCTTAATAATAAGCATATTGCATTTTTATGTTTTTTTTACATTAAATATATACTGTGTACATAACACTGTCTTTAGGTGTAATAATTTAGAACAAAGGGGATTTGGTAGAAATTGTAATTTTGATAAAAACTATTGGTAATAGACTGATTTGTCCATCTTCTAAAATTATCATTTGTAGAAATTGTCCAAATAGTGAAATAGGACATGGTATTTCTGACTGGGGCAAGTTAAATAATTCAAGTTGAAAGACTTATTTTCTTCTGATATCCAATATTAAACATATTGTGATTGGCTCTGAATATCTTGAGAAGAATTATATATTACTAGGAGGGAGAAAGGAGAAGGCAATGGCGCCCCACTCCAGTACTCTCGCCTGGAAAATTCCATGGGCGGAGGAGCCTGGTGGGTTGCAGTCCCTGGGGTTGCCAAGAGTCGGACACAACTGAGCGACTTCACTTTCATTTTTCACTTTCATGCTCTGGAGAAGGAAATGGCAACCCACTCCAGTGTTCTTGCCTGGAGAATCCCAGGGACGGGGGAGCCTGGTGGGCTGCCGGACCCGCACAGAGTTGGGCACGACTGAAGCGACTTAGCAGCAGCAGGAGGGAGAAAAATAGGAAAATAGATTTTTATAGCTAATAGCAGAATTATTCAAACTTTGAAAAGTAGATTAGTGCCTAGAAATATTTTTTAAGTGGAACGGAAAAGTTTTTACTTTCACAAAGTTGTTTTCTGGACCCCAAACTAATAAAACAGAATTTGGCAAGCTTTTTCTTAGAGGTCCAGGTTGGAAATATTTTAGGTTTGCAAGCCCTATGGGCTCAGCCAGCCCACTATAGTTTGCCAGCTCCTTCTCTAAAGAGTAATTTACATGTGTCCTCTGAAGTGTTGTAGTTTTACCATTTTCCTTATTTATGTGTGGATTGAACCTGAAGGGTCAAAGACACTGAAACCAGTGAGACTGTAGAGCTCACAGGATGCTATCTGGTGCAGGCGTTGGGGTCACACTGCCTGTGTTCAGACCCTGCCCTTCCAGTTTTCTGAGGTGTATGACCTTGGATAAGTTCCTTAGTTTCTCCAAGTTTTTGGTTTCCTCTTCAGTAATAGGGGGCATGCTACCTGATAATGGTTAGTGTGGGCATTTCGTAAAGCCCTTCAGCACAAGATCTGGCACATAATAAAACTCAATAAATATTTATATGATGATATTATTATCTTATACTTTGAATTGTTGCATAAGTTAACAGCATATTAATGTTATTTGATTAATTTCTTCTTCTTTTCTTATTTCCTGTTGAATGTGTTCTGGGAATTGTGATAAGTGGGAAAAATGGATTGTAGGGTTGATGTTTAGCTTATTTACAGAGTAAGCAATTTTTAGGAAACCCAATTTGGATTTTATGCTATAAACTTTGTGTATTTTTGCAACAAACATGTGCCAAGCCCTAACCTATGTGCTGGCCATAACATACCTGAAGTGTCAAGACCTTATTCTATGTGCTAGGTATAAAAACAAACAAGGTATAGACCCTGCTCTGCTATTAATATTTAGAATACTGTTAAAGATAAGTATTTTTATTTTTTTGGCCATGCCTTGTGGCTTACAGGATCTTAGCTCTCTGACCATCAAGGATCAAACCTAGGCCTTAGCAGTGACAGCTCCAAGTCCTAACTACTGGACAGCCAGGGAATTACCAAAATGCAGTATTTTAAATGTATTCACATAAAAATGAGTCACAATTTCAAGGTTTTAAAAAATAACCATCAACATTTAGAGGTCTTTTAGCACTTTCAGTTTGTGTCTTGGTTTTTGGAGTTGAGTTTCTTGGTCTGACACTATACTTTTTTAAAAACCGGAAAACATTGTACATACAAAATGGGACCATGAGAGCAGCAGTGTCAAACTGATAGTAACCAAGAGATGTTTTGAGAGTGTATCACATGTGGTTGTTTACAATAACTATTTTTATAGACCACAATTACTGCATTTTTAATATATATCATTTAAAAATTATGTGCTGTTTCTTGAGATTAAAATGTCTGACCTTGGGAAAATATTTATTAAATGTTTTGTTCATATAAGGATGTATCTTACACAGGAGGCACACACATTTTTCTTCCTCCTTATTCAACATGGCCTTGGCTTTAAAAGCTAGCCTAGCAGTGCTTAGATAAGTGAGATGTGATGCCTAAAATAAAAGTAACCATTTATAGTTGTATAGTATAGTGTAAGTAGTTTTTTTCTGTGTCTAATTCTTGTTTTCTTCCTACTTTTTCCAGGAGGTAACAGTTAATTTCAACTACCTTCACATAACAGTGCTTCAGTAACAGACTTGGAAGGAAAGTGAGGTGTCACTAGGAGGAGGATGTTTTTCTTATACTTAAATAGCTGTTAGAGTATTTACCATACAGTTTGTATATACATGTAAGCAATGGATTAGAGAGGGGTGTTTAAGTTATCAATAAATAAGAAACCTGTGCGTGAGAGACCAGCACAGTTTAGAAGTGTGGAATACTTTCATACTGCTTTGGCATTTTATAAACTATAATAATGGGGATTATGTTCATTAAAGCACAGGCACATTAATGTGTAAGCCAACATGGGATGCCTTCTTTAAAAGACAACTATTTTGAGAAATCTAAACACTTAGATGAGTAGAAGCTATTATGATAAATGACTGAATAAAAATGAGCTGGGTAATTTCTTTCTGCCTGATGAAAGGCAGGGATACATGAAATGAAAGAAAAGGACATAAAAAGTTATGCAAATGATGAGGCTAGTGAGTTGACGTTGCATTTCTTTCAGATTTATCAATGACCATAAAAATGTTTATTTAAAGAATATATCAAAAAAAAAAATACATCTAAAAGAGAACTGCAGTTTTTTATAAGTATATTTTGTACTGTTGAATTTGGAAACAAATGTCGAAATTTCAGTTATGTTACTTGCCACTTTGACGTTCTCTTACTTGTCATGCAGAAATATCAACTAGTTTCATCCTTTGATTTATAGTAAGTCAACCAGTTTCATTATATTGGTACATCTTAATGTATTAAACCTAAGAATCAAGGTAAAAATTCCCCTAATTGTTTAATATTTCCCTTAAAGTGCTGTACTATAATACAGCTTTTCTTTTTGTATTTATTTCTTTTCTGCTAAACTTTTTTATTTATATAAATGTTTGGATTATATAAACTAACTTATTAAGCTTCCGGGTGAGTCTGCTAATTAAAATGTAAATGTAACATTAATTAGTATTTCATTTTAAGAAGCTTTATGATTATATTAAAGAAAATAAAATATTTTTGGCAGTTGTTTATAAAGCTCTGAGGCTGTTTGAAACTCCTAACTTAGATTATTTTAATGAGTGTTAATTTTCCTAACTTTTAATTTTTATGACTTGGTAAAAATTGAGCCCATTGTTCTCCCAGGTAAACTATTCTTATGAAGATTAAAGGGTGACTTCATTGCAACTTTACCTTTTAAGGGTTTCTAATTGAGAAAATACAAGGTTCATAGCATTGTCAATTCCCAATTGTTACTTCTCCTACATTTCTTGAGGTTGATTATCTAATAGACCAGCAATTAAAAACACTGTATAGAAAATGACATGTATTTTAGTTTCATTCCACAAGTGAATGCACTGCATTAGATGGACATTTCATTATTATAAATGGAATGAGATTTTAGCATAGAAATAGTGATTACTTTGTACATAGGTCCAAACTGAGTTTCTTTTCTTTTTTGTTTTTGCAGCAACTGTATTATCTCCATATTTTAATTATGTTCTTTAATGGAACTTGTGCTTTAGTAATTAATGTACCCTTGGTTATATTCTCAGAGGCTGTTTTTACTTAATGTTAGAACAGCTCATAAAAAGTGAAAATTCAGTCACACTTCTTAATTTGTTGTTGTATAAAACTAAAACAATACCTCAAACATTTTTTAATTAAAAAAACTCTTAAATTTTAATCAAATAAGATTATGTGTTTAGGCATGTAAAATTTTGAATTAATGTAAAACCTTGATTAACTTGATGCTCAAAACTAAGTTTTCAGGGATATTTATTGATTTATTTACTTTTTGGCCATGCCACATGGCTTGCAGAAATCTTAGTTCCTGGACCAGGGATTGAACCCACGCCCCCTGCAATAGAAGCAGGCAGAGTCTTAACCACTAGACCACCAGGGAAGTTCCTTAAGGGATCTTTACTTGAAGACATTAGATATCAAAGAAAAATACTTACTTAAAAATAATGATTTAACACGTAATTAAGCTATTATATATTCTCCATTTAGTCTTAAGAAACTTTAACAGTTGAGAATTAGATTCAGGACCGCATATCAACGCTTGAAAAATCAGTTTGGGTTTTTTTTTGCCCCCTATGTATCAAGTCGGGAACATAACACTGGTTCATATTGGCAGTTCAAAAATACGGGTCACAGTATCTGTTTTCTCAGTGTTCCTGGTACTCATTTAGTTAACTGTAGTGCCACCTTCCTTGAGCATTCCAGTTAGTCTAGGTTTTACTGTATGTTGGTATTATATCTGGCTCATTTTATTCACCAAACAGTCACTTACTGCATTTTCCTTTTCACTTTTTAGACTATGGTGTTTTATATTTGAGACATAATTTTACTGAGGGGAAAAGTGGAAATGTGGTACAGAGCCCAGTTATATAGTGGCTCTAAAGGTACATAACTGAGTTTCCATTTTTGTTACAAGCTATCCATTCCTCTCTAACTTACATCTGTTCCTTTTTTGTACCCTTTGGTTTAACATTGTTCTCCTCCCCAATTTTCCTCTTCTCCTGGCTGTAAACTCATGGCAGGGTCTGCTTGGTGAGCTCATTCTCTTACAACAGCAAATTCAAGAGCATGAAGAGGAAGCACGCAGAGCTGCTGGCCAGTATAGCACGAGCTATGCCCAACAGAAGCGCAAGGTGATGGATGGTTTAAGGGGGCTACTGATTTGTTTACACTAATCAGCCATTTCTGCCAATATCACGTCACCTTAATCCATTCATGGACTAGAATTATGAGAAATTAGTTTTGACAAGATAAAAATATGAAAGATAATACAGATATGCAACTTTCTGGAGTATGCAAACAAACCCAAAATAT
Source organism: Bos indicus (assembly GCF_029378745.1). Lineage (NCBI taxonomy): Eukaryota > Metazoa > Chordata > Mammalia > Artiodactyla > Bovidae > Bos > Bos indicus. The sequence continues at coordinate 74,461,986 of NC_091760.1, read as the reverse complement.
TAAACATAGTAATTTATTTTCTGAAAACTAGATTATCTGTGAGGGTTCATGGACTTGTACTTAGATAATTGTGAATTGTGGTTTACTTGGCCCAGTTATTGAGTTACCCTAAATCTGTGGCCAACTTGTCTATTCTCTTAAGTTTTCACTTCTAAAATGAAAAGGGTTCCTGTGAATGACCATGTTAAATTAAAGAATGAAATGGTTTTGTTTTAGTTAAAATGATTCAGCAGAGAATTCTTTTTCCTACAAAAGAAAACTATTTTGACTTAACTTTCGGACAGTTATTCTTAAATACTTTGATTAACTTGTAATAAGACTTTTGACATTTATTAACAAAGTCAGCACAGATTTTCACCTTGTCCACTGAAAAATTGAACATTGGAAATTTGATATAATTCTAGTCACTAAAGGACAGATTCTAATAAAACTCAGTGTAACACTGTACAAATATTTGCTTATCACCAAGAAATCCTTAAAAGTAATGCTTTTGGCTTTAGATGATCCTATAATGTAGATCCACAGTTTAATGTCCTAAAGAGACTAGAGTCAAATGAAGTGTTTAAAATGATTTTTAAAATTTTATTGTAAAATCTTGACATCAGCTAGTTACATATATTAGAAAAGTTTTACAGTTAGGTACAAATCTTAAGAAAAATGATCCAGTCATATAATTAGTTTCCTGTACATTCTGATATTGAAATCAACCAATACTACAGATAATTAGTGAAATGATCCTGCTGGCTAACCCTGTCGCATTTGGTGGTGGTTAGTACAGTACTAATTATAGTTTATTTTTTCAGTGTCGCTTCCTGGCTTTTCTCAATTCCATGGCTGTGAAATCAACTGCTATATGTCATTTAGCTTTCAGTAAATGAATAATATAGGTGGAAATAGAAAACAAATTATTTTCCTACTTGTGTTAAATCACAGGAGGACTTAGTGTAAATGGTGCTTTAGCATTCTCTGTTCCTCATGCTGTTCAGAGTACCACTTAAATATACTAACAAGTTGGATGCTCAGGCTAAGCTTCTGTCCTTAACTTCATTACAAAAAAGAGGGAAAGAAACTGTTATGTTTTGGTGTGTTAGTTAGAAATATGAATATAGCTCTTGTTTTCAAGACCAGTAGATCTTGTTTTTTTCTTAATGGTAAAATAATTTACAGTGAGCCCCATAGATCTGCTATTTTAAGATTCTAAGATACAGTTTAAGATTATAAATATCCTATTGAATCTGACAATTTAAATGAAAGCAGTAGTGAATACTGTTATTTTCTACACTGCCAAGGGTTAGTGTTCATTTGGGGCCTTTTTTCAGACCTAGAGTTATCCTTCCTCTTCCTAATAGTCATCGGATTATCCATATATAACCCTTTTATTCCTCACTCTCCATGTTTGTGAAAGAGCTACTGATAGGGCTGTACCTCTGTCTGTTTTGTTTATTAAGATGTACTTAGAAGCGCACAAAACGGGGCTTGTTCCTGCCCACTTACCTTGTGTGAAAGTTAATGAGACGAAAAACAATTTGTGCACCTCTATAATAGTATCATTCTTTCACTGTCCTTAAAGATGATTTCCTTACTGTATCTTCCCTCCTTTCCCCTTATAGTTACACTGGTGACTTCAGCCTTACATTGTCATAATGACCAAAGTGCTAATTTGATGAGACTTCTATCTTTCCAGGCATTTGAGGTTTACTTGAGGTACAAAACCGCAGCTACTTTTTGTCATTTTTTGATGCTTCTTTCCTACTACATATTGTAAATATTAGTAGGCCTTTTTTTTTTTAATGCTTTTTTTTTTTTTGTAATACTGTGCAGCATGTGAGATCTTAGCTCCCTGACCAGGGATCAAACCCGCACCCTCTCCAAGGATCATAACTGCTGGACCTCCAGGGAAGTCCCTATTTATATCTTATTGGTAGCAGCTAGTAGATTTTCCCTGTATCATCCAAGCCGAGCAGCTCATGCAGAGATAGTAGATTAAAACTGCCATTGGTAGATTTGCCTCCTGTGAATGTATGTACGCATACATAGAAACTTTTGCGAGTCTTATACTCCATATTTCAGAATGGCTACAATTGCTTAGTAGGAAGAAATGCTTAAAATTTAAAAATCAGGCTTGGTTTTGTTAGGAGCTAGTAAAGGTTTTTCTTTTTCAGCTTTAGCTTGTTTCTGCAGAGGGTTCCGCTCTTTCTCCATCAGTTTTACAGCCCTGGAATTGTAGGAAAGCTCTGGTTTCAAGACTATTGATACCCATTTCTGTCAGGGTGAGTTTTGACCTAATTTCATAATAAAAACTAAATATATTAAACAATAGGACAAGGACTTACTGTAAGTAGCTGAATTTTACTAGTAAAGTGCATCAAAGTAAAATACATCCCAGGTTGCTAGTTAAGACTTCAAATAAGTGATAGACTAACAATAGCATGTATTATTCTCTCAAAATATGTCAAAGTATCTTATCACTAATCTTTAAGATTTATTTTGTGAACCTAAAGGTTTTAACCTTGTTTCCTGTAAAATCTTAGATCTAATTCTTGACTCATCATCAACTTGTCTTTTATATAATATAGTATTAACCTTTTAATTTAACGTTAAGCAGATAGGAAGTGTATTGTTGAAACTATGCATGAGTTATTCCTAACAGTCACACCAGAAGGGCACATGATAAATTTAAATACTCCTAAAAAGTTGTTACTAAATACTAATATTAGCATAAAAATTGTGTTTGTAATATTTTAATAACCTTATATCATTTTAATTCTTTATATATCTTTTTTATTTTACCAAATTGTCAAGGTTAGTCCTTTATAGTCCTTGGCTTGTATAAACATTCTGTTTTGTGTAATTATATTGCTTTCTTAATTATTGCCCCAGTTGTAGAGATATGTTGGATTTTGTACTGTAACTTAGATTATATTGCATGATATCATTAAGTATTCACATCCTATACTAATGCTGTTTATATATTTCATACCACTTTAACTTCAGTTGGATGAATATTTAATGGAACAGTAAATCAGAGTAACTTTCCAGATGAATTGGGATTATAATCTGCATAACAATTTTTGTGATCACATTATTACAGTGTGATGTCATGCCATATGATCAAAATATGGAATTAATTTCTTCATTGGCCTTCAGGAGTTTGTTCTTTGGGTTGTGGGCTCCTCAACATGCTTGTTTTGTCACATTTTAGGAGATGATTAATAATTCTTGTCCATTTTACACAAACACATAGTCACATGAAAAATGCTTCTATCCACAAGTTGCTGCTTGCTGTACTGGAGTGAGAAGCAGTAATACAAAGTTTGTTTTATGTTGCATTTTTCTCATTTGCAAAATAAAATTTGAAATTTTTAGACATAGGCTTTTTAGGAAAAAGCAATTGTGGATTATGTACCTATCATTTCTAGCAAGTATTGTCATTTTTATTTAAAAGAAGTTTGAGGGGAATTTTGAGAAAGCATTTGGAAACAGGAATTAAAATCTCAAAATAACATTTTATTGCATGGATAAGAGTTATTAATGTCCACTTCAATAAGCAAATCATTTAGAATATTTTCATGTGTATTTGCTACCATGAGGTCTTGGCTGCTTAAGCAGCCAGTGAAATCAGGATGAATAAAGATTTACCTGAGTTTTAACTTGATTTTTGTCTCCTATGGAATAAAATCATGTTTAAAAATTTTGAGTACAGAAATTAGATAATTATTTTAAGATTGAGAATGGCAACTTTGGTATCTCACTAAGGAGTCAAAGCAGTTATATAGATTTGTCATAAATGACATCATTTTAATTGCAATTGATTATTGTGTTTTATATTTAGAATTGTGATTACTTTAAAGCTTGTCGTAGAATAAAGTTCTTTATTTTAAATATCTTATCTTAGAACTATTAGCATTACTAATAATTAGAAGTAGTTTCCCTAATACCTGTGGATTTTATCCTACTTTTGTTTTATTTTCAAATCAATTGTTTGCTTTACTCAACTTCACTGCCTCTGATGCATTCGCTTTATTATGGGTTAGAAGATCTTGCAGTGGAACTAAATTTAAAAAGCAAGCATCTGGCTCCACTTAAAGCTCTGAAAATGCAATTGTTCTTTGCATATATTAAACACTTTCCTACTTACGGAATGAAAATGGATAAGTGTTTGCTTAAAAGATAAACTATGACCAATAAATTTTTTCAGTAGCTGTACATTATAACGCGTCTGACTTCTGAAAACATTATTGTAAGGATTTCAGTGCCTTATTTCTCAAGCATCCAAGTCCCTGTGCTTGAGTACAAAACAACCTGTCAAGGACCTAGTAAATGTATGTGTCAATCTATTTTTCTAACAAGCCAGTCATAAGAAATGACTAGAACGGCAATAAGAAGATGATTTCTTTTTAAGGTTTTCATTTATATAAACTTTTCCTGAGCTGTTTTTGTTGATGAATAAGATTACTTTTTAAAATAAGCATTTGATTTAAAATTTCCTTTTATTAAATATCCATGTAAAGTGTATAGTTTTTACTCTTAAAAATGGTTTATTTAAAAAGTTAACTTACTGTATATTCTATATAAACATAATTCTCAAAAAAATTTTATTTTAAATATTTAGGTGTCAGACAAAGAGAAAATTGACCAACTTCAAGAAGAGCTTCTGCATACTCAGGTAATACTAATATAATTCATAGTCAGGTAAAAAGAACCAAAGAGTTTGTCTTATACTCTAAATTTGGTGATGTGGGAATTTATCTTTTTAACTGAGCAAAGTTTGTAGTGATTTAATGATAGAACCTTATTATTATCAATAGATGCCCCCACAAATGCAAAAGCTAATTGAGAAATAAGGAATAATGAAGGAACTTGATAAGTTTAATTAACTCATTTATGTGTAAAACCTATTGTTGAGTGAATCATATGCTTTTAATTTTAGAGGAAGACTATGGCAGAAAAGACTGGGGAAAGTGACTTGTTCTTGTATAAACCTGTGCTTGTATTTTTACATTAATTGGCTAATTAGAGGAACAGTTAAAAGAAATTGGAGTGAAATCTATCACAGTTCTCTAAAGTCCAAACCCAATCAGATAATAATCTTTCCAAAGGTATTAATATTTCTGACACTAAAGAGTTATTCTCTTATAGTTGATGATACAATTATTATTTTAAAGACTTGTTCTGTGCAATGTAATCGAGTAGAGAACATTCTCCTGAAAAATTGCCACGTTATCCACTCTATCATTAATTATTCTCTATAGATACAATGATATGTGGTAATTCCGTTTAAATTAAAAAGACTCATCAGGTCTCTTTTTAGAGAAAAGTACGACAAAGCAATTTAAATGAAATTAGGAACCAGTGTATGTTGAGTCTCAGGTTTTCTTAATATCTATGTATTGATTCATATACTCAACTATATGTTAGAATCAAGTGTGCTCTGAGCAACCCTAATATTGTCATGGCTTCACAGCTGGGTGATTATAGTCTGCAGCCAGAGATTAAGAATCACTGGCCTCAGAATGTGATCTCTGGAGAATTAGCATCAGTAATACTCTTTGGGAACTTGTTGGAAATGCAGATTATTGGTCCTATCCCAAATGCACTGAAACAGAAACTCTGGATGTGGAACTTAGCAGTCTTTGTTCTTAAAAACCCTCAAGTGATGTTGATGAGTTCTTAAGTTTGAGAATTATTGGCCTAGAATTTTGCATGATGGCCCATAGCACATCTCTGTAGGAAGCCTGCAGATTGACATATACTAAAGAGTGTTTCCAGTCCCAGAAAATGTAGCCCCCATATTTGATTCGGTATTTACCAAGTGAACCAGTAGAAATCCTACCACCGTTATATATACCTATTGATATCAATCTTTCTATTTGTTGGAAGGTGCTAGGCATTGATGAAAGTACTTTATGGAGAATTCATGATATAATAATGACATTACCTATATTAATAGTGTCCAGTTGAAATAAAATGCAAGCTATATGTACTTTAAAATTTTTGCATTAAAATAAGGGTAAAAAGAAATAGGTAAAATTTTAATGTTAATAATATATTTAACAAAGTAGATCTAAAATAGTTATAGATCTAGTTAGTATAAAAATATTAATGTGGTATTTGTGTATTTGTACTGAATTATAGAAATCTGATGTGTATTTTATTCTTAACACACACCTTAGTGCAGACTTGCCACATTTCAAGTGCTAATTATCCATATGTGGCCAGTGGCTACCATCTGTATTAGACAGCATAGGTCTAATTCTTAGATAACTACCAGAAGTTTGTTGTGTGTACTGTTACTGAATATAAATGAACAAGTTCTGTAAAAATATATTTATAATATAAACCAGCCTATAGTTCTACCTGTCTCATACTATATAATTTCTTAAATTTATCTTAAGTTGGACATTCTCTGAGGATAAAGCCATGATCTCTTGTTATTTACTTTGTGCTTGGAAGATTGTAACAGCCTAACATATTTTCCAAGAAAAATTTTCCATTTCTTTCTTTCCATTAACAAAAGACATGTTACTGTAAAGTTGGACAAAAACATCCAGTTGGTGGGATGGGGAGGGAGGTTGTGGAGGGAGGGGATATGTGTATACCAGTCACTGATTCATGTTGATGTATGGCAGAAACCAACACAATATTGTAAAGTAATTGTCCTCCAATTGAAAATAAAATTTAAAAAAATCCAGTTGGTTGTAAGAAAGAGTAATTCTTAATAATTTTCTGAACTTGGTTAATGTTTATAGAAGAAATAATCGAGTATAAACAGACCAGTTAGAAAAGGATCACATTTATTGGTGTAGCCAAGCATCTAATTTGACAAAAAAGCTTGTATAAACATATTAGTCTTTTAAATTGTTCTTATGTCAGTATTTTAAAAATTATAATGTGTAATCTCTGGTCATAGAAGCTTACCAAAACTTAAAAGAGTTTGGGCCCTCAACTCAGACCTATATTCAAAACTATGTGACCTTGGATAGGCTCCTAAGCATCTCTAGCCTCTGATTCCTAACCTGTATAACCTTGGCCTCACATGAAGCCTTAAAGGAGTTAAATACAGGTGAAACACTGAGTAAAGGGCCTGTCGTGTAACGCATGGTCAGGTACCGTTAGCTATTTTTATTTTATACCATTTTAATAAAATAATATAGGGGCATAAACAAAATTTGAATTTTTGTCAAATGTGCCTTAACTGAAGATTTAAAATTTTGATGCAGGAAATAGTGCTTCATAGAGTATACTTAAGAGCTTGCCTTTTCAACTCCTTTTATTTTTAGTATTTTTATTAATTTCTTCAACATAAACAGCAAATAATTTTCCAATAAGATGCCAATTATAACAGAAAACTATGAAGTTCATTGTTTGAGATAATATTCATCATTATTTTGTTCAACATTTTCATAGTTAACTTTTAAATAAAATAATTCATTTTAAGTGCTTCAGGATCAAGGAAGATTTTAATTTGTACTTAATGTTATTTTTTAACCGATTGGTTTCTTATGAAGTTACTTGTATTACTGTGTTGCAGTTAAAGTACCAGAGAATCTTGGAACGGCTAGAAAAGGAGAACAAAGAATTGAGAAAATTAGTATTACAGAAAGATGACAAAGGCATCCATCATAGAAAGCTTAAGGTATTTTAAGTGTGTCTTAACTTGTTAGCTCTCAAAACTGCCACTTCACATTGTGTCTTCATCAATACCAGTTTTTAAGGAACTGCAAAGGGTTCTATCATCCTTTTCTTTCTAATCTTATGCCCTTGGGGGAAAGGGAGGTCTCGTCTTTTGTTAAAGACTTTGTAGATTATAGTCTCCGAACATTTGTTTTTTTATTAGATCCATAAATTCTTCATACTTGTGAATCAGTGAATCAGTTTATTTTTTTATGAAATATTAAACTTCCCTAGTGGCTCAGGTGGTAAAGAATCTGCCTGCAATGCAGGAGACCTGGGTTCAATCCCTGGGTGGGGAAGATCCCCTGGAGAAGGGAATGACAACCCACTCCAATATTCTTGTCTGGAGAACTCCATGGAGAGAGGAGCCTGGCAGGCTACAGCCCGTGGGGTTGCAGAGAGCTGGACACGACTGAGTGACTAACACTTTACTTCTAGGCTTACTTCATTTCTGCAGCTGTAAAATCAGTAAGTTAATAGAAAATTACATGTGTCCTCTTTATTGCCTTACTTGTAGTGCCACTGCATGAAGAGCCCATTTTCTTCAGTTTTACAATAGTTAACATTTTCTTCTGGAAGGTTCCTTAGGCATTTTAAAGAATTTTTGAATAAACATGCTGGTATTGTTATCAGCACATTGATAATTACCATTATCAGTAAATTAAATATTATTATTCCCCACTAAACAACCTGTATGTGCTACATTAAATTGAAGTAATTCTTTTTTTTTAACTTAAATGTCATATAAGTAAACAGAAGGTGTATGTAGCAAAACTTCAATAAATCATGACACATGCATTTTGTGGCCAAGGTCCAAGGATATACAGTTCTGGTTTAACCAACATGTATTAGTAGTTCTGACTCCAAATTACAACTGCATAATACTAGCATGACTTTATTTATAAGCCAATATGTGGCAGTTGGAAAAGTCACATCCAAGTGTTAATAAATACTGAGAATTTACCTGAGCAGTTGTATTTTCTCTCATTAAGTGAAATAGTAATGAAGATTTGAAAAGTTTGTTGTTTATCTTTAGGTCCAAGGGATAATAGTTGCTTTCCTTTTAATTACTTGTAGGTGTTTAGAGATGAAAGGAACTTCAGGCCCTCATTTTGTTCCTACTTTGGTATTAAAACTTACCTTTAATTATTAAATGCTTGGTAGTAGCCTTTTTCCCAGGCCTGTTTATATGTTCAGTCATTCCTCAAATACTTGAAGTTTGTTATTTTCCAGAAAACTTGTTTGACCCTGGTTTTACTGAGAGAACAATACAGGATGTCTGCTCCTGGTGCTCTCATGTTTTAGTCTGCCCAGTTATCAGTATACACTACTCGTCCTTACTGATTTAACAATAATTTTGGTGATTCTTTCTCTACTTTACCTTTTCTTCAGTCTCTCTCTCCCTCTCTGAGAGGGAAACACCAAACATTCCTTTCAGTTGGTACCTGGCTTATTGAGTGTTCATGGTCTTTCTTTGTTGGGCACTTAATATTAGCTCTTCAGTATTTTTTTTTTTAATATTTATTTATTTGTCTGCCCCTGGTCCTTAGTTTTATCATGTGGATCCTTAGTTGTTCTTAAGTTGCAGCGTGAAGGATATTTAGTTGTGGTGTGCGGATTCTTAGTTGCAGGCGTGTGGGACCTAGTTCCCGGCTCTGGGATCCATCCAGGGCACCTAGCATTGGACGCTGGGAGTCTTAGCCACCGGACCACCAGGGAAGCCCCTAGCTCTTCAATGTTAAACAGTAACCTCCCTCTTTTAGTGTTTAATTGGAAGATTAGGAAATCCTGAATTAACATACTGTGTTAAATCAGTGTCTCTTGAAATAAATTGGATAAGAAGCTATGGAATTTTATTCTATACTGTTTTACATTTACTCAGAATATAATTATGGGAACTCTTTGAATTTATCAGCTTTTTTATCCTGACACATCTGTGGGTTTTTTAAAATGTTTTCTGTATTTTATAATATTGATTTTTTGAATTTTATAGAAATCTTTGATTGATATGTATTCTGAAGTTCTTGATGTTCTGTCTGATTATGATGCCAGTTATAATACACAAGATCATCTGCCGAGGGTAAGTGAAAAATTAGTATACAGTGAAATTGCCCATTAGCAGAAAAGCACATTAGTTTTTTTAAAAAGTTACGTGTGTGTGTATACATAGACAAAGACAAAATTTTCTCTATAATATTCATGTGTTCTAGGTGATGTCTCAAGCATTGAATGTTGTTGGACTGTTTTGGTCCTTTAGTTTACTTGTATTTATACATAATGAAGGAGGGCTTTCAGATATTTGGCATTATATATACATGATGTCTATGATATTAAAATTCCTGCTTGGTAGATAAAATTAGGTACATAGGAGAAATATAACCTCACAGAATTGAAAATGTCTTTATAAAGAGTAAACTAGCTATGGAAGAGATTTATGCAATAGTAATGTTAATCTGGTTTTAAAACTAGTAGTTTAGCATTAGTAATAAAAATTTGGCTATAAATAATGGATCCAATTGATGTTTTATTGTTTATTTTCAGTACACATCCACGTATAAACTATCATTTTTTTTTTTCTGGATATTTTAAAATCATTTAACTGGACAGTTTTTAAAGACTAATTCCCAGCAGCATTCCAAATGTATTGAATTTAAGTTTGTATCAAAAAATTTGAATATGTGGTATTTATTTTGTGGTAAGGTTGTTGTGGTTGGAGATCAAAGTGCTGGAAAAACAAGTGTGTTGGAAATGATTGCTCAGGCACGAATATTTCCTAGAGGGTCTGGGGAGATGATGACACGTTCTCCAGTTAAGGTAAGAAAATAGGCCCTCTGGGTCAATAGACTTATTGTGGTGATCGTTGTCTAATGTATTTAAATGTTGAATCACTGTTTTGTACACCAAAACTAACATAATATTGTTTGTTAACCATATTTCAGTTAAAAGAAAAAGGTAGGCCAAACGAAGTTCTTCAGGGAAGTAATCACTTTAACGAAGTTTGTCCATTGTGTTGAAATGAAGAATTTTGACGAAAGAATTGATATGTAGCATTTGGAATTATTCCTAGTGTAGAAATTAGTAGAAGTCATCCCTCAGACAAGAACAAAGATCAGGAGTTTGGGGCTTGCCTTTGGGATGTTAACAAAGCAGCAGCTGGATGTGCAAGTTTGGAGGGCGATCTGGATTAGAGATGGAAATGGAGGAGTCATAATCAAACATCTAAAGGTGGTAGTTAACTCCCTAATGGATAAGATCACCTAGGGAGTGAGTGGAGATGGAGAACACCTACAACCTCTGAAACATTTAACTCTCAATAAATGTTAAAGAAATGAATTGTTACCTAAATTTACTGTTGATGTGCAATGCAAAATTTCCTTTTAGTTTTTCAAGTTTTGAGATTGATGGTTTTGTGCTTGGTACTCTGTACAACATTGACTGGGAAATGGAACCATGTAAGTACTGTGGGAATTAATAGAAATTGTAAATACAGTCTTCTCAATTTTCTGTTAATTTCAGGTGACTCTCAGTGAAGGCCCTCATCACGTGGCCTTATTTAAAGATAGTTCTCGGGAGTTTGATCTTACTAAAGAGGAAGATGTAAGTAGGTTTCGTATGAGGTTTATATGTGTAATTTTTTATAATCTGTGTAAACTTATAAAAGACAACTAAATGGAATATTTAACTGACAGTTTTCTTAGGATTTTGTTGTTTTTCCATTGATAGCTTGCCGCATTAAGACATGAAATAGAACTCCGAATGCGGAAAAATGTGAAAGAAGGCTGTACTGTTAGCCCTGAGGTAAGTCCTGCAATTCATTTCAACCATGTTTTATGGAAATCCAGTATTTTATGATTTGAAATCATGATATTAGCATTGATATTTAGATTGAAGCAGTTCGAAGATAGTCTTTTTTTTTTTTTTTTTAATATTCCAAAGAATGTTTCATTTTGTGGGAAAGTTTTATGAAATAATTATTCCCATGATCAGAAAGAGCATAACTTTTTTTCTGAACCACATATCTAAATGAATGAGATAAAGAATTTTCAGGATATGTGTCAACAAAAAAATTGCTAACAAGCTGTCTTTCAGTTAGTTTTTTGGCTTTTGGATTTTTTTTTTCCCTGAACAGACCATATCCTTAAATGTAAAAGGTCCTGGACTACAGAGGATGGTGCTTGTTGACCTACCAGGTGTGATTAATGTAAGTGTATACAAAACATGTATCTTATCTTATTCTGTTGTGGCAGACATTTATAATGACCTTTAAAACCTTTTTCTTCAAGACTGTGACATCAGGGATGGCTCCTGACACAAAGGAAACTATTTTCAGTATCAGCAAAGCTTACATGCAGAACCCTAATGCCATCATACTATGTATTCAAGGTAAATCTTATTGAAAGGTTTTAATTGCACTAGTATTCTTCCTTATTTAGCAATGAAGGTTTGTTTTACATATGTGTTACATAAACATGGGCTTCCCTGGTGGCTCAGATGGTAAAGTGTCTGCGTATAACACGGAAGACCCGGGTTTGATCCCTGGGTCAGGAAGATCCCTTGGAGAAGGAAATGGCAACCCACTCCAGTTCTCTTGCCTGGAAAATCCTATGGATGGAGGAGCCTGGTAGGCTACAGTCCATGGGGTCACAAAGAGTTGGACGCGACTGAGCAACTTCACTTTACATAAACATATAAAACAAATGTTTTATTTTCTCCTCCTGTTCATTTTATAAGTAGAATTGAGGTTGGTGATATTTTGATGAATTTCCCTGTGTAGGCATCATAGAAATTCTTATTGGCTAGAATTTCTTTTCACAACTAAGATAAAATATTAAGAAAGATGATTTTACTATAGTGTTAGACACAAGATGTAGCTTCTTGAAGTTTTTAAAACCCACTTTGTAGCCATTACAGTGTCATTTTTCAATTTATTTTCAGATGGATCTGTGGATGCTGAACGCAGCATTGTTACAGACTTGGTCAGTCAAATGGATCCTCATGGAAGAAGGACAATATTTGTTTTGACCAAAGTAGACCTGGCAGAGAAAAATGTGACTAGTCCAAGCAGGGTGAGGGCAAATTCTTTATGCAAGCTTTAGTTATGACAGAAACTGAATGGGGGGAAAAAGATTTCCTTGTGAAATAAAAGTAGTAATGGGATTTTTCTTGGTTTTCATTAAAAAAGCAAAGTATTGTAAAGTTATAGTAAATTATATAAGTGCAGAATTGAGGTTTAAGTGTAATTCTACAGTTATAACTAGTTTGATTCAAATTCTTAAAACTAATGTTGCTTACTCTAAATTTTGTAGGCTGACAGAGTCATTAACCTCATTGCAGTATTTTTTAACATTAGTTAATATTCATAAATTAGTGTAAAACTAGTGATGGTTTAAATTCCTTCTGGACATTACTTATGTTATTCTTTGTTTTAAATTTTTTTATTTTTTATTCAGATAAACATTACCTTTCTTAACTGATTAAAGAGCGTGTGGCAGATGTTCATAATAAAGAAGGCATTGGATGGGGTGTCTAGGCTCAGCATTCTTATCCATGCTGTACCAACAGCTGGCTACATGTCCTTGGGCAAATCTTGTTAATTTGTTCTGCATCCAGGAAGAGCACAATCCAGTCTATTAGGCTAGTTTATCTCTAGGGTTATTTTCATTTCTGATATTCTTGTGACTTCTATATGAGCTTCCCTGGTGGCTCAGTGATAAAAGAATCCACCTGCCAATGCAGGAGACACGGGTTCAATTCCTAGGTTGCGAAGATCCCCTGAAGAAGGATCTTGCCTGAAAAATTCCATGGACAAGAGGAGCCTGGTAGGCTACAGTCCATGAGGTCACAAAGAGTCAGACGACTTAGCCCCTGAGCATACACACAAACACACACACATGACATCTGTGCATGGTGTTCCGTGTCCATTTTCTCCTCCTCCCTTAACAAGGAAAGAACTTTGTTCCAAGGTACCATTGTGTGCAAGTTTTACTAGGGCATGCGCTCTTCTTAATTCTGAAGGCATAATGTAAAAGTGGGTGAAAGCGCACAAACTAAGCCAGATTGCCTTAGTTTCCCATCTGCTCTGCTGTTGCTATGTAACACTGGGTAAGTTATTTCACTTTTTCAGTGCTTTAGGCTTTGTCACCTGTTGGAAATGAAAATATTAATGGTACTAAAATTCTGCAGCACAGGAGACCTGAGTTCCATCCCTGGGTTGGGATGATCCCCTGGAGAAGGGAATGGCAACCCACTCTAATATTCTTTCCTGGAGAATCCCATGAACAGAGGAGCCTGGCGGGCTGCAGTCTGTGGGGTCATAGAGAGTCTGATACACCTGAGCAGCTAAGCACAAGCACATCTCATAGGTTATGAAGATTTATTGAAATAAGTTAAATGTTTGCTGTAAAGTGGTTGAGCTTAGCATGAGAGTGTTACGTAAATTGTGGCTATCATCCATTGTTATTATTATAACTTCATCCCCCATAGAACAAGAGCTTGAAATATAAATAGCCATCCCTTGTGCTTCTGTTTAGAACTTCTCTTTTTCTCACAAATCTGAAAATTTGTGGGACTATGCCTCTGTGGTAAGAATTCCCAAGAGAGACCACCCCTAGGTTCACTGATTGTCTGGAAAGACTCATAGGACTCAGTACATAGTCATACTTATACCTAAGAAGAAGATGCAAGAGATGATGTCTGAAGGAAACCAGGCTCAATTTTCCAAGAGTCCTTTCCCAGTAGAGTCACACAAGAAATGCTTAAGCCTCCACCAACGAGGTACTAACTAGAGACTCAGCACCTAAGGTTTTTATTGAGGGCTGGTCACATAGGCACCCACAAATACCAAAATTCCAGACGCCCAAAGGAAAGCAGATGTTCATAAACCACATTGATTGCACAATAAGCCACTGTTACTTAGGGAAAGTTCTGTAACAATGTAGGGGATTGTTTACCGGTTAAGTTCACAGATGCCAGCCAAGGACAAGCAGGCCTTTCTGAGGACAGCAATCTCAGCCTGCTGTGTTAACTCTTTTCTGCAGTCTCCATGACCTTAGCTTTGCCCTGTTTTCAAGGAGAAGGCCTGCCATGGCAGTATTGGTCCTGATATGGAAAAGGGAAAATGAGGTAGAAGCAAACTTCTGTGCTTCCTTCCCATTTCCCATCTTTTCCTTCATTTTCTTCTCTTCTTTAGGGTAATGAACTTGTATTTCCTTTGAATACAGTTGAAGCTTGTATCAGTCTTTTCTTTTTACACTAAAGATTTAGCATTAGCTTAAGAATGTTACTTAGAAGAGGGATTCTTACCTCAATGTTTATCTGAATGAGTTTCTGAAAGTAGGAATTCTTTTATATTATGTGTGAATGATAGATCTGTGCAAATGTTTGTTTTTCTGGGGACAGAGTCTGCAGTTTTTATTACATTTAGAAAAAGAGATTTGACCCAAAAGAGTTAAGGACCAATGGATCCAATTTTTTTTTTCAGAATTAATTAAAAAAGACCATCCAACTTTGTTAGAATTTAGATATTGGGGAAATAATAATAGTAGCTACCATTTACTGATTGCGTCTGCATGCCTGGCACTGTGTTAAATATCATGTACTCTTTTCAACTACCATTATGAAAAGTTAAGGAGCTTACTTAAGGCCACATACCTAGTTAGTGACAGAGCAGAAATTCAAACTAAGGCCTGACTCTAAGCCACTGTACATCATTCCAAGTTCTAATGTTGATACTTATGTTTAATAATACATTTTTAATATAACAAAATTAAATGTGTTTTATTTTTTGCTCAAATAGCATTTGAAATACATTTCAGCACTTGTACAGACATACATTTACCTAAACATATACATATACAGCATTGTTAAATTTGCTTTCTAAATAGCATATTATGCTTTGAAATTATGTAAACTCACATGTCATGTTTATTTTTTCCTACTTTTAAAAATAGATTCAGCAGATAATTGAAGGAAAACTCTTCCCAATGAAAGCTCTAGGTTATTTTGCTGTTGTAACAGGAAAAGGTATGCAAAGATGGATCATTAGTTTTTTGTTTTTTTCAAATAATAAAAATGAACTTAGTGAGAACTTTACCACCATCTTTCCATAGGAAACAGCTCTGAAAGCATTGAAGCTATAAGAGACTATGAAGAAGAATTTTTTCAGAATTCAAAACTCCTAAAGTAAGTATCTTATTGAAATATTTAAAGAATTGATAGTGAGGGAGTAACTTCAGCTGTTTCCAATTTAAAAGTTTCTCTTATAGCTGTCAGTTTAACGTTGACTTTTCAGAGATGAATTCTCAAACAGTCATCTGTATCTAGTAAGCAAGTCCTCAGACTACTGGGACACAGTTGGGAGCAGTTTATCACATAGTACAAAACATTGTGTCGTAATCAACTGCCCCTTGGCATATGGGCACCAGGGACAACACCAGTGCCTCTTAAGTTGTTTCCCTTACAAGGTGATTTTTAAAAAATCAACACTTATTTTTAAATATGTATCCATCGCTTCTCGGCCTTTTGGCTAAGATCAAGTGTAAATACGTATCCAGATTTCTCAGAGTATTGGGGAAACTTGGGAGTGAGAGGTGGCAGTGTCAAAGAGATATCCTTAAATAGATACTGACAGATGTTAACAGAAAATAAGATACTAACAGAAAAGCAAAAAGGAAATGCTAAAGAGCAACTGAATTTTAAAACACTGTAACATGTAGAGAGTCTTGAGCTAGAAGAGTGTGTTTTCCTCTATATTAGTATAGTAAGTCAAGGCAGACCTTTCACCCATAGTCTTGAGAATTATCTTTTGGGATGTGGGTAGAACTGTGCTAGGGCTTGCCTGGTGGCTCAGTGGTAAGGAATTCTGCATGCCAAGCAGGAGATGTGGGTTCAATCCCTGGGTCAGGAAGAATCCCTGGAGAGGGAAATGGCAAGCCACTAGTATTCTTGCCTGCAGAATTCAGTGGACAGAGGAGCCTGGTGGGCTCCAGTACATGAAGTCTCAAAGAGCTGGACACTACTTAGTGACTAAACAACAACAATAACTAAGCTATTCATTACAGTAGTCACTAACCCTGTGTGCTTGTTTGAATTCAGATTAACATTAAAGGAACACTGAAGTTTCTCAGTCACAGTAGCCACACATTTCAAGGCGTCAGTAACCCATGTGTCTAGTAGCTGCTGTATTGGACAGCACAGATATAGATTACTTTATCGTGGAAAGTTCATTGGACAGCCCTAGTATAAAGCAATTAAGTGGTTGTTCTCATTAGGTTATAACAAGCACATTCTCAAACTTGGTGATAGTATTGTCCTTTCTGCCACTTTAATGTACTTTAACTCTGGTTATTGTTTTGTAGGACAAGCATGCTAAAGGCACACCAGGTGACTACAAGAAATCTAAGCCTTGCTGTATCAGACTGCTTTTGGAAAATGGTACGAGAGTCAGTTGAACAACAGGCTGATAGTTTCAAAGGTACGTTGGGTTTTTAAAATAAGCTCTCAAATTTATGTATTTTATTACCTGACAGACTTAGGCATCCATCAGATTCTTGACTTCCTTTTTGTTCATTTACTATAATAGTATATGGGAAATGGAAAAATACCAATCTTCAGTTGTATGAGAGCAGGATTTTTCCTTTCAGAGGAACAATTGCTAGGAGCACATTACAGAGTTTAAACAGAAAGCTTGCAGTAATGTTTGAGAGAAAGAGCCTAGAAAACTATAGAGAACTCAGATTCCGCCTTGTTAGAGGAATGAGAGGAAATGTGTTGGGAGGCAGAGCAGCCAGTGTACTTTCAGGTATATTGTACTGGTTCCTGAACTCCAGGCCTTCCTTTTGCATGGTTTTGCTTGCTTCCATAGTTTCATTTGGCAAGAGTATACCCTCCCGTTTTCTCAGTAGGAAATCCTACCTATTTAGCCCATTAGTCCCTCAGCAATCTTGTATTATTCTCATTTTACCAAAGAGCAGACTGAGGCAGAGAATAACTTGCCTGAATAATAACGCACCCAGCATCACACAGTAACAGAAAATAGACCTGGGATTTGAATGGAGTTCAAAATCAGAGTTGAGTTGGTGACTTGACTTCAGAGTCCCATGCTCTTAGCAGCTGTACTAAATTGTGTCAGCTGTGTGATCTGTGGATTGAAAATGGAAAAACTAAAGTCAAAAGGATTACTTTGGAAAACTGTTTCAATAATGCAGATTCTGAGATATTGAGATGGAGAAGGACATGGCAAACCACTCCAGTATTCTTGCCTAGAGAATCCCATGGACAGAGGAGCCTGGTGGACTGCTGTCCATTGGGTCGCACAGAGTCGGACATGACTGAAGCAACTTAGCATGCATATGTGTGTTGGAGAAGGAAATGGCAACCCACTCCAGTATTCTTGCCTGGAGAATCCCAGGGATGGAGGAGCCTGCTGGGCTGCCATCTGTGGGGTCGCACAGAGTCGGACACAACTGAAGCAACTTAGCAGCAGCAGACATTTTCGCCCAGAGTACTCAGGAACTATCAGTGCACATTCAGAAATTCAGTTAATATACCGGATATGTGAGATAGCCTTTAACCACTGTGTCTGGAACGAAGGAGATTCCTCAAACCTGAGCATCTTTCCTTCTTCCTCAGCAACACGTTTTAACCTTGAAACTGAGTGGAAGAATAACTATCCTCGCCTGCGAGAACTTGACCGGGTAATGTTTGTGTGCCTTATGGATTTTGTGTATATCTAATTTAATATTGTGCTCTAACAGAATTTAAGTTAATGAGTAAAATCTGGTAAGCTAAATTGTTTTTAACCATGATTACTAATTTTAGAGTTACAGGAATACATTTGGAGGAACAGTTGTCACTTCTAAAATAATTTAAATCATTTATTACATAATATTAAAAATCCATTAGGGATTCTAGCATATGCAAACAAGTATTTAAAAAATTTTTTTCTAAGAAGTTGAAGACTATTCTTTCAAGGTCATAAATTAACATGTTTATATAATATAAACTTTTAAAAATGATACATCAGCTTTTTAACCTTTTTAACTATTCTAAGTTAATAGGACTTAAGTATTGGTTTTCCTTTATTTTAAAATGCCATCAGTTGTAAAATAGCATTAGATACTGTCACTACTATATTAAAATTAATATGTGTTGACAGCTGTCACATAACATTACATGAAAAACTTACCTAAACAAATGTTACATGAAAAGCTACATTCAGAATTGAGTGAATAAGGTGGGCATTTGTGTCCGTTTTTGTGTCCTTATCTGGTTATTGGCATTCCTGAAAAGAGTGTAGAAGAGAAGAGCATTACTTGCAGGTCATGGATACTTCAGACCTAAGCCCAGCCAGGAGCCTGTCACAGGCTTTCCTTTTAGTTATCTCTGAAAATCATGGCAGGGCAAATTGACTGTCTTATGAAAATCTTACTTACTTGTATCTATGTTGCCTAGAATGAACTATTTGAAAAAGCTAAAAATGAAATCCTCGATGAAGTTATCAGTCTGAGCCAGGTTACCCCAAAACATTGGTGAGTATTTGACCTTTTCTCAAAGACTTTACTATGTGAATTATAATGGAATACTAAAATTTAGATCGATAAGGCAGTGATTTATTGTAGCCTTGGCTCATCCCCCAAGCACTTAGTACTAACAGACAAGAACATAAAAATGTCTTTTTATAAAATAAAACCACTATTTTAGTCTAACCAATTAAATATTTTAATTATAATGAATTAGGTATTTATTAAGTATTTCTGAGAAGAGATATTCTGAAAGATAGCTTTCTCCTTGCTCTTTTGAAATCTTAATTCATCTTAGGTTTTTCCTTACTTATACTTAAAAAATACATAATTTTGATTTCTGTAAAATCTTTTAGGTAAAAGTTATGTTAAATCATGCTTTAGCTAAGTATCAGTCTGTCAAAAACTAGTTGTTCTTGTTTGGTCACACATAAAGAACAAAACTACAGAGAAAATTGATTTGTAAAAGGAGAAGAGTATATTATTTTAAAATTCTCATATCTACATAAGAACACTGGTGCTTTTGTAATGTGTCTAATATGTTTTGTGCAAATCACATTTGAAAATGAATCCTATTTGAGATTTTTTTAAAATAGCAAGTAAGTGTACTCTTTTGAAAAATACTCATGCAAATTGCTCTTAAGGCCAACTGTCATCTTCAATTTATGTTTTATGTCAATATGTTGGAATGGCACTGTAACCAAACTAGGGTCAATGTATCTCAAGCAAGCTATATATAAATGTCCTTTAAGTTTTTATAATCTGTATTTTAATTAATAAATAACATATAAAAATTACCTTCACAATTAAATCTGTAGTATTTTAAGAATTTATTAACTTCAGAGTAGAACTGTCTTTACTGCCGTTTATTATAAATATTTTTTTCTGTAACTTTTATATGCTCAGTTGGAGATTATCAAAATTGAACACAGACAGTAGTATCCGTTCCTGAAGTTTATATTCTGTGCTAGTTTCCCGATGTTGGTGCCCTTTCTTCCTCAGTAATCTCTTAAAGTAATCAAAATTTGATTTTGATTTTAAAGTAAAATCTCTCTTCTCTCTTAATCAAAATTTGCCTATTTTTAATCTTTTCTTGTTGTCCAAAAAAGAATTCTGATCTTACCTCTATTTGTTGATTAATCTGAGCCATCAGGAAAGTGCACACACACACATACACACACAACAAATTTGTTATCTTTATTGGAGATGCGAGTTCCATCCTTGGGTTGGGAAGATCCCCTAGAGAAGAAATGGCAACCCACTCCAGTATTCTTACCTGGGAAATCCCATGGACAGAAGAGCCTGGCAGGCTGTAGTCCACGGGGTCGCAAAAAAGTCAGACACGACTTAGCAATTAAACAGCAATGCTTTTCTGTAAGTCATCCAGCTTTGGAAGTTTGCCAGAGATAGATATGTGTGTGTCTGCATGTAAACATATACATATATACATACAGAATGAATAATACTATTGACCTTACTAGATTGTATGAGGATAATATACCAAAAAAAGTGATTTGTAAAACTATAATAACTGTAATACTATGGAGAAAAATGTGCCTTTGTAAATTTCTGGCATCATCAAATGGAATGGTTAGTTTTGTTTGGACAGAGGAGTTTGAAATCAAAGTATACCTACACTTAAATGAGCCGAGAAGATAAACGCATGGGTGGCGAAGTGAATTGTGGAGGCACAAGAAAACTATATTGTCAGATTGCCTATTGAGCCAGCAAGGAGAAAACTAGGACATCTGGTTGCTAGAGATTTATTCTTTGAGTTGCTGGATCTTTTCATCACCACCCCTCTTTTTCCCCAGACTCTATAGATTAACACAAACATTGATCAAAATAGCAGGTCCTAATCTTAGCTGTTTGTGCCACATTGATATCAACTGCATTGCACCCAAAATGTTTTATTTTTGTGACATAGTTTATGTTGTATTAGGTAGTATCTTTTTGCTACTTAATGTCTTATGTGACATTTTAGGATACACCTTTATAATGTTTATTATTATTTGAGTCAGAAGACTATTTGATCTGTATTTGGTGATCCAGAAGCACTCTTACAAGTTTTTTGTCTACTGTACTTCAGTTATATTTTAAGAAAGTTATTGGCAGTTTAGATTTGACTTATGATTCACTTTGCTTTCACTTTTCACTTTCATGCATTGGAGAAGGCAATGGCAACCCACTCCAGTATTCTTGCCTGGAGAATCCCAGGGATGGAGGAGCCTGGTGGGCTGCCATCTGTGGGGTTGCACAGAGTTGGACACGACTGAAGCGACTTAGCAGCAGCAGCAAACTCTCAGCATTTTCACATAGTATACATCACTTGATCATTAGGAGTTGATTATGTACACTAGCAGGAGATAATTATCCTTATTTAGAAGGATAACTGGCTGGATTTATAGAAATACACTTAAAAAATGGTATCATGGTAAAATGCATACATTTTTCGGTGAGAAGTATGAAGTTTATTTTGTTGAAGTTAAAAGAATGAAAGGAAAATAGGAATGCATAGTTAAGCACCCTAACTCAGGTGTAAATAATCAAAAAATGTTCTTATAATCTGAGATTTAAAGAATATATAGGTGCTAGGTAAGCCAGTGACCAGAATATTTCAGAGGCCAAGAGATAAGAGCAAGAAAAATGACACGGGTAACTTAAGGCAGTTACTTATGGTTTTAACATAGAGAAGCAAGAGGCAGAAGATGAAATAAATGTAGGTATAAACAAAATATAGATGATTAAGGGCCTTAGAAACCATGTTCAGAAAGTTGGAATCTATCCTACAAGCAGTGAAAGCCAGTGAGGAGTTCAGGTCAGATTTGCATTTTAGAAAGATTTTTGTAGTAGGAGGAGTGGAATACAGGTGGAGAAAACTGAGCAAGGAGACAGTTGGCTATTGAGATAGTCTAGATGAGAAGAGAATAGTGACTTGAATAATAGTTGTGCAGATGGAGAAGAGATTACACTTTTGAGATATTTGAGAGGTTACCTAGAGGATAGAAGTGATAGTATAAGTGTAAAAAAATTGAAAACTAGGTTTTTATTTGGGATTACATAATATTTGATTTATCTGTAGAGTGGATTGCTCTGCAGCCATTGAAAAATATAGGATGTTAACATGGAAAACCATGTACTCTACAGCTTTATACTGTATTAATTAAGCAGTATGTGTAATATCACCTGCATCAACACACAAATAGTAATGTAGGCATTAAATTTTTTTAAATGATAAATTAAGCTGTGAATAGTGATCATCTGGTGGCTTAGACGGTAAAGAATCTGCCTGCAGTGTAGGAGACCAGGGTTTGATCCCTGGGTTGGGAAGATCCCCTGGAGGAGAGCATGGCAACCCACTCCAGTATTCTTGTGTGGAGAACTCCATGGGCAGCAGGGCCTGATGGGCTGCAGTCCATGGGGTCACAAAGAGGCAAACACGATTGAGTGACTAACACTTTTACTTTCAGTGAAAGAGAAATTATGGAGGACTTCTTTTTCTGTATCGATTTTAAATTATTTTATGGAGTAAGTCCTATGCTTTAAAAGAAGAAAGAAAAAAAATTTTAATTAAAAGAAAGAATATATAGGTAAAGTTTGGGAGATGAAGAGGGTAATAAATAGAACTATAATGGTAACTGTATTTTGTGTTTTAGTGGTACATGGGGTTGCAAAGGGTTGGACACGACTGAGCGACTGAACTAAACTGAATCAAATCCCTGGATGATTGTAAAACTTAAGAGTAGAGAAGAAGCCTACAGTTACCTAGAACATTCACTGGGGAATTGGCCAATGTAAGCTGAGGACTAATGATTTGGAAGAGAGGTTGTGGGATTGGGAGAATGTAGCTTCCTCTTCCTGACACTGAAGCACGTTCAGCTAATGAGGAGCTTCAAGCAGCAGAATTTGAAGATAATCATTGAGGGTCCTTTGCAAAAAGTTACCTAAGTTTTGTCAGAATTTGATGGTCTGGAATTTTGTTACGATCTCCTTGAAAAGGTATATGGGTTGTAGAGTCTTGTCACAGACTGCAGCAGGAGCAGCGAAAGGCCTTCGTGGTCAGAGGCTGACTCGTGATTTTTTGTTCATCTTTCAGAAGTCTTGAGTTTGTGTTTAAAGTTGCCTGAATAGATGACCCTGATAAGCTTCTTTTCTTCCATCTTGCTCTTAAAATTCTCCCGTTATCTGTCATTATCGCCATGACTAAATGGACTTTATCCTTCTGACCCTCAGTGTGCATCCTCTCCTCACACTCTTTCTCTCTGTCTCCTTTCTCCCTTCCTCCCTCCCTTCTGTTTTTATTGAAATATAGTTGACGTACAGTATTATGTTAGTTTCAGTGTACCACATAGTGATTTGACATTTGCATACATAATGGAACAATCACTGTAAGTCTAGTAACCATCTGTCCCTATGCAAAGTTATTACATTATTATTGGTCATATTCTCCATGCTGTATATTATATCCCTGTGACTTATTTTACAACTGGATGTGTATATACCTTTTCATCTTCACCTGTTTGGGCCTCCCTTGCATACTTTTGTTTTCTGGTCGTAATGGAAAAAAGACCTGAAAATTAGCAAAGGAAAACCAGCAGCTAAGCTCATTGACCCAATAGACTTAATGTTACACAAAATGTTGAGTGAATATGAGTCAACTTGCACAGTAGGGAGTGTTGACTCTCCTCAACCAAGAAAAGTACAGTTTGGCTTTTGGACAGAAGAGGGTGTTCCTGTTACCCTGAGCTTTGTAACAGTACCCTAAAAAGTGAGATTACTTTTAAAACTGATCACTCGATAAGCAGTTTGCTTTTGTATGTTGTAGCACTATTTTACAGTAGAGATTAATTTTGGAGAATTTGAATAAATATTTTCTAGCGATAACATTTTTTCTTGATTAAAATAATTTTCTTTTTTCTATTTAGAGAACTGTGTTCTTGTAAGGTGTCTTTTAAGATACAATTTTCAGCTTGATTATTCATCCTTTATATTATCTTGAAATGTTGAGCAATTTTACTCAGCAATATTCCATAACATCTTTGTGCTCTGTGCTGATAAATTATTAAAATTGTACCAAGAAGTGTACAGTCTTGGACTCCACAGTCAACACATATAAAGTATGTATTAATATTAGGTAAATGAGTACGTAAAAAGATACTTAGAATTACTAGTCATTCAGTTCATTTCAGTCGCTCAATCGTGTCCAACTCTGCGACTCCATAAACTGCAGCACGCCAGGCCTCCATGTCCAACACCAACTCCCAGAGTTCACTGTGACTCACATCCATCGAGTCAGTGATGCCATCCAGCCATCTCATCCTCTGTCGTCCCCTTCTCCTCCTGCCCCCAATCCCTCCCAGCATCAGAGTCTTTTCCAGTGAGTCAACTCTTCACATGAGGTGGCCAAAGTACTGGTGTTTCAGCTTTAAAATCATTCCCGCCAAAGAAATCCCAGGGCTGATCTCCTTCAGAATGGACTGGTTGGATCTCCTTGCAGTCCAAGGGACTCTCAAGAGTCTTTTCCAACACCACAGTTCAAAAGCATCAATTCTTCAGCGCTCAGTCTTCTTCACAGTCCAACTCTCACATCCATACATGACCACTGAAAAATCCATAGCCTTGACTAGACGGACCTTAGTTGGCAAAGTAATGTCTCTGCTTTTGAATATGCTATCTAGGTTGGTCATAACTTTCCTTCCAAGGAGTAAGCGTCTTTTAATTTCATGGCTGCAGTCACTATCTGCAGTGATTTTGGAGCCCCAAAAAGTAAAATCTAACACTGTTTCCACTGTTTCCCCATCTATTTCCCATGAAGTGATGGGACCAGATGCCATGATCTTCGTTTTCTGAATGTTGAGCTTTAAGCCAACTTTTTCACTCTCCACTTTGACTTTCATCAAGAGGCTTTTTAGTTCCTCTTCACTTTCTGCCATAAGAGTGGTGTCATCTGCATATCTGAGGTTATTAATATTTCTCCCGGCAATCTTGATTCCAGCTTGTGCTTCTTCCAGTCCAGCGTTTCTCATGATGTACTCTGCATATAAGTTAAATAAGCAGGGTGACCACATACAGCCTTGACGTACTCCTTTTCCTATTTAGAACCAGTTTGTTGTTCCATGTCCAGTTCTAACTGTTGCTTCCTGACCTGCATATAGATTTCTCAAGAGGTAGGTCAGGTGGTCTGGTATTCCCATCTCTTTCAGAATTTTCCACAGTTCATTGTGGTCCACACAGTCAAAGGCTTTGGCATAGTCAGTAAAGCAGAAATAGATGTTTTTCTGGAACTGTCTCACTTTTTCGATGATCCAGCAGATGTTGGCAATTTGATCTCTGGTTCCTCTGCCTTTTCTAAAACCAGCTTGAACATCTGGAAGTTCACGGTTCAGGTATTGCTGAAGCCTGGCTTGGAGAATTTTGAGCATTACTTTACTAGCATGTGAGATGAGTGCAATTGTGCGGTAGTTTGGGCATTCTTTGGTATTGCCTTTCTTTGGGATTGAAATGAAAACGGACCTTTTCCAGTCCTATGGCCAGTGCTGAGTTTTCCAAATTTGCTGGCATATTGAGTGCAGCACTTTCACAGCATCATCTTTCAGGAAATAGCTCAACTGGAATTCCATCACCTCCACTAGCTTTGTTCATAGTGATGCTTTCTAAGGCCCACTTGACTTCACATTCCAGGATGTCTGGCTCTAAGTGAGTGATCACACCATCGTAATTATCTGGGTCGTGAAGATCTTTTTTGTGCAGTTCTCTGTGTATTCTTGCCACCTCTTCTTAATATCTTCTGCTCCTGTTAGGTCCATACCATTTCTGTCCTTCATTAAGCCCATATTTGCATGAAATGTTCCCTTGGTATCTCTAATTTTCTTGAAGAGATCTCTAGTCTTTCCCATTCTGTTGTTTTCCTCTATTTCTTTGCATTGATCGCTGAGGAAGGCTTTCTTATCTCTCCTTGCTATTCTTTGGAACTCTGCATTCAGATGCTTATATCTTTCCTTTGCTCCTTTGCTTTTCGCTTCTCTTCTTTTCACAGCTATTTGTAAGGCCTCCCCAGACAGCCATTTTGCTTGATCCCTGTCTCCTGTACAGTGTCACGAACCTCAGTCCATAGTTCATCAGGCATTCTATCTATCAGATCTAGGCCCTTAAATCTATTTCTCACTTCTGCTGTGTAATCATAAGGGATTTGATTTAGGTCATACCTGTATGGTCTAGTGGTTTTCCCTACTTTCTTCAATTTAAGTCTGAATTTGGCAATAAGGAGTTCATGATCTGAGCCACAGTCAGCTCCTGGTCTTGTTATTGCTGACTGTATAGAGCTTCTCCATCATTGGCTGCAAAGAATATAATCAATCTGATTTTGGTGTTGACCATCTGGTGATGTCCATGTATAGAGTCTTCTCTTGTGTTGTTGGAAGAGGGTGTTTGCTATGACCAGTGCATTTTCTTGGCAAAACTCTATTAGTCTTTGCCCTGCTTCATTCCGTATTCCAAGGCCAAATTTGCCTTTTACTCCAGGTGTTTCTTGACTTCCTATTTCTGCATTCCAGTCCCCTATAATGAAAAGGACATCTTTTTTGGGTGTTAGTTCTAAAAGGTCTTGTAGGTCTTCATAGAACCGTTCAAGTCATTAGGGAAATGCAAATTGAAACCATACTGAGATACCACTGTACACCTATTACAATGCAAAATGAAAATGACTAATGATACCAAATGTTGGCAAGATGTAGAGTATCTAGAACTTTCATACCCCTCTGCTGAGAATGTAAAGTGGTTCAGTCAGTTTGGAAAATGGTTTGACAGTATCTTATAAAGTTAAATATATAATTACTGTATGATTCAGACATTCCACTCCTAGCTATTTGTCCAAGAGAAATAATAGTCTGTGTCATACACAAACTTGTATTTGTGATAGCCAACAACTGGTAACAACCCAAATGTTCATCAGAAGGTGAATAAGTAAACAGATTCATGTAATGGAATATTCAGTTCAGTTCAGTAGCTCAGTCGTGTCTGACTCTTTGCGACCCCATGAACCGCAGCACGCCAGGCCTCCCTATCCATCACCAATTCTCGCAGTCCACCCAAACCCATGTCCATCGAGTCAGTGATGCCATCTAACCATCTATTACTCAGCAAAAAAGGAAATGAAATACTAATATATGCAATGTAATGGATAAATCTCAAAATAATTATGCTGATGCAAGAAGACAGACAAAATAAGAGTATATGATATATGATTGCATTTACATTAAGCTATGGAAAATACAATCTGTAGTGACAGAAAGTAAATCTAGTGGTTACAACTTTTGCAAATGATGAATATGTTATCTCGGTTACTGTGATGCACAGACATGTATGTATGTCAAAACTTTAAATACATGCAACTTATTGTAAGTCAGTGATAACTTTAATGATACTTCAGTGAAGCTCTTTATAAAAACTTGATACTATGTTTGAATTTGGTGTTCTTAGAACTTTTTTTTTTTTAATTTCAGGGAAGAAATCCTTCAGCAGTCTTTGTGGGAAAGAGTATCAACTCATGTGATTGAAAACATCTATCTTCCAGCTGCACAGACCATGAACTCTGGGACTTTTAATACGACAGTGGATATCAAGCTTAAACAGTGGACTGATAAGCAGCTTCCTAATAAAGCAGTCGAGGTTAGGATATAATTTAATTAAATGGGTAAGAAGCATTATCTGAAGAGAGTAGGAGCTGTGACTTTTATGATTTATTCCCATCACAGCCTCTATAGTTCCTTTGCTTCTTAAGCTCCTTTTATTCTTTATTCCTGATCTCTGTGTTGGGATTAACCTTAATGCTGCTATCAGTTACGACTATTAAAAAATTTGCTAATTGCTATGGTGTTGGTGTGAGGGTATTGGTTCTCCTTCCAAAGGTGGCATTTAACAAAACCAGCAAAATTTGCTTGAGTGTGAAATATTTTTAACTTCTTCTGTGGTTAGATATGCCACAAGGAAAGGGTTTAACTTTGTTTTCTGCAGGGTTCAATTTTAATGAAATAGTTTCCTTAGTTAAGACCCTGCCAAAAGGTTAGACTAGGAATATAAGAAAGTTACACTTTCCTCTTAGAGAATGCATTTCTGATACCTGTGTACCTTGGTTCTAGCACTTTCAGGCTATTTGCTTAGTAATGTTTCTGTTTTCTCATCTCTAAAATAAGGGTGAAAACCTGGCCTACATAAAACATTGTTATAAGGAGTCAAGAGTTAACATATGTAGAATACATAGACAATGTATGGTCCATGGTAATCACTCAGTAAATGCCAACTGCTTTACAATGATGACCATCATCATCCAAATTGATCTTGCCACGCACGTTATCTGAAGAGTGATTGTAGATCAGAGTCAGTGTGTTCTCTGCCTCTGTGTGAAAATTAGAATCCATGTTAAAAATAATTTTGTTTTTCATACTTACTAGAAACAAAATGTCAGTGTCCACTTATTCAAGTGTATTTTACCCTCTCCTGTCCTGCCAGTCTTTGCTTCTTTATCTCTGCTCAATTTCCTCAAGTCTCTTTTTCTAAGAACTCTTGCAGCCATTCTGCCTTCAGGTGTTCCTGACCCCTGGTCTCAACACATTTCCCCCTAAAGTAATTAGAGAGCTGCTGCCACCTCTTCTCACAAATGGCCCTGACATGGGCCATGTCCCATGATAGAGTATTTTCATATCCTAAGGTTCAAGCAGTGGAAGCAGTCATAAAAATGGCAAGTGACTCTCTTTTTTGCTACTTTCTCCCTTCACACACCTAGGTGTGGTAGAAAGACGTGAACCTGCTGAAGGTCAGGAAACAGATTTTAATACCTCACTCTGTATTCTTGGACAGTCACCTTCTTTATGCCATCCTTTCTTTATGTTTAAAATGAAGAGGGCAGAATATTAAGTGCAACAGTAACTAGCCCACATAGTCCTAAATAGGTTTAGTTCTTAATTGCTTTTGACACTGTGCTCTCATTTCACTGTTCAGATCATTGGGAGTTAGCAGTAATACAAAACTCAATAGTACTCACCTTTGTTTGAAAGTGTTGACACATTGCTTCATATATTTGCATAAGGGCAAAGATGTGAAAAAGACTAAATCATTAAGAAATTTAAAACTTTTTACAGTATGAAAGAGGCAGGCAAACTCAGATGTTGTAGAGAGTGAAATAAGTAAGTGAACTGAGTCTGGTGGCTGATGGGGGCTGCGTGCTTTCTCTGCTGCAGTGGGCAGAGGTGTGTAGAATGTGGGCCCAGTGTTGCTAGACAGTTCAAGTGAGACTGGGAACAGATTTTATATGAAGTCTCTCAGTCTTTAAATGTTGGTTACTAATTTTTTAAAGTTTAGGAGGCCATATATGTGTTGTAGCTTTCAAAACATATCGGTAGGCCAAATCTATCCCACCAGCTATTAGTATAAGGTCTTTAGGGCCGAGTTTATATTTGCTATCTTTTTTAAAAATGTGATTTCATAATGTATTTTCTGATAGACTGATTTATCACAGCTACCTGGTTTACATTCATGTGTTTATTTTTCCTGTTATACATTAAATGAAAGTATGAATATAAATACAGCTTTTTTCTTTTAAATCATTCTAGGTAGCTTGGGAGACCCTACAAGAAGAATTTTCCCGCTTCATGACAGAACCAAAAGGAAAAGAACATGATGACATATTTGATAAACTCAAAGAGGCTGTTAAGGAAGAAAGTATTAAACGTCACAAGTGGAATGATTTTGCAGAGGACAGCTTGGTATGTCATTTGTATATTAGGGTGCCAGTCTCATATTTTTGTATGATTTCTCAAATTGATATTCTTTTGTAGGAGACTATTTTTATATGGTTTTAAATTTAAATTAGGTTCTGAAAATACTGAAAATAATGAAGGGAAGAACTAGATTTATAGAATGCAATCGGCCTTTTGACATTTCTCTGGCCTTCTAAAGTCACCCTCTGCTATTTCTTCCTTGGCTTTCATTTCAGAAAAAAAAAAATCAAACCTTGCAGTAAACAGGTTTCTATAAACTTCCACAAAATTTGCATGGGCCTGAACTATTGATAGCTGCTTCTCATTTTACCCTCAGTGATAACAAAAGGAATTAGATGCATTGGTTTTCAGTGGAACTGAGTCAAAATGTTAAGACTCCTAAAATCATAACGTGTTGGATGCTCACATGGTACCAGAAGCTCGGCTGTGTATTTTGTAAACATTTTATTTCATTCTTAAGCATATCTATTATTGTCACTGGCAAAGCTGGGATACACACTCCCACTCTGTCTTAGTTATAAAGAAAGGTCTGGCTCCTGACCTTCATCACCTGATAAATCTTTTGTTATGTAGAATGTTCTCATCACCATAGTCAAACCTTCGTTAAGCACCAGTTCTACTCAGTTATGAGACAAACTGTTGGTAAGATTGCTCTGTTTTCTGGAAATGCATATCTCACTGTGGGCTAATCCTAATTATAAGGTGTTTTTGTTTTTAAGAAATGTTTGTCTTCATATTTGAAAGCCATGTTCATTCTTGTTAAGCATCTTAATAAGATTGGTTTTCTGAGAGAGAATGGTGCCATTTTCATTCATTCAGTAATTTAAAAAGTATAAGATTTGAAAGCCAATTTTTTATAAGTAGCTCACATTTACTTAAGATTGTGTAGACCTTTTAAGCCTCCTTCCATTACATTTTCCACTGCTAGTAACAGTGAGATAATGTTTATTGCTTTCTTTCTTCTTTTCCTTTTTTTTTTTTTTTTTGAAAATGCTAACACGTAGGTCATACGGCAAAAAGAAGCAGTAGATGTGATCTGAACCATTAGCTCCTGAGTACCAGGATTCTAGGGTGTAGCTTGAAGCATACAGGATGCTGACGCAGGCAGATAATGGGACCCTCTGCATTTGCATGGGAGGGACATACTTTTACGTTATTGTAGTTACATCTCTTAGTTTGGATATTTGCTGAGCTGTTGGTTAGAAAAAAGTTACTAAGATGACAAGACATAAATCAAAGTAGTTGTTTTTCTTTGTTATTTCAGAGGGTTATTCAACACAATGCTTTAGAAGATCGATCCATATCTGATAAACAGCAATGGGATGCAGCTATTTATTTTATGGAAGAGGCTCTTCAGGCTCGTCTCAAGGATAGTAAGTAGGAATGTGGATTATTAAATTCTTAGTATTCTCAGTGGAAAGTCATCTAACTTTAGTGACCACTGGTTAAAAAAACTTTAACATCTCAAGATCTTTGTCAGTACTACTCCAGTTGAATATTATTTGTGCAGTTTTTCAGTCAGCTGCTTGTAACTACTAAAATGTTAAAGTGGACACATGTTTATGTGTAATTATATTCTAAAAAGCTGTAATTCAGACTATTTTAGTATTTGCTACTATACTTATGGAAACTTCTTAAGCAATTATAGTTTTCATAGATTCTAAACATATAAAATTAAATTCTTTAGCTTCTATATGCACCATATCAATCATATAATTTTTTTCTTTATTTCAACTGACTATATTGACCCAGTGTTTTGAAGTAGTTAAGAAAGCAAGATAGTTACATTTTATGTGCCTGGTAAATGATTAATTTTTTTTTTTTTTTTAATTTTTCTAGCTGAAAATGCAATTGAAAATATGGTAGGTCCAGATTGGAAAAAGAGGTGGTTATACTGGAAGAATCGAACTCAAGAACAGGTAAAAACAAACAAATCTTTAGCATTTTAATTCAGGCATTAAAATATAATCTCTGAATGCCTCTAGACCAAACTTAATAATTTCAAATATTTTATATCAGCCTTTCTAAAATATAATAAATCTTTAGAATAAACAATAAACTACAAAAGAAAGTTTTTTGAAAAGTGAGGTAGCTGTTATTAAAAAGAGTGATTGATTATTTTGTTCATTTGAGGTGTTTGAGGTAAATAAAGACTCAAGTTTAAACAGAAGAAAAAAATGATAAAGATTTCAGAGGATGTAGAATAAATGTGATTAGAATAAAAGATATGATAACTTTTTATTCTGTTATCACTGAAATTTTCTGTTGTCTATTCAAGTTATTTTATTCTTTTGCATTTTTGCTCCTGTGTTCACAAAATAAGTATAAAAATTCAGACAGGAAGTAGAATTATATAATTCATTCATTTTATAAACATTTAATGAGCACTTTAACAAAATGGTAAGGCACATATAAGTAACTTTATAAGTGAATAAATAGGAAAATGTGTAGTCATTAAAATCCTCCCTCTACCCATTTTTATTCCTTCCTTGTTATGGTTTCTTTTCCTATTAGCATTGAATCTTACACCACTATCTCTTTCTTATGTCAATTCCTTAAATAAAGATTGTAAATAGAATAGAGAATCAAAATATATAGATGAAGAAAGTAATGCATAAGAAAAAGGTGGCGTACAATTCATTTCCTTTCTTCCTTTCTTGAATCCATATAATTAGCAAAATGAGACCATCAAATGTGGAAATACTGAAAGAGCAGATAAAGAGAATAAAAGGTTACCAAATGATATATCACATATTTTTTTCTTTATTTTTTGTTTTCATTTTAAAAAGAATTATATATATTAATTATATGATCAGCACCCTATTATTTTTTCTGGTTTACACATTTCTTGTTTCATAAGCTGACTATCTTGAGTCCCAGTTGTCTTAAAATAGTGAAAAGACAGTCTTCCGCCTGTCTTTCTTTCTAATTTGATTTTTTTTTGGGAAAATGAGTCATGAAGAGACTGAAGAGAACCTGATGAAGTTGACGGAATTACGGTTGGGTCTGGCCTCTGTTCCCCTGGAGAAGGAAGTGGCAACCCACTCCAGTATACTTGCCTGGAATATCCCATGGATGTAGCCGGCCTGGCTACAGTCCATGGGGTCACAAAGAGTCAGACACGACTGAGCAACTTCACTCCCTCACTCACTCACTTGCCTGTGTTCAGAGTACATCAGTTAGTTACCTCTGCTCTCCAGATGGACTGCGGGGAGGCAGTCTTTCAAAAAAGAATTTCAAGGATATCCATCAAATATTTCTGACTTTGAGACAGGAAGAGACATTGATTAGAAAGAACTGGTGTAAGGCAGATTAACTCCAGGGAAAGTGGTGTCTGACCCTTAAGGCTTCAGTTCAGTTCAGTTCAGTTGCTCAGTCGTGTCCGACTCTCTGCGACGCCATGAATCGCAGCACTCCAGGCCTCCCTGTCCATCACCAACTACGGGAGTTCACCCAGACTCACGTCCATCGAGTCAGTGATGCCATCCAGCCATCTCATCCTCTGTTGTCCCTTTCTCCTCCTGCCCCCAATCCCTCCCAGCATCAGAGTCTTTTCCAGTGAGTCAACTCTTCACATGAGGTGGCCAAAGTACTGAAGTTTCAGCTTTAAAATCATTCCTTCCAAAGAAATCCCAGGGCTGATCTCCTTCAGAATGGACTGGTTGGATCTCCTTGCAGTCCAAGGGACTCTCAAGAGTCTTCTCCAACACCACAGTTCAAAAGCATCAATTCTTCGGCGCTCAGCTTTCTTCACAGTCCAACTCTCACATCCATACATGACCACTGGGAAAACCATAGCCTTGACTAGATGGACCTTAGTTGGCAAAGTAATGTCTCTGCTTTTCAATATGCTATCTAGGTTGGTCATAACTTTTCTTCCAAGGAGTAAGGCTTAGTTAGGCTTAATTAGGTCTAGAACAACCAATGATGGCAGAACTTAATTCAGCAACTAGTTGTAAATATGCTTTAGCCAAACATTCTCAGAGAAAAATGGTTCCTGGTTGTATGTTACTTTCTCAGGAACTTGAACTTAAAAGGAATCCCTTAAAGAGAAGCAGGGGAATTACTGGATTGACCAAAAAGTTCGTTCAGGTTTTTCCATAAAAAAACAACAACAGGAAAAACCTGAACAAACCTTTTGGCCAACCCAGTAGTTTTAAGGTCAAAGCAAGGATCTGTAGAGGAAACTTTCTTCTAGGGTTTCAGGGCAGCGTGCATAAGATCCATAGATGAATGGAGGCCATCCTTTGGAGAGGGGAGTGACAGGAGAATCACAGGGGAGGTGTTTGTATAGGTATGTTTTGTTTTCTCTTTCAAAACAAAGCTTCATGTCAGAATCATTGAATTAAGTTCTCTAATCTCTCTAACCCTCCCACTCCCAGTTGAAAACCACTGGTCTAGGCTTCATACCTGGATGTTTTATTGAGAAACAGATTCTAGAAGAGATTGAGAATATTCCTAAAGTCTCATACTGCAAATTTAGATAGCTGTGTAACAGTTTCATTTCTTTTTGAATTGGCAGGACTTAGGAAAAGAAACTTAATTTTGTCCTGTGTTGAAGAGGAGAAATCCATGTTCTGAAAATTATTTTTTGCTTTTATATTGTTACTTTTACTTAATCGGGGGGGGGGGGGGTGCGGGATCCAGTCCTTTGAAGCATTCTCACATTGAGCTAAACTAATGGAAATCTTGGTCAGGATAGACAGGAGAGTAGTGGTCTCCTGGACACCCAGTGTGATGGGGACAGGTGGACAAGTGGAAGTGAAACAGGACAGGAAGAGTGCGAGGATGTCATGATTAGAGATTTCCTTCCTCTCTCAGACCAGATAGCAGAAGTTTAAGAAAACAGTGAAATTTCTCTTTATTAAATGTCTTTTAATGTGTCATGTTTTCAGAGAATAGTATTTAATAGTTTCATTTACAAGCCATTTCTTTGTGTTTAAGTGTTGTTCTTATGGGCAAGATGCTATGGCAGTAACTTGTTTCGTGTAATTCAGTGAATTTGAAGCTAGTTTCCTGTACCATGCAATTTGGAAAGAATGAAAAACTGAAAATATAAAGTTACTTTGACACCATACACTAGTTTTGCTTTCAAAGTTATCACTAGTGTGTGTGTTTTCCTCATTTGGTGAAGAGATTATAAGCAATATAATTGTTTAGAAGAGACTTGAAGTGAATTTAAGAATGATAGATACCTCACAGAAGCAGTCTAATAATGATTTTTAATGAAAAGACTTAAAAAAAAAACTATGACTTTCATATTTAATTTATGAGAAAAAGACTATGTCAACAGGCACAGGGCCTTATAGTCATCCAGTTCTTAGATATAAGGCATTCATAGAACATTATCTCTTCCCATGTATACAGGGTACTTTTTCCTAGATTGAACTCATACCCTAAGGTCAAGAAACGAAGTGCATAGTAAGGTGTCTTGTTCTGTAATTTGGACAGTAAAACATTTCAGCCAAAGTAAAATACAGTAAATAGGGCTAATCCCCTTCCCCCTGTGGCCCTTCATATGTCCAGGTTGTTTTGCATTCATAAGCCGTGCTGTTCTGGTCTTCCTTGTTTGTTATGATTGAGCGTGTGTCACCGGTCGTGCCAAAGTAATATATTTATTAAAATTGGGACTCTCTTTTTATAATTATGCCAAGTCATGAACTATCTAATAAACACAGTCCTCTTTTAAACATTTCAAAGTGTGTTCACAATGAAACCAAGAATGAACTGGAGAAGATGCTGAAGTGTAATGAGGAGCACCCAGCTTACCTTGCGAGTGATGAGATAACGACAGTCCGAAAGAACCTTGAATCACGAGGAGTAGAAGTAGACCCGAGCTTGGTAATAAACGTTGCTGAAAGGCATGAGTTTGCTTCCTAAGTCTTTGTTTCTTGTAGTAAAATGTTTTTACTTCTAATATATTACCTAAATACTTAAGTACTTAATTTGATTTTGATCATGGGTGCTTTTGCTGACAAAAAGAACTCAGTGATTTTGAGTGTGGAAAAAATTTGAAATTTTATTCTCAGTATTATTTTTTTAAGTGTAATGCTTTAGTTTGTAAATGGGGAACCTGAGACCTAGAAAAGGGAAGTATCTGGGCAAATTTAGCAGTTAGTTCTGGCAAAAGGGGATGAAACACATTCAGATCTCTACACCACATTACACTGGGTCAGATTACAAAATAAAATTTTTGCTTGAATATAGTTCATTTATATGTATGTTTTTTCAGTCATATGTATCTTAATCATACTTAATGTGTATGAGTAAATTGGATAATGTCTTTGAGTTCTATCTCTTTTTCCTTTTTTAAAATAAATATGATGCTATATAATTATAGTTTAGAGTAGTACTTTTTCACTTTCATGATGCTTATTTGGAGAAAGTCTTTAAGAAGCAATTGTGTTTCTGGATCTATATTCCCTAGTTAGGGTGTAAAGGATCAACTTCATTTTAATATTAGCTTAAGTGAATTCCATTTAGAAAAGTAATTCTAGTGGGTAAAATAATCATTAAGAAATTTCAAAGCCACACATAAATTCTTTTTAAAAGTATTTGCTATTTACGTCTCTGCACTTGAGAAAAGAGTATACTTATTTAAAAAATTAACCAGAGATCAGAACAAGAAAAGAAAACTGATGAAAAGAAACAGATAAAGCTGTTATATATCTCATTGTTTATAAATTGAAAATGAAGTTAAAGCTAGTGATTACATGCAGTTATTAGTTGAATATAGATGTAATTTATCCACATTAGTCCTAGTTCTCACTAACAATAAATTGTGTTTGGTTGGGTACTTTTGAACTTTATAAATGGTTAATACAGTAGGAGGGACTTTGTCCATATCTTAGGATGTGGATTGGCTATATATCTTAATTACTTTCTGTGAGTAAGAAAACACCAGTTTTTTCCCCAAGAGAAACTGTGTTCACTGAACAAAGTACTGTAATCTAGATGGGCTAGATGTCAAGAGATGTGACTTCTGGTACATTTCCACTCCATTAGCTAGTAATACTGCCTCTAACAATTGGTATAAACTCAGCCCCCTTCCCAACCGCCAGATGGTGTTGGTGACGCTTGTTTACTTTCTCAACATTATCATTGTCGTGCTCAAGAAAAGACAGTGGTGTAAGAGAACCTTGGACACTCTGACAGACTATATAGTAATAAAACGATGGGGTATCATATTGCTGAGGTAACAATGAAATTTAATAATAAGAAAGGAAATCTTGTTGGATTGATGGACATGGTCTAAGACCAGCTTCCTAGTCTAGCACTGACCTCAGTCAAGGCTCACAACCTCATTTGCCTCAGACACCTTAATTCTAACTAGGGGAAAATAATCCCCACCCTGTCTACTCTACTGCATTATTAACAATAATGCTTGTTAGAAACAGTACAAATTTTGAAGTACAAAGACTGTTAAGGAGTCAGATTAGTAGTAATCTAATCTTTATCTTGAAACAAAATTTTTAATGGATATAAACAGTTGACAGAATAACAACATTGCTGTTGTTTTTAATTTTTTATAAATAAACTTTGTATATGACTTTTCAAAATGTGTTTGATCAACCTGGAGGGTATACAGTAACTTTTTGGCCTTGGTTTTCTTCGTTTTTATTTTAGATTAAGGATACTTGGCACCAAGTTTATAGAAGACATTTCTTAAAAACAGCTCTAAACCATTGTAACCTTTGTCGAAGAGGCTTCTATTATTACCAGAGGCATTTTGTTGATTCTGAGGTAAGGTTTCCGAAAGCAAGGAGAAATGTTTTTAGTGATAGTTGTTTAAGTGCTTAAAAGTAACCTTGAGGTTTGGCATTAAAGTCTTTTGATCTTCTGAGAAAAAAAGTATGCATTATTTAGAAAGAATAGCCTAACTCATATTTTTCTCAAAGATATTTGCCACTTTGGTAGTAATTGCATTTTACATGCTATCATTCCAGTGCTTGTAAAACTGTGTGTGTATAATAGGCACTGTGCTACTTTTGAAAGACTTTTAAGGATTAACTTTATGTTAGAAAGATAAACTTTTCTATTTTGGAAAGTAAATGGAATAGGTAAATGTAAAACATACAAAAGTAAACAATAATTTATAATCCCCTTGAAAGTGAAAGTTGCTCAGTTGTATCCCACTTTTTGTGACCCCACAGACTGTATAGTCCATGGAATTCTCCAGGCCAAAGTATTAGAGTGGGTAGCTTTTCCCTTCTCCAGGAGATCTTCCCAACCCAGGGATCAAACCCAGGTCTCCCACATTGCAGGCAGTTTCTTTACCAACTGAGCTATGAGGGAAGCCTATAATCCCCTTGGTGAGGTGAGGTGAAGTCGCTAAGTCGTGTCCAACTCTTTGCAACCCTGCAGACTGTAGCCCACCAGGCTCCTCTGTCCATGGCATTCTCCAGGCAAGAATACTGGAGTGGGCTGCCATTTCCTTCTCCAGGGGATCTTCCCAACCCAGGGATCGAACCCGGGTCTCCCACATTGCAGGCAGATGCTTTATCCTCTGAGCTACCACATGTTGTATGTGTGTATATTTATAACATAATCATCCATTTCATAGTGGAAATAATAATATAATACATTTTTATCATGCTTTTTCTCCATTTTATAATTCTTTCTTTATATCATGAAAATTTTGCATTAACTAATTCTTTAAAGAACTGTATAAAGTTCTTAAAATGGACAATTGCACAGTTTAATGTCACATTTTACAGAGTAACCCCTAGGTGGCAGTGTGCGTGTTAGTTGTTCAGTTATATGACTCTGCGACTCCATAGACCTAGGGTAGCCCCTAGGTGGCAGTAGGCTAATGTATTTGAGCATTTTCATGCAAGCAGAAATGCTTTTCAAAGTATACTGAAAGAGCTCTGCTAATCAGCAGTCCTATTTGAGATCCATAAAATGTTTTTCTTTTGAGCAGCTTAAAAGAAAATTTTTGTTTAAATGTGACAATGTAAAAATTGACAAGTTTTTTTCGTCATTTTAATTGTTGGAATGTGGCTTCCCCAGTGGCTTAGTGGTACGGAATCTGCCTACAGTGCAAGAGACACAGGAGACACGGGTTTGATCCCTGCGTTGGAAATATCCCCTAGAGGAGGAAATGACAGCCCACTCCAGTATTCTTGCCTGGAAAATCCATGGACAGGAGGTTGGCGGGCTACAGTCCATGGGGCCACAAAGAGTCAGACACAACTGAGCAACTGAGCACGCATGCAGCTAGCACACAATTGTTGGAAAGACCTCTTTGTATAGAATAAGCTTTATGTCTCCCTCTTTTGAGAAGCAGCATGCTAGCTTTTTTTTTTGAAGTATAATTGATTTTACAAGATTATATTAGTTTCAGGTACACAGTATAGGGATTCAGTATTTTTATAGATTGTGTTCCATTTAAAGTTGTTATAAAATACTGCTATGTTTCCCTGTGCTGTACAATATATTCTTGTAGTTTACTTATTTTATACATAGTTGTTGGTACTTCTTAATCCCTATTCCTCTTTTACTCCTCACCCAGAGGATAAGCTTCTTTTTTAAAATATCACTAATTTATTTTCATATGCATGTGAATTTCAAAAATGGCTTGAGTGCACATTCAAAGAAAAGAGGTTAGCCTGAGGACATATTTAAGATAATGTGATTGTTAGCTGAAAGTAAATGCTAATTAAGGATATATTTTGTGGACTTCTACTTGTATAGAATGTAACGAAATGCTCTACCTCCCAAGTTTACTTTGCTTTGTCATTGAAATCAAAACTATGTAGCTGTGCAGCGGATAAAACCCAAATCATGCAGAACTTCATAGATCTATACAGAAAAAAATCACTAGGTTCTCTCTGTAAGAGGAATATGTATATTAGGTAAATCTGAATATTTTTAGTAGTTGTATGGGTTCATGATTGTGGTTTTCATTTTTAAATTGCATCTGGTAATCTTAACCACCTCATATTTCAGTTGGAATGCAATGATGTTGTCCTGTTTTGGCGAATACAGCGTATGCTTGCTATCACCGCAAATACTTTAAGACAGCAACTTACAAACACTGAAGGTAAGCCACAGAGGTACCGCTTTCTAATTTGACATCAAAAAACAGTAATGTTCATTTTAAATAGAAGGATGCCAAAATACTTCCTGAAAATTAGATTTATTAAAAAAAAAAAAAAAAAACATAATTTGCCTTTAAAATATTAATGAAAATAAAATCATAATTGAGAATTATGGGAAATAAACATACCAGGAGTCTTTATTACCCAAAAACTCTGGTATGAAAGGGGTGCTAAGCATCATTTAGGATTTGGGGGAATCTGTACTTCCATAAAAATATTAGGGCTTAAGATTAAGACTATCTCTGAGAATATATAAAGTACTGTATATCAGGTAGAGATTCTCCCTATAACTGAGAAATCTGAACTTAACAACAGATTTACCATGGTGAGAAAAATAAGAATTTGCTCTCTACATATATTGTTACCTTTGTCATTCTTGTACGTTCATAAAAATGGTGCTTCTTTATTTGCTTTAAACAGTCAGGCGATTAGAGAAAAATGTTAAAGAGGTATTGGAAGATTTTGCTGAAGACAGTGAGAAGAAGGTAAAATTGCTTACTGGCAAACGAGTTCAACTGGCCGAAGACCTCAGTAAGTAATCCTGCCTGCCCTCCATCTCACTGCCTTTTCCTTTCACCTTCCCCATGTCCATTTATTTCTCCATTTCATTGTAAACTTACAGAAAAGTGTATGCAAAAAGCTCTTTTCCCTTGAACTGTTTGAAAGTTGCTGTCCTAAAGTTCCATCAGTTCCAAGTATTTTAATGTGTACTTTTTAGAAACAAGAATTTTCTCCTAGCACCCGTCAAAATCAAGATTTTAACAACAAGGATAAATTACTACATCTAATTTTTAGACTCAATTCAAGTTTCACCTGTTGTCCTTATAGTGTCCTTCCATATCACAAGATATTCCATATGCATCTTTTATTTTCCCTGACCCAGCTTCCCTTTTTAGTAGAATGATATTTAGAAATCGCAAAGAGCCAGACACAACTGAACGACTAAGCACAGCACAACCTTTAGAAATCAAGAGCTGGGAACTAGATACATTTATTGTTACTGAAATACCACTGCTCCCAGAAGTGCTCAGTGGAGCAAGGGAACAAATATGCATGTGTGTGCATATTTGTGTATGTGCACATATACACATATTTATAACTGTATTCCTAATCAAATACTGAGCTCATTCTAATTTTCTATTTTTCTGTAATTTTAAAAAATATTTATTGATTTGGCTGTATCAGGTCTTAGTTAGTTGTGGCACATGGGCATGCAGGACCTCTTGCTCTGGCTTGCGGGCTCAGCAGTTGTGCCATGGAGGCTTAGTTGCCCCACAGCACATGAGATCTTAGTTCCCCAGTTGGGGAACAAACCCACATTCCCTGCCTTGGAAGGCAGATTCTTAACCACTGGACCATCCAGAGAAATCTCCCCTTTTCCGTATTTATAATTCATTTTTCTGATAATGAGAAATCTGGCTCTTAGTGTCCTTAATATATTTACTTATTTTGATCAGTCCTCTTACATTTAACTAAACTTGTCACTGTCCCCTTCATTGTTCAAATGTCCTCACCCAGCTCAGGTTCTCTTCACCTGACTCCAGGCCATCACCACAGTTCCTCCCCCTGTGTTAATACCCTTTCCACCTCATCTCAGTTGTGACATTCTGTGCCAGGATGCCCTTCCTGAGGGAGTCCTTTTAACTGATCTCATGCTCTGACACTGCCAGGCGTCTCTCCTCCTCCCTATCCA
This sequence comes from Bos indicus, assembly GCF_029378745.1. NCBI lineage: Eukaryota > Metazoa > Chordata > Mammalia > Artiodactyla > Bovidae > Bos > Bos indicus. The sequence goes on along the minus strand of NC_091760.1, from coordinate 74,420,222 downwards.
AGTACACAAGGACTCTTCCTCACCTGAATCCTGACCATGCTGTTGTAGAGATACCATTTTTGTCTGCCTGTGCTTTGGCACTTTGCACTGCCTGCCTGCCCTCCTCCATGAATCCTCTCCTCACTACTGGGCAGGTCACCACACCCTAATGTGAATGCCCTCTTAAACTTGGTCTGGCTTTAACACATATACCAGAATGCTATGGCTCCCTACCCTCAGCCCTCAATCTCGCTGGGCCTTATTCGTCACTTTGTCACTTTGTTTTCAGGGTATAGGGGTCAGGGGGTTCTTTCCTGGGTGCTAGTGAATCCCTCACTTCAAGCTGTTTGGATTTCATGTTAAGATTTACTTAGATACTTCTGAATCTAAGGAAATCCGTGAAAGATTTATATTATTAAATAAAAATACTAGTGGTCATTGCTTCTGTTTGCGTTAACCTTATAATAAGTTTCCCTTATTTTAGCTTCACGAAACAGTAGTTTTTCCTTTCAATGTATACTTAGCTTTACTGTCTATGAATTTTCTGATGTCCGAAAGATAGCACATGCTCGACAGAAAGCAGTTTTTAAGCTGATAAGTACATCCAAGAAAAACCAGGCAGTTTTCCGGTTTTCCACCCTGTGCCAGAGCAGCGTGTTCTCCTCCACTGTTTGTCCTCTCCTCTCTCCTCCCAGCTTACCTCAGCTTCTTATTTCTTTCTCCTTGCCTTTTCCTTCTTTTCTTTAGGTAATCTTTCTTTGAAACATACCTCACTCTAACTTTTGTTTCCATCTCCTGTTGCTCTTCTTTCAGTTTTTCATGCCACTTTGGCAGTATAGTTAAGTTTGTGCTAACTCACAGGTCTGTACTTAAATCTGAGCTACCATGTACTTTGTTGTCATCGTTCAGTTACTCAGTGGTATTCTGATTCTTTGCAACCCCATGGACTGCAGCGAGCCAGGCTTCCCTGTCCTTCACTATCTCCTGGAGTTTGCTCAAACTCATGTCCATTGAGTCGATGTTCCATTGTTCAATGGTGATGCCATCGAACCATCTCATGCTCTGTCTCCCCCTTCTTAGGCAGGCTATCTCCCACAGCCTTAACTTCCTGTGAAAGAGTGGTACTACAATAGTTCTTTTTTTATAGGATTGTTAGGGAAATTGGTTCAAAAAACATTTGTAAGTTCCTGGTTCATAATTTTATGCTGAATTAGTACTGTTCAGGAAGAGATGTATCAGTTTCACAGTGTATACAGATCTATTTCTTTCGTATCTCTTAAGAAATAGTTATCAGACAGTGAAGTACTTCCATGTGTTTTACCTGAAGATGCATTTTTAAGTGATTAGAAAATGATGTGTCTTTTCTCAAGTTTTAGAATAGTCTTCTTTTTAAAAAATATTTATTTACTTGGGTGTGCTGCGGCTCAGTTGCAGCACGTGGGCTCTTTAGTTGGGGCATGCGCACTTTTAGTTGGAGCGTGGGATTTAGTTACCTGACCAGTGTAACCTAGGCGCCTTGCATTGGGAGCTGGGAGTCTTAGCCAATGGACCACCAGGGAAGTCCCTTTAATAGAGTCTTGTGTAACCCCATCACTTTTCACTCCCAATTTGATTATTTAAAGAAAGCATATTTCTAACACAAATTTGTGTACTGTTAAGCCAATTCTTATGTTTTCCTGCTGTTTTTCCTGAAAAAGTACTCATATGACTCCCTTGAAATGACTTACCACTTTTGTGTGTGTGTATAAATATATAATTATCATCATGTTTCTGTACCAGATAATGTCCTTGGAAGCAAGTGTTTGACCAGTGACTCAGCCTCATCAGTCACACTAAAGGAGATGAGACATGACTTTGTCCATTAGTTGAAAAAGAATCTTGAGAGTACCTTTTCCGTACTGTTTATCTTCAGTCTAACACTTGGGAATATGGTCATGGATACTTTCAGCCAGAAAACTTTCAAAGTTTAATGGTTACTACTGTATTACACAGATCAAAGTTCCTGGTATAACATATTCAATTAGAATATGTTAAATTGGTTAATGAAATTTAGAGAAAGGGAAGCAGATAGGGCTCTGTTTTGTTTTGCTTTTTACAATTTGAAATGAATACAGGATGAAATATTATAGAAATTGGTACAAGTTGGATGCATCATGTATTTTGCCACTCTTAAGCTTGCCCATTTTCAAATCATTTCACCGCTTTACTTTGGAGGTTCAGCAACTGATGATACTTTAAGATGATTACATAAAAAATACTGTGATGTTCTTTCATTTTAAGAAGAGGTACCACGTTCAATATTGAAATGAAGCCACAAAACTAGAATTAGAAAGATGAAAGAAGAATTTACCTCTTCTAGTCCTAGAAGGCTCATCGGTTGAGGAGTCATACAAGGAACCCAGACTCTAGAAGCACAGTGGATTCCATCGGTGGAACAGGGAAAGGTCAGGAGGACCCTGGGGCGTCTTGAGGATGTAGAAAGTAAGGAAGTAGTTGAAGGATGATAGGGACATGTCAACAAGATAACAGAAGCCAACGTGCAGAGGCTCCTGCTAGCCAACACTAGGACAATTTGGGCATCAAAGTAAAGAAGGACACCGTAAGGAAAAAAGAGTAACTGTATGTTGGAAAAGACTGGTAATAGCCACCTTAATCAAGTGGTTAAAATAATATCAGTAATGGTCAGATCAGAACTATGTGATACCTTAGAGAATTCAGTGAGAGGAACCCAGTGTCACTTCTGTGATTTTCTTACCAAAGATGTATAACTTAAATTCAATCATGAAGATGCATCAGAAAAACCCAAGTTAAAGCACAGTCTACAAAGTAGCTGGCCTGTAATCTCTAAGTGTATCAAGATCGTGAGTGACAAGGGAAGACTGAGGAACTGTTCCAGCTGAGGGAGACCAAGAACAGGAAAACAAAATACAATGTATGTGATCCTGAACTGAATCTTTCTGCTCTGAAGGATGTTAATGGGACAGCTGGTGGGGATCTGAGGGTTACATGGTAGTCATATGTCACTGTTATCAGTTTTAAAAGTTTGATTGTTAGATTGAGATTGTTTAGGGAAATAATCTTATTTGTAGCTAACACACAATACAATTGGGGCTTGTGAGGCATAATGACAGTAAATGATTCAGGAAAATTATGCTCTTTGTGGTATTCTTAAAACTGTTTCCTAAGTCTGAGAAAAGGATTAAAAAGGATATATCCTGATACAGGATCAGGGATCATTTGAAAATAATTTAGAGAAAATGAGACTTTTGAAAACATCATCTCTGAAGATGTTGAAAGACTGGGTCACCTCATGGACAATTTAATAAAATACATAACTGATCTTTCCACCTTAATCCCTTTTTTGCAATGTCTACTCATATTCACAACTGCCTGGTATCTGCTGTGACATTGATGAAATTCTTTTGATTTTGTAGTGAATATTTTCTCAGGATTTCTTTTTTATAGATATTTAAGTACAACATTAATTTAGATAAAATCCATTTGGATTCCCAGCATAATTTTTAATAATGTGTCCTATCTATTTATTGAAATAGACTGCAATTTTAAAATGCCTTCTTTGGAGAGGGAAAAATCAGCATGTTATATAGCTCAATTCAAAATTTTTGTATAATCTGTTTAGGATTTATAAGATCTATTTTATGATTGTCATTATATAAAATAATATTGCTAAAACCTCGTATACTTTTTTTTCAGAATTTATTCTCCACTTCAGCCCAGAAACTGAGTGTCTGGGCACTGGTAACAGCCGCTGGTAGTGTTGCTCAGCTGAGTTTCATCAGCACAGCATGGGATTCTTTTGTTGTTTGTTCTATGAATATTGTATCAACAGTTAACTAGATTATTGTGAGTTTTTGGACCTTGATATCAGTTGCAAGGAGTTTAGAGCTTAGGTTTCTTTTTCAACTCTTATTCACTAAAGTCTGAGTTATACTTTTCATTCTTTGTGTAAATCATCAAAGAATCACTGATTCCCAATAATTAAAGGAGTATTAGCAGTCATTTAGATTTTCCTCTCCTTATTTTACAATAAATTCCTTTTCATTTTTGTATCAGAACTTGATTCTGCTTGTGAAAATGAATTAATATTTAAATACATTTCCTATGCCAGATATTAAGTTATGTGTTTAAAACGCATTTTCACATTCTCATAGGTACAGTCATTTTTTATCATTTATATATAATAAAGAAACAGAGTCCTAAAAACACCCACATCGTGGTAAAGCCAGGATTTGAGCTCAGGTTTTGTACTGTGCTGAACTATTTTTTTGAGGGGAGAAAAAAACCTCAAGGCATTAGGCAATATAAGTATATGAAATGGTCTTGTGTATTTGGAAACTTCCATAGTTTACAGGTCCCTTATGGAGTGGGTCAGAAAGATGTACATACTAGTTACGATCATGATCATGGTCATCCTGCGTACTTCCTGTAGCACAAAAGCATTGCAGCTTAAACTTTCAAACAGTGTGAAACCTTTCACAGAATTAGGAAGTCTGGGTAGAAGAACACTAAAGTGTGAACAGTACCAGTAAACATTGAAGGAAGTTAATTTTCCTTATATGACTTGTAGACCTGTCTCTAAGTGCACTCAATCAGATTCCGCCATAGGTAAGTAGTATCTAAGTTGCCCAAAATCTAGACACAGCTTTTCAGTCTGTTGTGTTTATACTTAGAGACTTAAGATCCAACTGTAACAGATACAGAACCTTTACTTGAGCATAATGGCTGTTATTCTTAGTTGAACTTTTTTGTTGAACTTGTCTAGGAGTGGGAGTGTTGAGATGTTTTATAATAAGCTTCAGTATATTTCTTCATATTTCTTGTATTTTACATGAAGAGAAGATAAGCTTCAGTCAAAGCCAAATATTTCATATTTACATTTCATTTACTAATGAAATATGAAAACAATCATACAGTTTTTACTTGGGCTACCATTGCACAGGCTTATTTTAATGATAATTTTGATGCCCTTAATGTTAAAAACAGCATAGATTAAAGAGGCTGGTAAATTAGAATTTTCCAATATCCGCAGCTTTTCTCTCCCATAGTTAATTTGCTCTGCTGACTCCCTACGCGAGGTGGCAACAGCTGGCCCTTTTACTAGAGCCCTGGGGATTAGAGTAGCAGTCGCAGCAGCATGCTCGGCCGCTTGCCTCTGTTGACTGTTCTTTATTGTTTGATGCCTGAGCATCTCCCAGACAGCCAGCAATTGTTTCTTGAATCCTAAAGTTTGTTTCTCTTGGGAGTATACAATGCTGGTGGGGCTCGTCTTTGTATCTCCTCTCTTTCCCAGTCTCCTCTTATCCTTTCTGTGCTTTCTCTTGATAATTAGAATGGGGTAAAGATACAAGTTTTGTATCTTAGTGTGCAGGAGATTCAGTTTTGATGCTAAAAACTTAGAAATATAGATGACAAATGGAAATTTCTTTTTTTCTCTGAGCTATCAGATAGTAACGAATTTTTTTTTTTAATGAAAACTTTGTTCTTCATGATTGGTATACTAGTGGCTTTATAATTTAATTTTATAAATTACATAAAAAGGGAGCAACAGCAGAATGATCCAGTGCTACATTTAAAAGCTAAGATTGGAAGAGAAATGCTCTTTAGCTGTTCCAGTTTAAGAAGTACCTTCATTATCTCTAAAATATAATTCTAATTTATAAGAGTTAAGTTTCTTCACACCGTGTTAAAACTTGGGTAAAAAGTAGTCAGAAAATATAAAGATGAGAAAAGCTTCAGCAAGAATAATTTTGTTCTTCATTTAGAAAAAAGAAATAGGTACCTCTTGAATTTAATTTTCATTGGTTCCTCCACATTCCTAAACTTCTGCCATACCTACAGAATCTTTGAGGGCCTTTGTGGATAAAAATAGCGGCCACACGGCAGTGTGAGACTAAAAATTATCCTTGAAAGATTATACTCAGAATCTGAAACTTAAAACTGTAGAAAAGGGCAGTCATGTTTAAACTACCTTTCCCAGAGCCAGGGCTCTGGCATGCGTATTTTGCCAAGTCTCCGTAGGTGATTCTTGCCATGCATCACAATAGCTATTCATGCCGTGCCCTCAAACCAGTACTCTAGAGAGTTCTTCATGTTTACAGCAGTACAATCTGCCAAGTTAGTAACTGGGATGAAATTCTCATGTATCTTCTTTTAGTAGAATGTGATAAATCATGTGACTACTGAAAATTTGTTATTTGAACCATCATCTGTAGTAGCATGTCCATTTTGTTTCTGTAAACATAACCAAAGAAAATTAATTTTGAAGGGATTTGATTTAAAGGATAAGAGGATAGTATTGAGTTGTAGAATTCTAGGTACCTAGACAATCTTGTGGCATCATTTATATATAAATACTATTATTGTGAGTTTTGGCCAATAATTATAGAACCTCAGTACTGGTTTCTCATCTCTGCTGGCTTCTAGCATGCTTCTAAGCATTCTTTTCCTTTGTCTCTCTTTTTCTAATCTCTCTCACTGTTCCTTTTTCTATGTCATTATTCTCTCTTGGTCCTGAGCTAGTGTTTTCCTCCTCTCTGCTTTTTTACCTTCCTTCAGTGGTTAGAAACCTTACTGAGGTAACTGCCAGTGTTGTTTAATTGAGCATAAGGCAGGCTTCCCACTATAGACAACTGTAGATCAACCAAAATAACCAATTTAAGAGAGTTTTTTCATGTCTATTATGTATGATCTCTTCTGCCCAAGTGATAAGCTTCTTTCGTAAATTCACCTTACTTTGTAAATCATACATTGTATATGTTTGCTGAATGTTGAATCATGTTGCTTCAATACAGACTCTTCATTAGCCCACTTCTCTTAACTTAAAAGAGAGGGAAAAGGAAGCTTTCTCATCCTAAGGAAGCGTTCCTCTGTGTTGCCAGGAAACTGCCATCTCATTTCTCTTGTGGAACAGCTCACATGTCCTGCATTTAGCTCTGTATCCACACATTCCTTTGCTCACATTTTGTGATCTAGCTTTCATCCCTAACAAAACACCTGCTTTCTAGGTCACCTGTGATGTCTAATCACTGGCCCACCCAATTCACCAAAGCGTTTTCATTTTTGTGTGTGTTTATTAGGAAGTCTTAAGTCAATTGGAGTATTTTTATTCTCTCTGATATTTAGTACTTTTTGGAATGGTTAGTAGATGTGAATATATTTGAAAAAGATTGGAATTTTTTTCTTCACTGCAGAATAAATAACTACTTCCTGTGTTATGTTATCAGTGTTTGAGGTCTTTCAGGCATCTTCTCAGGGTAAAAGTGGTTGAGTTTCTAAATTCTGCCTTTGTGAAATATTTTTCCTAGTAAAATGAAATTGACAAAGCAGCTAAGAAAGAGAGTGAAGAGTTATTTTTACCTTGAGTCTGCAGAGATGAAGTAGAGTCTGCCTTTGTGTTGTAGCCCAAAAAAGGGAAAGAGAGAGTGTGTGTGAGCTGACACAAAGAATAAAGTAATCCTCAGGGAGAGTCCTCTGTGTTAAGAGAAGTAGTTATTTACAGGCATGATTCCACACGATGAGTCCAAATTGTGTGCTTTCCAGGTTATTGATGAGAAAATTTAGACTCAAAATGGGGCTTTTAGAATCAAGCACATTTTTCATGCACTAAGTCTGTCTTTTAAGGACAGCATTGAAGGATATTGATAAATTGGTACAAGATTAAAAGGATATTTACTTCTCTAAAATCTTAAACAGGCTACTGGTACTCAATGCTTTACTAGCAAGTGTGTTCGTTTTGCTTAAAAGCCACATTTTTAACTGACAAAAGTCAGAATAAGGATAGGAAAGGACTCTTTAGTAATTTATGAATTGAATTTTGGTTATCATTTTAAAGTGGATTCTATTTATGTGTTACTGTGTTATGTGTTTGTGTGTATATTAATATGTATAAAAAAGCCAGTGCTCATATTTAAAACTAGAAATTAGGCTGTTTTCCCCCTTGTTATTAATGCTTACCACTCCCTCAGAGTTTAGAATGAAATAATATCTTTATATTTGGGATTAAACTTTGTTTTATTTTTAAATAATGTCTTTTGTACTATTCTCTCCATTCTGAGATGGAGAGAAAAATGGAATCTAGTCATTGAAAACTAAATCAGACTATGAAACAATCCATTGACATGTGTAACAGTATATTAAAAAATAAAATTAAGCAGAAATGAATAATTTTTTTCAAAAATTGTCTTGAAGGACAAATTGATGGATACTGGTAATCTTTATAAAATACGGTTCTCAGAATAGTTGTTGGGGGAGGGCGTTAAGGGCAAAAGGAATTTTAATTTCTTTACCATTTTATACATTCCTTAACTGCTTCTTTGCCCAAATGAGCATAATTCAGAATTACCTTAGAAATTTCATATTCTTAACTGTCATGTTCATAGAAATGATAAAAGCTGGTTTGTGATATGATAAATCTTAAGAGTGACTGATCAGATCAGATCAGTCGCTCAGTCGTGTCCGACTCTTTGCGACCCCATGAATCACAGCACGCCAGGCCTCCCTGTCCATCACCAATTCCCGGAGTGCACTGAGACTCACGTCCATCGAGTCAGTGATGCCATCCAGCCATCTCATCCTCTGTTGTCCCAGTCTCCTCTTGCCCCCAATCCCTCCCAGCATCAGAGTCTTTTCCAGTGAGTCAACTCTTCGCATGAGGTGGCCAAAGATACCTTCCCAAATAACCTCTTGGTGATTGTGACACCAAGAAACATTTCACGGGCCCACATAGTGATCATTAATGTATCATCCTTTGTGGTGGGAAATTCACATTGAATTCTTCTCATTTCCTTCATGGATCTGTCATCTGTGAATGAATTGAAACCTTTCTTGTTGAACTAGTGAAGTTTTTAAGCTTGTGCAGCCTATTAAAGATAACAGATTTTGTCTGCTTCTTGTTAGCTGGTGTATGGAAATGGTCTGTTTTAATTCCTCTTAGAATTCTTTCAGCCTATTCCTTTAGTTTTAGTGCTGTAAGTTAGATCTTTTTTGCTGGGTCAAGGAATTAGTTAGTCTCTCTCTTTAATGGCACCACCGCATGGTACCAGTTCTGAGTCATACGTACCTATTTTCACCCAGTACAACTGTCAGAATTTTGGGTGTTTTTGTTTTCATCTTTTTTTAAATCAGAGAACTAGTGCATATGCATTGTGTAAAATTAGAAAATATAGATGGCAGAACTTTTTAAGCTATTGCCACTGCCCAGAAATAACCACTGTAGCTCTATTCTAATAAAGTTTTTAATGTGATCTTAGGGCTATAATTTGTGTCACACATCTGGAACACACTTTTCATGAAGAGATCTTGGATTAGCTTCCATCTATACCCTGAGTCTTCAGTTTGTTGTCGTTGCTCCTATTTCTGGTTTCTCATCTATCAGAGTAGGCTAAATTTCTTTTTCTTTTCTTCATATAAACTTACTTCAGAAAGATTCATTGAGACGAATAAGGAGCATTAGTAAAAATAAAAACTATGATGCTCATTACTTCAAATAGATGAGGTATTCCAGAGGCTATCTTATAACAAAACATATACTAAAAATTACTGTTTTAAAGTTAATCTCCATCTGTATTTAGGACCCTGGCACTTCCTGTACATGGTTTTGCCTTCACTATGTCTCCCCTTCCTTCAGAGATGCTTGAAGTATTTGCTTCTTAAAACTGTGGGGTCAATTCATGATTCTCTTTCAAACAGGAAAGGATTTGAATGTTTGGCTGCTGCTGCTGCTAAGTCAATTCAGTCGTGTACAACTTTGTGCGACCCCATAGACGGCAGCCCACCAGGCTCCCCTGTCCCTGGGATTCTCCAGGCAAGAACACTGGAGTGGGTTGCCATTTCCTTCTCCAATGCATGAAAGTGAAAAGTGAAAGTGAAGTTGCTCAGTCGTGTCCGACCCTCAGCGACCCTATGGACTGCAGCCTTCCAGGCTCCTCCATCCATGGGATTTTCCAGGCAGGAGTACTGGAGTGGGTTTGGCTGCTACCTCCACTTTAAACCATCCACTCTCTTCTTAACTTTGTAACCTTTTATTCTCACTGAGACTGCTGACAATCAAGAAAGCAATGAGCCAGGCAAGCTTTAGGAAAAGAAAGTATTCTCGAGTAGCTGCATCATTAGGTACTTTGGAATCCCAGTCAAATCCTGCTTGGAACTTTTTATATATCCCTTAAATGTGTACAGAGCTTTACACTTTACACAGTTTCTTACGTTTGCCTTGTAAAGGCATATAAGGCTTATAAGTTATTATCCCCATTGTTCAAATGGGAAAATCTATGTTCATTGAGGAAAATGGTTTAGCCAAACACAAAAATCTTTATGGCAAAGCTGGGACTAACAACGTGTATTAGAGATAGTATGTTTTTAGATTTGTTTTGGGATTCTGTTCCTCTGGTCTGGGATTATGCTAGTGGGTGACTGTATATAACCAAGTTCATATAGTTTGGCTTCCTTTTTTATATTATTTTTCAATGTGTTGGTTTCCGACCCTGCTCTTCTAGTTAAACTAATCACTAACTCTAGAACAATAAGTTTGTCTCCTAAAGACATGTAATGATTTCATTCTTCAAAAAAAAAATAACTCAGGCATATAAATCTATGCATGCTTATTGCTTTTTCATGATTATTCCTTTTCTGTAGAAGAAATTATGGTTATAATTTAAAGGTGATTTTCTAAGTTAGTGAATGCATGAAATTAACTCAAGTTATTTTTGTTTTTGAGCTTTATTCTGACTTATGAAACCAATATCAGTAATGATACCTCTTTATAGGGTTATAGTGAGAAATAACTGAAAGCTTATGAAATCAGCCTAAAAAAAAAATGAATGCCTATTAGTTCTCCTTGTGATAAAATTAATAATACTTTGTTCTAATGCAATATTTTATTTAAGAAATAAAATTATATTTCATTTTTGTTTTTCATCTCACTTAATTCATAACTTTGTTAAAGTCTACAATTTTTAATTCCATACTTTACATTCTGCAAACTTTAGTTTGGTTCATAAATCAGAATTGCATTCTCCCTTCTTGTATTTTTTCTTTTACTTTTAAAATTACATTAATGAGCTGACTGTTTAAGAATCATTCTCATGATTCATTCATCTGTTACTCCTCCCTTTTAAACCTTCAGAACTGAAGGTCTTTTGACAAACCAATATTTATAACAGTTTGACAGCAGGATGAGGAACAGCGTTTGTCTTTGTAACAGCTTGAAGAAAGACCCTTTCCAGGATCCAGTCATGCAGTTACAATCTTGACCTCTTTCTTATGCTGGGAACATACATAGAGCAGCACCTCCCATGTGTTTTCTTGTCCCATTGACTGTCCATTCACTTCCCATCTGTTTGGCAGTCTTAAAGGAACAGAAGGGGCCCTCTTCTTATAAATCTGTCTTTGCAAGTGATAAATGATGTTCTGTCTCTTTAAGAGCTGCCTGGGTGGTTTTCCTTTTCTTAAAATGTTTCAACGTCTCTCCTAACAAAATTCAGAGTAAAATACGCTTTTAAGAATAAGAAGAAAATAGGAAAGAAAGAAATGATGAATTATTTTTATACTTTCTTAATTATTTGGGCCTGAATATCTTACTGGTCTTAAGTCTAGTGCTTTTTTAGCTTTCCCAATTAATTACCTATATCATAGTTGTTAAATTGTATTGATTTTTAGGCTTTCCTGTGGGCAAAAAAAAGAAATTATTTACTTTGAAATACTATATTTAAGCTTTTTTGAGGGAAAAAAATCAATATATTGTTAATGAGTTAGCATATAAAATAACTTCTAAATATTTTTTCATCATAATTTTGAGTTGATAGTTGTATGAATATGAAATATTTTATTACTGGATACAGAATTAAATAACTCACAGGAGATGATTATAATCTTATGGTAGAATCTAACTTTTAAAAAAATAATCATGAATCGTATAGAAATGTATGATTTTTTTCTGTTGCTGAAAATAATGACTTTAAGTATAGATATTTATATCTTTGAGTTTTCTGAGAATTGAGCAGAAATGAAAATACTTTATTTTTTCTCTCACATAGAGATTGTTCATTTCAGTTCAGTTCAGTCGCTCAGTCATGTCCGACTCTTTGCGACCCCATGAATCGCAGCACGCCAGGCCTCCCTATCCATCACCAACTCCCGGAGTTCACCCAGACTCACGTCCACTGAGTCAGTGATGCCATCCAGCCATCTCATCCTCTGTTGTCCCCTTCTCCTCCTGCCCCCAATCCCTCCCAGCATCAGAGTCTTTTCCAATGAGTCAACTCTGCGCATGAGGTGGCCAAAGTACTGGAGTTTCAGCTTTAGCATTATTCCTTCCAAAGAAATCCCAGGGCTGATCTCCTTCAGGATGGACCGGTTGGATCTCCTTGCAGTCCAAGGGACTCTCAAGAGTCTTCTCCAACACCACAGTTCAAAAGCATCAATTCTTCAGCGCTCAGCTTTCTTCACAGTCCAACTCTCACATCCATACATGACCACTGGAAAAACTATAGCCTTGACTAGACGGACCTTTGTTGGCAAAGTAATGTCTCTGCTTTTGAATATGCTATCTAGGTTGGTCATAACTTTCCTTCCAAGGAGTAAGCGTCTTTTAATTTCATGGCTGCAGTCACCATCTGCAGTGATTTTGGAGCCCAAAAAAATAGTCTGACACTGTTTCCCCATCTATTTCCCATGAAGTGATGGGACCAGATGCCATAATCTTCGTTTTCTGAATGTTGAGCTTTAAGCCAACCTTTTCACTCTTCACTTTCACTTTCATCAAGAGGCTTTTTAGTTCCTCTTCACTTTCTGCCATAAGGGTGGTGTCATCTGCATATCTGAGGTTATTGATATTTCTCCCAGCAGTCTTGATTCCAGCTTGTGCTTCTTCCAGCCCAGCATTTCTCATGATGTACTCTGCATAAAAGTTAAATAAGCAGGGTGACAGTATGTGATATTGTTTCCCAAAAATGTTCTTAAATTACTGATTTTAAAAGCGCTGCTGGTATAAAAAGATCATTTTTAGAGTATTATAATATATTGCATGAATCAGCTTCCTGTGGTGTCTCTTCTACAAACTAGCTTGTTAGTTTACTAATTACCTGCCTTATTCCTGAAATAATTTGATGCAGCTTATAAAGATCTACCCTGTGCAAAAGGTAAGTATACTTAAATGATAAGGGTGGAAGGGAAGAGAAAATGCAGGCAATGGAATAATGTGAAACTTAGGATGTGATTGGTGCTCTTGAGGGTTCTGCATACTTTGCTATAAACAAGCTGTCAATTTAGTCTTGAGCTTCCTACTGGTGTTTACGAATTGGTCTCTGATCCCCTAGCCCTGTGTACAGCAAAGCCAATCAACTGACACTGGGTTGTGGTGAAGAAATGTTGTTGTTGTTCTGTCACTAAGTCATATCCAACTCTTTGCAACCCCCATGACTGTAGCACGTCAGGCTCCTCTGTCTTCACCTGCTCCTCTGTCCTCCACTGTCTCCTGGAGTTTGCTGAGGTTCGTGTTCATTGAGTCATTGATGCTGTCTAACCATCTCATCCTCTGCCACCGCCTTCTCCTCCTGCCTTCTGTCTTTCCTGGCATCAGGATCTTTTCCAGTGAGTTGGTTTTTCACATTAAGTGGCCAAAGTGTTGGAGCTTCAGCATCAGTCCTTCCAATGAATATTCAGGGTTGATTTCATTTAGGATTGGCAGTTTGAACTGGCAGTACAGGAGACTCTCAAGAGTCTTCTCTAACAATTCAAAAGCATCGATTTTTCATTACTCGATCTTCTTTATGGATCATCTCTCACATCTATACGTGACTACTGGAAAAACCATAGCTTTGACTATACAGACCTGTTGGCAAAGTGATGTCTCTGGTTTTTAATACGCTGTCTAGGTCTGTCATAACTTTTCTTCAAGGAGCAAGCATCTTTTAATTTCATGGCTGCAGTCATCATCCACAATGATTTTGGAGCCCAAGAAAATAAAATCTGCCACTGTCTGCCACTGTTTCCACTTTTTCCCCTTCTATTTGCCATGAAGTGATGGGACTAGATGCCATGATTTTAGTTTTCTGAATGTTGAGTTTTAAGCCAGCTTTTTCCATTCTCTTTCACCCTCATCAAGAGACTCTTTAGTTCCTCTTCACTTTATGCCATTAGAGTGGTATCATTTACATATCTGAGTTGTTGATATTTCTCCCAGCAATATTGCTTCCAGCTTGAGCTTCATCCAGCTCAGCATTTCACATGATGTACTCTGCATGTAAGTTGAATAAGCAGGGTGACAATATGCAGCCTTGTCATACTCCTTTCCCAATTTTGAATCACTTATTTAATTGTTCCATGTCTGATTCTAACCGTTGCTTCTTGACCTGCATACAGGTTTCTCGGGAGACAGGTGAGATGGTCTGATACTCCCATCTGTTTAAGAATTTTCCACAGTTTGTTGTGGTCTGCACAGTCAAAGGCTTCAGTGTAGTCAGTGAAGCAGAACATAAATTATAATTTATTTCACAGACTTTCCTTATGGCAGCTTTCCTTCTAAATCATATTGTTTTGGGGTCTGACATAAACTTTTAAAATCATCTTTTAAAAAAATATATATTTATTTATTGGCTGCACTGGGTCCTAGCTGTGGCATGTGAACTCTTGGTTGCAGCATGTGGGATCTAGTTCCCTGACTAGGGATCGAACCTGGGTCCCCTGCATTGGGAGCATGGAGTCTTAGCCACCAGACCACCAGGAAAGTCCCTAAAATAATCTTTAATGTTTAGATTAAGTATTGCTTAAGTCAGATCACTCACCTGTCAATAAATGAGTGAACAATGAATGAATATTCATGGGCATCTATTACATAGCAAGTGTAGCACTTGCTGAGTGATTTTAAATGACAGGCTTCTTTGTAAGTAGATAATTCATATAAGCAGTCCTATTCCTGGGTGGAGGGCGGGGTGGGGACAATATAAAATGCATCTTTCTAAAATGAACTCTGCAGTCCTTTGAGAATAATATCATTTGTGGTTGCAGTTTTTGCTAGTAGCTTCAGTTCAGTTCAGTCACTCAGTCGCGTCCAACTCTTTGGGACCCCATGAATCACAGCACACCAGGCCTCCCTGTCCATCACCAACTCCCAGAGTTCACCCAGACTCAATCCATCGAGTCAGTGATGCCATCCAGCCATCTCATCCTCTGTCGTCCCCTTCTCCTCCTGCCCCCAATCCCTCCCAGCATCAGAGTCTTTTCCAATGAGTCAACTCTGCGCATGAGGTGGCCAAAGTACTGGAGTTTCAGCTTTAAAATCATTCCTTCCAAAGAAATCCCAGGGCTGATCTCCTTCAGAATGGACTGGTTGGATCTCCTTGCAGTCCAAGGGACTCTCAAGAGTCTTCTCCAACACCACAGTTCAAAGGCATCAATTCTTCAGCGCTCAGCCTTCTTCACAGTCCAACTCTCACATCCATACATGACCACCAGAAAAACCATAGCCTTGACTAGACAGACCTTTGTTGGCAAAGTAATGTCTCTGCTTTTGAATATGCTATCTAGGTTGGTCATAACTTTCCTTCCAAGGAGTAAGCGTCTTTTAATTTCATGGCTGCAGTCACCATCTGCAGTGATTTTGGAGCCCAAAAAAATAAAGTCTGCCACTGTTTCCACTGTTTCCCCATCTATTTCCCATGAAGTGATGGGACCAGACGCCATGATCTTTGTTTTTTGAATGTTGAGCTTTAAGCCAACCTTTTCACTCTCCACTTTCACTTTCATCAAGAGGCTTTTTAGTTCCTCTTCACTTTCTGCCATAAGGGTGGTGTCATCTGCATATCTGAGGTTATCAGATAAAAAGATACTAAAGAACAAAAGACCACGAATAAGTTTTAAAAGGTGCAATTATTAATAACATCAGAATAGTACATTTCAGTCCTGAGTTCTAAAGTACAATAATATATAGACTTTGAATTTTTTAAGACATATTCCCTCCTTTTATAGATAAAGAAACTAGGACTGTGATTTGTCCACAATACTAAGGTTAAAGGCAAAGCCAGGACTAGAAACTTAGTTCTCCTGATCATACTATCATACGCCTGTTAGTACAGTACGGTCTCATTTATATAAAAATCATATGAAATAACCCATTGATTATTAGGAGCCTTTGACCAGGGATTCCTAACACTGTTTTTTGTCAGACACTCGTTTCATTTTTGTATACTTCATTTTGTGAAGTCTATGTTTTATAAAATTTGTCTATAATACGCTTTTATTTTTAATATGAAACATAGAATTGCAGTTATATATCTCTTAATCAGCCCAAACAGATAATTGTTACAAGAGTAGATGTAATTCTAGCCCAAACAAAGATTTCCATTTGAACTTTTGAAGCAATAGAAATAACCCAGAGAACTCTATTTCTACCTCACAGACCCCTGGAAGTCTGGACCCCTCCCAGCTTTGAAATTACTGTCCCAGTCGCAAACAGCTTTCCCCAGGACACAGGGGATGACGCCTCCCTCTTCTGTAACAAACACGTCTACTGTTTGTCTTTATTAATGAATATGTTTAAAAATAATCATACCTATTTGTAGGGAAGAGAAAAAAATAAACTAAGGGCCAGGACTCAGAAGATAAGTGTTAGATTTAAATGTGCATCTTTGTATCTCTTTGGCTCTTCCTTTCAGCTGTCAAAGGTATACATGTTTCCTGGTGCTAACTCTAAGATTTTGAGTGTAGTTTTGAGAATCTTGAATCTGGTCTGGATTCACTTGTTTTTGGTTGGTGTTCTTTCCTTGTTTCCCTAAATGATTCCTTTAAACACTGAATTTCTAAAGAGCACTTACAGTGTAATTGTCTAATAAAAAGCAAGCCTGTACAGGAACAGCATATGTAACATAATAAGAAGTGTTCCTTTAATTTTCAGTCCCGTAGTGAACAGCTTTTTATAGCAAAATTTCACCTACAAGGTGTCCCCAAGCTTGGTAGAACATGTGCATGCAGCGTGTTATGAAACAGTTCTCTTAAGGAGCATTTGGGTCTTTGGATGTGTGCTTGTATAAAATACACTGCATCCGTAAGTTTGCAGCTCATTTCTCTACGCTTTCTCTAAAAACATCAGAAGTTGTCAAAGGTTTATTTCGGTTCATGTGTAGAGTTGTGCGTGATTCTTTGTTCCTGTTCTAAACTGTTACTAACCACTGAAGTGAGCCTTCTCCCGGGTTTGGCCTTTTGGATTCACAGTGTATTCAAAACCTAATTACAGATTAGTGTGGTTTTGAGACTTTTAGAACAACTATCAGAAGACTCAAAAGGAAAATGAGAGTAGTGGTATCATTTCACGTAGAGATAAAGAGACCCTAAACATGAATGGTGTCAAGTCATCTAAAGAAAAGAAAAAAGAGAAGGAACTTCATTCACTGAGACTGATGGTTTATGAGTTGGGGATTATGGGAATATTCATGACTCAATCAAGAAGCACAATGAATTGATGTTTGAAATTGTTCATCTTTTAAGTAAACATTGGATAAATGGAAAGTAGACTCCGTATTCACTACATGTGGAATTGGCTGTTTCAGTGTACAGAAATAGCAGTTTGTTAATCTCTTCCTGAGTTGGTTTAGTTTATCAAGTAAATCACAAATTTATAAGAATTCTCTAGCTATGTAAATATTTAATGCAAATATTTAATAGAAAAAGGAGTTTGCTCTATAATTAGCCTTGCTAATATATACACATTTTTCCGTGGGAAAGTAAGTTCTAATGTTGATAAATTAAATACCATTAAGATTTGGGGATTTGAAAACACTGTAATAGTGAGACATTAATTTGAAGGATCAGAAAGTGGAAAGTGTTAGTTGCTAACATCCCAACTTGATTTTTATGCATAACTCAGTTTTCTGTGCAGCCAGATACAAGACATTGTTGGAACTTTACATCAGAATTTAAAATTAATTCAAATATGGAAAATAATGTTGCTTATTATTTGTAATATAACTTCCTTGCAAAGCTTGAAATCATGCATGTGTGTGCTTATATAGTCATCATATTTTAGCCTTCTTAAGTAAGGTGTAATAATTAAGTCCTCCCTCCACTCCCCCATCAATTGCTATTGTATTCTAAGACCTGAGTATTCTCTGTTCCGTGTTGTTGGGAGCCTACCAGCTTTTCTTGATCTTCATTGTCAACATGTACCCTGCCTCTTGTTCACAGACTTGCTCTAGCTCTTGTGATCCTGACATAACATCCTGGAAGCATGTTAAGTGCTTCTTTCCCCCTTCTTGATAACCTGTAGCCATCATTCTCCATGCCATACTTGTGGTAACTTCATTTATCAAATATTTATTAAGCATGTATAGTAAGTCAGACACTGTTGTAGACACTGAAGACGCTGAGCTTTTTTGGTCCAGTTTCCTGCTCTAATATTGTTCTCCAAGGGTCTCTCCAAATGTGTATAGATCTAATCTCAAGAGGAAGAAGTAATAATAATACTCATCTTACCATAATATTCATATTATGATAGCATAATATACATTTTTTAGACACTCCTAGACACAGAATTACTTACGTTCTCAGTTAACTATCTTATTTTCTATTTTTATTATCAAAATATCTTGTTTCACAGAAGGCAAAACTTGCAACAAATACACTTGCAATAATAGCATTTGTTTTGTTACCATTTAGAATCTGCATATGGTAGTAGATCTGGTATGTGTCTCTGAATTGGAGGAAGGTGGACAAGGCTAACTCTCCAGGCTTAATAGCCTCGTCTTTGGCAGTGAAACGTGTGGGGTTATATGAGGACCGAATGAAATGTGGGATCTGAAATCACACAAAGCATAGTAGACACTTACAGACTTAGAGAGAGGTAGAAGGTAAGCAAGGAATTCTTCGTAAAGGCAGGGTATCATATGTCCCCATGTCACTTCAGTAAGTACATTATATAAGTGAAGGAACAAATGGAGAAATGAGTTCTCCAGTTTAGTATTAAAACATTTATCACAGTTATTCTTTTTTCTTTTAACTTTTACCTCCATCCTCTTCTCTCTCATCTCCTCCCATTAATTCCTAGTTACTTACTAGTGTGCTTTGTGTTATTCTTGAGGTTTCAGGGCACAGAGGTATAGTGTCTTGATGTTCCAGTGGTAAAATATTTTGTAAAAACAACTTTTTAAAGGGATAATTGGTAGTTTTTTATTCTGTGGTTTTCATATATAATTAGTTTTTTAAAAACTTTATGAGGAACATCACTTATCTTGAATTTTAGAAGAATTTGAATTTGATTCAGATTCCAGTGTTAGGCACACGCATCAGAGTGGCTCTTGGTCTCTGTCAATACACGTAGATCTTTCTGTGAACAGTGTCTTGTGAGTGATGCTACTGTCCCACACACTCACAGATAGTCTGTCCAGCTGAGCATAGAGGTCATTGACGGGGCAAAGGATGGATAGAGCTGGCCCTTCAGCTGCCTGATTGTACTCAGATGATGGAGCAGATAGATTGTGATTTACTTCCTTCATACAATACAGTTTTCCCACGTAGAAGTAGTTCTCAGTACAGTGTTTAGAGAGCTGCTAAGGCTCTGAACACTTGTTTGAGATTTCCATGTTTTGTGCTATTTAAGCTAGATGATTTTTTAAAGACCTCATCCATTTCCAAAATTCTGTGAGATGATTTAGAAAACTTTTTTCGCCCTATTTCCCAGCCTCCTCTAAAGAAGGTCGTCAACTGAACTATAGTATCTGAAACTCTGTAAATGTTCAGTGAAGAAGATAGGTGAACTGTTCTAAGTAACTATATGAAATAATTTTTAAAATAAAAATATGGCCTTTTTTTGTGAAAGGAAGGATGTTTACTGGTTTGACTGCTAGTTAAAAAAACAAACAAACAAAAAAACAAAAAAAACAGACTACAAAAAGTATGAACTAAATTTCCAGGAATCTGATTTTTTTTAGATAGAAGCAAGGAATTCTTGCTTACATTTAACTGTAGCATATTTTCTCAGTAAATACTTTGTTTAAAATAATAGGGGATCCCTCTGCCCTGGATTTTTTTGGTGTGTATTCATCTCAGTCTAATACCAAGAATTAGAAGTTCTAAATTACTGGAAGAAGAAAATGAAAACATTCCATTCTTTATATACAACTCCGGTGGGCTATGCTGAGCTCCTGCAGTGCTAACAAAAATTTACCAAAAGAACAGTTCTTTTTATTGGCTACTCATCACAAATGCTGTCTCATTGATAAAAAAGGATACTTATATCTTCGATTGCAGACTATTTTTAAATGTAAAAGATGCAAATGTTGTAAATCAATTATATTTCAGTTTTTAAAAAATAGAAAAGCTGAAAAAAAGAATAAACACTGTACGAGTAAGAATAGAAGGTAGAAGGCTTTGCAGTTTTGCCTTTAGGTCACCAACTTTGAACCAGTCATTTCACTTTAATTGATAATTGACTCACTAACATATTATGTTAACAGGGTAAAAGTACTTGTTATCATGCTTACTGTTGTTCAGTCACTAAGTCATGTCCAACTCTTTGCGACACCATGGACTGCAGCACGCCAAGCTTCCCTGTCTTTCACTATCTCCTGGAGTTTGCTCAAACCCACATCCATTGAGTCAGTGATGCCATCCAACCATCTCATCCTCTATCGCCCCCTTCTCCTTTTGCCCTCAATCTTTCCTAGCATCAGGGTCTTTGCTAATGAGTCACATCAGGTGGCCAAAGTATTGGAGCTTCAGCTTCAGCCATCAGTCCTTCTAAAGAATATTCATGGTTGATTTCCTTTAGGATTGACTGGTTTGATCTCCTTGTTGTTTAAGGGACTCTCAGGAGTCTTCTCCAGCACCACAGTTCAATAGCATGCCTAACCTGTGTTTTAAAATAGGAGCTACCTGATTAAGTTAGTAGTGAAGTAGAATAAATCATGACTCTTTCTGCTTTTAATATTAGGAGATTGGCATGCCATGTGAACACATTTTGAAGGAAATTTTTATATTTCAGGGAGAATTTGTAGATTTTATTTGAACACCTAAAGTGAAAACCTGAAATCAAATAAAATAAATCTGTCTTCAGTGGCTCAGGTGTTTTTAAATTTTCCTTCCTCATTCACAGAAAGAAAAGTACATTTTTATTATTTTTTAAGTGTTATTGCCTTTTTCATTTTTGTTGAAGGTACTTCCTATAGTTTCTTTTTTGTCTTCAGTGTTAGGACATTTTGACATGTAAAGTGTACATTTTAATGTGGTCATATTGGTTGATCTTTGTAACTCTTCCTATTACTTCACACCTAGAAAGTCATTTTCTAGTTGAAGGCCAGTTATATACTCACCTGTATTCTCTTCTAATTTTAAAAAGTTTGGTTTCATTATTTTATATTTTCCTCTGTTCCAGATAATGCTAACTGTGAGTACTTGGTTAGACCCCAGAGAATCTTAACAACTCCTTAAAATTATATACATAATTGTATGTGTATCTATATCTATATTTGCCTTTTTCTGTGTAAGAATCTGCAACATTTATTAGATTCTCAAAAGGATCTGTCCCCTACATACACTCCTCCCCTTTCCAAAAAATTATTAGAAGGGCTACTGCTATAATCTCTTTGAACTTTATTTGGATATCAGATGGTATGTCATGTGAAGGTAATTTTTCCCCTTTTCCTAAGTAGTTCAAGTATCCCAAACCATTGCCGTCAAGAAATAAATTTGTTTTTAATTAATTTGTTATCTTTTTATTTCTACAGAAAAAGTTAGAGAAATCCAAGAAAAACTTGATGCATTTATTGAAGCTCTTCATCAGGAGAAATAAATTATAAGTGAGTAAAAAAATCTCTTACTGCATTGGTACTGACTAAACACAAAATTTATATTTAAAACTTACTTTAACAGTTTACCATTCTACTTAACTATATCCTACTTACTCCTTAATAATAATCTTAATGTAATTAAATAATTTAAAAAGCAGGAATTTCCAAAACTAGATTCTACAGTTTTTATGTATGATGTTCCTTTGAATAACTTGATCGCCTTGTGGCTGAACTAAAAATATCCCCTAGAACTCATTTTGAACATAAAAAAAGGTGAACAAAGCTAAAATATTTCATGATATGCTGGTGGCTCATAGATTTTCTGTTTATAAAGAATTGAACTGTTGCACTCATTTTCTCATTGATCGTATTCAATGAATAATCACATATATGTTCACTTGCAAAGCTTTTTATTTTGGGTTGACTAAAAATTTTCATAATTGCTCTTAATCTTATTTTCAGTATTTAAAAACATTTGAATAAACTTTTTCAATTTAAAATAACTCGACAGCTATAGAATTTAGGACTCTTCTGAATGTATGGGCTCTTGTCTAATTCTGTAGTGTGGCATTATAAGCAGTGCCTAATAAAATATTATATTTGAAGACTTCCCTTAATAGCAGAGTTAATTGCTAATTATTGCTGAAAAAATATAATTAGGAAGTATTTTATTGAAGAGAAAGGGAAAGTGCTATAATTAAGACCTTATCACTTATTTAAAATGTTTAATTACTTTATTTGTGAGTCCTTGCTCTGTAAACAGCTTGCAACACAGAAGTTAACGGAGTAGAAATGTGAAAGTTTTTCTCCCTAGCTGCACTGTGTTCAGAAAAGGCCCTTAAATCAGACTGCCTACTTTCTTGTACTGTCGAGGCAATATATTTGAGAAAGCAAGCTAGAAAAAGGAAGCACAGCTCAGAGCCAGCATCACATAAAAGGGTACACCAGCAATGAATGAGAGAGGAAGGAGTAGAAAGCTTTAGAATAATGCTTTGTTACTTTGTTTCTCTTTCATAAGCTAAGACAGGTATATGGATGTATACAAAAATGTGTCTAGAAACTAAATATTAATCATCTTTCACACAGGCCAAAAATAATTCAGTATTTTTAAGTGTCTGTGCTCATAAACGTTTTATACAATTTCAGTGTACGAGAATTTTCTTTTAAAACCATGAAATGTTATGATGTCTTCCTCATTGTCGTAGTTCCTTACTATCAGTAGTTAATGTTAGAAACATTTGAGAATCTTCTGGATTTGGAGATTCTCTTCATAAGCATCAGAGTTTGCTTGATACTTTTGTTTACAAATATAGTTTTTTTGGGGGGTGGAATTCACAGAAACCCAATTAAAAATATCAGGTGCATTTCCATCTCTTTAATGAAATAAGGAAGCCCAGAGCCAACCAGGTCAGTGTCACTTACCTAAGCTGGTCACTGTGACATCTGGAGTGGTTGTTGCTGCCAGGAACATGCCTTTTCCTACCAAAGTGTTTGTCCCAGGTGAAGGCCGAGACAGTCCTACGAGGCAGGTTGTGTACCGGAAAACAGTCCCAGCTTTTTTTGTTCCCTACTTGTCTCTGCTCTCTAGGGCACTTCCCACCCCTTGGGATTCATGGCTCTGTGAACTGTTATATTCATCTGTGAGTTGGACAGATGATCTATTTTGTATCCTGCACATCCACTTAAAAGAATAAATCTGGGACTTCTCTCGTGGTCCAGTGGTTAAGACTGTTCTCCCAGTGCAGGGAGCCTAGTTCTATAGGTTCCATGGTTGGGAAACTGATCTCAGATGCCACGGGTGAGGCTAGAAAAAAAAAGTAAAAGAACAAATCTGGCAAAACTGTAGCCTTGCTTCATTTTGACCATTTAATAAAAGTTGCCAGGCATCTTAGGGAATTTGTATTCCTCTCAGTGAGTTTTGAGATGCGTGTAGTTACTCAGCCTGATCATTTTGAATAACTGATACTTGGCGAAGATGAATTCCAATATTTTTTGATTCATACATCATATTTGATAAAACTTTTATTGTTCTGGTGGATATTTCAAATTTATTAAAGCTAGCAAATTAGGCAGTTAAGCTTCAATATTTTTATGATCATACAATAGTAAAATTTACTTAGAAATTTTACATTTGTCTCCCCAGACCTAAATTTACCAATGAAAATTCTGTTTATTTTTACAGAATCCTACTCATCATATAATCACCTCAGCATACATCTGAAGAAAGAAAACTCAAAAGTCTTTTGTCTTGCCTTTTTTTTCCTTCTGCTATTCTGCCTTTCTAAACATAAAATAAAGTCATGGAATAAAAATAATTTATGTGTGTTAGAGGCACTTTAACAGTCAGCTGCCTTTTGAATGGAAGAACAGTGGAAATGCCATTAACATTCTGTTTTATTGTATTTAAGTGACAAGTTGGGATAATTTAAGTGGTGTGGCCATTAGGCTGTCCTTGAAGATAAGAAACTTGCACTCCTGCTTGTCGTCTCGTTTCTAGTGGCGCGAGTTCAGCTAACTCTTTAGCCGTCGTTACTCAATGTCATTTCTTTTGCAGAGAAAGAATGTTAGGTGTTTTGAAATAAAACTTACGGCAATTTTCTAAAGGCTATCAATTGTATGTAAAATGATGGTAACCTGCTGAGTTGTTGTCTGTATCTGCAGTGTTCTGTGTACAGAAGCTATTTGACCAGGATAGCTCAGTTTATATTTACTTGAAAGAAAGTGAGTTAACAGAAAAACTCTTCAAATAGGTTAATTTGTATTACAATTCTGTGTGCATTCAGTGAAAGATTTCGGCCCTTCATTGACAGCTTAGAAGTTGCTTTAGAAGCTAAGAGTAGCAGCTTACCTGTTTGTTTCAGTTGATGTTTTTGTACTGAATTCATTCATTTTGGATGTTTTATACTTGAGCTAGGCTTTCTTGTTGACAGTGGTTTTGTTTTTGTTTTTTTTTACCTGTTGACTGAGCTGTTGGATTGTGATGGGGAAGATTAAGAATCATCAATTGACTAATTCATTTAGACTATTGTCGAACATTTCATTGAGGCCTCAGGAAAAGCCTTCTTTCATAAAACTGTGTTTTAAATGGAATTACGTTTCATTTAAATTATTTCAACAATTAGAATTATGTTGACCATTCCCTTCTTCTCTGGATGTTTAAAGAAAAATATAAAGTTTAATTCATTGCAGTTCAATTACGGTAATATCCTCACATCATTTTCATGTTTTTTTTTTTAATAAATATTTTGTAATGGCTACAAGACTTTAAAGCAAAGAAATAGGCCATTTTTGACTTTGAATGTTTTTGCCATTTAACTATGCTTCTTGCTGCCATCTCATTACACCTTTAGTATTCTGATAAAAGTGTCCATTTGTGACAGTTTTTATTTTACTTAATCTTTAAGTTTCTTGGAATTACATTTTGGTAACAGTTCCCACATTTTTTTAAATTTAACATCAGTACATTCTTTATTGTGATCTCTATCAAGATCTGACACAATATGCAAGGTTAAAGGATACCACAAAATGTTTCAGAAATTGAAAATTCAGGAATTATTTTTTGTATACTGTTTGATAGGATGTAGATGCAGTTTTAAGCAGAGAGTAGCAATGTATTTTACTTGGGAGCTGAGTCATCGAGAACATTTCTGTGTCCTTCAGACCTAGGGACAGTGAGTGAGTGGGTGGGCGAATGGAGAGGGAACAGAGGGCCCTGATGTTCTGTACAGAGGTTAAGAAGTGACCGTACTGGTTAACTCCCTCCAACTAGTGCTGGCCAGTGGGTATATACCCTCACTGAAGCAGACATCATTCAGTTAGTAATTAATATTTTTGCAGTTGTAAAACACAGCAACTTTACAACTACAAATGTATTGCTAAAAAAAAAAAAAAGGAAAAGGACCGTGTTTATTTCTGTGAGCTATGGATAGGGAAAAATGCACTCAGCTGTGTTTCTACAGATTTCCCCCAAGCAAAAGGCTGATGTTAAGTCAGTGCTTTTATCGCATCTTTCTATAAATTTAAGAAGGGGTGGTTAAAGGAGATGTCTCCATTTCTTTGAGATCAGTATTTGTGATTTAAATATATAAATAATAAAATGTTATTAAAAATCCCATTTTAGAGTCCAGACATTTCCCTGTCCTACTCAGTAATATGACTTCTTTCATGGATTGTATATTGTTTTCCTTTATGGCTGATCTCACACTAAGCATGCTTCCCTCCCCACCCAAAAGCTATTTCTTAAAATCGGATGTTTTAAAAGAAAAAAAAAACCCTCAGATTCTCAACAGTAAACAGTAAACTGTTGTGTCAGTAGTTCAGAAATCACAAATGATTCAAATGTAAACAAATCACTATGCAAAAGTATAAAAATGTAACAAATAGAAACAAATTCTATGTACAGAAGTTAAATTCTAATGAGACCAGGAATCATTTTGTTTTTCACCACAGAATTTGCAAGGAATAGAATGAACAAAGCTCTGTACTGAAGACTGAACAACTGTAAATAGATTTAAAAGGTACTCGATCCAGGTATCAATTTAAGAAATGAAGCTATGTAGGCAGTGAATGATGGGAAACGAGCGGTTCCTGCAGCTTCACGGTTGAACCATAGTTCAGCTGAGCTGTGGTTACAAGTGGAGCAGTCAGCCTTTCTTAGCTGCTTAATTATGTCCTCTTTTCTCTGTATTATCCCCTTTCCAGGCTTGACTCTGGCACACTCCTTCCCACAAATTATTTAGCCTCCAGATACAAATGAATAGTGTAATAATGAATAGGGATCATTGCAGAGAGTGGTATTTCCTGACCTTATAATTTGGGAATTTTGCATATGATATTAAGATTCAGAGTGTAGGTTTAAAAGGTAAATCCCTTAGTCAATAATTTTATTTTTATTTATTTTAGATGTATTTATGTGCTAAAAGAAATATATTTTAGTTTTCCAATAAAGGGGATCAAAGTTTTGTGTTTTTTTTTTTTTACAGTTTTGATTCTCTAAGCTGGTATATGCTATAGTTTCAGGAACTTCAGCAATATAGAAATGTGCTTATAAATATGCTTACCTTTTGAATAATCATGGCTTTGTGTTTAAATATTTAAAACTTAGCCTTGTTTTTACTTGTGCACTATGAATGAACTTTGTATTATTTTTTAAAACGTTCACACTATATGTAGATGTTACTGCAATTTATATTTTGCCTGTGCTTGATCTAAAATCATTGGTGTAGATGAGTAATTAAAGACACTGAAATCATGTTATTGGAGATCATCTTTTAAGTTGTCTCTGTTATAATGAGGGGGAGAGAGAGAGAAACTTATGCACCCAGGATGATAATTGACTCCACAGTATAACCAAATTCACGGTCTAATAAGCCTCTTAACATGTGGCTCTTCTTGGAATGCTTGACTTTCACATGCCTCACATTGCATAGTTGTAATTCATGATCTAACCATGCTTTTTCATGTCTTGATATTTGTCAATACACTTTGGTATTTTCTTTGGTGAAATATATTTTTTAAATGTTTTTAATTGCATTTTGCTACCATGGCCATCATTTTCATTGATGATGCTAACCTGTTTAGTCATTTATGAGGCTGCCTAAGAAGGCATCATTAAGTCTTAGAACCAGAAGGAACCTTAAAGATCACTGCATTCCATCTACCACCCAATTACGAACTCCCTTTTTTTTTTTTAAATAGAATTTTTCCCAGAACTTTGCTCATGTGTGTGTTTAGTTGCTCAGTTGTGTCCGACTCTTGGCGACCATATGGGCTATAGCCCAGCAGGCTCTTCTGTCCATGGGGGTTCTCCAGGCAAGAATACTAAAGTGAGTTGCCATGCCCTTCTCTAGGGGATCTTCCCAACCCAGGGATCGAACTCAGGTCTCCCGCATTGCAGGCAGATTACCATCTGAGCCACGAGGAAAGCCCAAGAATACTGAAGTGGGTAGCTTATCCCTTTTCCAGGGAAACTTTCCGACTCAGGAATCAAACAGGGGTCTCTTGCCTTGCAGGTGGATTCTTTACCAGCTGACCTTAAGATTTGGTGACCATTAGATACATAAAATAAGACAGTGTGTGGATGTATCTTCTCCCTGATTCACACGGTTAGGTAAAGCCAAAACCAGGAAGAGTCTGTAAAGTCACGATTGCTTCCATAAGCGGCACACAGTCGCTGGAGTGTGGTATATTTTCTGGTGAATAGATGTTAAGACAGTTTTAAATTCCTTTAGAAAATTTAGAGGGAAGGACATATTTCAATCATATTAACAGTTATTTCACTTATCAGTGGTATTCATCCTTTGTGTACTTCAAGATCTTCCTACGTCAAAGTTTGAAGAGTTTGCTTCCTGAAGATTTAATAGGGTAATTTATCTGTTTTCTGCCAATACTTTCAGCTGAAGAATTAGCATCTTGGTCAAAGTGAAGTAGCTACCATGTGCCTATAAATAATAGAGATGTATTTAATTACGTTACAAAGTGTGTTTTAAAATAATAATTGCTATTTAAATTTAAACTAAAATATTCAACTTGTGATAACAAGTCATAAATAATTTCTACACATATTAGACTAAGTTGATAGATGTAGAAAACTTAAGAGTTAAGACAGGTACTATAAAAGTTGTCAGAGATTAAAAAGCAGAGTAGTGTCCAGAGTTTAAGTGTGAGTGATACTTAGCCTAAAGACACTTTTATAAAATAAGCTGAGAAAAGATGTACATCATAAGGCAGTGGGTTAAGTGTGTATCTTGAAATGAGAGTTGAGTTACCAGCTTGACAGAGAATGTGTATATGATCACCCTCTGAAGCCTTCATGTGGGTTTTGTTCACATTCTACGGATCAGTGTTAAGGTTTATTTGGGGTCAAGTCACTGACCGGGGTAACTACAGCTTTTAAATGTTTTTGTAAACCAGTTCCTTATTCTGTGTGGTAAAGAATTCGTATCATTTGTTTTGTTTTTAACTAACTTATATGTAGCATGGTTCCTACCCAAGTATTTGAGAATTGCAAAAAGTCATTTAAAAAATTGTAGGCCAGAGACCCCAGTGAAGATCCAATGAAAACTGCCAGCAGCCTCTACAGAGGCATGTCTTATGGTTGAGTTAGAATATAGGTTTCTCTCCTTAAGAGTTCAAAGAAGAATGTCCATTTTGAAACTGTCTCTTGGAATAACTAAATCATAGCAACAACACAAGAATTAGAATTTTATCCACTTGTGAAAAATTATGGTCATGGTATACATGATCTAACACTTGCCAAAAGCTTGTGAGACTTCTAACATTTGTGAGAAAATATGTAGGAAATAGGTTAACTCCATCTTCTTGTTTGTTTTGCTAAAGTTTATCTGAAAATTAGGCCAAATCAGAAAGCAATACTGCCTGAACTACTTACCTTTACCCACTTATTAATTTATCTAATATTATGCCCTTTGCTTTCACAAATATTTTATGATGCACCTGTTTAAAGAAAATACACAGCACCTTTTGCAAAAGTTAAAATGACATGTCTCAATTAACACTTAGGTTCTTTAAGGATTTCTAGATAGTTCAGGACCAGCCAAGTTTCCCACTCCCGAGCAAAGCATATAGTGCTTAAAAGTGTTAATCACTCAGTCATGTCCAACTCTGTGAATCCATGGACTGTGTCACCTGCCAGGCTCATCTGTCCATGCACTTCTTCAGGCAAGAATACTGGAGTAGGTTGCTATTTCCTTCTCCAGGGCATCTTCTCGACCCAGGAATCAAACCCGGGTCTCCTGCATTGCAGGCAGACTCTATTGTCTGAGCCACCAGGGAAGCCCATATACACTGCTTCACTTCTTTCAAAGACAACTCAAGACTTCACCTGTTTTTTTGCCTCAGCTACCAGGAAATATTGAAATGAACATATCTCTTAAGGAATGAACCTATTCATTTCTCTGCTTCCTTAGTTTGTGTTCCATTTTTATTTTTAATCTCTCTTTTCCATACATCTTAACACAGAAGTAATCATGGGTCATTAACAAAAATGCCGTACTTAACTCTTTCTCCATTAAGAACTGTATTTGCCTAGAGGGCTTAAGTCAAAAGTTCTCACACTTGCAGTCAGTGGTGCTCCGGGTGGTATGCAGCCAACACTTCTGATCAGCACAGGAGTTCTGACCTGCGCCGTTGCAGCCCTCCTTAGGCAACTTGGTAGTCCCCCACTCCCGGGAGGTCACCATATCGATGCCGAACTTCGTGCAGACACACAATCAGCATAGTGCACTACAGCCCAGAACTCCTGGGCTCAGATCATGCTCCCGCCTCAGCATCCCGAGTAGCTGGGACTACAGGCACACACCGGCTCTCAGAGAACGTGCCTCCCCCTGCCAGCAGCAACACTAATGGGAGGAGGTGGTGCTTGATGTGTTTCGGAGGAAAGGTGTGCAGCCACCTCAGTCTACAGCGTTGCAGGGGTGGCCACACACCCTGAGAAGGACTCCCAGAAGGACTCTTAGTGTCCATGGAAAGGACAGCAGGGCCATGAGCTGTCACTGGCCGTGAGCTTTTGGGGATCTATCTAGAAACCCCCTGAAACCCTTTAGGCCACTCTTCTGTCTCTTCCAAGGATTAATCCCATGAAACTTCTTTGACTTTCCTTTTAAATTTTGAAGAAAAAACTTTAAAGCAAAGGAACCAGTACGTCTTGTGTTATGCATCCATTGTCACAGGCAGGGTTATTTCCATTTTATAAATGAGAAAATAGGCTCGGAAAAGTTTTAAGTAACCAATGCCATTCATGTGAATAGAGTCTAAACTGGAAAACAGATCTGGTTACATACAAGCCACTGTCCAAAGCATGCTCGCTCGCTCTCAAAAATACTTTTAGGAAAATGAACTTATTTATAAATTCTGAATATATTAGGGCACTGATATACCTAGAAAGTGCGATTTGAGCTAACTTTACAGAAATGCCCTAGGGTGGCTTTCCCTAACTATATGAGGTTTCTGCTGCATCATGAGAATGGAAAGCCCTGCAGAGAGATGTGGTTCCCTACAGGGCCCTGGGAGGCAAGGTGATATTGAGATTCAGAGGGGGTTCTAATCTCAGGGTTATCCCAGACCTTGAAGTGGTAGGAGTGGAAATGAATACCCCGCAGTTTTCCCTCAACATCTTAATCATGTTAATTTTCCCATTTTACCTCTACAGATCCTCTCTTTTTGAGTTAGCCCAACTATTAAGATACAGAATTATTTTTACCTGTTTTCAAAACCTTGATTGAATATTTTATTTTTCCAAATTTTGACTGCCTTAAACACTTTCAGAAAGCTATTAACAGAAACCTTTGCCATCTTTAATAAGTTTATTTTCAGGAATATCTTATATACTCTTTAATTTTCTTGCCCTGAGACTTTCTAGTTTCCCAGGACTATTAGAATAGAAATAGATAATAAATACTTCCCTGCCAACATTCTTGCGAGCTTCTCTATCCCTCTGATAACCACTAGTGGGAATGCCTAGTTAAACATCCCTGCCCTCTGCAGCCTCTGCTGTATTAAGACTCTCAGCAGAAGCATGAGGCCACTCCCATTTTCATACATTCAGATTTCTCTTTTTAAATATCTGAGACACTGACATTCTTGCTAATTATACTAATTGCTCTGGTCACCACTGAATCAGAATCCTGAAACTGTGGGCCCATTCACTTCAAAAGTTCTGTGTTTTGTCACTGTAGCAGGGGACAGGGCATTTGGATCTCGTTCTCTGGGCCTGGCGGCCATCGGTGCAGTTCGCCAGCTGTGTGCCCTGTGATTGGCTGGGCTTTTGATGTGCAGATACTACAAGTTGGTCACCAACTTGTGTACAATGGGCGTGTTCTGGTTCATGTGAAAATCAACATCCTTTTTTTGTGTTCCTGGGTGACAGGATGCTACAATACTATTAGCATTTGCAAAGAATGTGCTCAGTCCAAGGGTGTAACCACAGATCGTGTGCTGCTCAGTTTGTGTTTCTCTATTATGTGAGAGACACAAAGAAGCTGAAGGCTGGCAAAGGCCTGTCAGATCTTGTAATGTAGCGCTCGACCCCCAAACTCCACTTGGCCTCCAAGGGGCTCTTGTTCCCAGTCCCACCCCTTCCCCTGAATGGGCTCTGAGGTAGGTAAATGAATTCAGGGGCCTGGTAGGCGGGGGATTCCTTTCTGACCTCATTCCTGTACCATTTGTTTGCAGGCTTGTAGGGGGAGAGGAGGACATTTTGGAATCCTTTGTGTCAAATAATTTTCTTGCAGGTTGGGGAGTTAATGGTAACTTTGTCTGAAGCCACCAGAGCAGAAAGCCTCCATGGCCGAGGCGTGGCATGCTCAACCTCAGAACGACAAGATGAGAATGAGGAAGCAGGGAAATTTCCATGGCAGATGGATATGTAGCAAGTCTGCATGCTCAGCATCTGGTGGCGGGCAGCTTCCATCTTCCCGAGCGTATGAGACCCAGCACCTCGTCCTTTAAAAATAGCTTCCTCTTTCTGAGTTACCATGACTTATATACCGGCGCCTATAGTTTGGATAATCTTTTGTGTTAACAGTTATATATATTCTGAAACATTTTCAAAACCTCCTACCACCTGGCTAACTGTACAGAGTATGGTGTGATTTCCAGAGGAATTGTATCTTTTTTTTTTTTCTACCCTCAGATTTACTTTGCTTATCTAGAAAATGAATTATAGTTTTAGAACAATAGCTCTTGTTTTTTTTTTTTTAAAAAAAAGTAGAATAAAAAAAGAGTCCCAGAGAGAAGAAGCAATTTGTTCAGTTAGTGGTCTAGCTGAAACCCTTGCCTCCTGACTCCCCAGGGAAGTATTGTTTCTGTTCCATGAAGATTTATGTCAGGGGACACAGATGTAGTACCTCCAAAGCCAATCATTTTGTAGAAGTTGAGGATCCTGAGAGTCCTGTGAAAGCTTCCACTGAAATGTTAGCAGCTGATTTTAAGAATCTTACTGTTTGAGTCAGACTGAAACATCTATAACGCACTACCCACACTACCGGGTCACCGTTTGAAATCTCTGATTTAAACTGTAACTTTATGCTCACCTCTGGCCTCAGTGGATTTGAATGACAGTATTACTAGGGCTTCTGAAAATAAAATGATTTCTAGTCATTCTTAGAGATGCATAGGTTTTTAGCTTCATTTAGATACACAGAGCTCTAGCTTCTCTGATGATGAGGCTGGACTAAAGGGAGCATGTTACCAGCAGTTCAACTCTGGCTCAGAGAGGCTACCTGCAGTCCTAAGACCGGCTTGTTGGCCAAGTCTTTCTGGGATCCCAGGTAGGCTTGAGCACAGAACCTTGAACAAAGTGCAGGTATTGGATGGGCTGGCCATGTGCTAAACAGCCCTTCCCTCCCCTCCTCGACTCTTTTGAAATGGCAGTTCGTTTTCATGTTGTGAGCAGCCTGGCAAAGAGGCAGGTATATTCATAAAAGGAGAACTGGATGCCCTACTTCCAGCATGATTGGGCAAGTCAGCGCTCAGGGAAAACCCCAACTGAACAAGATGCACAGACTTACATAAAAGCTTTTCATTCTAAACATCAAACTGTTCAATTCTGAAAGTCACACTGGTGAACCTCATAGCACTTGTCATGCCAGTTTTTCATATTTTCAGTGAATTCTGAGTATGCAGAGCATGAGGAGGAGGTAGGTACTGGGCTTCCGCAGTGGCTCAGTGGTAAAGAATCTGCCTGCCAATGCAGGAGACCCGGATTCGATCCCTGGGTCGGGAAGATCCCCTAGAGGAGGAACTGGCAACCCACTCCAGTATTCTTGCCTGTAGAATCCCATGAACAGAGGAGCCTGGCAGGTCACAAAGAGTCGGACACTACTGAGCACAAGGAGGAGGTAATCCAGAATCTTGGTATTAAATAAGTATTTTGTATTGATTATTTGTGGCACAGGTTGAATAAAACCACCTCACTCATTAAAGCATGCTTTGTCATAAAGGAAAGTCTATTGAATACTGAGTGTGTGTGTGTGTTTCCTGGATTTGTAATCAAGAATTCATCACTGTTTCCAGAAAAAGAATTCTACTTGGAGAAATTCCACCAGAAAGAAGGCAGCTGCTAAGAAGGGCAAGGCCCCAACAAGCACATACATTCAGGTCTGGAACCTGTGTGTTATATGTAGGAGAGCAAAGGCAGAGAACAGGCCATGCAGCCAGAGAACTGTGCTTCTAATCATGCTCTGTGCCCCCGTGACAGGTGGCCTTAGCAGAGCCCCTTCCTCCTCTGGATACTCCCGAAGGCCTCCAGCCCAGATGGCCTATGAGCTTCTGCCATTGATTACACTTGGCATCTAAAAATGTTTTCCCAAACCCAGAGAAAAATATCTCCTGGTCCAGCTAAATCAGGACAGGACATTTTCCAGATTACATTCTCTTTTCAGTGGAAAGCATCATATTTGCCTCCAAACTAGGTACAAGGTGTTCCCTAAATCCTCCTAAATAATGATAGAAACGTTTGCTAAGTGCTGATTATGTGTCAGGTCCTACTGTAAACCCTTAACCTCCATGAACGCTGTTGGTTTCCACAGCTCTGAGAGCTAGATTCTGGTATTTCCCCCTTTTATAGATAGGACGGGAAGAAAAAGAAATGGCGTCTCTTGAGTTGTTCAAGTTGTCAGAGTTTGCTTGGCTCGTCAGTGGCAAAGTGGGGATTTCCACCTGGGATATCTGGCTTCTTGTGTCTGTACACTTAACCACCGCCCTGGAAACTGCCTCTCCACTAGAAATGGCCTACTTCGCTTAGCAGGAAGCCTGAGGCTGAAGCTGCTGTTGGAAAAGGGCGTCAGAGAAGTTTGAGAGGCTGTGAGTTCAGAAGGCAGGCATTTGAGAGTCGTAGATAAGAAAAGTTCCAGCTCCCTCGGGAATGTTTGCAAACAGAACATTTTTCTATTTCTAGGACTCATTGCTGCACCTCACCACACCGGAGACCTTGGGAACCAGGCCGCCCAGTCTTGGGATCCCCTGACTGCCAAGGAGACAGTTCACGCCCAGATCTCTTCCCTGCCAGAGGGAAGGGCACGAGCTTAATTTGCACGGGAACATGGGAGGGAAGTAGGGCCCAGTAGGTCTTTGAAGACTGTGGATTGGCTGTCTGGGAGGGCACAGTGCGAGCTGTATGAATCCTCATGTTCCTGGGGGCACAGAGGGACTGGCTCAGTATTGCCTACTGGGCCTGCTAACAGGCCATGCTTTATCACGTGAGTATAAGCAAACTTAGATTTGGGGCATCGTATTCAGTATGCCTGCTTGAGTTAGCTATTTTTATGTTTTTCTAACTTGAACACGTTTTCCTTCATTGTCCACTTTTATACCACCACTTTATACCTCCACTTCATCCTCCATTTTATACCACCACTTTAACTTACTGTCTTCCGAATACTTTGTGTAGAGTTATCTGGAAATAAAGCAAGTTAACTTTTTAAATGTCCTTGAATCCCAGAATCTAGAAATAAATCATCATCTCCCGTGAACCCTATATATCTGTAAACTATACACTATCTTTCTTTCATTCTCAGCCAAGCTCCTTGAAAGAGAAATCACCACCATAGTCCTCCTTTAACTCACTCCAAGCTGGCGTTTTCTTTGCCAGCTGGGCCTCCCTCCTCCATGCCATCACTGCCTCCACCACTGCTTCTCCGTGCTAATCCCCCCAAACACTTCTATACTTATTTTGTTTGACTCATTAAGGCCAGTTAATACTTTGTGACATCTGTTCTCTCTCTCTCCCTGTAAACTCATTTCTTTGACTTCTGTCCTTTTGTGACCCCACTTTCTCCTCGTCCTCCATCTTATAACAGAATGGCTGCTGGTTGTCAGGACTGTTCACCCCGCCCCCCAAGGGTGGGCCTTTCTCGGAGTGCTCCCTTGGAACTCTCCTCTTCTGCCTCCATTCCTCCCGCCTGCCCAACTTCCAGCCACATTGCTTGTGACTCTAAACTCTCCAGTTCCATCCTGTTCCTCTCTCTCCATACCAAACACCAGCTCCAACTCCCTACTTGCATGTACCCTAGACATCTTACACTCAACTTGTCCAAAGTGCAAGCACCCCTTTCTTCATTAAACCTGTTCCTTCTCCAGATTTCACTGTTTTGGTGACAGGCACTGTGATGGCTGACAAGACAAACACCCAGGACTCCCCTGTTCCTGATACAAACAACAGACCTAGTCATCAGTGTCTGCGGTTTTGACCTCAGTATCTTTCCTCCTGGCTCTCCACACTTCAGATGGCCCCACAGCTCGTCTCTATTCCCGCCACATGCCTTCATTCTCACTTCTCTTAAGCATCCTTTACACTCTTGCCAGAAAGAAGAATCTAAAATGCAAACATGACCATTTTTGATTAAATCTGTCTCCAGATAACTTTCAAATAAAGTTCAAAATCTTTAGCACAGAACTCCTCAGGGGATGGGATCTGCCCATTTCTCCAGCAATTCCAGTCACCCCTCTCAGCCCACATCCATATGGAGAACTACAGACCTTCCTGCAATCAGCCCGCCTTCCTGCCCACACACTGCTCAGGATGGAATGTCCTCCTTGCTCTGATAACTCTCATCCCATCCTTGGGGACCCTGCTCTAGCACCACTTCCTCTGGGAGACTTCTGTGCCCCCTCCCTGCCTCCCACCTGAATTGGCTGCTTTCCCGTTGGCACCCACTCGTGTATCTGTCTTGATACAGCATAGTGCACTGGGATTGCTACTTCATCCACATGTTTTTTCATGGGATTGGAGGATATTTAAGGGCAGACACCGAGTGTTACGGATCTCCTTATCCCTAGCATTTAGCACAACATCTGGCACATGACAAATATTAAAAAATTATTTAAATGAGTGAACTTTTCATGTCTATAAAACATGTATTATGTAGACATTGAGTTATGTATAAGGTATGGTAACATTTACTGCTATCTGTATGTTTACTCGTTTATGTGTTGTGATCACATGTATGTGTTCTGTTTTTTCATTTGCTGTCTCATATAAATAATTAACTTTTCACTTCAGTTGGCAAAAAAACATTTATGCACCCATAAACCAGGATTTGCTATAATTTGGAATGTCCTTTGCATCTTGATTAATTTCCTCATTGATAAAATATGAGGATTTGATTGGCTGTTCACTAAAGGTCCTTCTGATGCTGAAATTTGTAAAAACCTTTGATACTATTTTGATATAAAACTGCCTTTTCTAAATAAAACTGCCCTGAATTGGGATATAGCTTTCAGAGTTATTATCTCACTTGATCTTTAAAATATAAGGTAGTCATTGTGATGAAATGAGTACATTTCAGTTATTGGCTTATTTTAAGCATTTGTCCAACCTTAATCAAATGACTTGATTCTAGCACTAAATTTCTGAAGTATTTATCACTGCAACACAGGATACATTGCTAATTCCTTTAAGTATCAGAGCTGTGCTCAAGATACAAACCATTTTCAGAGGGAAATCCTCTTCCTTTTTGGTGTCTGGAATCTCTTCTAGAGTAACTGCCGTCTTAGATGCCAAGTCTCTACATCAGCAGCTGAGAGAGTGGTCCACGGGCCCCCGGTGGCCCTTAAGACCCTTTCAGTAATCACGTGGTCAACATGATGTTATAACAGCACTGGTATTGTGGTTCTTCTCTTCACTATGTCGACATTCACTGGCTCTGTGAAAGCGGTGTGGGTAACACCGCTCAGCATGAATCAAGACAATGGCACGACCTGTCCTAATGGGTGCTGTGTGTGTCATCTTTACTAAGATGCACTCATGGTTTAAAACAGAAAAAATAAGCTAGTTCAGTTAAAGAGTGATTTGATGAAATAGTAAACATCATTTTATTCATTTGTATTGCTATGTTATCAGTGTATTTTCTTGATTTTTAGCTTTATTTAATCTCAACCCTTAAGTACTTTTTTTAAATAGTCTGTGACAAATTAGGAGTGTCACATAAAAAACTGTTTGCAATCCAGAATATGATGGTCATATTGATAAAAGGTACTTGTGCAATTATTTGACTTAGGACCGAAACTGTCATTTTCTTCAAGGAATATCATTTTGCTTAAAAGAATGACTAATAGACTGTGGTAGTTCAAGCTGACTCATAAGGCAGATATTTTCTCAAAAAGAAGAGGGAACCTGCCGCTTCAAGGAAAACCTCTGCTGTATTGGTTACCAACGGTAAAACTGACACATTTAAGCCAAAATGAGAATTTGGAAAAACATTACGAGTCTGATAGCTTCTCAGTGTTTTTCTCATGAGATGGAAGATGGTATCCAGGAATGCGATTTTTTGGTTATTGTCAAAAGAAATGTGTCAGTCGGAAGATCTGCATAACCAAGGAAACCAGTATTTTCTGATCAGCTAGTGTGTGACAGATCTAGAACAGGCATGGGGGGAAGCTCCTCTCTAAGCAGGGGGTGGACCGAGGGATTTTATGTCACAGAGGATACGTTCACTGATTTGGCAAGTGTTGGTGTCGCATCAAGGAAGCTGCACGATTACCTGGAAAGGTGATTCCCATTCTCTTTGTTTTTTCTCATCTCATTATTGTGTGAGGCCAAGTTTTCTTCACCGCCTTCAACCAAAGCAACATATTGCGACAGACTGAATCTAGAAGCAGATAGAAGAATCCATTTATCTCCTATCAAGCTGGATATTCAAAAGGATTGCAAAGGACTTTTAGAAGCCTACTCTTGTCACTACATTCTTTTGTTTTTCATAAGAAATATAATTTATGTTAAAACATGGAATCGTTTTATTTTTTTTAATTTATTAGAGTATTTATTTTTTATGTTTCAGTTTCTAATATATCAATATCAAATATTAAATATCAATAGACATAAACCCATGTCAGCAAAAACTTTGGCATGCACAGTGCTTTTTAAAAGATTAAAACTTTGAAAATGATTGCTTTGTACTATAAGGCTTAGCAATAGGATCAGAGCCTTTGTTTAAAAGATCTGCAGCAATGCCGACCCCATAAGAACTGTTTGTTGCTTAGCCTGAATGCAGGATATATTTTAAATACAATGGCAAGAGTAGAAGGAAGTCTAGTGAGTGAAGTAATCATTGCTATGTGAGTTGTACATTCAACCATTTTAAAGCACAGGTTAAGGAAACTTAAACCAGGGATGACATTTCAATGCAGTGCATAGTGTTTTTGTTTGAAGACTCATCATCTCACCATTCCCAGGGATGGGGTAGGGAGCAAAGAGTTTCAGGCCTTAGTTTCTTTCGTGTTTTTTTTTTTTTTTACATTACATTGTTTTTATTTATTTAGAATCCTTTTTTACTTGAGTGTAGTTGCTTCACAATTTTGTGTTATTTTCTACTGTCCAGCAAAATGAATCAGCCAGACATGTACGTATATGCCCTGCCTTGTGGGTTTCCTTCCAGACATGTATGTATATGCCCTGCCTTGTGGGTTTCCTTCCAGACATGTATGTATATGCCCTGCCTTGTGGGTTTCCTTCCAGACATGTATGTATATGCCCTGCCTTGTGGGTTTCCT
The DNA here is from genome assembly GCF_029378745.1 of Bos indicus. Lineage (NCBI taxonomy): Eukaryota > Metazoa > Chordata > Mammalia > Artiodactyla > Bovidae > Bos > Bos indicus. The sequence continues at coordinate 74,380,944 of NC_091760.1, read as the reverse complement.
TCCGGTCACCACTGAGGCTCTAGAAGAGTTCGGTGTGCTACACAGTAGTTCTCACTTGTTATCTATTTGATACATAGTATCAATAGTGTATATGTGTCAGGCCTCAGTTTCAAGACCTGTGCTTCCCCTGAGTGCCTGATGTGCTCTGACCTTCTGTCAACCATTTCTCTCCCTTTTCTTTGGCTGCTAGGAAGCTGGAAGCTAAATTCTCAGCTGAGCCTTGCTCACGAATGGAACTTTGCATTTACATGTCTTAACTGACTTCACTCTGCCTTGATTTAATTTTGCTACTTCCCCTGCACTTATCTTTGAGTTCTTCATCTGAATTTTCTCGGATATTTCCAAAACCCACCTTTAATCCTCTTGCCAAACAAGGTAAAGTGTAAACGTTTAAGTGTGTGCGACTATCAGCAATGCAGGAAGTTTCTTTTTCTCTGGGCCTGAACCCAACTCCTTTCTAGGCGTCAGGTTGCATGTCTGTAATATCTTTGCTGTTACTTTCTTCAATTCACCTGTAAAATAGGGACATGGATTCACGATGGAAAGTGGCAGAGCCAGGCTTCTGGAAAAGCTGAAGAAGCCAGCTGGGACCCATAGGTCATGGAGCAGAGAGGAGGCAGGCTGCTGGTAGGAAGGGATGGCAAGTCCCCAAGCCACCAGGGGGAATCTGCTTCTTTAATGAAAGGGTCCTTCTTTCCAGGGGATTATAAGAATATTCATGACCCTTGAGATCAGCAGGTGAGGCCCAGCCCTCCGTACTCATCCTTTGGGCAAATAGTCCAGAAAGCCGAGATTGCTGGGGTAAGAAAGGAACAGCGGGAGTTGGGAGGTTTCCCTGCTTCTATTGGCCCCCGAGTCCCGTATTTTGGGGTGGGCCTGGGGGGGAGTGGTACTTGTCCTGAGGTGAAGCACGGACTGTGTCTTTCATTTCTAAAGAGCAGACGCAAGGCCCAGGCAGAAGTCCCGTGACATGACTTGAGACACAAAATGGTATCTTAGCATCGAAGACCCCCTTTGACAACAAGAAGAAAAGCCCTTTTCTTCCCAGCCTGGATTAGGCGAGGAGGGAATTCTCTGGAACATGTGTGCTTTGTTTTGTAGGGGGCAGCCAGGCCGGCCCAGGGCTTGCCTCCCAAAGCCCCCCCAAGGAAGCTTGTCCCCGTGTAATTAAAAGGGAAGGGGACACAGCAGGGTGTCTTGTTCCGCTGCTGCCCACCAAAGTGGGGTCCCTGGGGAACGGTGGGGCCCAGGAAATTGGCTAAATTAATGGTTACTGAAGGCCTCACTGAGTGTGGGCCTGGAGGCAGAGGGAGGGGCAGGGTACAGAGTGAGAGCTCTTCTGACAAAACGGGAAGAAGAGAAACCCTCTCAGACAGCAGAGAGGTCTGAGCCTCTGGTCACCCGACGGGACAGCAAGGCCCCCTGGGGGACAGGGCACCTGCAGCGAGGGGTCAGCACCTCGTGGAGAGCAGAGCCCCAGGGCGGTGTGTCCGGGCCCTGGCTCGTCCAGCTGACGCAGGCTGGCCCCTCGCTTTCTCCCGCTGACAGCAAGACCGGGAGCCAGAGGTCACGGGTCACGGCCGGCCCTGAGGCCTGGGGCTCACAAAGGGGAGCGGGGGCTTCCCCTGGCAACACGAGTTTCTGCAAAGCAGTCTCGGTATTTGTCAGTGGTAGAGTGTCTCACTCAGAAATGACTGGGAGCAGTAAAACACTCGACTAGAGACTAACAAGCTTGGCATTTATAGAGTGTGATCCCGTTAAGGAGAAAAAGAAAAATTCTTTTTCCTATAAAAAAAGAAAACTTCTTAGGAAAAACTTTCCACTGCCATTTTCCAAAAACTTCAGTTCCAGATATGCTTCATCTTTCCAGCTCTCCCTGCAAATCTGGCAGGTTGGATTACAAAGGATTTGAGGGCGTCTTCACAACAGTCTGGAAACTCATGACTCCCTGCTTTACTGGGACGATAATAGTAACAGTAACAATAGTAACAACAGCCAACTGGTGGGGTTTCCAGGACCCTGCACCATCCCTAAGGCCACGCACATCCCAGAGGCCCCAGGCTTGAGCCCACAGGCCCGGGCACTCTTTTGCTGGTTAGTGGTACATCTAAGTCAATATCATACAGGCGACCTGGCCCTTCTAGCTCCGCAAATATTGGAACAAAGCCTTGAGCACAGTGATGCTGTTGACAGTTACGAGATGGTGACATTGTTGTCTTTGTCACCCTGAAGTGCAGCTCGGCGGAGCCTGGCCTAACACCCTGTGTACACAGAGGAGACAGTGCACTCAGAGGCCTGGGTGTTTGCTCTGCCAACAAGTGCGGGTGACCAGCCCTCCAGCCCCTTTCCAGGGGCACAGCTGGGGTGCCAAACACAGTACCCTCCGTGCCATGGGGCAGCCCGACAATGTTCAGGCCACATACTGCCTTTCCTGTCTCTTTTCATTCGTTTGTTAAAAGTACATTTTTATTGAAATGTAGTGGACCATGTCACCTGTCCAGCTTGATGGGAACGGCTACATCCTGTACCCAGCAGGTCAAGAGCCTGGACGTTTCTGGCACCCACAGCCCACCTGGGCTCCCTCCCGGGATCGCCTCCTGCAAGGGTGACCACTAACCTAACCTATCCTATCCTCGATTGCTCAGTCGCTAAGTCATGTCTGACTCTTGTGACCCCAGAAGACCCCACCAGGCTTCTCTGTTCTTGGGATTTCCCAGGCAAGAATCCTGGAGGAGGTTGCTATTTCCTCCTCTAGGGGATCTTCCCAACACAGGGATCGAACCTGCTTCTCCTGCGGCTCCTGCACTGGCAGGCGGATTCTTTACCACTGAGACACCTGGGAAGACCTATCCCAGTCTAACACAAACTACTTTCACTTGTTTTGAACCTCATGCTTCTGAAACTTTCCCTTGGTATCTGAAGCCAAGGTCTATGTGTTTGTCCAGCAGGGTGTGGTTACAATGCAGCGTGCAAAGATCTCAGCTCCACCCTAGCTTGGGCAAGGCCCTCAGCATTCTGGCATCTGGGTTGGCCTTGTTAAAGGACAGAGTTGGTCTGAGTCTCTTGGGGCCCTTCCAGTACCAGTGTGTGGTCTGTGGCTCCACTAAAGAGGCAGATGGGCTGTGCACAGGAGAACTGACTGTGACCCCGGGTCCATGCATAGGTTGGAGACATGTTCTAAGAAAGAGATGGCTGCCCTGCTCAGTGCCTCTCCGCATCTCCTCCTTCTATACCACCATCCAGAAACAGCAGGAGATAGGTCAGTTCAGGGTTCTCTCTACACCACTGAAGTATACCTGACGTGTTCTGGTCCTGAACCTGGTCCATTCTCCTATCTGAAAACTGTACCGGGGAGACTGAGAAGGGAGGCTGGAAACTTGCCTCTAAATACACTCTGCTGTGTGACAGATATCTCACTCCTTTTACATTCCTGAAGCCTTCCTCTGTGTGTGTATGTAGGGGTGGTGGTGGGCTGGGGTGGCAGGCAGTGGAAAGGCTTACAGAGAGTGTGCCAGAGCTAGGGGTTCTGCTTCTTCTCAGGTAAAGAAACAAACTTGGGTCTGCCTGCCCAATGTTCAGCAAAGCCAATCTATAGACACTGGGTTGTGGTGAAGGCAAGTACAGTGTTTATTGCGAAACACCAAGCAAGGAGAACATGCAGCTCATGCTCAAAATACCTGATCTCCCTGATAGCTCTCAGGGAGGGTTTTTAAAGGCAACATTAGGGGTAAGGGTTGTAGGGTGCCTGATCAGCTCATGGGCTTTTTTCTGACTGGTTGGTGATGAGGTAACAGTGTGGTATTTTGGAAGTTATTAAAATAACAATATCATCAACCTTCTGGTTCCAACTGGTCTAGAGTCTGCATGTTTGTGGTCAGCATAGTGTTCACTTCTTCCACATACTTGGGGTTTTAGTATCTGCAAAAAAATCCCAAGGATCTGGCTAAGGATATTCTCTATAGCCATTGAGGTGAAACTAAAGGTCCTTGATTTTGTTTTATGACTAAACTAGTTTTATTCTGTCTTGATTGACCATTCTTTGTCTTGGCTTTTTTTTCATTTCTGATTGAATTTATTCCTTGGAATTTAGACTTAGGAGGCTAAAGCTTTCTAACAAACAGGAGGCAGGGGACATGGGGTATCTGTCCCTGGGAAGGCCCTGAAGGACTGCTTGGTTTCACAAGTAGGAAAACTGGGTCCCATAAGGGGAGAAGAGTTGCTTGAGCCCACATTGGAAAACAGTTGGGAGTTTCTTAGAAAGTTAAATACATAGCCCACCATATACCCTAGCCATTCCATTCCTAGGTGTCTACCCAAGACAAATGAAAGCCTGTGTCTAAATAAAAATCTGTACACAGATGTTCTTTGCAGCTTTATTTCTAACAGCCAGAAACTGAACATCGCCCAAATGCCCACCAAGCGAGAAATGGATAAGCACACTCTGGTCTATTCATGCAATGGAATACTACTCAGCAAGTAAAAAGAATGGGCATGCATCAACCTGGGTGAATCTCAGAATGATGCTGCTAAGTGAAAGAAGCCAGATTTTTTTAAAATGAGGACATACTGTATATTGCTAGGAACCCCACCTTCTAGGAATTGCAAACTAATATAAAGAAGATCAGAGGGTGGTTGGGGACAGGATGAAAGTAAAGGGCACAAGGGGACTTTTGGACTCATGAGTAAGTTCACTGTATTCATTTTGGTCATGGTTTCACAAATGCAGAAACTTACCACTTGTAGACCTTAAATATGTGCACTGTATTGTATGTCAGTTATACCTCAATAAAGAAACAAAGAATACAGGTGTTTCTGTTGCACAGACATGAATTTAAATCCCAGCTCACTGCTTATAGGCTGCAGGTTGCTTAACCTCTCTGAACCTCAAATTCTGTCTTCAAAACACGAATGATAATAGTCCCTTCCTTATAAAATAAACATGGAATGAAATACTGCTGATAAATTACTTAACAGAATACCTGGGATGTAGTAAGTACTTAGTAAATATTAATTATTATGTCTTGATAGAAAATGCATTATACCTATCAATTTGTGATCATTTGACTTCATTTCTATGTTATGCCTTCCAACCTTCCAATAAATGGCATGGTGTGTCTATTTATTTATTTTTGGCCGCGCTGGGTCTTCACTGCAGCGTGCACAGTTCTTTGTTGCAGCACTCGGTCTTAGTTGCACCATGTCATGCAGGCTCTTAGTTCCCCTACCAGGGATCGAACCTGCATACTCTGCATTGGAAGGTGAATTCTTTTCTTTTTTTTCATAGAGTCGATAATTTAATAAGGTGAAAAAAAGACTTGGTGTATAAAACTGTATGGCAGAACTATTCTTGATCATCTTTTTCTCTTCTTTGTAGAAAGGCGAATTCCCAACAAGAAGTCCCTATGTCTTTCTTTTCTGTTTTTTTTTTTAAGTGCTTCCCATAGCACCTGGCATTCATTAAACGCTCAATAAAGTTTCACGTTTTCTCTGCCCTTACCTTCCCTGTTGAACTCTCTGTTTGGTCATGAATGCGTTTGGGATTCTAGATCAAGAGGGGACCCAGCTACCCCAGGCAGGAAAATCCAGCTTCTTAAAGAAACAGTTCAGCTGAGTGTAGGTCTCCTGTTCTGTCCCCACGTGGATGCGGCTGATTTTCGCCCCAGTTGGTGAGGACTGGAGGCAGCCTTCCCTCTGGGTTGTGACTTGGCCTAAGAGAAGGCCTGACACTGTGGGGGCCAAGCTCTCCTTTTCTCCCAGGCCTCAGGGAACTTTCCACACCCACAGTTGCTGGGCAGCCAGGCAGCCTGGGAGCCTTGGCTCTCCCTCCAGGGTGGAGCAGGCTCTTTGGAGGAAGTGTCCTATTGTTCGGGGGGGATTCTTTGGTCACAAAGGCCCGCTGAAGACTCCACAACACTGCAGCAAAACTGGGACTAGAACTTTCACAAAAGAACAAGGCTTGCTCTGTGTGGCCGCAGCCGCTGAAACTTCAGCCAGGGAGGTGGAGATGGCAATGCCACCGCTAGTTTGTTCTGACAACAAAGACGGCCCCCTTTCAGTTAACCTTTCCTCCGAGCTCCCTGAGGTATGGTCAGGGTGGGGTGGTGGACTGGACTGGTGAGCAGGTTTCAGATGCTGTGGAAATAAAGGGAGTTTGTTCAGCTTCTTCTGGAAGTTTTGCCTGGTGGCAGGTGATGGTGCCAGTTTTGAGAATCAGATCGGACCCACAAATATGCCCTAACGGGAAGTGAGTTGAGCTCCAAAGGCCAAACCTTTTCAAAAGGATATCTGTGAGCATTGTCTACAGTCTGGGATCCGAGGAATTCTGGAAAGCACATGGCTTCCATACCCCCTCTGTTTACCAAACATATTGCCAGGACTCATTTTAACCTCATACCAAATCCATCCATTTCATGTTATTTCCCAGTGAGGCAATGAAGGCTCAGAGCACATGTGAGCTACGGAGTCAGAACTTTGTTTCAGTCATTCATTCAACAGACACTCAGACTTGCATCGCATGGGCTAAGGTGCAGGGGATAGAGAGAGAACAGAAGGCAATCCCACCTTAAGGAGTTCACAGCATGATAATTTGGGTCTGCTGGTCTATTGTATGGTCTTGGGCAAGTTACTGAACTTTTTGAGTCTCACTTCCTACCTTTAATTAATGGGGTTCTAACCCTTTAAAAAGGTTTCCATAAAGATGAAGTGGAATTAAATGAGATGATGTGTGTCATACACCCAGGGTCTAGCACAGAGCTGACACTCCACAAATCTGGCCCTGATGGCTCTCAGTGAAGAGTAGGTTGTGGTCCAGCCTGGTCTAGTGTTCCCAAGGGACCTATGTCAGCTGGGAAGGGCCAAAGCAATGTCTGAAGGGAGGCAGTTGGAAAATTCCCAGAGCCCTATCCATCCTGGGGTGAGGAGAGGGACAAGGTCCAGGGGACCACATTATTGAAAATATAGCTCCCTCACAAAGCAGAAACCCCAACTTCACTAACTCACTAAATATAAGTCACTCTCATTCCACACATATATTTATTAGCACCTTCCATTGGCCAGATGCTGGGCACATATGTTGCTTGACACCCGTTTCAAGGAACGTACGGCTCAGTGTGGGAAACAGACAAGCCATGGCAGCTTCAATGCCATGTATGGATGGGGATGCCCTGGGATGACGGATAACCCAGCCTTGGTGTCCTGCGGCTGCCCCCGCTCCCCAGCCCAGGCAGTGACCATCAGAATCCCCTTCCTGCTGTGTGGGGCTGAGTCAGCCCTCTCCAGTGTCTCTGTTCCCCATCCAACATGTCCTGCCACACTGACCAGTCAGAGCTCATAGCACCCCACTTCTGTGCTCAGAGATCCTCAAGGGCTCCATTAAGATGCACACAAGGCCCCTATGGCCTCGACTTTCATGTCCAAAGTTACCCCGCTCGTTATCTTGGCTCCAGAAAAACTGGTTACCATTTCGCATTCATATCCACCCAGTTCCCTTCCCTAATGTCCTCCCACCCCACCCCTGGCACCAGAGAGATCATAATTTCATATATAGATTCTTTTTTAAAAACAAGTCTTTAATTTTGTTAATTCTCAAATCTATTTCTAAGTACTGAGAACAATGGCTTACAGAATGCCATTTCCCAGCACAGGGAACCTTGCTTTGCAGTCATTTATATGGTAAATGTTCTTTGCAAAGTGCTCTTCACAGACATTCTCTTCACAAACAGAGAAGAAGGCAGGGTGGGTGATGCTATTACTAGCTCCATTCTACAGATGAGCAAATAGTATCAGCCGGGGCGTGGGTCAGTTTGAAAGCAAATTCAAGGTCTGTGAACTCACGTTCCATGTCCATCCTGCCTCCCCATGTGAATTTTAAGGTTAAATGAGTTATTTTTCATTGGGGGTATTTATGTAATGAATAGCAATGAATACCTGTTTGTTGAACAAATTGGCAGAAGCAGCTTCCAGCCAGCTCGGCCAATATCCTTGTGGAGTCTGGGGTGGCAAGCAGCCAAGCCAAGCTATTAGAGACTCAGCATCACATTCCTTCACCTGCAGGTCTGCTCAGACACACCGGACACCTATTACACGGCAGGCCACTGGTTATAGGGGGATCTTAGACCCCACCCCTGCCTTCAGGAAGCAAGCAGTTCTGGTCCTCGATGGCTAAGCCATGTAGGCAAATCCACTCTGGTAGAAGAGAAGGGATAATGCAGCATCAGTGGGTATGGAGTGCAATACTGTCCCCAGGGCTGTGGTGATGCTGAAGATGCTCTAGGAGGGGTAGGGACAGAACCCCGGAATGCTCTGTGCAGGCGGTGGAACTCACGGGATCCTGAGAGAGAGATCCACAGAGTCAAGGAAGGAGGAGAAGGGGCAAAGGAAAGGAAGAGGATGGATGGAAGTGGAGGGGGAAGTGGGGAATCCATTCCGGAGAAGCTTCTTGATCTCCTTCTAACTATCTGCACTCCTTCTGCTGAATTCTCTTTCTTTCCAAACTAGGGCCAAGGCCTGTTTGAAACCATAGCTTCAGATTTAAAATAAACATCTTGTATTAAGTTTCATGACTTTAATTTTATTATCAGATAAATTGAAAGTTTAGGATGTTTTTAAAACAGAAAATGCTAGATGATTGTGAATGCACGTGATTCCTGATGGGTCCTTAATAGGAAAAACCCCCAAACAAATCATTTCCTTACTTCTGCTATAAACCAGCCTCCACTCAGGATGAACTCTCTTTGCAGCCACATAAAAGGCCAGAGACGCCAGTGGCCTGCTTTCTGCATTCTCCAGGGCCTGGCAGTTTCTCCCAGCTGGAACCTGGGCTGCTCCGTGCCTGGTGTGGGCTCCCCTGCGGTGGGGAGTGCCCCACACTCCTCCAGCGGAGTCAGTCTGCTGGGTGCAGCCGGAAGGAGAAGCTGGGGAGAGACCTGCAATGTGGAGCGGGGAGTCACTGAGTGCCAGAGTGACCGTTCTTATGGGCAGTCAGGGGACAAAGCCCTGGAAGGAGCTATTGAGATTTAATTGTGCAAACCCACGTGGCTGATGGGAAGGACATGGAAGGGGCTCTTGGGGGCTTCTTTCTCCTTTCTTCCCTTTCTTTCCTCTTTCTCACTTTTTCCCCCTGACTGATGGGATAAAAGGAAATGCTGCGTCTGTCTGTCGCGGCCTGGGGACTTTCTTAGGGTTCTCTGTGTAGTGTTATTTGAAAAAAGACAAAACTCCCAAACAAAACACAGTTGTATTGGCACAAAAGTCCAGCGCCACGGTTGAAGTCTCCCTTTCCATTCCCAGAGCCGGGTTTCCCAAATGAACCCCAGCGTATCTGTGCAGACAATGGGGTCCCCAGGGAGCCGCACGTGATCAGAGCAGTGAGCGAGGGGACAGGCGGGTCAGTGGGAGGGGAGACTCTGCCGGCTGCCAGCGAGGGTTCAGTGACCTGCCCCAGCCCTGTGAACTGGCAGATGAGTTTTCCACTTTCAGCATTATGTCTTCTGGGTTCAAACGTGATTCCAAATGCACCAAGGATCAAGGCACCGGGCGTGTCCTGACGTTGCTTTATGGTTTCTGTTTGCAGGTTTTGTCCACGTCCCTCATGAGGCTGTGGCTTGGCACCCAGCACAGGGCCTGTGCTGAGCGTACTGAGCACATTAGTTGGACAGATGTGTATGGTTGCATGTACCTGCTTACATATGCATCTTCCCATGTATTTTTTAAAGTTTATGATGATTCTAATTTATTTTCATAAATTAGGAATTTGGAATTAACAGACACATACTACTATATATAAAATAGATTAAAAAAAAAAAAACAACAAGAGCCTACTGTATAGCACAGGGAACTATACTCAATATTTTGTAATAAACTATAATGGAAAAGAATCTGAAAAAGTATATATATAATTATATATGTAATTTAAATTACACATATATAACTGAATCATTTTGACATATACTTGAAACTAACACAACACTGCAAATTAACTATATTTCAACTTCTAAAAAAGGGGGGAAAAGTTTATGAATATCCTTTAAAAAAAAAAAAAAAGACACAGCTGCTGGAATCTGGGAAACAGGAAGAAACCTGGCACCAGAAGCTAAAACGGGTGCTCTCAGACCTGGAAGAATCTACAAGGTGCTCCAGGCAAAGTTTTGGCAGAATTAAAGGAAAGAGGTAAAAACTCTAACCTGAATTATTATATTAAATCACACAGTAACTGAGTACAGCTGAATTGGGGGCCATAAGGACACATTCTAGGCTGTCACAGAAAAACAGGGTATTTTCTCATTTTTGATGCTGGGAAACCCTTGATAAGCAGCGGCCTCTCCCTGGGATAAAATCTCATGTGTGTCCACCTGGGGTTACTGTGTCTGGGGACGGACACAACATTTTGGAAGTCCGGGTGTCGGGTTTAGAGTCATAGATGAGCAGAGCTGGAGAGACTGGAAAGTTCCTTCAGGCCCTCATTCCACAGATGTGAGAATGAAAGCCCAAGGGCAAACCTGCTGAAAAGGAAGACAGGCTGGAAACCTCTCCTCCTTCACCTTCTCAACCAGGAGGAGTTTGGGAGAGCTTCCAGCCCCACCTCACACCCTTAGAATGCCCAGTGTGCTGGTATTTTAAGTTGGGAAGTTTAGCCTGCTGGACAGGTACTTTTCCCATTCTCAGGCTGGTCTAGGGCTTTCAGCTGCATAAAGCTCCAGAGAAAATGCAGGTCCCATTTGCAGTCTCCATCAGCCACAGTATAAGATGGCACCCTCTGGGGCACCTCCGTACCCAGGTCCATTGGTGCTGGCTGAGGCCAGTTCCTGTAAGTCATCTGGTCTACCTTGGGCAGCAGGCACCCTCCAGGGCAATCCCAAGGTGGAGACTGCAGAGTACAGTCCCAGCTAGCCATGAGGGGATGCTCAGACCAGCCTCATCGCACTTTCTTACAGATGTGGAAGACCTGAGTTGGGCGGGGGGGCCGGGGGCAGGAAGGTGTAAGCACAGGGACTGCCTGGGGGCTGGTGTCCTCTCTCTATTATAAATGATGCTGCTGAGAGATGCTGCTGTGGTGGTCCATGGCTTTGCCTCCTTTATCTGGTGGCTATCCTGCCAGCCTTCAAAGTACAGCTTAAGGGCTCTAAATCTCCTGTGTGGCCTCGGGGTGAGCACTGAGGGCCAAGGGCAGGCCTGGCCATCTCCATAACCTCTGCTTCAATTGCATTGTGGTGAAATGGCAACCCACTCCAGTGTTCTTGCCTGGAGAATCCCAGGGACGGGGGAGCCTGGTGGGCTGCGGTCTCTGGGGTCACACAGAGTCAGACACGACTGAAGCGACTTGGCAGCAGCAGCAGCCTCCTGAAAAGCCAGCCTCTGTTAAGCCTTGAGCAGAGTGCCCAGTTCATAGCATCAGGAGGACCTTGTCTCTACTCTCCATCAGACCCTGAGCATCGGCCTTGACAATCTGGTGCTGTCACAGGATGAACAACCCTCATGTTTATATTTGTTGCTATTGTGTCCTGAGCTTCCAATAGTTTTCTGTTCTGTCTTACTTTCTTTTGACGTCCTTTCTCCTAAAAGACTTCTCTTCTCCATGATAGCAAAAGATGGTAGATGGAAGAGGGCAGAGGAATTGGTTTAGGAACAAGAATAGGAGGAAAGGATGAAGCTGCAAAGGGGCCAGTGGGACCAGAAAGAACATGCAATGAGGAGCTGGGAGACCTGGTTGCAAGCCTGCCTGTGCACTTATATTAATCTTCCCTGTCTCTGCCTCAGTGTCTTCATCTATAAAATGGGGATCAAGTAGACCTCCTATATGGGTTTGCTGTAAAACTAAATAGAATGATGAATATGATGGAGGTTTGCATAATCATATGGCCCAGGTCTGCAAACTTCCACTGACCTACAAAGTGGAGCTAGTAGGCAAGATGAGCCTTCTCTCCTTGCTAATGAAGTGGTTGTGATAGTCGCTTCATTCGTGTCCGACTCTGCGATACTATGGACTGTAGCCCGCCAAGCTCTGTCCATGGGATTCCCCAGGCAAGAATACTGGAGTGGTTTGCCATGCCCTCCTCCAGGGGATCTTCCTGACCCAGAGATCGAACCTGCATCTCCTGCATCAGAGGCAGATTCTTTACCCACCGAGCCACCAAGGAAGCCCCAGTGAAGTGGTTCAGATCAGATCAGATCAGTCACTCAGTCGTGTCCGACTCTTTGCGACCCCATGAATCGCAGCACACCAGGCCTCCCTATCCATCACCAACTCCCGGAGTTCACTCAGACTCACGTCCATCGAGTCAGTGATGCCATCCAGCCATCTCATCCTCTGTCGTCCCCTTCTCCTCCTGCCCCCAATCCCTCCCAGCTTCAGAGTCTTTTCCAATGAGTCAACTCTTCACATGAGGTGGCCAAAGTACTGGAGTTTCAGCTTTAGCATCATTCCTTCCAAAGAAATCCCAGGGCTGATTTCCTTCAGAATGGACTGGTTATAAAACCATTTCAAGCCTTCACAGGTGTAGTGGTTGCACAGAGGAAATCTAATTCCTCTGTGGTTAGGTAGGGAGCAGGTGCAGTGGATGGGCCTTGGCCATCACCCGAGGATAAGAGAAGGCTCTCAGTGGGACCCCTGGAGTGTCCTGAAAGAGAAGATGATTTGGGGTTGTCCTGATGTAAATGCATTAAGGGGCTTCCTAGGTGGCTCAGTGGTAAAGAATCCGCCTGCCAATGCAAGAGACACAAGTTTGATCCCTGGATTGGGAAGATCCCCTGGAGAAAGAAATGGCAACCCATTCCAGTATTCTTGAAAGGGAGATCCCATGGACAGAGGTGCCTGGAGGGCTACAGTCCACGGGATTGCAAAAGAGTCGGACATGACTTAGAAACTAAACAACAACCAACAGCACGCGTTAAGTTTTTCACAAGAGATGTTTGGCCAACTCTTAGGAGTTTAGGGAATTTTTCAAATGACAGATCCAAGAATTCCAGTCTGGATCCCAAGCTTCATTTTAAAAATGATCTAAACCACCCCTGTGGCCTATGAGTTTTGTTTGTTCAAACTCTGGGACTGACCCTCTTTGAGACAGGATTAGCAGGCAGCTAGGAGATTTAATCAGCAGAACCTCCCTAAAAGAAACTCCTCCATTACCTACCAGCCTGCCCTACTGCCTAAAACCATGAGGGGAGGCAGTGCAATTACCCTTAGGGAAGGGCCAATGTCTCTCATCAGTCACTGAACTGTCTTAGGGCTGAGCAGGGCAAATCCTAGTTTTATTCCAATACATGTATTGCTCTGCAACTTGATCTTTCTCATTGAATATATATAGCAGTATTATTAGCAGTTAGTTGCTCAGTCATGTCCAACTCTTTGTGACCCCATGGACTATACAGTTCATGGAATTCTCCAGGCCAGAATACTGGAGTTGGTAGCATTTCCCTTCTTCAGGGGATTTTCCCAACCCAAGAATCAAGCCCAGGTCTCCTGCATTGCAGGCGAATTCTTTACCAGCTGAGCCACAGGGGAAGCCCAGGAATACTGGAGTGGGTAGCCTATCCCTTCTCCAGCGGATCTTCCTGACCCAGGAATTGAACCAGTGTCTCCTGCATTGCAGGTGGATTATTTACCAACTGAGCTATCAAGGAAGCCAAATTATATATCTTGGGTATCTTTCTTTATATAGGTTTCTTATGTGCACTTTTTAATTGCTGCATAGAGAAGGAAGGGCCACCCAATAATCAGAGATGTCCAGCAAGAGTAGAAGTACCTTGGAAAGCCATGAGCTTCTCATCATTAGAAGTGGTTAAGTGGACATACTCAGTACATTAGTCATAGTGAGGATTCCTGCCCTGGGTGCGGGGGAAAGAATTTGACATTTACTGAGTAATCTCTATGTTCCAAGAACTATTCGAAATGCCATGGACCCTTGAACAGTCAATCGTAGGTGTTAATCTGTGTGTCACTTACAGTCACCCTCTGCATACACAGTTCCTCTGCATCTGTGGGTTCACCCAACCATGGACCGTGGAGTACCATTGTATTTACTAATTGAAAAATATCCACATATAAGTGGACCCAGACGGTTCAAACCTGCAGTTGTGCAACGATCAACTGTGCTTTTGGTGGGTTCTTGCACATAGTATTCACAGAACTCTAGGAAGTAGGTATTGTTATTATTCCTGTTAGTACAGATGAGAACAGGGAGCCACAGGGAAATGAAGAAACATTCCTAAGGTCACAGAGCTGATGCATGGCAGAGCCCAGACTCAAACCCAGGCAGGATGCCTCCAGAGGCCAGGGTCTCAACCTTAATACCATAACACCTACCTTTACAGAAGATCTCCATGCAAGCATCCTTCTATCTCTGGGGTTCAATGACTCCCCACTTTGCCAAGAATGGCACCAGGGATGTTCCTGTGAAATTGGACCTAACTAGCTTCCCTGGTGGCTCAGCCAGTAAAGAATCTGCCAGCAATACAGGCAACCCAGGTTCAATGCCTGGGTCGGGAAGATCCCCTGGAGAAGGGAATGGCAACCCACTCCAGTATTCTTGCCTGGAAAATTCCATGGACAGAGGAGCCTGGTGAGCTACAGTTCATGGGATCACAAAGAGCTGGACACGACTGAGTGACCAACCACAAGGCTGGTCCCTTCCCTTGCTCAGCCAGGCAGTAAGGCCAACAAGAGATGCACATTTTAGAGGAGAGGCTACCTCTGGATGGAGGAGACAGTAGGAATGTAGGAGTGTCTGCCTTGTTGTGTGGCTGGCCCAGGAGGGGCAGGGGGACCATCAGGGTGTGTTCTGCAGTTGACACCCATGGATATTTGCAGTCCTGTGGGGGCTCCATTGGCTGCACCTTGGGCATTTTGAGCTGGCACTCCATCAGGTCTGTGTGCCTGAGACTTAGCCTCAGATCTGTACGGAGATGAAACCAGAGTCTAGCACATCTTGACTTAGCAGTTGGGTGGAAGCCAGAACTCCTGACTCTTTGAGGACTGGCCCTTTCATGAACAGAATACCTTCCATAGCTCTGCAGAGACCTATTTCACTAATGGGATTTCCTCACAAGGGCTCCTAGGTCCCTTTTAAAGAAAGGTAGAAACAGTAGGAAACACATCCCCACACACAGACTCTTCAGGCTAATAACAATCCTACAAGCTACTATTTATTGAGCACCTACTATGACCCAAGCCCTTGACAAAATGCAATTTCAACTGTTCCTTCTGGTGTTGCCTCTACTCATAGCAGGAAACATGGTTAGAGCACGTGACTCAGGCACTGGGCTTCACAGGACATTGGGGGCAGTGGTTAGAAGTGAATTGGTCCTGGCTTTTCCACTTTCTGACTCTGTGATCTTGGGCAAATTTCTGAGCCTTTCTGTGCTGTGTTTTTTTTTCATCTATGAAATGAGGATAAGAGTAGTATGTCGTTCTATATAGATGTTGAGATAGAAGATAGACAAGACACCAATATACTGGAGATTGATATGATACAAAGAAGACTTAGCATAGCATCTAGCCCTTAAGAAACACCATCTTCCATTCTTAGCATTGCACTTGATATTAGCAATAATTTATTAGGTTAATGTTATTATCCCGTTTTATTTTGGTTTGTTGGCTCTACCATGCAACTTGCAGGATTTTAGTTCCTCAACCAGGGATTGAACCCCAGGCCACAGCAGTGAGAGCACCGAGGCCTAACACTGGGAATTCCCATATCCCAGTTTTATAGACCAAAAAGGTAAGGCACAGAAAGATCCAATAAATTGCCCCCTGTTACACAGCTCATGAAGGCAGAGCCAGAACTTAAACCTAAGTTTAAATTTCTGGCTCAAAAACACTCCCTCTTGCCTGTCAATGGAACTGCCTCCAGAAGATCCTAGGAGGTTAGCATGAACTTTCAGAAGTGTTCCTTAAATGTTTCTGGTCATTGATGTTACGTCAAATGTCAGCCATTCCCACTTACAGGCTGCTTATCTGGAGGAACTGCTGAAGTTGATCACAAGGTCAAGGGCCTCCCGAAAGGATTTTAAATAGTAAATCTTCCAAAGGAAAAGCTGTGGAAGATGTGAGTTGAAATGTAGTGCCTGAGAGACCCCTGGGGTGGTCAGGAGACTCTCAATCCCTTTTAGATCTGCCACTAATTTGCCACATGACCCAGTACGCCACTGGCCTTCTCTGAGGTCAGTTTCCTTGTTTATACACTAAGCCTTCCAAGAAGCCTTCTGATTCAAAGAATTTTTGTATTAATTCATGCAACAGATTTTATTGAGCACCTATGTCAGGAACAATTTTAGTTGCTGGAAGTGCACTAGCGAACAGCACAATGGGTGTGGGCCTTGCTTTCTTAGGGCTTGGAGGGAGACAGAGGGAAGCAGACAAGGGCCACAGAGTGGTGGGCACCATGAAAGCACAAGGCTGAAATCACAGGAGGTCTCCAAACCCAGCTTGAGAGGCCAGGCGAGTTACCCTGGAAGAGAGGTTCCAGTTGACACTCAAAGGTCCAGTAGGCGCTAACATGATGTGGGAAGGGGAAAAGGTATCCGAGAGGTAGGTGTGTGGCAGAAGTTAAGTGTAGGGTGGCTGGGTCACAGAGGGTGAGGGGAGAGGGGCTGGCCAGAGGGGCTGGACAGGCAGCAAGGCCCTGACATCATGCCAGACTTGGCCACCTGGTTAAGGATTTTGATTTTATCTTTAAATCCTTCAGTAGCTTCCCAAAGGTTTTAGGCCAACTTTCAATTAAGAAACTGGAGAAGGAAATGGCAACCCACCCCAGTACTCTTGCCTGGAAAATCCCATGGACGGAGGAGCCTGGTAGGCTGCAGTCCATGGGGTCTTGAAGAGTCAGACACGACCGAGCGACTTCACTTTCACTTTTCACTTTCATACATTAGAGAAGGAAATGGCAACCCACTCCAGTGTTCTTGCCTGGAGAATCCCAGGGATGGGGGAGCCGGGTGGGCTGCCATCTATGGGGTCGCACAGGGTCGGACACAACTGAAGCGACTTAGCAGCAGCAGCAATTAAGAAAGATCACCCTGATTGCATGGGAGAGACTGAGTCAAAGGACGTAAGAACAGAAATGGACTTGAAAGTAACTACTGCATTGGACTCTGAAGCAAAGGCACTGGTGCCCTGCCCCAGAGGGCAGGCCTGGGGGTGGAACGAGACGGGATGGAATTTAGAAGGTAGAAGTGGTAGAACTTGGTCCCTGGAGACTTGATGTGCAGCATGCGTGGAGGAGGGAGTCCCAGAGGCAGAGTGGCAGCGGAACAATGTAAGGGGGACTGGACTGTAGGTGGGCACTGATCCCTAGCTGGGCCACATCCTGGGCCCTGAGCTGGGACTCTGCGCTTTGCTCTCAATGCAGCCTCTCTGGATGACCGTGAGTGTCTCTGGGCTCACGGCCCCAGCCCAGACCTTTTGCACAAGTCCCAAGCTCCAGGTCCATCCATCCAGTTGCCAAGTGGACTTTCTTTCTTGGTCATCTCTGAGCACCAGAGGCCAACATGTCAAGCCAGAACTATTCATCTCTCCCACCCTCCCCTTCCTCACTTCCTTCTGGGAGCTGCATTTCTGCAAAGGCCCCACTTTCTATCCAGCCCCTTTTAAACCCAGACTGTCCACAGTCACAGGGAGTGGCGCGTGCCTAAAGATCACCACGCATCTCTGAAACCTGGCGTCCGGCTTAGCCGGTGGCAGTGAGGGGTAGGGGAGAGAGGGCAATTATCGGCCTTCAGGACTCCCCTGTGCTATTGGTAGGAATGTTTCTTTCCTGGGTGTCAATACGAAGCCAGGGTCATTTTTCAGCGATTGCCAATGGCTGTAATTGCATCAGGCTGCGCGGCTCTCCGGAGAATCCCTGCGGTCCTCCATTCTCTCCGCCAGGACAGTGCTCTATAGACACTCCCCAGGCCATGGATCATGTTTTTCACATAACCCGTTAATTACTAAATAAAACAACCCAACTTTCAACCTGATTAGCCCAGATTAATGGCCAACAGCGGGTTTCACGCGCCTGCACCATTTATCACTGAAAAGAACTGTGTCTTTAATGATTTAGCTACCTGGCCTAGCAGGGCCAGCTCAGGGCCGCCAGCCTCCAAGAGGAGTTAATTGCTGTTCTTCGTTTCTGACCTGGAAAGGCCCAGGTGACAGTTCCCATTAGCCAGGCTTGGCCTGCTTGATGACAAAGGATGGCAGGAAGCCCTTCCCTCCCACTTTGTTCAGAAGACGTATGGAGGTCAAATGTCCCCCAGCCCCACCACGCCAGCTGCCAGCTGGAACAGGTTGAGTCAACCTGTGAATTTACATACTTTTTCCCTTCCCCCCAACCTCCTGACTTTTGTTTCTTTCTTCTTCATTATGTTGAAAGAGCGAATCATTTTTAATTGTTACATTTCACCAAGAAATCTAGGACCTTTCATAAAAATGAGAAAAAAAAAACGTATATCCCCTGGTTCCTTTTCTTTACATTTTGCATGACTTGGCCCTATTGTGCAGGAGATAAAGTGAAAAAAAAAAAAAGTTTAATCATTTATCTTTGAAAGATCCTTTGATTAATAGGCTCTTCAAATGTCAGAACTGATCAACAGCATCTGGCCCAACTCTTGTGTTTTCCAGACAAGGGTGCTAAAGCCCAAGGCTGGGGAAGTAAGCTGTCCTAGGTAACTAGCCAAGGTAACATGGAGAGTGAGTGATAGTCTGAGGGCCATCTGGGCATCCCAATAGCCAAGACTGCTGAGTCCTTTTTATCCACCATAGAATACCATCACTTACTGAACATCTGTTCTGTTCCAGACATCATTGTATTTAATAGTCACCAACAACCTGTGAGATGGAAACGATCTCAGTTTTTGAGGTGAGGAGACAGAGCCCTTGTTTCATGCTAGGGTGGCGCTGTCTAGTAGAACTTTCTACATGACAGGAGTGTTATATGTCTGCAATATTCCAGAGAATGGCCACTAGTCACATGTGGCTGATGAGGGATTGAATTAAGGCAAAAGTGATGGAATTTTCAGATTGTTCACTGCTGTTAAATAGACCCATTTTTTCCCTTCCTTCCCAATCTATATGTTTGTATTTTCAAACACACATTTTCTTATAAATGATATCACTTGCTTTTTTATTTTCTTTTTTCTTCCTTTTCCTCTTTTTAAAAAAAATCTAAAAATTTACTATGAATAAGTGGCAAAATAAAATCTTTAACTTCTAACATTTATTTTCATATCTTTGAACTACATTTAAAATTGTCAAAGTAGCACAAATCTGTATATAAATCTTCCACAATTGGAACTAATTAAGGAATTCTTGTTCCAAATGGAAAATCATTTCTTCCTGAAGCTCAGCACTTCCTGGAAAGACTGTCCTCTTCCTCTGAGTTACTTCTTTTTGAGAAGTTCCTTTAGTAACTATTCTGTTTATAACATAAGTTCTCAGTTTTTATTTGTTTGGAAATGTCTTTGTTTTGTTCTTTTTCTTAAGTAATATTAGTTGGATTTACAATTCTTGGTTGACAATATTTTCCTTTTGGCACTTTATTTTTCTGTTGATTCAAAATGTATTCTGCATATTCCTTTAAGTCTATCTTCCAGTTCACTAATGTCTTTCTTCAGTGTGCCTAATTTCATGCTTAATGTCCATCTACTTTTTTTCTCATCTCATTTAGTTTTTAATTATAATAATTACATTTTCTTGAGTTTAGAATTCTATTTAGTCTTCTTCCACATATGCCTGGGTCTGTTTTAGAGTACAGTCAACTCTCAGTATCCCCTGAGGATTGATTTCAGCACCAACTGCAGATGCCAAAATCTGTAGATGTTCAAGTTCTCTGCTCAGCTATTAGTATCTGTGGGTTCTGCATCCCACAGTGAAAATCTGGTGATTTTCCTTACTTTCAGGTCAGCTCACTTCTGAATCTAAAAGCGTGTATATTTTATACAGAATATGTTCTATTTCAGGAGAAATTTTCAAGCTCTTAAGTTATTGCCAGAAGTGTCATAGCACAAGTTTCTTTCTAAAAGAAGTCATATTTTCACTCATTGTAAAATATCACTTTTTCTTTAAAAGGATGGGTTATATGAGTCTGGAGAAGGCAATGGAACCCCACTCCAGTACTCTTGCCTGGAAAATCCCATGGACAAAAGAGCCTGGTGGGCTGCAGTCCATGGGGTCGCTAAGAGTCGAACATGACTGAGCAACTTCACTTTCACTTTTCACTTTCATGCATTGGAGAAGGAAATGGCAACCCACTCCGGTGTTCTTGCCTGGACAATCCCAGGGATGGAGGAGCCTGGTGGGCTGCCGTCCATGGGGTCGAAAAGAGTCAGACACAACTGAAGCGACTTAGCAGTTAGCAGCATACTGTTGGCATACTGTCTGTCACAGAAAAAGGCAGCAAATTTGGAATAATTTGTCTTTTTGTAAGAGAAAAAAAAAATGCCTCATTTTTAAGTCTCTTGCCATGAGATAACCTGTGGAGTCTTATGATTACCATCAGCTATTTAAAATAATTGCTGCTGCTGCTGCTGCTGCTAAGTTGCTTCAGTCATGTCCGACTCTGTGCGACCCCATAGACAGAAGCCCAGCAGGCTCCCCCGCCCCTGGGATTCTCCAAGCAAGAATACTGGAGTGGGTTGCCATTTCCTTCTCCAATGCATGAAAGTGAAAAGTGAAAAGGAAGTCGCTCAGTCGTGTCCGACTCTTAGCGACCCCATGGACTACAGCCTACCAGGCTCCTCCATCCATGGGATTTTCCAGGCAAGAGTACTGGAGTGGGGTGCCACTGCCTTCTCCGAAATAATTGCTAAATACACTTAATTGTGCACGTATGAACTGCAACAGCTGGTAATAAGCCTAAAGGGTCAAAACAAATGAGGATTTTTCTGTCTACTTGTCCAAGTTATCTGCTATCTCAGTGACATGTTTTCAATGAGGATATCATTAATGTTAATAGAATTTACTGCTGTATGTTATAATCAAATAAAGATATATAGACAAACTCATATTTTATTCCCTCATCCCAGTGGCTAATCTCACCTTCCCTCTGGCGCACAGGTACCAGTACCAACACTGAAAACATTTTTGGTTGTCAAAGTTGGGAGAAGGTACTTCTGGCATCCAGTGGGTAGAGGCCAGGAATCCTGCTAAATACCCTACAATGCACAAGATAGCCTCTGACAGCAAATACTTATTTGCCAAAAATGTAAAAGTGCTCAGATTAAGAAACACTGAGTTACAGACAAATTCCCCAGAGTGGCAATTCCAATGTTTTAATTTAATTCCACATCACTAGCCTTTCACGGAGAAGGCAATGGCACCCCACTCCAGTACTCTTGCCTGGAAAATCCCATGGATGGAGGAGCCTGGTAGGCTGCAGTCCATGGGGTCGCTAAGAGTCGGACACGACTGAGCGACTTCCTTTTCACTTTTCACTTTCATGCATTGGAGAAGGAAATGGCAACCCACTGCAGTGTTCTTGCCTGGAGAATCCCAGGGACAGGGGATCCTGGTGGGCTACCGTCTATGGGGTCGCACAGAGTTGGACATGACTGAAGTGACTTAGCAGCAGCAGCCTTTCACAGTCCTCTGATTCTGATATACTGGGTGATGTATGCTTCTCTCAATCAAATAATCTATATGCTGATCATTTCTGCACTTCCAATTTTTAACACAGTTTGTGGGTTTGGTGTGTGACTTGTCTTCCAGCTGTAGTATTTCTAATCTGATCTCTACCTTAGAACTACATAGCTTACCAGGTTTAAGAGAAAGGCACTTTTCCTAATGCTTTGTTTAAGGCAATCATTCAGGTCACACCATTGTTCTAAACCACATAGGCTTGTAGGTACTTACTTTTTCTGTAAAAGGAAACGTGGGGTTGACTATGATGCAATATCTCATAAGGTCACAGGGTCCTGGTCTTTGTGGGACCAGAGGTGGAATGGAGTGAGATGGGCTAAGGAGTACAAGAATGGAGTGAACACGAATAGAGTGTATGTAGTGAGGTGAGATTTTAAAAGTCCCATATTTGGGCTGGAGGGCATATGAGTTTCAGAGGGCATACATGAACCTCAGATTACCTTGAATGAGCTGGTATGCAAGGTCTAGGCAAACAAGAAAGGCAGGAGGCATGGAATACAGGCTCCAAACTGCTCACTGAAGATGGCTCAGAGAAATGCGTGCTGGACATTAGAGGCAGCTTCTCACCTGTTTCTGTTCAAACATGACACACACCTGACTCGATCAAAGAGTGAGAAGTCTAGGAATGGAGTGAAATAAACAATTGCAGTAAAGACGCCACTGACCTGGGGCCAGGCGCTGTGTCCCGCCCTTCTCCCCTCATGACCTCACCCAGGTCTGAGCCCAGCCTGTCTGCACGTGCTGCCTGGCCCATCAGTGACTTTCCAGTCCACAGAATGTCCAAATTAGGAGGCCCTGAGGCCTCATGTTTTCCAGTTTTGCCCTGTGTTTTACAGAGGAAGGGCAAACCCCATGGCAAAACCCCAACTCTTTGCAACCTCATGTACTGCAGCCCTCCTGGCTTCTCTGTCCACGGGATTTTCCAGGCAAGAATACTAGAGTGGGTTGCCATTTCCTCCTCCAGGGGATCTTCCCAACCACTGGGATCTAACCCATGTCTCCTGGATCTCCTACATTGCAGGTAGATTCTTTACCATTTGAGCCATCAGAGAAGCCCCAAACAAGGGAACGGAAGCGTCTGGTTCCCTTTCCAAGGCAGACTTATATTTTTGAGGGCCCTCCTCCTTGGTTGGAGGAGGCCTGAGAGCAGACACTATCTGTGAGCTCACAGGCCCAGAAAGGGAAGTGAGGTGGGTCAGAAGCATGCCAGGTCTCGCCGGGTATGTGGAGCGATTTAGCTTGTACCTGGAGGAACCGAATTCTCCACCTCAGAGAACAGGTGCAGAAAAGCTCTTTAAGCCAGAATTGATGTCTTTTCCCACAAAGAGAGAGAAAATAAAATCCATGTGGAATCCTCTGTTGAAAGGAGACAGGACTGCTGGGGTGGGGGCAGCCAGGGAGAAAGAGAGGTATTTATCCATTGAACTTTTTCTGCTTACGCAATAGATCTTCATTATCTACACTGTCCTGCAGTTCTCCAACTCCCCAGGGAGATGCTTAATGACATACACTGCTTAATAAGCGGTGACCGGTGCCCTTAAATGGCTGATGGAAGGGAAAGACTGTGCCTTCTACCTCCTAGTTCAGCTTGTTTTCTTTCTCACAGCTTATCTTTGAGATACTGGCCAGAGTCAGAGAAGAAAGTCGGCTGGCCCCCCACAGCACTTGCTCTGATGTAAGCTGACTCGGGGCAAGGCTGCCAGTCACATTCCGTCGTGAAGGGACACCAGGCGTCTGTTTTATGTGCAGATTTCTTTCTTGAGCACTGACTTAGGCTCCCCACAGAAATCATATTTATTTTTATTTTGTTTACCAAACACTTACATAGCACTCATGGTGTGCCAGATCATATTCTCGGTGTTGTAGAAGTGTTAACCTATTATAGTCACAGAGTTGGGTACTATATCCAAGTTCTTTAGAAAGATGAGGAAACCAAGTCCCAGGGGATAAAATCTGCCAGGCACAAGAAACGTGGTTACCTCCATATGCTTCTAATCCCTGCTCTGGGTGCAGGCATGGCCTGGAGTTCCCTCTGCTTGCCATCTATTAATAGGTAGTCCTCCAGGCTTACTTCTTTCTCCACAAGTCCTTCCCAGGCTGCTTCCCACTTGCTGCTCTGCCCTTTCCATCTCTCTCAGCCCTGGAGGGGACATCCCCATGGTTCTCTCACACACTCATTTTTACACTTCCAGCTAATTCACTGTCCACAAATTTCCTCACACTTCAACCATCAAAAAGAGGTGTTTCTCTTCTAAGGAAATAACGTGAAAAAACATCAAAGATTTATATGCAGAGATATTATCTCTATGCTACTTGTAGGTGAAAAATTAGGAATGCTCAGTGTTTAATAGGAGGGAATTGGTTAAAAAAAAAAAAAAAAAACATGGAGTATCACACAGCCATTAAAATGTCCTATTTCGGGAAGCTTTTAAAGAGGGAATATGCCAGTGGCTCGGAGGTAAAGAATCTGCCTGCTAATGTAGCAGCAGACTCAGGAGATGATGGGTGGGGAAGATCCCCTGGAGAAAGAAATGGCAACCCACTCCAGTATTCTTACTTGGGAAATCCACTGGACAGAGGTGCCTGGGGGGCTACAGTCCATGGGGTCACAAAAGAGTCAGTCGTGACTGAGCAAACTAAACAAAAACAAACATGTTAAGATGAATGTTAAGAGGGAACATGGGCTCTTATATATATATACATTATGCATACAAACAATTATATATACATATAATATATATGTATATATTGCAAGGGCTTAACTATCACTGATGATAAGTGGGAGTGGTAAGAATATTTTTTCACTGATACTGTTTCAAATTGCTGTCACATAATGGAAGGCAGACAGCTTTTAGTCAATTTTATTATTGCTTTAAAATTTTCTTCAGACAACCCACTATCTATGTTACTCTGGGGTGACTGTTCCCACCATGTCCACCTCCTTGGTATGTTTCTGCTATTTTGATGTTACTTTGTTCATCAAATGTTACTTAATTGCTTGTTCAATGTCTATCTTCCTTACAGAACTTCAAGCACTATGAAGGCATTTTCTCTGGTGACTGAAGACTTTGAACCTCCTTTCACGGGCTCATTGGCCATTGATGTATCTTTTTTTTATGAAATGTCTATTCAAGTGTTTTGGCCATTTTAAAAGACAGTTGGCCTTTGCCTTTTAATACTGATTTGCAGAAGTTTTTATGTTTTCTGTATACAAGTTCTTAGTGGAACATTTTTAAAAATTGAACTATAATTGATATATAACATATTAGTTTCAGCTGTACAACATAATGATTTCATATATGTATATATTGTGAAATAATCACTACAATAAGTCTAGTTAGCATCTATCACCACACATAGTTATATTTTTTTCTTGTGATGAGAACTTTTAAGATCCACTTTCAGCAATTTTGAAATATACATTATTATTAACTACACTCACAGAACTGTACATTACATCCCCAGGACTTACTTATTTTATAACTGCAAGTTTGTATCTTTTGACCCCTTTCACCCATTGCAACCACCAAACAGTTCTCTGTGCGTTAATTTTTTTTCCTTTGTTTTAAATTCCACATATAAGTATGATCATACAATGTTTGTCTTTCTCTTCCTGACTTACCTGTCTTATTTCACTTAGTGTAATGACCTTAAGGTTCATCCATTTTGAGGATTTCCTTATGTATGATTGAACAATAATCCATTGTATATATTTATGCATATGCGTGTTTTTTTTCTTTATCCATTCATCTGTCAATAGACACTTAAGTTCTTTCCATGTCTTAGCTATTGTAAATAATGCTGCAATAAACATAAAGAGGCACGTATCCTTTCAAGCTAGTGCTCATGTTTCCTTTGGATTAATATGTAAAGGTGGAATTGCTGGATCACCTTGGCCACCTGATGCAAAGAGCTGACTCATTGGAAAAGACCCTGATGCTGGGAGAGACAGAGGGCAAGATGAAAAGAGGGCGACAGAGGATGAGATGGTTGGATGGCATCACTGATTCAATGGACATGAGCTTGAGCAAACTCAGGGAGACAGTTTAGGAGAGGTAAGCCTGGTGTGCTGCAGTTCATGGGGTCGCAAAGAGTCGGACATGACTTAGCAACTGAATAACAATGGTAGTTTTATGTTTAATTTTTTTGAGGAACCTCCATACTGTTTTCTGTAGAGGCTGTATCAATTTATATTCCCACCAGCAGTACGCAGGTTTCCGTTTTCTCCCCTAGTGGGACATATTTTGTCTCAGGTTACACATAGTCTGTCTATTCTATACATATTTTGTCTCAGGCTGTGACTTGTTTTCCTTTTTTAAAAAATTCTTTTAATGAATAGAAATATTTAATTTTGATAAAGTCAAGTTTATTAATTTTTAAATTCATGATTAGTGGTTTAGTGTCAACTTAAAGAAATCTTTGCACACCTCAAACTTCAAAAATATTTTCCTTTTTTCTAGGAGTTTTATAGTTTTAGCCTTTAGGTTTAGATCTAGGATCCATCTTGCATTACAATTGGCCCTCCATATTTGTGGGTTCCAAATCCATGAATTTAGACAACTATCAAAAATATCAGAAAAAAAATTCCAGAAAGTTTCAAAGAGCAAATCTTGAATTTACCAAGGGCTGGCAACTATTTACATATCATTTACATTGTATTTACAACTACATACAGAATTTACACTATGTTAGGTATTGTAAGTAATCTAGAATTGACTTAAAGCAGGAGTCCCCAACCTCCAGAATCTAATGCCTGATGATCTGAGGCAGATTTAATGTTATAATAGAAATAAAGTGCACAAGAAATGTAATGAACTTGAATCATCCCCAAACCATCACCCCCACCCCCATCACTCCTGACAACAGAGAAATTATCTACATGAAACTGGTCCCTGGTGCCAAAAAGGTGGGGACCACTGATTTAAAGTATACAGAAGGATATGCATGGGTTCCATGCAAATAATATACCATTTTATATACAGACTTGAGCATCCTCAGATTTTGATGGGAGTGGTGGCATCCCGAAACCAATGCCCTGCAGATACAAAGGGACAACTGTAATTAATCCTTGTGAGCTGTGTGAGGTAGGAATCGAGGTTCATTTTCCCTGAAGGATGTCAAGTGGTTCCAACATTATTTGTTGAAAAGACTTTACTTTTACCAGCAATTTCTTTGGTGCCTTTGTCAAACATCAGTTGATTGTATATGTCTGGTCCTGTCAGGCCTGTTTCTTTTTCTTTGTGAAATGGGAGAGTCTGTTTTGTCTTGAGCCTACTTTTAGGCCCTAATTCTAGGTCATGGCTTTTACTCTTAAGGTATAGACTTTTTGAGGCCTCCACTCAATCCTCAAGGTACTTTAAAAGGTGCGTCCACTCCACTTGGGCCAGGAGCCCACAGTCTCTCAGCAATAAAAGACTTCCGGTGTCTCTGCCCAGGTCTGGACCCTGCAGTGTGTGACCTCTGTTAGGCCTCGTGGGTTCTTCGCTATGTATGTGCAGCTCAGTTCTCAGCCATGGACCCAGTCAGTCCCTGTGTGGACTTCAGGGGCCTGCCTTTTGGTGGCGCTCTCTCTTTGATATCTTCCTCATGAATTCCAGCCTCTCCTGTAATCTGGAGCTCCGATCTCTGCCTCCTGAGCTCTGAGAGGGCCCTACTCAGCTTGGGCTCGCTCCTCACAGTTGCAGGGAAGTTCCCCGGGGCAGAAAGCTGAGGTGACCACTTGAGTCTCCTCATATAGTTCACTTCTCTTCAAAATCAGTCTCCAGCTGCCTCTTGTTCAGTGTCTGAGAATATCTGCCCTGCTTGTCTTGGCCCTGTGTGTAGTTGTTTAAAGCAGGGAGACAAGTTATGTACCAGTTACTCGGTCACAGCCAGAAACAGAAATCCCCGTGGGATTTAAATTCTTTGCAGCATCATCCCTCCTGATGTTTCAGAGTGAGAGGGTCCAAGTCATCTTAAACTATTACATATTCCTGAATAAGGCCCCTTAACTCGAAGCAAGAAGTCATGCGTCACTCAGGCTTGGCTGACTGAATGATTTAACTGAGAAGTTTTATGAGCACTAGCTAGAAACTGGCCAAAATGTACTAAAAAGAGATAAATGGTTACTTTATTGCTAAAAAAATCTTTTCTGACGGCAAATTCCCCAAAAGGAAAATGTTCAGCTCTGAGCAGACTTACTCTAATTTTCTGTCCTCCAAGTAGGAAATAAATGTGGTGTCAAATCACATGAAACCATCATTTCCCTTTTTACCCATCACCCTCTGCTAGAATCCCCATTTTTCAGGTTAATAGAAGATTAAGATCTATCTGAAACAAATAGGCACTGAATATCCTTGTAAAAACCTATCTCAGCATAAGATGTCACTTCCTCCTTGTCCAGTGATTAGTTGTACCTATTATGTTTGTCCTTTGCTCCCTCTTTTTCGCTTCAGAGCCCTTAAAAGAGTTTGTAATCACACATGTATCTTCTCAACCTCTCCCAATTTTTTGTTTGCATTTAATATAATAGATTATAAACTCCATGGGGGTAAGAACTTTGCCTGTAGCCCCAGTGTCTCATAGTGATTGGTATATAAGATCTGAGAATTGTTTGTTGAATGAATAAATAGAGGAATGACTCTACAACTGAATAGACCTCTTTGGAATTAGACCAAAAAATATACAAATAGAAAGGCTTAAAGGGTTCAAAGAGAAAGGGCTAGTTCCTAAATATCTGCAGCTTTTAATCTTCGAGACCCAGAGACCTCTTAGCCAGGGATAACTGTGAGTAGCTATTGTTTAACTTGAAATGGAAATCATTCCTGGAGGAGCCATCAGAAGAGGCTGCTCCTGAGAGCAGGGCGTGAGAGTGTCTGTTCTTTCCATAGGGGCTTCTGAGACACACTGGATTTTGTCCCTAGACTGTACAATGTAATGGTCCTCCCTGACAGTAGCATGTGCCAGGGTAAGACTTCTTGTTCTCTGTGGGAGGAGGAGTCAGCACGCATGGGTTTTAATAACTCCCAGGGCACTGAAGTTTCCATATGTGGCCCAGAGAACATCTTCTCTTGGTTACGGTAGCAGAAGAAACCAAGAACAAAGGCTGAACATTCTTTAACTGAAGGAGCCCTGGACACAGAACACTAAGGACTATTTATCAAAGGTCTCATCTTGTGGGTGGTGCAACTTGATCTAGGGACCAAGATGGGGCAAAATGAACCCAAGGTCACTCAGTGAGTAAAGAGCACCACGAGGACTGGTCTCCTCTAGACAACATTAATCTCTAGCTGAGGCTGTTACTGTTTGTTTATTCCAACTCTGTCCTCCTTCCCCACCCACTCCTGCCAATATACAAGTCTGCGTTTCAGCTTGAGTCATTTATGCTCCCAAGTAAGAGCACAATCCTTTCTAATCTGCAGTGATAGGAGAAAGTCAAACTAGAAGCCTTCTTTATTTTGGCAACACACTCCCGGGTCAAAGACACCTTGGTCAAAAGTTCAGTGACTTTAGAATCAGTAAAGGTTGTAGTGGTGATGGAGGGGGACGGAGAAAGAAGAAGCCCAGAGGTTTAAATGTCTGGGCACATGCTGTTTCTGACTTGTTGCGTGAGCTATGGACAGTCCTTCCCTCCTCTCCCTCTTAGTTTCATCACAAGTGAAATAAAGGAGCTGGAATAGATCATCTCTACCACTCCACCTTACTTAAATGTTATATCATTAAAATAGTACACTTGAAGGAAAAGGATATTGTCACTGTATATATTTAGAGAATCTCCATTTCTCTGTATGTTCTCAGAAACAGAAAAGATTCCTTGCTTCTGGGAAACTATGCATACAGAAGCCTAAACTTGCAGTCCCAAGAAGTCAAGTGATGCTGGACATCTTGGATAAAATCTTCAACAACTGATACAACCACAAAAGCTGTCCCCCATCCCAATGTGGATAGGAGTAAACCCCTCCATCACGGTTTAGAATATCAGGATTCTACTTTTAGTTTCTCCTCCACCCTGCTGGAAAGTCTAATCAGCTCTATTTCATGATAGGGTATCATCTACAAATTTAGTAAAGACAGAAACAAACTATTCATGACTATCATGTGTATCCCAGGATGAGACTTGTGTTGGAGGAGGAAAGAAGCTAAAAAAGTTCTTTAAAATGCTTAGAGGAACAAAATGTTACCAGCTCAAAAATTTCAGTAAAGATAGTCTTCTATAAAGTCCATTGAAATTTCCACAAATCTGTTCTAGAGTGATGCTTGCAACATCTCACCTGAAGGAAGAAACAGCTATAAGCAATAGAACCATGATGAAACTGATTAGTAGTTGTGACCATCACAGGACGGTCAGCTGTGACTATCCTAATTCATCTTACATTTTTAATAACAATCCCTGACACAGAGGTGTTGAATACACATGACTTAAGATATACAGTGCATATGATTATAAAAACAGAAGACCATGTGCACCCTCAAGGATGGTCCATTCTTACAGAGGAAACTTTCCTCATGAGATGTCACTTAAAATGGGGTGAGAGGCAGAGAAGATTGCTGGAGAGGACTGACATGAAGGAGTTGACAAAACACAAGGGAAACATTCTGGGTGTAAGTAAGGAAACTGGAACCTAACAGTTTGATGTGATTACAAGTGTGGGGTGGGGGATGGAAAAAGATAGCCTTTTTGTCATGCTTGACCATAAAAGATATGTTTTTGTATAACGTTGAAATGTCATTCTTAGGTGGAGCTGGGCTTTTCCAAGTGTCCTAACTCTCAGAACATGTCAAGGGGTGGAGTTGTTTCCAGCAGGTTCTCTTCTCTAGCATACCTTCTAGATTTCCTCCTAATGGACCCCTGACCTCTTCTCAGAGTCTCCTGATCCTTCCTCCTCACAGCCCAGGTCACCGTGTCTGGATCTCTTTTCTCCTTCTGTAATTGGCCCCTTGGAAATCTCATTGTTCTGACAGCTTCAAATAATACACTTTCAACTTTATATATCCAACCGTACTAGTCTCCCTTTGCTGCTGTTCAGTTCAATCGCTCAGTTGTGTCCGACTCTTTGCGACCCCATGGACCACAGAACACCAGGCTTCCCTGTCCATCACCAGCTCCCTGAGTTGCTCAAATTCATGTCCATCAAGTCAGTGATGCCATCCAGTCATCTCATCTTCTGTCATCCCCTTCTCCTCCTGCCTTCAATCTTTCCCAGAATCAAGGTCTTTTCCAATGAATGAGTCAGTTCTTCACATCAGGTAGCCAAAGTATTGCAGTTTCATCTTCAGCATCAGACCTTCCAATGAATATTTAAGACTGATTTCCTTTAGGATTGACTGATTTGATCTCCTTGCAGTCCAAGGGACTCTCAAGAGTCTTCTCCAACACCACATTTCAAAAGCATCAGTTCTTCAGTGTTGAACCTTCTTTGTAGCCCAACTCTCACATCCATACATGACTACTGGAAAAACCATAGCTTTGACTAGATGGACCTTTGTTAGCAAAGTAATGTCTCTGCTTTTGAATATGCTGTCTAGGTTGGTCATAGCTTTTCTTCCAAGGAGAAAGCATCTTTTAATTTCATGGCTGGAGTCACCATCTGCAGTGATTCTGGAGCCTTAAAAAATAAAGTCTGTCACTGTTTCCACTGTTTTCCCATCTATTTGCCATGAAGTGATGGGACCAGATGCCATGATCTTTGTTTTCTGAATGCTGAATTTTAAGCCAACTTTTTCACGCTCCTCTTTTACCTTCATCAAGAGGCTCTTCGTTGCTTTCTGCCATAAGGGTGGTTTCATCTGCATATTTGAGGTTATTGATGCTTCTCCTGGCAATCTTGATTCCAGCTTGTGCTTCATCCAGCCCAGCATTTCACATGATGTACTCTGCATATAAGTTAAATAAACAGGGTGACAATATACAGCCTTGATGTACTCCTTTCCTGATTTGGAACCAGTCTGTTGTTCCGTGTCCAGTTCTAACTCTTGCTTCTTGACCTACATACAGATTTCTCAGGAGGCAGGTCAGGTGGTCTGGTATTCCCATCTCTTTAAGAATCTTCTACAGTTTGTTGTGATCCACACAGTCAAAGGCTTTGGCATAGTCAATAAAGCAAAAGAAGATGTTTTTCTAGAACTTTCTTGCTTTTTTGATGATCCAACAGATGTTGGGAATTTGATCTCTGGTTCCTCTGCCTTTTTAAAATCCAGATGGAACATCTGAAAGTTCTCAATTCACGTACTGTTGAACCCTGGCTTGGAGAATTTGACTTACAATAACACAAATCTGTTATCTTGGACCTCTGGACATCAGAAGTCTGAAATGAGTCTTACTGGGCTAAAACCAAAGTATCAGTTTTAGCCAGTTCCTTCTGAAAGAAACCAGCTGGAAAAAACTGTTCCTTGCTTCTTCCCACTTCTAGATGCTTCCAGTATCCCTTGCTTTGTGGCCACATCACTTAAAAAAAAAAAAAAAACTTAAAAAAAATTCTATTTATTAAAAATTTTTTTCACTTTTAATTTTATTTATTTACTTTTGGCTGCACTGGGTCTTCATTGCTATGCAGGCGTTTCACTAGCTGCAGCAAGCAGGGGCTACTCTCTCGTTGCGGTGTGTAGGCTTCTCATTGCAGTGGCTTCTCTTGTTGCAGAGCACAGGTTCTAGGTGCATGGGCTTCAGTAGTTGTGGCTCCTGGGCTCTAGAGCACAGGCTCAATAGTTGTGGCACACGGGCTTTGTTCCTCCATGTCCTGTGGGATCTTTCTGGATTGGGGATCCAACCCATGTCTCCTGCATCTACAGGTGGATTCTTTACCGCTGAGTCACCAGAGAAGCCCCTGGCCACATCACTTTGATTTCTGTTTCCATCATCACGTCACCATCTCCTCTGACTCTTATTTCTGTGTTCCTCTTATAAGAAACACTGCCATCACACCTAGATTACCCAGGATGATCTCCCCATCTCAAGATCCTTAACTTAATCGCATGTGAGAAAAGCCTCTTGTCTCTTGTAATGTAACTTTCATGGGTTATAGAGATTAGGATGTGTTCATTGTTCCACACCAGCCTAGACTTCTGTCTAACTCCACACTGCAATACCCAGCTGCCTAGTTTGCAACTCTGCTGGGATGTATAATAGGCCTCAACACCAGCATCATGGTCAACAATCTTCCTCATCTCAGTTAATGCCAACCCCTTCCTTCTAGTTGCCCAGTTGAAAAATTCTGTAGTCCCTCCTAATTCCTCTCTTTTTTCCCCCTCATGTACCTCATCCAATTTCAGCATCCAACTGTCTCTCTCTTTACATTGTACCAGAATCCTTCCACTTCATACCATCTCCAATGCTATCAGCCTGTTTCAGCTCACCATTGATATTCACCCAGAGTATTGCAACACCCTCCTAAGTGGTCTCCTGGCTTTTTAGACTTTCCCACCCACTGCAGTTTATTCTCCACACAGTAGTCTGAGTGACCCTGCTAAAACAAAAGTTGGATCATGCTGTTCTTCTTAACACTACTTTTCAATGACTTTCTATTTTACAAATAATGGCCACCAGGTCCTATGTGACCTATGCCCTTATTACCTCTCTGGGCCCGTCTTCCGCTGCTGTCTCCTTCACCTACTCTGCTCCAGCTACCCTGAACTCCTGGATGTGCCCTGAGAATGCCAAGCATCTTCCTACCTCAGGACCTTTGCATCTACTGTTCCCTCTGTCTCAGAGGCTCTTCTCCAGATGTCCACGTAGCTCACTCTCTCACAACTTTCAAGTAAATACATTCTCAATAACAACATCCCTGAGCTCCACAGAGAAAAGCCTGCTGCAGATCCTTCCCCATCCCAACTCTCACTCTCTCCCTTTCCTGCTTTCTTTTTCTCCATCATTTATTTCTCCTCCAGTTATTACTATCTCTCAGTTTTAATACTTACTTGTTTTGTTTGTTGATTTCCTCCTTCATATTGTTTGTTCTCCTTTTCTGAACTATAAGTTCTATGAAGACATGCATTTTTGCCTACTTTGTTCCCTTTTATAACTGAGAATGGTGCTTGACTTTTTTACGGATTTGTTGAATGCAGAGCGGAAGGTTTCCCCACTTAGGTATCAAGGAGATTAGTGAAATGTTGCATTTACTGCAACTGTTCTTTTATTAATTTAATCATTCAGGGTTTGTCAAAGGTCTGCTCTGAGCCTAGACCTCAAGTAGCTCATGGTCTTTGGAGGAGACTTATGTGCTATGATATTGTGATTTATAAAATATATATACTAGGAGCTCTTAAGGCCCTTGGAATTCCCGGTGCTGAGAGAGATAAAGGTGTCTTTTTTATGTTAATAAGATGAATCTGGGAAGCACCTGAACATGGGGACTGGTTGCCAGTGAAGTGAAAGTGAATGCCGCTCAGTTGTGTCTGACTCTTTGCGACCCGACGGACTAGAACAGTCCTTGGAATTCTCCAGGCCAGAATACTGGAGTGGGTAACCTTTCCCTTCTCCAGGGGATCTTCCCAACCCAGGGATCGAACCTAGCTCTCCCACATTGCAGGCAGATTCTTTATCAGCTGAACCACAAGGGAAGCCCAAGAATACTGGAGTGGGTAGCCTATGCCTTCCTTCTTCAGGGGATCTTCCCAACTCAGGAATAAGATCAGGGTCACCTGTGTTGCAGGCGGATTCTTTACCAACTGAGCTATCAAACAAGCCTGGTCACCAGTACAACCAACCAAATGATTAGAGGCTTGGAACTTTCAGTCCCACCTCCTGATTTCTGGGGAGGGGAGAGGATTTGGAGATTGAGTTCCATCACCAAAGGCCAACAATTCAATCAATTGTGCCTATAGAATGAAGCCTCCATGAAACCTGAAGGGACAGGGTTCAGAGAACTTCTAGGGTAGTAAACCACGCCACTGTGCCAGCCCCCAACTCCATGGAACTGATACTTCCTTACTGGGGACCTTGACCTATGGATCCCTTTATGTAGCTATTGATTTGCATCTTTTCATATCTTTTTGGGACAAATTGGTGATCTAATGAGTAAACTGGCTTCCTGAGTTCTGTGACCCACTCTACCAAGTTAACTGAATCCAAGGAAGAGGGATTAGTGAGAAACTCTGATTTATAGAGTTACAGACCTCTGACAAGTTGGTCAGAAGCCTGGGTAACAACCTGGACTTAGCGGGCAGCTTTGTGGGACTGAGCCCTTAAGCTCACGCTCTCTCTGGGTAGATGGTGTCAGAATTGAGTTGAATTCTGACACCTGGTTCAGATCCCTGGGCAGGTTCGATCCCTGGGTTGGAAAGATTGCCTGGAGGGGGCATGGCAACCCACTCTCATATTCTTGCCTGGAGAATCCTGTAGACAGAAGAACCTGGGAGGCTGTAGTCCATGGAGTTGCAAAGAGTTGGGCACAACTGAAATGTCTTTGCACACAGCAAGCACGAAATTTTCAAGGCTCAAATGAGTGAAATCTAGAATGATCTGATAGATGGATGTGAAACAAAATCAGTACCACAGGTGAATTAACCAGCCTGCCATCCCCTCCACCCCAGGCCTCCTCGACTCCACTCAGACTAAGCAGCTCCCTTTCTCTCTGCAAGCGCTCCATCTGTGTGTTTGTAAACATGAAACTCAAGCCTCTGCCCTAAAGAGTTTCCCCTCTGTAGGTAAGCTCCTCTATACCAGAGCATGCAGGTATTGTCCTCCCCAGGATGTGTAGTCCTCAGGCTTGTCACTTCTCAGGCTTAGGGCTCTTCTGGGGCAGGGGGTGTCTTATGGATCTTGGTATTCCCTGTGCCCTCAAGGTACATGGCACAAAGAGAGAACTC
Source organism: Bos indicus (assembly GCF_029378745.1). NCBI lineage: Eukaryota > Metazoa > Chordata > Mammalia > Artiodactyla > Bovidae > Bos > Bos indicus. The sequence continues at coordinate 74,345,552 of NC_091760.1, read as the reverse complement.
GGTTAATGCATGTTGGAAATAATTAAAAATGCCCTCCCACCTAATGGTTCCTGATATTGCCTTTCCCAGGTATCTCCCAGCAGCTGCGTGAGTGAGGCAGAGCTGGGACTACTGTCTCTACTTTCACCAGAGTCCCAAGTTTCCTTGAGCAGCAGGCCAGGCCGTGGATGCAGGTCTCTATCAAGGGCACTTCCCACTGGGTCGGCCTGTCCTCTGAGTCTCTACAGTGTTTTTATCCCCACAGCTGCCTTCATTTCCTGACTCACTCCAGCCATCCCAGCACGCCCTGCTTATGACATGGAAGAGATGCTTGCTCAGTGCCTGGGGGCCTCATGAGGCAGGGGCTCAGAGAGCTGGGCTGCCTTGTCCCCTGGGCCCTGAACCACAACCTGTGCTCTTGTGGCCATCTGGGCCCAGCTGCTCCTGTGTTTCAGTGTCCAAACACCCTTCTGTAGCAGGCAGTCTGTGTAGCACATGTCCTGACCCTACCCCCTTCTGGAATCCCCCCAACCCATTCCCAGGCTCCCAGGGAGTTGGGGGGGCCGACTGAACTAGATATTATTTAGCAGTTAAGAAGAAAACAAACAGAAAGATGTGTGCTTTTTTTTTTTTTTTTTCCTTTTGGCTGCATCAAAATACTTCTGCTTTCCAAATGGCCTCATAGGTTTGCCCCACCCACCCCTCAAATGCAGCCTGCCTGTGCTTCTGGCTCCTGGAGCTGTAGAGCTGAGTCAGCAGCACCAGCTGCAAGGAGAGAGGCTGCTATCGAATCTTGTGACCAGGGTCCCTAAGAAGCACTGGAAGAACAGTGCCTTGTAACTGTACTTTGCCTATCACTTTACAAGTTACTTCCTCATCCATTATTCATAGGAGCCTCACAGCTTTCTGCCTAGGTCAGCAGGCTATTACTAAGGGCAAGAATGGATTTTGTAAATCTCAGTGAACTTAGATTGGCCGTGACCCTTAACACAATCCCTCGGTGTGAAAACTGTGGCATAGGAATCTATACAACCTGTGGTAGAGATGAGGGAGTTAATCACCAAACCAAAACGTAACCTGATGCAAATCCAGCACACCTGGCTTCAGGCCTCGCTTGCCAAATGAACTGGGGCAACACATAACCCCCTCTGGGCCTCGGTTTTCCTATCTGTAAAGTGAGATGTATGATCTGCAAGGTCTTGCCTAGTTATTTGGATGAGGACATATTAAGAGATAGGGCTATTATAGACTTATCATTGAATGCCCAACACACACACCTACACACTCTGAAGTGGGGTAAGTGTCTGTTGAAATCAATCAGTCCATGAACTTGTCCCCAGTTATTACCCAATCAGCAGGCAATGCAGCAATGCATGTCTTAAGCATTAGATCCTAACTTCACTGTGTGATTTTCCTTTTAAATTGATGGTTTCTGTGCTCATGAGGATTTCCTGGAACTTCAGAAGTGTTGTAAGAAGATGCGGGGATGGGAGATACATCATGACATCTTTGACATGACCTCAAAAAATGATGGTCCCTCTGTTTTCTCTTGGCAGCAGAGGGAGACGGGAATAGGACACAGAATCCCCTCTTCACTTATAGGCCTGGGGAATAAGCAGTAGATGTCTGGTGCTTTCTGGGTTATCTGCTTCTTAGGTGAGTAGTAATTCTGAGGGTGCCCTATTCCAAGGTCAAACTCTACTCAGGGCAGCAACCATGGGAGGGCGTGGTGAGTACACAGCAAGTCTCATTTGTGCTGTGAATTAAATCTTAATGCAAAATATCCTTAGAAGCAAAAAAAAAAAAAAAAAAGCAGGAGCTCAATCAATTATTTTGTCAAGTTCAGTCCTGTACAGCTGAGGTTGTAAAGCACTAAATCCCATGGAAACAACTGTCATCATTTCAGTGAACAAAACCCAAGATTGAAAAACAGAACTTTCAACATGTGTTTATCCTGAATGGACCTTGGTCACATGGTCAAGTATCTCTTTCAGCTGGGCTGAAACTGACTCCTGACCTAGTGAAAAGGAAGAAAAGTTTGATTTAGTTTTAAAACGTAGTATTATCAGAGCAAAATATTATAATTATTTTGTAAAATGTAGTAGCAGCCATTTAAAACAAATATAGTTTATTAAAGCATTTATATTGGGATAATGTTGGACAGGGAATTAAAATAAGATGAAAATTTATGGAGAAAGCAAAATTACATTCATTGCTTTTGAACTTAATAGTGCTGTTCTTTTAAATTTAATTAATTGTTTTAAGTCGTTTTTCAGGCTTTTTTTGGTAGCCCTTGCAGAAATTCTAACAAATATATATTGGTTATATATTAATGAAATAAATAGAGAAATTGATATGTTAGTGACATTAATACTTGTTATATCTCAAATGAGTATAAAATATGCATTTTAACTGTGTTAACAGATTTTTTAAATTCCATAAGAGATATTTGAAGTATAGGTCCTAGGAAAAGGAATAACTTTAATGATCTAATTTGTATGTGTTTAAGAGCATCTCACTTAATAGAAGGGGAAAAAAGAAGTTTATACTATGGTTCCTGAAAATTAGAACAATTATGGTACAAATTCTTGCCACTGCCTAAAAGAAGTTAAGTATTTGGAAAGAAGGAGCAGAAAGGAAAGAAAAGGAAAAAGCAAGAGTCAACCATAATCCATTCTCCACTGACAAGGTTTCTTAAAATAAGGCTGTTCAAAGTCCTGGAATCCAAACACTGGGGTCACAGGGGGCAACCCCCACATGCCCTCCACCTGACACCTCACCTATTGCAGCTAATTTCTTTCACGTGTTGAGTAGAACGGGTACCGGATAGAAACTCTGCATGCACAACGGAATATTTCATCGGACACTCCGCAAGTACTTGTTTTATGGAAGGGGCTCAAGAGGCAAGCAAGGTTAATGACTTGCCTAAGGTCACAGGGAAAGTAAGTGGGGAAAATGGAAACAGAACAGTCTGCCCTGACCACCCTCTAGACCTTGGACTTGGTTTCTTCTCCATTCTTTTCTGTAATACACGAAGCAACTCATTAGGAAGCAAGATGAAGTGGGATTTTTTTCCTTAGCTTACTCTTTTCAATAGTTAGAAAAACTTCTTTGCTGAGATGCTGCCTGGTTTCCTTCTAAAACACTCAATATATAAGACTCCCTGAAAGTGCCTATAAATGGAATTCTCATTGCTCCATCATTATCATCATCATTGCTATTCTTCTTATTGTGATGATGGTGGTGGTTGTTCTCAGTAGTAGCAATTTAGGCTTTCCACCATCACAGCCCTTTGGAACCACAAAGTCTATAAGACTTCCTACCCTGAGGTCATGAAGTCCACTCCTTCCACAAATCCTGATTTGCGAAGGCTCAGAGGAAGATCCCAGAGTGTGCCAATTAGAGATGTACTCTAGCCTTCTGGTAGGTTTAGCATCCTGTTCAGGGCCTCGGGGTGGCTACTCTGTTTTTACCACCCCTCACTCCCTGTCCCAGAGCTTTCTCAATGGCTCAGTGGGTAAAGAATCTGCTTGCAGTGCAGCAGACATGATGATCCCTGGATCGGGAAGATCCCCTGAAGGAGGAAATGGCAACCCACTCCAGTATTCTTGCCTGGAAAATTCTATGGACAGAGGAGCCTGGTGGGCTACAGTCCATGGGGTACAAACAGTCGGACATGACCGAGTATGAGCATGGACGGTTGGACTCCTTGTCCCAAGATGCAACCATAGAATAAGGTACTCGTGAAGTGCTTCAGATTGAGAGTGTCCAGGAAAGAGAATGTTAACTTTGTTGACAAATTCCAGGGTTTGGAAGCCCCAGGTCTTAATTCTTTGTGCAAACTCTTGTCCTGTGTTTGCATGCCCCCTCGTACTCCTAATTAGTCTTGTCATGGGCTCCTATGCTATTGTTTTAAACATCATCGTGTGTCCCAGGAGCCAAGGGGTCCTTCAGGGTGAGTAGTGCTGTGTTTGTGTATATTTTTAAGAAATGGTCATCACTCTTCTCGCCGTGGCGGCCATCAGCCTTCAGTGGAGGTGTTGCCATAGAGATGTTGTCTGATCCATCTCTATTGATCACCCCCTTTAAAGGGGGCCCTGAATAGGCACTGAGGTAGGTAAATGTATGCAGTGACATTGAGCGGATGATTCTATTCTGAAAAATTCCTGCACCGTTTGTTTCTGTGCTTGTCTGAGGGCTGGGACACGGTGTTGGGTTTTGTCGCGCGTGCTCTCCTCACAGGCCCGGAGTTAATGCAAGCCTTGTTTGGAACCACTGAAGCAGAAATTTCTCTGCTGCCAAGGACAAAAGCTTCACAGGCCACCTCAGAGGCTGCTTTGGGAAGGCTGTGTCTCCTGGGCTCCCAAAGGAAATGAGAGATAACGCAGAACACGGAGGAGTGCCCTCAGAATTCTCCCAGCCCTCCTGGCCCCACTGGACACATCTGGCCCCACAGAGACTCCTCTGGCCAAGTGCGGGCTTCTCCAATCAAGGGTTTAATTTGATTTGCCTTTTTCCAGGCTGTTGAGATAAATCATCTTGAAGATGTGTGTGCTTTTCTGTTTATGTGATAAGTGTGTATTTGCACAGCTCTCTGCTCTTGTTGTTTCCCTCTTGGGTGCAGGAGTGAGAAGCTCTCTTAGGAAAAACAATGATCGTTTCATCAGTCCATGCCTTTATGTTAAAACCAAATAATATGCAAGTCTTATTCCCTCTCTGAGAAAGGAAAGGGAGGGAAGGAGGAAGGGAGGAAGGATTTATTGAGAGCCTTCTGTCCTGGAATAGTGTATGCTTGGAAAATCACCATAAATGAATTTTGTTGAAGAATGAATGAATGAGTGAATGTTTAAAGCTAGCTTGTTCCAAGTTAGGAGTTTGCAGAAATATTTTTTCCTTTCACTCTTCACAACCCTTTGGGGAATGATTATCCTCCTTTTATAAAAGGGTTAAGTGACTTGCCCAAGGCCATGTGGAAAATGAATGGTGGCCTTTGGAATTGAGTCTGGGTCTTTTGATTCCAAGTCCAGTGCTCGTTTTCTGCAACCTTGTTTCTTGCCTCTGTGTTCGGTGGCTTCTGTCTGTGGGCCAGAGCTACATGAGCAAGGTTAGCTCTCTCCCTTCAGGCACTAACATAGCCTGGGTGAAGCCACCCATTTCCTCCTGCTCCTTGCCCTGATCTCTGTCCTTGGCCGTTCGGCCATGGCCAGTCTCGGCTTGATGTTAGCAGCATCAAACAGGGGAAGGGCATGAGACACAAGTGGAAACTGCAAAGCTACACACATTCCTTGAACTTCAGGGATAGGTCCAGGGTGGGTTGCGTGACGGTGCTTCTGGTCCCCAGATGTTTGCTTGTCTGTTAAGTTGCTGCATGTGTGGGTCATGTCAGCTGAAGGCTGGAAGGCAGGAGAGGAAAAAGCTTTGTCACATGGCCTTGCAGAGCTTTGGAGTATGGATTTGGAGACACACAACTCCAGTGTTCATCCATCCATTGGTTCATTCTCTCACTCATTTTCTCACTCACTCTTAACCTCACTCACTCATTCATTCATATACTCAGCACACTCTGAGGAGGACAGGAGCCATGGACAGGAGTCTGGTGTAAAGCGTGCAGAAATGAAGGTGTGTCCTGTTTGCCATCAACTCAGAAATGTATAATTAGAGCAGCGAAATAACAAGGATTAACATCTGCCCTTTATATTTATGGAATGCTTTCACATCTCCTATCCAAACTTCACCATATTCTATGCGGTAGGAATTATTGCTAAATCCATTTTGCAGATGAGGAAAATAACACTCAGAAAAGCTATCCAAAGCCCTTTGAGTGCAGGTCCTGTGCGGTTTTGAATAGTTCCAGTCTGGAGGGGCTTTTCTTAATCCCTCTGCCTGCCTTTTTATGACCAAGGAGTCAGCTGGTTTGGGATAATGAGAAGCCACTTGTGCCAAGCTCTATTTGACTCCTTCAAATAGCAGGGGCGGGTAGTGATATTTTATAGAACTCTCCAGGAAAGACTGCTTTGGCTGTGTTTTTAAGATTTCAAAAATGGGTTGCAAGGTTTTCACTATATTGGACCACAGTAGTGATTTTTGATTTTGGATGCACATCAGGAGCTTAGAAACACTCAGGCCTGCACACCAATCGGAGACTGTGACTAACTGGTCTGAGATGAGATCCAGCAGAGTTTTTGCTTTTTTAAACAAGCTCACTGTTTTAAAATGTATTTTATTTATTTATTTTTGGTCTCACTGGGTCTTTCTTGCTGTGCGTGGACTTTCTCTTGTTGTGGAGAGCGGGGGCTATATCTCTAGTTGCAGTGTTCAGACTTCTCATCGCAGTGACTTCTCTCATTGCAGAGCACAGGCTCTAGGAGCATGGGCTTCAGTAGTTGCAGAAAGTGGGTTCAGTAGTTCCGATTCCTGGGCTCTAGAGCACAGGCTCAGTAGCTGTGGCCGATGGGCTTAGCTGCTCCACAGCATGTGGAATCTTCCTAGACCAGGGATTGAACACGTGGCCCCAGCACTGGCATTGTGTAGTACCCCATGCACTACATCTTATCCACTGTAACACTGGACAAGTCCCAGGCATTGTGTTTTTATTCATGTCCATTTTAAGCTAGGGTGTTCCTTGACTCAGTTTTAGCCTGTCTTGCAGGTATCCTCTGACCAGGAGCATTGGGGGAGTGGTTGTATGTTACAGTGGCCTGACCGTGAGGGGTCCCATACTCTGCTGGGCTCCAGGCTGCAAGGTTGGGACTCTTATGGACAGTTGTCACACTGGAAATTAACATCTAATAAGCAGTGATCTGGGAAGTAGGACTAGTGACCAAGGTTGAAGATTAGCTTCAGTGACCCAGAAAATTCCTGTGAAATAGTCAAATATGATCTCTCCACTTTCATGTACAATACTTACAGAGGTGATGTAAGTATGGTATATGAAATGTGCACAGGAGATGGGGCACAGAGGTGAATGAGACCTACCCCTCCTTTCACGGAACTCAAGGTCTGGAAAAGAAATACAGAGAGTACATTTCAATAGAATGTGACGTAGAGAAGGGGGTGCCAGGTGACCTGCCTGCAGAGCCTCAGGAAGGCTGCACTGCAGAGGGGATACTTGATTTGGTTGTGAAGGGTGACCTGGAGTTCTGCAGGCCCAGCAGTGGGAAGTGCTTTGCAAGTAGAAAGCACAACAGGAAGAGAGAGAGGCAGTGAACAGAAAGAGTAAGAAATCCAGTAGGAAAACTAGAGGTGGAACTGGGGAAGGATGAGGTCCGGGCCAAGAGATTGCAGCACTGCACTTTATTCTGGAAGCAACAGAGAACCAGGAAAGGATTTCAAGCCTAGGAGTGACACAGTCTGTGTCTTGAGAAGGTTATTTGCGCAGTGGCCTGGGGGATGCATTGGGCTGGCAGTGATTCCAGCGGGCAGTAGAGACTGGAGGAGAGACCCATTAGAACTGTCCTAGGACCAGAATGGGCAGTGGCTGGAGGTTGGAGAGGAGGGGCACAGAGAGGTATCCTCTAGCCAAGACCTTGCGGGGAGAGGAAAGGATTCTTCCCAATGAGCGAGGGACCAGCAACAGCTGCCCCAACTGCTATTAGAAAACAGAGCTTCCCGGGCAGGCTTCACCCTCCCACACCCTCCTTAACCGCCTCCCTTGAGAGTCATCTCAGGAGATGCTCCCCATGAACCTGGTCCTGCTGAGTTGTCTCCAGCCCCTCAACTCCCTAAGGATGCTAAGCTGCCTTGAATGTCTGTCTGATGCAGGCATGCCCACATGTGGAGCCTTAAACATTAGGGTCTGTCTGTTGACCAAATGCTCTGGACTCCCCAGGGCTGAGAGCTATTAGGGAAACAAAAGACTACCCTTTTAATTAGACTCTGCATGTCCTTGCAGGGCGGGGCGAGTCCGCTGAGTCCCAGTGGTTCTGGTGATTAGATGCAACAGGGGAAAAGTTTAAAACATCTGGGTGTGTTTATACCTCCAAAGCCATGACCGAAACACACAAAACACACGAGGCTTTAAACAAGCTGAACCTTCCTCTTGGCTTTTGTTTAAACTTATTTGCAGCCGCCTGGGAGGATCTAGTGATGATGGGAAGCCTCAGGGGAAGCCCTCCCTCTGCTCTCTGGGGATGTTCACCTGCCTTCTAGCAAAGCCAAGACCTAGGAAGGAGAAGATGGGGCATTAGCAGTGTGAAAAAAATGTTACCTTTATACTGTTGCTTAAGGCATCTTTTGTTGCATAATCAAGTATCTCACTTTATAGCCAGTGGGTGCACGAGGGCACTGAAGCTAGGGTAGCAGATCCCCTGAAGGTTTAAGACTTTCAGCCGAGAACTGTGTAAAGCCCCCACACCTAACTTTCTGTAATATATAAATACATATCCTGAAAAGGAAGGGGGAGAAAGGAGCAGTGAATGGTTAAGAGAGTTGTCCTCAAAAGTCACTAGAAAAGTCAAACAAAAGATTGACTTTCCTTCATCCTGAAAGTGTCTGTTTTGCAGTATATGGCCAGATTCATTGAGATCCTTCAGAGTGATAGACTTTTAGTGCAAATAACAGGGAAGAATGTTCTTTTCTAAAAGTTGCTCACACTATGAGACATGGTGTGCGTGTGTGTGTGTGCTTAGTCACTCAGTCGTGTCCGACTCTTTGCGATCCCATGGACTGCAGCCCACCAATTTCCTCTGTCCTTGGGGATTCTCCAGGCAAGAATACTGGAGTGGGTTGCCATGCCCTTCTCCAGGGCATCTTCCCAACCCAGGGATCGAACCCAGGTCTCTTGCATCGCAGGCTGATTCTTTACCAATTGAGCTACCAGGGAAGCTCATATGAGACATAGATCTCATACTAAATCTAAGAGGAAACATAAGTAAATGAACTGGCCAGTTCCTTTCTCTTGACAAAATGTCCATGGCTCATCTAGAATAGTCAGCTCTAAGCAAAGTCCATCACCCTGAGAGTCAGAGAGGATAAGAAAGCCACTCTCCTGGCTGATGCCGCTATTTTTTTTTCCTTAAGAAAGACTGCTTTGCAAGAGCATTTTGAACAAATTGCGCCATTTGAAAGAAGGCAGGGATAGAACAGAAGCCGTCAAGCTTTAATTTCTCTGCTAATTAATGGTTGATCATCTATCCTTTTATGATTCTTGACCCCAGAAGGAAAATTTATTAGTACTTTTAGATTTTGCACAGTCGTGTTAAATGAGGCATGTAATGCACTAATTTAGTGTCTCATTAGCATAAGCAGGGCCTCTCTAGCCCCTCCGCTCCCCATGGAAGGCTTAATCTGGAGCCGAGTGGAATTTTCCTGGGACACGCATGGTTTCTCTAGGCTCAAATACCTGAGAAGCCATAGCAGAGATGTGGGCTTACCCCACCCACCCTGGGCTTTCAAACATGGACTCTGTCCTTCATTTTAATGAGAATATTTAAGCCCTCAAATCTTCAAGCTGTTTCACAACAGTGTTCCTGCAAAACTCAATTTTATAGCCTGTGCAGCTATCTCTCACGATCTCAATTCCACCCCCTCAATGAAAAACCAAATCTAAGCTCTGGGAGAGGATTTCTGTTTGTTGAGACAATGGACAGTTGGTCATGTTTATATTTAATGTAGACATCTAGCCTAGATGTTTCTCTGGTGTAAATGCCAGCTCAGTAAATGGCTAGTTTTGCTGCATATATGTTTGACACCCTGAGAAGCCTGCATCGAGCTGATGGACTTCAGGGTCCAGGTTATAAGGGAGGCAGGGAAATGCAGAGAAGCTCACTGGGTAGGGAGCCGACTGTATCCATACTGCCACCAGCTTCCTTTGGGAACTGCAAAAAGGCACTTGCCCTGTGTGAACCTCTGCTTTTCCACCTGTTAAATGATCTGTAAATCTTCATGCCTAAGGTTTCTTCCACTTTTGATACCCCATCATTCAGCAAGTAAGAAATGCCAGAGGAAGGCTGGGTGACTCAGCCTTGGGAAGGAGATCAATTCAGAAGAAGACTTTTGAAATATCAGAAATCTTCAGAAAGTCCATATACTTTGGCCCACCAATTCTATTTTACAGAATATAGCCCAAGAAGAAAATCAGACAAATGCATGGGGGAAAGAAAAGGGTATTTATGAGACCATCATGGATTGGTTAAATAAAATATAGTATAACTATATGATGGGATACTATGAAACCATTAAAAATAATGCCACAGAATATTGTAGGCATGGAAAAATGCTCACAGTATTTTGTTATGCAAAAATCTAAGGTTTCTAAACAGGATTTCTCATATGATACCAGTTTTGCAAAAATATGTCCATACATATGTTTAGACAAAGATCTGGAAGGATCTATACCAATAGGTTCATAGAGATCCTTGGGGGATAGGATTCTAGGGAATTTTTGTTTTCTTCTTTACACTTTCCTACATTTTCAATATTTACTCACAATGAATTTAAATTACTCTTAGAGTTTAAAAACATTACAGAAATTATTTAAGGGAAATAAAATCTTGGCTCTGAATATATGTGTTCTTTTTCCATCTCAGCTTTCACACATACACAATGACAACCATCAATCACCTCAAAAGATCAGGAAATAAATGATTTATTAGCTGGAGGCTCTTCATGAAAACTTTGGATGACCAAAACTATTTGATATCAGCACAATTCTGGCACCACTTCATTAAAAAAAAAAAATTATTTGGCCCCGCTGAGCAACATGTGGGATCTTAGTTCCCCAACCAGAGATCAAATCCAATCCATGCCTCCTGCAGTGGAAACTTGGAGTCTGAACAACTGGACCACCAGGGAAGTCCCTATATGACTTCTAACTGTGGAGACAAAATGTGTGAAGGTTTTTGAATGCAGGGCCACTGGTCTGGTATGTGTCCTTATGACTTCTGAGTGTCCGTCTTGCAAAGGCATTAAAGATAATCCAGGCTGGCCCCCACGTTATACAGATGGGGAGGAACTTGCCTAAGGTCTGAGATCTGGTTACATCAAAGCCAGGCTAGTACTGCCTCCCAACTCCCGTCTCTAGACCTGGGCTGTTAAAACACCGTTTCTCTCCAGGCGCCTATGGAGGATGCACCACACTGACTGATGCATGCAGACTTCCTTCTGGGATGAATCTTTCCTTTCTTCTCCAGGGATAAATTCTGAGAGGTCAGGGAACTTCCTGCTCAGTGGAGGTCCTTGGCTCTGGAACGAGGCTTGCCTGCAGATCTTGAGTCTGGAGCAGGCTTACCAAGGGCTGGGGCGCCCAGTACAGCTGCTGTCTGCACACCAGGGCTTTGGGCCATCCTCTCTTCTGAGATGGATAATGGTGGTAAGAAGTTTGTTTCCTCTGAAGTACATTGCTCTTTCGGGCTAACGTGTCCTTTGGGGAGGGGAAGGAGAGGTTGGAAAAATAAAAATATTGATGTCATTTATAAATTTCCCCAAGAATATCCTCACTGGTGGGAACAGCACTGGGTTGTGGGGAGTGGGGGAAGGAGTGGGGAGGGGCATGCAGAAAAACAAGATGCTGCTCCTGCCCTCAAGATGTTCAGAGTCTAAGAAGAAGAGTAATTATGTGGATGAGGGACGGCAGAATAAAGCAGCCTACAAGAACCTGAAAGGGTACAAACCCAATACCTACTGGGAGACCCAAATGACATTCTGCCTTCTTTGGAGGGAGGAGATCCCTGAAGTCTTCTAGGACAAAGTGACCTTTGATAGACTTTCGGAAAACAGAAAAGATTTCAGCACTTGGAGGTAGAGGAAAGGGCATGAGGTTGAAGGGAGCAAGGGGTGACGGTGGGGTTGGCGTTGTTGCAGGACAGCATGGTGGGGGTGGGACCAGAAACAGGGAAGGGACCCTGATGAGGCTGGAGCTCAGTGCACACAGGGAAACACCACAAGAGAGCCACGTGTTGGAGGGAAGTCGGGGTCATGTCTTGAATGGTTCGAAGACCCTGTCTGTAAAGGTGTTTGGACTTATCCTATGGGCCTGCAGGATTTTGAGCTGAGCTCTGTTTTAGGAAGGTTTTGCTCATGATGGAGCAACTAAAGTCAGAGGCCATGGTTTTGGAGAGAATATAGGAAGACTACATATCCCCCCCCACCCCCCGCTCCGTCCAGGTGATGTGAGCATAGGCACGAAGCCCTTCAGTTCTCTGGGCCTGTTGGCGGATCTTACAATCTGCAGAGAGAACCTTCTGATCTGGTTGTTTAGGCAGCTTTAGCTGGGAGCCAAGAAAAGTAAGGAGTGTCTGTGGTAGCCCCTCAGGGGTGACGGAGGGCTGGTGTCCTTCCCACCACCATTCAGGGGAGATTCTGCTCCCACTTGAAAGCTGTGGCCTCAGTCTGGTTCTGAGTCTGAACTGAAAAGCCACATTTTCCAATGAAGGGATGCTGCAGGAAATAATAAATCTCTCAAGATTTATGAGCCAGGAAATTCCTTCAGGAACATAAATAGAGAAGAGGTGAGGCAAAGGTGGGCAAGGCAGGGAGCAGCTGCCTGGGATCCTCTGGGCACACACAATGGGCTGGGGATTTGTCCAGAACTCAGAGTGAAGAAGGATTTGGTGCACTGTTTCAATGCTGTTCAACTCTTTGTGAACCCATGGACCATAGCCCACCAGGCTCCTCTGTCCATGGGATTCTCCAGGCAAGAATATTGGAGTGGGTTGCCATGTCCTCCAGGGAATCTTTCCGACCTAAGGATTGAACCCATGTCTATTAAGTCTCCTGCACTGGGCATCACCTGGGAAGCCCGAGAGGGATTTTAAAGGTAATCTAATGCGATGTCTCTTGCTTTTCTGTCATTGAATTCATGGCTCTTGCTCTGCAAAATGATGAGGCCGAACTAAATGACCTATAGGGTCTTTATCATCGGGTCATTTGATGTTTGTTGTAAAGACCTGTGTTCTTGTGCTGGGCCCTGATCGCACTGTGTGTGTTTCACTCTCCCCGACTGAAAATGCAATCAACAGAGTCTCACACATTACCCACGTTTGGGCTGGAGATTAATGAGAGGACATCTGGAAACTTCCCTTGGAGGGATACATCTGGGCCTGATTACCTTCTTATTTACTGTCTTTTTACTCTGGAGACAGACTCGTAGACTCACCCTAGGGGACAATAACAGAAGCATGCACACCATCCCAACACACCTTCCAAATTACCCCCAGCCCAGCTGCAGGGAAAGATGATGGAGGAATCCACACACACAAACTGGGCACACACACGTGTACACACACACACACACACACACACACACATGTACCCTTTCTCCCCCTTGCTCTGTCCAGTGTCGGTGGGACAGTGAATTACCTTCACTGTCAGAGATGCGAGACCAGGCTTCTCCCTGTCACTGATAAAGTCCTGCTGGCCCCTGCTTCCCACTCCAAGCTGTCTACTGGTTTCCACCAGCAGATGGCACCCGGAGCTCTCAGACCACAGGGCCACACATCCTAGGCCTGAACTCCTGGCCTCCCCCACCCGCAGCCTTGGAAAGGGATAATTTGGGAGTCATCAGTGGGAGGGCTGCCAAGGACTTCAATTTACTATTTGGAACTTGGATAAGTTTCCCCAGATGGGGCATTGGAGGGGAAAGAGGAAAAGGGGAGGGGGGAGGGGGGCAGCGTCTCCTAGGGGCCGGGGATGGATCTGGTCCATCTCTGGCAGCCAGACAGTCCTTCCTGCAAGACCCCACCCAAAGGGGTGTCTGAAGCCAGGGCGGGTCACACCCTGGAAGGAAAATGCTTTCACTGGTGTGAAAACCAAGAGAACAAAAGGATTCACAGACCAAAAATGAAGCCAACGAGACCTTCGAAATCATGGGCATTCTTCCCACTCCCAGTCTCTGACTCATCCCTGAACCCCAGTTTCAACCTCACCTACTGCTTGAAGCTGTCGCTGAACCATGCGCCTGGGGTCAGAATTAATCACCAGCTGCCTCCCTGGGCCTCCGACACTCCAGCCTTGCGGCATGGATCATCCCTCTCCCAGGGTGAGAGCTCCTTGCATAAGTATGTATTGCCCCCATTTGACTGTGGTTACCCTGGGCCAGGGGCCAGACCCCACTTACCCCAGAATCCCCATGAACCCAGAACAGCGCTGGCTCACAAGTCCTGGAGAGTCAGAGAAGAGTGAAGAAAATTGTCTCTAGAGCCTGGAGAATATCCAGCAGCTGGAATGGTGAAGTTGAAGGAAAGAATCCCTCTTAGGTGGGGTCACAAGACTCCTGATGTAGATGTAGGTGAAACATACACACACACACACACACACACCTCTCCTGGAGCAGTGGAGGAGGAGGGAATGCAAAAAATGTGGTGGTGCCAGCCACAGAGAGGTCTGGAAATGCCTTCTTAATTGAACCTTTCTGGGAGCAGGCTGGCTGGAGGAGGGTAAGGAGCAGAGAGGAGCTGGCAAGGAAGGGCCCAGTGGGCTCTGATCCCCCTCCTTTTGGAAGCATGAGTGTGTGCTTTCATGACTTTTTGCACCCCTATACAACTGCAGCCCACCAGCTCCTCTGTCCATGGATTTTCTCCAGGCAAGAATACTGGAGTGGGTTGCCATTTCCTCCCCCAGGGGATCTTCCTTACCCAGGGATCAAACTTGAGTCTCTTATGTCTCCTGCATTGGCACACAGGTTCTTTACCACTAGCGCCACCTGGGAAGTCCTTCGAGAGCATAGAGACAGTAAAGGCAGAGCCTCTGGTTTCTTCCTAGGAAGTACCACATGGCAAGCCGCCTGTCGTGAGAGATTTGCTCTCTCATGGAACAGTTTTATCTGTAGGTAAGTCTTTGATATTAGGAACCCAAGTCCATTTTCTTGCAGCTTTGGCCCACTGGAGCCCCAGGACAGATCTACTTGCCTAGATGGGTGATTCATGTGGTAGAGACAAGGTGTAGAGGCCTCTGCAGAGTTCTTACTGAGTGTTAGACATCCTGCATACGTTATGTCCTGATCAGGAAAACCCCAAGAGTACTGCTGTTATAGGTGTTACTGTCTTCCTATTGTGGATAGGGAAGACAGCTCCGAGAGGTGTGTAGCTTGCCCAGGACACACATCTGTGTCAGCTTTCATCTTGCCTGGCTTCCGGTTTCCCTTCACACAGCTGGAGACGGGGTCCTGGCTCCACACACCCTCTTGTTACCAGTTACCAGGCTGCATGCTGATGTCTTCAACCTTCCCTCCTGGCACATACATCCCAGTCCATCCAGGCCAACTTCTGGGGTGTCCTCTGCTGGGTCTGCATTCCTCACAGCCGGGTCCCCAGACAAGGACATAAGCATTCTTGTTTTTGGCTTGAAAAGCTTTACATGCCAGCCAACAACTGAGGAGCTTCTGCTTTTGCTTGAAGAAGTAACATGAGCCTTGAACACTGGCCTTGGCTCCCAGGAGGGTACAGGGTAGCAAGAGGTGCCAGACTGAGGTCCAGGGTCATCACAACCACCAGCCAGGCTGGCTGAGACAGTGCCTGTTCCCTCCCTCCAGGCCTTTGAGCCACGACCCTGCCACTTGGAATATAGGTAGCATTAGGTTTTTAATTCAATGTGATTTATCCTTTTGTAAATAGTACATTCTCATGGTTTAAAATTCAAAAGGTACAAAAGCTAGGAAGTGGAAATTCTTGCTCCTACCCTTTATTCCCACCATCTGTTACCTCTCCTCTAGTAACTAATGTTACCAGCTATATCCATTGCACTTATAATACAAGTAAGTATGTGTGTGTGTATATTCATATTCATTTTTCCCTTTTTTTTTTTTTAAAAAAAGACAAGTGTGGCTCAGACAATAAAGAGTCTGCCTGCAATGCAGGCGACCTGGGTTTGATCCCTGGGTTGGGAAGCTCCCCTGGAGAAGGAAATGGCAATATACCCACTCCAGTATTCTTGCTGTCCATAGGAAATCCCATGGACAGAGGAGCCTGGCGGGCTACAGTCCATGGCGTCACAAAGAGTCGGAAACAACTGAGTGAATAACACTTACACTTTCAGGATACTATATCCTCTCTTCCACACCTTTCCTTTTCCCTGAACATTTATATTTTCCAGTTTAAGGACTGGGGCTTAAATCCACCCTCTTCTGCTCCATGACACCAGGAGTCAGTCCTGGGACCCTTGTCTTGTGCACCTAAAATGCAGCACAGATGAAAGCGTCAGTGAACGCTTATTAAACAAATTAGTGCCATGTAGATGTTAAGAGATTTCTACTGCAGATGCACTCTTGTTTACGCTTTCCATGTACATTTTCCAGGCATTCAAGAGACTTTGCACTGATCTTTGGGGGATGTGACCCCTACTTTATAAGGAAAATCATCTAGGGATTGAAATGATTTATTCAAACCAAGTTGCTGCTCCATTTCAGCTACTCCGATTTAGGGCTTTGGAGGTCTTACAGTTGAGCTCCAGAGAAGGGAGAGACTTGGCAGAGTTTTCTCAGTAATAACTTCAATATATACAGACAGGCAAGGATGGAGTCAGGCTGTCAGTATGATGCAGTCATGGGACTCTACTTTTTGCTTCCACCTTGAGCTGAAGACAGAGCATGCACCTTATCATTTCTTTTAACCTGTCTTCTAGCTTCCCTGGCTGAAAAGCAGTAACAATTTGACCTGCTGTTAGGATTTTAAGTGCTCCAAGGTATTAAGTCACTAGCATGAAACAGCACAAAAATATATATATATATATATATATATATATATATAAAACAACTAGCAAAGTGCTAACAATGACACTCTGTCTTTGCTTAAGTCTATTCTAAGAAATGGAAAAGCTGGCCTCTGGGGGGCTGTCTGCCGAGCCTGGGAGTCTAGGAACCTTTCCATGATATGTGTGCAATAACTTCGTTAGACTTGAGAAAAGATCTAAAACAGACATAGTTTTAGAGCATTCATGATAAATGGTTCTTCACAAATTGAAGCTGATTATTTCTCTCCCTTGCCTTCCCAGAGAGGTGGTCCTGGCTTTTAAACAAGGTTCATTCCTGGTAATGCCATCTTAAAGGCAAACCCCATTTTAATTGTACGATTAAAGTCTTCTCTCTTCACGAGAGAAGTGAATGGAAGAAGGTGACAGGAAGACAGAAGAGGCGTTCTTAGGCCATGTCTAACAAAGATGGCCACAACTGAAGCCTGCTTCAAATGGTGCTCCATGAAGAGGATGCAGTTTATTGTCGCAAGCAGGCAGTGTAGTTACTGAGTTCCATGGATGGCTGCTGAAATACAAAAGGAATAATGATTGAGGCCATAGTGAAGAGTTGGAGCCCCTCCTAGGAGATTTAGAAAGTGGGTCCCTAAAGAAGCTTGCTCCCAAATTTTCAACTTCCTTCACATCTTGGTCCAGTGTAAGCGACGACCTTTCCATCACTGGAAAGTGGCCTTGCAGAGGTCCAAGGTGGAGAGAAAGGCCTGTAGGTCTCCTGATGTGGAGGAATCACAGCCACCACATGAAGCAGAGCCTGGAGACCAGCCGCAGGCTAAGCCTCCTCTTCCAGCCTTCAGCAGCATCTGAGACCAGAAAACTAGGCAGTAGCTAGTTAAGTAGTTAGCTGCAGAGCCAAATCGGTCTCTGCTGGCTATACATTCTCTGTATACCATTTTAAATACTAAATTTAAACATGTAAGGGTTTGAGTTTTGAGCTGATGTGTGGCTTTGGCTCCCAGCAGCACAAATCTGGGAAGAAAGCAGTGAACTCTCTCCCTGGAATAGAGGGCATATCCAAATATGGGCTGGGGATCTCCCCTCTCCCTCCCTGGGTGGAGTGGAAGACCAAGACAAAGCCACTAGCACCTGCAGGGAAGCAACAGGCACCGAGGGAGGTGCCTCTGAAGCTGGGCTTAGGTCCTCCTTGAGCTGGCAAAGTTCTCCCTGGGGAAAATACCAGAGAAGCCTGGCTCAGAGGAAGCTGCCTGGCATCATCTTCTGGACAGAGTGATTGGGCAGATACCATCTCTCTCCACCAGCTTGGCAGGAGTCTGGTCTTGTGTGGAGAGGTGGGGCGTTCTCTGGGATCAGGTGAGCACTTGCACAGCACCTGTCCTCTCTGCAGGCAGAGGAAATCAGTGTAGGAAGGAGACAACTGTGCGGCCAATCACGGCTTCTCCCAGCGCAGATGGGCTGTATGTCCAGTGTCCACACTTTCTCCTCCCTGGGCAAACAGAGCCCAGTTTTATGTGAATTGGCCATGGGACTGCTTTCCCAGCCATCCCTACTGGAGTGGCCCAGGAGATGCCAGAGTGTGAGTCATTAAGTGGGTCTTCAAGGGGACTGACCAAGTAAGGAGGGACCCCAGAAACCCTTGGACTCCCCTTCTTCTTCTCTGGATGCAGAGATGAGGGCTAGAACTTAAGTGGTCATCTTGGTCCATAAGGCTCATGAGGGAGTCATGCTGTAGGAATGGCTAAGGAAAAATATGGAAGGAGCTCTGGTTCCCCATGAGTTTGTGGCCTGCAGCTATCTGCGGATGCCTTTTTGACGAGGAAATAAGCCCCCAATTTCACAAAGTCGGATCCGTGATTGCGGGCTCTGTTACTAGCTGTACAAAATCCCTACCAGGTAACAGGCTGATTCAGAAAGTAGTGAGCAGTAGTAGCTGGAGATACGCAAGCATCTGCTGTGGGCTTAGAGAGTGAGGGGGATGGCGGAGGGTGGATGAATAAGAGCTGAGTGTGAACCGAAAGCCTTCGGTATTTTGTACTCGATGACCCCTGCCACTGTGCCTATACCATAGGAGCCCCACGGGGTGTTCAACCCCAGACTGTTGTGGCTATTAGTTCAACGGCTTTACTCTGAGCCTTAAAGCAACACGCTACAAAGAGAGAGAAATTCCGCACAACTTAGGGGCCAGTTTGAACCGCCTGCTTCTAAAACCCGAGGCTTTGCAGTAGAAGCCTGGGAGGCTGGAGTGCAGGTGGCTCCCGGGAAAACCACCGTTTCAGCGCCACTGCCCATTGGGCCTATAGGGGGCGCTAAGGAACTGCGGGATTCCTGTCTCCTCTGGCTGAGTCTCCAGCCACCCTTATCCTAGGCCAAGTAAAGGGGGGGAAATGGGGCTGGAGCTGCAGCTGGGGTAGGTTACA
The DNA here is from genome assembly GCF_029378745.1 of Bos indicus. NCBI lineage: Eukaryota > Metazoa > Chordata > Mammalia > Artiodactyla > Bovidae > Bos > Bos indicus. The sequence goes on along the minus strand of NC_091760.1, from coordinate 74,326,521 downwards.
ATGGACGGGGACGAAATCCTCACCCTTTACCCCATTCTTCTTAAAGATCTAAAAATGCCAAGCATCTGGTTTTACAGTTCAGAAGAAAATTCCCACCCCCACCAGGCTCTGCAATGAGAGCTCAACACTTCTGTCCCTGAATCTGGGGTTGGGGAGGGGCCTTGGAGACCAGCCAGTAGTCCTCACCAGGCGTTTAGCAAATGAGGAAACTGCCGCAGGAGAAGGGAAGCGATGGGTCCAAAGCCACAGAGGGCAGGGCGTTCGTGGCAGTGCAGGGACGTGAATCCGGGCCTTCCAATTTCCAGTCTGGAGTTCTTTCCACCACACCCACCACTGTGGCCGCGTTTGTTTTCTTTTCCGGCCCTTGGGGGACTTTGGCAGGGCTGGGGGTCTGATGTGAACTGGAATCTGTTTAATTTCACCTCTCATTGCTTCTGCCAGCTCGCCAGCACTGGCTGACGGAGGCAATTAGAACCAGACATCCCAGAAGGGCATTCCTGGGAGATCTCTTAAAATTCCACAGCAGCTGGGGACTTGCCTTTTCCTGCAGGGATCATCTGGTGTGTAAATACCCAGTTGTGTAAGTCACGGGGTGAAGGGGGATTCACACACACACACAGGCTATCTCTTGATACTCACAGACAGAAAAACAGAGAAATATTCAGTAGCGATCTCTTTCCTTCCTACCTCCCAAAGAGAGAGGTTAGCAGTGTACAGGCCACCCTGGGAACATCTGATTACTTGTTTCTGAGGGGTGAGCACTGTTTGCTCTGGGCGTGGGTGGCAGAGGGGTCGGGGGACCTTCCTGTTTTTCTTCCACCACCGCCCCCCCCCCCCCTGCCCTCCATAGATGGCTGCTTACACCTGGGCTCTGGGAGATGGCCAAGGGGTATTGGTGGCCAGCTCAGAGAATATGCAACCGTGCAGGACCCTGGCTCAGAGGTGTCTCAGTTTCTCTGTGGGCAGCTGAGCCTCCAAAAGACAAGACTGCAGAGCCAAGAACCCCAGTGAGGGACCCCTGACTTGGACTCCACTGCCTATGAAATCCAGGGACGGCGACATCCGAAACTAAAGGTGGGCCCTCGGTTGAGAGTTGACGGTGGACCTCTCTGTTTCTCAGGGGCTCCCATTCCACACTCATTATCAGGAAATCCTGCGTGGGCCAACAGTGTGCTTACTACTGGGAACCTGGCGAAAGTTCGAGTAAACCCAGAGGGGATTTTGTTAAAAGTCAGTGGAAAGTGGCCAAAGTCATTGTGGGCAAGTGGGAAACCTGTACACCTCCCTTAATCTGAGGGTCACATAGGAGCACCTGTCTAACTGTGATTTACAGGAGGACAGAAAGACAGGGACCAAAAGGACATCCTCCTGACATATCTACATACCCAATTAGCCTCAGAGCTTAGCCTAAAACTTCCATTCCCAGACTGATACAGAGAAACAATATCCCAAAGCTAGTGTTTGGATACAGACCTTCCCCCATCTTATGTGGTTGGCATGGGTGCCCCCACCCCTAGGTTGCCACTCCCAGCTCCTCCCTTTGCAGGTGGATATTTGCTTGAATATCCCGGAAGAAAAGGTGTAAAACAGTAAAAAATTAAATCTGTTCATGATTACTATGATTTTTATTAGACATGCCTTATAACTCTGACTACCTTTTAAAATATGCCCTGGACTTTGTGGTTACTCAGTGATTAATCGTCAACCCATGTGTTACGTGGTTTCATGTTACCAGTTGACTCTCCATCTCTGTGTGACCCACTTCCTTGTGATCCCCACTTGCTGAATTCCCTAAGATCTTCTGTCTGTGTTCCAGATGCAACATTCTTTATCAATCCCACACTCAGGGAGAGAGGAAGTCCATTCTGCTGTTGAGTTTTGTGTTTGGAAGAAGTGCATTCATTCATTTGTTCTTCCAACACCAAGCCCTTGCTGGTGCTGGGAACTGTGCAAGGTGCTGGAGTTAGGAGTGAAGGATGGTGGACAGAAAACGTGGTCTTGAGGAATTCCAACTTTGGCAAAGGGAGAGGGAATGCACCTACAATTTGTTCTAATAGAAAATAGACCCTCTAAGAAAAGGACGATGACATGAGTTCAGAGGAGAGGAAACCACTTCCGTTGAGGGTGGGTGGGGTATAATCAGGGAAGACTTCCTGGAAGTGGTGGCCTGAAAATTGTGCCTGGAAGCATGAGTAGGCCTCTGATGTGTAGAGTGTGTGGAGGTTGGAGAGGAAGGGTGGGGCATTTCTAGGTTGGGAAAGGTAGACAGAAGGAAAACTCGTTGGGTCACCATGATAGGGTCAGTTTGGCGGGTTAGGCTGCTCAGTGGTTTCACCCCTTGGAAGATAACAGATGTTGGTGTTGGAGCTTGGGCAGCAGGTGTGGGTAGCTGTAATGGCTTGCTTTGTGGACAGGCAGTGTGGGCATAGCCACCTTTGAGAAAGGTGAGCCGGCAACAATTTGTGCATATATGTGACCAGGCTCATCCACATGAGCTTTCCAGCAGATCCCTGGAGTAAAAGCCTGGTATTACTAAATTGCATGTAAGCAGTACTTTACAGTTTGCAAAGAACTTCCACAGCCTTCCCTCTTCTGATGCCCACAGTGCTACTGTGAACAATCATGTGACATTTCTACTTTACGGGTCAGGAAGCAGAGGGCTTACCCCAGATTGAACAGTGAGTCAAGGTTAAGGCCAGAATCCTGGTTCCATTTCTCCTGATCCCAAATCCTGGACTTGACTCAGCACCACCCTGGCCAACCAATCAAGAAGGGGGAGGGTCTGCCCCCAAACACTAGCCTGGGGATACCATTTCCCTTTATTAAAAAATGCATCATGGGCATAAAATTAGTTTAATCAGTATAGTGTGTCTGTGTGCATGAGGGAGGGGCACTTGATGTTAGGCTTCAGTTCAATTCAGTCACTCAGTCATGTCTGACTCTTTGCGACCCCATGGACTACAGCCAGGCTTCCTTGTCCATTACCAACTCCCAGAGCATTCTCAAACTGATGTCCATTGAGTCTGTAATGCCATCCAACCATCTCATCCTCTGTCATCCCCTTCTCCTCCTGCCTTCAATCTTTCCCAGTATCAGAGTCTTTTCTAATGAGTCAGTTCTTCACATTAGGTGGCCAAAGTATTGGAGCTTCAGATATTAGGCTTGACTATGGCTAATAGTCATTCAGTCATGTCTGACTCTTTGTGACCCCATGGACTGTAGCCCGCCAGGCTCCTCTGTCCATGGAATTCTCCAGGCAAGAATACTGGAGTGGGTTGCCATGCCCTCTTCCACGAGATCTTCCCAACCCAGGTATTGGACCTCAGTAGATTTTTTTTTACCATCTGAGTCACCACGGTAGCCCAATATTTGGCTTATCAAGGGCTAAGGCTAACATTTTATCCCTTATCTTGGGGAAGTCAGTCTGAAAGTGGTGGAGACTTAGTACTCTCATCAGCATCATGTTTTTGAGCAACTGAGCTATTGTGCCAATGGAGGCAGGAAATCTACAGGCCTTGTCATTGATAACAGAATCCTGTTGTCAGGATTAATAAGTCATAAGAGGCCATTTTCCCAGTGGGTCTTGGCCAGTCTATCCTATGAAAGAGAAAGGAATGTGTGTGCTAAGTCGCTTCAGTTGTGTCCGACTCTTTGTGACCCTATGGACAATAGCCAGCCAGACTTCTCTGTCCATGGGATTCTCCAGGCAAGAATACTGGAGTGGGTTGCCATTTCTTCTCCATGGGATTTTCCTGACCCAGGGATCAAACCCATGTCTCCTAAGTCTCCTGCGTTTTCAGGCAGGTTCTCTACCACTAACATCTCTTTTGCTAGAGCAAGAAAGGAATGCTTTCAGTAAAATACCTCTGCCATCCATCCCCCTCAAAAAGGCCTGTCATTTACCATCCTTCACGTCCTTGGTTGTGATTCTCTATCTAGGGGGTTAGGGGTCTTGGTTTCTTTGTGTGTAGAAAAGGCATAGGTGTTGGAGGTAGCATGAACCATTTGTCTTAAGAAGACCATCCCAGTTCTGATAGGGAGAATATGTAATTTCACTTGTTCCAAAATTGGCCAGAGTGACTCAAGTGCAGTGATGAAGGGATGGATTCATTCGTGTCCAGTTTCCAAGGATGGAGAACCACAGGCAGGCCGGCAGCAGCAGGTAGGTGCTCATTAACCCTGATGCTATGTGTCTCTCTGGGAGTTTGTGGTTCTGGTGTTGAGAGATATTTGAGCTCTGGGCCAGAGTCAGGAGGCTGAAAACAGTCCTCTTGGGTTCTGGGAATGTCTGAGAAGCTGAAAGTGCTGAAGTTGTTTGTGGAGAGGAGTGCTCTGGCCCCTAGGCTGAGGGAGGTCTCAGCAAAGCACAGGCAGCCTTGAGAGAGGGAGGAGGGAGAGGAAAGGATGTTCTCCAGAGGATCCATGTCAAAGGTGCTAGGGTCACCAAGCTAAATGCTTCAACTAACCAATGGGAACCCCAACTGTGGATATGACTGACCCAACACCACCCAGCTAATTGGTGATACAGTTGACTTTTAGGGGTAGGGCAGGCCCTTTGCAGAATAAAGAAGTATTAGGAAGGAGAGGAGAGGACCAGTCGGAGTGGGTAAGGTTCCAGTGGGGAGGTGATCGAGCCCTTCACAATGAGAAGGACTAAAATGCCCTTGGGTGATGGTGAGCAGCATGGTGGCTAAGGACTGGATTAATGAACTGGGCAGGTTGGTGGTGGAGAGGGGAGAAGAGACAGGGTCAGCTCATCCAGAAATGCTGGACGAAGGAACAGTAACAAGGGGCTTCCCTGGAGAGTACCAGCCGAGGCTGCAGACCAAAGACCTGGATTCAAGTTCTACCTCACTACCTCTTAGCTGTATGACCAAAAAATACAGCTACATCAGTATCTTAGATGTAGTTTCTTCAGTTGTAAAATGGGAAGATTGCTTCCTACCTTACAGGGTTGTGGAGAGAGTTAAACGACATAGGTTTAATAGAGTTTGCTCCTACCTGAGTTACTTCACTTATTCATACATTCAGCAAGCATGTGTTATGTACCTACTGTGTGCCTGGAAAATAGTAGGCTGTCAATCAGTGTATTAAAAAAAATTAAGTGGGGATGGAAAAGGAATTTGATTTGTCTGCCTTTGAAGTCTAGCATAATCACAAGTGTTAGGGAAGTTGGGCTATGGAACCATCAAAAAGATAAATGAGCTGCTTGGTATTCATGATTCTGGATAGTCAATGGAGACTAATCATGAATGTGGCAACTGCAAGATTAAATGAAGGGACTTTAGATGTCATCCAGAGACACATAGTGGTTCTCCTTCAACAGAGAAGAAAGACAGAGATCTGTCTAGGATTCCCCAGCTATGGACTATTTAGGGAAAGGGAAAGGGAAGTCGCTCAGTAGTGTCCAACTCTTCGCGACCCCATGGACTGCAGCCGACCAGGCTCCTCTGTCCGTGGGATTTTCCAGGCAAGAGTACTGGAGTGGGGTGCCATCGCCTTCTCCGATGAATGAGTCTACCTATTTATAAAAACGTGACTGATGAAAACAGTGCAATCACTAGGTTATCACACTGTGCGAGTTCAGTTGTCAAGAGGGAGCAACTCAAAGGACATCACACAATCTATAAACCAGCTGGAAGGAGCCATCCAGACTTTGCCCTGCCGAACCCTTTCTGGGCGATGATTCTTAACTTTTTCCCTTGTATAATAATTAGGGTTCTATCTCCTCAGGCCTGAGCTTCAGTACACTGGACACAGATTGCTTCTCTAAAGATGTTTTACCCTATTTGTTCCTCCATTTGGGATCCTTAGGATTTTTAGAGGTCTATGAATGTTGCAGTAGAGATTTGCAACCTATTTTCAAAAAATTAAACATCCCATAAGCAACTACATGTCCTTACAATAAGGTTTTATTTGTCTAGAATGTTATCAATTAGCCATGTTGATCACAGGCTCCGGTGTGTGCTTTGATGAATAAAAAAGAGAAATAAAATAAAAGATGTTTAATAAATTCAGAGTGTTTAGAAGTCAAAAGAAACCTTTCAAACATGGGGGCCTAGAGCAGTAAGGATAGAACACCAAAAAAAAAAAGATCAAATATAAAAATGAAAACATTGCTAATGTGATTCAACTATCCCATTTTCCAGATGAGGCTCCAAAAGCCAGAGATATAATGACACTCATCCAAGGTCACAGGGCTGCTGTGTCAGTGGCAATGCCAGACTCAGAACCCAGGTACCTGGACCCTGGGCTTCTTAACACACCTCAGTGTCCTTGAGCATGGTTTGGAAATCTACTTAAACTGGCGCATGGGTATTAGTAAACACAAGTCACCTTCCTAAAATCACTGCCTGCGTATTCAAAGGAAAAGGATTCTGCAAAAGGGTTTTCCTCGGTCTCCTCCTCTTCTGTGTCTGTCACCTGAGTGGTTAGCCCAGGTCATGTTTGCCTGATGGAATTTCCCAAGGCAGGGAGAAGGCTGAAGGCAGGAACACCCTGGGAGGTTCTTGGGGAAGATGAACATCCTCTCTTTATTTTCAAAGCAAATGTTCAGGAAAGGAAATGGCAACACTTCCCAGAATTCAGACTGAAGCAAAACACAGATGATGTATCAGACTAGCATCTCATTCATGAGACGGAGAGGCACGGTTGCCAGGGGTCACCAAGGAGACTGCTAGTCTATAAATAAAAGAGTGAGAGAGGTGAGAGACAGCTCCTACCTGAAAAAAGGAGCATCTGGGTAAATCTAGGTTTTCCAAACTGGGAATTATGCATAAGGACTTGAAGTTGTGAACTGTTGAAGAAAGGGATTTAGTTGAAATGTGTCCCCCACAGTTCTCAGTAAACAGCAGGACACATTTAAATTTGTCATCAGGGCACATGAATTCTGGAAAAATTAAGCAAGATGAATTTAAGTTCACTTTGGCCAAGTGGCCATATATATTCCTTTGGTAAGGCTAGCGATGCCTGGTTTGGTGACATTTCATGATTATGTTTGGAACATGCAATTTGTTTTTCTGTTTGGGCAGGACTTTCAAAATTTAGCAAAATATTATTGTTTAGATCCCTTCAAACTGTTGGGCTCTCTAGTCTCTACAGATTTGAGATCCCCATCCTGCCATGCTTTCCTCCAGTGGAGTAGACATACTCAGATTCCATCTGTATATGCTCAGTCGTCATACAGAACTTGTATTCCATTTTGCCTCCTCTGCCTGACAACCACCTGGATCTTTCAGAAAAGTGAATTTGATGATGCCACCAGTCCGTGCTTTACACCCCATGGTGGACTCCTATTGTTCTTAGCGGTTAAATCCTCCTAGTGTGTCCTGTGGATCCTGACAGGACTGGTGGCAGCTGCCTCTCTAGGCCCTAACCCTTCTTGCTATAGACATATTGCTTTTCTTCTATCCCCTTGTAATCACCACATCCCTTCTTCCACAAGACCTTTACATAAGCTGCTCCTTCCACCAAATACCTTTGCTCCCTCCACCAAATACCTCTTTACCTGATTAACATCTACTATCCCTTAGAAGAGGCTTCCCCAGTGGATCAACAGTAAAGAATCTGCCTGAAGTGCAGGAGACACAGGTTTGATCCCTGGGTCAGGAAGATCCCCTGGAGAACGAAATGGCAACCTACTCCAGTAGTCTTGCCTGGAAAAACCCGTGGACAGAGGAACCTGCCAGGCTACAATCCAAAGGCTCACAAAAGAGCTGGACACAACTGAGTGATTAAATGACAACAACAGTCCCTTAGATAACCATGCCTACACATCAATCCTGCAAGGGAAACTCTTCCACACCCCTGTCTACAGTAAATTCCCCATTTACATGCACTGAGAGCACCACGCACCCCTCCCTTAATAGTCCTGAAGACTTGAATTCTGTGTGCAGTTAATTCATAATGTCTAAGTCCTCCATTAGGCCTCCACTGGGCACTTATGAAGACAGATAAATAACTGCTGTCACTCATGACTGTGTCCCCAGTGATGGGGACAGTGCCTGAAGTGCTTGACCAAGTGAAGGGATGAGCTCACGTTGGTCCACAGTAGGTGCTCATTAGAGGAGCTGAACAGGAGTGGAAGGAGGAGAGGTGTCAGGAGTGAAGGGAGCTGCTGGTGTTCCACTAACTTGCAGTAGGCAAGGCCTGTCGTCTAGGCAACAGGGCCTCCTCCAAGGTGAGGGCTTGGGTCACTGTTCTGTGCTGCATGGGGTCTGAGGATCCTGAATCAACCACCTCTCTAGCTGTGTGACTTGAGCCACTACTTCACTTTTTGGAAATATCATGTTTAAAGTTCTAAAAGTTTAAAAACCTATGAGGATCCAAAGCCAGTGGCAGTAAGAATGGAGAGGAGATGGAGAAAAGCGTTCAAACTGTTATGAAGTACATCAGTGGGTTTCAGAGCATGGTCCCAGGACCAGCAGCATCTGCATCACCTGGGGCTTGATAAAAATGGAAGTCTCCAGCCCCGTACTAGATCTAGTGAGCTAGAAACTATGCACAGTGTGTGTGTGTGTGTGTGTGTGTGTGTGTGTGTGTGTGTGTGTGTGTGTGTGTTCCAGGGAGCTGTGCTTTAAGAAGCCTTCCTGGAGATTTTGATGAATGTTCAAGTTTGACAACCACTAGATTAGAGGCTGAGGGTGAGGGAGAGGGAAATGTTGAGGGCAGAGGAGGTGCCAAAAGGCACAGGAAGACAGTCAGGACTATGTGAGAGGTTTGTCTGTCTGTCTCTATCAAGTGATGCCTGACTAGTAGGGACTTTCCATGGGGCACAGTGGGTGGAGGGGAGGGATGCAGGGTAAGTCATCTGCAGATACAAACCCTACTTTTATGAGGGACCTTAAGGAGATTCTGGGCTTCCCAGGTGGCGCAGTGGTAAAGAATCCGCCTGGCAATGCAGGAGATGTAAGAGACGGGGATTCGATCCCTGGGTTGGGAAGATCCCATGCAGTAGGAAATGGCAACTCACTTCAGTATTCTTGCCTGTAAAATTCCATGGACAGAGAAGCCTGGCAGGCTATAGTCCTTGGGGTGGCAGAGTCGGACATGACTGAGTGACTGAGCATGCGTACCGAGGAGTTCTAATCAGGGAGCAGCTCACATCTTGATTTCATGAGATGTCCCAGCACAGCTTGAAACACAACAAGGCCCTGGGAAATGGGACCATCCCATGCACCTGTGTGCTGGAGCATCTGGCAACGCCAGGCACAGAGAGAGGCAAACAGCACTGAAGAGACTTAGCTGTTTCCTTTCCCCGGAAACACCCTGGGCCTGAGCGATCCATTTGTCCTGGAGTAATCGCTCACCTAATGAGGAGTCCAAGAGGTGCTGTGCAGTTCACAGGAATGCTTTCTATTCTTGCCAAGTAGTCATAAGCTTTACTAGGTAAGACCTTGAGGGGATCCAAACACAGCCCCACCCATATCACCACAAAGTATTGAACAATAAACCCAACATCTGGTTTCTTGCCTGTGACATGACCATAGGGATGCTGTTGAGACCAGGGAGCCATTGTTGTTATAAATCCACAGGCCTTGGAATACAGTGAACTCTTTTTTTCATTCTGTGCTGATGTATTTTGCACATGTTTTGGCTATATTCTTTTTGTGTTTGCTTGTTTTTATCAATATGTCATAGACACATATGTTGACAACAGTTATCTCTTTCTTTTATACTTTTGTCTGTAGCAAAGTTTTTTCAAGAAACATTTATCATCATCATCATTGTTATTTAAAAGCTAGTGTTGGGGCTGGAGAAGGAAATGGCAACCCACTCCAGTGTTCTTGCCTGGAGAATCCCAGGGACGGGGGAGCCTGCCGTCTATGGGGTCACACAAAGTCGGACACGATTGAAGCGACTTAGCAGCAGCAGCAGCAGTGTTGGGGCTTCTCTGATGGCTCAGTGGAGAAGAATCTGCCTGCCAATCCAGGAGACGTGGACTCGATCCCCAATCCAGGAAGATCCCACGTGTCACAGAGGAACTAAGCTGGTGTGCCACAACTGTGGAGTCTGTGCTCCAGAGCCCCAGAGCTGCAACGCCTGAGCCCACGTGCCCTAGATCCCATGTTCCATGACAAGAGAAGTCACGGCGATGATAAACCCATGCACTGCAACTAGAGAGCAGCCCCTGCTTGCGGCAACTGGAGAAAAGCCCAAGAAGTAACGAAGACACAGCACAGCCACAAATAAATAAATAACATAGATATATATATTTTAAAAAGCTAGGGTTCAGTGGGAGGAATCTCTAGAAGATGAGGGTAGAGAAGCATATTCATTTATTCAATCATTTGATAAATATTTATTGAGCATCTATTATGTACTAGGCACTGGAGGCCTTCCCTGGTAGCTCAGACAGTAAGAAATCTGCCTGCAATATGGGAGGCCTGGGTTCGATCCCTGGGTTGGGAATATCACCTGGAGGAGGGCATGGCAACCCACTCTGGTATTCTTGCCTGGAGAATCCCACGGACGGAGGAGCCTGGTGGGCTACAATCCATGGGTTCACAAAGAGGCGCTGGAAATACAACAGTGAATAAAATAAACAAAGTCAGACCTAATAGAGACTGTATTTCATTTGGGAATGTAGACTATATAGATAATAATAAATTGATTAAAAAGTATATTAGTACATCAGAAAGTTAAGTGTATTCTGTTTAAAAAAAATAAAGGAAGTAGGAAAGAAAGATAGGAAGGGTAAGAGAAGAGAGGGTACTACTGTAGCGCAGTCATGGAAGAAAGTGGGCCTTGCAGACACGTGGGGGAAGAGACTCCCAGGTAGAGGGAGCGGCCGGCACCAAGGTTCTGAGGTAGGATCTTGCCTAAAGCATGGATGGAGCCAGGGTGGCTAGGATAGGGGGAGTGCAGGAGAAAAGAGTAGAGATGGGTTTTGGAAACTTTTGAAGTACCAGATGACTAGGACTTTTTAGGCCACTGTAATGAAATTTGTCTTTATGCTGAGGAAGGTGGCAGCTATAGATTTTGCACCCTAGAGTCCCATGGTCTGGCTTCTGCCCTCTGGCCGCTTTTTGAAAATAATAACGGTGGGACAAGGGAGGAGGCAGAGAGACCACTAAGGAGGCTCCTGCGATACTCCTGGTGAGAGATCAGGGAGATTTGGTTCAAGGTGGGAGTACAGGCGATGAGCAGTGCAGATTTCGGATCTCTTTGGAAGATAGAGACAACAAGATTTGCTGATAGGATTGGAATCGGGTAGAGAGAGAAGGTAGAGTCAGCTATGACCCCCTCTTTTTGGTCTGTGCAGCTAGATGAAATAAATGGTCTTTAGTTGAGATGGGGAACGCTGAGAAGGAAGAGGTGAGGCGGGCCTTTGGGAATTCAGAGAGTTTAAAATGGGAAATTAATTACATACACTGAGGCTAGACTTATGAAAGAGCTACTAATGAAATTTTGGTTTAACACAAAGACAACACAGAAATACAGCTTCTAGTGAGCCTGTGAAAAACAGACGGGAGGCAAGGAGACTCAAGGCAAGGAACACACTAGGAAGCCACGGCCTTGGAGCTGATGAGGAGACCCCTGAACAAGGACAGAAGGCAGTGAGGGGGACACAGAGCTGAGAGATATTTAGGAGGTAGACTCAACTAGAAAACTTGGCAAGATTAGATGTCAAGGTGGCGAGATGAACGAAGGCCAGCCCTGAGCATGTTTCCCAGCATGACTGGGTCATGGTGATGCACCACCCAGTACAGCAAAGTCTGTGAAATCCGTTCCCATGTTGCAGCCAACAGCCCACTTCTACCCAGCACGTCAATACCACAGGGTCACAGGGGAACTAAGGTGATTATTTCAAGTTCTGATAATGAGTCAAATACAAGCTGCATTACTCATGTGAATGCTAATTAATAGCATTCAAGCTTCAATTTAAATAGTACTGGACGCTCCACATAAGGAAGAACTGAAGAGAGTTTTGCTATGACTGCTGCTGTTTCGTTGTTATCTTCTGGCAGTGACTTGCTTTGCTGTTAAAACTTTTAAGCTTTCCTTCTGTGCTGTATCTGTTACCCAAAGCAATACATAATGAACTAGACAGGATTATTGGCCCAAATGACAAAACCAGATGCAATATGGAAGAGTTTTCTTTTTTTTTTTCCCCTATAACCACACATAGATCTTTGGCCTCACACAGCTGTTCGTTGTAAGTAGGAAGATTCACACCAGGGACTCCAAAGTGGGCAGTAAGGGATGCGAAGTCACCCATCTGCATTCCTGGAGGAGCAGGAAGTAGTGAAGGGAGGTCGTCAGGTCTCAACTTCTGCTGGAGGTAACTTGAAATTGCTGCCTACTGGTATGATTTGCAGATTGTAAAGGGGTTGCTTTCTAGGCAGCAGCATGGTAAAGACAATCTGGGACTGGAAACCTGGGCTGCTCTGCCTCTTCCAGATCCTGAGATTTGGGAAAGTTGTGTCACTTTTATTAGCCTCAGTAAATTATCATATATTATATCATATATTATCATATTTGTTATAAAATGATCATATATTATACCACATATTATATATCACATATTATCCTTACTCCACTCATCTTTTTCCTACACGTCTTTGTCAGGCTTTTCTATCAAGATTAGGTTAGTCCCACAGAATGGAAAAATGGAGCCTTCCCATCTATTTTTCTAAGAGAGTTTGTTTAAAAATTGTACTATTAATTCCATAAATGTCTGATGAAACTCACTGGTGAAACCATCTAGGCCTGGAGTTACCTTTGTGGAAATGTTTTTGATTAAGATTATGAATTGAATATTTTTAGTAGAATGCGAGCTATTTAGATTTTCTCTTTCATCTTGAATCAGCTTTGGTAAGTTATGGTTTTCAAAGGATTTGTCCACTTGATTTATCCACTTGCTGACTTTATTAACACAGAGTTCATAATATTCCCTTATTAGCTTTTGATGTCTGCAGGATCTTTAGGATAGCCCCTCTTTCATTCTTGAAATTGGTCATTTGTGTTTACTATTTTTTTCCTTGGTTAATCTTAATAAAAATTTGCAAATTTAATAAATCTTTTCAAAGAACTATCTCTGGCTTTGTCAATTTTCTCCACTTGGGATATGTGCTAGATTTTGATGTCAGAAAACTTTATTTTATTTTATTTTAGGCTGTGTCATGCGGCATGTGGGATCCTGGTTCCATACCAAGAGCATAACCTCTCTATCTGGAGCACTCTATCACATCACCTTGATTTAGTCTCTTTGTAGACCTGTTCACTATAAGAATTAATTCTGTTTATTAATTTTTGGTTTATGGTTTACATGCTATTTTTTTTCAGTGTTGCACCCCTGAAGCTGAGAATATAGCCAGTTGTAGTGGACATCTGATAAATACTTTTTGGATAAAGGGATAGTAGATGGGAGGATGAGTAGATGGACTATCAGCATTCTATGTCATTTAAGATTATCTATCTAATGTCACAACCCTTTATATATGGGTGTTAAGATTAGATGGTGCCCATCTACTTTAACAGGAGCTCATTCTACGTTAATTCTGTGTCTCTGAGACAGCATGGTAACTGCTAATAAATAATTGTTGGACTAAAGCATGGATGACTCAAGAGCTTTGAAAGTACTCTGTATGTACCAGTCAGCAGTCACCTTACTACACCTCTCTTCTGAATCAACTAAACCAGAGTTTGGTGCATGATATTTTACATAATATGTGCTCAGTATATGTTAGAAGAAAGAATTGAAGAAAGACCAGAAAGAAGGAAGGAAGGAAGAAGAAGGAAGGTTGGAAGGGATGTGTCACAGCATTGATGGACACAGTGGCTGCAAGTTTCAAGCCTGATCCCCGGAGCCAAAATGTCAGAAAGGGTCTCCTTGCTTCTTTGTTGTCCGGAGATGTCAGAAGAACTTCACCTCTTCAGTGGATGGTCCATTTCACCTCCAATCACAGGCACAGGAAGCAGGGAACATGCAAATGAGCTTAGAAAGTCATGGCTCTTTCCCTGTAGTGCTGTAGTATAGAACAGATGTCATGGCAGCAGCCTGGAAAAATGATGACCAAAGCATTTCCATACACTTCTGATTAACCGTGAAGGCTTAATTGTTTCTTAAGTGTTTTTCGGAAATGAATCCTTACTAGTGAAGAAGACAGGATGAGAAATGAGCAGCACACACCATGAAATCATTTCCGCCCCTGACTGTTGAACATCCAGTGTTCTTTTCCTTTGAAGAATTCAAATCAAACTGGAAACTTTAAAATTTTATCATTGTTCTGAGTACTCCTGAGTTCATTAGAACTCCCAGAACATCTTCCCCTCTGAACCACAAGCCGCTTGTCTGTAACAGCTTCTTCACTCACTTCCTCCTGAGACTAGCCACCTGTTTGACCCCAGGTTGCACTCAGCAACAGGGCCTTCCACTGGAAACATGCAGACTTGGAAGCTGTGTTATTTGCACCTGAGGCACTTGAATATTAACATAATCCATCAGCCTGTGTAGCCCAAGTATCCCTCCAGCCACATGCCTCCCCTGTGGCTGTGGAGATCCCATGGTAGAGGCTGCCCATGTTGCTCCGAAACTGCACTTTGTTCTCTTTGTCTAGAATAGGATGGAGAGCAGGGGGTAGATGAGGTTCTAACGTATGGTATTTCTGTTTCCATCCAGGAACCAGCGAAACCATTATAGAATTTAGGTATTTTAAAGAGTGGAAAGTCTACTGCAATATGGCTTACTTAGACAGAGATCTATAATTCTGGAGAAGTGTGAACATTAGGACTAACTTAGTTTGGACTAAAAACCTGTAAATATATTCCAATCATAAAAATCAATAAATGGTCTAGGTAGAAATTCAGGATGCTCAAAAGCCAGGGTGGAAACTGACTATGACTGCTAAGCTAAATCAAGACACAAATGGCATATAATTTACATATCAGATCCTAATGTAATGCTACTGTAGGATTCATAAAACCAAAATCCCTGATATTGCATTATAAAAAACATGAAGTTTAGCATTAAAAATGTTAAGATTAAGAAACTGATGTTATTTCCTATCATATGTGACTTTTGAAAGGCATTCTAGGAGTGTAATATGTAGATCCGTGATTCATATTAAAAACATTTCGCTTCACCAGCTTATTTTCAAATTAGAGAAAAAGAATAATGGATCAGAAAATCAAAGCTGGAAGAGACCTTCACGATAAAATTATCCAGCACTGTAAAATAGCAGGTTGGCCTACTAAAGGGGGTTTGAACTCCAGTTCTTGGACTAGAGCCAGGTTCTGCAGTGTATTATATCACCTTGCAAGCTTATTAAACAGGCAGATTGCCAGGCCCCATCCCTGGAGGCTCTGAGTCAGCCAACTAAGTCTGAGAACCACTGGATTCAAGGTACTCTCCCAGACATGACGTTCAAGGAGCCTGTGACACGAGGCTTAGCACTGCCCTTCATCACTAGGATGGTCAGAATGAGGATGGAAATGGCATTAGGGTCCATCTGTGCTGAGACTGAGCCTCTGTGTTTTAAAGGACTTTGGGACCCCAATAAGTTGTTCAAACCCCTCAATTCATAGATGACACCATTGTGATCACCAACTGCAAGCCTATAGCTCCTGCCACCCTGATCTCATTCATTCATATCACAGATAATTACTGACAGACCAATAATGATTTGACAAATGATTTTATGATCCACTGATATGGAGAATGAGTATGCTGCTAAGGGAACATCTTGGAGGACCGCCTCATCAGATCTGGGGGAGTTAGCTGATGTTAATGGATGAGAAGTCAGTCAAAGTGAGAGGGAGAGACCATCCTCGATCCATCCTCTGGAGGTGGACACATTTCTATCCCAGCTAATAAAAGGGGAAGAAAGATTCTGGGGAGGCACTTGACAACTAGGAGTACCTGTCACAGAAACCATCAAAATCATTCAGTTCAGTTCAGTCGCTCAGTCATGTATGACTCTTTGCGACCTCATGGACTGCAGCATGCCAGTTTTCACTGTCCGTTACCAACTCCTGGAGCTTGCTCAAGCTCATGTCCATCGAGTTGGTGATACCATCCAACCATCTCATCCTCTGCTGTCCCTTTCTCCTCCTGCCTTAAATCTTTCCCAGCATCAGGGTCTTTTCCAATGAATCAGTTCTTCACATCAGGTAGCCAAAGTATTGGAGCTTCAGCTTCAGCATCAGTCCTTCCAATGAATATTTAGGACTGATTTCCTTTAGGATGGACTGGTTGGATCTCTTTACAGTCCAAGGGACTCTCAAGGGTCTTCTCCAACATCACAGTTTAAAAGCATCAATTCTTTGGTGCTCAGCTTTCTTTATAGTTCAACTTTCACATCCATACTTGACTTCTGGAAAAACCGTAGCTTTGAGTAGGTGGACCTTTGTCAGCAAAGTCGTGTCTCTGCTTTTTAATATGCTCTCTAGGTTTGTCATAGCTTTTCTTCCAAGGAGCACGCATCTTTTGATTTCATGCTGCAGTCACCATCTGCAGTGATCTTGGAGCCCAAGAAAATAAAGTCCATCAGTATTTCCATTGTTTCCCCATCCATTTGCCATGAGGTGGTAGGACTGGAAAACTAATTCAGCATGCAGTGTTAATTTCTTCATCTTGATAACTGTACTATGATAATGCAAGGAAGCTGGGTGAGGAGTATATAGAGACTCTACTACCTTGAGGAGTATATAGGGACTCAACTCTTCTATAAAT
This sequence comes from Bos indicus, assembly GCF_029378745.1. Taxonomy (NCBI): domain Eukaryota; kingdom Metazoa; phylum Chordata; class Mammalia; order Artiodactyla; family Bovidae; genus Bos; species Bos indicus. The sequence goes on along the minus strand of NC_091760.1, from coordinate 74,309,846 downwards.
TTAAATTATTTCAAAATAAAAATGTTTTTAAGAAGCAATCGTTCAGGTAGACAAGATAGGGGACAGACCTAAGGTTGTGAGAAACATTTAGAAGGTAAAAGGAAGAAAATGGAATCAATCAAATGAAGGAGGATAAAGAAGAAGAATACTTTGACCAGTGGGAGGAGGTGGAGATATGGAATGCCGTTCCCTGGGATGGAGAACAGAGGAGGTGGAGTCTGGCAGGGCAGGGTGGAGCCGGGAGATAGACTTGTTATGTACATTGTGACTTAGAGGTGTTTGTGGGAGTTTCATGTGGAAATGATTGCAAGAGCACCAGGTGTCTAGGTCTGGAGCTCAGAAAAGGGATCAGCATTAGATGTAAAGATTTGGGAACCAATAAGAAACAAATGAGGAAAAGTAATTGAAATCGTTGGAGTAGATGGGATTTTCCTGGAGATGGTACATAGCTTGATAAATAAAAAATGAATGGAGGGAAGACCCTTAAAGAAGGAGTTAGAAAACGAGGAAATTGAAAAGAATACCCCAAAAGGAAGAAAGAACACCAGCTGAGCATGGTGTTGTGGAAGGAAGTGGAAGAAATTTCTAGAAGGCAGCTAGATTAACCCTCAGGAAGTTCAAGCAACATAAGGAGGTCAACTGTGATTGGGTTGTTGGCAACCTTGGTGAGTGTCATCTTGATCTTCCCACTAAATTTTTTTGATAGTGCAGAATGGAAATGTCATTGAGTATTTTTCAGTACCTACTTTGATGGACAAACCCTGGCATCAGGCAGCCTGCTATTACGGAGAAACCATGTGGGATCTTAGGTGTCAGGCAGACCTAAGTTCAAGCTGTGGTTCTATCACTTCCTGAATAGGGGACTTTGAGTGAGGTTACTTAGTTAACCTCTTGAAGTTCAATTTTTTCATCTGTAAAATGAGGATGGTAACATGCATCTTGCTCTTTGAGTATTAGAGGTCACACATATAAAACCCCTTACCATGGTGTCTGGCACTTAGTAGGTGCTCAATAAATGCAGCCATTGTTATGGGCCAAGTGCACCTCTTCTGGACTCTAAAGTACCCCATGCATCCATCTACTGGGTCACTAACCTTGATGGACTAAGACAACTTGGTCTTTATGACTCTCTCCCAAGCCTAGCTTCCACCAGACTGCTAGCTTCTTAAGGGCATCTTCTTCAAATTAGTTTCCCCATCAGCCACACCAGAGCAGACATTCTAGATGGGACCTTAATTGTGCAGGCTCAGAAAGAAGCCTGGGAGGTGGGCCCCGCCCTAGACATGTCATGGGAAGATTTGCTCTACTGAAATGGCATTGGAAATACAGGTCTGCAAACAAGATAATCACATGGGACTCCATGTGAGTCTGCAAGGACCTGAAGGTCACTTTTCAAACTTCACAAGCAACCAAATTCTGGAAATTCCAAGGAAAGCAGGGTTAATCAGGAAAACTGGCAAGAACATTTGGCATTAACAATTTGGCTGATTCACCCAAACTCACACAATATGACGCTATAATTCTGAAGAGTCTGTCTTTCTGAATAAAAAAAGAGAAAAAAAGACAAGAAAATCAGGATACATAGTCTAATCAAAGATTGCTTGCAGGTACCAGGTATAAGAAGGAACACAAAAGAGTAAAGCTTGAATATCTGGGCGTGGGAATTTTCAAGCCCTTTGAATGGACCCACAAGAAGCGCCTCTGAAGTCAGCGACAGCATAGGTTACCGACAAGTGGAAACTCAGATTGGCTCATATGCCCACTGCATCAGTTTCCTAGGGCTGCCATAACAAATTACCACAAACTGAGTTGCTTAATTTATTGTCTCCCATTTCTGGAAGCTACTTCCGGAGGCCAGAGAGCTGATAGCGAGCTGTTGGCAGAGTTGATTTCTTCTTGGAGATTCAGAGGAAGAGTCCATTCCATGCTCCTCTCCCAGTTTCTAGTAAAGTGAAGTGAAGTGAAAGTCACTCAGTCATGTCTGACTCTTTGTGACCCCATGAACTCTACAGTCCATGGAATTCTCCTGGCTGCTGACAATCCTCCACATTTCTTGATTCTTAGACACGTCCCACCCATTGATCTTATCTTTGCATGGTATTGCCCCTGTGTCACAGTTTCCCTCTTTTTATAAGGACACCAGTCCTGGAAATAGGGTCCCTCCCCCTAGTGACCTCATCTTAACCCAATTACATCTGCAAAGACCCTATTTCCCATGTTCCTTAGTACCAGGAGTTAGGACTTCCAACATACTTTTCAAGGGGATGCAATTCACCCTGTGCAACTTCCAGGCCCTCCTGCTGCCCTTCCACCCTTGTCCACTGTTCACAAGGCTCTGAGAGCTATTTGCAGTTCTGCAAACTGGCCACATTAGAACATCTCTGTTCTACGTGCTGGGTCTTCAGTCAGAAATACTCGCATCCATCCCTTCTCTTCCACCTGGTAACTCGCAGATAGCTTTTAAAACTCAAGGATATTTCCCCTTTTCTGTGATTCCCTCCCTCCCTCCAACTCTGAATCAGTCTTCTGATTTTCAGTGCTCCCCAAACCCATCTTGAGTGTGACATTTATAAAGGTAGATGGTGACAGACTGTTGGCATACCTGCCCTTCCTCCTAGGCTGCCAGTTCGTGTGAACAGAGCCCATATACGTCTAACATCATATGCCCTGGGCCTGCTCCATGGTGGACATCCCACGACCCCAGATTCAGCCCTTGGTAGGAGGTTTAACTCCATGCTTGTGGCTTTCTGTGGTCCAATTGAACAAGACAACCTGGCCAAGCCAAACTGTGCCATTCCTTCTAGCCCAGACCAGCACTTTCCATGGGGTCAAGTGTGGGTTGCCAGTGAATTTCCAACCTGATTTCCTCTTCTCCAGTCTCCTTGGGAGGTCTCCCTGCTGGAGTCAGTCAGGTCCAGCCCAATGCGAGCTGACAAGCTGGGCTGGTCACTCCTCTAGTCTGCTTTCATGGAGACTGCAAATAGGGGCTCTTGGCTCGTAGGTCCCAGTACCACAATGCGGCATTCAGTGGCTGCTGTGGGCTGCCCCTGTGTGTGTGTGGGCAGCTTGTGGTCCAAGGCCAGCAGAGCCCCATAAAAATGTCAGGCCTGTGCGAAGGCCAGTGCTCTTTGGGCTTTTTTTCTCTCCTCACTAGTGGTTTTCTTCTTAGTCATCTGTCTCTTTAAAATAGGTCCTTCCTTCTCTCCATCTGGGATTTCTGTTCCCTGATGCTCTTAGAGAAGCCCAGTGAAGCTGAGGTCAGAAGAGACGCTCCAGCTATTCAGGGCATTTCGGACCTCGAAGTGCTCTAAAATGAGCATGTCTTGCCCAGTCTTTCTTCACATAGGTAGGGGTACAGAGGCTTGGACTGGGAGAGGAACTCGCCTACAATTATGCAGAAAAGTGCCGAGACAAAAGGTAGAGTTTGAGTCTCTGACCCAGACCAGACCTCTTTCCCTTCAACCACACCATCTCCGCCTGTCTCTTTCAGGATTAAGAGAGTTAAGGTTTAATTGCCTTTAATAGCAGAACAAACTATGTCAAAAGTTTGTTTGAAGCCCTCCACTGCCTCTGTCCACTTAAAAAGGTCCCAACTGTTCAAAGAGGTACTGTCCCCATGTGAAGGGACTCCTGCCCAGGACAGAGCACAGACAGTGTTTGCTGTCCCGGGCGGTGGCGTCCACACATCACTGTGAGCGCAGACCACTTTTCTTGGGGTGTTAGCACGATAAAAACAGGCCTGGATGTTGACTCTAAATCCAAAATGACCCCATTTAAGCCTCTCATTAAAATAAAAACCGGTTCCTCCTTCATCATTTATTTATAAGGCCCAAGTGTTCATTTCAATTAAGTGCCTTAAAAATAAAGGGGGAGAAAAGGGATATTTGATTCCTTCAAAACTCAAGTCAACAAGAGCCAAACGAAACAGAAGCTCTCTCAACCTGTGGGAGCTGAGCCTGTCACCACTCTTTTTCAGCTCTTCCTTTGCCTGCCTTTCCCTGGCATGAGCCCTAATGTATGATAAACAGAAGCTCTATCCCTCAGTCTGCCTTTGAGACCCCCCACCTGGGTTGGCCCTTACCTGCCCTTATCCATTCTCACACCTCACCTTGATGTGTCTCTCTTCACTCTACCTGTACTGCCTCCTTTTTTTTCTTTGCTAGGAATCCCCTCTCCTTCCTTCCTCCCCAGTCGCCCCCTTCCACTTGCTTCTATCTCTGTCAGTCTAAACCCTAAACGTCCTCTCCAGTCCCAAAAACATTCTGCATCTCTCTGGAGAAGGCAATGGCACCCCATTCCAGTACTCTTGCCTGGAAAATCCCATGGACAGAGGAGCCTGGTAGGCTACAGTCCATGGGGTCGCAAAGAGTCGGACACGACTGAGCGACTTTACTTTCACTTTTCACTTTCATGCATTGGAGAAGGAAATGGCAACCTGCTCCAGTGTTCTTGCCTGGAGAATCCCAGGGATGGCGGAGCCTGGTGGGCTGCCGTCTATGGGGTCGAACAGAGTCAGACACGACTGAAGCGACTTAGCAGCAGCAGCAGCAGCAGCAGCTGGCCCAGTATCTCCTCCATGGAATGTCCAGGGCACCTGATTTGCCTCTTTATGGAACCCATGGCCTCCTGCCTGTTGATGGATCCTCTCCACTCACGTGTCCCTTGACTCTTTATCTGACTGCTTATCAGATACCTTCCACGTGCCAGTCCCCATTCCTGCCTCAAGAAGCCATCTGTCCCAACATGAAAGACAGTTGTCACAGAGCAGCCATGGTCACAAGAATTCAATTGTATTGTGAAGGCAATGGGAGGTCACCAAAGGATTTTAAAGAGGCAAAGTGGTGACAGAACAGATCTGCATTTTAGGGGTGTTTTTGGAACGACGTGGAGGACAGATTTGGTGAGGGTGGGAGTGTGGGCATGAGGGAAATGCTAGTGCCAGTGTGAAGGTTGAAAGGTTAATTAGAAGGTTATTGCAATCATTCCAGCAAAATACGAAGGTATGTCCCAAGGGAGTAACAGAAGGCCTATGGAGGAGGAAGTACGTGGGCTAGAACTGACAGGAAGTGGTGGTCGTAGGCAGGGATGATGTACATCCAGGTTTCAGGCTGGGGCTACTGTGTGGAGGGTGATGTCAGTTCCTAGCATGGGAACAGTGAGACCAGGACTGAGTCTGAGGGAAGAGCTGCAGGGCTCACTCCTGCCCGTGTGGTGACTGAGGAGCCTGGGGGCAGGAAGACAGAGAAATAGGCGGTGACATCTGTGGATGTGGAGCTGAGATCCCTGGCCGGCTGGACATACCCGCAGACACCCTTTGTGATTGGCCCTTAAGGTCAGGAGCAAAGACTGCGCAGCACTCCTGTTTATTTTCCTTCTCTCTCAAATATAATAGATCGTCATTTGCTCTATAAACCAACAAAGGATTAAAACTCTAAGACAGACGATATAGTGGAAAGAAGGCAGGCACATCAGTGGGGCAGAGTAACTAGTGGCCGCATAATCATTCTGCTTTGCCATTCACTACAGTTCTCTGCTTCTTCACCTACAGAGGACACAGGACCACCATATGAGGCCATGATGTCATGACGGCATGTGTTCTCATTGGCCAGCCCTGTGAGTTTGTGGAAGAAGTGTGGGCATCAGACTTGAGAGTTCTGCAGTGGTACTTCTGGCTGTGCCTTTGGATAAGCCATTTTCCTTTACTGGATGTTAGTTTCCTCCTTTGTTAACTGAGGAAGATTAGATGGCAGGATCTGGAAGATGATCTTCAATTTGAAGATGTTACATCCCAGAGAAAATGTTGATATAAAGAAATTGTACTGTTTCACTTTGCTGTGCTGCAGAAATTAACACCACCTTGTAAATCAACTTTTAAAATTCCCTTCAACCTTTAAAATTCCCAACAGAACACCCCCTCCCCCTCAAAAGAATTGTAATTACACCTGAAATACCTCTAGGCTCATGAAATGAGGAAAAGGATGGCAAGACCATTATCAAATGTTTCTTACTGAAGACAGTCAAGCCTTGAAGAACTACTCATTGAAGTCTGCTCCTCCCTAGGAGAACAGTGGTTCGTATTTTCTTTCCTCCACAAACAGGAGATTGAGATTTCTTAGCATTGGGGATGTCTAGACTGCAATGATGACAATTGAATTGTACCTACATTTCCTTCAAATAACAATTCACCTGTGCAAAGAATGCAGAGATTTGGTCACTGTTGATGCCAGAGGAAGAGGATGGGGCTGTGGAAGGATGGAAGCTTTGGGTAAGGGAGGAGCCTTGGTGGTGACACTGAGTTGACGGTGGGTTCTGCCGTGATTGCCCGTGTTGTGGTGAAAAGGCCATAGGATCGAACATGGGATGATGGGGCTGGAATCCGCCTCTGCTGCCTCCTGGCAGTAGGACCTTGTAGTTACTCAACCCCTCAGCCTCTGTCTCCTCTGGAGGATGAGAATAGTAAGACCAACCTGGAAGCAATGATGAGAATGAAACGTGAAAATGTAAGACTGGTACAGAGGACAAGGTGAAGCTTAGCAGCCTCTGTAGTTTTAGAAACATTCTTCAATCACTTTCCACTTTCCCAACCAAACCCAGGCTGGAAGTGGGTGGGCAGGGGCCTGGCCAGCTCAGGGTCATCAGGCTGTGGTAGGGGAGTGGGTCCCCTTCCTTTGTACACACAACAGAGTAGATTTTCTTCCTGCAGCCTTGGGGAGCCAGGTGTCTGCCAGGCTAGTGGGTTAGGCAAATGCAGGTCACATGTTTTGAAGTAGCCTCTCTGTTGAATGAAACTTCTATGGGGTCCTCATTAGCTGGTGATACTGCATGCTCTGACGTGGACACCTCTCCATCAACCTGTGGACAAGGATTAATCCTGTCTGTCTGCTCCTTCTTAGCCTCCCAGAGGCGGGGCATAACTTCAGATGAGCTGGCATTTGAATGAAATCCAGGGTTTTGTTTTCCGCTGTGGAACAGAGCAGGAAGGAATGTGTTTATATCAAGGCCCCAAGCACTACCTCAGAACTCTTCAGCGCCACCCGCCACCCGCAGGCTGGGGTGGAGGTGTCGGAACGTGTGTGGGCGGAGGTGTGAGGTCAGAGGGTGCAGTGGAGTTCTCGGGTTGACATCGCCGACTTGTCACCTAGTTTGGGTGCTAGACACAGGTGGAGATGATGGAGTGGCCGTGGGGGGGCTGTGGGGTTTTGCTTCGAGGCACGGAGGCTGCAGAGGAAGAGATGAGCTCTGCGTAGGTACACAGCAGAGTGAAACACAAGCACCCGAAGAGGAGTTCAGAAAAGGGCTTTTGTCCTGGCCGTGGCAGACTGCATTCCAGGGCCACTGGCCCTCGTACTTCTGGTCTCGGGCTTTTAAAGACCTTCTGGCCACTCTCCTGAAAGTGCACTGGCTACCCACCTTAGTTTGGAAGGGAAAACAAAACCAGCACCTGCCTGAGAGAAGTAGAACATTATTCCTGCCTCCATTGTCTCAGTAGTGATTTATGGAGCTTCTGTAGACCCGAACTACGTTTGCTGCTTCTTTGTCGTTGGCGTTCGTGGTGACCTGGCATGCGGGAGACCTCAGTTGAAAGCGGACAAATGAAGAATAAACAAATGAATGAAGGAAGGAATGAGTGATAAAGATGAGCCTACCAGCTGCAAAGTCCGCAGCAGAGAGACAGCAGGGGGCAATATCCAGAGTCTCAATCACCAGTCAGCCACCTGCTGGAGAAGAGTCAGGGGGACACCTATGCTCTGAGCACATATTGGCTCCTATTCTGAGCCAGTTCCACCCAGGAAGAAGTCCAGCTCCTACATGGGTGAGAATAGAACTCAGATTTTTGAGCTTGTACTTGCATGCATGTTAAGTCGCTTCAATTATGTCTGACTCTTTGTGACCCTATAGGCTGTAGCCTGCCAAGCTCCTTGTCCGTGGGATTCTCCAGGCAAAATACTGGAGTGGGTTGCCATGCCCTCCTCCAGGGGAATCTTCCTGATCCAGAGATCAAACCCACGTCTCTTATGTCTCTTGCACTGGTGGGTGGGTTCTTTACCACTAGCACCACCTGGGAAGCCCACTTATCTGCTGGCCAAAGTGACCAACAGCACAAACACATCTGTCTCTTAGATCTCCATGGAGAGTCCAGCTGAGAACTGAAGTGTGAAGACCAGAGCTATCATCTGAGCTGCTTATCATGGCGTCCATCTGCATCCTCTTCCCGCTTCTTCCTCAGAGCCCACCTCTCCCACTCACACTGTTCATCTGCTCTTTTCACACCTTCTACCTGATCTCAGCACACTCTTCTCAACCATGCCCACCTGCTTGACTCGGCTCATGGATGATTTTCCATTATGTCTGCTGGCTCAACCTTTAGCCATCTACAAAAGCCCTCACCAAGGATGGCCTTCCCAGTCCCTCCACTCAGGATCAGTCTTTCTGAGTCTGCTGATTATACTCTGAGAATGAGACTCTGATGTGGAGAGGGGTCAACAGATACTTAGGCAGTGTCTGGCAGGGTATCAGGAGAGTTGGGGAGCCAGTGGGCTCCAGGAGTCCATGTGAGCTAGCTGTTGTGTGGGGACATGGTCCCTGGGTGCTTCAGTTCCCAGGCAAGTAACTGATATAAGGACCAGCTGGTGCTAGTTCAGGAGGCTGCTCTCTGTGGAGGGAAGCTGCAGGCCAGAATAGTGTAAGGGACCTTAATGGACTGATAATGTTCCACTGAGCATCTCCTGATCTTGTCCCCACACTGTTCCTGAGTTTGATTTGCTTCCAAAACAGTCAGGTGAGGCTGGGCAGGGTTTGCACTGTACTCGGGGCCTCAGCTGTACGCTCTGCTGGGAGTTTCACTTGTTCAGAGGAAGGGACTTCTTTTTGTAATCTGCTCAAAGGAAAAAGTATGGGCTTCAGGCCTGCTCCGGACATTCACAGAGCCCAGAGTGAGATGCAAATGGAGGGTTACACATTTAATGCCAATTATTCAAAAGTTGTAAAATCAGGTTAAAACTATTAATGAAGAGATACTCTATCCTCTCACTCTGACAATTATATCTTTATTGTGACCTGAAGGCCAAGTCTTAACCTGGAATTCTCAAATTCTGGGAGTTTTGCAGAACTCAGTAGCACAGGGTGTGCTTACCTGTGACCTATGCCCTTTAACCTTCTTACTCCAGCAATAGCCCTGTCCACATGGGATCTGTCCCCAGATCTGGACACCTGGTCCAGATGGCAAGTTCTCTTCTAAATCCTTGGCTGCACCTAACCCTTGGTTACACCTGGCCAAGGTATGCCCATGTTGTTGATTTAGTTGCTAAGTCGTGTCCGACTCTTAGTGACCCCATGGACTGCAGCACGCCAGGCTTCTCTATCCTTCACTATCTCCCAGGGCTTGCTCAAATTCATGTGCATTGGGTTGATGATGCCATCCAACCTTCTTATCCTCTGTCACCTGCTTCCCCTCCTGCCCTCAATCTTTCCCAACATCAGGGTCTGTTTCAGTAAGTGGGCTCTTCTCATCATGTGGGTCAAGTATTAGAGCTTGAGCTTCAGCATCAGTCCTTTCAATGAATATTCAGGGTTGATTTCCTTTAGGATTGACTGGTTTGATCTCCTTGCTGTCTAAGACTCATCAAGAGGCTCTTTAGTTCCTCTTCACTTTCTGCAATTAGAGTGGCATATCTGCATATCTGAGGTTGTTGATTTTTCCCCCAGCAATCTACTCTGCTTATAATTTAAATAAGCAGGGTGACAATATATAGTCTTAACGTACTCCTTCCCCAATTTTGAACCAGTCCGTTGTTCGATGTCCAGTTCTAACTATTGCTTCTTGACCTACTACAGGTTTCTCAGGAGGCAGGTAAGGTGGGCTGGTATTTCTGTCTCTTGAAGAATTTTCCACAGTTTGTTGTGATCCACACAGTCAAAGGTTTTAGCATAGTCAATGAAGCAGAAGTAGATATTTTTCTGGAATTCCCTTGGATCTCTATGATTCAACGGATGGTGCACATCCTGGCAGTGTATTCCTTGGTGGCCCCTGGGCCAAGAATGTGAAGACTTGTGACAAGACACTGGCCCTGGAAGTGGCTAGTGGTGTTTTGGCAGGGGATGAGAGGTCCTGGGTACCCAGCATAGGCCTGAAACAGGGAACACAGACAGGCTTCTGGTGGCCATGTGCCCTTGACCTCTTGGACTCCCCACCCTCTGGAGATGAGTGTGGCCTGTAAAGTCTAGGAGTCTACTTGCACAGCCCTAAGAAGGGGAATGCTGGACTGTAGCAGCCTAAGGGGCTGAGTGCCACAGCTGAGCAAGTGAGACCCATGAGCCAGCAAATTAAGCCCTACTTCTAACGTCCCTCATCCAAGGTCAGATGGACTTACCAGGTGGTGCTAGTGGTAAAGAACCCGCCTGCCAATGCAGGAGATGCAAGAGATGCGGGTTCAATTCCTGGGTCGGTAAGGCCCCCTGGAGAAGGCAACCCACTCCAGTATTCTTGCCTGGAGAACTCCATGGACAGAGGAACCTGCTGGGCTACAGTCCATAGTGTCACAAAGAGTCAGACACAACTAAAGTGACTTAGCAAGCGTGTACACGTGCCCAAGGCCAGATGGTGACATTCAGAGTGTACATGTTTGCCCCTTCACCTCTATCTTTGAGAACAGGCACCTTATCTCATCCTTTTTAAATGCTTGCTTGTTTTAGGTGGCAAGAAGCACTGTCTTTCAGGGCCCCAAGTGTTTGAGGGTGACTTTAAGCCTTGCTCTGGTTCATGCAGTGAAAACAACACTGGGCCTGCAAGCAGGACCCCAGCTTCTCTCCTAGCTCTGCCACCACTCAGTCCAGAGGCTAGACTCATTATGTTCCCACCCAGCCATTATGTTCCTCCTTTTATAAAACAAGGGTGTTGGGCTAAACGATTTCCAAAGTCCCATTTGGATCTGAAGGTCTGTGGTTTATGACTCCTGAGAGTTACATTTTTTTTTTAATCTGTCCATCATTCTCAACCTTGGGTACTCATTAAAATCATCCAGGAAGCTTTCCAAAAGAAAAAAAAAAAAAAACCAGTACTCAGGCTCTCCCACTGGAGATTCTGATTCAGTCATTCTGGGGCGGGGCACAGGCTACAGCTCCCCAGAAGACTCCACTGTGCAGCTGAGGTTGAGAACTACTCTTAGGCTTAGACAGGCATCTCCCCTGCCCACGACCCACATACAGACGAGGGGAAGTGCTGCAGGATGGACACTGATGCACAAGCAGAGCAGCTGTAGACAAGACCAGATGCTGGGATCCTGGGGTGGCTGGGGTCCCCTGGTTCCTCTCCGGGAAGATGTGGATAAATGGAGCCAATTTCCTGGCCTCCTGCTCCTCACCTCCCATTCGTCTTCCCATCCTCCAGCTGAGAACTGAGGCGGAGAGAGAGCTGGCAGCTGCCTAATCTGGGGAGATTTTCTCATGGTTGGGGGGAGGCTGGCTTTTGGCTCCAGCCTTCCTCCTCCCTCACAGCTGGAGCTGGAGCTGCCAGAGCATGAGCGCCGGGGCCGGGCTCCCAGCTGCTGGCAGTTGTTCCCATGTTATCTCCCTGACAGCTGCAAACCTCCTGACGTGTGTTCTGTATGCGCACGTGTGTTCATGTGTGAGTGTGTACTCTCCAGCAGAAAACATAAGATGGAGAGACAGGACACAGAGCTCACAAGTTTGCCTATTCTTCCTAGACCTCAAGACACCCCTTAAGCCCTGCCTGACCCACACCTGCCTCTAGCCTGTGTTATTCCCCCTGCTCACTGCTCCCCTAAGACCATAGTGCCTGACCTCATTAAGATTCCATGCCAGGGGCAGCTCCAACAACTGTAATAGTTAACACTTGTTGAGTGCCTACTATGTGCCAGACATTCTCCTAAGTGTTCTAGGTCAATGATTCTATTTGACCCTCAGAATAACCCTGGGAAGCAAGCACTAATGATATTTTACAGACAAGTAAACCAAGGAGCAGAGAAGTTAATGTTTATTCCAAGATCACACAGCTGCCAAGATTCAAAGTCAAGAATTCTGATGCCAAATCTTGAGTTCTTAGCCACGTGGCTGTTTTGCCTCCAGTTGGTAATCGGTTATGGATGAAGTTCTAATTGAATACATGAGGCCTCTTTCAGCTCTGACACTCTACCAGTAGTATTGCTCATGGTGACATACATCTTACACTTTGACTTCCTTTAAGATCAGCGTTCTTTTTAGACAACATTGGCTGAACTCATAAGCTACAGAGTCAGAAGCTCTGGCCTTCATGCCTGCAGAGCTCCTCTAGGAGGAGTGCAGGAAAGATCCTCTGAAGGAGATGGACAAGTAAAGCACTGCCCACACTGGGCTCCAGCGACCAAAACACTGTTGGGAAAAAACACTGAAAAAAAGAACCTCTGATGGTGCCAAATGTATGATCTGGACCCTTCCACTTGCACAGACTTCTGCTCACTGGAAGTCTGGGTCTTTTTCCCAGCAAGGGGATTAGGTTATGCTGAAACCCACATGCTCTTATTCTTGGTGATGACTCATGGTGGGCATTTCCAAGACGGCAGGCCAGGGCCTGAATGCAACTTGTGACCTGGTGCCCACAAAGCTTTCTGGTTTTGGTGTGTTTTTGGCTAAGCTTATTGACCTAGTATATGCATGACTCTGGGGATGAGGTTTGCTGAGAAGGGAGTGACAATGAAAACAGCCAAGATCATCACCTCAGCAGACCATGTTCTTAAGTAGAGAGTTCCATTCAGAGGAAAAACAGTAACCTATTTATTCATGGCCTGATTTAACTGGTACCTCCCCCAAAGCTCACTTTAGCTCCCAAATGGATTTTTTATGAACTGAATTTCCTTTCTTCTTTCTCCTTAACCAGATTGTATTTTCACTGGGTTACCCACTAGTTATATGGGCAAGCCCTTCCACTTTCCCTTGTGGGTGTGTGTGCTAAGTGGCTTCAGCCTTCTCTGACTCTGAGACCCCATGGACTCACCAGCCTGTCCATGGGATTCTCCAGGCAAGAATACTGGAGTGGGTTGCCATGGCCTCCTCCAGGGGATCTTCCTGACCTAGGGATTGAACCTGCATCTCTTATGTCTCCTGCATTCACAGGTGGGTTCTTTACCATTTTTCATTCATTGACACACATACACAAAATTAAAGTTCTTTACCAGAAGGAATTGAATCTTACTTTAGGAGGATGCTTTTTATGGTATAAGCTAGTGCTTCTTAAACTTCTTGGTACATAAGAATCACCTGGACATCTTGTGAAAAATGCAGATTCTGCTTCCATAGGTCTTGGATGGGGCCTGGGATGCTTCATTTTTAACAAGCTTTGAGGTGATGCCAATGCTGCTGAATCCCAGAACACACTTTTTTGGGGATAATATATGTAAAGCATTAATTTTTTCCAGGTTTATTGGAAATTGTATGTATAATCGACATAAAACTATAAATTTAGGGACTACAATGTGATGATTTGACATATGTATATACTGTGAAATGAATGAGTATGGCTATAGGTTAGTGAACATATTCATCACCTCACATAGTCACCATGTTTGTCTGTTGCTTGTTTTTTGCCTGGTGAGAACTTTTAAAATCTACAATTGGTTTATAATAACACCCAAGCTGGAAACAACACAAATGTCCATCAACTGGTATATGGATAAACAATGTATAGTACATGAATATTGTAGAATACTACCCACCAGAGAAAAGGATGAATTATAGATATTTGCAACAGCACAGAGAAGTCTCAAAAACAGGCCAAGGGAAATAAACCAGACACAGAAGACTCCATGACTCTATTTCTATGAAATTTCTAGAAATGGCAAAATTGTGATGACACAAGCTTATCTGTGGTTGTCAGGGGCTGGCAGTGGGATCAGGGATTGCTCATTTTTGCAGTAATGAAAGCGTTTTAAAGCTTGAGTGTGGTCGTGGTTGCACAACTGTATAAATCCATTAAAACTCATTGAACCATACACTTAAAATGAGTGAATTTTATGGTATGTAATTTATACTGCAATAAAGTTGTAAAAAAAATCTTTAATATATAAAACCTACCTACTTGAAAAACAAACAAACCCCCACCCACAAAAAAAAAAAAAAAACCTCACACACACAGCTCTCTGCTAGGACACCTGTGGTTCTGGCTTTCTTTAAATCTCTCTGATGGTTTCCAGCCTGCTCCATATGTAGACCACCCTCCTCTGCTCACCCAGGATCAACTACGGACCCTGAACACTGAAGCCCATCTCTGGACCTTTCTGCTCATGCACTTGCTTTAATGACCCCCATAAGCAAGTGATTCCCAAAGATATATCTCCATCCTGACCTCTTCCTCCAGCTTCAGACTCATTGATTCTGGTGTTCTTTGGCAGGATATCACCTGCTAGTGCCCACGAGACCGGACACCACATGCTCCACGTATACACAGTTGAGCTCGTCTTCTTCCCTGTAACTTGCTCTCTCTCGTATCTACCTTATGGTCACTATCATCCATTCTAACTTCAAGCCAGAAATATGAGGGTTGACTATAAAACAATCGGCAGATCTGTTTGTTTTTTTTTAAGATAAAGTTCACATCCAAAAGACTTTAGATTTTAAATGTCCAGTCTGATGAAATTTGACAGCTATATACACCTCTGTAATAATCAGAAAAATAAGATAAATAACATTTTTATCCTTTGTGAGCATTCCCCTCAGCCTCTTACTAGACAATTTTTCCCACCCCAAAACAAATTACACCCACTCTCTGGTTTCTAACATGATAGATTAATTTCATCTGCATTCAGATTTTTCTACTTTGCACCTGGTTTCTTTCACTTCACATATTTATCCATGTCATTGCACATATCATTAGCATGTTCATCCATGTTATTGCATGTATTGTTAATGTGCTCCTTTTTTATTGCTTACCAGTATTCCATCGTATAGATACACCATAGTTTGCTTCTCTCTGCCTTTGTTGATGGACATTTGGGTTGCTTCCAGTTTTGCAATATTTGAATAAGATTGCTATAAAGTTTGTTCATAATTTTATTGGGAACATATTTTTCTTGTACATGTTTTTGAGAACATATTTTTATTGGGCAAGTATCTAGAAGTGGAATTACTTTGTCATAAAATAGATGTACATTTAACTCTGTAAAAAACCGTCAAAGAATTTTCCAAAGCATCTGTATCATTGAACTCTCTACCATCAGCATTGGAGAGTGTGTTCCTCCATGTTTCAGCCAGCGCTGATATGGTCAGTCATTTTGATTACAGCCATTCTAGAGGGTGTGAAATGATAGCTCACTGTCGTTTTATTTTGCATTTTCCTGGTCACTAATAGCGTTGGGCAAGCTTTCATCTGCTTATTGGGCATTCGTATCTTCTTTGGTGAGGTGTCTGTTCAACTCTTTGGCTCATGGTTTTATTGGATCATTTGTCTTTCTTTGCAGCTTTCATGTGTCAGACAGTCTTTCTGATTTTCAAAACTTTCTCCTTTTGGTCTCTTCCTTTCCACTCTATCGACACTATACTAGTTCAGGCTCTTCCCATGTCTCCACTAGAGAATTACAGGAGAATTCTGACTAGTGTATTAAATACTAGTTCTGCTCCCCTATATGTTACGCATTTGATGAAGGCAGAAAATTTTCTGTAAATCAGCCCATGTCACTCCTCTGTTCCATGAAGCTTACAGGAAAACATCAGGCACCTTAGAATGACAATAATGCCCTTAGTATGTGTCCAGACTGACCCCTTAGACTCATCTCCTTCCACTCCCAGTCTCCTAGTTTGCAGACCAGTAGTGCTAATGCAGTACCACTAATGCAGCTTCCCACTGGCAGGCTTTTGCTGTGTGCTCACTTCTCTTTCTCTGACCCTCTGTTTTCTTCCTTTAAGAGTCAGGTGAAATAGCCTCTCTCCTAGGAAGTCTTCTGTAAACCTCCAGACTGAGTTGGGTCTGTCCTCTAAGCTCCCAAAGCAACAGGCTTTCCATTCATCAAGGGCCTAGGTGTGTTGACACACCCTTGGGTTCTGCCACCCCTCTTCTCTGCTCCTCGGTGGCTGGGAGGCTGTCTTCTTTATCTTTGGACTTACAACCTCAACCTGTGACAGGAGCTCAGCAAACGCCTGCTGACTGAGTGAATCTGTGGCAGTTCATGTATTTCTTGGACAGTGATGTCAGGAAAAAGCGACTCACATTTTTTATCCAAAAAGACTCACATTTTTTATCCAAAAAGAAATAAAAATAAAAAGATGTGTGTGGAGGGATAGGCAGGGTGGGATGGGACGGATGAGTACAATTCCCTCAATCTGAATAGCAGACACCCCCTTTGCGGGGAAAAGCTGGGTCTGGAAAGCAGCCATTTTGCCATGCCCTCCTTGAGTGGTACCCTCTGCACTCACACTGCCCTGGGTGACCAAGCCCCAAAATCACCATCACCCAGAGTCAGTGATGACGTGAGGAGCCCAAGGTGACTTGTTGCCCAAGCTCTCTGTTCTCTGCCCTTTGGGTCTCTTGCTTGTCACCTTGTAAAGACACCACCAAGGGACTTCTCTTCCTGCTGAAGGGTGGTGTGTCAGCTTCCAGAGACACTGGCATTGGGGAAGGAGGAGACCCAGAATCCCATCTTCAGGCCTGCAAATGCTTCTGCTTTCCTCCTCCTTTTCTCATTCTAATAACCCCTGTGGGAGTTTGCTATTAATTTCCCCACCTGTGGTGCCAGGCCTCCCGGTTCACACCTCTGTGTGGCTGAGTAAGAACCCAGGTGTCAGTGTTAGCAGCTCATTAAAGTTAGAATTGGAGGAGGGAGGGAATCCAAGGCTCTCAGAGAGAGCAAATCTTACAGGATCAAGCCCTCTCCCCGGCTCCCCTTGCTCAGTTATTCTCCACAGGACATCCTATTTCACAGCTCTGACTTGAGAGGACTACAGTTCTGAACTACAGTCAGTACCCCTGGATGCATCCCTCACAGCTCACGCTCTGCTCTGGGGCTCTTCCCCATGGCACTCTCTCAGGTTTGTGGACACAGCTCTCCTGTCCCCAAGTCTGTTCTTCTCTGGGCCAAAGGCCTTCCATCCTACAAATCTTCTCCATGTGACATGGTTTCAGGTTCCCCCAGCAACCGCCCCACTGTTACCATGCCATCTGCAAACTTTCCTTGGCTCCCCCGGGATTCAGAGCTTGGCCACTACCTTACCCTCCCAAATCCAGTCATCGCATCAAATCAACTTTTTTCTTGTTTTGTTTTGTTTTCATTGAGCTGGCCATGCTCTTGGCAAATAGACACAGGCTATAAGCTTACTCAGCTGCAGTAAGAACTGTGTCCCATTCACCTCTGTCTACCCATGACACTCACTACGGTCCTGGGGAATGGGTGGGTGTTAAGGAATTGTTTGTGAAAGTGAATTGCATTAAGAGAACTGGCTGGAACCATGGAAAAGATTGTAATTGCATGGATTATAGCCTATGTAATTGACCAGATGGATTTTTCTTTTTTAAGTCCTCAGATTTCATCACCAACATGATCTTTCCTATTAAAAGGAAGATAAGAGGTCCTTTCAGCTAAGGCAGAGCTATGAAGTGCCTGCTATGAGCCAGTTTCTGTGCCAAATTGTACCCTAGAAATATAGCTTTTCACCTTTACTTCCTCAAGGACAGAGCTGGAGCCACATTTTGCCTTCTCACATGAAGAAATCAGTTTGGAGAGCCCATTCTTGGATTTGGGATTCATGTATACATTAACAGCCCTGAGAAAAGGCAAGACATTGACATCTGCCTCCCCAAGAGGCTGGATGCTTTTCCAGAGACCTGTGGTTTGTCTGATGTAGCCCACAACAGTTTGCCTACTCTGGGCTCCAGGCCTTGACTTCCTCTTCAAAATAAACTGCCGGAAAGATTAGCAGTCCAAGGCAGTTCCTCATAACTCATGGAGGGGAGAGGCTGTCCTAGTACAAGTCCCGAGACCAAGGCCCCCTGGGAGGCCTCCACTTCCTGAGCTTGCCATCAATTTCCCTGGCGATCTTAAGCCTGTCTCTTGGGAACCCAGGCTCCACATTTGCAGTGAGCCCTTGAAACTCTTAGGAATTAGAAGCAGTCCCCTGAGATCGATGTAGGGTGCTTGAGTTTCTGGAAGCATGCCAGCAGAAAGAAAAGTCATTGCCAAGATGCAAATTTCAGAATCAGATGTATTCTTTTGCGAATTTACTTTTTAGCCTTAAAGGCTGTGGCAGAGACCTTCTGTAAGAGGTACAAAACCTCAGAGGCCAGAGTTCCTTGCTCTGAAAGGCTTTTTTTTCTCTTTCTATTTTCTCTTTTAGCTTTATGAAGGACACTAAGGGAAATTACTGAGTTTGCACACTGAGTCGTGCACCAGAGCACAGAAAAGATCTGCAAGAAACCTAATTAAAACACAACACAGTTCTAAGACAAAAAGCACGTGCAATGTCACACGAGGACTTCAGTGCGGATGTCGGATTCCAATCCAGGCTCTCAGCAGAATGTGACCCTTCTTCCTTTCCCAGATCCGTGGGAGTGAGGGACCTGAGGGGTCTGAGCCAACCAGGATCACTCAGAGGAGAACAATGCTCTTGGTGACATTCGGGTCGCATTTGTCTGAGGTTCCCACACATACCCATGGAATATGGAAGATTAACAGTGAAAAATGACCTATTTTAACAGGTGCATACTTGTGTCTAAGTGGAATTTAGCCGAGCGTGGAATTATTTTAACATGGAAATAAGTTGCGGACCTTCAGAAACATCACTCTTCTGACCACACAGGAATCAGACACATGGTCAACACTGGAGAGTTTCTCAGGACTTGAAACGGATGTGTTGGTTGGATTTTTCCAGAGGAAGCGACCATATCACAGAGAAATAAACACTAACGTCTACACAACATGAGTGTTCATGTTTAAATTCCTTCTTCAAAGTGTGCCCCTGTTCTCAGAGGAACAGAGAGCAAAACTTCAAGTTAGGAAAGCTGTTTAGGGAAGATCATCTCAATCATACCAAATAAAAGCAGGTGAAGTAAATCCACAATTCACTGCACAGCACTTTTGAATGGCACAGTGGTCCAGAGGAAAGAGCCCTGGTCGGGTCGGAAGGGGCTTCCCAGGTGGCTCAGATGGTAAAGTATTTGCCTGCAGTGCAGGAGTCATGGGTTCAGTCTTTGGGTGGGGAAGATCCCCTGGAGGAGGGCATGGCAACCCACTCCAGTATTCTTGCCTGGAGAATTCCATGGACAGAGGAGCCTGGAGGGCTACGGTCCACAGGATCACAAAGAGTTGGACATGACTGAAGCAACTTAGCACACACGCATACATGCAGGTCAGAAGATGTGGTTCAGGGACTTCCCTGGTGGTCCAGTGGTTAGGACTCTTTCACTGCCATGGGCCCGGGGTTCAATCCCAGGTCAGAGAACTGCTTGGGGCTTCAAGCATCTCTCCTGTTAAACAGGGATCCTGAGCCCACTTGCAGCCGACCTCACAGGGCTTGGAAAAGAACAGATTTGCCAATGAGTGAGTGACAGTCTGTGAGTGTAACACTCTCCCTGAGGTGGTGAGGGCTTCATGCCCAGTGGCTCTGTCACTGCCCTGTCCTGGTTTGAAGCTGCATGTGTCATAGTGCAGAACAGCGTGGGAGGAACTGTTGAGGACCAGTGGTGTCTCTGGGAGAAAATAATTTCTTTTGTTTCAGGTGACAGCTGTTTTTCCTCTGTGACTTGACTTTCCCAGGAGTCTGTCCAGGGAATTTGGAGATGGCATCAGAGAGTGACAGGGTGAGTGGAAGCACATTTTCTTAAAGAATAGAAACTTACCTTTTCAAAATGGCTAGATGATACCTTTTAAGAACAACTTACATGGGCCTAAAGGTATGATCTCAACATTTCTTCATCAGGCTTTGTGTGTGTGGAGAAATACCTTAATGAAATGTTGACTCCTGATCATTCCTCTTGAAGAAATGCATCTGCTGTGTGACTTTCTCAGGTCACTTCATCCGTCTGAGGTGAGCATTCTCATCTTTAGAAGGAGGAAGGTTTAACTGTGCACGGTCCGTGCTACAGGGCTGAGTGTGTGTCTGTATTTGTGTGTGTGTGTATTTGTGTGTCTGTATACATACACATACACATATTTTAGGATAGGGAAAATGAGCTCACTATTCTGAAAGGATGTTTTCTTCTTTGTCTCTTTTCTACAGACACACACCCACCCGCACACACACCCCCACACACACCATCTGAGGCTATGGATAAGATGAAATTATTCAGAGGACAGAGCACATGTATGGAAAGTTGGTTTCTGAGGGAAAGCTTTAACAATGAGCAATACTTGGTGAGGGATGGTAATTGTGACTATGCATTTAAGGCCTACACTGTGCCAAGCGTATGACCACTGTGTCATCATTTAATCTTGACAACTTCCTGCTGCTGCTGCTGCTGCTAAGTCGCTTCAGTCGTGTCCGACTCTTTGCGACCCCATAGATGGCAGCCCACCAGGATCCCCCATCCCTGGGATTCTCCAGGCAATAACACTGGAGTGGGTTGCCATTTCCTTCTCCAGTGCATGAAAGTGAAAAGTGAAAGTGAAGTCGCTCAGTCGTGTCTGACTCTTCAAGACCCCATGGACTGCAGCCCACCAGGCTCCTCCATCCATGGGATTTTCCAGGCAAGAGTACTGGAGTGGATTGCCATTGCCTTCTCCGGACAACATCCTGGGGAGGTAGATATGTCTCCTTTTTGCAAATGAGGAATCTGAGGCTCAGAGACTTCCACTGGCTCGCCTGAGGTCACACAGCCTACAAGTGGCAAAGCTAAAGCTGGCTTAGTGCTCTGCTCTGCGTACTACAGAACCAGCCTCTCCCAGGCCTCTGTGGTACAGAGAACAGGGGATAGTGCAGGAATTCCCATACGTTCACCAACGACAACAAACTGGATTCTGAGCCCTTGTGACTTCGTTGTTTGTTTTGAACGTCTGTACTGCTTGTCTGCCCGTGTTCCCTGGATCACTTTTGTCTCTTCTAGTCCATTTTCCAGTCCTCAATCCCGCAGCTCAGTCATGACTCGGCCTGTCAGACTCTTGCTTCCTGCAGCAGGGGGCTCCGGGGCCCTGCCTCTGGCCACCCAAGAAATGGGGCCTGCCCAGGCAGAGCAGCGGCTCTGAGGGGTCCCCCGACTGCCGTGTTTACTGTTGTCAAGACTCCCTGGGCCTGCCCGTGGCCCCCAGGAAGTGACAGGGAGGCGGTGGTTTCAGGCGTTGATGAAAGCTGCCGAAACCAGAACCAGCCACACATGAAAAGAAGACAAGAAGAGGCCCAGGCCGACCGCTGGGTCGCAGGCATGACTGGGCTTGTCTCCTACTTGGGGAGATGGAGACAGAAGTGGCGTCATCCTCAGAGAGAGTGGCGGTGCCCCTCTGGCTGCCTGTGGGCAGAGCGCCTGTGCCTGAAACCTAAGAAGGATGCCCTTGGCTTATGGAGTTCCCCACCCCAGCAATGTCCCCTAGCAGAGTGGGCGATCCACATCAATATTTAGGAGTCCCGGAGGTTGAGAAACCTTGAATGGTGCATGCTGAGAGGCTGCGCCATCAATTCCTGTCTAGACTAGATTTTTGGAATCCAGGTTCCCAAGATGAAAGAGTACATTATGAGGACAGGGCATAAATCCACTGTGCCAACAAGACCCACATTCACCGAGGATTATTTACACCTTTCTGCCTCCCTCTGCTCATTACCTGTCCCACTGCCATCCACCTTCAAGTTTTGACAGATTCACTTCATACATCATACCTGTAAGTAGCCAATTACCTGGATTTCCATTTTGTGGGACCCCTCACTCCAAGCCAGTTTTCCCCCTTCCAACTCCTGCAGAGTTCTACTTTTTCAGTTGGGACTTTAAGGACATCATAAATGCTAAGAAAGGGATTGCATTCGTCATAATTGTGCAGCGAAACCCAGCTAGGGAGGGCACCCCGTGTGTATTACTAACTCAGCCTCCGCCGCACCCTTGGCCCCAGGCCAAGCACCTTAATGCGCTGGTTACTCAAGGATGTGGGAAGCCTCTGGAGGGAGGCACTGACGCAGCCTTTTTCAGAACTGCCAACCCCGATCCTTGGCAAGCAGAGTTTACCATCTGCCCAGTCACCCAGGGAGCACACAGGTCAGCGAACTTCTGCCAGGGCAGATGGTTCTGGGTGTTGAAAACCAGCTGTGGGGTTCCACTCCATCCCAGGGAGCCGGTTCTGCCTCTCGCCCAAGCCTGATCCAGTATCCCCACCTATCTGTGGGACATCTCGACTGGAATGATCCCTCAATGCCTACAGCTTAAGAGTGCAAGGCTGGGTGGAGTCGCTTTATCCCTGGTGCTCTCCATTTCCCCGTGTTTATCATGAGATTGGACTGGGCCAGTCTTTCAGGCCCCTCCTAGCACAGAGCAATGGGAAGACAGCATGTGTGGGCCTTGAAACAGGAAATGTCGGTGTTTGTATCCTGGCTTTGCAGTGTGACCACAGGCAGGCACCCAAACCTTTCCTACTCTCAGTTTCCAGTCTGTAAAATGGAGGCAAATAATACCAGTTAGCCCTTAGGTCTTTTTATGCCTTGTGTACAGCAGTGCTGATAACAGCTAGCATTCGTTGTCTGCTTTCTAGGAGCCAGGCTCTGCTCTAAGTGTGCATTTGTAAGAGGGCTTCTGCCAACTCTAAGGCACTGGAGCAGCACCCGTCCCAGGGCCATGGAGCCATCAGGTACCGTACCTGGGATTTGAAGCACCAGTCAGACCTTGACTATTATTCTCTCTTCAGGAGGAACCTTACAAATGTCATTTCTTTTCCTTTCTGTTCCCTACTTCCCCTGTGTACATTCTTTAGTTTGGTGTTTAAAAGTCATATCCAGCTGCTCTTCATGTTTCTACAACTACCCCTCTCGTCTCACACAACCCCCAGGGGCTCCTGCCGTCCCTGCCCATCTCCTCTACTTCCATGTTTAGCAGTGTTGCAGGCAGCGGGAATTACCTGTGCAAATGTCCTGTGGCAGGAAGCGTGGAGGGAAGACTAAGAGAGGGAAGAGCACAGGGGCTGCCTCAGGGCAGGCTGAGCTTCACATGATGGTGTCCAAGCACGCTGGGCTTTGAGAACCACACAAAAGTGCTTTTTCCTGTATGCTGAGAGAAATGGGAAGCTTCTGAAGAATCGTAAGCCAAGGAGCGACAAGACCCAGGCCACTCTTTTGAAATGCAATTTTCCTCCCATCAGAAACCTTTCCAAGAGCCATCAGTGTCTCCCTACGCCTCTGAGCCAGATTCTCTGTCTCATAGCCAAGGCCTCAGTGCAGCATCCAGTCAGGGCATGTGTCTGGGTTGGCGGCGAAGTGAAGGGCTTCCTGGACAAGTGTAAGGTTGAGGGGGCCAATAGGACCCTCCATCCAGGAGAGTGCAGTTGACTCTTCAACTCCTTCCGCAAATCTCCAAACTTAATTTCTTTCCAGTTCTCCATCTGAAATACTTACAATCCTTTCTAAGAAGCTCTGGCCTCCATGCTTTCAGAGACCTGTACATCCAAGCCTCCGGTGCTAACAGAGACGTTTCCTGAACAGCTGTGAGTAGCAGCGGTCATGCTAGACCCTGAGAAGGAGACGAAGCCTGGCCTTCAAGAGGCTCACACCTAGCACTGGGGGAAGCTGAAGTGCATCAGCAGATGACTGTGACGACACAGAGATAAGGACACACAGTACGCTAGGCAATCAGGGAGAGGAGCGCTCCCTTCCCCTTTGGATGGGGTGGAGGATGAAGGTCAGCCCATTTAGGTTACATTGGGGGTGGCATTTGAGTCAGGCCTCGTGGGCAGATCTGGACATTCGCCCATGGGAGGAAGGCTACTCCAGATGTGGATAGAGCAGAGCAAAGGCCAGAAGGCAGGGCAAGTGTTGCTCAGGCCCAGGGAGCCTGGACTGGGCTCCAGAGACAGGCCATTGGGGGCGGGCAGTGTCCTGCAGGGAGCAACTGCACTCGTGCTTCACCAGGAGCTCTCCTCTTTCATCGAAGCTTTTCAGCTGTCGGACGGCAGGGTTGGGCCACTCCTCCTCCTCTTAGAAACAGTGTGAGACCTGAAGTGTGGTCTGAACATCACAGATGCTCAGAGAGGCTGGGAGATGCTCCTGGGCTCTGCCTCATGGGTCTCGGGGAAGGCGGAATGAAGTGGTGACTGGGCACTGGGATGTCCATCCTCTCTGCCTTCCTCAGGCCATTTCCACCACCTGTAGTTCCTTACAGCCATCACTGCCCAATCTGCACCCCCAAGTTCCAGCTCAAATGCTACCCTGCCCTCTGCCTTCTCAGGACCCACAGCTAGACGGCACTGCTTCCTCTGTGGAACCGGGGAGCTTCATCAGAACTGTCCCTGCCTCTCCTGCACTCCCAAACACTCCCACCCCCCTCCCCCACTATTATTCCTCTGGGTACTGACCATCCCTGCCTTTCAGGATGAAAGGCGATCGCAGCCTCTCTCTTCCCTCCGGACATCCTCCAAGACCCTAAGGCAACAATCCTTGTATGTTACTTGCACAAGAAGCACGTGATGCTGAAATAGTAGCTTTAAAAAGCAGCCGCACCCTCCCCCAGCCTCAGAGCCGTGCACTGGGGGAGAGGGTGTGTGTGGAGTCCTGGGCAGGACGTAGGACAGCCTCTGGTGTTACCTGGAGCTGCACTTATCTGACTCTGAACCTACTTGGCAGCTGCCTCCTGAGCTGCTGTCCAGAAATGCCTGTGACTTGATGGCAGAGGATGATGGGGGGGGGGGGGGGCAGGGGGGGGGCGCCAGGGTGTTCTCTGTTCACCTGCCCCCTCAGATAATCACACCCTCAATCTCTGCCCTGAGTCACTGGGAAGGCACTCTCCCACCTGTGTTTTTTTAACTTCTCTCCACGTGCATTAAAAGCAGCAGAAGCCAAAGTATCTGTCTAGCTGCCAGAGAGCTGGGAGAACTCAGCGGGGCTGTGGGAATGAGGTGAGTCTTCTCCTTAGGATTTGGGGGTATATGCTATTTTCCCTTCCAGGCAAAACCTCCTCCTTCCCAAAGGGGTGACAATGAGTCATGTGGAACTGTATCTCTCTATTGATTTACAAACCCCTCAACTCCTTCACGGAGAAGGCGATGGCACCCCACTCCAGTACTCTTGCCTGGAAAATCCTGTGGACTGAGGAGCCTGGTAGGCTGCAGTCCATGGGGTCGCTGAGAGTCGGACACGACTGAGTGACTTACCTTTCACTTTTTACTTTCATCCATTGGAGAAGGAAATGACAACCCACTCCAGTTTTCTTGCCTGGAGAATCCCAGGGACGGGGGAGCCTGGTGGGATGCCGTCTATGGGGTCATACAGAGTCGGACACGACTGAAGTGACTTAGCAGCAGCAGCAGCAGCAGCAGCAACTCCTTCATGTCTTGAAACCAGGGCAAGTTATCAAATGACTTTATGAGGCATTTATTGCCCGTCTCTATGTGCCCAGTGGTGTCTCCGAGTTTACAAGCACATTAGCGAGCAAGCCTCAATTCCAAGTGTGTCCCAAAGGCCCTCTGCTCCGGGAGGAGCCAGCTCAGCTGGCCGTCACTTCCCGCACTCCACACTTCCACACCTCCAGCCAGCTTTGGGCTCACACTGTTCCCTCCTCCTGGAATCTCCTTCCACTCACACTGTCTTATTCATTTCTATGTAGCCATTTAAGGCCTGGCTCTAGGTGAACAGTCACCAAGAGACCGTAAACTGTCCCGCCACTTCTCATCAGTATTCCTGCCCCCTCACCTCCTGGCTCCCATTGAAGATTTGTGTGCCCTGTATAAAACATCGCCTGCTCTCTTCAGCCACTGCTCACTCCCTCACTCACAGAGGACATGTCAGTGCTGTGAAGAGACAGACAAATACCCAGAGGACAAGAGACCCGGATTCTGGTTCAGGCTGAACCTGGGGAAGGATGGATGACTTTGAGCCTAGAGTCCTCTTCTTCAAGTGGGTGGAACTTGTCCACAGCAGGGTTCCCTGTCCTGGCTTTATATTGCCCTGTCTCCTGGGGGTCTTGTCCAAAATACAGATTGCTGGATTCCCTCCTCAGTCTGAAGAAATTAGCCTCTGATGAAAAAGCGTACGATCTAGAGTCTATATTTTTAGAAAGTTTCACAAGCAACTTAAACACAGCCTGCATGGTACCTGCCTCAGGGCTGCCCTAGAGGACCCCGGACACACTACAGCTCTGCTCTCTCGAATGATCTTTTTTCCCCCTTAATTTGATGCTGCCTAGAATAAACTACACCAAAACCACCACCATGAGAACAAGTCTGGTGCTTGAACAGGAAAGCCCTGGGTCATGACTCTGCTTT
The DNA here is from genome assembly GCF_029378745.1 of Bos indicus. Taxonomy (NCBI): domain Eukaryota; kingdom Metazoa; phylum Chordata; class Mammalia; order Artiodactyla; family Bovidae; genus Bos; species Bos indicus. Next base: position 74,283,489 of record NC_091760.1, on the reverse strand, counting down.
CATGTCTCTCTTGAGTCTACTAGTTTTCGTAGATATTTCAGGTAGTTGAAAATGCATAACCACAACCAACCCATCTGTCTTCAGTCAGCTCGGGCTGCCATAATGAAGTACGATACACTGGTTAGCTTAAATGACAGACATTTGTTTCTCACAGTTCTGAAGACTGGGAAGTCTGAAATCAAGGTGTCAGCAGATTAAATTTCTGATGAGGACTCTTCTGGTTTGCAAACGGCTATCTTCTTTCCGTGTTCTCCCACAGGAGAAGAGGGGTTGGGGAGAGTGTTCTGATGTCTCTTCCTCTTCTTATAAGGTCACCAACCTTATCATAGCAGGAACCCACCAGTATAACCTCATTTAGCCTTTGTCACCTCCTCACAAGCTTGTCTCCAAATACAGTCACGTGTGCGCGTGTGTGCTAAGTCGCTTCAGTCATGCACAACTCTTTGCGACCCCATGGACTGTAGCCCGCTAGGCTCCTCTATCCATGGGATTCTCCAGGCAAGAATACTGGAGTGGTTTGCCATGCCCTCCTTTAGGGGATCTTCCAGACCCAGGGATCTGTGTCTTCTGCATTGGCAAGCAGGTTCTTACCACTAGCACCATCTAGGAAGCCCAAAAATATAGTCGCACCAGGGGCTAAAGCTTTAACATATGAATTTGGGGAGATGCAAGCATTTGTCATTAATACCATCTATGCCTGATGCTCTAGAGAAAGCCAGGCTGACCTAACGTGGCAAACTGATGTCTAGGAAAATGCCACAATCTATTTCCCCCAGTAAGTTCTTGAGCACTAGCTGCTGCTCCCTCCATTGCATGGGTAGTTCAGCATCCACAGTGCCCACAGTTGCTCCCTCCTTTGTGGTGGTGTGGGCTCCATTTGGCATCTCCTGCGTGCTCTTGGGATGCTTCTGGACAAGTTTCAAGGCAGTTGGTCTCTACCAATTCTGTGAACTTCTCCGTTTCCTCTTAACAACGCTGTCTTTTAAGTCAGCTAGCATGGGCTTCATAACTTGGCCACAGGGAACTTTGATACATTCATCATGTAAGGAACAACTAAAGGAGTTGTCAGTATATGGTCTGAAGCAGGGCGCCTCATGCTTTCCAGGTAGTGCTTAGTGGTAAGGAATCCACCCGCCAATGCAAGAGATGTATCCCTGGACCAGGAAGAGCCCCTGGAGAAGGAAATGGCAACCCCCTCCAGTATTCTTGCCTGGAGAATCCGATGGACAGAGGAGCCCTAGTGGGGTTCAGTTCATGGGGTTGGAGAGTCAGACACCACTGAAGCAACTGAGCATACAACACGGGGAGGCCTCAGAGAGTTGCTGTTTATCGACAGAGAGCTGAAGGGCTGTCCCGTGAAAGAGAAACAGGCTGTTTCTATGTGGCTTTGGAAGGCAAAACTAGACCAAGGAGGAACGCTCTGGGGAGAAATACTTGGATTCAACACAAGGCATTATCAGTCACAGTTCTGAGCTGCAAGCAGCAGAAGCCCGTATTCTGCATATTTTCTATGTGCAAGTCATCAGATACACGATTTGCAAAAATGTTCTCCCATTCTTTTGGTTGTCTTTTCACTCTCTTGACGTTGTCCTTTGAAGTACAAAATGCTTTTAATGTTCATGAGGCGCAGTTTGCACATGTGTTGTTGTCGTTTATGGTTTTGGTGTCATATCTAAGAAACGATTGCTACTCCAAGCTCATGGAGATTTACCCCTATGTTTTCTTCTCAGAGTTTTACAGTTTTAGCTTGACATTCAAGTTTTTGAACCATTTTGCTATTTTCACATATGATATGGGGACTGGGTTCAACTTTATCCATTCGCATGTTGATGTCTAGTTGTCCCAGCACAATTTGTTGAAAATATTATTCTTTCCTTATGGGATTGTTTTAGCACATGTGTCAAAAATCAACTGGCCATAAATATAAAGGTTTAGTTCTGGGATCTAAATTCTATTCCTTTGATCTATATGTGTATCCTTACACTAGTACCATTATTTATTGATTGACTGCATTTCCATAGAAAGCTTTGAAATCAGAAATGTGAATCCTTCAAAGTTGCTCTTCTTTTTCAAGATCGTCTTGACTTTTCTGAGTCCCTCAAATTTCCATATGAATTTTAGGATCAGCTTATTGATTTCTGCAAAGAATCAAGCTCAAATTTTCATGGAGTGCATTGACTCTGTAGATTAGTTTGGAGAATACTGTCATCTCAAAAAATTAAGCCTTCTGATCTATGAACATGGGATATCTTTCAATTTATTTAGAACTTAATCTTTCATCAAGTTTTTTTATGATTGTCAAAGATTAAGTTTTGCATTTATTTTGTTAAATTTGCTCCTAAGCATCCTAATTATTCTTGATGATATTATAACTTAAATTGCTTTTAAAATTTCATTTTGCTAGACTCAGGCACTAGTTCTAAACTTTTTTTAGTAGATTAACAACATTATTTTCTCTAAATAAAATCATGTCAACTGCAACAGTTTTACTTCTTCATCTCCAATCTCAGTGTCTTTTGTTTTGTTTTGTTTTGTTTGTCTAATTGCCCTGGATGGACCATCTAGTACAATGTTGAATAGAAATGGCAAGAACGGATATCCTTGTCTTCCTGATCTTAGGGGGAAAGCAATCATTCTTTCAACATTAATTGTGATGTTAGCTGTGAGTTTTTTTATAGATACCCTCTGTGAAGTTTAGGAAGTTCCCTTCTATTCCTAATGTGTGGAGTGTTTGATCATGAATGCTGTTTTTGTTAAATGATTTTTCTGAATCTACTGAGATGATCATGTATTTTTTGTTCTTTGTTCAACTGATAAAGATGTATTACATTAATTGCTTTTTGAACTTTAAGCAAACCTTGCATTCCTGGGATAAGTCCCACTTAGTCATGGTGTATAATCCTTTATATGTGTTGCTAGTATTTATTGAAGATTTCTATGTCTACATTCAGAAGAGATATTGGTCTGTAGTCTGTTTTTTTCTTGCAATGTTGTCATCTGGTTTTGGTATCAGAGTAATACCGTCCTCATAGAACTAATGGGCAAATATTTTCTCCTTGTGTTAGTTTTTTTAGGGATGTCATAACGGATTACTGCAAACTGGTGGCTTAAGATAACGTAAAGTTATTCTCTCACAATTCTGGAAGCCAAAAGTCTGAAACCAAGGTGTCAACAGGGTTACTTCCTTCTGGAGACTCAGGGAAAGTCCATTCCCTGACTCCCTCCTGGCTTCTGACAACTTTTGGTATTCCTTGGTTCCAGTCTCTACCTCTGTCTTCGCATGACCTTCCCCTCTGTGTATCTCTGTATTTTCCACTTTTCTATCTCTTATAAGGATTTAGGGACCACCCTAAATCAAGAATGATCTCATCTCAAGATCTTTAACCAAACTGTATCTGCAAAATCCTATTTCCAAAGTCACGTCCACCAGTACTGGGAATTAGTGCTTGAACATACTTTTGAGGGGCAGTTACTCATCAGTCCCATGAACTGCCAGTCTTTGTAAGGTTTCACTCACTTGTCTGCTCACTCCTTTAGCAGTTATCCCAAAGATCATAGGAGGAAATAGAGCTGTAGTAATAAATTGGATAGAGTCCCTGATCTGAAGAATAGCACTGTTTTGTAGAACTTTGGGGCACAAATATAAAGAAGGAGATGGTAAGAGCCATAGGATTTAGAAGCTGAAGGACTAATGGGAACAGCCCAGAGGAGGGATGGCTTTCCAAGCAGAGGGTAACATTGTCAGCAAAGGAAAGTGCTAAAAAAACCAGAGTTGCAATTTGGCAGAATTGTGAGGGGTGTGGATGGGAACAGTGGGAAAGAGGGCTAGAGAAGCAACCATTCAGAGAACTCAGACTCTGACCATCATTGTTCATCATCATGTGAGGATGGGCTGAGTTATTCTCAACCCTCAGGACCCCATGTTCATACCTTCAACAGCCTCTAAAACTAGCCCGAGGATCTGTGACTTCAGGTAGAGCTCATTTGAGCTGATCCTGCAGCTAGAAGGTGCAGGCTAACCATGAACCTCAGATGCCTTCCTTGGGGAGGCCTCTGTGGATGACTCCCCAGAACCAGTCAAGCTCCCTAATCCAGGCTCGTGATGAAGCCAATTCTGAAACATCTTACTTCCTCATCCAGCAAGAAAATCTCTATAGCAAACTGGTCAACAACCTTCATTTCTTTTGCTACAAAATCCTGTGCAACCAACAGCCACGGGGCTGCTTCTTGGAGCTCAGTGACTGTAGACAGGAGGCACTGTCTCACTTCCAGAAGTCATCATGGTAGCAGTTGTGATAGGTGTGTGTGTGCTCAGTTGTGTCCCACTCTTTGTGACTCCATGGACTGTAGCTGCCCCCTGTCCCAACCCCCGCCCTCCACCCAGGTTCTTCTGTCCATGAGATTTCCCAGACATGAATACTGGAGTGGGTTGCCATTTCCTGCTCCAGGGGATCTTCCTGACCCAGGGATAGAACCCCTGGGGGAGTTATTATTGCTCCAAACCTGTGCTCGGGATCCTGCTAAGGGCTCCACGTAGGGAATGGAGAGCAGAGTGTGGGGAGGAGAATCATGCTGGCTGGACTGTGGGGCCTCTGATTCTGACTGAGAGAAGTGTCTCCCCACCCTCATTGGACTTTATCCATGGCCTCTCCCCTCTAGAGAGCAAAGGCTAGGGGCAAAGAGGAAAACAGATTCCCATCGTAAAAACTTCTGGGTCTTCAGCCAAGGAACAGCAAGTTCCAAACAAATTTACACGAGGCTGTTTGAAGGGAAGCATGTCACAGACGCTTAACAATAAACAGCCTCGGTGCGCAAGCCACGCTGCTCTGCCACGGAAGAGCAGGCGCAGGAGCTGATCTCCTGGGAGGAGCCCCTTTGGTGGAACATTTAGACACAGGAAGAGCACACACTGGTGGGGACTTCCTCCCCTCAGCACCATGTGGGTGAAAAGAAGGTCAACATGTGCAGGTTCAGAAGCACGAGGTTATGACACGGAACATGCAGAGACTTGCCTCTGCTAAACCTGGTTCCTCCTGATCCAAAATGAACAGCTTAAAATCCTCTGCACCACCCCAGCTTCTTCCTGTGGTGTCCCTTATCCCATCTAATTCACTCTGGAGCGCTCACTGAAACAGGCAGAGAGCACTGCTTCCCACCCCTCTGCATTCAGTAACGTAGGGAGAGCAGTCCCTGGGGTCATCCCCACGTGCCCAAAACAGCTTGTGCTTTGCCCTCGGAAGAACTGAGGACCACAGTGGACTAGGGCCAGGAGATTTCCAGCTCCAGCTCCTTCACTAACATGCTTGGTGGCCTGGGCCATGTCATTTAACATCTCTGGACCTGACTTTCCTCTCTGTAAAATAATCCAGTGTTAAGTGATATGTGTGCGTTGCAAAGCACAATAAGCTCCTTAGAGATCTAATCCAGGGCTCTACGAGCTACAGCTCACTAGCTAGTCTTGTTTACAGCCTGTTTTTGTAAATAAAACTTTTTAAGACATGACCACATCCACTCATTTGCATATTGTTTATAGTTGCTTTCACACTACCTGACGGAGTTAGGTAGTACACAGACACCAACTGTGTGTATGGCCCACAAGCCTAAAGTATTTGCTGTTTGACCCTTGAGAGAACAAGTTAGCCAACCACTGCTTTAGGTCAACACTGTCATTATACTGGCAAGGAAACTGAGGCATGGACAGGGAAAGCAATTTGCTAAAACTCAGAGTAAGTTAGGACAGAGGCCGGGACAGCCCAGCTAATACAAATCATGTCAGCCAAAAGTTCTCATCTGGCCTAAATATTGGGTAGAAGCTGTGTTGGGGGACAGAGGAGATGGCTGTCACCAGAAAAGTGAGTTCTACATGGCTGGTGAGATGTTTGTCAGCGTGGGGTTGCTGAGCCCAAGGGCAGAGTCAGGTGGCCCTCTTGAAAGATAGCAGCATTTCAGGTGGGACTCAGGTGAGAGCTGGCCTCTAGGGACATTTTAACCACAGGTCACAGATCTTGGTAAACTTTACTTGGCTTTTGAACTATAGGGAGACATTTTTCCTTGCCTCTTTTCTCACTGGCTACTTCCTCCTTCTAGCATTTATTAATCTGACTGGTTAACCATTGACCCCAAATGCAGCCTCCTCTTGTTTCAAGTCTTGCTCTCCCTGTTGGCTTCAAGAAAAGAGCTCCCACTAAACAAACCTACTTTTCTTCTCTTTCTTTTCACAGCCAGAGTCAAGTGATAAAGGAAGGTGGAGTCAGGGGTACCCAATTTGCTATAAAAGACACACCCCCTAAAACTTGGGCCCCAAGAGGGAAAGGGACCCTTCCCATGCAGGCCAGTCATGCTCAGAAAGAAATTCAGCAGGAGCAACACACCCAAGGCAAAAGCAACATGATTTAATTGATGTAGGGTGCATTTTAGAGAAGAGATTTATTAAAATGTTAATTTATAGTGCATTGAACAGAGTATCATATTTCCTGCTTCTAAACTCAACTACTGTTTTACTTTGATTTCCCTCCCAGTTAAAGGGGAATGTTTTAGGGAAAGAGAAGCAGGACAACAGAGGAGGAAACAGAGCCAGCCCCTGCTGGATGACAAGGGAAAAGCCTGGGGACAGAAGGGCCTCAGAGCCTGGGGTCAGCCTGTTACCACTTTCTTTGGAAATGTTAGAATCCTCTAGAATGCAAGCTCCATGAAGGCAGGGATTCTCTTTGTTCATTGCTGGGTTCCCAGCACCTAGCATAGCGTCTGGCATGGAGCAGGTGCTCAAATACTTGTTGAATGAATGAGAGATCATGATCACTGGTCACAGTCTTGATGCGGGCTCCACAGTCCTTCATTCAGAAGCTTCTCCCCAGCTGGGAAAGAAGTTACTAAAGCAAACTTCATTAGGAACGAGACAGACTCTGTCCTGAACTATTAAGACAAGCTCCAGAGAAACATCCCTCCCAAAGGTCATATTTCCACCTGGCCAGTTACCAACACAGACCTTTCATTTCTGTGCATGCTAAATTGCTTCAGTCGTGTCTGACTCCGTGAGACCCTATGGAATGCAGCCTGCCAGGCTCCTCTGTCCATGGAATTCTCCAGGCAAGAATACTGGAGTGGGGTGCCATGCCCTCACTCTCATTTAAGGGCAGTTACACTTTAGTAATACCGACTAGTCAGGGAGCACTTATTTTGTGTCAGGCATCATATATATTTTTACTTAGTCTCACAATAGTCCTGCTAGGTAGATATTATTAGCCCCATTTGTTTTACAGAGAAGAAAACAACAGGTCAGTGAATTTGCCCAAGGTCACACAGTATGGCTTCCATCAGGCTTGTCTGACCCCAGAGACAGTGCTCTTCTCACCAACCACACGCTCAGCCCCTAACCAGCTCTGAGACCTTGGGCGCACACACAGGGCAAAGTTCTGACCATCTTTCTGAGCTTCAATGTCTGTATTCTCAAACCCAAGGAGCCAAGCAACTTTATGTAAGAAAGTGTTCCACACGTGGGTCTGTGAACAGGTAACGTCATTCCTTAGTGGGTCACAATGTAATTTTGCTTTTGGAAGTTGAAATAACAGCACCCTTTATTGAGGGCAACTCAAAATGCTTCCTCCCACTCAATTTGGGGACACATGGGGCCAGCCGGCTAAGTTCTGGCTCTGTTTCCTTTTCTAAAGTAAAGAGGATTCCAGCAGATTTTCAGGACCAGCCTTATTCTTCTGGCTGCAGTTCTTTACAAGGGTCCCACCTTCCTTTCCACTGGTTCTGTGCAACAGTGAGGGAAAGCAGGTCCCTCCGGGGGGCAGCATGCTGTCGTGGGGCCCTGCGTCTTTGAGCACTAGTCCTCAGGCAGCCTCTCGGATACCCACACATGTGCTACTTTCTGCAGTTAAGTTGGTGGGGGGAGAAGATAGAGGTGGGGGCGGGGGCAGCTTCTGAAGGATGTAAACCCTGGGGAGCCAGCTATGGGGCCAGGAGTCCTAATTCCCTTGCTGCCCAACTGAGGAGATGGAGGAAATTCAGATCCTTAGACTAGAAGGAACCTGAATAATAATCACATACCTGGTCTTCAAGCTCTTTTTAGCTGCTGAATCCAGCTAATGGTTTGTAAAACAATTAAAAGCCCATCTTTCCAGTTAAATCCAGAGGAGAAGGGCCAACCACCTTCTTCTCCCATCTCCCCAACTTGTCCCCAGGGGAACTCCCAGGGTGTCCACAGAGCACTGTTGGAAATGATTTTCATCTGACCAGAATCCCCTAATTTTATACCCAGAGTCCACTAAGGTGAGCCATTTACCAAGGTTGACCTCCTGGCTGGTGGCAACCTGAAGCTCACATTCAGGATCCAGCCACTGCCTTGATAAGCCAGTGGATTATCAAGAGGATTGTTGTTCAGTTGCTCCTCATGTCTGACTCTTTGTGACCCCACGGACTGCAGCACGCCAGGCTTCCCTGTTCTCCACTATCTCCCGGACTTTGCTCAAACTTGTGTCCATTGTGTCGGTGAAGCCATCCAAACATCTCATCCTCTGTCATCCCCTTCTCCTCCTGCCTTTAATCTTTCCCAGCATCGGAGTCTTTTCCAATGAGTCTGCTCCTCGAATCAAGTGGCCAAAGTATTGGAGCTTCTTCAGCATCAGTCCTTCCAATGAATATTCTGAGTCAATTTCCTTTAGGATTGACTTGTTTGATCTCCTTGCAGTCCAAGGGACTCTCAAAAGTCTTCTTCAACACCATAATTCAAAAGCATCAATTCTTTGGCACTCAACCTTCGTTGTGGTCCAACTTTCACAGCCATACATGACTACTGGAAAAACCATAACTTTGACTATATGGACCTTTGTCAGCAAAGTAATGCCTCTGCTTTCAAATACTCTGTCTAGGGTTAGGAAAGGTCAAAGGTTGTGCTGGAAGGACACTACAAACCCGATGTGGTTATCTGAGAGCCAGGCATTTCACCTGAGCTACCCTGAGAACAGGCTACTCTGAGAGCAAGGCCAAGAGTGATGTTCCCACTTTGCTCTCTTCTGGGGGTTGTGAACCTCCAAATCTGTTATCTTAGCAAAATCTCCTATTCTCCCAGTGCCTCATCCTTTGGCCTTTCTTGCACCTGCTGTGAAATCTCATCCAGACCTCCTTGCTCTTGGTTACTCCATTTTCTATAAGTCTATCGCTCGCTCTCAGCTCATTTCTTATTCTATCTAACTTTGGAACCATCACTCTAAGCAAGCCCCAACCCTTCCCCCTCAGAAGTGCTCATCTGTACGCTCATGGAAGACTCTATGTTCCACACCTCCAGCCCTGACCTCTCTCCCAAGTTCCTATCCCATAGCCAAGTGCTGAGTGGGACTTGCTGGTGGGTGAAAGTAGCAAGCCCAAGTTCTCCACATCTAAAGAAGGAGGGCAATAGTCAGGCACATGTGTTTCTTCCAGCTTGACCTTAATTAGATTCACCAAGACAGCTTTTAATCCATTGAGAAGCCTGGGCTCTACCAAAGACTAATGAAATCAGAATTCATGGGGGTGAGAAGCCCAGTACCAGTGTTTTTAAAATAAACTTCTAAATTTAATGATAATATACTTCAGAAAATTATATGAAAAGCTTGGCAAATTTTCACAAAGTGAATACCCAGACATTACTATCACCTACATTGAAGGAAAAAAGCACTGCCAGCAGCCTTAAACCTCCCACACATTCCTTCAGCCCATGCTCCTCCCCAAAAGAGGAATACATGTCCAATTTGGTTAGAATTCTTGAAATCAGACCCTGATGCTGGGAGGGATTGTGGGCAGGAGGAGAAGGCGATGACAGATGACAGAGGATGACATGGTTGGATGGCATCACCGGCTCGATGGACATGAGTTTGAGCAAGCTCCGAGAGTTGGTGATCGACAGGGAAGCCTGGCGTGCTGCAGTCCATGGGATCACAAAAAGTCGGACACAACTGAGTAACTGAACTGATTGAAATTTGTGTTTGACTATTTGAAGTATGGCTTCTTTGTGCCTGATGTCTTTGATTCGATATTTTATTTGTAAAAACTCACCTGTTCTTTGGTTAGCTGTTATTTATTTTCATTGGTGTTTAGTATTTCATTGTCTGGCTGTCCACACATATACCTACCTATTCTATTCTTAACAAACATGTGCATTGTTTGCAGTGTTTAGCTCTTACAAGCAGTCCTGCTATGAACATCCTTGTGCATGTTTCTTGGCACAGGTGTCTATAACTGAGTCTATATCTAGGAGTGGAATTGTTCAGATATATGCATATGTTCAACTTCCATGGATAATGGCAAACAGTTTTTAAAGTTGTTGTACCACATTGGTGTTTTGCAAAAGTTCCTCAGATGATTGCTAATGGGTGGCTGGGGTTGAGAACCCTGCCGAGCTTTACTAAAGATTGACAAAACCAGTGTCACCACCAACCATCACCCTGGAACCCCTTCCTCGTCTCAAGACTGGCAAGAGGAAGGGGTTGGGGAAATCAGTGGCCTCATTCCAAGAGACAAGCGACCCCTTCTCTGCTCCATGGGGAAGGAAGGGGGCTATATCCAAGTGTAAGGCCAAGTGAAATGGTGTCTCCACAAGCATCTCTCTTAGAGATTGGTAGAGAATGGGATGTCTTCAGGTAAAAAGGGGCTTGATACCTCATTATGAGCCTATAGACAACACTCATTTCCTTTCTAGCCTTGCCAGACTGGCCAACAGCAACAGGGATTAGGAAGGACTATGGAGTCTGAGCCTGCAAAGAGAAGCAGGCACCCTCAGCCCACCTTCACCCCATATCCTGCAGCCGTCTGACCGTGACTGTCTTTTCTCCAGCTGCTCCCAGTTAGCAAGTGCAGAGCAGGGAAAGGACAGTAGGCACAGTGTTGCCTGGTGGCTGCCGAATGAGGGAGTCCCTTCGCAAAGAGGGAACTGTGGGTGGAGGCTGCCAGTAGAGGCTTGGTTTCAGGGGATGCTCTGCACCTGGAGGGAACAACGTGAGGCTGAAAATAGCAGTCACTCTTCCTAGCGACACGGCCACACCAGTGGAGGCCACCAGCGACTCAAAGAACCAGAATGAGGCCAGGGATGCCTCCTGACCATACATGAGGCCAGAAACACAAAATGATCTTCACTTCCCTAGCACTCCTTCCTGCTTCAATTCATAAAACAGAGAGGCCTGGAACAGGAAGAGGAGACTGAAAAGAACGGGCCTTGCCCCTTCCTGACATAAATCCTAGGAAAGCCAGCCCTGGGAGAAGGGAAAGCTCTGAACCAGATGAGGGGTTGATGAATTAAAGGAAGTTCAACTGAATTAATATTTTTTCAGGTAAAATTCATGTAACCTAAAATTCACTATGTTAAGCGCTTGAAAGTGTACAAGTCAGTGACTGTAAGTACATTCACTTAACTGAGATTTAATTAACAGAAGATGGTGAAGTCTGTCCAAGATGCCATTAAGAGATAGAAGGAAAAGCAAGGATTTTCCCCCTGGCTGGTTAGAGGGGAGTGAAGAACAATTTTATGACAGTTCTATACACTTTAATTAATACTGAGTATCTCCATTCGTTTATCCTTCAGGCAAGTCAAAACTCATCATGCCCGAGTGCATGTATATCTTGCTCCTCAATTCACCCTTTCAGGGGCAGAAAAAAAGACACCAGTTGATGCATTCAATCAGCCAAGTCCAAGTCTGATCATCCTGCAGATTCCTTCAGCCAGACCTCTTGCAGCCATGAAGTCTGTACATTCTAGTGTTGAAACAACCACCCCACTCCCACCCCAGGTCATCCTCTCCTTTTGCCCCTCACCACTGCAGCCTTTGCTCCAAGAACGGCTGTTCCTCCCAAGACTGTGGCAGCGGCCTCCTCTCTGGCTGCCCTCCCTCCTAGGCATGCTCCAGATCTTCATAAGCTCTGCCCTGAGAGCGCTATACACCTGGCACCTGGTTGTCAGCAGCAGGGTCACGTTCACAGCCAGGCCTTGCCTGACCACCAGCTACTTGCTAGCCAAGCGCCACCATCGTTTGTTTTCATTCTACCTTTTTCGTCTTTTCCCCCACTGCTTATTACTCTCTTGAAGTAACCTCGCTGATTTACCTATTTATTGGTTTATTCTCAATCTCTACTCTTCCACCCTAGAATATAAGCTCCATGAGAGCAGAGACCTCACCTGCCTTGTTCTCCACCTCATCCCCTGCATCTCGAGCTTGCCCTGCTCAGTATGAGGGCCATGAGCCATTGATGTGCCTTGTGCTTCTGAAATGCAGCTGCTCCAAGTTGAGATGTGCTATTAGAAGTGTAAAATGTTACCAGTTTTGAAGACTTAGAATAGGATAACCTGAAATATCTCAACATTTTTTATATTGATTACCTGTTAAAATATTTTGGAACTATTGGTTTAAATATTGATAAAATACATTATCATAAACCAATTCCACTTGTTACTTTTTCCTGTTTTAAACATGGCTATTAGAAACTTTAAAATGACGCACATGGCTCACATTGTATTTCTACTGGACATCTCTGCTCTAGACCATTACTGGCTCAACGAACCAGTAGATCTTGAGTGAACAATTGTCGAATGAAAGAAGTAGCCAAAGTGGTCTAAGAGCAAACCTCCTCTTGTAACTCACTGGCTATAAACTCTTAATTGGTCCCCAGTTTCAGTTAGATCAAATTTCTGTTTTATGACCTGGCATATGAGGCTGTCACGATCAGGTCCTGCCTCTCCTATTGGATTTATTACCTGCTCTTTCCCAACCAGGATAAACTGTCTCTTTGAAGGTGTTGTTGTTACGGTTGTTCATTTGCTAAGTTGTGTCCTATTCTTTGTGACCCCATGGACTGCATCACACCAAGCTTCCCTGACCTTCACTACTTCCTGGAGTTTGCTCAAATCCATGTCCACTGCTGCCTTTCTTCCAGTGTGTCTACAGATAAACTCCCAGGCAATTTTCTTAAAAAAAAAAAAAAAAAGTTAATTTAGTTGGCTGTGTCAGGCCTTCGTTATTGTGCACAGACTCTCTAGTTGTGGCTCGCGGGCTCCAGAGTGCACAGGCTCAGTAGTTACAGCAAGCAGGCTTAGCTGCCCTGCAGCATGGGGAATCTTAGTTCCCCAACCAGGGATCAAACTTGTGTCCCCTGCATTGGAAGGTAGATTCTTAACCACTGGACCACCGGGGAAGTCCCCCAGGCAGTTTTCAAGATGCGATTCAATGTCACCCTTTCAGAAAATGCTTTCTTATTCTATAGGCAGCATCACCTCATCACCTGGCAGAGCGACCAGTCTACTGTGAGCCTCCTTATTCCCGTGTGTTGGATAAAGTCACTGCCTCATGTGTATCCTCACCACAGATTAGGGCTCCCCCAGGGTGAGCAGGGCTGTGTCCTTTGCTGTACTGTGCTTGGTAGCTCAGTCATGTCTGATTCTTTGAAACCCCATGGACTGTGGCCTGCCAGGCTCCTCTGTCCACAGGGATTCTCCAGACAAGCATAGTGAAGTGGGTTGCCATGACCTTCTCCAGGGGATCTTCCCAATCCTGGGATCAAACCCAGGTCTCCCGCATTGCAGGCACATTCTTTATGGTCTGAGCCACCAGGGAAGCCCACGAGTACTGGAGTGGGTACCCTATCCCTTCTCCAGGGGATCTTCCCAACCCAGGAATCAAACTGGGGTCTCCTGCATTGCAGGTGGATTCTTTACCAGCTGAGCCACCAGGGAAGCCCCGGGGCTGTGTTCTGTCATTTATTCTGTGGGCCTGGCAGAGTCTGCAGCGTGACTGGGGTCAGCTGCTCTGTGGTTCCCACTGGGGTCTGGAGTTACAGTCAGAGGGAGGCTGGGATGGGGATCATCTGAAGACTCAACTAGGCTGTCACTGAAGACGGCTCCTTCACTCATGTGCTTGGTGTCTCACCTAAGGTGGTGAACGAACTGGGTCTGGTTAATTGGCCCCTCCATGAGGCTAGTTTAGGAATCCTCATGCCACAGCTGTCTTGGATAGCAGACTTCTTATGTGCAATGGCTTTCCTCACAGCAAATGTCCCCAGAGACCCAGGGCACAATTGCAAGTCTTCCTATGACCCACCTTGAAGTCAAGCAGCATCATTTCTGCTGCATGTGATGGCCTCAAAGTGAGTTGTGGGGAATTTGAGAAAAGGAGACTTCTCAAGGATGTGGATATGGGAGGGGAGTTCATCTGGAGGCACCTTTAGGAACCGACTGCCACAAGTCTAATCTGAAACTTGAACCAGGAAAGACAAGTGAAACTCAGATACCTTAAGTATCTCTGGGAACAACACAGGGCAAAAACAAATGCTTATTGTAAATAATGTGCTTAAACAAAGTACTTTCAGTAGGGCTTTGGGCCTCAATTGTGTATCATATTCTACACCATTCAAGTCATCAGGGTAAACCTTTAACACTTTGGGACAAACTAACATTTGTAAGTCTTTACCAAAGACAAGGCACAAGGGTTTTAGAGGGTGGCCAAAGTCATCTGGAGAAATCTATAGAAAATATTTGCTTAATGCTGGGGCAGCATTTAACTGTACAGCATATAAGATATTCAGCACTGTTACTTATAATAACAAAAATCTAGGAAAGACCCTTGATACCCAGTGTAACCATCTGGCTGACCATTATGCAAGTATTCAGCTCAGTCATGTCTGACTCTTTGTGACCCCATGGACTGCAGCATGCCAGGCTTCCCTGTCCATCACCAACTCCTGGAGCTTGCTCAAACTCATGTCCATCGAGTTGGTGATGCCATCCAATTATCTCATCCTCTGTAAAGATGCTTAACAAATTTTAATGGCAAAATGCATAACAAAAGATTAGGTGGAAAAAGAATTAATGTGTAAAACTATACATAAAAATTATTCCAGTTATGCTCAAATATGTACCTGCATAGAAAAAAGGACTTTGAAAGATAGATATCAAAATTTCAATAGTTCAGCAGGATAATGGGAAATGTTTTACATGTTTCTCTTTTGTGCTTTTTGTATTCTGTAAGTTCACACGATGCCCTATGTTGTTCCCGGAGATACTTAAGGTATCTGAGTTTCAGTTGTCTTTAATCAGTCTCATATTTTTATAATCAGAAAATAAAATTAAGAGTGAGAGGAAACTCCACTGGGAAGCTGGGGCTGCATCATGGCTCCAAGGTCCCCCAAAAGCCTTTTCTCCCAGGGCTTCCTGGGATCAATATAATTATGCCTGGTAATTATATCAATATAATTATCCCTGAGGTCTTATCAGCTATTACCTTAGAACAACATTGTATGGTTTCATAAGTATCTTAACCTCTCTAGACTTCGGTTATCTACTCTATAAAATTAAGGGGTTGGACAATAAGATTAAATCTATAGAACTGCAGAATTTACAAGCAGTTTCCCTTGTCCTAGTTGATTCTCACAGCAGCCTGATGTTAGACGCAAGCTCAAACCCATCATCACCATTTGGCCCATAAGGAAGTAGAGGCTCAGCAAGGTAAGGTCACTAGTCCAGGGTCACATAGATGATAAATAAGGCTCAGGATTTGAAATCAGGTCTTCAGGCTTTGTATCTGGGACCCTAAGTACTGAGTCAGGTTTCCTTTTCTATATGAGCTGTAAAGTCCCATCCTGTGATAAAATTCCAGCCAAACCTTCTGCCTTCTGAGGCTGCATGTGAAGACTTAATCTCTCCTTCATTTCCAAATTCCAGGGATCTTGCAGGCAGCTCTGATGTCTCCTCTGAGTCACATGCATCCTTAATTCCATCTGCTCTTCCTCAAATGGCATCGTCTGGGGGGCACACACCATTTCAAAATCTTAGAATTTCAGAACTGGAAAAGGTTTTTAAAGGTCATCTGGCCCAGGCAGCTCTGTCAACCTTTTACAGACACCTTCTCATCTGAAAGCTATGTCCCTCAACAAAGCTCCGGAGGGGGTGCCTGGGGCTGGGGCAGGCTGACAAACCTGCCCTTTCCCCCACTCTACCACTGACATCTGCCAGGTTACCTGAATTCAAAGAGAGAATGTGGAGGCTTCAAGGCAGAGTGACTCAGCCTTTTAACAGGGACACGGCGCACAATGGAAAGATCTGAGAGTTCCAAAGGGAAAGAAAACCAGAAAGGCCAAGACAACTCCCACGCAGAGAGAGCCAGTTGAGAACAAATCTTAGGGCCAAGAAGAAACCCTGGGGAAAAAAAAAAAAAATCCCTCTCCTGGGAGAGGGCTATTGTATGTGCTCAGGGTCATAAGAGGCTGGCTGAGCAAAGGGGCTCCCCCACCTGCTGGGACTCTCCAGAAAGAGTTCTTTTTCTTCTGTCCGGGTTCAGCAAACTTCCTGCTTCCTCTGTCCCAGGGCAGCGAGGCCCCTCGGGGCTGGTCAGGGAGGACACTGAGGCTTGGCAGCCACCGCGGCAGCTTGCCGGGCGCTGGCACAGACTTACTTGGTAAATACCGCAGCTTTGATAATTCTTGCCTCACTAGTCTCTTGGGATTCTTTCCATATACACTAAGAAAAAGAAGTTGCCCTTCCCTCTGCCCACAAATTCAGACACTTTTCTTTTGTGGAGGACTTCATGGAAATCGATACCTATTTCTAATACCAACTCATGGAACAACACATTTTTAAACAGGTGACAAGCAAAAATTTTCTAAAAAAGAAAGTTTTCCTCCAACCCCCCTCAACCTCAGAAAGAGCTCTGTTAAATACAGACATTCAAAAGCAAAATTATTTCAGATTGAAACAGAAACATTTTATGATTGAAGTCTCTTTTAAACAAAATGGCTTGTACAAGTGAAAAACTATTAAGCATTTAAAATCCTACAATCATTTTCCCCTCCAAGTAACATCCTTTGGTGTGACTAAATGTTCCTTCACTGTATCCAGTTTCAAGGAGATCACAGAGACTCCTGTCAAGAAGCAACAGTTAGAACTGGACATGGAACAACAGACTGGTTCCAAATCAGGAAAGGAGTACATCAAGGTTGTATATTATCACCCTGCTTATTTAACTTACATGCTGAGTACCTCATGAGAAATGCCAGGCTGGATGAAACACAAGCTGGAAACAAGATTGCCGGGAGAAGTATTAATAACCTCAGATATGCAGATGACACCACCTTTATGGCAGAAAGCGAAGAAGAACTAAAGAGCCTCTTGATGAAAGTGAAAGAGGAGAGTGAAAAAGTTGACTTAAAACTCAACATTCGGAAAACTAAGATTATGGCATCTGGTCCCATCACTTCATGGCAAATAGATGGGGAAACAATGGAAACAGTGACAGACTTTATTTTTTTGGACTCCAAGATCCCTGCAGATGGTGACTGCAGCCATGAAATTAAAAGACGCTTGCTCTTTGGAAGGAAAGTTATGACCAACCTAGACAGCGTATTAAAAAGCAGACATTACTTTGTCAACAAAGGTCTGTCTAGTCAAGGCTATGGTTTTTCCAGTAGTCATGTATGGATGTGAGATTTGGACCAAAGAATTGATGCTTTTGAACTGTGGTATTGGAGAAGACTCCCTTGGACTGCAAGGAGATCCAACCAGTCCATCCTAAAGGAAATCAGTCCTGAATATTCAATGGAAGAACTGATGTTGAAGCTGAAACTCCAATACTTTGTCCACCTGATGCGAAGAGCTGACTCATTTGAAAAGACCCTGATGCTGGGAAAGATTGAAGGCGGGAGGAGAAAGGGACGACAGAGGACGAGATGGTTGGATGGCATCACCGACATGATGGACATGAGTTTGAGTAGGCTCCAGGAGTTGGTAATGGACAGGGAACCCTGGAGTGCTGTAGTCCGTGGGGTCACAAAGAGTCAGGCATGACTGAGTGACTGAACTGACTGACTGACAGAGACTCCAAGGTCATACACCTTTGTTTGGGGGATTCCATGAAATACCACATAAGGGAAGGAATCCTCATTAGATATACCTATCAGAGAACCGTAAACCTCAGACGTCAGAAATCATTTCTCTCCACCCCATCTGATGTCAGAGTCCCTCTAAGGCTGTCTGGCATCAACTGTGTGTCAGGCTGGTGCATGCTAAGAATTTGGAAGACTTTCTCTTCTAATTATCACAACAGCCAAAATGAGAGATGTGTAATCTCCATTTTCAAGTGATGAAACTGAGTTAAAAGAGGTCAAGAGATGTGTTCAAGTTCACAGAGCTGTTTAATAAGAGGGCAGGGCAGAAAGTTTCCCAAGTCCTTCTTCAGACGGTTATCCAGCTGCTTAAGTGATCAGAAACTCACCTTCTTAGACAACCAGTCCTGTTTGAGGTTATTTTCGAGACTTCCTCCTTATTCTGAGTCTGTCTCCTGGGACCATCCAACCACCAGGGTGATTTTATGCCTCAGGCAGAGCAGGGACCAGACTTGTCTTTGAGGATGTTACCCAGAGGACATTCTAGGAGGTGTCTACTAGGAAGTATTATTTCCAAGCTCGAGGTCAGAAGTTGAGGGTGCCGTCACACCAAACTCACATACTGCCCAGGATATGAACCTCTGGGTTTCAGGGGTGTAGTTAACACAGGAAGGGGAAGCAGACAGTAGATCACTGTCCTCACACCACACTGGTTCATAGGACAGTCAACTCAAAAGGAGGACACATGCCCTCATTAGACATAATCTCAAGATCCCACCTTAATTTGTCTACAAGCCATTTCCTGGTTCTTGATGGCACAACCTGGAAATACAGGCTGTAGTGGTCATGATTCTAGAAAGGTCACGTGGAGCCCTCACCAAGTTTCACAGGTGCTTATGTATTCTGCTGACACAGCCCTTTGTATATCCTCTTTAACACATCATCTCACTGGGAGCCGTTTGTATTAGTCGCTCCTCTAGACTGTGACCCTGTAGGACAAGGATAGCAAGCTATGGCCCACAGGCAAAGATCTCTCCCACTGGTTTTTAAAAACCAAGCTTTGTTGGAACACAGTTGTTCTCATTTATTTTTATATTCTATTGCAATTATTGAGAAAAGCAGTTTTCTCAATAATTGCAGAGTTGAGCAGTTGTAACAGACTATATGGAGCTTCTTAGGTGATGCAGTGGTAAAGAATACACCTGCCAATGCAGGAGATGTAGGTTCCATCACTTGGTCAGAAAGATCCCCTGGAGGAAGAAATGGCAACCCACTCTAGTACTCTTGCCTGGGAAATACCATGGACAGAGGAGTCTGACAGTCCATGGGGTCACAAAGAGTTAGACATAACTGAGTGCACGCACATGCGTGCTCACACACACACACACACACACACACACACACCCCAGACTATATGGACCACAAAGCCTAAAATATCTACTATTTGTCCATTTACAGAAAAAGTTTGTTCACCTCTATTCTAGAGAGCAAGGACAGGGCGTCCTTCATCTCTGTACGCCTGAAATAGCCATAGTTTTCTCATATGCAAAACAGCAATGATACCTTTGTCACAAAGATATAGTGAAATACACAGGCGATGTCATATTTGGGGGCAACATATGTAAAACACCTCGCACAGTGCCTAGCATAGGGAAGATACTCAATAAATATTTAGTGAATAAGTATGTAAAGCAGAAGGTCAATCTACCCCAAATGAAATGATGGATGTGAAAGTGCTTCACAAACCATAAAATGCTCTCTAAGACCATGGTGGGTTCTCATCATTGTTGTCAAATACAGAAATGTCTAGAGCAAAGCCTGCCCTTCCCTTGGGCTTTCCAGATCCTGACTGAGTAAACTCTCATAGACAGTCTTAATTTGAACTGATTCACATTCTAATTTTTATGTGGCTCTTCTCCACGGGTCCCTTCGACGTCTCCCTCTAGATACTGATCCCTAGGTTAGAACTCGAGCTTCTTAAATAAGAGTTTCACAGTATTCATGGCTGGACCAGCCTAGTTGAGCTAAAAATGACTTCCTTTCTTTGTATGACCTTTCCAGTTGACCACAGAGAAACTGACATGAGGTTTGGAAGGCAGAGGGAGGGGAAAATCATTTCAGCTAAAGGTCTCTGCAGGAGCAGTTTGCTTCATGCTGGCAGGGCCAGCAATACACCTTTACTGTCCTGCCTGAGGCTATATTAACCCCTCAGTCTATTGTCATAATCCAGTCCCAGGGACCTTGATAGCTCTCGATTCCATGGGAAATCATACAGGCCTACCACATTGACTGGTCCTGGAGGGCAGGGAATGGCAGCTACTCTGAATACTTTGGTAAGAAAAATATAAGCAGATGGAGGAAAATGAATATCACAGATAATCAAGAGGCAGATCTTTTGGTGAAATTTCTAAGAGTTCAGTGATGAGGGCATGTTAAGATGTTCTATAAAAAGTGAAAGAGAAATCACAGCATTAAACAGCATATGATAACGCAGAAAAATTCCATAAAACATACCAGCAAAGCAAACCACTATAAAAGGAGCATTTGCATAATCACCTTTCAGGTCAAGTGATACGGAACATTGTCAGTACCCCAGCAGCCCCTTCCTGTCACACCTCTTCCATTCCAAAATCACTTTTGTTTTGACTTTTACGGCAACCACCTCCCTAATTTTCTCTCTGCTCCCATCACCTAAATATGTACTCCTACTCCCTGAACACCAGGGAATTGGCAGAATGCCCCGTGAACCTCTGGATTTGGGAGGCAACTGTACTTCATTTGGTCATGCTCCTTCAACTCATTTATTGAGTAACTAAAAGGCTGCCACCTCTGAGTTGGGTCTGGAAAATGAGAAGATTTTGCAACATATCCAGCCTGCCACACAAGATCCTTTGCCATCTACATGGAACATAAGAGTCAGTAGATTCATGTGTGCTAGGAGTGTCTTGTGGCAGATAGGGAGCTTTGTGGAAATCTTTAGCTGGTTCCTATAAGTAATAGCATAAACCTTTAGGCTTTTTGTGCAGACCTATGCCATTCTCTGCAAGTAATTATTCTCCATTTAGGTAAATTTTCATTTTGCTCTTATTATTGAGCCTTCCATGGACCAGCAACTGACCATGAGACCCAGGCAGGCCATCATGAACTGAGTTTTGTCTCTGTGTATCCCAGTCTGTCTCTGCTGTCTTTCGCTTCATGTCCAGTGTTTCTTCTCAGTTCCTTCCCTGCTGACCTACTGCAGCTTCAGGCCACCAGCAAATGCAGAGATCTATTTGCAGGGCTTTGTGGCCCCTGGTGGGTGACTTTTCTCTGATCCTCCAACTGTCCCCTTTCAATTCTTCACTTTTCCAGCTTCTACAACAATTGTGAAGGTCAAATTCCTATAATGGAACCTTTATTCTATATAATCATAGAGGTTCTGCTTTCCTCATCAAACCCAAATGAGTATAACTGCCTATTAGGCACATACTTGAGTTTACTTTCCTAAGAACTCTGCCTGGCAGATTTAATCTCCAAGTTTTCCTGATGAAGAAGCTGAGAACTGAACATTTTGCCAAGAGTCTCATTCTACGAACACTGGAATCAGATCCCACCCATGTCTATCTAATTCCAGAACTGAACTGCATTGCCAACTCTGGGGCATGGGAGGAACCTAAGGTCTTTGCCAAACTACCTCTGGGTACATCCTTTGAGTGTCTGGTATAAGTTGTTTCCATGGGCATCATGGTCAACCCAGCCAGCAAAACTTAGGGATCTACTCATTTAAGTGTTCTTCTTTCTCTGTGCCCTGTTTGGGTTAATATTGCATATTAAAACATTTAAATTATGAAATAGTTCAAATATGCAGAAAAGTCTAGAAAACAATATAGCAGACATTCTTGTCTTCAGCATCCAAAATGACCATACTTGCTTCAGCTTGACTTTATTTCCTATCTAAAAAAAATAGGAAAAAAAAAAAGAATGTTGCAGCACTGTTTACAAATTACCCACAGGTAATAAATGTGATGTTCAAATGCAAATAAATGCCACCTAGCAATTAAAATGAATAAGCCAAATAAATATTTTGAGGGGGAAGGGCAAATTGCAAGTGTAAAAGAACAATATAATAGTATTTATGTACCTGTTAAAACCCAATGGTGCCATAGCAATCCAAGGTTACAAAAGTTTACATTCGTTTCCAGAACTGGTCCCTCAGGGCTTTAACCTTGCCTCAGTGTATTCTTGGTTCTTTCCATCCCTGTCTCCATTTCCAATCTCAAAGATTTTTCTGACATGTCATTTTATCTCCTTACAACTGATTCTCTTGGGATCAGCCACCCACCCACAGGAAGTCTATAACTCCATTCAGAGATTTATAACAATCTTCTGCATGTTGAAGCATAAACTATGGGCCTTTCCCTGAGAAGACAACTCATCATACTTATTTACAAATATTATAACTCTTTAGACTGAAATTGGTCTGGTAGCACACCAATCCCTGGTTATTTGCCTAGGATGCCTTCAAACCTCTTTGAGCCCTAAAACCTAAAAAAGGTTGGCCACACCAGGTTTTGATGAGGATGGAGAGGCAGGAATACTTGGGCCTTGCTGGTGGAAGTGTAGGGAGACTGGTGGAAGCACTCTGCAAGACTCTTTAGCAGTATTTACTAACTATAAAGCTACATCTGGTTTTTATGACCCCAGTAACTCCACATTCAGGAAGATCCCAACAGAAATGTATCCACAGTGATAAGAACATACTCAGCAATGCCATTCAACACAAATGCCCATCAGTAGTCAAACAGATAAGTAAATCGTGGTGTATTTCTATAGGGCGGTGGTAGAAATACGCAAACTGCATGCTCACACCAGCATGGATGGTCTTGTTCCTAATATCGGAAAAGGAGAGCCCAACACAGAAAAGTACATGCACAGGAATCCATTGTGTGGAGGTCAAGAGTTATCAGAATTAAATCCTGCTCTTCAGGGACCAGGGTACATATTTAGGTGATGGGAGGAGTGAAAACAGGGAGGTGGTTGCCATAAAAGTCAAGACAAAAGTTATTTTGAATGGAAGAAAGGAAGGGTGACAGGAAGAGGCGCTGGGGTGCTGGCAATGTTCTGTAACTTGACCTGAGTGGGGGTTTCACAAATACTCCTTTTATAGTCATTTGCTTTCCTGGTGTGCTTTACTGTTTCTGTATGTATCAATATGCTGTTTAGTGGTTTCGAAAATCCCATGTATCACAGCATTTTGATAATTTTACAGTGAGAATGAAAAGGATGGTTTGCAGGATCTTTTGGAGAAAACTCAAATTTTCAAATGCCATTCTGGCAGTGGTTTTTCCCCACAAAACTTTCATTTCATGCCCTAGGAACAACATTTATTAGACCTCTTCACTTTCAAAAGAGGGCTTTTCTTTCTTTTTTTATTTTTCTTTTGCAGAAAAGATTTAATCACTTAACTTGTCATGTGTTACTACATAGAGTAAAAATAGAGAGAGTGAGCACTTCCCACGGGAGCAATGGGGTACACCAGGCACCCCCTCTTCCAAGTGTACCCTGTTTCAGTCACAGATCCTGGGGGACCCTGGGGAATGATTGATATCCTCCCCAAAGTGCTAGGCTTATCAATCCAGTGATAGCCAACAGAATTACTTTGTCCACAATTTGTACAATTTGTTCATTCCCTCTCACAGAAGAGAAGTCGGTCAATTTTCTACCTAGGAAGATGAAACTGGGCACATTGGATAGAGGCTTTCTGACTCTAGAGCCTGTGGGAGTAATCACCAACCCTTCTTCCATCCCCGGGCCATTGTCTAAATTGGGGATCAGCACATGTTTGAGAATCTTTAAATTCTCCCTCTCCCCATGGTCAGTCAGTTTTTTTTTCCTTCCAAAATATCTTTTGATTCTGTCATTGACTTTTAATTTCCTCAGGTTAGCACTGGCCAACCTAATTCCTCATGTGATTTATTGCAAAAATCATCTACCTGTTCTCTCTACAGAACTCCTGTCTTTCCAGCTCTGAGTCCACTGATGGCTGTCCATCGCTCCTTGTCAAGTTAGGATCCTCACCGTGACTTAAGGTGCCCTTCATGGCCTGGCCCCTGCTTTTTCTCTTCAAGCCTTACCTCCTACTCTTCTCTTTATATATCTGCCCACTAGTGACTCCAGACTATGTACTGTACCCCCTGCAGCAGGGATGTTCTAACTACAGTGCTTTTTCCTGACAGCCCCTCCCCCTGCCCCCTCCGCCATCTCTCTAGTCCCATTCATCCTTCTAGACCCAGTGCAAATGACAGACCCTCCAGAAGCATTCCTTAATGCCTTTCAGCCTATTTCCTATTTCCCCCGTTTCTCTGCATCTTTCTTATCATCTTTATCGGAGTCTGCCCTGGCTGGTATTTGCACAGCTGTGACTGCCTCTAGACTGTAAACTCTTGAGAATAAGGACAGTGTCTTACTTACCTTCTGATCCTTAAAGTCTGGCATAGAGCCTGACATATCCTAGCGATTCAGTAAGTATAAATGGTTCTGTATCACCCACTTGAGTCTGTATTCAGTGGAGAGGACTTACATAGCACCCTCTTTTCCTGACATTCTGACCTGGTTCATCCCAAAGCAAGTGGATAAAGCAGAAGTCAGGTGGATGGAGTTTTTTTTGTTTGTTTTTTTTTTTTGTTTTTCCGGCGAAAAGGAGACACATGATACTGGAACAGCACAGAAGACTATTCAGGGTGCAACTCTGGCAGGATGCCCACCTGAAATAGACGTTCTCTGCCCCAGTCTGGGACTCCAAAGATTCTGACAAGGTGAATCAGGACAAGAAGAAGTGGAAAATTTCTCATTCACATTTCACTGAGAAACTTGAACTAGAAATCAATGTTTCAGGCCCGGCCTGTCTTGTTTTCCCAGACAGGACTCCCCGATCCTGCAGTCAGCCCTGAAAGGAGCTGTAGCAGGAATAGCACAAAGTTGCCAGGAAGGCTCTCGTGTGGCTTTCCCTGTTAGGAAAACACCATCCCCCTCTGGATGCCTTCAAGACACAGATTCATTGAGAATCTTTCCGTCCAGGTAGGGCATGGGGACTATTTTTCAAGGGAAAGCACCAGCATAACCACTGGAGAAATATACATGTAATTTCCCTTGAGTCCTTGAAGCTTTCTTTCTTCCATAAATCATCCTGCATGATCATGTGACCTGAGACCAGGAAATGGTTTTGTCTTGGCCTCAAGCTGTGGCCTCCAGAGGGAGAGACTCTGTCCCATTTGGACACCCACATGAACACATACGATGCTGCCTTATTCTTACACAAACAGGCAGACCAGATGGAGTTTCTAGAGTCTTTCATCTATAGGTCTTTTCAAGAGCTGAGCAGGTACCTGCCAACCTATCCACCTTGTAAATTTAAAGGCACTGGAAACGACTATGTTGAGAGAGATACTGAGGGCTGCAAGCATGGGCAAGGACATGCATGGGAGCCTTGGAGAAGCCCAGTGTCAGAGCTGGCAGAGAACCATTGTCCTTGACAAACCTCTCAATTTACAGAGCCAATCACAGACATCCATGGAAGAAAATCTTGTCACCAGTGTTTTCTAAGGACTGTCTCTTAAGATTACTGGGGGAACTGGTCACAAATGCCACCTCTGGCCCATTCTAGACTCAGTCTCTGGGAACTCCCACAGGAACTGGGGTTTTAACTAGCTTCCATGTGATTCTGATAGGTCCCAAATTTTAGGAAGCTGTGCTAAGCATTTTGGCCTTTCTGCTTGGACACCAGCTGGGCCCAGCCTTCTTGTAGGCCTCATCTGGCTCTGTTTGCTTGTCCCTCCATTACTATCAGTCAATCCTGGGCTTTCTCACCCCCAGATAATTTCTCTCCCCTGACAATGCTCTCCCCAGCCTCCTTCTCCAGCCCCCCATCTAAGGCTTCTGGCACCCAAACTGCCAACATTCACCCCCACCATCTAACCCCAGGAGTGTTCCAGCTGGACAGGGCCCCAGAAAGGATCTAATGCTGCCTCCTCCTCCTGTTCCCAATCCATACACGTTCCTTCCTCCGCTTCCCTTTGTGTATTAAGCAATGACGTTATTTGTGGAAGCAATAACACCTGCTGTTTCCGGAAGCCGGAAGCACCATGTGGTCTCAAGAGGGATCTGTGAGACGATAAGGGCTTTTGAATTTGAGGACTTGCTCAAGGCTTCTTATAAATTGTGTCCTGGGACTATTTAAAAAGAAATAACCATTTTGCCAAGTGTCTCTGCAGACTTTGGTGTATATGGTTTAGAGCTTTGCTAAATTCATGCAATGAAGCTTTGGTTGTTATAATCTCTTTCCTCCACCCACTCAATTCTAGCCATCAACCATTCATTTAAGTGAAGGTCATTTTGAAATTCCTTTGTAAGTGATATTTACTTGAAGGCAGGCCTGTCTAGCCTTAAAGGAAGCACAGAAGCAGGATGGAAACTCATGGCTGTGGCAAGCTGGGTCACATTCCTGCTTCACTTTGTGCAGCTGTCTTACCTGGAGGACTTCACTACTTCTGCCTAGAACTTCAGTTTTTTCATCTGCAAAAGGATTGTCACATCTACCTTGCAGATTAGTGTTATAGAGTCTAAAACACAGTAAATATGCTGATGCTGACACATAGTGAATATCCTTCTCCTTTTTCTTAATTTCACAAACTGCAGTTTCAGATCATGTGCTGCAGAATTCCTACATTTGGTTCCCTGGGTTTTAAGACCCTTCCTGGCAGTGAGAGGATTCTTCTGGAAAGGACTAAAAGTTGTTGAAGAGAGGAGTAGTTTGAGTCATTACCATTGAAATGACAATTTTGCAAGTAAACATGTGGGATGCATTCAGTCATGGTGACTTCCACAATACATTATTGACCTGAGTGCTACTGCTGTGCTAAGTCACTTCAGTCGTGTCCAACTCTGTATGACCCTATGAACTGTAGTCCACCAGGCTCCTTTGTCCATGGGATTCTCCAGGCAAGAAAAAGAATCTTTTCTCCAGGAAAAGATTGCCATGCCTTTCTCCAGGGGATCTTTGAACCCAGGTCTCCAACATTGCAGGCATATTCTTTACTGTCTGAGCCACCAATGTAGTCCCATGCATTATTGACCAGAGATGTATTAATATGTTTTAGGGAGTGATACAATTAACATCACTGTGTGAAGTTGTTAAGAGCTTAATATTTATCAAATTTATTATACAACTTATGATTGCAGTTATCATTCACTTTTTGCTCAGTTCAGTTCAGTCACTCAGTCATGTCCAACTCCTTGCGATTCCATGAACTGCAGCACGCCAGGCCTCCCTGTCCAACACCAGCTCCAGGAGTCCACCCAAACCCATATCAATCGAGTCCGTGATGCCATCCAACTATCTCATCCTCTGTTGTCCCCTTTTCCTCCTGCCTTCAATCTTTCCCAGCATCAGGGTCTTTTCAAATGAGTCAGCTCTTTGCATCAGGTGGCCAAAGTATTGGAGTTTCAGCTTCAACATCAGTCCTTCCAATGAACACCCAGGACTGATCTCCTTCAGGATGGACTGGTTGGATCTCCTTGCAGTCCAAGGGACTCTCAAGAGTCTTCTCCAACACCACAGTTCAAAAGTATCAATTCTTTGGCGCTCAGCTTTCTTTATAGTCCAACTCTCACATCCATACCTGACCACTGGAAAAACCATAGCCTTGACTAGACGGACTTTTGTTGGCAAAGTAATGTCTCTGCTTTTTAATATGCTATCTAGGTTGGTCATAACTTTCCTTCCAAGGAGTAAGCGTCTTTTAATTTCATGGCTGCAATCACCATCTGCAGTGATTTTGGAACCCAGAAAAACAAAGTCAGCCACTGTTTCCACTGTTTTCCCATCTATTTGCCATGAAGTGATGGGACCAAATGCCATGATCTTAGTTTTCTGAATGTTGAGCTTTAAGCCAAGTTTTTCACTCTCCTCTTTCACTTTCATCAAGAGGCTCTAGTTCGTCCTCACTTTCTGCCATAAGGGTGGTGTCATCTGCATATCTGAGGTTATTGATATTTCTCCCGGCAATCTTGATTCCAGCTTGTGCTTCCTCCAGCCCAGTGTTTATCATTCACTTTTTGCTCAGTAGGTTTTTCTCCAACCTCTTTTATATTATAAATGTAAAACTTTCAAAAATGATCCATCATGAAATTTTCAGTGAAGAAGAATTTTTCAATGAATTTTATGCAGATACTTTCTCTGATTGTCAGGGTGACATATATACAAGTATCTTAGAAGATGACAGTTCTTGAGAATATAGTTATAATTCATAAGACTGAATATTAGATGAACAAAAAGACAAAAAAAAAACAAACCTTAGTGACTGTTTCTTATATGGAAAGTGAAAATGAAACTCATAGTGTGGGAGAATGCTCCTTTGCTTCTACAGAAGAGTGGATTGAAGATAACATTTCACGAAAATTAGAAGATTTTACAGAAATGTCAGGTATAACTATTGAATGTAGCAATGTGAAAAGTGTTAGTGAAATAACAAAATTAATTTTTGGTTGACCAAAATAAAAAATCGTAAGCCTTAAGCGTTAGTTTCTGTAAAAATCCCCTGGTCAGCAATAAGAGAGAAAGGGACAAATTACCTGAACTAGACTAGATGACACCCAAGATTCTTGCCATTCTTATTATTCTGGGATAGCCAATTTGACATGGCATCCAAGGCCATCATCATCATAATCAAATCTAATAAGGTTCATTTAATATTCTTCCACAAAACCCCATAATTCTTCTAGGCCACTCAGTTTACCATGTTCCATGAATATCATGTCCCTTCCTGCCCCTGGACTTCTGATTCTCATATCTCCATTCTTCCTTCTTCATTCCAATATTAAATTCCACCTATCCTTGGAGGCCCTTTTCTGGCAAGCTCCTTCCTTCTTCCTCCAACTTTCCATCTGCATTTCTCTTAGGGTGCTAATGTTAAACTACCTTGTGTTATAGGTATGGGAGAACACGTTTTTCCAGTCTGAGGACTCTAAAGATATATAGTGGATCTCAAGTTTATTCAGAATGCTCCCGGAACCTGGTGAAAGTTGTCCACGGAATGTTTACTGAATTGAGCCAAGGAATCCTAAGGATTAATTCACATACACTAAATCTTAGGCTTTATTGTTTTTCTTACTTAGGGCATGTTGGTATCAAGGATCAGATACCCTCTCAAACAATTTCAAATGAAAAGAGTGGTCACTGAGCGGACACAGGGGGCTATCATTGACCTCCAAGGACAGGCAGGGGGTAATGTTGAGTCACAAGGGAACAGAAGAGGCTCTCTGTCCTTTCAGAGCTACAGGATCTTGTCTCTAACTCTTTCTGCACGTCAACTCCATTCTCCTCTTGGCAGACTGGATAGACCACTCTACAAAACTCTTATTTTCTCTCTTGCATAACATAGGCTTGCTGTGATTCCTGCTTTGTCATACACAGTACTAGCTACTCTCTCAATAATGCAAGATCTTTCACTTCAAGCATACTCGTAACTTGAGTGACTATGTCTCTCCATTCAAATTATTTCAAAAAAGAAGCTGAGAGGCTTGCCCAGACCCTAGCCCAAAGTCATGTGTTCATCCTTGGGCCAATCAGCCAATAAAGAGCCATGGTAAATGACAAAGGCCCTGATGCTGGGAAAGACTGAAGGCAGGAGGAGAAGGGAACGACAGGACGAGATGGTTGGATGGCATCACTGACTATGGACATGAGTTTGAGCAAGCTCCAGGAGATGGTGAAGGACAGGGAAGCCTGGCGTCCTGTCCATGGGGTCGCAAAGGGTCAGACATGACTGAGCAACTGAACAACAACAAAAATGATATCAGTAAGACTTCCTGGGTCCCACTCTTCCATCAAGAAAGAAGTTTTAGGGAGGTCTGCATTGCTTTTCAATGACTGGGCATTGGTTGGACTGTCATCCCTAAATGAATGTAATACAACAATGTCTACAAGAAGCAGTGAAGGATATGGAGACTACAGTTCGGGTATTCAGTGTGGACCTACAAGTCAAAGTGTTGGCTGTTTCCCAGTGGTTTCACAGGAGGTCCTTGGATGCTGCTGAATTTAGATCTCTGGAGCTGTGGGAACTTGTGGGATCAAGCCCCTTGAAGGTTGGCTCAATCTCCGTTAGAACATACACTTGTATTTGTGTTTCCTTCCCAGGAGACACATGAATGGAGTGGAGAGCCAGGTTAGATGGACATTTCCAGTCTCCTCTCCTAGGAGAGTGACTTAGTGGGTATGCCCCTGACTCCTTGGATCCTCACCCTTCATACTCACTCTCTTCCTTTGCCCCCAGGTCCTCACCTTGTCAACTCGAGTAATACATACTAAGTCATGTAGAGGATGCTGGAAGAGGTCACTGAAGGTCAGTTAAAGCAGGTTTGGGCTAATGCCACAAGCTGATGCATGGGCACTGTGCCTTCCTTCTGAATCATTTTTTTCAGCATAAGACACACTGTGGTATTTTCTGTCTTAATTCTCCACTGGCCTCTTTCATCCCTTTCCACGGACTACCCCAGTTTTCCATTCAACTGATAACGATTACCAAATCCACAATCTCTCTGGGAGAGTTTTCCACAGAACGGGGGTATTCGTTCTTTGCCGCAGAGATTTGGTAAGGCGCAGAGGATGGTGCTTTGCAGGAACTTCAAAGACCTTCAGATTTACAAACCACTGCATCTGCTTCTATTATCCTCATTGACTTAAACATTGAAAGACTAATACCTTAGTTTCAGATGGAGAAACCAAGCGGCACCTCCACCATGGTCCCCTTTCACTGTCTTCCCCTCTCTGTCTTCTGCCTTCAGGAGACTCTTACTCCCCCTTCAATGCCCCGTTGAAAAGTCTCTTCTTCTGCAAAGCCTTCCTTGACTTCACAGCCCAAACAAACCTCTTCCTCCTCTAGACTCCAATACCCCCTCCTACCTCTCATGAAGGTAGCATTTGTCATGCTCTACTTGGGTCTCTCTGACAAGCCTGGGTGATCTGTGATGGCAAGAACCACATCCCCTTCATTTTTATGGTAGTTGACACCTATAGCCTCTGAGGATTTGTTGAAAGAAGACCTGTGCTCTTTTATCCCACTTATTCTTTGTGGGATATTCAGCAAGA
Organism: Bos indicus; assembly: GCF_029378745.1. Classification (NCBI taxonomy): domain Eukaryota; kingdom Metazoa; phylum Chordata; class Mammalia; order Artiodactyla; family Bovidae; genus Bos; species Bos indicus. Next base: position 74,252,528 of record NC_091760.1, on the reverse strand, counting down.
CCCAGTTTCCCTAAAGTTTAGCATATGCATCTCTAAAACAAGGTCAGAAATTAGTTTCATCCTGCCTACTCAAATCCCAGGAGACCAGTGATGGTGAAAGCTTCACAAATCCCAAAGAACTACAGGGGTGTGTGGGGATTATTCTAAATGCCGATTGCACTGCTCTCAGGGACACCTGCTGACTTGGCCCAAGACAGAAGGGCACTGCAGCCATGCATGTTTTTGTTTCAATGGTTGGATTACAAATTGTGAGTTGCCCTGAATACTGATGCCAGATGTACCTCCTTTGCCTGTGTGGATCATTCCTTCGTCCTGGACAACAACCTCACAATAGCACCTGCCTAAAAACTTAGTTTATCTTTGTCCCAACCCACAGGGCACTGGTGTGTGAAACAGTTCTTCTCAAGCCCTTCATTCATTCATTCACTCACTATTTCAGTGCCCTTCCTGCCTGAGACAAGCAGGAGATGCCGAGTAGGAGGTGGTGAGCGCTCTGACAGGGCCTCGCCAAAGTTCTAAGGAGAGAGGGGGGACCTGTAGGGGACTCCGGGGAGCAGCTTCCTGCGGAGGCTGACACCTGCGCTGCCTCTTGAAAGACAGGACTAACCAGAAGCCCCTGAGGAGGATGGAGAGGCTTTCCTTGCGGCTGAAACAGCTTCTGCAAAACCTGAAGGTGAGCGAGAACTGGGTATGCTCAGGGAACAACAGATTGTTCAGAGCGGCTGGAGTGCAGAGCTAAGGGGTGCGTGGGCAGAGATAAAACCCGCACAGGAGGCAGGAGCCAGACTGGGAAGGATCTGATGAACCGCGACTTAGTACCTGCTGGGAGAGATGTCTGAAATTCCATCGCTAACACTTGCCGGAGGTCACGCAGTTAGCCTTCGGAGGAACACGTCCCAGGCTCCCGGGCCTTGCTCTTTGGCATCCTTTACTCTTACGTAGGTGGCGGCTGCCTCTGGCCACGCGCCAGCGCGAGCCCTGAGCCTGGGCCAGGGAGGCGGCTTCCAGCGCCGGCAGGTCCTGATGCTGCCCTCAGAGCCTCTGGGCTGGGACCGAGGAGCCGCCAGGAGGCCGGCAGCCCACGGGGCTCCCCAGGACACCCATACCTTCCCCTCCCTGGCCAGTTTTCATTATTCTGAAAGCTGTATTGGTTCAGGGGGCCAAGGAACACCGATCAGGACTCCCCGCCTCCCTAGGCGGGGGCTCTGCCTTTTGTCATCCCTCTCGGCATGGGGGTAGGGGTGGCGGCTAGAGGGTGGCCCCTGTCGTGTGAAAAGCGCCCTCCTCCCGCGCCCTCTCCCCGCCTCCCTGCCCACCCGCAGCCGTGAGCCGGCTTCCAGCAAGGAGCCGGCGAGCCGCACAAAGGAAATGGCAAGAGGGTGAGTCACCCTGAGGCCCTGAGGCTCTCGCTGCCTGGGCTGCAGCCCACAACAGGACCTTTGTGCAGCACTGCGGCAGGACCAGAGGGACAGCCTCGGGGAGGCGGGCATTTCAGGGCGCTAACGACCGGGAGGGGGAGGAATCTCCACCGGAAGGAGGATCACTTCTGGGCGCCGCCACTCTGCAGACCCATGGCTGGGGACGCTCAATATGCCGCTAGAGTGACCCGTGTACCATCTTGTCCAACTGCTTGTCCCCTCCGAGAGTACACCCTAATGGCGGGGGTCTGTTCCCTTCAGACCTCCTTTCACTGTGGGGTGAAAGGCTAGAGGCCTGGGGCAGAGTCATTCAACTCTCTCTTCCTACCACAGTCCTCAATACAGCATTGAGAAGATGCTGGAGATGGATATAGGATGGATGGATGGATAGCTAGCTGGGTGGGTGGGTGGATGGATGGACCAACAAGTGGATGGAATAATTCATTCACACAAGTACAGCATGTAAGCAGCTAGCCCAACACTCTCATCTCACAAATGGAGAAATGAAGGCCCAAGACTTGGGAAGGCCTGGAGACAGATCCCACAGCCAGTAGGTGGCTGCTCTAGATTGTGGGTACCATGCTGCCCGGCCTGCTTTGCTCAATCATGTAACTGCTGTAGTGTGGCCCAGGGAACACGTGGAGGGCAGAATGGATGTGTGAACAGAAGTCAGGGTGGTAGAAGCCCCTGTGTGGATAAGACAATCACCAAGGTTAAGGTCAGATCCTAGGGACTTACTGGCGAGTGAGGGAGAGAAACCAGAGCAATGAAAGGCAGGGTTCCAGGCCGTAAAGAGATCACAATCTCTTGGCCTAGGCTGGTCTCAGGGTTTAGTAATGAGCATTTGTTGAGGACCTCGTGTATGGCAAGCATGAATATTTACTCCTTTGCACAACCCTGAGGGTGGTATCATTACATATAAAGGAGCCTGGGAGACCAGTGCCCATTGGGACAGTCAGCTGCCAGCTCTTCCAGGCTTCAGAATGACAGTCACCTGGTGGAGCCATCATGTGACAGGATTGGGTTCTCAGCCTGGCAAGCCCAGACACTCAGTGTTTTCCTCAGAGAGGGTCCACCTCTCAGGACTAATTCACCTCACTGTCGTGTCTGACATGTTACCAAGAGACTGAGCTCATTCCCTGATCTGAGCTCTTCTCCTGGAGAAAAGGTGAGTCTGTAAGGCTGGCAGGGGGCATGGAAGCAGAAGGAGAGGTTAAAACCCAAGCCAGGGAGCTCTGGTTACCTAGGGCCCTCCCTTTCATAGTCGGGTGGCCTGCCCTGAGCTGTACAGCTGAACTTCTGAAGCCAGGCACACCCAGGGCAGCATGCAAAGACAAGGCCTTTCTCCATGGCTTTTTCTTTCCCAATTCCCTTGAGAGTCATACTCACCACACTCCTTACAACAATCTTCTTTCAGTTCAAACCAAATCAACAGACTAGTCAAAAGCTTCAGACCAGCTGTTACAGCCACGCTCTGGAGACCACACCCTGGATGCCCTGATGAGATTCAGATGGTTCAGAAGTCCTGCCATCTCTTGGCAGACCATGGCTTAGACAGATGCAGTCCATATGTGGCAAGCATCACTCCCCACCTCTGGCATTTCCCAGTTCCTTACAGAAGCTGATTTGAATTTAAAGATGAGGGCACTGGACTTCCACCTCCACAGACTTCCTAGATTATCCAGTTTAAAGATGAAGAGTTTAGAAGCTCAGTAACTTGCCCAAAGTCCTCCCAAAAATAATGGCACCAAGATTCAAATCCACTCTATTGTGGGCGATTCCCCTCAAGACTGTTAACAACTGTTGTTGTTGTTGTTCAGTCACTAAGTCATGTCCAACTCTTTGCAATCCCCTGGATCCTTGTCCTTCACTATCTCCCAGAGTTTCCTCAAACTCATGTTCATTGAGTTGATGATGCTATCTAACCATCTCATCCTAATGATACTAAAGGCCACCAATGCCTGAGGGCTTGCTGTGTGCCAGGGATATGCGCTTGGCACCTTACGTAGGTTTTTTTTACGTACTTCTCTTAGCTATGCCAGAAGACTGTTCTCAACTTCATTTCAAAGGTGAGAGTGAATATGAGAAGCAGGAAAGAGACTTGCTCCAGCCAGGGTGACAGTTCAAGTGCTGAATTTCAAACCAGTCATGAGCCTCTCTACCCAAGCTCTTTGCCACCCCACTCCAGGGCAGAGTTAAGCAGGATTTCTGCAATAAGACCCCCTTCTTCTCAACAGTACTCCTGGTCCTGTCCTGGGGAGGAGAAGCCTGCAGCTTGGAGCAGGAGAGGGAGTAACAGCAGGGTAACCAAAGTCCAGAGTCTCCCCCTCTGCGTTGTTGGTCTAGGGATTAGGTCTGTATCAGCTTCCCAGAGAGGGGCAGGTTCAGGCTGCCTGACTTCCCATGACTAATACATTGATTCACTTGTGAGATACACTGGCCAGAGGAGGCAGTGTTTCAGAGCACTGGCTGGGTCTGAAACTCTGTCCCTAGCTTCCTGTTCCTGAGACTTTGGACATGTTACTTACCCACTTTGAATCCCAATTGAAACTGGGGGAAATAAAGTCAACCTGGTGGGGTGACTGTGGCTTAAAAAAGTATTTGTGTGTGAAATGCTCAGTTCAGAGGTTGGTGTTTAGTAGGAGTTCAATAAATGGTAATCCCTCTAATTTTCATTATTACTATTAAAACTGGACTTGGTCAGCTGATAAGGTCTCCTGCCTGGTGGGTGGATCACGCATTCCAGGCCAGAGGACCGCTTGCTAGGAAAGCCCGGGTAAGAGGGCAGGGCCTGAGCGCCCAGCACCTGATAGCAGGATGAGGGGAGACAGCCTTGGACCCCCACTTCCTCAGACTTCCCAGGTTATCAGTTTAAAGGCGAGGAGTTTGGAGGTTCAGTAACTTGCCCACAGTCTCCCCTAAATATTCAAACTCATTGGTCCCTCCCACCCCCAGGGTATTTCTGTTTGAACCCCAGTGTTGGAAGTACTCTTGTCTTCTCCTGAATGGAGCTACTCATCATGACAACACTCTTCTTTCTCAGTACTCCCTTCTGACTGAAAATCAGGCCTGGGGCCCCCTCATCTTTGCAGCCCCTGGAGGGTAACATCGTGTGCCCCCTCCAAGACCCTGATCAAATGTACCTTTCTGTGTGAGGCCTCCCCAGCTCCCCTAGGCAGAGGTAGACCAACCACATGCTGGTGAGCTCATCGCAGTGTCTGAGACAGAGAGCAGAGGCCCACAGAAGTGGCTCTTGTCTTTCTGGAGCTTGAAGTCTAGTGGGATAATAAACAAAGCCCAGAAGTAAACCCCATCATTACAGTTTCTGGTAACTGCCCAGAACGGAATAGGCAGCATGATATAATAGACAATAACGCTAGGAGTGATGGGGTCATCGGGAAAGGCCTTTCTGGGGAGGTGGCATTTATCCTGAGGCCGGAAGGATGAGATGGAACCAACTTTGCCAAGAGCGGGGAACAGAGGGTTCCCAGCATAAGGAACAGCTTTTCCCTCCCCGGGAGGGAAAGAATTTGGTGTGTTTCTCATTGAGAGAAAATCTGCTGGAGCAGATGGAGGGGCTGGGAGGAGGCGTAGCAGTCACACACAGGCAGAGGCCTCACTCCTCTGTGTCCCAGCTGGATGTGTGATGGTGAGAATAAGACCGATTGTCTTTTATTGAGCATCTACTATGTGCCACATCTACTATGCGTAGGCACTTTGCGTAAACTCTCTCAGTTGACCTCCACTCTCCTGCCACTTCTGTCCACTACTTGTTGTCCTTCTTTGTGCTCATCTTGCTGCCTTGTCAGTGCTCCTCTGCGGGGTTGCTTCCTGTCTGTTCTATCCACTCCACAGCCCTCGTTAGACTCTAAGTGCCTCTGTAAGGTGTCCCTGGACCCAAATACCTAGCCTGGAACAGGGCGCTGCCATGTCTGTGGAGTTTTCAGCATCACTGCCCTTCATCTGGTCCTGAGCAGTTTTAATCCGGGGAATCAGTAAGGCACTGAAATGTTTCAGGTAAAGTTTGTAGGAAACACACCAGGCATCCTGATGTAATGATTTCAGAAAGCCTCAGTTGCATCAGTAGCATGCTCAGAAATATTTCTTAGGTCAGCCAGTTCTAGGACCTTCTCTACACAGGGAGCTAATCTCACCCCTTTGTGTGTTAGTGTCTATTGCAAAGCGTGGCAGTCCCAGACCTGCCCCCTGATGGTGCGGGTCTAGACAGGTCATCAGGACCAAGCTGCAGAGAACAGGGATGAGCTTGTGCCACTCAACACAGTCACAGAGCACCTACTGCATCCAGACCCAGGCAGATGTTCTGCTGAATATAAAAATGAATTCAGTGTCCTTAGTCACAATATTACCAGGCCGACTGTGCAAAGTGTTCTAATGGCAGGACCAGTTGCACCTGGTGATGGGGAGGTGAGTGACACAGCAGGGGCCAGATCACGGAGAATCTTGAATGCCAGGCCAAAGGCTTTGGACTTTAGCATGTAAGTAATGGAAAAGCAGGGAACCCAAAGTGTAATTTTTTTTTAACTTTTTTTTTTTGAGAAGAGGACATTGCTGATAGGTCTGTTTTGAAAGTCATTCTGGGGAAAAAAAGTAAAGAAAACAACTGAGAAGGGTCTAGGAATAATTTTTAAAACGTGTGTTCAGAGGATGGCATCCCTGATGGTAGGTTCTTGGAGCAGCCCACTTCATTCACAGTGTGAGCGAGCTCTGGGGCTGGGAGACACAGAGAGATCAGAGAGGGATCCGTGTTGAGGAAGAGGCTGGGGGTAGGGGTGCAGGGTGGCCACGGTAGGACTGTTGCTATGGAAATGTCAGTCAAAGTTTACCAGAAACCCATGGTAAATGGAAAAATACTGGCCTGGAGTTGAAATCAGGTTCCAATCCAATTTGAGTCACGATAAACTATGTAACTTGGAATAAGTCACTTTATTCTCTGAATAACTTTCTTCAACTGAACAATGGGGAGTACAACCTCCAAATCTTGAATTGTAATAGATAAAAAGATGCAAAAGGCACTTATTCAATGTGAGTATACAAGGTCTTCCTCCAGGTGGTCAGTTGGAATGAATCTTTTCCCCCATGCATGTTCCTATCTTTTTTCATCACATGACCTTAGACTGAGCCCTGTGACTCCTTAAGGCCCCTCTAGATCTAAACTTCTAGACTTCTATGACAGATTAGGATTTTGTCAGATTAAGTTGACTCAGGTCTACAGAATGCCCAAATGAAACTATTCTCCTAAAAAATATCATAGTCAGGTCTAAATAATAGAGCCATGTTGCATATTTAACACATATTTTACCAAATCTCAGCAGACTGTGCAATGTATTCTGGTTTGAATTTCAAAGAAAAGTGTTATTTATTTCTTAAAGGCAGACAGTAATGAAAAGGCAATTTTGTTCTCTGGCCATTAAAGATGGACTATATATAGTATCCTTCCTGTAGGTCTTCTCACCCTTCCCAGCTTGAAATTTTCTTCACTGAAATTTACCACAACCAGTGGAGATGGTTTGTTTTGAAAGTACAACACCAGAAAAGAGAGAGTGCCACCCAGAAAAAGGGCAGATGAAGGGAATGCGCAGCCACCAGACAACTTTTCCAGTCTTGTTAGAAAGACATCGGCAGCTCTTTGAGGGAACTCTGACCAGCAGCTGATGAAACAATAGTGACCTGGAGCCGGGGCTCTGCATGGCTGGCCGGCCCAGCATCTTCTGTGCATGGAGCCTTGGTCTCCAAAGGAGCAGACCGTGTATGCTCCCACCTTCCTGCTTGGGAGTAGGAGGAGTTGGACTCAGAGGTTCTCTTGTTTCTTGAATCACCAAACCAGAGTTCAGAGATCTAAAACAGATGTAAGATCATCCCAGTGTGAAGGGTATAGTTAATTTACAGAATGGATGCTTCTACTTGTAAAATCTTTACTGTGCTTTTCTGTCTGACTTGGGGGCAATTTTGGAAAAGAATAGCGAGCTTGAGGAATGCTACCCTCACATGAGTGGGAGAGAAAAGACATAAAGTAGAAGATAGAGATTTGGCCTCAAGAAGACTAAGAGAGAGAAGCTCCCCAGGGAAGTCTTCTCTGGATGCTCAGGACAGGGGTGCCAGAACTCCACACAGATGGCCAAGGATGGTATCCCAGCCTGGGTCCTCACAGCAAGCAGCTCTACAGCCCAAGCTGGTAGTTTATCTGGGGACGTGATCCCAAGAAACAGGAGAGAGGCTGGGGAGGGCAAAGGGGAACGAGGAAGAGCCTATCTGAGGGTCAGTCCAGCAGGAAACCAGAGCTTGAACCTGGGGACTCACAGAGAACTGTGAAGGAAGTATTTATCGACCACTGGCTCTCATTGAGCACAGGTCACCTCATGGGTTGTAACCCCCCTTTCCCCTTCTATTTCCAGATTTTCACCAGTGTCCGAGTGGGAAAATTGATTTCCTCAGGCACTCTGCATGATGGTGGCAGAGGAGCCTAGGGGCAAGAAGGGAGAGAAAGGAGGTGCTGGGAGCAGTTGCAGCGGGGTGGGGGTGGGGACAAGTTCTGGCTGCAGTAACAAGAAGGGCTGACGAGACGGATGCACTCATCAAGTTAGAAAAGTCGACGCTTAGTGGCAAGTGATGATGGACTCACCGGTCAAAACTGGACTCCCAACCCACGGATGGGGAACGGGGTAGTTTTCTGTTTAATAGTTTTAGAAGATTCTAGAAAGACAATTTTCTTAGAAAGGAGGAGAGAGTGGAAGAAAAGAAAGAAGGGAGGAAGGAAGAAGGAAGGAGGGAGGGAAGGAAAATTGCTAGAATCTCAGGGAGATGCAAATTCAGTAGTAGTCGCAGTGTTAAGTTGCTCAGTCATGTCCAACTCTTTGCTACCCCATGGACTGCAGCCCTCCAGGTTCCTCTGTCCAGGGAATTCTCCAGGCAAGAATACTGAAGTGGATAGCCATTCCTTTCTCCAGGGGATCCTCCTGACCCAGGGATTGTGGGTCTCCTGCATTGCAGGCAAATTCTTTACTGTCTGAGCCACCAAAAACAAACCTAGAGTTTTCTCTTTGTATAATTGCAAAGCTAATTCATGCCTAAAATATTCCAACACTTAGAATATACAGTGAATAATTTCTCTTCTATCCCAGATCTCAGTTTCTCTCCCCTGAGGTAATTACTGTTAAGAGTTTCTTCTGTATCTGTCCCAAAATATTTTATGTGTATGAACATATGTATATTTCCTTTTAAAATCACAACTTAAAACACATTTTCTGTTTTCATTTTCTGTTTCAAAAATTGCTTCACATGAACATATGTAAATCTAACTCATTAAAAAAAAAGTTCCTACATAATTTTCCAGAAGAAGGAATTATTTAATTAGTCTCCTTTTTATGGACAGGTAGTGGTTTTTCCTTTTTTTTCCTTCAATGATTACAATGAACTGTTGAATATTCCTGTGTGTCCTTTGTACGGAGATGTAAGAAATTTCACATTTCTGGGAGTGACAAACAAAAATGTGTGTGGTTAAACTTTGAGCAGAGATCGCCAAGTTGCACTTGAAGGATTCTTGCAGATGTGTGCTCCTACCCTGGTGGGGAGAGTGCCTGCTGGGGTTCCCAGTTCTCAACACTTGGTGATCTTTACGAATCTAGTAAGTAAAAAATGAATCTCCTTGTTATTTTAATTTGCATGTGTTTAATTGTGAGTGATACCCAATGCTTTATCATATATTTATAAACCAGGTGTTTTCTCTTTCTGACAGTGCTTGTTTAAGAGCCAAAATAGCAGGCACACATATGCTTGGTGTATAGGCCTGAATGAATCATGATTGATCTAAAAACCTGTTGCGCCAGACGTGGCGGGGAGATCGGGCAAAGGCGACACAGCCCCTGTCTGCAGCACTTAGGTCACGGAGGGGGGCATCCAGACACCAAGCAATGGCGATAATGTGCTTCAGTGTCACAGGGCGAACTGGAAAGTGCCCCACAGGCAGCAGGCTAGCCCTCTGACCTGCGGCACCTACCCAGCACAGCAAGGGGGGTTAAAAGTTAGAAGACAAAGTGTTCTTCTAACTTTGGGGCAAAGTGTTCTCAGTAGGAGGCAGTGGAGCCACAAGTGTGAAGTCCCCAAGGTGAGAGACAGCATTAAATGTCAGAAATTCAGAAGGGGTGACAGTGGGGGCAGGGAATTAAGAGGGAAGCTGGGGAAGGAGGAGAAGAGAGAGAGCCATGAACCAGCCCCATTTGCCAGAAACTAAGGAGAACCCAGGAGCCCCCTGGCTCATCTGGACGAATGTATCGCCCCAGGGGCTGAGGCCGCAGGAGGGGGCTGCTGATTAACCGTGCTAAGGATTTGGGACTTTTTATCTTAAGGGCAATAGTGAACAATTAGAGCTTTCAACAGGGAAGTGATATGTTAGGGTCGAATTTCTAGAGGTTCATTGTTGTTTGGAGGAGGAAGGAGGGGGCTGCGTGGCCAAGCTGGAGCCAGGGAAGGAGTTTGCAGTGTCACAGGTAAGACCTGAAGCTGCCTGGAACCCGGGTGGGATTGGCAGTGAAGACAAGAGCCATGGGCAGACTCAGAACTACTTAGAAAGGAGAAGCAGCAGCTGGGCTTCAGGACCAACTGCTGTGGGAGTGAGGGAAAGAGCAGGGAGCACTGGGCGGTGCCAGTGTTCTCTGAGATGCGGAGCAGCCTGGGGTGGTGTTGGGAGGAGGGAGCAAATGGGTCAGAATTCAGTGTGGAGGCAAGGGGCCTGAGAGACATGCTCACGATCACGTGCAGGAGGCAGTTTCATTATCTGGATCTGCAGTTCAGGAGAGAAGATCAGAATGGACATACAGCTCGGGGCAACTTCACCTTAAAAATGCTACCTGGAATGTGTAAGAACCCCCACAGATGGGGAGGAAAGCCTGATTTAAGGCTGTAAAGATAATGATAGTCATTAAAAACAAACTGAAAAGACATTTTTCAAAAGTTCCAAGTAATTCACTTTAGAATAACTTTAAAATATTTAGTGAAATTGTCTTGTATATGTTTTAACAGGCTCTGCCAGAGCCTGTGTGTATACAGAACGAGGGGTCAGTATCTGGTAAGACTCTTCTAGATGCCCTTCAAGTCCAGGCTGCTTGTCAATAAGTTTGTGCTCACTGGACACAGAGTCAGGAGGGAGAATCTGAGGGTGAAGACCTCAGAACACAAACACACAACATCCTCAGCTGCCCAAGCCAGGGACGCTGCTGGCCTGGGGTCTGGTGACCAGGGCCCTCCCTGAGATGCAAGCTCCTGGTAGAGCCAGGGTGTGTTAGAACCGGGAGATGTCCTCGTCCCTGGCCACAGTGAGGCCCTGTTTTGCTGTGAAAGTGCTGCGTATGTTGTGAGAGGGCAGGGCGCTTGCTGTACAGATCTGCAGAGAACAGCAAGGCCAAATAAGCTGACAGGGCTTGAGGAAGCAGGTCACAGACATCTGCTCACCAGGGCCTCAGGCTTGCTCCCTCCCCGGAGGCACATTGCTATATGTCTACTGTGGTTCTGCATCCACTGATCCCAGCTGACTTTGGGAAGTTCACCCCATGCACTTGCCACTTTGCAGAACAGGCATCAGAGGCCTGATCTGTACAAACAGACTGCCCGGGAGGGTTGGCAAGGGAAGCGAGGGAAGATGAGGAAGTCCTGACCATCAGAGAAGGTACTGGTCCCCTTTCCCGGTAGGCAAAATGAGATCAGATCCTTCAAATGTGTCCAGCATCTTAGCTTCTCAGAGTGGCATCATGGACAGTGATCCCTTGTCAGAGAGGAGCATATTTGTCCAGTGTTTCTTGGCCAATAAATGATAAAAATGGGGCTTGGTCCTGGGTCTCTTCTATTACTTCACTGTCCATTCAACAGTTGCCGTTTCCTGAGCCTTTACTAATCCTTTCCACTGCCCAAGACACAAAGAAGAGCGAGGCCCAGACCCACCCTCACGGGCACTATGAAGACGCCTTCCTCAGTGAGCACACCAGCATCCTGCCCTGGACCAGCCTCTCACAAGGACCCCCACCCCATCCTACTCGGGCACCAACATCTGGTGCTGCGGTGCCCCCTGCACAGACTCCTCCTCGCCCACCTGGGGTCTGATGGTCTGCAGGGCGCTACCCACTAGGCAGGGGCTTCCCAGGTGGCGCTAGTGGTAAAGAACCCACCTGCTAATGCAGGAGGCATAAGATTCTCAGGTTCGATCTCTGGGTCAGGAAGATTCCCTGGAGGAGGAAATGGCGCCCACTCCAGTATTTCTTGTCTGGAGAATCCCATGGGTGGACGAACCTGGCAGCTACAGTCCATAGCGTCGCAAAGAGTCAGACACGGCTGAACTCACTTACACATACACACCCACACCCTAGGCAGACTCCCTCCTCACTCCACTTAGGGTCTTAGAGTGTCTGTGTCAGGGTGCACCCCACCCCCAGCCCCAAAAGACTCTCTTCTCACTTGTCTCAGGCCTGACTCTCCACACTGGGCCTCCTTTCCACTGGAGACCCCTTCCTGACCACACGTGGTCTCTCCCACACATGGGGCCACTCTCCCACGTTGACAGCTTCCTCACTCCCATGGGCCCCAGCCTCACCAGGGCTCCCACCCCCTGTGAGAGCCTCCTCCTTACTCTGGTTAACTCTGCCCTTTTGCTCTGGACACTGCTCAGGTGTGGAGGCCTACTTGGCTCCACCTCACTCGATCCCTTCTGGATAGAATTTCCTGGAAAATGGAAGACAGCTCATTCTTGTGGTCTCTTACCATACCCATCGTCTCCTTTGTTCAAATCGGCATCTCCATGTCCCCAGGGCTTGTTGAGTTCTCCAGTTCACTGAGGTCTTTGTTGGGTCTCCCCGGCCTCTGATCCTGTTTCTGCACCATCTTTGATGACCCAGAGTTCTTCAGGCACCAAAGCTGTTGGTTGGGTTCTGTTGGGAAATGTGAAAGGACACCTCTGATCACCACTCTGCTTTGTCACCCCTAGTGGTGTCATGGGCCCTGCATTTCCCTCTGGAGTCAGATAGCTCTTCCAGGGTGTGTCTGGAGTAGTCAGCTTGTGCCAATCTCCCCATGCTGGGCTGGAGACAAATCTGAGTGACAGACACCATGTTGTGTGTGGGGTTCCCTGCCCTCTTCTTCTTAGAATCTGTACCTACCAGACCAAGCTTGCAATGCCCTAACTCCTGTTCTCTTATGATAAACCTCTTAGGGGGCGGCTGAGACCCCAGCATGAACGGACTTCTGGTTGCCCATTGCCACACACTCTAGATATTTCTAAACTCTGGCTGCGGGTACAGTTTGCCCTGAAACTGGACCACCTGCAATTGTCTGGCTGAGATAATTGTCCTTAGACTATTTCCCTCTCCCCTTACTGTGCTCCATATATGGTGGGTCCTTGTTCTGCTACCCGGCCGTCGACTAGGACTCTTACAGTTCTGAGGAATGAGGACTTGAAAAGGATCATGGAAGAGACAGACCAGGGCCCATCTGCTAAATTTAAGTCCACGCACACCTGAAAGGCCAGCTGGAGTCTTTTCCCTCCTATCCACCTCGGCCTTTAGCCAGCCCAGATGAAATTAGATTCTGTTTTCTCCTTTTATGATGAGTTAAGGAGGAATAAGATGAAGGGACATTTAAGCTACCTATGATTAGGTAACTTGTCTATGGAGATTTATCAGACCATGGCTAGGTCTCCAGGGAGGGTTGGGAAACCTTATTGCCAACAGACACTGAGTCTTGGAGAAGCTTCCAGTGGCCTGGATCACCCAGTTCCACTGTTCCATTTGCCATCCTTTTCAATTTCTGGATTCTAACTCAGAGTGGGCTGTTTTTAAAAGTTGACGAGAGAAGGCACACACCCAGTTTATGAGTGTGTGGAGAGAAAGCTCCTCCTGCAGAAGGGAATAGAAGGAGGGTGGCCCAACTGAATCTGAGCAAGTCAGGAGGACTCCACCCCATGGAAGTCCTGCTGGGAGTCCCAGGGAGTTGACTCCACCTGCTCTGGGACTTCACTCCACCTGCTCTGGGACGTCCCCTCTGTCCCACGGGTGCCATTGCCACACTCAGCAGTGAAGCCCTGGCTGGCCCAAGAAGTGGAGGAAAGTGGGGAGATGGAGGGGAGCATCTGTTCTCGGGCACCTGTCTTTGTAGCTCCTGGGCAGCAGCAGCACGTAGAGGGAGGGGCACAATGCACCACCCTGTCCTGGGATGCCATCACTCCCTTACAGCAGGGCTAGCCAATAGGACCTTCCATAGTGCAGGATATGTTCTATATCTGTGCTGTCCAACAGGATGGCCATTTAGCCATCCATCTGTGACCCCCACTCCAGTACTCTTGCCTGGAAGATCCCATGGATGGAGGAGCCTGGTAGGCTGCAGTCCATGGGGTCGCTAAGAGTTGGACATGACTGAGCGACTTCACTTTCAGTTTTCACTTTCATGCACTGGAGAAGGAAATGGCAACCCACTCCAGTGTTCTTGCCTGGAGAATCTCAGGGACTCGGGAGCCTGGTGGGCTGCCGTCTATGGGGTTGCACAGAGTCGGACACGACTGAAGTGACTTAGCAGTGACTCTTGAGCCCTTGAAATGTGGCTAGTGTGGCAATGAACTGAATTTTCCATTTTCTTTAATTTTAATTAATTTGCATTTATATTTACATAGTCACATGTAGCTAACGGCTACCATATTGGACAGTGTGGCCCTGGGTGATGCCCTGCTCTGCTGGGCACTCTCATCTCACTCAGGTGTTGCTAGTGATGGCTTGGGTTCCTTGAGGCACCAAAAAAGTGGCTTGTGGGTGAGTAGAGAAAACACCTCTTCCTGAATTATGCTCCGTGACAGGGGTCCTGGGGAGTGCTGTTCCTGCCTTTTTGGAAAAAGCTGGCTCTTTCTGTGTAATTGCAGTGTCTAACTTTCCACTGGGTATGTGAGACCTCAACAGGGTCTGGAGTTGGTATGCAGGCTGCAGAGACCTGTGACTAAAGCATCCTACTGGATAGACTCCCCAGCCCTGGGCCATCTCTGCTCAGCAGGCACCCTCTCCCAGGAGACCCTCAGCATCCTGCTATACCATTCTCCCCTCAGGTCCAAAAACCAGCTGCTTCCTTCAAGAAGCTTTCAGGCTCCTGAGAAGACACAGAAATTGCTTGGCAAAGTTGGAAATAAAACAACTAAGCAGACCAGGGCAGCCAAGGAGAGAGCAACTCTCTCTGGAGCCGTGGTCCTCAAAGTGTGATCACTGAACCACAGCACCAGCATTAGCTGGAAACTTGTTGGAAACACAAGTCTGCTCAGACCAGACTGTTGAACCAGAAATTCCAGGGGAGGCGCCCAGCAATCTGTGTTTTAACGAGAATTCAGAGGCTCTCAGAGTGTGAGAACCATAGGGAGGAGATGGGTGGGGCAGAGGGAATAGGGCTGACTTCTCAGAAGATCCCAAAACAAGCTTCTGGGCCCTGAAGAGGACCGCAGGGCAGTGGGGAAGGAAGGCGTGTCTAGGCACAGGCCCTGCACCACATCCCACAATTGTGTCCACGCTCCCCATACCTTCTGATACATATTTAATAATCTTGGAATCATCATTTTGTAGATGTTACATTGTTTAGAGTAAATGGCAAAGTATTCTTCGGAGTCAAAATTGCTTTTTTTAAGTTTTTTGTTTTGTATTATTTTACATTTTATTTTGTAATTTATTTTGTCAATTAATAATGTTGTGATAGTGTCAGGTGAACAGTGAAGGGACTCAGCCATCCATATACTTGTATCCATTCGCCCCCAAACTTCCCTTCCATCCAGGCTGCCACATAACATTGAGCAGAGTCCCCTGTGCTATACAGGAGGACCTTGCTAGTTATCCATTTTAAATACAGCAGTGTGTACACGTCCATCCCAAACTCCCTATCATTCCCATGGGATCCATAAGTTTGTTCTCTGACTCTGTGAGTCTCTTTCGAGTCAAAATTGCCTTGTAAAAGAGTTCTTGGTTGCACCTGATTTTGTGTTCTGAATGTAAGTAAGGATTCTCTTCATGCTATTTTTGAAAGTTACAAAATTTACCTGATGAACTCACTCAGTCTCTTTCCTTTGACTCCTTTAAAGAAAGTATATAACTGTTAATGCAAAATGTCTATTCAAAGAAATCAAAGATGTATAGCTAAGACACTGCTTATTAATAATCCTCTTCTCTTGGACATTTATTTCTCCATCAGCTCTATTTCCCCTGCAATCCACCTACCCACCTTCTCCCTCCAACCCCCTATATACTTCCTGGCATTGAGCAAGGAAATCAGGCAACCAACTTGCTAAAACTATACGAAGGTAAAGATGAAGATCTAGGTAAGAGACTTCCTCCCTTCAGTGCGCTTTTGTGCATGGATGATACGTGGAAATTTCATGATTTAGTGAAGAAAGCACAGGTTGAATCCTAGCTCCACCTCTTACTAACTAGTCGTTAAGCTCTAAGTCTGTGCTTCCTCTTTGCCATGCCTTTTACATGAGGCTAAATGCAGTACTTGGATGCAATCTCAAAAATGACAGAATGATCTCTGTTCGTTTCCAAGGCAAACCATTCAATATCGCAGTAATCCAAGTCTATGCCCCAACCAGTAACGCTGAAGAAGCTGAAGTTGAATGGTTCTATGAAGACCTACAAAACCTTTTAGAACTAACACCCAAAAAAGATGTCCTTTTCATTATAGGGGACTGGAATGCAAAAGTAGGAAGTCAAGAAACACCTGGAGTAACAGGCAAATTTGGCCTTGGAATACGGAATGAAGCAGGGCAAAGACTAATAGAGTTTTGCCAAGAAAATGCACTGGTCATAGCAAACACCCTCTTCCAACAACACAAGAGAAGACTCTACACATGGACATCACCAGATGGTCAACACTGAAATCAGATTGATTATGTTCTTTGCAGCCAAAGTTGGAGAAACTCTATACAGTCAACAAAAACAAGACCAGGAGCTGACTGTGGCTCAGATCATGAACTCCTTATTGCCAAATTCAGACTTAAATTGAAGAAAGTAGGGAAAACCACTAGACCATTCAGGTATGACCTAAATCAAATCCCGTATGATTATACAGTGGAAGTGAGAAATAGATTTAAGGGACTAGATCTGATAGAGTGCCTGATGAACTATGGACTGAGGTTCCTGACACTGTACAGGAGACAGGGATCAAGACCATCCCCATGGAAAAGAAATGCAAAAAAGCAAAATGGCTGTCTGGAGAGGCCTTACAAATAGCTGTGAAAAGAAGAGAAGCGAAAAGCAAAGGAGAAAAGGAAAGATATAAGCATCTGAATGCAGAGTTCCAAAGAATAGCAAGAAGAGATAAGAAAGCCTTCCTCAGTGATCAGTGCAAAGAAATAGAGGAAAACAACAGAATGGGAAAGGCTAGAGATCTCTTCAAGAAAATTAGAGATACCAAGGGAATATTTCATGCAAAGATGGGCTCGATAAAGGACAGAAATGGTATGGACCTAACAGAAGCAGAAGATATCAAGAAGAGGTGGCAAGAATACACAGAAGAACTGTACAAAAAAGATCTTTACAAGCCAGATAATCATGGTGGTGTGATCACTGACCTAGAGCCAGACATCCTGGAATGGGAAGTCAAGTGGGCCTTAGAAAGCATCACTATGAACAAAGCTAGTGGAGGTGATGGAATTCCAGTTGAGCTATTCCAAATCCTGAAAGATGATGCTGTGAAAGTGCTGCACTCAATATGCCAGCAAATTTGGAAAACTCAGCAGTGGCCACAGGACTGGAAAAGGTCAGTTTTCATTCCAAACCCAAAGAAAGGCAATGCCAAAGAATGCTCAAACTACCCCACAATTGCACTCAAAATGGCAACCCACTCCACTATTCTTGCCTGGAGAATCCCAGGGATGAGGGAGCCTGGTGGGCTGCCGTCTCTGGGGTCACACAGAGTCGGACATGACTGAAGCGACTTAGCAGCAGCAGCACATGCTAGTAAAGTAATGCTCAAAATTATCCAAGCCGGGCTTCAGCAATACGTGAACCGTGAACTTCCTGATGTTCAAGCTGGTTTTAGAAAAGGCAGAGGAACCAGAGATCAAATTGCCAACATCAGCTGGATCATGGAAAAAGCAAGAGAGCTCCAGAAAAACATCTATTTCTGCTTTATTGACTATGCCAAAGCCTTTGACTGTGTGGATCACAATAAACTGTGGGAAATTCTGAAAGAGATGGGAATACCAGACCACCTGACCTGCCTCTTGAGAAATCTGTATGCAGGTCAGGAAGCGACAGTTAGAACTGGACATGGAACAACAACAGACTGGTTCCAAATAGGAAAAAGAGTATGTCAAGGCTGTATATTGTCACCCTGCTTATTTAACTTCTGTGCAGAGTACATCATTAGAAACGCTGGACTGGAAGAAGCACAAGCTGGAATCAAGATTGCCGGGAGAAATATCAATAACCTCAGATATGCAGATGACACCACCCTTATGGCAGAAAGTGAAGAGGAACTAAAGAGCCTCTTGATGAAAGTGAAAGAGGAGAGTGAAAAAGTTGGCTTAAAGCTCAACATTCAGAAAATGAAGATCATGGCATCCGGTCCCATCACTTTATGGGAAATAGATGGGGAAACAGTGGAAACAGTGTCAGACTTTATTTTTTGGGGCTCCAAAATCACTGCAGATGGTGACTGCAGCCATGAAATTAAAAGACGCTTACTCCTTGGAAGGAAAGTTATGTCCAACCTAGATAGCATATTCAAAAGCAGAGACATTACTTTGCCAACAAAGGTCTGTCTAGTCAAGGCTATGGTTTTTCCTGTGGGCGTGTACGGATGTGAGAGTTGGACTGTGAAGAAAGCTGAGCGCCGAAGAATTGATGCTTTTGAACTGTGGTGTTGGAGAAGACTCTTGAGAGTCCCTTGGACTGCAAGGAGATCCAACCAGTCCATTCTGAAGGAGATGAGCCCTGGGATTTCTTTGGAAGTAATGATACTGAAGCTGAAACTCCAGTACTTTGGCCACCTCATGCGAAGAGCTGACTCATTGGAAAAGACTGTGATGCTGGGAGGGATTGGGGCAGGAGGAGAAGGGGACGACAGAGGATGAGATGGCTGGATGGCATCACTGACTCGATGGACGTGAGTCTGGGTGAACTCTGGGAGTTGGTGATGGACAGGGAGGCCTAGCGTGCTGCGATTCATAGGGTCGCAAAGAGTCGGACACGACTGAACTGAACTGAAGGATGTGTTGTGGGTATTACATGAAATAATCACGTGTGAAGTAGCTGACACTTAATAAACACTATTTGTTTCTACCTTCCTTTTCTTCTTCCAGGATAAATGTGGAAAACATGAAATCATCTCAGACTCCGAACAAGATTAATTTGAGTCTAAGACAGCAATGTACTGTGACCTTGGGTGAATTATTGAACGGCTCACCATCCCAGGTTCCTCATCCTTAGAATGAGGGTGGGAAAAACCATACCCATCTCAAAGGGTCATCCTGAGGATTATAAATCTTGATACATGCCAAGGTCATGAAAGAGTACCTAAAGAGAGACCACAGCAAGCACGGAATGGTAGGTTAGCTTGTGTTACTGATGTTATTATTATTCTCAGTTCTCAACTGTTACAGACAATGAGATGTCAGGGCAGTGGCCTGTAGATAACAAAGATCTTCCCATGCACTGAGACCTCCAGAGCCTTGATCAACCTCTTAGCGCTACAAAACTATTTCCACGAAATAAACACTCATGTTCCCTCCAGAACCTCTTTCTCATTCCTTGAATTTTAAAAATTATATATTCTGATGAGTTTTGATGGTTTACCTGATCTCTATCACAGGACAGCCATTTCTCTACAGATCTCATGAGACGATTTGGAGAAAATAATTTTTGGGGAAAGGGAAGCAGATTGATCAGTTGATCAGTTCTCTCACTTCGTTTCATAAAAAAAATTAGGATGACAAAGCCAAAGAGTCTAATTTTATGCTAGTTCTCTGTTTTCTTTTAAAATTATTATCACCAATCCCTCAAAAAACTGTTTGACTCAGGTCACTAAGGTCTTCCCAGGTGGCGCTAGTGGTAAAGAACCCGTCTGCCAAGGCATGTGACGTAAGAGATGAGGGTTCACTCCCTGGGTTGGGAAGATCTCCTGAAGAAGGGCATGGCAACCCATTCCAATATTCTTGCCTGGAAAATCCATGGACAGAGGAGCCTGGCGAGCTACAGTCCCTGGGGTCGCAAAAGAGTTGGACAGCTTAGCACGCACAGGTCACTAAATTAAATAAACTGACCTTTGGTCAAATGGTTTTGTGGGTCTAAATACTGTTCTGAATGAAAACTTGTCTTTAGATTGGGGCATGGGCTATTTTGATAGAGAACTGTTGAGGATATAGATAGATTTTTACTTAGAGAGTCTTGGCTTACTTTTCTTACCACTGAATTGCCTGGAATGGAAATCCCAAAGGTTCTCCATAGAAGTGAATACTCCTCATTGATAACATTTTGTTCAGAAGGAAGAGAAAACCTAGCCCTTCGTCTCAGAATTCTGAGTCCCTTTGTCTCATGTTTTATTACTTAATCCCAACTTCGTTTGGTTTTTGTTTGTTTTCCTTCCTCCAAATCAAGCAATGTGATTTGCTCATTTCTTGCCTCTTAATGGGGTGCAAATAGCTCCCCCACCACTTCCAGATCCATCCACTCCTGCAGGATTCTTCCCAGGACAAACCCACCTCCCCAAAGCCACTCTGCCCCAGACATCTGATGTATGCTACCTGACATGGTCTTTGAGTTCGTGGTGGTAGTTTAGTAGCTAAGTCATGTCCAAACCTTTATAGCAGCATGGACTGTAGCACTCCAGGCTCCTCTGTCCATGCAATTTCCTAGGCAAGAATACTGGGTTGGGTTGCCATTTCCTTCTCCAGAGGATCTTCCTGACCCAGGGTTTGAACCCACATCTCCTGATTGTTAGGTGAATTCTTCACCACTGAGCCAACTGGGAAGCCCACGGTCTGAGTTCAGTTCAGTTCAGTTCAGTTGCTCAGTCATGTCCAACTCTTTGCGACCCCATGGACTGCAGCACGCCAGGCCTCCCTGTCCATCACCAACTCCCTGAGTTCACTCAGACTCACGTCTGTCGAGTTAGTGATGCCATCCAATCATTTCATCCTCTGTTGTCCCCTTCTCCTCCTGCTTCAATCGTTCCCAGCATCAGGATCTTTTCAAATGAGTCTGAGTTACTCATCTATAATATCCAGAAAACATCCTACTTCTTTATCAAAACAGAGTTCTTTATGTGTGGTTCCCAACTCTGCCTACACACTCGAATAACTTAAATAACCTATCTCTGACTAAATGCAGAGATGAGGCCCCATGGCCACACCAACTGAATTAGATACGGGAAGAGTGAGGTCCACACATCAGCATTTTTCAAAGCTCCCAAAGGATAGCTGGGACTGAGACTCACTACTATGAACGGACAAGCCTAAGTGATTCTTTGTTGTTGTTCAGTTGCTAAGTCACCTCCAACTCTGTGACCCTATGGACTGTAGCATGCCAGGCTTCCCTGTCCTTCACTATCCCCAGAGTTTGCTCAAATTCATGTCCATTGAGTCAGTAACACTATCTAACCATCTCATCCTCTGATCCTCTTCTCCTTTTACCTTCAATCTTTCCCTGCCTGAGGGTCTTTTCCAATGAGTCGGCTCTTCACATCAAGCGGCCAAAGAATTGGAGCTTCAGCTTCAGCATCAGTCCTTCCAACAGATATTCGGGACTTATTTCCTTTAGGATTGACTGGTTTGATCTCCTTGAAGTCTAAGGGGCTCTTAGGAGTCTTCTCCAGCACCACAGTTCAATAGCATCGGTTCTTTAGCACTCAGCCTTCTTTATGGTCCTGCTCTCACATCCATACATAGTGACCTGCAAGATATCCCCTAGGTATGTGAGGACCCTCGGAAAGAGTCACAGAGACAACATGCCATGGTAAAGTGTGGTAGTGGTTCCTAAGCATAGCATGTGGGGAAGAGCCTTTCACATTGCATCATATGATCAGAAAATTCCAGACAAGTGTCTTCAGTTCAGTTCAGCTCAGTCGCTCAGTTGTGTCCAACTCTTTGCAACTGCATGGACTGCAGCATGCCAGGCCTCCCTGCCCATCACCAACTCCTAGAGTTTACTCAAACTCATGTCCACTTTGAGTCGGACATGACCATCCACATTGGTCGACCATCCATATTGGTCGGATGCCATCCAACCACCTCATCCTCTGTTGTCCCCTTCTCCTCCCGCCTTCAATTTTTCCTAACATCAGGGTCTTTTCAAATGGGTCAGTTCTTCACATCAGGTGGCCAAAGTATTGGAGTTTCAGCTTCAGCATCAGTCCTTCCAATGAATACTCAGGACTGACTTCCTTTAGGATGGACTGGTTGGATCACCTTGCAGTCCAAGGGACTCTAACATCCTAAAAATATTTTTTATTGTGGTAAAATATACATAACATAAAAGTTACCATTTTAACCATTTTTATGTGTACAGTTCAATGGCATTAAGTACATTCACATTTGTTGTGCAGCCTTCACCACCATCCACCTGCAGATTTCTTTCATCTTATCCACCTGAAACTCCCCATTAAACACTAACTGTATTCTCCCCCTCCCACCAGGTCCAGCAACCACAAACTGTACTTTTAGTCTCTATGAATTTGACTGCTCTAAGTACCTCATACAACTGAAATTAAGCAATATTTGTCCTTTGGTGTCTGCCTTATTTCACTTAGCATATAGTCTTTGAGTTCACCCATGGTGTAACAGGTGTCAGAATTTCATTCCTCCCTTTTTAAGTTTGAATAATATTCCATTGTATTACATCACATTTTGTCTGTCCCTGAAATGTGTATTTGCAATGCTTGCCTGTTTACTCATATCTTTACCAGTATTTATGATCTGATATTCTAGTGTTTGCAAATTTTGTGAGTATAAATATGATTTTGTAATTTTACTCTTTGTGTATTTATTAATCTAAAATTTTCCCCCTCTGGGATTTGCTCCCACATAGGCTTTGATTATTTTTCCACTGGATTTCCCATCTTTTTCTTTCTGGTCTACAGGAGTTCCTTGCTTGCCCTATTGACGTCCATTAGTTTAAGGCACTGCAAACATTATCCCTTCACCTGTTGCCCTTCTTAAATCTTTATCTAATGCATCCTTTGTTGAACACAGAAATTTAACATTGTTGTAGCCAAATCCATCACTAATATGTTTGCACTTCTGGATCCTTCTTTAAGAGTCTTTCTCCACCCCAAGATCACAAATATATTCTCTCACCTTTCCTTCTGTAGATCTTTGATAGTTTTATCGTTTTACCATTCCCATGTAAGACTTCAATTAATCTAAAACTCATCTTTAAACAGTTTAAGGTAGGGATTCTAACTTTGCTTTTCTTCAAAGTGAAGTGAAGTTGCTCAGTCGTGTCCGACTCTTTGCGATCCCATGGACTGCAGCCTATCAGGCTCCTCCGATCATGGGATTTTCCAGGCGAGAGTACTGGAATGGGTTGCTATTTCCTTCTCCAGGGATCTTCCCGACCAGGGATCAAACCCAGGTCTCCTGCATTGCAGCAGATGCTTTTACCATCTGAGCCACCAGGGAAACCTTTCTTCAAAGAGTGGCCCATATTCCTCACCCCATCTGATCTCTTTATATCCTACATGTAGAAAAGTCAGGCTCCCTTCTTTGTGATAGAATTAAATCTCTATGAGAAAGAAAAAAAAATCTATGATTTATTTAAATCACAAAAATGATTTATCTTAATGTTTTAAATGAGATTTAACTAAACTGGGACCATAAATAAAGTAAGGAGATGATTATGTGCTTCAAGATTCCTCGACCAGCTAGTTCCTTCCAACCTATACAGCTCTGCTCACGCCTCAATACCCACTGCTGAGGCTCTTGACTCCTGCCAAACGTCTCTCTGGCAGTCTCCTTGGGACTCCTCCTGACTGACTGACCTTCATAGATGCCGCCCACGTGGAATGTCCATGTCAGGCCACTTCCTTCTTTCCCATGCCACACTCATCCCTCTGAAGACTGCTCGTGGCCGTCTCTCCAGACCCAGCCCTTTCAGTGCTGCATGAGCACCCAACTCTGTACTTGGCCTTATACATCCTGGGCTCATTAAGCTCAGGGTGTATGTGTCTGTCTGTCTGCTCATCAAGATCTGCTGCTTTTACCAAACCCTTTCACATCTTCACTCATGAATCCTGTAAAGCAGACAGAGCAGTAAATGTTTCTTCCATTTACAAATGAGTAAACTGAGGCTTGAAGAGTTCAAATCTCTTAAAACTTAAGCAGTTTGCTCAAAGCCACGCTATAGGAACAAGGAATGGCTGGGACTAGACAGAAGTTCTTCTGGTTCTAAATCTGGTTCTCACTCAACACACTACACTCTTTCTTAGCAAGGGCACAGGGTCTGTCTCTACAATTAGATGGTTTGTTCCTCAAGGGACAAGCAGGGTTTGAACCTCGGAAAAGCTCTTGCTTCATCTGATCCAAATGAACTGCTGGCACAGAGGACGTTGTACTTACAGCCTGGTCTTGAACTCCTGACCTTTGGCTCAGGGTACTGACACCCTGCCCAAGCACAGAGCTGGAGCCTTCTTGTAATACTGTGCTCATCTTTGTCATAGTATTGATCACTGCTGGGAGCAAGTCACCCCTGTGCCATTAATATTTAACACCTGCCTGTGCTCCAATTTCCATGGCTGCATTCTCAGTGCAAGTTCTATACTCAGTAAATATTTGTTGAATGCACAAATGGATGAAAGAATGAATCAGTGAACTTTTCCGATGCCTTCTCAGCCTGAACTACTGTGTTAAGTGGACCAAGCACCTGTATGAGCAGAGCTGACACTCACCCACTTGCAGCCCCTTTACCACCCAGGCCCAACTGCAGTAAATCTCTCCCAGGTGGGCAGCCGTGTTTGCCACGGACTTTTAGATCCAGCATGAAGACCAGTCCAGGGACCGGTGCCACCGTCATGATACCTTCTCCAGCCCAGCTTCCCCTGCTTTCTGCCTGTTCTCCCTTGTTGGCCTTGCTTCCCCCATCTCTACATCTAGCACATCCTGGGCCCGCAGCCTCCCAAATCAGGGTCCTCTGTGGCTCATTTTAGATCTAGTCTCATGCTCTGCACAAAACAGACTTTTAATAGATGATGATGAATAATGAGCTCTTTATTCCTCTTAGGAGTCAGATTTTTAATCTGGTTCACAGATATGAATGGAAAACACAGCTGATTGGTAAGTAGGAAAAAATGCTTCCTGCTTCCAGCAATGTGCCTCCCCCTGCCAATGTTCAGAAATGTCAGTGAACAACACATCAGTGGTAAATAATATCTCTTGAATGATTACTCAGAAAGAAATGCAGCTCTAAGCACGCCATAAAATGTGAGCCTGGAAAAGAACCACTAAAATATTCTCCCAAAGCACGCAGAACCTGCCTAGGTGAGCTTTCCAGTGGGCAGGGAGAGCAAATACCACAACACATACTAGAAGGCATTCACTCACACAGAACTGAGGTTGAACAGCAGGGTGGCTTAGGTTTTGGAGTCACACAGAACAGATTTCAAATTCTGCTTCTAATTTTTCCTAAGTTGTTTATTTACGGCAAACTACTTCTTAGGCTATGTTTCCTTACCTATACACTGGAGTGATAATGTGTGTGCTGTGTGCTAAGTCGCTTCAGTCATGTCCAACTCTTAGACCTGCCAGGCCCCTCTGTCCATGGGGATTCTCCGGGCAAGAATACTGGAGTGGGTCGCTATGCCCTCCTCTAGGGGATCTTACTGACCCAGGGATTGAACCTGCGACTCTTGAGTCTCCTGAATTGACAGGCAGGTTCTTTGCCACTAGTGCCACCTCATAAAGTTGTTGCAAGGGTTAAATGAGATAGAAAAAAAAAAAAAGCTGCAGGAGTGCAAGAAGCGACAGAGAAGGAGGGACTGTTAGTAGGATCAAAACTGTATTTTAAAAGTTTTCAAAGATCAGTATGTAGCTGTTGGGATGATGCAGAATAAAGATAGAAGGGAAGGCATCTGGATAGAGGTAAGTCAGAGCTAGGTGTGGGAAAAAGTGAGGATGGTGCTGGAGGTGGGAATGAAGTCCCGTGAGGACACAGTGAGGAGCAGGCTCAGCTCTAGGTCACAACTCTAGCTGTGGTCACTGTTCCATAGTCCCAGGGGGCAGTCTTGCATCTCCTCTGATCCTGTGCTATTACTTGCTTTTTTTTTTTTTAAACTTTCCACTGAAGTAGCCTTAGACATTCTGCCCAGCAGCTTGTGAAGCTCTGGGGGGTGGGGGTGGGGGTGGTGCCAGGCTGACTCATGAAGACACCCTGCCCTTGAACACACCATCTGACCCAGCCATCATCTCATCCTGCTCAGGGCTCGATGAACAAAGCTTGTCAGTGAGGTCGCAGACATCTCTAAAGTTCCCCTGTAAAGGCAATTCTCATTTCTCTCGTCTTTTAATTTTAACAAGCCAGTGAAGTTCTTCCTGCCCTACAAAGTCTCTCTTGCTTGGGGAAAAGGTATTATTTAAGGATTTGCTACTCCAAATGTAGTCCTTAGATCAGCAGTCTCAGCACCACCTAGGAACTTATTCAAAATTCCAATTTCAGGGTCCCCCTCCCCCAGACCTGCTGAATAAGAACCCCCAGCGTGTTTCCCAAGAATTTACATTTTAAACAAACTCTCCAGATGATTCTTCCTTTTTTAATGGTTAAGTTTATTTTTTTAGACCACAGTTCCATGAGGGACATTAATAAATGTGACTGCTTTTGCTAGAAAACTGTTAATCCTGTGGTTTAGTGTGCTGATAATGGAACATGCTGTTCCACTGACATTTTCTCATTCTTATGCACAAAAATGTTTGCAAAGCACTGGTTTAAGACCAGTTTAGATGTATCATCCTCTCTTATGCTCATTTGCATCACCTGTAGCTACATTTTACCATGAGATTAAAAGTCAATTTTTATTCAAGAGAACAGGAAGTTCACTCTAAAACACAGTTCCCAAAGCCTTTGTTTCAAAATAGAAAAGATTTTTAGGTTTCACTGTGGGTCATCCAAGATTAATCACATAAACCGAACTTTAGAAATGTAGCTATTTGGACTGACCTACTCTATCAGAATTCTTTGACTGTAAGAAAGATGAAATCTCTCAAACAGAAAACGAACTTAGTAGAAGGGATAGGTAGGACCACTTACAGAATCAGAAGAATCAGTCTCAGAATGGTCAGGACACCAGGAAGGCCCTAGGGAACAGGAACTAATGGATGGTCTGGACAGGGAGCTGCTTGCTGATGGGATTAGGTCTTCAGTGGCTTTCCAGAGCTGCACCTGACCATCCAAGATGAAAATTTGCAAGAGAGAATCTGATTGGTTAAGACATAGTCACATGCCAAGACCTGGCCAATGGAAGGCAGGCCTCCTTGTTTGATGTTCCCAGAGCCCCTGCAACACTGGCTACAGTGGATGCTGGATGGCTTCTCAAAGCAAAACGAGGTACAGTTCCCGGATGTGAGTTGATGGAGCCAACAGGCAAAGCAGGAGATGTGCCCTACCTCTCCAGGCTGGCTGGCTTTGACTGGTGGACACAAGCAGGAGAAATCCAGATGTGTAAACCTTGAGAGAGATGAAAGGAAATGTGAAAGTTTTCTTAGAGAGACTAGGGGAGTTCAAACGCTCAGAAAAACAGTGGAGACCACAGTTTGATTAGGTGTAGTTGTAAAGGCCAGAGACAATGACCTTAGGTAATGACTTCAAGAAGCCCAGCTCCGGGAGGCTGGGAGGGGCAGATGCACTGTGTGCTCCCACGAGGGAGGGAGGGAGGCAGGGAGGCACAGGTTCAAAGAGGTGTCTGTGAGAGACCCACCCCGTGAAGGCAGTCGTTCCCAGTGCGGGCCCTGATGGGCATGCAGGCCTCTCCAACACACGCATGTAATCGGAGTGCCTGGTAACGGAGGGCATCACACCCTCAGGACTACAGTGGGTGGTGGGGTGGGGTGGCCAGGGGGCACAGAAGGGGACCTGTTAGCTACACTGGGCCTATGGGTATATGCAGTGTGACAGAGGCACTCTTATCAAAGAGACCACCCCGACACTACCAGTGTGGAAGGACTTACAGATCTTGATATGTTTAAAAAGAAACATTGATCAAGTATTTATTAAACCTTTATTAAAATAAACAAATAAAAATAATCTTTAAAAGATTTAAAAAACAAAGACAAAATTTGAAAACCTCAACTTCTATCATAAGATAAAAGCTGTATGCACCTATTGAAACCCAATGAAAGGCACTGCTGCTGCTGCTGCTGCTGCTGCTAAGTCACTTCAGTCATGTCTGACTCTGTACGAC
This sequence comes from Bos indicus, assembly GCF_029378745.1. Lineage (NCBI taxonomy): Eukaryota > Metazoa > Chordata > Mammalia > Artiodactyla > Bovidae > Bos > Bos indicus. The sequence continues at coordinate 74,224,707 of NC_091760.1, read as the reverse complement.
CCCATAGACGGGCAGCCCACCAGTCCCTGGGATTCTCCAGGCAAGAACACTGGAGTGGGTTGCCATTTCCTTCTGCAATGCATGCAAGTGAAAAGTGAAAGTGAAGTCGCTCAGTCCTGTCCGCTCCTCCGTCCATGGGATTTTCCAGGCAAGAATACTGGAGTGGGGGGGTACCATCGCCTTCTCTGAATGAAAGGCACTAGAAATATATATAAGAAGTGGAAAAATTGCTGGTGCTTAATAAGCATCTACTACCTGACAGGCATGGACTTCCCTGGTAGCTCAGCTGGTAAAGAATCCACCTGTCATGCAGGAGACTAGGGTTCGATTCCTGAGTTGGGAAGTTCTCATGGAGAAGGGATAGATTATTCACTCCAGTATTCTTGGGCTTCCCTGGTGGCTCCAATGGTAAAGAAGCTGCCTGCAATGTGGGAGACCTGGGTTCGATCCCTGGGTTGGAAAGATCCCTTGGAGGAGGGCATGGCAACCCACTCCAGTATTCTTGCCTGGAGAATCCCATGGACAGAGGAGCCTGGCAGGCTACAGTCCATAGGGTCACAAATAGTCGGACATGACTGAAGTGACTTAGCACACATGCACAGCTGACAGGCATAATGCCAAACACTTAACACCATCTTACTTAATCCACAAAACAACACTGAGACCTCTGTTTCACAAATAAGAGTTTAAGTGCCACACTCCTGATTATGTCAACCACACAAGTCTTTAGAAAGTCTTTTTAGGGTGTGTGTGTCAGGGGGGGTTGGTTATCAGTTTTTCTTCTAGTGGCACCTTCATTTAACTGGGAATTGATACTCCCTGGAGTCTTCAGAACATTGTGAACTACATCCCACCATTTTGCAGGCTTTACTATTGTTCAGTTGCTAAGTTGTGTCCAACTCTTTGTGACCCCATGGACTGCAGCATGCCAGCCTTCTCTTCCTCTTCACCATCTCCCGGAGTTTGCTCAAACTTATGTCCATTGAGTCAGTGGTGCCATCCAATCATCTCATCCTCTGTCACCCCCTTCCCCTCCTGCCCTCAATCTTTCCCAGCGTCAGGGTCTTTTCCAATGAATCAGCTCTTCACATCAGGTGGCCAAAGTATTGGAGCTCCTGCAGGCAAAAGGTGCTCTCGGAGTGTGAGCTCCCATCTTGGACTGGCCAAGAAGGCTTCCCTAGTGCCTTTCACAGCCCATGGATCTCCTTCCACACCAGAATGCTGACATTCCAACTTGATATTTAGAAGCTTGCAAGTTCCGACCTTAGCCCCAGGCCCCAGGGATCTCCTTTCTCTGAGAGTTTGCCCCCACTCCATCCTCTCACACCTATTCATTTCCTGGAGATACTTCTGTGTGTCCCTCACCAACTCCCAAGTCACTTAGAAAAGACAAGTCTGTCTGTGATCCATCTCCCTGTTCACGCCAGTGCTTAGCAGGGTGCTTTATACTTGGCTCACACTGAATAAATACCTAGGCAAACTAAGTAAAACAAATTCTGAGAAGAGCTGTCTAGGAGGAGTCTGTGTACCTAATTTAGGAACTCTTGCTGGTTTATGCTTTGAGATGCAAATAAACATCTGCTTTTTCAATGCCTGCCGCAGATTAGATGTGTGTAAGCAATGTGTCTGGCACGTAGTAGGTTCAATAAATATTGACTAAATGAATGAATACACAGACTGAAGAATGCATGCAAGAACAGGAAGGTTATAATAAGCATTTCAGTAGTCCTCAAATCAAGAGGAAAAATCAATAGTGAGATTGGATGGCCTCCATTTCATGCTACAATGCATTAAAAATCCACAATTCTACAAGTTGCATGAACAACTAAAATTCTTGTGTCACTCCAGTGTAATTATACTAAATTATCAGCATATCAGAGAAGGTGTCTTTTAAAATTATTCAAGTTACAAGGACCTATTGTATAGCACAGGTAACTATATTCTATGTCTTATAATAACCTATAATGGAAAAGAACCTGGAAAAGAAGTAATTCTTTATGTATATTTATGCAAAACTGAATTACAGTTTTCTTTGCAGTACACCTGAAACACTGTAAATCAACTATCCTTCAATAAGAAGTTATTTTTAATTTCTCAAGGTATATTAACTTTTTAAATTATCAAATTTTTAAAAAGAAGAGATCTTGTTCATGGGAAACTTCTACAAAATAGAATTTAACTATTAACAAATGTACTTTAATTCCCTCCTTCTAGATTACCAAGGTCAGATTGCTTTCTAAGGTCTGGACTTTCTTTAGTGAGGAAGATGTGCAAATTAGGAATTAAACGAAAAAGTCAGACCTCGTCGTCTGGAAGCACAGCCTCTTTACTTTTTAATAGGCCTCTTTTCCATTTGGTTTGAGATAAAGTGGCCCCAATTATTTTCGAATCCTTTAAAGGAAAAGATATCCATAAATTAAGCTACAGTCCTCTCCTTATTTCCCAGAGAAATTAAATTCTTACCTTAAATGACTTAAATCGCATTGCACAGAACCAGACAAAACTCCTTTCTGTAGTGTTACAAAAGGCAGACATAGCAGCAGAATTTTGGAGCTAAAAAGATAAATAGGAATAGATATAAACACACACCCCCACTAGCAAAATTCAATAGTAAGATCAAAGCTAAACTTTCTCCTTCACAGAGCTCCTGTTAAGATTTTTTTTCTCTTCTGTACCATAATCTGAGTCTCGGATACTTTCCTTCCTATTCAGTCTCAAGATCAAACAGCTCGCACACATCTGCTGGGGTAGGTTTTTTTTTTTTTTTTTAAGCATTCAATAATTGATGGGGGTGAGCAGAGAAGAGGAGTTTGAACATCAACATAAAGGCAACAGCAAAATACACCATCTCTCTCCGTCTGCCCATGGAATTGAGGGGCCCAGTGGAAGACGTATATATATGAGGATGAGAATGTTTGTAAGAGGTAATACCAATAATTTCCAAAGAGGATTTTCTCAGCATGCTCCCCCTGCCATTTTAAATTATCTTAAAAAAAAAAGGAAATATTGTTTTATTTCATCTCTTTCCAAACGGAATCCTGCCTCTGGTCGGTTTGGGGAGCAACGAGGCCCAACACCTGGCCTTGGGAAGCATGCTGTCACGCATGGGAACCAGGTGTATACAAAGACAAGAGGAGCAAAAGGCAAAACGTGGCCACTAGTCAACATGGATCTTCTGTGGGAGTGCAGGGCGTGAAATGCTGAATTTTGACTAGGGAAGAGAGAAGGCTTCCTGGAGGAGGTGATATTCAGACAAAGCTTTGAAGGATACATAGGGTTTTGCCAAAGAAGTAGATGGACATGTCTCAGGCAGAGGGACTAGTAGGAACAAAATGGTACTGAAAAAATCCAGGCACGTTCAGGGTCCAGTGTAACTAAGGTACAGGGGCTGGGACTGGGGAGAGACCCTGGTGACCAGTGAAAGTTCTAGAGGTGAGATGGAGGACATTATATGTGATGATGTTGTATTTATTCATTCTTCACTTTGTCTTTCCTCTAGTTCCCACCCTCCTCGAAGAGTATCCTTCTGTTTTCAAAGTGATGACATTCAGCAGCATGTAACGTCCTCTGTTATAAATGATGCAGCTTAAGAAGAGTCATGTCCAATGATGGAAAATCAAAATAACCTGTGAAGAACCAGGTCTAAATGAACCTCAAGAAGCAAGATTTCATAGTTTCTTCTTCTACTACCTTCTCAGGGTAACACAGTTTCTCCTCCAAAAGCCATGAGCTCTGATATTTGAGGGGCACAGTCTCAGTCATTTTGCCCTTTTCATGATACTTTGAATTAGTCAGGTTAAGTAAAGTTAGCTGCCATAACAAATAACACCCAAATCTCAGTGGCTTAATACAATATAAGTTTATTCCCACTCAGGTAAAGTCCCATTCAGATCAGCAGGTCTCCTGGGTGACTCTGTACATCAACCCTAGAGACCCAGGCTGCTTCCAGTTTCCACTGACCTGCAGTATAAACTTGGGATAATCATTTCCCATCTGTGGATTTCACATCCTTCATTTATTTATTGATTTATTCATATCCTTCATTATTGTAACTGTCAAATCCTTAGTAAACACTAAATATAATTATAAAGGCAATTAACATTTATTAAACTCTTACTATGCAAAGACACTATGCAATGTATAATAAGCATCATTTCATTTAATCCTCATAACAACACTGTCACAAAAGTGGTAGCACTGTTATTATCATCATTAAGTGACTTTGTTGTTGTAATCACAACAATAAGTGACTTATTGTTGTAATAAAGCAACATAAACAGAAAAAAAAAGTGACTTTGTTTTTGCGCTCATAAGTAAAACATAACTGTAAAACAATATTCCTTGAACACATGGAACATACTCACCCCAGGGGCCTTATGGGTGCTAAATCCTCTTTCAGGAAGGCCTAGCTCCAGTTATCAATAGGCTTTGCTCTCCAATTATTCAGGTCATGTCATATTATCAGAAAGAATGTTCCTATCCACTGTATCTATCCAGTATCACTCCCCACCCCACCCCCATCATCCTGCTTTATCCTTTGATCCTGGTTGATTGTTCTTTATACCATTTTAAACCCTTGACAAATGGGGAAATCATAATTATTTACTGTCCGTCTCTCCCAAACAGGCTGTAAGTTCCATGAAAGCAGGAACTTTGCTTGAGGCATTCCCTGCTATATCCACTGTCTAAAACGGGGCTTAGCACATAGTAGGTGCCCAGGAAATGCTAGCTGAGTCAATAGGACCCAATCCTTATTTTACTTTGCTAATTCATGTGAGGAAATGATCCTTTATCGCTCAACTTCTCTTTTTTCTGCAAAGACACTATTTCCAGGGCTCTGAGTCTAAAACATTGACCCTTTCAAGCTTAGAGGGATGAAACCTGCCAGCTGCAAGCCATCAGTTCCCCCTGGTGAAAGGTTAGAGGGGCACACATGCTCTTCCAGCCAGTTCCCAGGCATCTGGGTCGCCCTTGCAAGCCTTGATCAAGTTATCATATCTAGCCAGTGTCTCCTGGACCCCGTCACTTCTGAATGAGAAAAAATTTGCAGACAAATTTCTAGCAGCAGGAAATTGGCGCTCTCCTGCAAGGCTGCCTAAAAAGCACCTGCGGCCTCCGCAGCCTCCCTCCCGGTCCTGCTGGGAGGCGGTTTCCAACCTCAGGCTTGGGGACCAGGCGAGTCTCTGCTCCTTTGCTTCCAACCTGCTTGCCCCTCAGAAATGCTGCTCTGGTTCCCGGACTGCCCTCGGGCCAGGTCCAGATGAAACATACACCCACGTCCTCCCTGGTGGCATCTCGTCAATGGACTTTTCTCGAGTTGCTCTGGTCAAAGAAGAGAACTAAAGCCTATCACCACCAGCAAAACCTGCCTTCTCATTGTCCTCATGCTCTGGGGCATTAGATTAAGTGCCAGCAAACCTCGCTTACAGGAAGGCTCCTTTAGCTATTCCAGGGAGAAAGGGAATGCGGTGTTTTCCGTGCCTTATCCACATGTTCACTATTTAGAGAAACTGTGAGAGAGAAACAAAAAGCACTTTTTTTCCCCCTTCCACAGGGGGAAAAAAAAGATTTTTTTTTTCCTTACGAGAGAAAGTTTTGCTAGAGAAAAGGAGCTGAGAGGATAAAGATATTGGCAGAGCTTAATGCCATAAATCTGATTAATTTACCTTGTGACACTCGCAACAAAAAAGTTAAGGGTCAGAGCCTTGCCTGCGAAGCGACCTTTCACCTGCAGCCAAGGCAATCACAATGGGGGCCTCGACTGCCTTTCACAGCTACCTGCTGCTGCGGACAATGAGATTGGACACAGTTTTCAACATGATGGAGAACACCTCTAGAGCAGCGGCTTTGTTCTTTCTGCCTGCAGAGTGCAGAGCGCCCAGGCTCACACCCTCACCATCCATTGTTCAAATAGGACCAGACAGGAGCTATGTCTCTCAGACAGGGAGCCAGGAAACTAAAACCAAGCCTTCTGACTATGACTCATCACAGGAACATATATTTAATAACTTACAGAATCTACAAAGATGAATTCATCTTGATCTTGCCCTCAGGAAACACAGGGGGCCATGCCACTAAATAAAATAGGAGGCAATTAGTGCCTAGTCTAAGGGAGATGCACAGTCACAGAATGAATGATTGAGTGATTGATGGGGGAACTCTGTGTACAAAGGGAAACACTATAAGAGACAGAGTCTGAGATCCCCAGACTGAGGAAACTCAGAGAGTGATCTTCACCTCCGTCTCTTAAATTATGTCAATCCATTTAAGGGGTGGAAAGTCAGGTGAGCCTCCCTCTTCTCTCACTTATTTCTGTTAAATGATGTCCCAGGCCAGTCACTGTCTCACGAGGCACAAACAGCATACACAGGGGCCCCCCTCATGGCCCTGGGTCTTTCTGGAAACAAGCGACACCCCGTAGGACACTCTCAGGGCTTCCTCTGTTTCTGCATGTTGCCACATGGTGTTACCAGCAACGCTCGCAGCCTTCCAGTTCTGTGTTTCATCTTGGCTTTAGCAGAATGTATTAATAGAAGGGAACATCTGGCAGAATGGCATCATGAAATGGGACCCAGCTGCTCAGCCAAGTACCACCGAGAGCTGTTTATCCGTGGAATTAACCTTTTGTTCCACGTTTGTTTTGTGGTAGGACTGTGCTGCATTTTTAAGTTCACGTTATTCCCAGTCTCTTCTCAAGGCACCTAATTTTTGCTGATTCAGCACTTCACATTCCTGGCAGAAGGCAGTTCAGAACAGCTGGCGGCTTGAAAACCCTCTGGTGGGCAGTCGAACTTGGCTCCTTATAGACTGATGAAACCACATATGGGCCCAGGTCAGCTCGTGGGAGAATCCCAGTTGGGCCCGACTCCATCTGCACACTGAAATGGTGTCTAGACAGGAGGCTGGGAACCCTCACCTCCAAATTCACTTGGAAAGAGCTCAAAGTGTGAAAGGAATTTACTGCCACTGAAAGATCTAGATCGTGCAGGCCAAACCCCAGGAAGTGCTCTGGGAGAAAGAAGGGAAGGAAGGAGGGACAGAAGGAAGGGCAGAAGGAAGGAAGAGAAGAGGGAGGGAAGGGGTACTTCCCAGACAGTGTACATACTGAATTAGCAGAGCTCACAGGATCACTCCGTGCCTGTACTGTCTCCTGCATGGTGGTTTCGGGCTCTGAGCATCAGGCAGGTTGTCCCCCATGGCTCAGCTCCAGGAAGGAAACATTAATCTTCACATATCAAACTTAGGGCTAGACATGGACCATAAAGGGCTTGTTTTGTTATTGTTTTGCCTGGGTTTACATGGAAGCCCAAGATATAAAACAGAACAAAGTGAACTGGCTCTGATTGTAGGAGAAGCAGGAGGTGGCCAGGAGCCCACTCCCTAGGGCACTTCTTCCATTTCCCCCACCAACGCTCCATCCCCTTGAACCAGTCCAAAAAAACACATTGAGATGGAAACTAATGGATCCACGCCAAGGCTCAAGTGGGTGGAAGCCAAGAGAGGGGAATAGACTTCCCTATGAGTGAGTGGCAGCACTGGGACTGGAAGTGTGTCTCCATCTCTCGGGCAGGTACTGACACTTACACCCCCAGCTAGGTGTGCGCCTGGGCATCCTCACTTCCTGATCCTACCAAGGAGGAAGGCAGGTCTCAACAGTGATAGGAAAAGCACAAGGAAGCAAGCTGTGGATCCTCCCCACCCCAGGCATACATTCCCAGCTGGGGCACACGCACTGCATGCGGCCGCCGCATTCTAAAAGCACCTCCAGCCCTAGATTCAGACAAGCAGACTTCGTCTGGGTACCATATGTCTGGCTTCTTAGAGATTTCATTTTACATTAAAAATATAAACATTGGAATAAAGGAAAAGCTGAATTCATTTCATGCTTATTCAATGAAAGTTTTGTGATTTATTAATTTTTTAAGATAGAAAAGGAGAAGGGAACCACAAAGAAAAAAAAAAAAAAAAAAAAGGCAACAGATCACATATCCTCTAAGCAACCTGTAGGCTAATGCCAGCATTAGGCCTGTCTTAAACAGGCCAGCTTTGACCTCCTGAAAGATATATTTTAGTGGAGAAATCAGTGTGAGAACATGATACGATTTGAACAGATGAAGAATGTGAACAAAAGAAGTTCCCTGACTCTTAAAAAACATTGTTTTGGAAGATTACCCAGACGTGCAATTTAATACCAGATGTTGGCATCTGGAGAGACCCTGATTTGACAATCTGGCAGGAAATATGAAGAAAACACAAATGGTAATTAAAAAAAAAAAAAGAAGAAGAAAGTCTGGCTGCAGTGATCCAGTAGAGCAGTCTGGGAATGTCAGAAAGCCAGAGTTTATCACCCGTGAAGCTTGAGTGATGGCAAGTGCTGCCTGAGAGCAAGGAGGGCCCTAGGAGGGTATGTGAGAGCAGGGAAAAGGCAGGTTCTTTGGTGAACACAGTCAGTAGTTGGGGAAGCAGGCCAGGGGGTGGGGAATGGCTGGTCCCTGTGATGTGGCCACAGGGCTGGGAGGAAATGGCCCTCCCAACCTACTATTACAGCAGCTGAGGTTGGGCCCAGCCTGACAGCTGGGGGCTGGCAGCCTACACAGGAAGCTGGCTGGCCCGCCATCAGCACAGCGGGAACAGAGAGCACTTTCCCAAGCTCCGGATTCCAGGATCCGCCATGGCAGACTCATTCCAGTAGCCTGACCATCCTCGGCTCGTTCACCTTCTTCTTAACCAGATTGAGTGTTAATATTGTACCTTCCAGTCTGTGGCTAGAAATTCGTTTTTTAAAAATGCTTTGTGGCATAATTTACATGCAGTCAAATACTAAGATCTTAAGTGCTTAATCAAATTTGACAAATGAACACAGTCATGGGTCCCAGACTCCGATTAAGACACAGAACATTTCTATCCCCACAAGAAATGTCCTCCTTGCCCCTTCCTAGTCGATATCCCCGCACACACATACACTTAGCACGGAGCAGTCAACCACGGGGCTGACTCCCCTTACCACAGGTAGAAGCTGCTATTCTAGAATGTCATACAAATGGAGTACCACGTATTCTTTTTTGTGTCTGACTGCCTTCACTCAGTATGCTTTTGAAATTTATGCAAGTTGTTGCATGCATCAGTAGTTAATTCCTTTTTTTTTCCCTTCTCTCTGTGTAGTATTTTATTGGACGGATATACCACAAATACCATAATTTGTTGTTTATCCATTTACCCATTTTTGGACATCTAGGATGTATCCACTTTTTAGCAATTATGAATCTAAGCTGCCATAAACCTACTCTAGAAGTCATGTAAATTCATTTCTCCAGAGTAAATATCTAGGGGTGGAATTGGTGGACCATAGGGTAAATGATGTTTAATTTTTTAAGAAACTGCCAAACAGATTTCCAAGGTGGTTGTTCTGAAGTTCACATTTGCAGTATGCCTATCATGGTGGGCCCCACGCCCCAGTGCGTGTGAATGTACGCTTGTGGACGCGGTGAAGAGCATCAGGAAATCCGAGGCATATTTGTACTAAAGTGTCCCGATCTCAGTTTCCTTATCTGTTGAGTGAGCTGGTTGAGCAGATGATGTTCAAAGGTATTTCTCATTCCATTCTGACATAATAAATCTTCTATTTCACTACTCTCTAGGAAAGCAAAACAAAAACTACATTAGTTATTCTCTTTTACAAGCCAATACAGTAAATCCTCTACATACATATGAGTTCTGTTCTGAGAGCACATTTGAAAGCCCAATTTGTTTTTAAGTCTAACAAATTTAGCCTAGGTACCCACCTAACACAATCAGCCATATAGTACTATACTGTAATAGGTTTATAATACTTTCCACAATAATGTACGAAAAAGTAAAGAAAACATGTTTAATCTTTTAGTGCAGTACCTTGAAAAGTACAGTAGTACAGTACAATAGCTGGCCTGTGTTAGACTGGCATCCAGTGACAGGTAAGAAGAGTTACTGACTGCAGGAGGGATAGGCAATGAGAGATGGGATGATACTGAAGGATGGTCAGCAATAGGAGATGGATGGCAAGCTGCAATTTCACTCATGCCTCATGCTGATGGCAAAGGTTCTGATTCCTTGCTGGATTCAATTCTTGAAAAAATGACCCAGTGACGTCTGGGTGGCAGCTCTTTTCTTTCTATCGTAAATGACATGGTAGCATGAAAGGCTGTTGCAACCTTTGTGTACCATTCTATATTTGGGTCCTGGGTCTCAAACACTAGCAGTGCCTCCTGAAGCAGAACTAACGTATGTGGCTGGACATGCAAACTCATGTCTGCATCTGTGAAAGTTTGCAACTTGAAGCTTCCAGGCTTTCCCTGCCAGAGGGTGGATTCAGTCCCTGGTTGGGACACTGAGATCCTGCAAGCTGCAAGGTGCGGCAAAAAAAAAAAGACAGAAAGCTAATATCTGATTTGTAGCCCACTAACAGAGTAGCTAGGTTGGTCATCTAACATTTTCAGGCCCTAGGTCATTTATGTTACTTCTAACTGCAAGTATCAGAAAAGCTCATTGAAATTGACTTAACTAATAAAGAGGGGTTATTGGCTCATGGACCTGAAGCAAGCCCAGTCTTAGAGGCCAGGGATCAGGCTGGAGGGACTAGGATTCCTGTTCCTCTGCTCTGTGGTTCCCTGGGTTTTGCCCTCCTTTCTACCATGGCTTCATCCTTAGTTTAATAACAAGATGTCAACAGTTCCAAGTCTCATTTCTATATACAACAGAAGAGAAATTTTCCTTTTCAGTTTTCTTAAACACGAGGAAAATTCTTTCCTAGAAGTCCTTAGAAAAATTTCCTCTCATATGGCTCATTGGCCTGTACTTGATAAGAGGCAGGCCTTATTTATTATATCTCACTTTATTGAGCATCACAGATACTGGTTTTTGTTTTCATTTTGTTTTTCTTATAAATTGAAGATTTGTGGCAACTGTGTATTATCAGATGATAATTAACATTTTTAACAATAAGATATTTTAAAATTAAGGTATGTGGCTCAGATGGTAAAGAATTTGCCTGCAATGCAGGAGGCCCGGGTTCGATCCCTGGGTCAGGAAGATCCCCTGGAGAAGAAAATGGCAACCCACTCCAGTATTCTTGCCTGGAAAATCTCATGGATGGAGAAGCTTGGTGGGCTATAGTCCACGGAGTTGCAAAGAGTCAGACACAACCGAGTGACTAACACACTAACAGTTTTTTAGACACTTAATATACCACGGAATAATATAAGCATGACTTTCATATGTACCAAGAAACCAAAAAATGTGTATGATTTGCTTTATTGCAATACTCACTTTATTGCAGTGATCTGGAACCATATCTCTGAGATATGCCTATACATGCCTTTTCCTAACCAATCTCTGAGCAAGTAATGCCATGAGATTATTGGTGGCCTGAATTCCTGGGCCAGTCAGCGATCCATTAGACTAATCAGCCCTATCAACAAAGAGACCAGTTTCCCCTACAGCATGAGACAATGTAGAGATGGAGTAGGCACCCCCCCAAAAAGAAGAATGGGGATGGATGCAGTAGGCAGCCAGTGTCCACATAAACCCTTCTTCACAGGTATAGAAATGTACCACATGGGTCCTTACCAGGACCAAAGAATCTTGTAACATCACACAGCATACCCAGAAGCAGAGGCAATTCAAGAAGTATGGTAGATTTAATGTATCTACTATGGTAGATCACAAATACTTTGCAGCTTCTCCTATCAAATGGTGGAGATCTAGTCCCCCATCCCTTGAATCTAGCCTTGTTTTGGCCAATAGAATGTGGCAGAAGCAATACTGTCTGTATACCATTGCTCAGGTTTGCATTTTCTGTTCTCACACAAAACTCCCCAAACCATATGAGGAAACCTGGGCTAAATAATTGAATGAAGGCTTCTCCAGTGGCTCAGTGGTGAAGAATCTGTCTGCCAACGCAGGAGACATGGGTTTGATCCCTGATCTGGGAAGATCCCACCCGCCATTGAACAAATAAGCTCGTTGCTATTGAGCCTGTGCTCTAAAGCCTAGGGACTTTCAACTACTGAAACTTGTGTGCCCTAGAGCATGTACTCCACAGCAAGAGAAGCCACCACAATGAGAAGCCTGTGCATCACAACTAAAGAAAGACCTGTGCGGCAACAAAGACCCAGCACAGCAAAAAATAAGTAAATAAATAAAAGTATTGAAAAAAAAAATTGAAAGAGAGGAGACCATTGAGCAAGGAGACCCCATGGACAGCTGGCACCAAGGCTCAGAACACACAAGTGAGCCATCATAGATCCTCCAATTTCAGTTCAGCTGTTGCTGCAGATATTTCAGTGACTCACAGCAGAAGCATCACAAGAACTGCTCAACTGAGTTCAACCAACCAAGAGAATTATGAGAAATAATAAAACACTGTTGTTTAAGCCCCTATGTTTGGGATGCACTGAGGCAGAGGCAGGAAGGGCTCTTTAAACGCCTCCAATCTCTCCAGCAGCTGATTATCCACTGAGCCTGTCAGGCTGAGGTATGAGGCAGCCCTTTCCAGTTTGGAGAGCTCTCCTAGGGAGTCTTTCTACTGTGAGGCCAACTCAGCCTCCTGATGCCTCCAGCCCTCAGCCCTAGTTCCCCAGCTCACTGGGACCTAGGAGAACAAATACATCCCCTCAACTTACACAGAAGCACTTCAGCTATCTGGTTACTCTCTTCAATCTTCTCTAGGCTAAACAATCCTAGTCATCAACTCTTCTTTATTGCTGGGAACCTAGAGGGCCAGACCAATTAGGAGACTGTTGTAAGGACTAGATGACGTCAGGATGGTATCCTGAACCCCTGGAGCCATGGCCAGATGGTCTCCTGGGGAGAAAAGTGAAAGTGTTAGTCAGTGAGTCCTGTCTGACTCTTGCAACCCCACCAGGCTCCTCTGTCCATGGGATTCTTCAGGCAAGAATACTGGAGTGGGCTGCCATTCCCTTCTCCAGGGAATTTTCCTGACCCAGGGATCAGACCCCAGGATGAAACCCCATCTCCTGCATTTCAGGTAGATTCTTTACCATCTGAGCCAACAGGCACACCCAGGGTATCTGAGAGAGAGGGCTGGAGAGGGCTATGGGGCTAGGGGCTGGTTATGTGTGGGTGACGGAGGGGATAGGGTTTGGTGAGGACAGAATAGAAGATACTAGGCCAAAAATCAGATCATCAGGGGGTGTGCAAAGCTGAAGAAATAGGCAGTCAAAAGGACCCAGATTTTGGTCTTGGTTTAAGAGAAATGAGGCCAGCAAGAAGGGCAGAGTTGGTGTCCATAAGTTGTTGCTTGAAGGTCCGTGGTAGGTTAGCTGAAGTAAAGGCCTGGGTCTGGCAGACACCACTGGAATACTGTGCGTGTGCAGTCAGGGCAGAGGTGGTCACCTGCTTTGCAATGTCCTCAGGGTGGCCTCTGCCATCCCACCCCTGCCCCCACTGCCTGCTCCTGGGGGGTCCCCAGCCACTGGCAAGCCTCCAGTCCCCCAGCAGAGAAGGAACCCACAGCTAGGTGTCCTAAGCTCTCAGAGTGCTAGGCGAGTGAGTGTGCCCATCCCAGCAGCCCTCGGTTGGCTTAGGACAGAACCGCATTTCTTTCTTCTCTTTATGGGATGGAACGTGCGAGCACAGGGCTTTTCCAAGGCCTCACTAAATATTTGTCATGAGCACTTTCAAACAGAAACTGCACGTCGACACTCCTGGATGAGATTACTTAAAGCAGCTCCTCAGGTGCTGCCACATATCCTCAGTGGCCTCAGCGGTCAGCCTCCCACTCCACCTCTGTGGGCCTCAGCCACTGAGGGGGAGTTGGAGGAGCCCCCCTCGAACTGGCACATGGACAGTGACTGTTGGGGGCACAGTGAGTCATAGTGGGGGGCATGGAAGGTGTGTTCAGGACCTGACTCCCCTGCCCTCTGAAGCTTCACTTCATGGTAGTGATGGGGGGATGGGGGTCCCCTCAAAGCCTCCAGGCCAGATCACAGGCTTGGAATCCAGAGGGCAGGGAGCTATGGAGAAGGGAGGTCAGTCCTGCTGTTCTGTGGGAAGACCAGTGCCTTCCTCGGGTATGGGAGACTCCCAAGGAGGCCTCAGGGGGAAAAAAAAAAAAAAGAAAACTCCCAGGAATAATGGTGCCCCAGCTGGCTCTGCAGAAGGCAGATGACAACAAGCCAAACAGGAGCAATCCAAGCTCTAGAACTAACTCCTACCCACCTTACCTCCTCCAGCCTTTTTAATAAAAATGTTATGACTTTACTTTTCTTGGTTAGTCAACCATGCTATTCCAAGCACAAAACTCCTCCCCTCACACTGTTGGTATGTTTTCCTGAGATTTTACATTCCCCGCCCCCCACATACAAATGATTATCTCCACACCGCAGGATGGAGGAAATAAATTAGCAAGTGATTACGGACTTATCATTCCCGTTCCCCAGCCCCAGCCCCGTCTATCCTTCAGAAAATATATCAAGAGATTTTTGTGAATTTTTAGAGGGAAATTACATGAACACAGTCTGTTTAAAACTTAATGAGATAATCAGGGTCAGATCAGACAAGTCCAGGAGCTCTCAGATCTCTGTGTGCTGAGGAGAGGGGGGCCCTTAGTGAGATCACTGTGACCACCATTTGCCTCAAGATGTAAAGATGCTTTTAACAGAGATAAAGTGAATAGAAAGGCAGTTTTGCACTTAGGGGGTGAAACTATTATTTTTTTTAAGCTAACTCTAAAAAAGTCAGGTCATCGCACAATATGATGGGGGATATTGTAAAGGGATTTCGTAAAAGTTATGCCACCAGAATGCAGCATTATCAAATCTACAGACAGTTTTTGAGAACAGTTAAGGATAAAAATAATCCTGTAGACAATCAAATATATTTGAGCTAAAGAAATTGAGGCCTGGAATGTATAAATGACTTCCCCCAAATCAAAGGCATTTCTTCTTCTTCTTTTTTTTTTTTTTTTTTTTGCTTTCACACCACAGAATCCCAAGGCATCCACTTGGAAGTCACTAGGACCCAATTCGTTTCTTTCAGGCAGAGAATGGGCTGAGCACCATCGCAGCGCCTGGATGGCAGACATGAGATTGGCAGCGTCTAACCGTCTAGCTGCTTCCACATCAGCCCCGCCAAATGTCAGTGTGATAAGGGTTAAATCAGACAACTCCCTGAGCTCAGATCAGTGTGTGCAGAGGTGCATGTGAACTGCTGCTGCCGGGGAGAAAAGCCCTTGGGACAGCGTGCCTTCTCTTATCTTGATGGCAGGGCTATTCTGCCCTTTGTGTAACCCCCAAAGCCTGACAGCAAACTTTGCAAAGACTGTCTCCAGGCTGTAGCCGTTGCAAGTGCTTTTGTGAAGATTAGGCTGTTTGATAAACAGATAAACTTGGAGCTGGAAGGGACTTTAGAGTTTGCCCAACTCAGCCCTCTAGATTCTTTTTTTTTTTTTAAGCAGAGGAGGAAGTTGCCTCTCTGAGAGGAGGCAAGAAGCACTCAAAGACACACAGAGCGACTTACGGGGTGTAGGAGCTGGGCTGAGAACAGAGCCTCCAACGGATCTCTTGCACAGCTTCTCCCAGGCAGGCAGGCTTCTGGAAAGGCCCCCAGAGCGCTCCTTCAGTCCCAGCCCGCGCGCTTTCTCCCTCTACCAGCTCTCAGCCACATTTCCTGCTTTGCCACTGTTGACTGCATGAGGGAAGCTGGAAACATGAAACATAGTGCTGCTTTTGTGGCTCAGCTGGTAAAGAATCCACCTGCAATGCAGGAGACCTGGGTTCGATCCCTGGGTTGGGAAGATCCTCTGGAGAAGGGAAAGGCTACCCACTCCAGTATTCTGGCTTAGAGAATTCCAAGGACTGTATAGACCGTGGGGTTGCAAAGAGTCGGACACGACTGAGTGACTTTCACTTTCTTTCTATCAACTCCTGGCCTTTGAGTGCATTCCCGTTCTAACCCTTATTGTAAAAAAATAAAATAAAGAAAATTTCTTGAGTGGCACCTGTATAGGGATCAGCTGGGACTCTTGTCGAACTCCAGTTCCCTGGGCCCCAACCCAGGTAGAGGATTGGTGAACCTCATTTTCAACAAGTACTTCTGGCGAGTTTTATAATCAAGCAAGTCTCCCAAACAGACTGGGTAGCGTTCAAGGCTCTTCATTGTCAGGCCTCGACCAGCCTTTTCAATCTTGTTTCCTGGGCTTCTGCCCATCACATTCCTATGCTTCAGCCTTACAGAACATTCTGGCATTTAATAGAATTGCACTTGTGGTGAAAGAGCTACTGTTTACTGGGTGTCTCTAAAACATCACACAAGCGCCATCTTGTTGCAAAGCCTCTTCAAGGTAGATTCTGATACCACACCCATTTTATGATGAGGACTCAGGGATGGAAAGGTGAATAACTGGTCTAAGGGCACAGAGCCCAAAGCCCTCACTCCCAGTCATCTCACGGCAGCGTCTCCTTGAACATAGTAGCCCTTGTTTTTCTCACATGTGTCTTTGTTGACACCCTTTTGTCTACAAAACTGATGCTCCCTCTGCCCTCTGTCCCTGCTTGGTGATGCCCTGCTCATTCTTCCCAGCCAGCACCACCGTCTTATGCCTCTTTCCGGGTTCCTCTGACTTTGTGCCTGTATTGCAGGTAATCGTGAGCATCTTTTCCACTGGCCCCTGCCCTAGGCCACGCCTGGGTAACTTCGGGAGATTCCTATCTGATCTCCACCCTCACTCTGCAGCAACAGAGAGATAGTCTCTAAGTATCTATCAGTCACCTCGAGTCAGTGTTCACAAGCTCCTCATCCCCTTTCCCTCTGGGCTCTAACCTCAGCCCTACTTCTCCCCTCCTTGTTCACTCTGCTTCCAAGCATGTTGATCTTCTGCTGTTCCTCCAAGATACTGTGTCTCCCCCTTCCTTGGACTCTGCTATCTTCTCTTCAGAGAAGGCCCAGAGACTCACGTGACTCACTCTCTTACTTCCTTTATATCTCTGCTCACATGTGGCTTTATCACAGAAGCCTTCTCTAACTACCCAGTACAAGAAGGTAACTCCTTTGGGCCTGCACAAATGGGGATACCAAGGTCCAAAGAGAGAAGTCCATTATCTCAGGTCACACATGAAGTGGTGGCACTTCAGACTGTTACCTGGCTCTCTCAGCTTCTCATCAGTCCCTTCACCACTGATCTCTGTGACCCGGAGGTCTGTCCCAGCATCCATTCTGCTTACCGGGTGGATTTATCCAATTTCTGCCACATATGGCTGTATGATCATAGGCAGGGAGCTTCACATGAAAGCCTTAATTTCCTTAAACAGAGTAAGGAGGGGCAGAGGGAAGCAAGGAGCATGGATGTGGTGGGCCTATGAATTAAATAATCACTGAAAGATTAAGCTTTGCTGTCTGAAATCCGATCCTATACAGATCCAAGTTATGTGGAGACTAAAGCAAAAAGAATTTTGAGTGTCTTTTATGAGAAAAAGAATACAAAAGATTGCAAAACCTCCTGCATGCGATTCTCTACTTAAATATAATGAAAATGGTCTCTTTTTAAAATAAATTGTGACTGGCAGTGGAAAGTGGTTACTATACAATAATGTGGAATGGAGAGATGGTGGGGCAAGCAAAATGAATCACCACCAGCCACACGAAAGGCCAGTCTTCATCCAAAGAAGCTGATATTGTATAAATGGTGGAATTGGAAAGGCCTCCTCTATTATGACGGAGAAGGCAATGGCACCCCACTCCAGTGCTCTTGCTTGGAAAATCCCATGGACGGAGGAGCCTGGTAGGCTGCAGTCCATGGGGTCGCTAAGAGTCAGACACAACTGAACGACTTCACTTTCACCCTTCACTTTTATGCATTGGAGAAGGAAATGGCAACCCATTCTGGTGTTCTTGCCTGGAGAATCCCAGGGATGGCTGAGCCTGGCGGGCTGCCATCTATGGGGTCACACGGAGTCGGACTGAAGCGGCTTAGCAGCAGCAGCAGCAGCCTCTATTATGAACTCTTTGGAAAACCAAACAATTAATTCCAACAAGTACAGCTTCCAACTAGACCAACTGAAAGCAACACCCAACATAATGTTCCTATAATTAGTCAACAGAAAATGCATAATCTTCTATCTGAATACTGCAAGACCTCATGTTTCTTTGATGACCAGGCGAAAACTGTTACAACTTGGCTGGGAAGCACTGATTCATCCACTGTATTCACTAGTCACTGCACTTTTGGATTTCCATGTATTTTGGTTTTTACAAAATTCTTTTAATGGAAAAAATTTCAGTTCCCCAGAAGACTATATAAGTGTGTTAGTCACTCAGTTGTGCCTGACTCTTTGCGACCTCATGGACTGCAGCCCATCAGGCTCCTGTGTCCATGAGATTTTCCAGGCAAGGATACTGGAGTGAGTTGCCATTTCCTTCTCCAGGGGATCTTCCTGACCCAGGGATCAAACCCCAGGTCTCCTGCACTGCAGGCAGATTCTTTACCAATTGAACTACAAGGGAAGCCCAGAAGACTATAAAGGCACCTGGAATAGTACTTTGCTCAAAAAGATAAAAGATTTTAAGAAGATGGAGTTAAGAAGTTGCCTGACAAAAATGGCAGGAGGGAGTGGAACAAAAAAGTGAATATTAATACACTGCTCAATAAAGCTCTTGGTGAAAATGAAAAATTTGTCTTTTATTTTTATTTAAAAACCAAAGGACAGTTTTGGTCAACCCAATATATCTTGCAAAGCCCAAACGAAAATATTCCCAACTCAAGGTCCTCTTTGCTAGAGGGCACACTTGTTCTGCAGTCACTTTTACATCACTTAACAGTCCTGAGGGGTATGATGGGAGGAAAGTCAGAGTGGAGATAGTATTCTTAACCAACTGTGGTTAAAATATCTGATTTTTGCAAATTTCATGAAGACAAATGGCAATGAGGACATGTTGGAAGGGCCCGTGATGATGAGAAGCTAAACTGCGTTAGCCTCCCTGTGAATTCAGCCCAGCCCTTGAAGCAGAAGACTGTCCACTCCACCTACCTGTGTGAAAGTAACCTAACCTGTTTGACCAGTAAATTAAACCCAAGGAGAAGCAACCTTCTTGATCTCACAATAGTATATTTTCCTTTCTATGGAATAACGTCATAAACTCCAAACAAGAGCTCAGCTCTAAACCAAAACCTTGATGAGTTCACATGCAAAGGATCACACAGAGTCCTGCCAGAAATATCCTGGCCTTGTATTTCATTCTCAGTGTTCAAAGTACTGCACCATTGTTTATAATCCTCATGACATTCTTGTAAGGTATGAAAAATGTAAGTGAAAATTGAAATTTTCATTTTGGGTACGTTTTTTGCTTAAATACCATTGGATGCTTTGTATAACTGGGGTATATAACTTAATAGCAATATTTTCACAAGATGGATGACTTAGAAAAGGCAAATCTTTAAAGCTATTAAATATCATTGTCTACCTTTCTAATATATCTCTTTTTATCTTCTCAAAGGGATTAGGGAGTAAAATAACATGAAGATGGAAAAGTGTGATTTTTCCACGCAAGGAGCAGGCTGCTGTTGCGTGGCCAAGAGATGTTGACATGCCTCTGAAGATAAATAGTTAATAAAGGTGTTTGGATCGCAACATCTGTTGCCATTCTTGAAAGCTGGGACTTAATTGCAGACTGCAGCATCAAATCTTCAGAGAGTTTGTAAGACAGAGATTGATTGGGGTCACCAGGTTACCCAGAAGTAAAATCCCAATCCTTATCTTTAAGATGCAGTGTCCAATTGATTCTCTCTGGATCATTACCCACAGCACATGGAGGTAAAGCCAGGAGAGGAGTGATCAAACATTTTCCTTTTCAAGATACTTTCTAAATAAACCAGAGTGGTGCTCTGATTCTGGTGAAGTATCCTAAAGTGAAGGGCTAGCTAAGCTTAGAGCTGGCAGCAGTAATGTTATGTTAATAACACACCTTCCGCTTTTACATCCAGTGAAGAGGAGCAGCACTGAGAGGGCACCGTCCGCTTTCCATCTTACAGCCTGGACCACAGAGGCCAAATCTGACTCCCCAGGTGGCACTACTGGCAAAGAGCCCACCTGCCAATGCAGGTAGATGTAAGAGATCTGGGTTCAATTCCTGGGTCGGGAAGATCTCCTGGAGAAGGAAATGGCAACCAACTCCAGTCTTCTTGCCTGGAGAATCCCATGGACAGAGTAGGCTGGTGGGCAACGGTCCATAGGGTCACAAAGAGTCGGACATGACTGAAGTGACTAACAGAGAGAGGGGTAGCAGGGTAAAACTTCAGACTGTAAATCACAGGGTCCATTAGCCATCTATAAAGTCAGAATAAGTAACGTGTTTCTGTGATTAAATATGCGTGCATGCTATGTCGATTCACTTGTGTCTGATTCTTTGCAATCCTCTGGACCATAGCTCACTAGGCTCCTCTGTCTAGGATTCTCCAGGCAAGAAGACTGGAGTAGGTTGTTGTGCCCTCCTCCAGGAGATCTTCCCAACCCAGGGATCGATCCCACGTCTGTTATGTCTCCTGCATTGGCAAGCGGGTTTTTTACCACTAGCACCACCTGGGAAGCCCAATTAAAATCAGTAGCCGGGGGCCACTCCTCAACTGAGTTGAGAGAACTGAATTCTGGTCACACTGCACCCACAAGTCCCATTTAACTTTGAACAGGTCACCTTTCTTCTTAGTATGGCATGGCTCCATCTTTAAAATGATAGAACAAACTCAATTTCTAACGTTCTTTTCAGAATATAAACTTAACACTCAGTTATCTTTATTTTGAGTCTTAACTGAATATTCTGAGTCTTAAGTGAATACTTTCCCTGGGATTATGGCCCCTGAATTTGCAAACCCATGTTCCCCAAAACAGACAGTCAACAGAGGAGGCCCAAGCCTTTGTGAGATGTCAGTTCAGTTCAGTCGCTCAGTTGTGTCAGACTCCTTTCAACCCCATAACTGCAGCACGCCAGGCCTCCCTGCCCATCACCAACTCCCAGAGTCCACCCAAACCCATGTCCATCAAGTTGGTGATGCCATCCAACCATCTCATCCTCGTCCCCTTCTCCTTCTGCCCTCAATCTTTCCCAGCATCAGGGTCTTTTCAAATGAGTCAGCTCTTTGCATCAGGTGGCCAAAGTATTGGAGTTTTAGCTTCAACATCAGTCCTTCCAATGAACACCCAGGGCTGATCTCCTTCAGGATGGACTGGTTGGATCTCCTTGCAGTCCAAGGGACTCTCAAGAGTCTTCTCCAACACCACAGTTCAAAAGCATCAATTCTTTGGCACTCAGCTTTCTTTATAGTCCGACTCTCACATCCATACATGACCACTGGAAAAACCATAGCCTTGACTAGACGGCTATGGTTTTTCCTGTGGTCATGTATGGATGTGAGAGTTGGACTGTGAAGAAGGCTAAGCGCAGAAGAATTGATGCTTTTGAACTGTGGTATTGGAGAAGACTCTTGAGAGTCCCTTGGACTGCAAGGAGATCCAACCAGTCCATCCTGAAGGAGATCAGCCCTGGGATTTCTTTGGAGGGAATGATGCTGAAGCTGAAACTCCAGTCCTTTGGCCACCTCATGCAAAGAGCTGACTCACTGGAAAAGACTGTGATGCTGGGAGGGATTGGGGGCAGAAGGAGAAGAGGACGACAGAGGATGAGATGGCTAGCTGGCATCACCTACTCGATGGACGTGAGTCTGGGTGAACTCCGGGAGTTGGTGATGGACAGGGAGGCCTGGCATGCTGCAATTCATGGGGTTGCAAAGAGTCGGACATGACTGAGCAACTGAACTGAACTGAACTGACTAGACGGACCTTTGTTGGCAAAGTAATGTCTCTGTTTTTGAATATTCTGTCTAGGCTGGTCATAACTTTCCTTCCAAGGAGTAAGCGTCTTTTAATTTCATGGCTGCAGTCACCATCTGCAGTGATTTTGGAGCCCCCCAAAATAAAATCTGACACTGTTTCCACTGTTTGCCCATCTGTTTGCCATGAAATGATGGGACTGGATGCCATGATCTTCATTTTCTGAATGTTGAGCTTTAAGCCAACTTTTTCACTCTCTTCTTTCACTTTCATCAAGGGGCTCTTTAGTTCCTCTTCACTTTCTGCCATAAGGGTGGTGTCATCTGCATATCTGAGGTTATTGTTATTTCTCCTGGCAATCTTGATTCCAGTTTGTGCTTCATCCAGCCCAGTGTTTCTCATGATGTACTCTGCATATAAGTTAAATAAGGAGGGTGACAATATACAGCCTTGACATACTCCTTTTCCTATTTGGAACCAGTCTGTTGTTCCATGTCCAGTTCTAACTGTTGCTTCCTGACCTACATATAGGTTTCTCAAGAGGCAGGTCAGGTGGTCTGGTATTCCCATCTCTTTCAGAATTTCCCACAGTTTATTGTGATCCACACAGTCAAAGGCTTTGGCATAGTCAATAAAGCAGAAATAGATGTTTTTCTGGAGCTCTCTTGCTTTTTCCATGATCCAGCAGATGTTGGCAATTTGATCTCTGGTTCCCCTGTCTTTTCTAAAACCAGCTTGAACATCTGGAAGTTCACAGTTCACATACTGCCGAAGCCTGGCTTGGAGAATTTTGAGCATTACTTTACTAGAGTGTGAGATGAGTGCAATTGTGCGGTAGTTTGAGCATTCCTTGGCATTGCCTTTCTTTGGGATTGGAATGAAAACTGACCTTTTCCAGTCCTGTGGTCACTGCTGAGTTTTCCAAATTTGCTGGCATATTGAGTGCAGCACTTTGACAGCATCATCTTTCAGGATTTTAAATAGCTCAACTGGACTCCCATTACCTCCACTGGCTTTGTTCGTAGTGAGAGGTACTGTGGACCAAATGACCAAGGGACATGATTTTCTAGCTCCAAGTCTTATATTGATGGTCAGTAGCTTCTAAAGGAAACCAATAGACTTTATTTCTAAGGTCTCTTTCATAAATCTTAGAAAATCCTAGAGAGATGGCGTCATCAACAGAAGATAAAACACTACTTTATCCATGAGAACTTTAAGAGATGAAGGTATAGCTTCCTAAAAATTTTGAATTTCACTTGATTGCCCTTTTGGTAGACATATGAAAAAAAAAAAAAGTCAAATGTGGAAAATAACTTTTGGGACCTGGAAAAATAGGAAAGCCTGTTCCTGAAACTCTTCAATTCTAATAGCTGAAGAAACAACAGTATCCAGGGCAGAGTCCTCTTAAAAAGGAAGGTGATAGAAAATACTCAGGTAAGTTCAGCGCAATATTTTATATGCTTAGAACATTTTGGGGGTGGGGGCATGGGGTAGATACTGTACCTTCTCTTTTGGGCACAGGAAAGGCCAATATTTACAGGTTGGGATTCCCCAGGCCAAACAATACCAAAAAGAGTTTCCCTGAAGAATCCTGTCAGCTTCACAAAATCATTAATTACCCCTTCTTATTAGAACAAAACTATTTTAAATTCATTTATATTTCTATTTACAATGATCAAATCAGAGGCTGTGTATCTTGTTACAAGGATCACAAAATGCATATTTGTGATACCTTTGTAAATGTAGAGTCTTATTTCACTTGCTTAAATTACTGATGTTTAAAACTTTGGAAAATATGCTTTTGAACTGTTTTATAACTTTATCATTTGTCCAGTGCTTCTCTCAGTTTTAACCAACCATTTGGAAAGAGAAGAAACATGAAATCTATTCATAGTACAGCTCTTTGCTTCCTTAAGCCTACACACACACACACACACACACACACACACACACGCCCCTATTCAAATTCCTCCAAAACCATTCATTTTTCTCTGGCCTTCTCTGAGCACCTCATGAGTTTTGTTGCCTTAATTAGCTCCTGCACATTTTCAGAGGTTTAGGAAGGCTAAAGATTGCTTGTTTCCATTTAAGGCTAGGATGCTTTCTGCTGCCTGGTAATCCAGTAATATATTTATGCTGAATCGCATTGTATCCCAAGAAAGAAGAGGCTTGTACCGAGGGTGCGGCTTGACTTTAGCTCCCCTTTCTCCTTTCTTCCCAGCCAGGGTGCTCCAGGCTGGCCCAGGACTCAGCTCAGCATATTGTGCCAGGCCGCCAGAGAATGGACTCCTTAGTGTTCACACTAATCCTCCTCTTTACTAAATAAGCAAGTCAAACTTTGGGGGCAGGAATGGGAGGAAAATTATATAATTTGAGTTAATTGGTTTGGGGCTACCCAAAGCCCCAGCTGTCTTGAAGGGAATTGTTTGGTCTTCAAGACCCAATTAGAGACATTCAACTGATGTAAAATAGATTTTATTCTTTTTTTCAAGTCATTGTCAAGAGACTCAGCCTCTGTCCATCCACACCAAAAAAAAAAAAAAATTACCCTTTAATCATAGCCTCCCCACATGCATCCTGAAAATGTCTAGAAATAGGTACACCTAAACACACGGGAAAGTATAAAGACATGCAAGTTAACTAGTTTATTTTACAAGTTCAACAGTGCAACCTGTAGCGATGAGTTAGGGACTCCTTTCAACAACTCTTCAGGTCCTAAACATGTATTATAAAACATGTATTAGTGAATAATGGCAAAAGGAGACTGAAGGCAAAAGGAGAAGATAGTGGCAGAGGATGAGATAGTTGGATAGCATCACTGACTCAATGGACATGAATTTGAGCAAACTCTGGGAGATGGTGAGGGACAGGGAAGCCTGGCATGCTGCAGTCCATGGGGTCACAAAGAGTTAGACATGACTCAGCAACTGAACCCATTCCAGTGTTCTTGCCTGGAGAATCCCAGGGACGGGGGAGCCTGGTGGGCTGCCATCTCTGGGGTTGCACAGAGTCAGACACGACTGAAGTGACTTAGCAGCAGCAGCAGTAGCAGCAACTGCACAAAGCAAATCAAATTGTTTGAACAAATGGATGAACCTCTGTCTTTTGTCCCTTCCTGGGAATTCATTGGACAAATTTGAGGAATTCATGTTTGGCCTTCCTAGACCTGAACAAAACCACATGTGACTTCCTTTTGAATAATAACGTGCAAGGCATGGCCACAAATACACTGACTTGCAAACAACAGCAGTTTGAGTTTTCAGACATAAAATGATCTGAGATGTGTTAGCTTTTGATTCCAACAGCTTATACCAGTGATGCTGAAATGGGTTTTTGCTGATGACAACAAAAACATTGCTTTTATATGGTCTGTGTGACCCAGAAAAAAAATTAGAAACAAGAATTGTAATGTGCAGAGTTGGCACCTATGTTTACAGAATCAATAGTCAGTACAATAGTTGTTCAGTTCCGTTATACCCCCAAGACAGCATCATGTACACAGCCCTGGAGAGGAAGCAAAATGGAGACCAAGTATTCATCCTCAAAAAACCTTGGGCACAGTGGTGGGCCAGAATGAGTTACAGAAACACTTGTAAAAGTTGAGAAAAACAAAGGAGGTGAATGGATGCACATCTAGAGGATAAAAGGAGGGAGGGACCTCATCTAATTAGAGATTTTATAAACAAAATGATAATCAAGATGGTTCTTTAAAGCTCAAGATAGTTCTTAAAAGGGCTAAGTGATTCCAGCAGGCAGAGGAATCACTTAGAGCTTTCCCTCTTGAACATTGTTTTGTTGGAGGAGGTTGTAACAGACAGAAAGAACAACATGAAGAAAGGGGTAAAGACAGACAAGTTCAAGGGGAAAGTCTGGAAAACATTGGGCAATGCAGTCGAAATGCAACCACGAGCTCTTGTGGGGAACAAACAGAGCTTGAGTCTGGAGGGCAAGGTCAGGGGCAAATCTGAGGTCCTGACTACAGGTGAGAAGTTTGTCCTTGATTTCAAAAGTAATGAAAGCCTGGGACTTCCTTGGTTGTCCTGTGGCCAAGATTCTGTGTTCCCAATGCAAGGAGGCCTGGGTTTGATCCCTGGTCAGGGAACTAGATACCCTGTGCTACAACTAAGACCCAGTGCATCCTAATTAATTGATAGATTAATTTTTAAAAGTAATGGGAGCCATCTAAGGATCTGAACTGAGAAATCGTGGGATTAGAACAGTGCTTTTACCAGGGAGACCCTGAGGCTGTGTGGGAAGAGACAATGAGCGTATAAGAAACAACGAAATCCCAGCCCCAGAGACCAAACCCAGATTGTGGCAGCATGGGCCTGGCACAGGTAAAAGGAACCTCTCCAGCAGGAAACCAATCATATGCTGTCTTCTACAATCAACCAAAGAACAGATTCTGTGATGAACAAGACACCTTTTTGAGAAGGGATTGTATTTCTTTGAGAGATATGATTGAGCACCTACAGTTTGCCAGAGTGGGATATCAGTGAAGGTCACAGACAGTGATCCCTGCCCCGTGAAGGAAGTAACCAACTCTCTCACAGCCCTCAGAGCCCCCTCATAAACAGCACAGATGAAGGGCCAGTTTCTAAAGAACTTCCCCTCAGACAACTGTGTCCTCTAGGAGCTTAGAGCTACTAAACATTGTACAGATTAGGAAGTACCAAGGCCATGAGATGTCCCCTTAAAGTACAGCCCCTATAAGAGGTAAGAAATCCATGCTCAGGCTGTACACAGCTAAACCAGCTGTGTCGGGGCACAGGGGGCGCCAGCAGGTAGCTAGGGGTACCACAAAAGCCAGAAGACGTCATCTGCCAGAAGCAGACTAGGCCTGAAATTTTATCAAGCAATAAGAGTGGTAACTCAGCAGGAAGCAGCCTGGAGAAGAAAGGGTGGAGAGCTGGAATTTGGCATTGCCTGTGTGGCAGGAGAAGGGCTCTGGCTCTAGACAGCTTTGCCTGGACCTGATGTGGTATCACATGGAGATGGACGCTTCAGGCTGTCGGGACATGGTGCCTCAAAATAAGTAGTCACCGCTCTGGCCTCTCTTGCCATGAGACTAATTATCAGGCAAGAAGCTGGCTCACTTGGCCTCCTTTGGGAGCTTGCTTATAAGGAAATAACGGGCTGGACATGAGTTTCCGGTCCCCAGGAGAGGTCAATTCCACCCAGTAAATGGATGAACTGGAAATCTCATCTATACATCAGTTGCTGATATAACAGACTCTGTAAACAGGATCCTCTTGGCAACCTATTAAGGGCTGGATCCCAGAAGGCAGTGACTTCACCAAAGCACAGCCAATCCTTCCAGGGGTCACTATATACCAGATGCTATGGTGAGCACTTCACACGCCTTATTTCCTTTCCTCCTCATAACTGTCCTGTGAAGTTGTAATGAGGGAACCCTCACAGTTCTCAGGTATGGTGGATGTTAAGGAGCCTATCTAAGGTCAATTGCTAAGGAGTAGAAGAGCTGGGGCTCAAACTTGGTTTCCCCTGACTCCCAGCTCTACTGTTTGGGTCTCCAGCCAGCCTCCCCAGGGTCTTCTCTGCTGCATGCTCAGCACCATGAACATGCAGCCCACATCGGGTCCTGGGACAAGTGGCCGCTTCAGCCCCACAGTCACTTCACCTTAGCATGAACATTTTCCTGCAGCCAAAGACCCTCTACATGCACTCTCATTAGACCCTTGCTAGAATCCTGAGAGAGGCAGAGTAGAGATCACTCTCTCCATCTGACAGAGAAAACCAGAGACTGAGGGAGAAAAAGCAGCTGATTGAGGTGGCATGGCTGGCTTGAGAGAGACCTGTGTGTAAAACTCATGTTTTCTGACTCCCAGCCAGGGGCTGTCTCTGATGACTCTTGAGGAGTGGCACCTCTTTCTCTCACTCGCAAACATATTTATACCTATACCTATACTTTGGAGAAGGCAATGGCACCCCCTCCAGTACTCCTGCCTGGAAAATCCCCTTGATGGAGGAGCCTGGTAGGCTGCAGTCCATGGGGTCGCTAAGAGTCAGACACGACTGAGCGACTTCACTTTCACTTTTCACTTTCATGCATTGGAGAAGGAAATGGCAACCCACTCCAGTGTTCTTGCCTGGAGAATCCAGGGACGGGGGAGCCTGGTGGGCTACTGTCTATAGGGTCACACAGAGTCGGACACGACTGAAGTGACTTAGCATAGCATAGCATACCTATACATATACATGAGCTTTCCCGGTGGCTTAGCAGTAAAGAATCATCCTGCAATGCAGGAGACACAGGTTTGATCCCTGGGTTGGGAAGATCCCCTGGAGGAGGGCAAGGCAACCCACTCCAGTGTTCATGCCTAGAGAATCCTATGGACAGAGGAGCTTGGCAGGCTACAGTCCATAGTGTCGCAAAGAGTTGGACACGACTGAAGCAACTGAGCATGAGCACACACATACATATACACACACATATATATACATACATATAGTGTCTGTCACAGCTGGTGCCTAGCAGAGTGCCTGGCATGTAGCAGGGGCTCAGGAAGACTCTGTGAGACTAAACCAAATGACATCAGGCTACCATCCACCCACAATTTAAGTTTCAATTTGACCCTGATCTCAACCAGTGGGACCTTGGAAGGGAGCCTGGAAAAGCAGACATAATAACCATAAAATGTAGCATTAGCTTCAAGCTTACCTGGCTCAGACTTTTCCTTAGGTGTATCAAGTGCATTGATTCTTTTAAACCCTAGGGTAACTGGGAGCAGGCACTACCTCATCCCCATTTCACAGATATAGAATGTGGAGGACAGGAAGCTGAGCAGTTTGCCAAAGGCCATCCTTTGTAAGCAGCAGAGCCAGACTCCTGTTGCAGGGTCCTCTCACCATCACAAAACCCCACAAACACCCTACCCTAACTTCCCAATGAGGAATTTCTTCCTGCAAGAACCCACTTTCCTGTGAGTGTCCCTTGAATGCCCTCGCGGAATCTTAGCCTCCCCATCTGAGAAATGAGGGGATTGAAGTCCATGCTCTGATTCCCCAACAGATTCCTGCTGGCTTCCTTCCATACAGCTCACTGCAAATAACCCCACCCCCGCCTACATTTAAATTTGTGCCCTGCAGTATTAAGTTCACAGTTTCAGCATCTAAAACCCTAAGGAAACCAAACTGAGCATGGGACCCACCTATAATTTCTCTGTCCTGGAAAGAGGTGGCATGTCCTCAGATGCCACCTGCTAAGATTAATCAGTCATTAGCCCCGTAGGGGTGGGGGTAGGCGGCCTCCATGGGGTCCTAATCAGAACCCCCTTGGGCCCTCCACCCCCCTGCACACCTCTCATTAACTCCTCACAGGTGCACTGGCCCTGCAGTAATTGGGCTCCTGTCCGTCAGGCCCACAGGGACCTGCAGCTGGAGGGGTCAGGCCAGCTTCTCCTTTTCTTTCTTTTCTTCCCCCCTTTATTGTTTATCTATTTACCAGGTCAAACAATTGGGAAGACTAAATTCTAAACAGCCTTTGTTGTTTCTGCTCCTTCAGCCCCTCTAAGTCAAAGAAGTAGAATTGAAAGCGAGGCCACGAGGCATCCATCCTCTGGGAAGTTAAGGGCCAGTAGAGGCAGCTGCTGGAGTTTGACCTGGGTTGCCCTGGGCCAGCCGGCCAGGTAGGGCACAGCTGCTCCTGAGGAGGCGGCTTTATTAGCTCAGCCTCAAACACCTCCGTTTGGTCCACACACACCCATGGCTGTGGAGCAAAGGCTGGAGGTGATACAGAATGCTGGGGACAAAAGAAAACTCCCAGCTAAGCTCATACTTTCATACTTTCAACAAAATGTTTTGAGTATCAAGTGCTGTTTGACATTCCAGAAATCTCTGCCCTAATGGAACTTACATATTAGTAGTTGATTAGATAGTAAATCTTGGAGAAAGAAATAACAACCAGCTCCAGTATTCTTGCCTGGAAAATCCCATGGAGAGAGGAGCCTAGCAGGCTACAGTCCATGGGGTCACAAAAGTGTCTGGCACGACTTAGCAACTAAACAAGACAATAAATGGGACTTCCCTGGTGGCTCAGTGGTAAAGAATCTACCTGCCATGCAGGACACATGGGTTCGATCCCTGAGTCAGGAAAACCCCTTGGAGTAGTAAATGGCAACCCACTCCAGTATTCTTGCCTGGAGAATCCATGGACAGAAGAGTTTGCCGGACTATAGTTCATGCGGTTGCAAAGGGTCAGACACGACTGGGTGACAGAAATACTATCAGATAGAGGTAAGTGCTATGAAGGGAAATCAAAACAAGTTAAAAAAGAGAGAAGGAAGAGAAGGAGAAGGGATATGTCCGGGAAGTGATATTTAAATAAAGTAAGGATGTGAGTCATGGGTGTAACCAGGATACTTTGTTCCTGGCAGTGGGAACAGCAGGTACAGAGCTCTGAGGTAAGAGTGCACTTAAGGGCCAGCTTGGAGTCTGCTGTTGCTGGCTAAGGTAAGGGAGCAGGGACACAGGAGGTGCCAACCCCAGACTTTCCACTTCTGGAGCTGTTACCAGGCGGAGGTGAGAGCAAAGCCTCCAACATTATCGTTCCAAGGTTATTGCTGAAATCTTTGGGCTCCGTGCATACAGCACATTGCAAACTACCACTCATTGAGTTATGCACTGAGTGACCTGCTCTTCACCAGCTCCCCAGAAACCTGCTGCACCCAAACTACATCTGTCCTGCCTGTCCTCTAGAGACCACCTGATTTGTTTTACATGAATTACTTTTTCTTCTTGTCAATTCCCAAGGAATGAATGTCTCAGCAGTGGTAAAATTTAATAACTGAATCCCCGAGGAAAAGAGAGAAAGAGAGACATAATTTATTAGAAACTTTCAGTTTCAAGGCCTTTGCCTCTCTTTTATCCTTTCTGTAGGAAGTGATGTGAAGTAGACAATCATCTCCCAAAGGCCTTAATTCATCTTCTGAAGTCCCGAGGAACCTAGATACCAGAGCTTCACAAAACAGGCAACGTAGCCAGAACCCACAGATACTTAGGTTCTGACCTGTTGATACTGGATGTTTTAGCATATTACACCAGGACTGGGACAGATTTGAGGGGGGTAACTTGAGTCCAGCCTCTCATCTGCTGCCTTCCTTCTGTATCCTGTTATACAATGTGTTATTAACTCTATTAAGATGAATAAAAATAAAATGTGACCATGGTATTTTTAAGGGAAATAGTAGTGAACCAGGTGCTTTTTAATTATAATTTTTTTAATTATTTGACAAGGATCCCAACGCAGTGTCTCCTGTGCTATCGGTCTGGGTATTTGGAAGATAATGCACTGAAAAGCTAATAGAAGTGTATCTTTGAGTCTGTCTCACTCTGAACTCCCAGCTTGTAGAAATAGACTAGCTACACCTATAATGAGATCTATACGCATTTTTTCTAACCCCTGTATTCATCTACATCCTCCAAAATGCCACACCATGTCACACCTGTGGTAACTGCTGAGACTTCTCCTTCCTCTTGGAGTTCCCTTCCCCTATTTGTACCTTGAAATCAAGGCCCAGGTCCAACTAGATCCTTTCTGTTCTTCCCAGAGGTACCAGTTGCCATTGTGTTATGGTGCTAAGAACTACCACCAACTGCCAGGGCCGCTAGCATTCTGATGGAATAATGCTACTTTCTGCTGTGATTTAGAATTATCTGTGGTGCTGGAGAAGACTTTTGAGAGTCCCTTGGTCAGCAAGGAGATCAAACCAGTCAATCTGAAAGGAAATCAACCCTGAATATTCATTGGAAGGACTGATGCTGAAGCAGAAGCTCCAATACTTTGGCCACCTGATGCAAAGAGCCAACTCACTGGAAAAGACCCTGATGCTGGGAAAGACTGAGGGCAGGAGCAGAAGGGGGAGATAGAAAATGAGGTGGCTGGATGGTATCACCAACTCAATGGACATGAGTTTGAGCAAACTCTGGGAGATAGTGGAGGACAAGGAAGCCTGGTGAGCTGCAGTTCATGGGGTTGCAAAGAGTCAGACTTGACTTGGAGACTGAACAACAACAGAATTATCTGTGAGCTGCTAGAAAACAGACGTCATACTGTCTTCATCTTTGGACCTCACCCTCAGGGTCACCCACCCACAGTGAGATCAATAACACAGCCTTCTGGCCTCAGGGAAGAAGTCACAGGGGTGTGCAACTTGGAGGCACTGAGAACTCACAGGACTTTGACATCAGCGAGCACGCCAGCTTATCCCTCCTGCATTCCCAGCAGAGCCTGCTTTGAAAAATAACTAAAAGGAAACCCGCAGGCCCTGGAGTTTCTAGAAAAGAAATGACCATGATCAGACTACAGTTGCCATCAGCCTACACTGTGGACCATTGGCTTCAGGTGTGCTCCGAGCTGCCGGCATAACTGGGCAGCGGGTATCACTGGGATGAGCACAGGACGACATACTGAGGTTTCCTGCTGACACAAATCAATAACAGCAGTGATGATCAGTCCATAGTCCTTGCCCGGGTCAGCGGGAGGCAACAAGGCAGTTCGTCCAGGATCACCAGTTCTGCAGGACTGTAGCCCGGCTCCATCACGTGCCAACCATATGACCTTGGAGAAGTGACCTCATCTTTCCAGCCTCAGTTTCCTCATTGTAAAGTGAGAATAATACGCACACCCATAAGTTTATTGTGGGGATTAAATGAGTTAATACATAAGAAGTGCTTAGAACAAGACCTGGGAAAAAGTAAATATTTGATAAATGGTTACTATTATTTAGAGTAATACTAACAGCAACTACTATTGTTCGAGGAAACATCTTTCTATTGGCTTCTTTTGTTGGGCAGATGAGCAGCAAGGGAGGTGGAGGTGGGTGGATAATAAAGGAGGCAGAAAAGGAAGAGCCCTGTAGGGACTGTGGGAATATGATTGCTAGGACTGGCTCAAATCCCGTGGACAGAGGAGCCTGGTAGGCTGAAGTCCATGGGGTCACGAAGAGTCGGACACAAGTGAGCGACTTCACTCTCACGCATTGGAGAAGGAAACGGCAATCCACTCCAGTGTTCTTGCCTGGAGAATCCCAGGGACGGGGGAGCCTGGTGGGCTGCCGTCTATGAGGTCGCACAGAGTTGGACACGACTGAAGCAACGTAGCAGCAGCAGCAGTAGCAGCAGCAGGACTGGCTCCATCATGATTTAGTTCTGTGACCAGGGACAAAATCATTTTTCCTCTCTGGACTTCAGTGTCTTCTCCTGTAAAATGATGTCATTGGATTAGATCAGAGTTTCCTAAACTGGGCAAAGCTTCAAAAAGTTTGGGGGAAGCTTTTAAAAAAAAGTCTTGTGACCCTCCCTGGCTGAAAGGTTAGCAGAAGTGCCCTTTCTTCCTTTCTGCTGTAGTCCTGAGTGGTTACTGCCGAAACAGGCGCATACATGAAACCGGACATAAAGTGGTCATTGTGAAGAACACTGATCATGGCATTTCAGACCAACCCTACAGCTATGCTTTGGTGACTGGAATTGATTGCTTTCCCTGCAAATGACAGCTGCCATAGGCAAGAAGAAAATTGTCAGCAGGTCAAAGATCAAGTTTTTGTGGAAATGTACATGACCACTTCATGCCCACAAGGCACTCTGTGGATATACCTTTGGACGAAACTGTTGTTGACAAAGATGTCATCAGAGACCCTGTTCTCAAACACAAGGCCTGACAAGAGGACAAGATCAAGTCCAAGGAGAGATACAAGACCAGCCGGAACAATTGGTTCTTCCAGAAGCTGAGGTGTTAGGTCTGTCTTGTTTCGGTCATTTAAAAAAAAAAAAAAACCAGCAGGCCCCATTTCTAGTTTACTGAATTAGGCTCTGAAATTGTGGAGCCCAAAAATCGTGACTTGTTTTCAAGCTTTCTAGGTGAGCCTGATGCATCCAGCCAGTGCTTGGGAGCCCCTGGACTCAACCAAAGGCCTCAACCTCAGGGCCTTTTCACTTACCATTCTTTCTGCCTGAAAAGCTCTTCTCTTAAATGTGTCCTTTTCTTGTCCTCTTCATTCATGTCACTGCATAAATGTTACTTCTCAAAGAAAATCTTTCCACCCACTCCTATGGAATACAGTTTTCTTCCAACCACTATCCCACCTCTTAACATGATTCTTTCCCCCATGACATTTCTCACTGCGACCTGACTGGTCATTCCTCTTCCTCACTGGAGTGTAAACTCCGTGGGGGGATGGCCTGGGTTTGTCCACCACTACATCCCAGCAGTTCTGGAGTGGTGCCTGGTACATAACTGGCACTTGGTAAATCCGTTTTGAATTCATAAATGAATGGATTGAATGAATGAATAACTGCATCAATGTTACCTCTGCCTGTGCGTCATAATGTGGAGTTGGCAAAGGTTAGCAGGGCCAGAGAAGGGGGCCCTGAAGTTCCCAGGACCATGGGACAGGCAGTTTCCCCAGGGAGAGTTTTTTAAGTCCAGCCGACTTCCTCAGTGCTGTGCTTTGGGGTTTCATTGTACTCAAATTTTCCAGGTGCTCACTTTTCGGGAAGATGAAGATAAACTTTTCAACTGTTGTTTCATGGAGGGGCGGGGAACTCTTCCCGATCTCCAGTATAGAACAATATATGCCAACAGACATGATGTCATTTGGTTTTAAAAAGGTGTTTGAGCTGGAAAATGTTTCCAAAAGCATTTTAGGAGGAGTTCATACATGACTAATAAAATTTTTATTTGTGGGTTATTATCTAAAAAATACAGTACTGTATGAAATACTATTAAAGGTAAGGCTTTATGGGTTAGAATTATACTTCCAGATTTCTAGTGCTTTAAAAAATAAATATAGTGACCTAAGTCCATGAGCTTTAAAGGAAGAAGTCCTTTTTCCTATAACAACTCGTTGTTTGTTTACTTAGGAGGTGTAATTCAAACACATACTCTCCTGGAGGGGTTTAAATTATCTAATTTCTGGCTCTACCAAAAATGTTCAGCTGAAATATCATACCAGCAGCCTTGATTTTAACTGATTTGCCAAACCTAAAAGCTCTTGCTTTCCCTTCTGAATAGTATTTTTTCAAATTTTAGGGAAAGTAGATCAGAGGTCAGATAATTCATGAATGTAAAGAACATGTTTTCGATACTAATTAGTATTAGGTGAAGAAATTCTACTAATCAATTAAGCTTGGGAAACATTGAGTTAATGAAAATTTTCAACAGGACTTGTCAGGGTCTTTAATATGCTAATATATGTGTGACTCTCCTGGAACAAAAATCAGGCAAAACATTTCCCCCAAAGTATTTGATCAGAGAATTCTTTATTCTCAGATTACCATTTAACTCCTTATGGATCCAACATTCCTCAGAACACAGTTTGAGAAATGCTGGCTTACAGAGGACTACTTTTGCCACCCTATGGACTGTAGCCTGCCAGGCTCCTCTATCCAGGGAATTCTCCAGGCAAGAATACTGGAGTGGGTTGTCATTCCCTGCCCCAGGGGATCTTCCCTACCCAGGAATCAAACCTGGGTCTCCTGCATTGCAGGTGAATTCTTTACCATCTGAGCCACCAGGGAAGCCCCGCTGAATTCTCATATATTATAATATGATTGATTCTCTGTTCAGAACCATGGATGACAAGTATGTATGAAACACCCAATGATGTTTCTGAACTCATTGGTGTTTTCTGCCCTTTGCTGAGCACATGAGAAATGAAGTAGATGGCATAGGGATGGTTTTGGTTTGGAGGATTGTTTGACAAATGTACATATGGATGAAATTCCATTTTTGGCTATGATGGAGTAAATGGGTATTGGACATGCCTTCCTACCAGAAGTAATGATTCAATGGGATGAAATATATGAAGCAATTCTTTTCAGGCATTGAGCAATAGACAGCAGGATTGTGATCCTTGAGAGAAAAGAAACACATGAAGTGAACCTTACAGGCAACCTGGCTTTCTGTGTGGGAACAGATACCAGGTCATAGAGCAAGCTGGTGGAGCACCTGCAGAAGACGGCAAGCACACTTGGGCAAGGAGGCAGAGACTGGAGTTTTGGGAATGCTGAAGCAGCTGGAATTTGCAGAGCAGGGGACCAGTGAAGGGGAAGCTGTGCAGGAAGGGTGCCAGAGTTTTATCCTGGGGATTCCTTCTGGCTTCTTGGCGGAGAGCAGGGCTGTAAATTCATAGGACAACCCCCCACTGGCCTATCAGGGAACATGCATTATGGGGATGAAAACTGAACAGAGACACCAGACATCTTTAACACTGAAAAACGTGGGAGTTCCAGCCAAGAAGAGTGAAGAGATAGCTTGGTGAATGTCTCACCATTCAAGTGAGACTCTAGAAATCCCACGCCTTCTGAGAGAGGACCATGCCACAGAATAAGGTCCATACACAAAACACAAAGCTGAAATAGACCCACCCTAACAAATCCTTAACACAAGCCTCCACAAGATTGAGATTTCATATATATATGTTTTGACAGACTTTTATTTTAAGGAATTGGCTCTTGACTCATGCAATTGTGGGGCTTGGCAAGTCCAAAATTTGCATAGAGAAAGCCAGCAGGCTGGAAACTCTGGAAGGAGTTGATGCTGCAATCCTGAAGCAGAATATCTACTCTGAGAAACTTTTTTATTCTTAAAGCCTTCAACTGATTGGATAAGGCCCACCTATATTATCAAGGATGATCTCTGATCGCCTTTACTTAAAGTCAACTGATTGCAAATGTTAGCCATATCCACAAAATACCTTCACAGCAACACCTAGATTAGTTTTAGATTGAATAACTGGGTACTACGACAGAAGATGAGATGGCTGGATGGCATTGCTGACTCAATGGACGTGAGTCTGAGTGAACTCTGGGAGTTGGTGATGGACAGGGAGGCCTGGCGTGCTGTGATTCATGGGGTTGCGAAGAGTCGGACACGACTGAGCAACTGAACTGAACTGAACTGAGCAGTCTAGCTGAGCTGACATATAAAACTAACCATTACATCGTAATAACACTGTCAAAAATACTACAAGAAATAAACACTACAAATCGATATCCTTCATAAATATAGATGCAAAAATGCTTAACAGATATTGTGAAATCAAATCCAGTATTGTATAAAAAAGGATAACACAGTATGACTAAGTGAAGCTTATTCAGGAATATAGGATGGATTTAACATTCAAAAAGTGATCAATTTAATTTACCACATCAGCAGAATATAGAAAAATGCCACACAATATCTCAAAAATGAATAAAAGGCATTTGACAAAGTTAAATATCCATTTATGATTTTAAAAATCTCTCAGCAAGCTAAAAATAAAATGTCTGACAAAGGATAACTATGAGAAATTCACATTAACATTGTACTTGATGGTAGATTACTGAATATTTTCTAAGATCAAGAACTAGGCAAAGTTGTCCACTCTCATCTCTTCTCTTCTGGTCAGTGCAATAAGGTGAAATAAAAAGTATAAAGATTGGAAAGAAAGAGGTAAACCTATTTTTATTTGTAGATGACATGAGTATGTATATGAAAATTCTGAAGGATCTGTAAAGCCACTAGTAGCATTATTGCTAATTAGTGAATTTAGCAACATAGCAAGCTACAAGGTCAAGTTACAAATATCAATTCTATTTTTTTCCCCATACTAATGACATTTAGAAGATAAACATTTCAAAACACCATTTACAATAGCATCAAAATACTTGAAACATTTAGGAATAAAGGTGAGCAAATATGTGCAAGACCTCTATATTAAAATTTATACAATATTATTGAAAAAAAAAAAAGATATACCATGTTCATTAATTGAAAGGCTCAATGTAAAATCTTTCTCCCTCTTCCCAAGTTGATCTACAGATTTAACATAATCCCAATCAAAATCTCAACAAACTTTTTTGAACAAATTGATGAGCTGATTCTAAAATTTAAATAAGCATCCAAAGGACTAGAGTGGCCAAAATCATCTTTTAAAAGAAGAGAAAGATTAGAAAACCAACAATATCTGATTTTAAGATGTATTAAAAATCTATAACAATCAAGGCAAAGTAGTATTGGCATAAAGACAGACAAAAAAATGGGGGAGTCCAGGAATAGAGCACAAAGATACAGTCAATCGATCTATGACAAAGGCACCAGAGAAAGTGAATGGAGAACGTCTTCATCAAATGATTCTGGAACTGCTGGATAAACGCTTAGAAAAAACATAAACCTCAACCCTTACCTCACACCATACACAAAAAACTAATTTGAGATGAACTGTAGAGTTAATCACAAAAGCGAAAAGTGTAGAGCTGCTATAAAAAAGCATAGAGAAATGTCTTTACAGTCTTGGGTTAGACAAAGGCGTCTTAGATGAGACAGCAAAAGCACTAATCATAAAGAAAAAAATTGGATTTCATCAAAATAATAAGGTTTTTCTTACTAAAAAGATGCAATTAAGAAAGTAAAAGTCATAGACCAATAGAAAATATTTGCTATACCTATATTTTAGAAGAGACTTTTATCCAGAATATATAAAGAATACCTACAAATTAATAAGGAGAAAAGCCAATAAATAATAAGCAAAATACTTAAATAAAAATGGCAAGAAAAAATATATGCAAATGATAATAATTACAAGAAAAGAGAAATGCAAATTAACACCACAATGAGATTACCACTTCATACCCATTAGAACAGCTCATGTTAAAAAAGACTAACAACAGAAAATTTGTAAATCAACTATACTTCAATTAAAAAAAAAAAAAGACTGACAACATCCAATGTTTGTAAGGAGACAGAATTACTGAAACTTCTCACACCTTTCTTCTGGAAACATAAGATTTTACAACCACTTCAGAAAACTGGTAGGTTTTTAGTTTCTTTTAAAATTAAAAATACACCTAACTTATGATTCACTCCTAGGTAATTGTCCAGGAGAAATAAAAACATATGCCCACAAAAGATCTTATGCAAGAAAGTTTATAGTAGCTTATTT
The DNA here is from genome assembly GCF_029378745.1 of Bos indicus. Taxonomy (NCBI): domain Eukaryota; kingdom Metazoa; phylum Chordata; class Mammalia; order Artiodactyla; family Bovidae; genus Bos; species Bos indicus. The sequence goes on along the minus strand of NC_091760.1, from coordinate 74,185,955 downwards.
CATAACAGCCCCAAACTGGAAACAACCTGAGATGTGATCAAGACAAGAATGGGTCCATTGTGGTGTCATTATACAATGGAATACTACGTATGCACGAAAGAGAATACACAGATAATACTCCATCACCTCACAGATGAGTCTCAAAAATACTATTTGGAGTGAAAGATGTCACACAAAAAGAATTTATGCCATATGATATCTTTGATATGGACTTCAAGAACAGCAAAACTAATACATAGTATTAAAAATTAAAACAGTGATTGCCTGGCAGGTGGTTATTGACAAGATGGGAGCAGGAAACTTCTGAAGTGGTGGGAATATTGTATATCTTGATTGTTGTGTGGGTTAACAAGATGTGAATCATCCAGCTGGACACTTAAGATCTGTGCATCTCCCTGCATGTACATTTGACCTCTATAAAGTGGGAAGGGGAAGTGAAAGAGAAGGAGAAAACGAGATGGTGGGGGAAAACAAAGCTGAATTAAATTATCTTCTACCTGAAAGCATGCACACAGAGAGAGAGAAAATGTAAATTTGTGTAGGCCCTAAGTTCACTGTGCACTTGACCAGTGTTGCAAGAGTACTGTACACTTTAGATCCATTTCAATAGCTATCTTCAAATCTCATTATAAGAAAGGACTTTCCTCTATTCGTTTTCTGCTCTCTCGGGCTTTATTACCAAAATACCCACACATGTTTGAAAAGACACGGAACGCTAATTCTGAATTTCACACTTATTAGAATCCAAGAGAAATTGTTCATTGTTGACATTTTCAGATGTCATTTCCTGCCACAATTCTCTTCAGGAGAGGAAACTGGAAAGGAAATAACTCAACTCCTCCCTGGCCTCCTAACTCTGGCCACTTGACTTGAATCTAGTGTTTGATAGCAGAAAAAAAAAAATATTTTTTTCAAGAATAAAGAAGTTATTATTTTAATTCTTAGACAACTTTTAAATTGACTTGATATCACCTTCCCATCATGACCAACCAAGTGATATTCTCAACAATAGCATCGCACTTCTTTAAGAAAGTGTACTGGTCACATCAAAATGTAACCACATGGAAATGAATTTCCCCTTTTCACATCTCTGTCCTTGGTTTCCATGGTAGAGGGCTAATTACCTTTTTAATAGCCCTAATTGATGGGCTTACAGATCATATCCTTCAGGCCCACTTGTGTGTATGGTGACGGTGGGGGTGGGGCAGCACTCCCTTTCTCTTGACCCCTAAGCTCCGGCTCCTCCCTATTGGAAGGAGGGTTGCTGGCTCCTGAAAGGACCATGCCTTGTGCTTCTCTGTTTGCAGGACTACCTGCAGCCCATTGTGGGCTGACCAGGAAGCCTCGCTTTGTCTTGGCCAATTGACACAGCTGCACACTCGGTAAATAGACTCAGATGTTGAGCTTTTGTTTGAAGGATCTTTTCAGATTAATGCAGAGAGAATTAGTTTTTAAAACTTAAGCCGGAGCCAGGATGAGTAGAATGGAGCTGTGAGCCATTGAATTCACGTCCATAAAATGAGACCACTGTCTTACAAGGGTGTTTATCCCCTGTTCCTTTGGGAGGTTCCTTTGGAAGGGAGAGGCTCCCACTTATACCATTGTGAGGAGAAGATCTGACCAGTGATTATACCGGCTCCGGCTTCATCCTCCAAGGGAAGAGAGCCCTACCTTTGTTAAGTAAATGCAGAGGCTGCAAAATATTTGTCTACAATTGACTTGAGTTTTCTTATTTCCAGACCACAACAGGTTCTGATAAATGGTCCAAGCAGATCCATGGCCCACAGCAAAGACAATTTTAACAGACTGGACAACATTCTGGACTCAGATCCTGCATCTCAGATTTTCCAATCTTCCCCTTTCAGAGCACCCAATCGAGTCCTCACCTATTGGCTCAATCTGAACCATTCCCTGTTGGGACACAAGTGTCAAGAATGGCTCCCAACTAGCGTCTGGTCTCTTGAGGTGGAATGGTGCCCTGGAAAATACCACTTCACTTAGCACAGCTTGGAACTTTAGTCCCAATGTTGTGATTAGAAAGTATTATACTACTTGCCTCTCTGAGACTTCAGTCAGTTCAGTCACTCAGGCATGTCTGACTCTTTGTGACCCCATGAACTGCAGCACACCAGGCTTCCCTGTCTATCACCAACTCCTGGAGTTTACTCAAACTCACGTCCATTGAGTCCGTGATGCCATCCAACCATCTCATCCTCTGTCGTCCCCTTCTCCTCCTGCTTTCAATCTTTCTCAGCATCAGGGTCTTTTCCAAGGAGTCAGTTCTTTGCATCAGGAGGCCAAAGTATTGGAGTTCCAACTTCAGCATCAGTCCTTCCAATGAACACTCAGGACTAATATCCTTTAGGATGGACTGGTTGGATCTCCTTGCAGTTCGAGGGACTCTCAAGAGTCTTCTCCAACACCACAGTTCAAAAGCATCAATTTTTTGGCACTCAGCTTTCTTTATAGTGCAACCCTCACATCCATACATGACTACTGGAAAAACCATAGCTTTGACTAGATGGACCTTTGTTGGCAAAGTAATGTCTCTGCTTTTAATATGCTGTCTAGGTTGGTAATAACTTTCCTGCCAAGGAGCAAGTGTCTTTTAATTTCATGGCTGCAGTCACCATCTGCAGTGATTTTGGAGCCCAAAAAAATAAAGTCTGTCACTGTTTCCATTGCTTCCCATCTATTTGTCATGAAATGACTTACAGACTCATTTTTCTCAAGCGTCAGATTGGGTTGGTTACTTCTCTTTGCTAACAGTTCCACATTTTTAGGAAGGCAGATCAATGCTGTAGAAAGAATGTGGCCTTCACTCACAGAGATCTGAATTCAAATCCTGCCTGTGCTACTTACTAGCTGGGAGCACCCAGACAAGTCATTGCTCTGAGCACAGATGTCCTCACCATGACAATTACAGTATGATTGCTTGTCTCATGGTGTTGTTGGGATGGAAAGAGATTCCTCGTATATACGTGAACATAAGAAGCACATTGCCTAGAGGATTGTAGAGTCCACAACATGCCAGCTCTTCCTCTCCAGGTCTCTGCTTCCCAAAGACTTTTTTCAAGGACTTTAAAAGATATCAAATGGAAAAAGCACCTAGTGAATTGTAAAGTATGCATATATGAAGCAATGTTCCTTCATTACACTAAACATACAATAAAAACTGAGGAATGGTTGTTGGTGGGCACCCCGACCCTAACCTTGTCAAGCACCTCTTTCCCTCCCCCAGCTTCAGCGTCTGAGTGACTGTCAGCCCACCCATATCACTGCCTCCCTGCTCCCTGCATACACACTCACTATACTAAAAAAGAACTGCTGCCAAAGCAGAATGATGCATAGGAAAGATGAAAGGAGCCATCCTAGAAGAAAATAGGCATCAGTAATCCAAAAATGACAGTTTCATAAATGAGGTATAGACGGGGTGATAGATACTTAATAACATCTTTCCCAAAGGACAATGGACTCCTCCTTGATCCAGGCTATGGGACTGAATAAAAAAAAAAATGCTGTTCCTTCTTTACTTTATGGAGGCCCTAACCAACCTGGGTTCCCCACCATGTGTTCCCCATAAAGTACTTTCTGCTGAAGAGTCAGGACATCAGGCCAGGCCTGTCACCAGTTCACTATGGGCCTGTGGTCCCCCCACATAGGAGAGTTTTATGAACCTTAAGGGCCCTCCCTAAGCTAAGCATCCAAAACTCTAATTCCCCTGCAGTTTCCCGAAAGGAAGGATGTGAGGGCAGAGACATGGGTTTTGAACCAGCTCCAACAATCAAGAAAAGTGCTGACAGGATGGAACTGCGCTGTGGAAACCTGCATCAGCCCCTAGGTTGAGTCAGATGTCAAGTTTTGACCAACAGGTCCGCTATGCTCTAAGAAATGAATCCTGGAAAATAAATCTGTGCTTTGGGGAAATCATAAGAGAAATTTTGGTTGATTGAGATTTAAATTCCAAGATATACACCTAAACCATACCCTAGTGTTACTTTCTTTTGTGACTTAGAAGGCGATAAGTAGAAACTTCTCACTCTGACCGAGGACTCCGCAGGGGAGGTCAGAAGTAAGGCATCTTGCAGAGCTTTGAGCTCACCAGCAAACCTTTCTGAGCCTCAGTTCCTTTCTCTGTAGTAAGAGGGTGGGTCTTCCTCAAGGACTCTTCCTTCAATGAAGAGAAGGGCAAGACAAAGAAACAGGGAACAGCTTAGTGCTGCCCCATCTCCTACCTGTTCCAACCCCTCGCTATAGAGCAAAGGGATAGGTCTATGTTTCATGAATGGGCCACGTCCATCCTCGGGGCTGTTGAACAGTTAACCTTGGAAACGTTGGTACTCCCTGTCCTGCTCTAGCTAGAAGTCAGCACTGAGAACTTGGACCTGAAATGCTCAGATGGAAGGCAGCATGGTCAGTATTTGAGAACACTGAAACAGGGAGGACTGAAGCACGTCTTGGAGAGTTGGAAAAAACAAATAATTCTGAGGCTTCCCTGGTGGTCCAGTGGCTAAGACTCCGCCCTCCCAATGTTGGGGGCCTGGGTTTGATCCCTGGTCGGGGAACTAGATCCTATACGCCACAACTAAGTGTTCGCATGATGCAACTGAAAGATCCTGCATGCTACAACAAAGACCTGGTGTTGCCAAATAAATAAATACATATATAAATGAGCAAATAATTCTGAGCCTGGACCAGGGGCTGCAATGTGTGTGTCACCTGCCTTGCTTAAACAGTGCAATTAAGGAGCAGCAGGCTGAGCGTCAGGAGGCCAGCTGCTGCTTCTGTCTCTCCACTTTGGGCCCCAGTCTCTTCATCTGTAAGGGAAAGGGCAGGGGAAGATGATTTCTAGGGGCCCATCTAGCTCCAACTTTCTGAATCACCCAAAAAAACAGCTCAGTAGCCATTCTCCTTATCCAGGTCTCTTGAACGTGATTTCAGAAGTAAAGAATTATGACAGCCGAGTCTCAGAGGAGCATTCTTTGATTCAGAGGATTTTGGCCCTCTGGCTCAGTTTCTAAATCTCGCCCAGTGGGCCATGTCCCATGTTCCTGCTTGGCTCAACCAGCCTGGAGGTGGGCAAAGGCGGCTTCTGCTGGTGTCCATGATAGAATGAGTGGATAAAGCTATTTCCCCTGCCCACTGGAAGGCTCCCCAGAGGGGCTGGAATTTGACCTGTGTCTTAAGGGAGGCAGAAGAAAGTCACTGAATGAACAATCCAGGTAAAGGCAGCCAGCCCCCACAGTTCATAGCGTTGCATGAACAGTCTCAGACTGTGTAGTGAATTCCCGGCTGTAACAAATAGCCCCTATAGCGTACAGTGCTTTACACCCCACAGACACTGATTTCATGCTTGTACACAGGATGGGTGGGACAGCCACCCTCCACCCATCATTTTCAGTTTTGAGCTGCCATTTTTAACATTTAGCTTTGAAAGCTGCCCAAAGGATCATCTCCACTCCAGGCAGCCAAACAGGGCAAAGAGCATGGAGCTGGCCCTTGTCACTTCCCCTCACTATGTCTACTACTAGGGGACCTGAAAAATAGAGATGTGTGACCAGGAAACATATGGCAACATGACTTTAGGGGAATGCCAGCCTCTGCCACAGTCTGATCCACTCCTCAGGGATGGATCAGAGACAAAAGCAGCCAGAGGCCCAGGCAAGGCAAGGGGGAGAGGAGAGAAGTGTGGGGCTCCTGGGAGCAGCACTCTGGGGGCAGGCAGACATGCGGCTGACTCAGCCAGCTTCATTTTTGGTAAGCCAATTACCCTCTGATGGGATAGAGAGTCCTGGAACCCCACGGTGGAGAAGGCCTCCATGTTGCTCCGGATGTTTATGGGAAGGAGAGAGAAGGACTGTGACAAGACTGACTTTTCACAGGCAGCCCTCAGGCCTCCCAGGATAAAGTTTGGAAAACCCCTGGCTTCCCCTGGCATTGCCCTTGGCCCTCGGCCCCTCCTCCTGCCCAGTTTTTCAGTCCCTCGTTCTGGGCGGGCTCCAGTGGCCAGGCCGTCGCCCGGCCTGACACCTCGGCTCAGTGCCCAGCCTGTGGGCCACTTGGGGCTCGAGTTACTGGTGGGAGCTAATTCAGGAGCCTGGCCCAGCCCTGTGGCTTTGATGGGATTTCATCACCCGCCTGCGCCTCTTGGCTGGGTGCCTGGGAGAGCACAGTGTTGCCCTGGGCTCTCTGCTGCTACCAAGGAGAGGCACCCCTCTCTGAACAGAGGAGGACCTGGAGGCGAGATTTGGGGTCCCAGGGTCCACCCTGCCTCAGAATCCAGCCTGCACCAAAGCCACTGCCTTCACCCAATTTTCCCAAGAGGCAGAGACAAGATAAAGGACAGAGAATTAACACTGAACAACTTGTTAATGATTTTATGGCAGGTTAAATAAAATGTCTCAAATAAAACTACAGGAGACCTTCTTTAACCTTACCAGGCTGTAAATATGTATTAACTCAATCACTATCAGCAATTAAAGCCTAGTTTGGGAACAGTGACCTGAGACAAAAAATAAAAAAGACATGGTCATCCTGGGAAATGAATCCAGAATAAAAGGAATTTCTTCCACCTTAGCTAATGAGCAGCTGTATACGGATGGAAATGAAGGCCTTTGCTTTCATACTGCTCATGCCTGGAGGAGAGGGAAGGTCCCCTTTACGGAGGGAGGGCTCTTGGAAGCATATTAGGGACGTTGTTACAATGCAAATGAGGAAGACCGTTGTGTTTGGGTGGTTTAGGGGTTTAGTAAAAGGAGTAACATTTCAATTAGTGGGGGAAGGAATGAGAACCTGCCTCAAAGAGGCTTAATTGGCAACTTGGCTTTCCCAGGGGGCTTTGAAGTCGCCTTGGAGATGGAAGGTTTTCAGAGATGGGTGGAGAATAGAGCAAAGTGCAGGGCCCCGGGGCGGTGGGAGTGAGAGGGCAGGTGGGGATGCACAGAAGATGAACCTCAGCACGCCACCCAGTCCAGTGCTTGCTCCGAACTTCAAGGCTCCTGGACCCATTGCCCAGGGTATTTCACCCAATTCCCCCGGAGGGTCAGGACTGGTCCCTTTCTAAAGCAGTCTTGGTGAAACCACCTCACTTTTAAGGACTGCAATCTTAACCTCACCAGAGTGGAATTCCTTTTTTCTTCTCAAGAGTCCCTTTTGCTTGGTCTCTAAGTCCAGCTCAGCAGACTGGGGAATTCAACTCCTAATTGCTGTGTGTTTGGGGGAAGGGTGTGCAATATCGCATACAAATGTGTATTTTCTGTATGTGACTTCCAGGGAGGAGGAGACTAGGTATGTGCATTATTGCCTACAAATGTGTATTTTCTCTCTCTGCGTATGTGTGTGTGTATCGGAGGACTGCAGGGTCTAAAGACTCAAGTATGACTTGACCTGAAGGCAAGGGATTGAACCACTGACTGTTCAAGGAAGATAGCTCCGATTTTGCTACCAATGAGGTCCAGATGGGCATCTTTCTACTGTCTTCCTTTGCTGTTGCACACTCCTGTGAGCCGCAGTCAGAACAGTTCAGGAGTCACTCAGGTCTTCACGTATCTTGATGCACTTGAGGCTTTATTCTCAATCCACGTATTCACAAGGTATGATGAATTTTTTTTTCAATATAGAAGAACTCTCCAAAGGGGATATTACAGATAACATGCCAAGATAATTGTTTGAAATGAAATTTGGAAGAAAATTCAACTAACCCTGTGTTTTAGTTGAAAGATAGCCATCTGACCAGGGGTTTGGAGAGCTAGCCAAACCAAGGCTCCCAAGTGGTGGGCTGGTCTTTCTGAACTAGAAAAAAAATAAAAGAATGAAGAACTGCACAGTGACCCCCACAGCTCCCTAGGTTCTCTGGATGTTGACTTTGGGGAGGACACACTTAACTGTGCCAAGTAAGCGCCCGTGGATGTGGACTGGACTGTGCTGGAGGCATGACCCATGAACCCCGAGCTGGAGGACACAATTACCCTCCGTTTGAAGCAATCGGCCCCAAACATGCCCTTGCTCCGGGCTCTCTCCCTCTGTCCTCCCTGCTCTGGACTCTCTCTCTCTGTCCTCCCTGATCCCGTGGGTGGCTTTTCCTGGAACGCTGGCTCATATCTCTGGAGCCTGTGGTTTGGGGATCGCCATTAGCCAACTACAACAGGGCCTGGAGAGTTTACTTCAGTGCTAAAATGGAAACGGGACCCACCCTTGGGGTAATACTCAACCCTCTGCAGGTCTCAGCGGGGGCCTTTAACAAGTGACCCTCTTTCCACCCCCTCACCTCGGGTGCCTGTGTAGCATGACCACTCCTCTCCCCAGCCTCTTCCCTTGCTGCTTTCCCAGAATTAAGACTGAAGGAAAATACAGGATCTGTCTGCACCCAGCACATTCCTGTATCCTGGGCAACCTGAGCCAGCCAGCGACCACAGAGGCATACCCAGCCTCCACACCACTGTGAGGACACAAAACCCGGGACTCAGCAGAGCAGCATCCGCTTCTGATAACTGCCATGCAGACAGGCGATTCTGCAGCAGTGATGAACCAGTCACTCAGCAACGCCAGGCTCTTCAGCCCCTGGAACGCATTACTGACTGTTGCTGTTTAGTCACCAAGTTGTGCTGGACTCTCTGTGACCCCATGCACTGTAGCTCACCAGGCTCCTCCACCCATGGGATTTTCCAGGCAAGAACACTGGAGTGGGTTGCTGTTTCCTTCTCCTGAGGATCTTCCCCATCTAGGGATAGAACCCGTAGGTGGACTCTTAACCAGTGAAACACCTGGGAAGCCCATTACTGACTCTAAGCTGCTGCTGCTGCTGCTAAGTCACTTCAGTCGTGTCCAACTCTGTGCGACCCCATAGACGGCAGCCCACCAGGCTCCTCCACCCATGGGATTTTCCAGGCAAGAGTACTGGAGTGGGGTGCCATTTCCTTCTCCTGAGGATCTTCCCCACCTAGGGATAGAACCCATAGGTGGACTCTTTACCACTGAGCCACCTGGGAAGCCCATTACTGACTCTAAGCTGAGACAATATAGAACCCATGTGCTAGAAAGGACCTTAACAGAATCCTAACCAATCTGTGCATAAGAAACTTGGGTCAAGAGAGGTGAAGAGACCTGCTAGATACCAGCAGGGAGTAAAGGGCAGAGTTGAGATTCAAACCCAGGTGGTGGGTCTGAGGCCAGTGCCTACCTTCTTATACTGTTAAATCCCAGTGTCTACTTTCCAATGGGTGTCTACCTTGGCTGGCATGGAAATCAGTTTGTAAAAACCTGCAAAGGAAGAAAGAGAGAAAAGTAGGCTGCAAGGCAAAAGGAAGCCTGTAAGCATCTGTCATAGGTCTTCTTGTAATGGATTAGCAAGACAGCATTATATATTCCTGCCCAGCCAAAGGAGCACTGTGCATATTTTCTCTGCTTCTTCAAACCCTTTGTTACCATCAAAGCTGCTTCTGTGGTACTTTGTTTAATATTTAGGAGAAAATTCTCCTGCTAGATCATCATTTCCAAAATGCACTTCTCAGTATCCAAAATATTTCTATATCCAACGTCACACAACCTGTAAGGGCAAACAACAGGTTTTATTTATCACTTGTATTATCTACAAAGTGGAAATGCATCTTTCAGAGGTGAAGTCACTCGTCCAAACCCATCCTCTTCAAAAATGGTTCATACAGACTAGATTCCAAGGCTTCCAACACTTGGCAGCATCCTTGTCTCCAGCAGGAAACACCCGGGCTTCTGACAATATCTCGTTATTTACTGGTCCCCTTTGGGGAACAATGAAATCAACGTTCCTTTGAAGCATGAGAGTTTGGATAGATGACATTGTGCATTGGTCACCGTCACTGCCTCCCCTCCCCTCTTCCAGCTGGTATTCAGGCGGCAAAGGCTGTTCTGAATCTGCAGTCCCAAGCCTACCCTCCCCATCAGAGTCCAGGGTACCCACAGTGCCTTTCTGAACCTCTGTTCTGGAATGAAGGAGCAGAGCTTTCAGTCTCCCATTTTAAAGGAACAGGACAAGAGGAAACACATCCATCAATGGGGAGTGATGGAGAGGAGATAAAATCTTTTCCTAAGTTTTGCTGCCTGAGAGTTTCTTCCACATAATATGAGGAAAGAAGTAAGGAACTAAAGGTGGAAAATATGAGCTAATACATGGTGCTCACTCCCCAGACTAGAGTCTTGCCAGTAGAGCAGATAACAAAATATTTCAGAGAAGAGGCAAGCAGCAAATAAAACCCCAAAAGGATACGAATTACTTCCTCACAAATGTCTCCAAAAACAAAAAATGCCAAGGACGCAAAGTACGTGCTGCTTAGACCTAACCTAGGAGCACCGAACTCATATTCGAAATCTCTTGATACTAAAAAATAATGTTTAGACAGAAATGAGTTCCTCTTGAACAATCCCACTTTTGTGTCTACCAAGCTCAAGTGGGCTTTTCTATAGAACACACCAAAATTTTCAGTTGAAAAATTGGGTGTGTGTCCACACTATGTGTAAAGCTTGTATCTTAGTTGAAACTCTTACCCACCTCTCATCTGGAAAGTGGCGATGGCCTCCCCGGCCCTGGTCATGAACCCGCCTCCACGCTGCTGTCTAGCACATCTGACCACTTCCGGCATTGACAGGGACCTGCCCAGGACTCCCCATCAGCCATGACATAAAGCCCGCCTCATAGATGAAGTCCTCCCCTCCCTCTTCCATCTCAGTGCTCATCGTTTCCAGACTCACAGTTCATGCTGCAGCAACACGGGGTTCTTCAGTGTTTCCTGTCCGCGTCGCGGTTGCTTCTCTCCTCCACAGCTTCACTAACACCGGAGCCTCTGTGGGGAACACCACCTATCCCTCCAGGAACACAGAATGCATCCTGCCTGCTTCTTGTTCTCCCACAAGGCCCTGGACACACCTGCATCTCACACTTAACTGATTTGATTTTGTGTCTTTACTTGATTCTGTGCAAAACAACAACTTTCTATTAAGGAATAAAATAAATAAAAAACTGCTCAACTCTTAAGTTTGCAACCTGTTGAATGTTTAGACATTTTTAACCTGCTCCCTAGACAAGAAACAGCCATTACATTTTTGAGGTCGGAGGCTAAGGTTTGATCATCTTTGTAACTTCAGCACCAAGCATGATGGCTGGCAGGCAGGTACTTAACAAGTTGTGGCTGAATAGATCAAAGAATGGTTCTCTCCCTGTCTCTTCATCTCTGTTTGACTCACCTTTTCTACTAATTCTCCCTTAACCTGAGTTGCTTAGCTCAGCAAATAATTCAAAATTTCTTGCTCAATTTTTGGGAGGCTGAATTCTGAGTGATGAGGTTATGAAGAAATGTTGGTGGTTGGGAGCAGGGGTGGGGTCAGCTTGGATTCTGAGCACCAACCCTGGATATGCAACTTGGTAAAATCCAAGGGCTAAGCGTGAGGATAAATAAGTATTTTCTCTTTATAGACTTCATACTATAATCACTGTGAAAGCTTGCCATCAGTTAAGAAAAAATGAAGAAAGCACATATCAGCCTTTTTGTTTCATATCTAAGAAGAGGGACATGTGGCATTTATTTCTTCCAACCTTAGCTTCTTGGGCCAGGCGTTAGCATCACCTCATCAACAGCTGGTACCACACCTGAGAAGGGAAGAGTCCATTCTACCTACACCCATGAAAGCAGTTATAGGATGTGCAACATAGGGTAATGCAACGTAGAGTAATGCTTCCTAAATGCTAACATCCCCATCCACATACTCTTCTGTGAAGCCCACAACAGGAAACGGTTAACCTACCATTTACTTAGCACTTACTATGTGTCAGGCACTGGGCTAAGCAACCACTTATATATGTATCCTCATACTTATTCTTCACAGGTACTCTCTCACATGGATAATATTATCCCCATTTTATAGATGAGAAGACTGAGCCATTAAAGCTGGGTTTGATCCTGTATCTTCGATTCCAAAGCCTGTGATGATAACCACTGTGCTTAACGCTAGGGCTAGCTCTGTGCCTCCATGGTCCCTGATTCAGATGAGGACATTATAGTGCTGAGACTGAGAATCCCTGATCTAGAAGATGCCCCCAAATGAACCTATGAACCTGGGAACACTGATGGACTAGATTCATGTTCAGGTGGGCCTCATGAGCAGAGCGAGAGAAGGTCCATCCTGACGGCTTGGTCCACAGTCTCCATCTCACTGCTGGGAACCCAGGTGCAATGAATTCTTATGGTGCAGGGTTGCAGCTTGAATTGCTTTTTTAACTGAAGTATAGTTGATGTACACTGTTACATATGGGTATACAATATAGTGATTCACAGTTCTTAAATGTTACAGTCCATTTAGAGTTATTATAAAATATTGGCTATATGCCCTGTGTTGTACAGTGCACCCCTGAGCCTATCTTATACCCAATCGTTTGATGTCCCACTCCTCCACATTTATGTTGCCCCTCCCCACTTCCCTCTCCACTGGTAACAACTTGTTTGTTCTGCATATCTGTGAGTCCACTTCTTTTTTGCTACATTCACTAGCTTTTTATATTTTTTATATTTCACATATAAGTGATATTATACAGTATTGGTCTTTCTCTGTCTCACTTATTCCACTTAGAATAATGTTGCTGCATGTGGCAAAATTTTATTCTCTTTTAAGGCAGCCTGAATTCTTATGGTGGATTTTCTCCTGGGGAGTTAGAGCTTTATGTTCACCCAAGGTCTTATTTTGAAAGAGGTATTTTATGGTTGGGGGAGCAGGGGTGGAGACGAGGGTTCACAATGAATGGCGATTGAAGTATGGAAACAAGTTACTCTTTCCATGGCAGCCAAGGGAGACAGATCCTTCTGGCATGAAGGAGAACCGCTCCTCTGAGGAGCAAGTTTGAGACCAGCTGGGGTTTCCTCAGCAAAATGCTGGACAAAAGAGAAAGCTCTCCTCTCTCTGGTCTGATGCTCCTTGCAGAGAGATATGTCATCCTGGGAACTTGCCCAGCACCCCTAGGGATCCCCAGGAAGGGACATTCTGGCCTTCAGAGCCGTGACCAAGCCAGGGAGCCTGGCTCATGCTCACCATCCTCAGGCCCACTCCCTGGCTTGAGGACAGACACAAAGCCACCCTGTTTCCTGGCCCAGACCTCTAATGAGCCCCCCTGCTCCCCACCACTCAGACATCCCCTGTTTACACTCTGCTCTCCAGCCAGACCTAATCCCTGGGCTCCGGATCTGCACTTAATCCTGTTTCTGTATATCCTCTAGATCAATACATGTTAATAATAGTCATCACCGTGGGTTAGAACCTTGTTTGAGAAATTCTGAGCCCTTCAGCTTTGGTGCCAACAGGAGAAAATATGAAATGGGAAACCCAAACATTTACAAATACACCAAAATGTTTGGTTCAGGCTGCCTAATGTAAATAAGAGAAAGCCCAGGAGACACTCATTTTCCTGGGACTCAATCTTTTGTCCCAAATAAAGATTGACTTAAAAAAAAAAACCTAAGTCACCAGTCCCTGTTTCTTTCTCACTTGCGGGGGCCATAAGATCTTTTTCATGTATTTTGCTTCAACACTATTGTATTTCTTCTGCACTTTGAAACTGAACCCCTCTCTTTGATGGATATTAGCAAAACGTGCTTTCGTGTCTTCCTAATGAACTTTCACTTGGAAAATACCCCAAGCGAGGAAGATGCTAGAAGGGTAACGATATTTTGTTTAAAGCAAAGCGGACCCTTGCTTCTGATTTCCCCCTCTTTGGTCCACCCCAGAGGAATCATCAGCCAAGAATCACAGATGGGATCATTTACAGTTTTACTTTCAAGCTCCCCAATCCTTTAAGATTGTGTTTACTCGGTCAAAGGCTTAAGACCAGCCAGTGTGAGCCGCCTGACAGCCCCATCTCGCTGGCTCTCCGATACTCAGATTGGGATTAAATCTGTACTGATCTGTCAGAAAGTGATTGATGGAGAAGTTTCTTTGTGATGTTCGAGGTAAACCTGAGAAGACGGAAGTGGACATGGAGGCAATATGCTTTTAGAGACATATCAACCCTTGCTGAGAGGAGACCAGGACAATGGTCCTGCAATAATCACTGGCTAAACAAAAGGAAAATGGAAGACAGCTTGGTGCCACAGCCTCCTTTAATTGGGGCTGTTATTATTCTTCTTATTTTTAACAACTGTGGGGAACAGTTTTCTAAAATCCAATTGACATTAATTTTCAAAGTGTAAGCATAGAAGAAATAAGTAAGCAGCAAAACTCAAAGCCGTTAGTGCACAGATTGAGTTTCTCATTTTCTCCTCAATGAGTGTTTCCTTAGGGAGAAATTAGCTATAATAATCAATATTTTTTGTGAATATGAATGTGTTCCACAGCTGGACAATTCAGCAGAAACCAAGTACAGTTGTCAAGGTCGCTGATTTCTCAGGGTAGCCAGTAGAAAACTGAGCAGATTGGACCTCTGGAAGCCTGCCTTCTTCTCCTTGCTTAGTGATTTGCTAGTTGTAAAGGCGTGGGCGGGTCTTTGCCTTTTGATTCTGCTTCCTCATCTATAAAATGGGGACACTCAGGTTCCCTCCTTCATGGATTTGTTCTGGGCATCAAACAAGGCCCTGAAGGTGACAGCACAGAGCGGTCCCTGATACTTGATGGGTCTCACCATCCACCCTTAGTATGTGAGCTTTCGAAGCAGAGGTTCCCTCCTCAGACAATGTCACCCACCGGTTGTCGTTTAAACATTCCCAGCTCTGGGACTCAGGGTTTCTCACCCCTGTGCTTTTGCTTGTGCTGCTTATGTCAGCCTGGAGTGCCCACCTCCCATTTCCCTCTTCTGTGTTTCCCAAATGCCCTCCTCTCTCAAGGCTCAATTCAAGTACTAACTCCTCCGCACATGTTCTCTCCCGCCCCCAGAAAAAGACCACACCCGCTCTGAGTTCCTGCTGCGCTTACCTTTTGCAGCTTTCACTTCTTTGTCTTCATTCAGTGATTTCTGTGCATCATCTGACCTTTTCCACCATTTCGCTGTGGCAGTTGTCAGAACAGAGACAAGTCTGGCGCCTTGGACCCTATGGGTACTCACTATTTGTTAAAGAAATGAGAACTGCCATAATCACATTCCTTATCCAAAGTTTATTTAAAAAGCAGCTACACTAGTCCTTTGCGCTGGAACCACGTTCACTGAAACATGTACAGAAACTCTTGTGTCCTGACTTAGCGGTTACCAGGGAACCGCGCAAGTGGGGACACATTCTAAGAGGCACGTGTTTTAGTCAACTGATACTGTTCAAAGCTAGGATTGCCTGCATATTCAAACAGTAACTATATACCATAAATGTGATCCATCTAATCATGTGAAAAAGAATTCCAGCAAGTCGTGTGCATTGAGGGCAGCCAGCCATATACATCAAACTAAGAACTCATAGAGCATCTCATAAATCAGAGCCTTGGCAGAAAACAGCAGTGCATTTCCAGTCTCAGAGCGGGAGGGGTTCAAATGATGGAATGACCATGTTGTTCCCATTTCAGAACCATTACAGTGGCTTATTGAAGGCTGTTTATGGAAGTCATTTCTGGGGACAGGAGGCAGTCTGAAATGTGTAGCTTAGATGCTGAGAGACGGTCATTTCTGGCATGTTAATAGCTTCAGGGACAATTTATAATCTGATATTTATAATATGAATGGTCTGAGGAATGCCTTAAAACCCGCTAAAATTGAATAAACATCAACTTCCCTGGTGTTCTGTGGTTTCCCACAGTGAACACTGTGACTGGCACAGAGAAACTCACAAGTCAATACCTTTTAAGCCACTATAAAAGCATGAGACTACTCAGCAAATCTAAACATGTTGGGTTTATGTACTCTACAAAAGAAAGGGGCAAAGGAAAATGGAAACAATGGAAGATTACGGTAAACACAATTTGAGGCAACTTTAAAGGGAGCAGGGCTGATAATGCAGAGGCATAAGGGGTTGGGGGGTGGGGGGCACACAGAGCCCGAGACCCAGAGTGAGGACCTCGAAGCTGTGTTTCTGGGTCGGCTGATGAGCTACTGGAAGGTTCCGAGAGGCAGTTTTGCTGGTCTTGGTTCCCAGCACCTTCACCAAAAATCAAGGGGAGTGTTCAATAATGCTCAAAGTCCACCGAAGACAAGACGTAATGGGATGAACGTAGGTGTGGGAACCTGCAAACCAGCTCATTTTCCTCAGTTTCCCAAGTGGTGTCCTCGCCCAGGTTGGAGAACCTCACTGAGGCTCATTCTTAGGACAAGGGAGAAGAGTCATGGAGGGGAGTCAGGAGCTCTGAGCCATGCTCTCAGAGAATTTCAAGACTGTAAAAGTGACCTTATTTAGAAGTAGGGTCTCTGGGAAGTGAAGTGAAAGTTGCTCAGTCACGTCTGACTCTTTGTGACCCCCAGGACTACACAATCCATGGAATTCTCCAGCCAGAATACTGGAGTGAGTAGGCATTCCCTTCTCCAGGGGATCTTCCCAACCCAGGGATCGAACTCATGTCTCCCACATTGCAGGCAGATTCTTTACCAGATGAGCCACCAAGGAAGCCCAGGGTTTCTGTAGATGTTATCAACTTACATCTCTCTTCCTAGAAAGACCCTCAACCATTATTGGGTTAGGAACCCCACACACACAGTATTTTCCAGTCTCATCTTAATTTACAGTGGACCCAGATTCAGTATGATTGGTGTCCTTATAAGAAGAGGAAAACACCTTGTGAAGACAGGGGAATGCCAGATACAAGAGAGACAGAGACTGGGGTGTCTCAGCACAAGGCAAGGATTGTTGGCCAGCACAAGGAGCTCAGAAAAGCTAAGGACGGTGTCAACCCAGGATCTTACAGGGAGCATGGCCCTTGATTTCAACCTCCTCACCTCTAGAATTGGGAGAGAATACTGTCTGATGTTTAAAGCACACAGTCTGTGGTACTTTGTATGGCAGCCACAGGAAACCGAGGCTGACCTCTGCACTCCTCTTTTCTGCTAAATTTGTACTTGCTAAAACATTTACCCCAAACTCTGGAAAGAAACTCCCCCTGTAATAAGGTTTATACTTCTATGTTTTATTTCTAAAGAGGCTGGTCATCATTTTAGCTGCTTCCGAAATCTCCTCAACTGCTTACTATCCATCTCTGGGGTTGGTGCTTCCAGAACCACTGTAAGTAAGAGATCATTCTGATTCTCCCAGGAAATAACTATTCTTGAATCAGAGGAAGGGAGTGCAGCATTCTGCAGAAGGGGTGGGCTGTGACAAATTAATGACACACTTTGGAAGGGCCCAGATGACACCACCCTTATGGCAAAAAGTGAAGAGGAACTAAAAGCCTCTTGATGAAAGTGAAAGAGGAGAGTGAAAAAGTTGGCTTAAAGCTTAACATTCAGAAAACTAAGATCATGGCATCTGGTCCCATCACTTCATGGCAAATAGATGGGGAATCAGTGGAAACAGTGTCAGACTTTATTTTTGGGGGCTCCAAAATCACTGCAGATGGTGATTGCAGCCATGAAATTAAAAGACGTTTACTCCTTGGAAGGAAAGTTATGACCAACCTAGATAGCATATTCAAAAGCAGACACATTACTTTGCCAACAAAGGTCCATCTAGTCAAGGCTATGGTTTTTCCAGTGGTCATGTATGGATGTGAGAGTTGGACTGTGAAGAAAGCTGAGCACCGAAGAATTGATGCTTTTGAACTGTGGTGTTGGAGAAGACTCTTGAGAGTCCCTTGGACTGCAAGGAGATCCAACCAGTCCATCCTAAAGGAGTTCAGTCCTGGGTGTTCATTGGAAGGACTGATGCTGAAGCTGAAACTCCAATACTTTGGCCACCTCATGCGAAGAACTGACTCACTGGAAAAGACCCTGATGCTGGGAGAGACTGGGGGCAAGAGGAGAAGGGGACGACAGAGGATGAGATGGCTGGATGGCATCACCAACTCGATGCACATGAGTTTGGGTGAACTCCGGGAGTTGGTGATGGAAGGGAGGCCTGGCGTGCTGCGATTCATGGGGTCACAAAGAGTCAGACATGACTGAGCAACTGAACTGAACTGAACTGAAGGTGGATTTGTCACTGTCCCTCTCCTTTAGCTTAGCAGAGAAAAGGAGGTCCACAGAGGTTTCTTCCAACTTTGTTTACCAATGGAAACTCAATCCACCTTGCCCAATACATGCACCAAGCGGTGAGCACATTGAGTCCAAGCAATGGGTCAAGAATAGGAGTCAAGCACTCTGGGATCAGTTCCTGCTCTCACCACTCATGAGCCCCCACCCCAGACTTCATCTTTAAAATGGGTGTCCCACCTCCATTGCCCAGGGTGGTCCTGGGCCATATTGACAAGATTGTGGAAGTGCCTGGAAAATCGTGAAGTCCTGTGCAAAGAGAAGGTGATGAAATCATTATTACTCTCGTCCTCCACCAGTTGTCAACGCCTGGTGGGGGTGGGGCTCTTCCAAGCAGACCAGGAAGGCTGGATCAAAGTGTCCAGCTGGTAAAAGAAGAGTCAGCTGTAGGGCCTGATCCTCTGGTATTAGCTGCCCAGGGGGAGAGCAGTGAGATGAGCTCTCCCGGTGGGTAATAAAATGAGTCTAGAAGGGAGGAAGCAGGATGTATAAAGCCCAGGAGCCTGATCTGTTTCTGAGATCAAACAGAGCAGCATTGTACCGGGGTGTGGAGCTGATGTCAGCGTCTAGAATGCTGGTCGGAATCGCCCTGGTTACGCAGCTGGACCGGAATAAGGCAAGTCTGTATCTGAACTCATTAATTTTTACAACCAACTGAACTGTTCTGCCTTTTTTTTTTTTTTTTTTTGGAGGGGGGCTGTTGAGGGAGGCGGTGCAGGGGAAGAACAAGGGAAGGAAGGGAAAAGGGAGGGGTTAATATGTATGGAACAAGGGGCTTCCCACCAGCAGACACTGTCTCATTATCCCCAGCAAAGCCTAGCTTCAACTCTCCAGCCCCTTGGACCGTTAGGCAGCGCCTCTGCAGCAGGTTCTGCCCGTGGAGGGGGAGAAATGGGCCAATGGAACGTAAGGATAATTAGAGTGGCACAAGCCACTCCGTGGAGTTCAAGTTATGTCAATGTTTCCATTATATGCCTCACTTTTGGGGGGTTTATAACGTAGCTATAAAAACTCACGCCAGCTGAGAATTTGGCAGGCCAGGTCGCAGCAAAGGAGGGACTGTTTTTTAATTCAGTTCAGCTGCTCATAACTTGGAGTGGGGAGCACACTGTACATAACTCAAAGGGGCTGGTTGGAAGTATTGAGTACAGTACTGTTTTGCTGTCTGACCACCCCTCCTCCTCCTGGCATTCTTTTGTACTATCTCAAAAGGAACAGCATTATATAAATTATTACATAAAGCTTCCTGAGCCAAGAATCTACCTTCCCCTCTCCAAGTGTCAGCTAATCTGGCTTCACTCCACTCTTGACAACCATGAGGGTCCTCCCTTTCCAACAAACGTGCAAACCATGTCACCCAAACCTCTACACAGAAGACGGTTGAGCCTCTGCAAGGGGGCCGTTTGGTACAAGAGCTTTTCCAGACAAGTCTCAGTATCTGGGGCAATCCTTTCCTATTGTTGTAACAAGATGTATTACCCCCATCACATAGATGGGCTTGTTGCCTTCTCAGGCACAGAGAAAAGAGAGTTTTCTCCACATTTTAGCTCATAGTCTCTATTTCAGTCAAAATACCCCAATCCCGCTATATCCTTAGCTTTCCAGAACATAGACCTCGCCACCACCACCACCACCACCACCACCACCACCACCACTATGAAGCCTTCTTTGATTATCCTGCCTTTCTTTCACCTTTGGTCTCCTATCTGCTCTTTTCCTGTAATGTTTATCACTTGATTTTTGTGTTACATTTCAGTTATATTTGCACACTTTCTCTCTTTTACTGTTTGATGAGACTCTTTTCACAGAGTCCTAAGCTTATCCATCTCTCCATACTCCAAAAGTGGCAAACTTAGGTGGACTCCACTCAGCAAATTTTGATTAGGATTATTAATTAGCTAATGAATAGCAATCAGAAGCCAGATGGCTGATAGCAGAAATGCAAGTAAAGCTCAGAACAGATAAGAGACATATCAATCCCTTCTTCCTTAATAGATAAGAAGACAGCATCAAATTGATTCCTTACATTGTTATTGATAATAGCACTAAGAAAATGATAAGAGGTGAGGTAAAAATCTCCAACCAGAAAATAGGAATAAGATGCAAGTAATAGCATATATGTATGCATAAACATGGGCTTCCTAGGTGATGCTACTGGTAAAGAACTCGCCTGCCAATGAAGGTTAGACAAAAGAGATGCAGGTTGGATCCCTGGGTCAGGAAGATCCCCCAGAGAAGGGCATGGCAACCCACTCCAGTATTCTTGCCTGGAGAATCCCATGGACAGAGGAGCCTGGCAGACTATATGCAGTCCACAGGGTCACAGAGTCGGACACGACTGAAGCAACTTAGCACGCATGCACATATAAACATAACGATGTTACCTTATAATAGTAGTAAAAAAGTAAACCACAATGTGCGTGTTCTCATAATTGTATGAACAAATACTTCTATGAACAATACAATAAGTGAACAGTACCATAAGTATATTTTATCAATATGCACTGACTTTGCTCTCCATTGTAACTCAGTCCCTAGCCTTTAATACTCTGAAAATGCTTTTATAAACTGTGGATAAGTGACCCTGTAAATGGATGGTACTGATAGCACTGTAGCACACATAACACTCAATAAAAATTTGCCAAATGAATGAATTTCTTAAAGTAATTTTACTGAGCTAAATAATATTATTTCTTCATATACTAGAGGAAATATTGTTAGTGATGGTAGTTAATTTAAGCTGCATGATAAATACCAAGCTCTAACCTAAGGGCTAGTAATAAATGGAATTTCAGTCTTCCCTAGGGGTTCAGAAGATTTGGGGCCCATTGTCCTAACAAGCAGTGAAGGAACAGACATATGTGTTAGAGTGACTGGGGGACTGGTTTCTTCAATACATCTGCACTAAGCTTGACAGCTTGGGGTAGCAGAGCTGGGAGAGCACAAGGATGATGAATGGGTGGGTGGGCTAAGAAGATATATCAAAGTCAGAGACTCGACTGGTTAACACAGTAGTCTGGGTCCAACTGTGCTTTCTGGAAGATTACTAGTGTTGATCCATAATGGCTTTTGATTAGAAACTCAAGGTCTCCAAAAATGTAGATGTATAACTGAAACCTATGTCTAAAAGCCAGGACACAA
This sequence comes from Bos indicus, assembly GCF_029378745.1. Taxonomy (NCBI): domain Eukaryota; kingdom Metazoa; phylum Chordata; class Mammalia; order Artiodactyla; family Bovidae; genus Bos; species Bos indicus. Next base: position 74,164,708 of record NC_091760.1, on the reverse strand, counting down.
AGTTAATCTGAACTGCTTCTTTCTGGGAGGAACAAAATCTGAATATAAGGTTTTCCGTTACAAAAAAAAAGATCAATTAAAGATCAAAGGTTATATATATTACATACACATGTAAATAGAGGAGGAATTAATTATTTAAATAATTAATTAATCACAGCCAGATGGCTGAGAGCAGAGGCACAAATAAAGCTCATACAGGTAGGTACTTATTAATTTCTTCTTCCTTAATAGAAGGGAAAATAGAATTTATTTAGTTTATATTAATAGGAAGAATTCATTAGAATGGCTGAGTCATAGGCCAGTGGGAAAGTGCCAAGAACTTTTAACTGGGAAGACTGAGTTGGAATCTAAGCTCTACGTCTATATATTATGTCATCTTCATTGTTTGAACCTCCAGTGTCTTCATCTACAAAGTGAAGTCAATATTAACTGTACCACCCACATCAGAGAACTAGAACATGTCGTATCAGTCATGAGTGTGTTTGGCTGACAGTAACAAAAGAATGGATTATGGCAGCTTCAAAAAAATTAATGTATACTTTTCTCATTGAAGAAGTTGAGGTAGGTAGCGCAGGGCATGCAACCCAGTGATGCCTTTGGAATTCAGGTTCTTCCTGTATCTCTGCCTAACATCCTTGCCATGTTGGTTCTCTTCCCCATGCTTGTCGTCCCTTGGTCCCAAGATGGCTAGTGTAACTGCAACAGTATGTCCACATTCAGAAAGAAGATGCAAGAGGCAGAAGCCCTTCTCTTCATGAGGTGGTTGTCAGTTGATTCACCTTTACATCTCTTGAGACACTCTATGTACATTCAGGTCAATCAATGGCCAATGGAACTGAGGTTAGCATCACTGGTTTAGATAGTTCATCATTATCTTCTGGCACAGAGATAGAAACCTGACAGTGAAATCAAAGAACATTTCTATGCTCCCAGAACAACACAGGGCTCTGTCAGCAGGGATGACGGAGAAGCTCTTGCTTAAGCGACCAACAAAGTCTACGCCAGGGCAAAACAAGATAAAGTCAAGGTCTTCACAGTGTGCTTCCCACACCACAGCATCTGGGGATGTGTTAAAATGTGAGTTCTCAGGCCCCACCCAGGAACTGCTGAATCAGAAACTCTGGGGTGAGACCAGCAACTTGTGGTTTAACACATCCTGCAGGTAATTCTGATGATTCTTGGGTCTGAGGACCACTGGGGTAAAAATGAGGAAAAAACTGAGGAATAAAGCTTGAGGATTCAGTGAACTTACTGAAATGTGTTTTCCATCAAAACTTTCCTCTGGGAGTGGGAAAGGAGAAGGAGGAAAGGAAGAGAGGGAAAGAGAACTAACCCTAGTTGTTCAGTTCAGTCACTCAGTCATGTCCGACTCTTTGTGACCCCATGAACTGCAGCACGCCAGGCTTCCCTGTCCATCACCAACTCCCAGAGTTCACCCAAACTCTTGTCCATCAAGTCGGTGATGCCATCCAGCCATCTCATCATCAGTCATCCCCTTCTCCTCCTGCCCCCAATCCCTCCCAGCATCAGAGTCTTTTCCAACGAGTCAACTCTTAGCATGAGGTGGCCAAAGTATTGGAGTTTCAGCTTTAGCATCAGTCCTTCCAATGAACATCCAGGGCTGATCTCCTTTAGGATGGACTGGTTGGATCTCCTTGCAGTCCAAGGGACTCTCAAGTCTTCTCCATCACCACAGTTCAAAAGCATCAATTCTTCGGTGCTTAGCTTTCTTCACAATCCAACTCTCACATCCATACATGACCACTGGAAAAACCATAGCCTTGACTAGACGGACCTTTGTTGACAAAGTAATACCTCTGCTTTTGAATATGCTATCTAGGTTGGTCATAACTTTTCTTCCAAGGAGTAAGCGTCTTTTAATTTCATGGCTGCAGTCACCATCTGCAGTGATTTTGGAGCCCCAAAAAGTAAAGTCTGACACTGTTTCCACTGTTTCCCCATCTATTTCCCATGAAGTGATGGGACCAGATGCCATGATCTTCATTTTCTGAATGTTGAGCTTTAAGCCAACTTTTTCACTCTCCTCTTTCACTTTCATCTAGAGGCTTTTTAGTTCCTCTTCACTTTCTGCCATAAGGGTGGTGTCATTTGCATATCTGAGGTTATTGATATTTCTCCCGGCAATCTTGATTCCAGCTTGTGCTTCTTCCAGCCCAGTGTTTCTTATGATGTACTCCGCATATGTTAAATAAGCAGAGTGACAATATACAGCCTTGACATACTCCTTTTCCTATTTGGAACTAGTCTGTTGTTCCACGTCCAGTTCTAACTGTTGCTTCCTGATCTGCATATAGGTTTCTCAAGAGGCAGGTCAGGTGGTCTGCTCTTCCCATATCTTTCAGAATTTTCCACAGTTTATTGTGATCCACACAGTCAAAGGTTTTGGCATAGTCAAGAAAGCAGAAATAGATGTTTTTCTGGAACTCTCTTGCCTTTTTGATGATCCAGCAGATGTTGGCAATTTGATCTCTGGTTCCTCTGCCTTTTCTAAAACCAGCTTGAACATCAGGAAGTTCATGGTTCACAAATTGCCGAAGCCTGGCTTGGAGAATTTTGAGCATTACTTTACTAGCATGTGAGATGAGTGCAATTGTGCGGTAGATTGAGTATTCTTTGGCATTGCCTTTCTTTGGGACTGGAATGAAAACTGACCTTTTCCAGTCCTGTGGCCACTGCTGAGTTTTCCAAATTTGCTGGCATATTGAGTGCAGCACTTTCACAGCATCATCTTTCAGGATTTGAAAGAGCTCAACTGGAATTGCTTCACCTCCACTAGCTTTGTTCGTAGTGATGCTTTCTAATAGGGCTCACTTGACTTCACATTCCAGGATGTCTGGCTCTAGGTCAGTGATCACACCATCGTGATTATCTGGCTCGTAAAGATCTTTTTTGTACAGTTCTTCTGTGTATTCTTGCCACCTCTTCTTACTATCTTCTGCTTCTGTTAGGTCCATACCATTTCTGTCCTTTATCAAGCCCATCTTTGCATGAAATGTTCCCTTGGTATCTCTAATTTTCTTGAAGAGATCCCTAGTCTTTCCCATTCTGTTGTTTTCCTCTATTTCTTTGCATTGATCGCTGAGGAAGGCTTTCTTATATCTCCTTGCTATTCTTTGGAACTCTGCATTCAGATGCTTATATTTTTCCTTTTGTCCTTTGCTTTTCGCTTCTCTTCTTTTCACAGCTATTTATGAGGCCTCCCCAGACAGCCATTTTGCTTTTTTGCATTTCTTTTCCATGGGGATGGTCTTGATCCCTGTCTCCTGTACAATGTCAGGAACCTCAGTCCATAGTTCATCAGGCACTTTATCTATCAGATCTAGGCCCTTAAATCTATTTCTCACTTCCACTGTATAATCATAAGGAATTTGATATAGGTCATACCTAAATGGTCTAGTGGTTTTTCCTATTTTCTGCAATTTAAGCCTGAATTCAGCAATAAGGAGTTCATGATCTGAGCCACAGTCAGCTCCTGGTCTTGTTTTTGTTGACTGTATAGAGCTTCTCCATCTTTGGCTGCAAAAAATATAATCAATCTGATTTCAGTGTTGACCATCTGGTGATGTCCATGTGTAGAGTCTTCTCTTGTGTTGTTGGAAGAGGATGTTTGCTATGACTAATGCGTTCTCTTGGCAAAGCTCTATTAGCCTTCGCCCTGCTTCATTCCATATTCCAAGGTCAAATTTGCCTGTTACCCCAGGTGTTTCTTGACTTCTTCTTTTGCATTCCAGTCCCCTATAATGAAAAGGACATCTTTTGGGGGGTGTTAGTTCTAAAAGATCTTATAGGTCTTCATAGAACCGTTCAACTTCAGCTTCTTCAGCGTTACTGGTTGGGGCATAGACTTGGATTACTGTGATATTGAATGGTTTGCCTTGGAAATGAACAGAGATCATTCTGTCATTTTTGAGATGCATCCAAGTACTGCATTTTGGACTCTCTTGTTGACTATGATGGCTACTCCATTTCTTCTAAGGGATTCCTGCCCACAGTAGTAGATATAATGGTCATCTGAGTTAAATTCACCCATTCCAGTCCATTTTAGTTTGCTGATTCCTAGAATGTTGACGTTCACTCTTGCCACCTCCTGTTTGACTGCTTCCAATTTGCCTTGATTTATGGACCTAACATTCCAGGTTCCTATGCAATATTGCTCTTTACCACATCGGACCTGGCTTCTATCACCAGTCACATCCACAGCTGGGTATTGTTTTTGCTTTGGCTCCATCTCTTCATTCTTTCTGGAGTTATTTCTCCATTGATCTCCAGTAGTATATTGGGCACCTACTGACCCAGGGAGTTCCTCTTTCAGTATCCTATCATTTTGCCTTTTCATGCTGTTCATGGGGTTCTCAAGGCAAGAATACTGAAGTGATTTGCCATTCCCTTCTCCAGTGGACCACATTCTGTCAGACCTCTCCACCATGACCCACTCGTCTTGGGTGGCTCCACATGGCATGGCTTAGTTTCATTGAGTTAGACAAGGATGTGGTCCGTGTGATTAGATTGGCTAGTTTTCTGTGCTTATGGTTTGTGTGTCTGCCCTCTGATGCCTCTTGCAACACCTACCATCTTACTTGGGTTTCTCTTACCTTGGACAAGGGGTATCTCCTCACCTCCGCCCCTCCTGACTCTCAGCCCTCCTGCACCCACGCAGCCACCACTCCTTGGACGTGGGGTAGCTCCTGCCAGCCGCCGCCCCCTAGTTGAGTACCTACCAAAGACAGACAAATGTGCTTGGTGCCTTCACCTTTCTCTTTTAACTTAATCAGCACAAACCTCATTTTCTCAGATGAGAAAACTGAATGTCAGGAAGGTTAAGTGACTTGTCCACAGTTTTTCATCTGATGGATATAGTTGTTCAGTCACTAACTCTTTCTCTCTCCCTCACTATATATATATATATATATATATATATATATATATATATATATATATATATATAGTTTTCAGTCGTGTCCTACTCTTTGCAACCCCATGGACAGCAACAACCCAGGTTTCCTTGTCCTTCAGTATCTCCCAGAGTTTGCTCAAACTCATGTCCATTGAGGCAGTGATGCCATCCAACCATCACATCCTCTGTCTCCCCTTCTTTTCTTGCCTTCAGTCTTTCCCAGCAACAGGGTCTTTTCCAATGAACTGGCTCTTCACATCAGATGGCCAAAATGTTGGAGCTTCAGCTTCAGCAACAGTCCTTCCAATGAATATTAAAGGTTGATTTCCTTTAGGATTGACTGGTTTGATCTCCTTTCAGTCCAAAGGATTCTCAAGAGTCTTCTCCATCACCACATTTGAAAAACATCAAATCTTTGGCATTCTGTCTTCTTTATGATCCAACTCTCACATCCATAAAGGACTACTGGAAAAACCATGGCTTCGACTATACAAACCTTTGTCAGCAAAGTGGTACCTCTGCTTTTTAATATGCTTTCTAGGTTTGTCATAGCTTTCCTTTCAAGGAGCAAGAGTCTTAATTTTTATGGCTGCAGTCACTGTCTGCAGTGATTTTGAAGCCCATGAAAATAAAATCTGTTACTGTTTCCACTTTTTCCCCATCTATTTGCCATGAAGTGATGGGACCAGATGCCATGATCTTGGTTTTTTGAAGGTTGAGTTTTAAGCCAGCTTTTTCACTCTTCTCTTTCACCTTTATCAAGAGGCTCTATTAGTTCCTCTTTGCTTTCTGTCATTAAAGTGGTATCATCTGCATATCTGAGGATGTTGATATTTCTCCCGGCAATCTTGATTCCAACTTGTGCTTCATCCAGACTGGCATTTCACATGATGTGTGCTGCATATAAGTTAAATAAGCAGAGTGACAATATAGAGCCTTGATGTACTCCTTTCCCAGTTTCGAACCAGTCCGTTGTTCCATGTTCAGTTCTAACTGTTGCTGCTTGATCTGCATACAGGTTTCTCAGCAGGCAGGCAAGGTGATCTGGTATTTCCATCTCTTCAAGAATTTTCCAGTTTGTTGTGATCCACACAGTCAAAAGTTTTCACATAGTCAATGACGCAGAAGTAGACATTATTCAGGAAGTCCCTTGCTTTCAGTGAATGTTGGCAATTTGATCTATGGTTCTTCTGCCTCTTTGAAACCCAGGTTGTACACCTGAAAGTTCTTGGTTTGTGTGCTGCTAAAGTCTAGCTTGAAGGGTTTTGAGCATAACCTTTCTAGCATGTGAAATGAGCACAATTGTACAGTAGTTTGACATTTTTTGGCATTGCCTTTCTTTGGGATTGGAATGAAAACTGACCCTTTCTAGTCCTGTGGCCACTGCTGAGTTTTCCAAATTTGCTGACATATTGAGTGCAGCACTTTAACAGCACCATCATTTAGGAATAACTCAGCGGAAATTGCATCACCTCCACCAGCTTTATTTGTAGTAACTCTTCCTATAGCCCACTTGATTTCACATTCCAGGATGCCAGGCTCTAGGCGAGTGATCACACTATCATGATTATCTGGGTCATTAAGACTTTTTTGTATAGCTCTTGTATTCTTGCCACCTCTTCTTGATCTCTTCTCCTTCTGTGAGGTCCTTACAGTTTCTATTCTTTATTGCGACCATCTTTGAATGAAATGTTCCCCTGATATCTCCAATTTCCTTGAAGAGATCTCTAGCCTTTCCCATTCTATTGTTTCCTATTTCTTTGTATTGTTCACATAAGAAGACTATCTTATCTCTCCTTGCTCGTCTCTGGAATTCTGCATTCAGTTGGGTATATCTTTCCCTTTCTCCCTTGCCTTTTACTTCTCTTGTTTTCTCAGTTATGTGTAAAGCCTCCTCAGACAACCATTTTGCTTTCTTGCATTTCTTTTTCTTTGGGATGGTTTCGGTCACCACCTCCTATATAATGTTACAAACCTCCATCCAAAGTTCTTCAGACACTCTGTCTACCAGATATAATCCCTTGAATCTATTCATCACCTCCACTATATAATCATGAGGGATTTGATTTAGGTCATACCTAAATGGTCTAGTGGTTTTTCCTATTTTCTGCAATTTAAGCCTGAATTCTGCAATAAGGAGCTCATGATCTGAACCACAGTCAGCTCCAGGTCTTGTTTTTGCTGTCAGTATAGAGCCCCTCCATCTTTGGCTGCAAAGAATATAATCAATCTGATTTCAGTATTGACCATCTGGTGATGTCTATGTATAGAGTGATCTCTTGTGGTTTTAGAAGAGGGTGTTAGCCACAACCAGTGTGTTCTCTTGCATAACTCTGTGCCATCTGATGGATGGCACAGCTCAAAATGTGGTCTGATTCCAAGATAGTGCACTTCCAAAATGGGAGCAATCTCAGTAATCCTAGAATGACTCAATTTTTAAAAATGTGATTTAAATATGAACTTGTTGTTCCTTTGCTGCGCTTTCAGGACCCTCTGCAGTTTCATTCCGATTTATCTTCCACCTTACCTTCACTACAGCCTTTCCTCCCTGACTCCCATCTGCAGATCCTGGGTCAGGGCCACACCTGACTCCTTCCCATCCCTTGGGCACGCCCTGTAGCCTCAAGGCCCCAGCTAAACTCCTACTCCCTGGAATGCCCTCCCTTCCCTTTACTACCTGTTGAACTTTATTCTTCTGTAAATAATTAAACAAGTAAAATTGGCCCTCTCCTGAGTGTTCATGACATAGGGCATGAAACTAATTTGGCATTCAATAATTGTCTGTGTAAAAAAATGAATGCAAGAATGCCTAGTTTTAATTCTTCTCTACCAAGAAGCAACTCCAAGTTTTCCTTTCTAACCCAACAGCATTTTGCTTGCATTTCTAATTTCTCAGTCTGTTCTGTGATGAGATGATACATCTGCCCCTGTCCCCCAACAAATATGTGAACTCCCAAAGCCGAGGTTAGGTCACCCTCATATCATGGCCCTCCATAGCACCTAGCCTAGGGTCTGAAATGTAGTAAGGGCTCAGACATGACATACATAGACATAAACTGTATAACATGAAATGTACACCTGCACTTTAAAGAGCTAGATTTTTCAATTAGCTGGTGAATCCTACTATCTGTAATAAACAAAAGCCTGTTTCATACTAATGAATACTGCTGATATAGGAGCAAAGCTTTCCTTTGGATCATTCTAGTGACTTTTACCTTGCCCAGTGCTTAGCTAATCCAATTCTGAGAATACAGCGTCACTGCTGGGTATTGAAATGGAGCCATTTTGGGAAGCTGAGCGGAAAAACCTCCCAGGAGGAGTTATTTACGCACCTGCTAGGCTGCCTATAATAAATGATACTGGCCAGCTCGCAGTATGCTCTCCTTGCACACCCTGTACTCGGACCGTGCCCTCCATGCTTGAATCTACTGGGTGACTTCCAAGAAGATTTGGAAATTAAACATATTTTTCAGCCTCCAGAAAGTACCAAGGGACAACCTGAAATGTGACACTGAGCAGTAGATGATTACATTTCTTTTTAAAAGTCTTTAAAAGAACACTTTTTAACAAAAATATTTGAATGTTGAGAAAGTGGATAGTGAAGGTTAGAAGGAGAGATCAGAGAGAAAATTTTAACATGAATATAAAATTCTGGCACTTTCTAGACAGATAATACCACAAAACAGAAGAAATCTTATAAATACCAAAGAAGGCAGTAATAATATGTTTAATTTCTCTGTCACTCCCTTTTGTCTCCTCAGATATTCTTCAGCATTTTCTGGACATTCATTCCAAATAACTAACCGACAAAGATTTACAGAAAATCTTCCATACCGTGGACCCAACCCATGAGAAGCAAAAAAGAGAAAGAACACCAAAAGAATAGCTGCCATTTTTTACGTATTTTTTTTTTATCTTTTAAGAACTTCAAAAGGCTTTCGAATATTGTATTTCATCTCATTCAATCCAAAGTATTACTCTTCTTTCACAGATAAGTAAACTGAAGAGCGTATGACCTGGATCACATGGTTTATGAGTGACTGAGTGGGGACTCCATTTCTCTTACATCTCTATTCCTCTGCCTACAAAGACTAGGGTTAATTTTTTTTTATAAAAGTCATTTTATTATTGGGTGCACAATGGGGCATGTGGAATCAGAGTTCCCTGACCAAGGATTGAACCCATGCCCCCTGCATTGGAAACACAGTTATAACCACTGGACAGCTAGGGAGTTTTAAATAAATGTACAGCATATAATGTAATGTTCTTACAACATGAAAAATGTTAAAGAATGTCTTTTACGACTCCTGGGTAAAAAAATATTGGAATTAATTGCTTACATTCTTGTATAACCAGATCTCCTGTGAAAGGACCCAGAGAAGAAGAAACTAAGAAAAAACTTTGCTGGCAGGGAGGACAAGCACAGGAAAGTGTGCCTTCCGCAAGTAGAAAGCCTGGGGCCATCCTGTTCAACCTGGTGCTGCTGGGACCAGAGGAAGGGAGACGCTAAGGGCCATCTCACCGCTCTGACTTGTGAAGTCCACGGATCCAGGAAGTAAGTGGCACAGAGACTGAGGCCAGGCCCCCCAAACCTGACTGCCGTCCCTGTTTCAGCTGGAAGCTTGGAGGGCCAGAGGCAATGATGAAAAGGCTGCTGCCCAGAGAAGGCAGAGATTTACAGGCGAGTTAAGGAAACTTAGAAAGCAACAGATAATTAAATTTTTCATTAAAAACAATAAAGAGTAGACTAGACATAGCAAAAAAGTCAAAATCAGTGGTACAGAAGAGAAACTCTGTCATGGGGTATGGAGAAAAAAGACAAAGTGATTGAAATAAGAGAAAAGATCATTTGGATTAAAAGAACAGATAAGACAGAAAATATAGATAAGAGATGTTGCTGGGAAAAACAAAAGAGAACAGAATAAATAAAACAAAATAACAAAAAACTATAAAAGAATAAAACTTTCCTGAGCTGATACAACCATAAGGGTCAGAGTCAGCTGCCTGGGACAGAAATGAAGTTTATAAACACAAAATTTCAAGAGAGTCTAAGAAATATGGGTTTTATTCCAAATAGCTGTATGTGCATATGAAAATCAAGAATTAGGTTGCTAAGAAGGGAAATGTGCCTTTAGGGGAAATATTACCAACGTCTGTCATAATTGGAATACTGAATATTTGCAGATCTAAAGGTCCCACTGAGTACCTGGCAAATTACCTCAAAGATTTCAATTACTAGATACATTCAAGTTCAGGAACAATAGAAGAATTTCACAATTATCCAGGCCTCAGACAGCCCTGCAACATTAAAGATCAGATGACAATAGAGAAATATCTATAGTTTTGGGTGCAAAAGATTGCCAGTTAAGACTTGTAAGCTCATCCAAGTTGTCATTCATGTCTGAAGGAACTATAAGAAGATTTCTAGCTACTCAGAGACTCTTAAAGTAAGTCACTCACATCCTTCTTGAAAAAAGGTACTTAAGTTACACTCTGGCCAACTGAGGTTAATCAAAATAAAGAATGGAGAAGTTCTGATGAAATGGAACTCATGGTGATTACTAAAACCATTTAAGTATATCATATAAAATAATGTTAAAGCATGATTGTAAAAGAGTTTTTAAAATACAAAATAATAATTATTGAACAAGAAAATAATGTTAAGAATAACATCTGGTATACCTGTGGCTGATTTATCTTGATGTATGGCAAAAGCCATAACAATATTGTAAAATAATTATCCTCTAATTAAAAAAAAATAACATCTGGTATATATTTGTCAAAATTCAATGAAAATACATTTCAGATTTGTGTATTTCACTGTTTGCAAACTTTACCTCAAAGGGGTAAAAAGACTGCAAGCAGTATGAAATTATTAATTTAATAATTATTATTAAATAATTAATAATGTTCATGCTGAAATATTTTGAGCAAAGTGTTCTGATATCTTCAATTTACTTTGAAATGCATTTTTTTTAAAAATGGGTTGATAAATGGACAGAAGAATGGATACATACATAGCAAATCAAACAAAGTATGACGGCAATGGTGGAAACTAGATGTTGGGTATGTGGGTGTTCATGTAGCATCCTCTCAACTTTTCTGTATGTTTGCAAACCAAACATTGGGCAGGGGTGGGGGAGAGTACTATCTGGGTCTAAAATCCAAGATTAAATAAATAGAACATAGAACTTAATAAAATAGGGAAGGGGAGAACAAAAGTGTGTTTATTTCCTAACATTACATAGAAAACAGTTGATAGCTAGCGTTTTTTTTAATTATTGATTCAGAAAATATAGGCCCTTTCAAATTTTTCAGTGCAATCCAAGTGGAATTTTGAAATAAGACCTATACATTCCAGTAACTAACACATGCACACAACAAGCAACAAACAAAAAAAAGAGAAAGAAGACAGATATAAACACCATAGCAGAAAATAAATTTAAAAAGCAAGAAAGAACTCTTCAAAAAAACAACAACAACAACAGAAAGCATAAACAATTTGACTTATTTCAAATAAAAACTAACAGAGTAACTATGATAATAAACTCTCATATTTGAAAACCCAAACCTATCAATATGCTATCCCAAGATATATACCTAAAATAAAGTATCAGATTAAAGAAAGATAAGCTAGCAAATACATCATACATACAAACAATCTATAAAGAAATCAGGATAAAATGTTTATATCCAAGTAGAATTTAATGTGAAAAGCTTAAATGAAATTTAGGTAAACATTAACAAAGTAAGCATAAAGAAAATATAACTGTCATGAATCATTATATGTCAGATGTGTGTTAGTCGCTGAGTTGTTTCCAACTCTTTGCTTTGTAGCCATGGACTGATTGTAGCCTGCCAGGCTCCTGTCCATGGGATTCTCCCGGCAAGAATACTGGAGTGGGTTGCCATGTCCTCCTCTAGGGAATTTTCGTAACCCAGAGATCGAACCCAGGTCTCCTGCTTTGCAGGCAGATTCTTTACTGTCTGAGTCACCAATATAGAACTAAAATAAATAAATAAATAAAGCAAGAATTCTCAGAAATTCAGGGGGAAATTTTGATAGAAACATAGTAGTAATGGGAGACTTTAAGGTAATGTTTTTGACATGTGTATGTAATACACATACCACAACATAAGAAGCACCCCAGGTATGTTTCAATCAGTGCGAAGCTGATCAGGGCAATAACTCTGCTTGTTCTAGAGGGTGTATTTTTCCTAATGAAAGCATACTATGTATGGACTTACTTGGCATTACACATCATGGATTTATACTTGTCTCATGCTATCAAAAAAACTCTATTTGCACCACATGTGCTGGTCACAAACTGTTCTCCTCCACAAGACCCAACCAGGCCCATGAGCTATAAAGTTAGAGCTCATTGTTGATTTGGAGGAAGAAGAAACAGTATGAGCTGTAAGAACTGGAAAAGAGGTTTTATAACTATTAATATCGAGATAGTTCAAAGCAGTGGGTCCTAGTGCAAGATCAGATGATAGAAGAAAGAGATTTCAAGTCTTCCAAGCCAGTCTTCAATCCCTAAGACCAGATCATGCTTCCACAAACAGATAGATGGGAAGAGCAATGAAGTTAAGGGCAAGTTGATAGGTGTCCATGAGGATATTTTGAATTTGCTGTAATGACAAGATAGACCACTGGAGAGGTTTTGCAGACTGATGCTTTGCAGAACAGCATCTGGATTGAAAGTCCAGATTGAAGAGTGTTCATCACTTTGGGGATGCAAGTTACTTACAAATAGAATACAGGATTAGCAAAGCCTGCTAAAGGCAGGCAACAAGACATTTAAATCCAGACAGAGAAGTCTGTGCATGACTCAATAGGCAATGAAAAGCCAGCCAAGGTTTTGGATCAGGGTAGCTGTCCTAATAGGGAATTCCAGTTTCTAAGCCTAATTTCACCTCCCTATGTATGTCTCAGCTGATGCTCCTTCTGCCCTACAGGGTAATACAGAGTGCTTCTGGTCCTACCTCCACATGACAATCGAGAGAAAAGCAGAAATGACATTTCACTTTCGTGCGGCTCACAGGACTAGCAGGAAAAGCCTTTGGAGAAGGCACAAGACACTCTGAGGAAACCACATTAATCATCAACCCAGGAAACTGGAACACTCCACAAAGCCATTGCTATAAATTCAATATTTACACAAAATCTGGAGGTTGAAGTTCTTGTTACTCAGGGAAGGAAAACATGAAAAGCTGCCAGAAAGAGAGCCCACTTGCTATCTAGACTCCCCAAATCATCCTCAAGGGCAACATTCTCAGATTACAGAGCAGGCAACAGTTGCCAATAGATAGCATGCCTTGACTAATAACATGTTCATATACTTTGTTCTTCCTAATGACTGTGCCCATTTTGAGTGGAGGAAACTTTAACCCCAAGGGCACAGTGACTTGTCCAATGTCACACAACCAGTAAACGCCCAAGCTGATAGTCAAACTCAGTCTGCCCGCTACTCAACCTCACAGACCACACCAGACAGAGAGACAGAGAGAAAATTACCTGTATTGTGTCTAAAGAAGCATACCTATGCAAAGTTCATTTGGTCTGCTCTTTGGAAAGATGAAAACCCATGGTGTTGAAGGAACCTGCATACACTCAACAGGGTTTAGGGTGAAGTCACTGGGACCCTGTCTATAATTTCTAAAAAAAAAAAGCATCTGTGAGCTGCCTTCAGGAACCTTACTATGGCCTGCTTTGGCTGGAGCCCAGCTCAGAGTTCTTGGACTAGAATTTCAAGGTAGGGCCCTGGAACATGAATTCCTAACAAGCCTCTCCAGTAGATCTTATACAAAGTGAAGAACAAGAGCCACCGGGGTTTACATTCCTGACCAAACAACACCGAAAGAGTGAAACCAGACCTTGTCCCCAAGACTGAGGTCAGATGGAACAGGGTGCGTTGTCCTGCCATCAGTCCCAGGTCCAGATGGGCCCTTCTGGCCCCTGCTCGTTGCTCAGCTCAATTTAGCTTACACGACTGAAGCGACTTAGCAGCAGCAGCAGCAGCAGCAGCAGTCCTCCTGAAGGACATCCCTCTGCTGTTTTAGTTTCTAAGATTTGTCCTATAAGCAATCCTTCTCTCCTAATGAGGTTATTGGTGCCATATTACCACCAGGAAGGTGGCCCTGGTGTGCAGCTCAATTAAGAAAGGTGTATTAAATTCTTTATATTTCTTCATTTAGCTGCAGCACTCATTCTAGATTTGCTAAATAATAAAATGTTGTTAATGAGCTAGAGTATGAGGCTCATTCAATTCAGTTCTGTAGCTTCCTAAGTGTTGATACCTGTCCTTCCTTATACGATTGTCAAATTTTTCTTCTTCCGATGCTGGAAACAGAGAGCGAGGCAGAGAGATGGAGAGGGGAAACCACTCGAGCATCAGATGGCAAAAGGGTGAACATTTGTAAAGACTGATTCTCAGCCAGATTGTGACTGACTGACCTCAGAATGAACCTGCAAAGTCATCTCTTAGCATAGGGAGTTCTATTCCTCTGGAAGCCCCACTCTGGAGGGTCTGGTTGCAGTGTCCCCATGCAGCAAGTTCTGCTGTTCTCTGGAGGAACCAAGGAGAGACCTGAGTTGGGATGGTCTAGCCTCGTTACCAAAAGTGTCGTCCACGGACCAGCATTAGCAGCATCACCTGAGAGCTCGTTGAAAATGCTGACTTGCAGCCCCACTCCAAAGCTACTGAATCAGCATCTGGACTCAACAAGACCCTCAGATGGTCCTTACACACTTTGAAATTTGAGAGGCACTGCTCTAGGTCCTTCCAGTTTAAACCAGAATGTCCCAGGCTTTCCTCAAGAGAGTCACCCACTAAAAACCAGCCCATGCCCACCCCAGTGGTAGCGCTGCTCTTTTCTTAAAAGCAGGCATGGGTGAAACCACTAACCTCCCCCGACCCTTTTTTTTTTTAAGAAAAATCAAAACAGAAAAGATCAAGAAAGGGTTTCTAGACTTGAGAAGTTCAAAAGCCCATATTTCATCTCACTCCCATAACCACCAATCTGCCTGCCACCACGCCCAAGGCCTGCGTCTCTGCTCTGCCAAGCCACAGCTGAATGAAAAGCCAGAAGGAAGCACTCTTTCTGACCCAGGAAAGCCAGGAATGCCAATAGAGAGAGCAACCTCCTCACCCACAGAATCACAGCAGATGGGAGTGGGAAGGACCCTTAGAAGTCGTTTCCCACCATTTCATCTTACAGAACAAGAAACTGAGGTCCACTGGAGAAGAGTGGTCTGTTCAAGTGACCCCGGCCCATCAGTGACAGAGAGCTGGAGAGGATGGGGCCCAGGTTGCTGTCTCGAGTTCTCTTTCCATGGTACCAGGAGACCTCGGGAAATCTGTGCACGGCCTACCCCCCAGGCGAGCTTGGAAAAGCCATTTCACAGATTTGCACAATGTTAACCTGGTGGGCTGCCGTCTCTGGGGTCGCACAGAGTCAGACATGACTGAAGCGACTTAGCAGCAGCAGCAAACTGTATTCTACAGCAAATGTAACATTACTCAGCTGTAACCACTTCTGAGGAGAGATAATCCCAAGGAACCAGTCTGGTGGCGGGTCTCAGAATATCAGGCAAAAAGTGAGAACCCAGCTGAGCCATTCTCAAAAACTTGAACTGAATTCGGCATCAGATTAAGAAATGGAACCAACATTGTTTTTACTCTTAATTTTTCGCTCATTCTCCTCCCATTCCAGCCACCACCACCGCACCCCCTGACCTGCCTCTGGCAGCCACCAATCTGTTCTCTGTTTCTATCAGTTTTTTTTTTATTTTAGATTCCACACATAAGTGAGATCATACAGTATTTCATTTTCTCTGCCTGCCTTACTTCACTGTCTTGTTCCTAACAGGCTGTCCCCTCCACTTTTGGCACTTTTACAATTATGCGTGTGAGAAGACCGGTACCAACAGCTCAATGGAATATCTCTATTGAGAGATAGTCAATGGTTGTTTAAAGTCACCATTTTTTCCCTTCAAATGCACACAAAACTGACTTGAGAACCAAGACAGAATAACATAAATGTCTGTTAAAACCAGAGTCTCAGCCAGCAACCCCATAACCTAGCAGACTCCAAGGAACTCAGATCCAAAATGACCAAGTAAAATCGGTGGGAAAAAAACCCAGAGGAGAAGGTGGTTTTGGAGGAGGAGGAGGAGGAAGAGGAGGAGGAGGAGGAGGGTAATTCCCCAAATCCAGTGGAATCTGCCTCAATTCTCCAAGCTTTCTTTCTCCGCTACCTCCAGAAGCCAGACCACCTCCCAATCTCAACCTCACTTCCTGTCCCTCTGATGCCTAAACTGTCAAACATCAGCCTCGTGTTTATTCTATCCATGTACGTCAGATTTCTAAACCCAGGGCTCCTGGAATCGATCCCCTCCTCTTTTGTGAGTTTTTTGTTTTGTTTTTTCTTTTTTTTTGGTCTATTTTTTTCCTTTTGGTCCTGAGCACCCTGCGATTTTTCTAAAATGGAGCAAAGAGTGGGGAAAGAGAAGCAGCCAAGTCCCTTTCCTGCAGGGATGTGAGTGACTGCTGTGTTTCCATGGCTCGCCTTCCACTGTTCTCGTGACCCCTGCAGACTCCCCTTATGAGTGAGTGTCCCGGAATGTCTCTTTATTAGGTGTCTGGAGAAGTAAAGCTGTCGTGATGCCAGCGCCCCCACACTGAGGACTTTATTAGTTTTTTAATTTTCTGTCTGGGTGCTCCTGCGGCATCAAACTTTCCACAGCTGTTAGGAGCTATTAAGTAAGTAGCCTCATGGGGCCCTTTCCCCACCCCCACCCCGCTTCTTAATAACAGGAGATATTTCTGGACATGCTACATGGAGTCTTTAAAGAAAGATACTTTGTCTGTCGGGTGAGAAATTGTTGGGGGTCCGGGTGGAAAGAGGATGCGGTGGCCTAAGAAAAGCGCCTTGTTTTTTCTTCTTTGCATCTTGGCTTAGAGCAGGGCTGTTTGGGTGGTGATGACGTGGGGAAGCGACCTGGGGGCAGGGGCATGCAGAAGTGAGAACCCACTCTCTCAGCCTTTCTGCCCAGCAAGTAGAGGACCGGAGGGGAGCTCTGACTGTTTTCAGAGCTGACTTGGCATCTGGCCCAGAGCTTGATGCCTGGTTCAAAGCGTTCCCTCCTGAGTGGACCTTCTAAGACCTGCAGCGAGGAATAAAACAGAACGACTTGCAAGCTTTCCCCTCGTAGGCACACAGCTGTGGTTCTGGACTAGAAGCCAGGGCTATTGCTCGTGTCCCCCTGGAAGGAAATCCTGATCCCCAGCACCCCTACGCTCTGCTCCCTGCCAGCGTCCCTGAGTGTCCCCAAGCCGGCCATCCACAGGACCCCCTGTGTGTAAATGTAAAGATGGGTGCATGTGCACACACACTGACTCACATAAGCACGTGCGCGCACACACATGCACATCCATGCAGAGTGATGCATTATTAGAGCAAGCAAACTGGCGGTCTCTCGCCACACCCCTGGATCTGGAAGGTTAGACCATTTGGTGGGCAGGGGACAAACTAAGGGGCTGGAGAGCCCAGGGAATTCTCAGCATCCCTCCCGGCTCCAGCCTGCCCAGCAATTTGCTTTCCCTTGGCCTCCTTTAAGCCTCTCTTTGAGAAGACCTTATTTGCAGGGTGAATGTGAAAGCCTAGAAAGAAGAAAACCCTTTGGTGATGCCCGCCTCGGGAACAATTTTGCCTCTGAGAGCAAGCTGGTATTTGGGGTTAATCCCTCTGTGGAAACACTGGGTTGAAAGCCCAGAGGAGGTCAGGGGTCTGATTACGGCTTCTGTTTACACATAAACTTCCTGGTCCTAAGAGACAATAGCAAAGATGGGGGAGGGGAGGGGGAAAGAAAAGAAAGAAAAGGAGAATTTTTTTAATTAAATGGCCTTCTCTGTTAAAAATAAAGTCAACAAAAAGGTGGAGCTTGTGGAATCAAGGTTTGATTTTAATGTCTAGGTACAGATAATTTCTTAAAATTTCTCCATCAGGATTTACATAATATGGTTGAAGCATTTTTGAAACAAAATTTAAAATTTAATACTGATATATATATATATATATGCATATATTTATGTGCATAAGTATATTTTAAAAAATAATAAAATAATCTCAGTTATCTCCTGAGGACCCGAGGTCTGATTTTGTTGTATTTTTGAAAGAGGGTTCTGATTTGATTTTTGTATAGTGTGGGGTTTTTTGGTCAAGCAAAGTCATGAAGACTCTACAAGAGGTGGATGAGCTGAAAACTGTGGTATTTAGGCCAATTAAAAACTGTTATAAACACACACATACAAGAAAAGCCTAGATGACAGTATTAAAGCAAAATAACCTCATTCTTTCAAAAGAATTAAGGAGAAAAAAAAAATTTCCTCCACATGCTCAAAAGAAGGCAAAGCAAAACTATTTAGTTGGTGGGAAGTGAGGTAGGGGGAGTGACAAAATGGTCACCAGAAAAAGAGAAGTTTATTTTTAAGATCATAATTGAGTGATTTTTTAAAAGATTAAATTTAAGACAAAATAGTTGTTGTTTTTTTTTTTTTTTTTGAGAAAGATACATGGGTTTAAGAGTCTGTCCCAGACAACTTTAAGAACATTAAACAAAATATCCATGAAGAAACCTATTGCTTTGGGGGCATTTACAACCAGATAAAACTCAGGTACGTAGGCTTTAAATCTCCAAACTTCCCCTAATAGAAAAGAAATCCCAAATACTTGATCACTAGTTTCCTTCTGTATTTCTAACTGGTGAGATTATTTGGAGGCTTTTGCAAATACTATAATGATGTTTCTTACGTTATCAAATAAAAAGGAAAGCATTTCTTCAATAAATCCTCATCTTTCTACTTTGAGTCTCCACCAAAAGAATTATTTATGGAAATCCAGACACTATAACATTTTGAAAATGAATTTGTCAACAAAAATATTTTTTAAAAAGCGAAAAAAAGTTGAGATCAAATCTTTTAGGGTATTAACTGCCTCTTCAAAAGAATCAAGACAATTTCTAGTTCTTTCACTTGTTCATACGTTCTATGGTCTCCCTAATTCATCAGCTACTTGGTTCCTGCTCTGTCCTCTTGGCCTTTTTCCTTTTATTCCTCTCATCTCCTAAATAAGAATGGTTTCTTGCTATTTTCTAACACGAACCCTTCAGAGCATCTGACAGCAGGAAGGTAGCTGTTTCAGTTACAGGAATAAAGAAAAGACAAGGGAAGGAGGAGAAAGAATGACACCCATAAACAATTCAGCGACAAGCGGACGCAGAGTCCAAAAGTTCACCAGCTGAGGCAGTCCAGAAATGCTCCAACTGAAGGCTCGCATTGTGAAGGGACATCTAACACAAAAGGTCTGCGAGTCTTAGGGGCCCTGGTTTTCCGTCACTCTCCCTTGCATAACCACTTTTGAGAAGGTGAGGCATTTCGCCAAGCTGAATATGGTGGCTGAATAAAGGGGAAAGAATTTGGGACCCACTGGCAAATATCAAAGGTTGTCAGAGAGCAAGTGGTGAGTCAAAGGGTGACATCAGACCATGTTACGGGCAGAAGCAGAAGGCAGCCTAACAATAGCTGTCCTTTGGACTCCAGAAGGCCAAGTGGCTGGGCTCTGGGCTCCATGGAGGACTATGGCCACGGTGACCACATCATTCATCCTCTCAGACGGGGCACTTTGGAAAGTAAAAGTCAGGAGTCTGTTCGAATTATGCTGGGGCAACATATATGTATGAAACAAACTGCTCTAGGCAAACGGGGGTGTTGCTAACCGTAATGAGACTCCCTCCAAAATCTAGGAGATGAAGTTTAGCTGCTCTGAGAGTCTCCTCCACAAAGCTCAGTCCCCAGCTGAGCTGCTTTTTCCTGAAGGGAAAACATCTCTGGTGGCAAAGAGGAGACATTGAGGAAGCGCCTTGGCCAAATCAGTGTGGAAATCATTTTCTCAGCCCCTCGGGGAGACTCACAATATAAATACAGTCATCCCTTGGGACTGACAAGGGATTGGTTCCAATCTGTGGATACCCAAATCCAGGGATGCTCAAGTCCCCCATATCAAATGGCATAGTCCTGGCTACAGAGGGCCGATTGTATTAGCACATTAGAGACTTCGAGAAGGCTTGCAGTGAACTAAGGCATTCTTCAACCCAGAGTATTCCCAAAGGTTTTGGACCACCATGAGGTCTTCTGTCAGCCCAACACCTAGAATGTTCAGGCAAACATTGCTTTAAACCTCGAGAGTCAGAGTGTAGAGGGAAGGGCTGGGATGACAGGCCTTCTCCGGGAAGCTGGCAAAGTCCAGGGAGCTGCCGGTATTCCTGAGGGCGACACAGGCACATGCTCAGCTGGGTGAGGTCACACAAGAACCTCCCCCGGCACAGCCAAAAGGCCTGCAGAAGCACGTCTGAAGCCACCCCGTGCCGTGAGCAGGAAGTCTCTGAGTTCACATTCATGCTGACAGGCCTCCCCGGCCCACATAATCCATTTCTTCAGACAGCTGCAAGGACTGCAATAGATATTAAGGAGATGGTGAGCCCAACCCAAACTCAGCTGAGACACAGAGAATATCTGTCTTCCTGTAAGGATTGCCACCTCAGGGTAAGCCTGAGGCTACACCTCATCCATCCCACTGTGTCTCCGACCTGTGTGTCCTGAGGTAGGGCCTGAGAGAGCATGGGGGATGCAGACCCAGTCAGACGACACTGTAAACCAGAGAATGAGTTCTGGGAAAGGAGGTGATAGGAGGCAAGCTAGAGGCAGCCTGAGCACCAGCAAAAAGCACTGTCTCTGGATGTGGCGGGCAGTAATGCAGTCTATGAGGAAGAAACTGCTGGTCCCATGAATGCTCCATGGTTCTTACCTGGGTTATCACAAAATCCTCTGAGGCCATCTCCTCGTGGCCATCTCCTCCTGCTACTCCTATTTGCCTTTCATTTTGCAGCAGGAAACCCACTAACTTATGGAAGCACTCAGAGCATCTCACAACGAGTTGGTGGGCAGGAAAGCCCTAAAGAAAGGTCTTGGTGATTGGGGGTAGGGTGGGGGTGGGGATCAACAATTCTCATCACCAGTATCCCCACTCCTTCACCTGGTGCCCAAGGACCTTCAAGAGCACCTCTAAGACGCTCTCCTCCTCCCCACCCTCCCTCACTTCCACCTGCCTTCACTACATCTACTATACCCAGATGCTCATGATCCCCGAACATACCACTCTTCTCATAATCCTTTGCTTTTCCAAATGCTGTTCCTTGCCTGTAAAATCCCTGTCTTCCCATCAAAGTTTTCCTCATGTACTTTAAGACCTACCTGAGATTTCACATTCTAGCTGAGCATCCTTCTCCATTGCGCCTACTCCATCCCCTCTCAAGCAGAATTCAAGCCTTCCCCATGGGTGCACCCGCATCAACTCATCTGGCCCTCATCATGCCCTAGGGTAATCTCCTGACCTGGACTCTGAATGCCTGAGGGCAAGATGCTGTCACACCAACTCCTCTGTCCCCAAGCTGACCCCAACGCCTGTTGCAGAGTCTGTGCCCAGTTGAGGTGGTGTCGTGGGCCAACAGACAGAGCGCATTCAAGAGTTAGTCTTCCTCAGCCTTTAACATTTTAGATTTGAAAATTAAAGGCACCAAAAACATGTCTTTATGTTGGAATCTGAAAAGAATGATCAAAATGATGAAAATGTAGAAATATACCAGAAATTCACAACCATGACTGAGCAAAAAGATGTACCTGGAGGTAACCGTCCTATCAATTCAGTTCACAAGAGATGGGAGTCTGAATGGCTAAAGCCCTTTTAAAGGGGACTAGAGTCCACTACCTCAATCCCCACCCAAAATCCAAAGTTTTTCTAGAAGGCAGGTATAAACATTGGCATAGACAGTTACCTTCAGCTCAGAGGGGTTTCTAAGATGGAAGAAATATTAGGGTAAGCAAGAAACGTGGGCAGGCAACTTGTACTGAAGTGAGAAAAAAGGAAATCAAGGAAAAGAGATGGTACCTGGGAGACGGGAACAAAAAAGGCACAGAGCTATCAGTAAACGCATAGTCCCATCAGAGGAGAAGGATCTTCTCCAAGAAGTACCTATGGCCCAAGGACCTAGAAAACAGAAGCGAAAAGTGAGAAAGAAGCATACATCATCAGGAGTAAAGAAGCATACATACATCATCAGTAGAGCTCAATAAGCAAGCCTCCAGTTTGGCTGTTCTCTGGTTAATTTCCAGCCATCAAAATACAGCCCAAGCCTTTGTCAAAACATCCCTAACACACTTCACAAGCTTTTCAAAGCAGAAAATCTGTGTATGGATTTGGGTATGAACAAATCCACAGAAATTCTGGGGCCAAGAGCAACAAGGTAAGGACAAAGAAGAAACAGGAAACATGGAAAGGGGGGCTAGTCAGAACACAGAATGACAAATGCAGGCCATTGTCTCCTCCCAGCAAAACCAGAGGGCGGTGGAACTTCACAGCGCCTCAAAGGCTTGCTGTCACAGAGAAAGGCCCAACAAACCAGTTAGAAAGGATAGTTTCATCATGGGGAAAGCTCTGGAGCACTGCTGAGGGAACATCATGTAGGTGGAATCGTAACGCTGCAAACTCAGTCCTTGAGATCACAGCCTCTCGCACTTGGAGGGAGATGGTCTAAGTCAACCCCACTGTGTCTCTGAGACTCTTCCACGTGGGCTGTTTCATGAGATCAGTCAGTTTCTGCTCCACCATCTTTAGGTATCTGGACTTATAGAAAGTTCTTGCTTATAATGAGCCAACGTCTTCCCCTACAGAGGAGGAGGAGGAAAAGCTGGAAGCTAACAGAGTCAGCTACAGTCCCCCAGGATGGGTCCTTAGGTATATGAAGGCAAGTCTCAAGTTCCTCACTAAGCCTCCCTCCCTCACTTGCTGTGACACAAGTTTTATGTCACTCTCCTGAGGCTATGCTCTAGTTGGAACCCAGTGCAGAACACCTGTGGGCCAGATCTCACTCCTGTCTATCATTATGCAGCCGTTAGTACTCTTGCCTGGAAAATCCCATGGGTGGAGGAGCCTGGTGGGCTGCAGTCCATGGGGTCGCGACTGAGCAACACGACTGAGCAACTTCACTTTCACTTCTTACTTTCATGCATTGGAAAAGGAAATGGCAACCCACTCCAGTGTTCTTGCCTGGAGAATCCCAGGCACGGGGGAGCCTGGTGGGCTACCGTCTATGGGGTCGCACAGAGTCGGACACAACTGAAGCGACTTAGCAGCAGCAGCAGCAGCAGTAGACTATTCTGGTGCAACAGCAGCTATATCTCAATACACAAAGAACAAACACTTACAAAAAAAAAAAAAAAAAAACTAGCTGAATAGTTTGTGTTGTTCCCGCCAAAAATCTATGATGTGACTATAAGAGCCAGCATAGCTGCCATTGGGCTAGCATCACCCCCCTTTTCTCCTCCCTTGCTTTTTCCCTCTCTTCTTTAGTCCTTGTGTGTTGAAATTTAATCTTGTCGGGGCTTCCTCCTCCCCCTTCCAAAGAAATCTTCACTCAGAGTGCCCTGCACCTCAATTTGTGCCCCTAAAATTATTGTTGTTGTTCAGTTGCTAAGTTGTATCTGACTCTTTGCGACCCCATGGACTGTAGCATGCCAGGCTCCTCTGTCTTCCACTATCTCCTGCAGTTTGCTCATGTCCATTGAGTCGGTGATGCTATCTACCCATCTCATTCTCTGCTGCCCCCTTCTCCTTCAATCTTTCCCAGCATCAGGGTCTTTTCCAGTGAGTCAGTTCTATGCATCAGATGGCCAAAGTATTGGAGCTTCAGCAACAGTCCTTCCAATGAATATTCAGGATTGATTTCCTTTAGGATTGACAGGTTTGATCTTCTTGCTATCCAAGGGACTCTCAAGAGTCTTCTCCAGCACCACAGTTCAAAAGCATCAATTCTTTGGCATTCAGCCTTCTTTATGGTCCAACTCTCACATCCACACATGACTACTGGAAAAACCATAGCTTTGACTAGACAGACCTTTGTCGGCAAAGTAATGTCTCTGCTTTTTAATATGCTGTCTAGATTTGTCATAGCTTTCTTTCCAAGGAGCAAGCATCTCTCAATTTCATGGCTGCAGTCACTGTCTGCAGTGATTTTGGAGCCTAAGAAAAATAAAATAAGAATTCCCAAAAGTACCACAGAAGACTGAGAGGCACTAAAGAATAGCTCAACCCACCAAAGCTGGAAATGGAGAGAGGTTCCCAGACAGGACTGGGGTTGCTGATCCCATAGCCTCTAGCACCGGCTTCCTGAGACTATCTCCTCTTAGAACATCTCAGGTCAGGAATCTAGCCACTTCTCTCATAATAAAATCAAATTCCTGCCCTCCAAGCTAACCACAGTCAGAAACTAAAAACAAAACAAAACAAAACAAACAAAAAACCAGGAGGATCACTAGGAGCCAGAGTGGTATGATTTACCTGCAGGAAAAAAAAATAGCTCCTCACTTGCAGGCAGCACTGGCTGCTTAGTGACAATTTCACATTCATCATCCCATCTGGTTCTCAGAGGAATCCAGGGATACAGGTAGGACAGGAGTTATTTTCATTTTTCAGATGAGGAAATTGAAGTCTAGAGGAGAAAAAGTGATCTCCCCAAATATGCAACAAATAAGAGAAAGAGCTGATTCTAGAACCAAGGTCTCTAGTCTCTTTCTGATGGTCACTGATGCACTGATACAGTAACAGGCTTAAAATATCCCCATCTTAAGTGCTTTATGCATCCAGCAACAGCCCAGTGGAAGTTAACACTTTTGGGGGACCTGCTGCTAAGCTGCTAAGTCACTTCAGTCGTGTCCGACTCTGTGCGACCCCATAGACGGCAGCCCACTAGGCTCCTCTGTCCCTGGGATTCTCCAGTCAAGACAATCTTGACTGGAGACTGGGGGACCTAACTGAGCTCAAATCAAGTAGCTTCTATCCTGCAGCTCTAACGCTCAACCCATGATGGCATAGCGACATCCTGTGAGATAAATGC
Organism: Bos indicus; assembly: GCF_029378745.1. Taxonomy (NCBI): domain Eukaryota; kingdom Metazoa; phylum Chordata; class Mammalia; order Artiodactyla; family Bovidae; genus Bos; species Bos indicus. The sequence goes on along the minus strand of NC_091760.1, from coordinate 74,139,779 downwards.
CATCTGTGCGGGGCCCAAAGGAACACTCCGCCACAACCTGGAGCACCACAGGCCCTGCTGACTCAGGAGGAGCATTCCCACGGGTGACCACAGTTGGCTCCAGGCTGTTGCCCTGGGAGACCAGAGAATCAGCAAGCAAAGAGCTGCCTGCCCTGCCCAGCCTCTCCGGGGCAATAGCTTAGCCCCAAAGCTGGCAAGCGCCCACCACTTGGGTGTGACTCGGCTGGGTGCCCAGCCCTGCAAGCCCGTCCAGGTCTCAGTTCCTGGTAACACCCTCATGCTTCACCCTCCTGCATATGGGAGAAGAGTCATCAATCTGGCAGCAGCCCAGCTCAGCAGCTGATTGGAACAGGGAACAGTAGAAATCTTCACTAGACCAACCTTTCTTCCATAAATTTACTCAAACATGCAGGAATACATTTAGTGATCTTCTTACTAGCAACCTGGAAAAGACAGTCTGTAAATGTTATTCAGCGAGCAGTTCCTGGGCATAGTTACACAGACCTGCAATGAGGGGATGGCCATGGCAAGGTGCTGTGCAAAAAGAGATGTAAAAATACCAGAGTACTAACTACCTCAGTTCAGATTCCAGTTCACCTGGGTAATAGCTTTGTGAGCCTGGGCACGTTACTAACCTTCTCTGTGCCTCAGTTTTATTGTCAGCAAAATGGGGATGATAGCACCTAGCATACAGATTTATGTGAATTCAATAAGATGGTCACAACTAAAGTGCTTAAAACAGTGCTCTGAATGTAGTTAGCCCTTGATATATATCTTTGTTATAGGAATGATTTTACTTAATTCCTTCAAGAACCTAAAAAGATAGAAACTATTACTATCCTTATTAAGCAAGTTTCCCAAGGTCACACTGCTAATAAGAGGCAAACTTAGCACCCTAAACAGGTTTATCTGGATCCAAGCCCCATGCTCTTCTTTACTGCATGAAACAATACAAATACCTCCCAAGAACTCATGGTCTAATATGACATGAGGGAATTATATTTGTTTTGTGTTATTTAAGTACCAGACGCTTTGCTGGGGCTTTTTTTACATCCATTTATCTAAGTAAACAAATAACTCTGGTTCAAATCAACGTGATTAGGGCCTCACCAACTGCCATTGAAAATCAGAAGAGGGCAAGTGCCACACAGCCAGTCTCTCCAGGTCCCTTTATCTCTCTTCTGCCCCATGATATCTCCTGGCTCCCAACAGTAGCTCATGTAGGCAACCATAGCTTTTTTCCTTTACACTCTTCTGACTTCACCAAATATCAAATCTGTAAGAACAAGCTACACACAAATCAGGGTTTATTCAGATTTCCCCGTCCCTAACCCCAGCCACCCAGATTTCCAACAATTTGGGGTCAACTGTGCTTTGGTTCTATCCTTAACAACCAGTATGGACTTAAAATTTTTTTTCTTACCCATCTCAGGGAAACTACTCAATGGGGCAAAATAAACTATAACTATAGAGGGTGAATATAAATAATATTGCTCAGGGTGAGATAGTTACACAGCATCATCAATTTAATGGACATGAATCTGAGCAAAATCCAAGAGATAGTAAGGGACAGGGGAGTCTGGCGTGCTGCAATCCATGGGATCGCAAAGAGTTGGACACAGATTAGTGACAGAAAAACAACAGCAACAACAAATTAAGTACTCAGAAGACAAGAGATTTCAAGGAAATCTTGGCTTCACGAAAACCTAAAAATGTAGATTTGAACAACCATATTTATGCAAATGGTGATTGCAGCCATGAAATTAAAAGACGCTTACTCCTTGAAAGGAAAGTTATGACCAACCTAGATAGCATATTCAAAAGCAGACACATTACTTTGCCAACAAAGGTCCGTCTAGTCAAGGCTATGGTTTTTCCAGTGGTCATGTATGGATGTGAGAGTTGGACTGTGAAGAAAGCTGAGCGCCGAAGAATTGATGCTTTTGAACTGTGGTGTTCAAAAGACTCTTGAGAGTCCCTTGGACTGCAAGGAGATCCAACCAGTCCATCCTAAAGGAGTTCAGTCCTGGGTGTTCATTGGAAGGACTGATGCTGAAGCTGAAACTCCAATACTTTGGCCACCTCATGCAAAGAGTTGACTCATTGGAAAAGACCCTGATGCTGGGAGAGATTGGGGGCAGGAGGAGAAGGGGACGACAGAGGATGAGATGGCTGGATGGCATCACTGACTCGATGGACATGAGTTTGGGTAAACTCCGGGAGCTGGTGATGGACAGGGAGGCCTGGCGTGCTGCAATTCATGGGGCTGCAGAGTCGGACGCGACTGAGTGACTGAACTGACTGACTGATTTATGAAGACTGGAGAAATCCATTTGAATTCTTCTTTATAAAAATATTGGGGAAGCAATAAAGTGTCTACATATATATGCAGACACACAGGTGCCAAACCACCAAAAGGAAGAAATTCAACAAAATATTAACAGCAGCTACCTCTGGAGCATGGGTTAATGGTAACTTTACTTCCTTTTTTACACATTTCTGTATTTTACAAGTTATATTTTGTGGGTCTAGTTACTTTTATAATCTAGAAAAATACCAAAATGATTATTTCAGTTTTAAATTTGTGCAAGCTTAAACATATATGTTCATACTTAGAAAGTAGTATTTTAAACTTGTGAAAAAGTCTAAAATATCAACAATGATAGGAAAAGAATCAAAAAATGTGTTAATGAATATAAAGATTAATATACATTTTATATTTATAAATGAACTCAAATTTTGCAACAAAGTACTAATGATACATCAGCAACAGACTCTGGCTATTTGTATCCATTTACAAAAGGTATAATGCATAAAAATTTACCTCTAGTTGTAAGCATTCATGTTCAGTCTTGAGAAAGAAGAGTCATAGATTCATTTGAGAATCAGAAAAGAGCTGCAAATAATAAACTTTAACCATAATGAGGATAGAAACACACACACACACACACACACACAGACAGGTTGACATGTACATTTTCAAGCTTCCTGGTCCCTGAAGCCCATCCACGTCTCCCCACAGAGCCCATGAAACCTAGGTCAAAGACTCTATTTCAAAATCTTTCTTTTCCAATCTGCCCTTAGATTTTTATTAAAAATAATTTCAAGCATAGAAAAAGTTGAAATAACAATGAACATCCACATACCTTACACCTAGACTTAGCAATTAATATTTTTGTGGTATTAGGCTTATCTATTGGAGAAGGTAATGGCACCCCACTCCAGCACTCTTGCCTGGAAAATCCCATGGACACAGGAGCTTGGTGGGCCGCAGTCCATGGGGTCGCTAAGAGTCGGACACGACTCAGCGACTTCCTTTCACTTTTCACTTTCATGCATTGGAGAAGGAAATGGCAACCCACTTCAGTATTCTGGCCTGGAGAATCCCAGGGATAGGGGAGCCTGGTGGGCTGCTGTCTATGGGGTCGCACAGAGTCGGACTCGACTGAAGTGACTTAGTAGCAGTAGTAGCAGGCTTATCTACGTACATTTTCATTGAAATATTGGAAACTGTCAACATTAGTAACCCTCATAAATTACTTCAGCTTGTGCTCTTTAAGAATAAAGATGTTCTTCGTCACAAGTGTATTATACCCAAGATATTAACAATATGTGTGCATGCTAAGTCACTTTGGTCATGTCCAGTTGTTTATGACTATGGAGTGTAGTCTACCAGGATCCTCTGTCCATGGGACTCTCCAGGCAAGAATACTGGAGGGGGTTACCATGCCTTCCTCCAGGGGATCTTCCCAACCCAGCCAGGGATCGAAACCGTATCTCCTGCGGCTCCTGTATTGCAGGCAGATTCTTTACCAGGGAAGCCCATTAACAATAATTCCATAATATCTATTACCAAGAGCGTTTTTAATATAATAAACAATCATGAAGAAGGTAAAGTCCCAGGAAAGTATAAAGACCAGCAAGTGATAGTCTGCAGAGATTATAAAAACTCTGTCCCAAAAAGAGAAATGAGCAAAACTTCTCTGTCTTGTTCCCACAATGACTTGGGGTAGTACCTGCCCTCCTCCATCGCACCAGGCTCTGGCAGATCATTTGACCCAAGGCCTTGGAGTGAAGGAGAAGACCTCTGTAGGGTGGCTGCCTTGGCCAGTGAGGTCACCCACCAGGGCCTAGATGCTCTGACCTGGGCTGGGAGGCAGACACAAATGCTCCCCTTTTCTGTGTCCACCACAGAGAAAGCCAATGACCTATTTCATGGTGTCCAGCTCCTCACCTCCCAGCAATGTAACCATCAAAAATCCCAACTAACTCACAGGCTTCAGCTTTCTCTCATTTTCCTGCCCAATCCCCCAAACCTCCAGACAACCAACAGGGTTGGCTGAACTCAGCCAGACCAAGCAGATCCAGGTGGGCCAGTATTAATCCTCTCCATTCAGACTGGACTTGTTTTTCCAACCTGATGACTTTTTATAGTGATTTCTAGATGCCAGAAAATTGTAGAGTTCAAAAGTTAAAAAAAAAAAAAAAAAAGCACACTCCATCTCTGCCCCACTCATAAGAGCCCCTCAACCCTCAACTAAGCTCCTTAAGAAAAACAACCCTCTCCTTTTCAAATCTGTATCCTCTGTACGGTGGCTTGAATGGTGGCCTTCAAAAAGACATAACCATGTGCTAACCCACCAGTACCTATGAATGTGACCTTATTTGGAAAAGAAAGCCTCTGCAAATATAAATAAAGATAGATCAACCTGGAATATTCATGTGGCTGGACCCTAAATCCAATGACAAGTATCATTATAAGAAACACAGGGAAGAGAAAGACACTTACTTAGAAGGAGGGAAAAGTCACACGAAGCTGGAGGCAGAGACTGGAGTGATGCTGCCACAAGCCAAAGAATGCAAGGATCACCAGAAGCTGGATAATATAAGGAAAGATTGTCCTCTAGAACCTTTAAAGGGAGTGAAGCTCTGACAATGCCTTGACTTCAAACTTTTGGGTTCCACAAGTATGAAGGAATAAATGCTGTTGCTCAAAGCCCCCAGTTCTACAGTACCTTGTTACAGCAGCCCTAGGGAAACAATATACCCTGGTAGCACTGTCCCTGATAGACAGTTCGAATAAAACATTTTGTTGAAAAACTGGAAAAGCTGAGGATGTAGCTTTATAGCTTTTTTCATACTCTGCTGAGAAGGAACCATCTCTGAAGGCCACTGGTCTCTGGCTAACGAAGACCACAGCTTCGTTATCCTGGTGTCCACTGAACAATCTGTCCCTTTAATGAGGTGTTTCAATTTCACTTTATATTCATTGTTCTGCCCTCCTTGATTTTACTGTAAGTGACTGAACTGACTTCTGATGTATTGCCAGCACACCATAAATTATGAGCCTCTTTCTTTAAGGTTGGGGAGGGAAGGAACTCTATTTCCCTGTTCAGTTATTTCAGGCAAGGGTGGGAGCAGGTTTTCTGTGCCAGCAGCATCCTGATTGTGATTCAGGATGTGCGGCCAAAGGCAAACAGTTCCTCTTCAAATTCAATCAAATAGGAAGGAGCAAAGGGCCAAACAAGAAAAGCCGAGTTCTCTTTGTGTGCACAGCCAAGGGGTCCTGGGAAGCTCACGAGGGATTTCACCCTATCTCGGGCTTAGCACGACTGAACTTAAATGGTACTCAGGAAACTTCTGCATATATTCAGAACAAGTTTCCAATCCCTCCTTACAGAATCACAATCTGGATAATCCCAAATCTACTGCAGTGGAAGTTATTTGCAAGCTATAAGGACACAGGCTAACCAGAATTAAAATCTTTCTTTTTTATCTCTTCGCCTTGGAAAAAATTCTGCGTGCAACATCCATGTTGTTAATTGTGGCTCGCAAGAGCCAAACGATGGCTTCTGTGGCATTCCACTTGTTGATACATGGTGCAACTCAGAACTGTGATTTTTTCATTCATTAAGTCATAATCCTTTCAAGGATTGAGAAATCAGTTTCATGAGTTGTGCCAGCACTTTTGCTCAAACGAAACAGATGAGAGTAGAAAATATCAGCATGTAGCTTGCATAGTAAGCATAAGCACTGTCCCATGGAATATTGCTTCATTTCATATGTATGTTTATGTTACTTGTTTGTGAGAGAAAAGGTACTCTATGCTGTGAGTCATAATCCAAAAAAAGAATGGAAGCCATTGTCTTAGAGGGTCTGCTGCACCGAAGGAGAAAGCACTCTCTCCCCTTGTCCACATCCCAGTTCTGGTCGCAGACGGGAATTTAAGAGAACAATTCATCACATAGCCCACGTGAGAGAACCGTCCATTCCCCCATTGCTGTGCCTTTCTCCTGTTCGAGCTTCATCATGCCTGAAGCCCAGCCCTCTGCTCCTGGGTCTTTATTTCTACACCTTGATAGCTTACCTGGCTCAATTCCATCTTCCTGGGGCCTCCTCTTCTTCCTTGTAGCCCTAGAAACTCCATAGATTTTCACAATTCTTCTGAGATAGACTCAAACATGGAGATCCTGAAGTCTTTGAGGAGGAAAAGAAACCACCTTGACTCCTTCACTAACCATCCCTTGGTCTTTCTATCCCAGTATGTCGAACTCCCTCTTTTGCCGTTTGGCCAGAAGATGGTCCCTCTGGCCTCTAGTAAAGATTCTCTCTCACTCACACATTTGCTGACTCTCCTAGCCTCAAGGTCCAATCCTTTGGCTGATGTCCCAACACTGTGCCTTGTTTCCCGTCTCATGGATCCGCTATAGGCTTTCTGATCACACATAAAGATGGTAACTAGAGCTTGCTGATCACATGTAATTAAGAACTACGACTAACTAGGTTAGCCGAGCAGTACAGACAGGAATAGGCACTTCGGCATCAGCAGAACTGGGTCCAAGTTTTGGTGTTGTTGCTTTTCTGGCTGTTGATCTAGAGCAAATTGCTTAACTTCTCTAAGCCTGTAAAATCAAGATCATACTAACACCTATCTCAATGGAATTGTTGAAGCTTGATTTATTTCTTAAAGGTTGATTGAAGTTTCTGTGATGAATTCCTGTTGTGCCTCTTATGAATGGACTTCAAAAAAAAGTTTCTATTCTTTCAACGCTTTTAGGAAACTATATTACCTGGGGAAAATGTAAAAAACAGAGACTTTATTAAAAATATGTATTATCAAAGGAGTCAAGCCATTCCCAACACGTTACAATTACAGTAAGTAAAAAGAAAGACACAAAGAAGGAAAGAAGGCAGAGAAAGAAAATTCTCTGTATGGTCCAACTTCCTGCGACTATACCACAGGGATCTTCTTGCGTTAACACCAGACCAGACTCATCTTTCTGCCAGCAGCATCTTCTGGTTTGATGGATCTGTAAATCTATTTCAGCACAAAAAAATCCAGTTAATGGAAAGCAAGTGTGTTGAGGAAAAAACTGCATTCACATTCTCTTGTGCATTCTTTATACAAAGAAGAAATGATTCAATTACCCAAAATAACCAAAGGAAGTGCCCTTTGCATCTGGAATTGGTCTTTCTTCTAAGGTGACCATGGATGAAGTGGCATAAAAAAATATGCAGTTGATTTTAAAATGGTTTGTAAAACTTTCAATAATGCATCTGCAGCACACCAACAGGAAAAATATGAACACTTCATTTTTTTTAATGATCAAAAACATAAACAGATAATTCAGAGAAGAAACAATGTTTCTCACAAATATATAAAAATGTTAAGTTCACTAATGATCAAAGAAATATGGAAAGGAAAAATTGAAATTCATCTGTACTAATCAAATGTGTAAATGTTGAAAAAGATAATTAATGTTAGTCCAGGAATAATAAACCAGGCATTCTTCTTTGCTGATGGGACAGAAAAGAGAAAACTTTCTGACAGCAATCTGGCAATATAAACCAATAACTTTAGAAGTTCTGTACCCTTTAAATAGTAATTTAAATTCCATGACTACATTGAAGAGAAATAATCAGAGATGTAGACATGGAGACATGTAGACATAGATGCAAAAAAAATTCTCATTACAATAATGTTTTGTAATAGTTAAAAACTTGACAGCGGCCTATGTGTCTAATAAGAAAATTGATAACTTAGATGACTCATCAATATAATGTAATATTATACAGCATCATGCTTTCAAAATGTATAATGGCATGGGAAAAAATGAAGTGTAAAATTTTACACATAGATGGTTCCTTATTAGATGAAGACATAGATAAAAGAAAGTTCAAAGAAAATGTACTAAAATATTAATTAATTAATCAATGGCTTTCCTAGTAGCTCAGTTGGTTAAGAATCCACCTGCAATGCAGGAGACCCGGTTTGATTCCTGAGTCAGGAAGATCCGCTGCAGAAGAGATAGGCTACCCATTCCAGTATCCTTGGGCTTCTGTGGTGGCTCAGCTGGTAAAGAATCTGCCTCCAATGCGGGAGACCTGGGTTCAATCCCTGGGTTGGGGGGATCCCCTGGAGAAGGGAACGGCTACCCACTCCAGTATTCTGGCCTGGAGAAATCCATGGACTGTAGAGTCCTTGGGGTCACAAAGAGCTGGACACCACTGAGTGACTTTCATTTCACTTCAAAATATTAATAAAATTTATCACTGGATGGTAGGATTATAAGCAAATTTATATTTTATATATTTCCAAACTTTTTAAGCTGGGTCTGTTTCACTTTTATTATTATGTGTTTCACTCACTACTGTGATATAGCAAAGCTGTAGCAGGGGAATCAGAGAAGGCAATGGCACCCCACTCCAGTACTCTTGCCTGGAAAATCCCATGGATGGAAGAGGCTGGTGGGCTGCAGTCCATGTGGTTGCTAGGAGTCGGACACGACTGAGCGACTTCACTTTTACTTTTCACTTTCATGCATTGGAGAAGGAAATGGCAACTCACTCCAGTGTTCTTGCCTGGAGGATCCCAGGGACGGGGGAGCCTGGTGGGCTGCCATCTATGGGGTTGCACAGAGTCGGACACGACTGAAGCGACTTAGCAGCAGCAGCAGCAGCAGCAGTAGGGGAGTGGGCCGGGAGAGGGACTTGACTGAGCATGGACATTTAGCTGTCGACTCCAATGTGCTGGATGGTGGGAGAATGCATGTATCCCAAGTGATCTCATTCCTTAGAGGGATCAACACATATAAAGATGCACATTCTGAAAACATGAATTAAGCAATCAAGGATTATGACCAGAGCAAAGCCTTTTACATGGTAAGTACTCAGTAGAATATTTCACTTTAGTAATAGATAAACATAACAAGCAGTAAACGTTACTATCACATGAACAGGAATCCTGTGACCTGCAGAAGAGAAAAGAACACAGTAAGGGAAGAGGCGGTGGGGAGTTCGGGGGCTGCTTCTTGCCCTGGAGCTCCTCGAAGGGCCACTGTGCTAGTGTGGAGAAAGGGGAGGGGTGATCTGTAGGAGAGATGGGCGTTTCTCATGGCAACCAGAGATAAGACCCAGACCCTCATTGGTCTGGCAGTTTCTATCTGCTCTTTTCAGTCATGTTAGAGCCTCCCTAAGTGTTCATCTGTTTCCTGGATCAGGAAGGGACAAATGGAGGCCCAGGACTTCTGGATATTCAGCCAATGATCATCACTGTACAAGCCAGGGCGATGGCCTCTGTGTGTTCATGTCTTGGTTGTGCTTCAACTGAGTGCTGATTAGGGTGGGTCCTGAGAAACCCTTTATCTGCACCACACTTTACAGTGTAGCCAGCACTTCCAACAGAGAGTCTTTCCCTTAATCTCCCACTGGCCTGTGTATGGGTCTCAGTTACAGCTAAGGAAACAGAGGCTCACTGAGGTGAAAGGATCTGTGTAAGCCCAGAACTAGCTAGTGATAAAACCAGGGCTTCAGTTTAGCCCAGTGCTTTCTCCCTGTAATATAGGACTAAGTTGTGATAACGTTCCTGGAGAAATACTCTTCCCCAGAAAGTGCTGACTAATTCTTTCCCCTTGTGTGAAATCAAAGAAACCCAATGCTGGTCAGCATCTTCTCTGCTTCTTCAAGGCCTACGTGCATCAGCACTGGAGGCACTAGGAAGTAACACAAATAAAATGTGAGGTATGGCCACTGAAGATTCCAAAGGGAGTGATGAGAATCCACTCTTTGCTTATGTTTCGTGGGCAGATCGGAATGCTTCCTGAGGGATTCCTCTCTGCTTCCATCAAAATCCCACAGCCATCTGTGAACCTGAAAAGACTGAGAATTACTGAAAGACCACTACAACAGAACCAGGGTAGGATTATATAAATCCTCAATACAGCTCTGAGATTCCTGGTCACCACAGGAAAATCAACAAAATAATAAGGCAAGGACTTTCTACTGCAGATAACTGCTTCATCCCCAAACTAGAAACAATCACACACACACACACACACATTCTAAGACAAACCAAAAGCCTAAACAGAACAAGCCTCTCATTCTGTCAACCTAGTGAAGTTACAGGCAAGGACTGGTCAGGAGTCAAAGGCAGTACTTTTTAGTAGAGGAGTTGAACTGTTTGGGTGAGACTTAGGAATCCAGAGCAATACAAAGTCACAAGAATTCATAAGGCTGTCCAAGACACTGTAAATACTCAAAGATGGAAAACTTGAAGCCAGGAGGAAAAGGGACTTAGCCCAGATATATTTGGAAACCTGTATCTTAGTATCTACACCAACATGCTAGAGGTATTCATCAAATGTTGCCCCTCAAAAGGTCCCACATGATTGATCCACTTTTATAAACAGAAATAGATTTCACATTAACATTCAAACGATACACTAGCTAGAAAGCTGAGAGAGTTTAACGTCTTAGCCATATGAAGGCTCTGCCTTTCAGGCTTGGTTTATTTTACTCTGTTAATCCACCTAGGGCACTTTCTTTCAGAGCTAGTGCTGTGGGAAGGACCCGCCTCCTTCCGGGATCTATTTTTCCAAATCTAAAATTAACAAGATCCTAATATGAAATTAAAAGATGCTTACTCCTTGGAAGGAAAGTTATGACCAACCTAGATAGCATATTGAAAAGCAGAGACATTACTTTGCCAACAAAGGTCTGTCTAGTCAAGGCTATGGTTTTTCCAGTAGGCATGTATGGATGTGAGAGTTGGACTGTGAAGAAAGCTGAGTGCCGAAGAATTGATGCTTTTGAACTGTGGTGTTGGAGAAGACTCTTGAGAGTCCCTTGGACTGCAAGGAGATCCAACCAGTCCATTCTGAAGGAGATTAGCCCTGGGATTTCTTTGGAAGGAATGATGCTAAAGCTGAAAGAAACTCCAGTACTTTGGCCACCTCATGCAAAGAGTTGACTCATTGGAAAAGACCCTGATGCAGGGAGGGATTGGGGGCAGGAGGAAAAGGGGACAACAGAGGATGAGATGGCTGGATGGCATCACTGACTCGATGGACATGAGTTTGAGTGAACTCTGGGAGTTGGTGATGGACAGGAAGGCCTGGTGTGCTTTGATTCATGGGGTTGCAAAGAGTCGGACACGACTGAGCCACCGAACTGAAATGAACTGAACTGAACTGAATAAGTAAAGGAGTTTGTTAGTAGAATTGGATGTTGGGGTTTTGAGGGACTTGGGATTTTTTTTTTTTTTTTTTTTGTCTTTTTGGTTTTTTTTTCTTAAACCAGGCATTCTCTTTTCTTCATTTTATTTAGCCCTGGAGAAAACGAAGTTAAAACACATTCCTGGCAAAACCACAAAACTGAACCACAAAACCTCTTCGAAGACCTAAATCCCTCCTCTGCGTTGCTTAGTCTGAACTAGTTGATTGGTTTAGCGTGAAGGAGTTCTTTCCTCTGGGCCCTTTGAAATAGCCATAATGAACACTTCTGCAAGGTTTATGAGACAATGGTATCCCGTACAGCAGGACTCAGCACACTCTGTCCGGCGGGGGATTCACTGTTACAACAGAAACCATACGACTGGCAAAGCCAAAAGTATGTACCCCAGGCCCCTTTCAGAAGTTTGCCAGCCCCTCCGCTCCCTCTCACTTCCATCTCCAGCACAGCTCACCAAGAAGCAGCCTTGAGTTTTGAAAGTCACCTGGGCCTCAGAACAAACAAGGACTTGAGATTTCTTCTGTAGTACTGTCTGCAAAGAATACCAATTTATCGAAGTCGGGGGTAGGGGCCCACTGTAGGGACAAGGGTTAGAAAGGTGACTGGAAAAAAAATGAGGCAGAGAAAAACTCCCAGAGTCAGGGCACTCCCACCGGGTTAAGATGCTGTGACTGCTGCTTCTCCAGTCCTCTCCCCTCTAACTTCCCTCCCCTTCCCTTCCCTGAGTCTCCTGGTGCAAGCGCAGAAGCAGCAGAGGTAGGAGCTTGCTCCAGCTCAAAGAGGTAATTGCTTTTGGCTGGTCCCAGGTTCCTCTGCAGTGACATCACATTGGTAGTAAGGATCAGCCACGATAGGGATATTTATACTGCAAAAATCAGCAGAGGCTACAAATGCGAGCAACCCCCCATCCCCACCCCCGCCTCCCAGCCCCTATCTCCCCAAGAACTATTATTAAACCTTCGCCAGCATAAGTATGTATTGACATATATCATTTTACATAAATGGCAACGTGCGTGCATTGTGAGGGATGCTGGGGGCCACGCCCATCCCAGCCCCTACCACAGCCCTCAGCTGAAGGAGTGTTGGCTGCTGACAGCTCACAGCTAAGTCTCTCTCTCCAGGAATTGCCTGAAGCTGAAGGGAATTGTAAAACCCCAGGTCTGCCCTCTTCCCTGGGGCACCCTCTTGGCAACTACTGGGGTGAAAAAGCCAGATTCATCTCAACTCAGAAAAATTCCAGCTCCAAAGATTCTCCCTTGGGTTGACCAGAGGCCTCTGTTGCAACTGCCTCAGAAAGAGAAAGACAGAGACAGACGGACATAGAGACAGAGGGACTGAAAGGCCCAGTGGCCCACCACCCAACTCTTCTCTCCTTCATCTTCTCCTGTCTTGAGTTATGTGCTTCAGTTCACTTTCTCATTTGCTTAAGGGTTTTTCTAAAATATTTTTCTCAGACCGTTGCCTGGATATCTGGGTGATACTTTTTTTTTAACCTTGACCAGCAAGAAGTATTTTGTCTGGCTCTAGTATTTTTTAAATGTCTTAGGTTCCCCTTATTGTTAGCAGAAGCATGACACCCATCTCTTTCCTTTTCCTTTGTAATTAATGTTTTCTTCTTTATATTGAAGAGGGCAAGAGGTTCTCTTTACACCTCTTTACACCTGCTGTTCAAGAATTTTATCTGGATGGGCTTAGGTATTTGTATGTGGCTTTCAGTCCTAGTGACCCCATCAGTTCTTTTTAAACCTCAGACAGAAGTCTTTTTCACTTGGGCAACTTATCATCAATCATTTGTCTAATTATTCCCCTTCCTTCATCTGTTTTTTCCCTCCTCCCGGAATCCCTATTACTGACATCTTAGGTCTCCTGGGTCCAGCCTCCAGGTCTCTGATTTTGCCCTCATGATTTCCATCTTTATATTTTTGTTCTGGGTTTAGGATGCTTTTGCATTGATCTGTCAAGTCTATCTTCTGATTTATTTCATCAAGTTGGGGTTTAGTTAAAAATACGTTTAGCTCCAGGAAGTCTTTGTTTTCCTTGTTACTTCTGCTCAAGTTGATACTCTAGCTGTTCTTGTTTTCCACCCATTCTTTGAAGCTCAGGGCCAGCTCCGTGAATTCCTTAAGTGACAGTAGTCCTGTAAGTAGCTGCATATAGAGAGTCGATCTCAATCATGGTACCAGAAGGGAGCAAGTCTCTCAGCTCTGCTGTCTCCCCAGGTTCAGCTCATCTTCAGCAACTTGAGGGGAGGGGGCCCTGTGATGAGAGCTGATCCAGTCCAGCACCTACCGTAATTAGAGCCTCATCCCCAAGCTCTCCATCCACTGGCCCACAGAGAAGAAAGGCCTGCCCTGACTGCCCTCCCCAAGTCTCTAACACTGTCTCACTTGACCTTGCCCCTCCAGACTCTGCCCCTATCATCCCCAGTGGTTACCTCACCAGGAGAACCACTCTCCAGGTTGGAGCTCAGAGTCAAGGGCAGCCAGGTTACCATCATATGAAAGTCTCCACCTCATGTCTTAACATTAACACAAGAGAAATTTGATCTGGTGTCCCTGGCAAGTGTTTCATTTACTTGTAAGATGATTAAACTCTGTTCACAATAGATTTCTTTGGGGAAGTCCTTCAAAGTTGTATGTATTAATTAAATATTTTTGAATAATTGGATTCACTTTAAAATTGGGGCTTCGTTGATGTCTCAGACAGTAAAGAATCTGCCTGCAATATGGGAGACCAAGGTTTGATCTCTGGGTTCGAAAGATCCCCTGGAGAAGGGAATGACTACCCACTGTAGCATTCTTACCTGGAGAATTCCATGGACAGAGGTGCCTGGTGGGCTACAGTCCATGGGATCGCAAAGAGTCGGACACGACTGAGCAACTAACACTTTCACTTTCACTTTAAAATTATGCTCATTGGTCAATAACCGAGTGAAAAGGGCAAATTGCAAAGTATGTATATATATATGTACATATGTATGTGGAAGGAATGATGCTAAAGCTGAAACTCCAGTACCTTGGCCACCTCATGCGAAGAGTTGACTCATTGGAAAAGACTCTGATGCTGGGAGGGATTGGGGGCAGGAGGAGAACGGGACGACAGAGGATGAGATGGCTGGATGGCATCACTGACTCGATGGACGTGAGTCTGAGTGAACTCCGGGAGTTGGTGATGGACAGGGAGGCCTGGCCTGCTGCGATTCATGGGGTCGCAAAGAGTCGGACACGACTGAGCAACTGAACTGAACTGAACTGAATTGATGTATGTGTATATCTCCCTCATCCACAAAAATACACCCAGAAAAGAAGCTTGCAAGGACAGACTAACTTGTTGTCTTTAAGTGATAAATTTGTAATTTTTATTATTTTCTTTTTTCTTACGTAGATTGTCTAATATTTCTTGCTTATGAAATGTAAAAGAATTATTCTGTGCAATTGTTAATTCAGCAAAATGCATTATAAAACATTGTTTGATTCTTACAAGCATTTTGAGAGAGTGTGAGGAGGGAGATGGCAAACATTCCTTGGCCTCTCCACTTCCATGTCTGTACAATGAGAGCCCATCTTGGGAAGTCCATGTTCTCAGAATACTGATTCACCACTAGTAACCTGTGGGAGCAAAGAGCTTCTTAGAGCTTCTTACCCAGAGTCAACCAGGATAGTGCCCACTTAAGATGCACCCAGGGCAGGAATGGGGTTCAGAAGCAAAGTTCAGCCACCCCTGATTCCCCGGGTCTCCCTGGTTACCTCGTTCTGAGCCCAGTGGACTGGGCGGACTCTCAGGGTAGAGCCATTTCCATAGAATTGCTAGATCTCCAGCACAATCTCCAGTCAGGAAGATTGCCTGACACTTAATGGCCGCTCAGTAAACACTGTTGAATGAAAGAACGATTGCTCGGCCTCTCAGCTCACTTGATTATATAAGACATGTCAACAGATGGCACTGCTTGCTTTGGGCCATCTTTGAACTCACAACCCCATCTAATTGCGAGTCCACAGTTTGAGATGTATGGAAAGATTTCAGCTCAGCAAATGGAGCTCACACTTAGATTTGTTGGAAAGTTTTCAGCTCCTGTTGGTCCATACAGGAGGCTTCTTTCAATGAGTTAAATTCTCTGTCAATGGACAATACATAGAAGAGGCTGGTCATGTCCTGTGAGGAGTGCTATAGACGGATTCTGTGTTGGCTATGAAGAGAGACCAGATGTCCTCCAAGTATCCTTCTAATTCAACCTCTATGGCAAATGCATTTCCTGGTTGCAAAACCTTATGCAAATTTGTTCCCCAAATAGTCTTCAACCCTGAAGTCATGCCGATGCCTATTAAAACTCTCCTTTGAGACAGCCAAATATGATTCAAGGGAAAGGTTGGGTGTGTTCTCACAGCCACTAGGAGAGCAACAGGCACTCCTTTAGAAAGCCTCCTTTGGCCTCCTGGCCTGGGATCAGTGAAGCACAGTCTTATGGAAATGTGCCCCTGGTCCACAGGTATCTGACAGGCCCCATCACCAGAAAGACAGCACTGTAGGAGAGGTGATGTTTTTAACAACAGACACAGCCTGGGCACCAGTCAGTTAGGAGTGATGGGGCACTGGAGATGGGGGCATAGAACAGGATCTGCAGTCTCTCTGCATTTGGCTGCTGGATCTTGGGGAGGTCCTGGAGTGGGGGGCTGGATGGCCCCCCATGTGGTAGGGGAGCTCTTAGGAAGTTAAGAGCAGTAGCTACTTAATAACTGGTACAGAGGCTGTCAATAGTGTTAGAACCAGGATGGCCATACTAGAATGGTCTGCTCAAAAACTGTTTCTGAACAGGGCTGACCCTCTGGCAGAGGCTGTAACCCCATTGCTCCAAGCCACATTTTATAGACTTCTTTTATTAGTCTCTCATGTAACCCATAGCCACATCATAAAACTAAACACCCCATTCTGTACATCAAGTGCACTGGCTTCTTGAGCCCTGATTAGCACTGGGCTTTTCCCTCTGAGGGTTGTATTACAGTAACATTATAACTGACAGAAACAGAATCTTTGCTGGGAGCAGTCAGATCCTTCAGACTAACTGAGCTTATGCTGTCGTCACAGTGTCACGGAGTGTCACCCTGTCTCTGAAGTCCCTTTGCCAGCTTTCCATCATTCTCTCTCTGCATCTTTCCTTCCTACCTCTTTCTCTCCCTCCCCAGGGGACCCTTTCTCCTTCCCAAGCTCCTTTCATCTCTTTCGATGACAAACAACCATGAAGGCTTAAATATTTGCCTGGAGTCACTAGACAGGATAGCCCCAACTCACCTCTGAGAATAAATTTAGCCTGTGGGTGATATCCCAGATGCAGAGGTTATCTTTAGCCTGGCAGAGGATAGGAGTCAGTCTGGGCCATGAAATGAAACAGCAGAGGGGGAAGGAGGGGGCAGCTGGGGGAGGGAGGAAGGGAAACTAATCCTCAAGAGTGGACAATAGGGAAGCTCAAGTGTACTCAGGTGGTGGAGGACGAAAAGGTGAAAAGTCATGGTATACTTCCTGAAACATGAGGCTCTTCCGGGAACACCCTGGAATAATGGTCTGTTTCATTCCATCCATGAACTAGGAACCATTTTAATAGCAGAAAATATGGTTACATTATGGGCAGGCAGTATAAAACCACAAGCACATATGTTCTTTAGGAAAAGCAACAAACTCAGCAGGATCGGTGGTTTCCAAGCTTTCCCATTCATATCTGTTTACTACTTGTTCATTAGTTTTGTTGCCTGCAGGTGCTAAAGGTTTAAGATGTAAGAAAAATGTATGGAAAAAAATTTACATGGAGAAATTGTATTACCTGAATTAGGGAAAAGGCCACTATTATTCAATTTTAAAGGTAGGACATCTCGGTCTACTTCAGGAATACCAAGGGCTCAGCTTGGAAAGAATTAGGACCCCTCCCTATTCCTGAATGATTCCAGAAAGACTGCAGACTTTTACCTAGGGTGACTGAAATAACTTTCCTTCCTATCATCCTGATATAAGAAATCCTCCCTTGTCATTCTCTAAAATCTTTCCTACCAACATTGATATCCACAACCTCTTGTCTGGCCTTCCTTATAGAACAATTAGCAGAATCTTTCATCAGCACCACCAAGCACTTGCTAGCTATTATTAGGGGAAATCTAGGCTCTTGTTTGCAGCCGAATTGGAGTGTGACATGTCTGAGCACGTCTGACAGCTGCATGAAGGACAGAGGGCCTCTGGGGAAGAGCGCATTCTGGGACAAAGGAGACCTGAGGGGCCCTGGGTGGACCCTGGAGGGTAGTCTTGTTCATAGGATGCAATTTATCCCAAGCATCCCTTGGCTAAACATGCTTTCCACTCATATCTGAGTTTTATCAAGAGCAGCAGGACTGTAGGAAAAATGGAAAAGACCATTTTGTTGGAGTTTTGCGGGGCCAGACAGTAGAGTTTTGGGGCCATGCTACTGGAATATCACACAGAAGGGAGAGGGGTGAAGAACCTTCTTCCTCATTCCCCAGAAATCTGGCTGCAGAGTACCTAGGAACTGCCAGTGGAGCAGGCCCGGGTGCTCCTAGGACAACTCAGAGAGGCTGTGCCAAGGGCTGGAGACCTCATGCCCTAGACACCTTAGGGTACAGTGCCACGGAGAGAGCACACTCAACCACTGAGGTCTGGGGCACTCAGCTTCCTTTACCAGGTACTCAGATAATTAAGCCACCTTTTGTCCTTTCCTTCTCTAGATTAAATGATGCTAGTTCTGTCAACCAGTCTATTGGTATCTTTATTTTAATGGCATACAAGTGCATTTCGGTGCTCCTTATTTAACTAGAAGTGACCTTATTCATGGGTTTCCCAGGTGGTACAGTGGTAAAGAATCCTCCTGCCAATGCCGGAGACGCAGGTTTGATCCTTGGGTCCGGAAGATCCCCTGGAAGAGGGCATAGCAACCCACTCCAATATTCTTGCCTGGAGAATCCCATGGACAGAGGAGGCTGGTGGACTACAGACGATGGGATCACAAAGAGTCAGACATGACTGGTGGCTAACACACACAAATGTGCAAGATTAGTTCTCTAGTTCTCAAGGTCAATGCACATTAACTTTCTTTTCCAGAGCATCAACAACCATAACCATATCACCATCACCTGCAATGCATTGAGTATGTCCACAATAACTTTATTGTCATCAAAAAATAATACAAAAATATTGTATATATGTGTACAGAGCATCTCTAGGAAAAGAAACTCTTAATGATGGCTGCTCCTGAGGAGGAAGATGATGAGTTAAGGAGTTTATGTTGGAGGCAGAATTTTCATTGTATAGCTTTTGGAGTCACTTCAATTTTAAATTGTGTGCATGTATTATTTTTCCAATTAACATTTAAAAACCTGGTTCTATACAAACAGAAATACAACAAAGAACAACACACAGCTCTGACCCCCTTAGCAGTGGTGCTGACAGGTACCCGTGGTTGATGCCTTACCCTTTGGAGTCAAATGTCCACCACCATGCCACTGGTCCATGGAATGCCTCATTGAAACCAACACGGATTAGGCAATGTAGTGCCCCGCTCCAGTCCCTCACAGCCCTTTCCCCATAACTGGGGCAACAAGACTGACCTCCTGCTATGCCCAGGCCCCAGGACTAATCCTACTCCCAGTCTGGAGGGATTTTAAGGGACTCTGAGCTTGGGTAACTCTACCTTTGTGTTCCCTTGGCAAAGTTGGTCCAGACTTTCTCTGGAGGGATATATATCATTCTATTCTTAGCTTGCTTGATTATGAAACCCATAGAGAGGTAAATGAGACACCTATGAGATCAGAAGCTTTCTCTTTCCCCAGTTTATTCACCAAATGCAGTTGCTATTCACCTCTTATGTGCAGGATATTAAGCCAGGCCTGGGGCAGAAGCAAGTGAGAAGGGAAGGAATATCCCACTGGCCTCCAGGAGCTCACAGTCTAGTAAGAAAGACAAAGGGACCCCAAACCCAAGAGCTGTACTGCACACAGGCAAGTGTGAGAGGAAGGAGGAGGAGGAGGAAGGACTACTTTCAGAGAGATAAAGAACAATCCAGGAAAGCTTTCTGGAGGGGGTGGCACTGTTAAGACTTGGGAGCTGGTGGAATTTCAGCAGTTGCAGAGAGAGCTTTCCAGATCAAGGAATGGCCTGGGAAGGTGCCCTTGTTCTCATGCAGTATGAAGGTTCTGCACTCCTGCTCTCCCTTTGCTTGGAGAATGAATATAAAATGTAAGGTAAGAGAATCTGGGCCTGGAAAACCCAAGACCTCAGAAGGTCCTTCTGTTTTGCCTTCCTCTGGCCATCACATCTGTCTTGTGAAAATCTACTCTTCAAGCCCCGACTCTCATGACGCCACCCTACCTGCCAACAGTCCACTCATCCACTTTGTTTCTAGACTGGCCGTCCTGCCTGCTGTTCTCCCACTGCTCCTTATCTATTCTACAGTGTCTGGGAAATTTAGAAGTTAGGTGCCCATGCTCTGGCACCTTTCTGCCTGGGTTCAAATCCCAACTCAGTCATTGACTTCTGAGTCATCTCAAGCAAGCCACTGGCCCTCTCTGGGCCTAAGTTTTGCCACCTGTAAAATGGCATAATGATGGCATCTCCCTCCCAAAGTTACCCTGACCCCATTAAACAGGCAAATGCCTCCAAGGCATTAGAGAAGTGCCTGTCTTGGCGCTAGCCTTGGCCTCCGTGGTGTCTGCTACTTATAGTCCCAGGCTGTTACTCTTTTCTGGACTTTCTGTCCCTGTGAGCACAAGAACCTTGAGGGAAAGGACTACCCTCTTCATCTTTGAACCCCCCCCTCTCTCTCCCTCTCTTTCTTTCCTCACTCTTCTCCAAGCTTAGAGATGTCCTGCGAAACAGGTGTTCAATTACTACCTTTTGAAGGGATGAACAAAATATGGTCATGAAAAAGGGCAGCAAAAGAAACGCGTCCAAACGCAAAGACAACAATATAGGTGAAATGATGGCTTTGAAATGATGGAGAGGGACATAAAGTAAAAGCAGGGGAATGTATTTCACCACATTTTCAGAGAACGAAAGTCTCTATCACCTCTCTCCCACCTCTTAACACGGGGACTGAGTATTTTTATGTGCCTGGTAGTTTTCTCTTCACCGGCTTTCCGGCTCAGGCGCTCCCTTTCCCCCTCCCCCGCGGGGTGGTCCTCCCCTCCCCTTCTGCGGAACAGCCGCGGCCGCAACCCTGACCTCGGCTCCCACGCGGGGCAGCAGCCGGGCAGCCGGGCAGCCGGGCAGCCAGCGGGCGGGCGGGGCAGGAAGGGGGAGACGCGGCTCCGGGCACCCGAGATCCTTAACTGTAGCTTCCAAAGCCCTGCTCGATCCTAATCAGTGTGGGAAAGGAGCGCGGGCCGAGCCGCCGGCCGGAGCCGCCGCCTCTTTTCATAAACTTTATCGCTGCGCGCAGCCGCTGATAAACCACCGTAAATAAACGAGCGCGGGTGCGCGGCGGCCCCAGGCTGCCTGCGCCCGCCCGGCCGGCCCCGCGGCCCCTGGGGAAATGAATCACTCGCCGCCCGCCGAGTTGGACAGAGTTCCTCGCTCTCCTCCTCTCCAGACCAGCGCCATAAATCACGCGGCGTTCCTCCCTCCCCAGAACCCCCTCACCTTTTGTTTTATGGATTCAATAAAAAGCCCAGGAGTTTGCTTTCTGGCTGCCGCCCCCCTCCCGCCCCCCACTTCTCGTCCGGGGAGCTGAGTGTGTTGTCCTGGGTTAGCCTCCCGCTTCAGGTCAAGCTCCTCAGGCCTGGGTTGGGCTCAGGCCTGAGCCTGTTTTACACAAATCCCCTTTGGCTCCTGCATAAGCTGAGAGGGGCTGGAGCAGGGGAAGGAGAGCGTAGGGAGGCGTCATCTGAAGTCTGGTGATAAGAACGAGTTCCCACAACAGTGGCCTTGGACGCGTTGTGGATGGATAGCTGGCTGCTGCCGAGTCCTGGTCGGAGCCCTGGGCTCTGGGCTTGGCCTACACCCAGCGAATCTAGAGGCAGGAGTGGGGTTCTGATTGCAAGGATGGGAGAGTGGGAGCCCTCTCTACTTCCTAAGTGTGTTCTAAAGTCCCCAAGGTGCTGTTCAGCAGATCCCTTGATCTTATTCTTTAGATCTGGAAATTTGATTTGGGGGTCCTGGATACAGTTTCGAGATTGCAGTTTGAGGAAGGCGCCTGAGTAGGAAGGAACATGGAAAGTTGGGGTGCACAGGGCAGCCCCAAGCACACAGCTTAGTCTCAAGGACCAGGTCTTCTGCCCAGCTCTGCTACCTTCTGGCTCTGGGCCCTTAAGGCAGCTGCCCCATTCTGGTTTCCTCATGGGTCTGTCCAATGAGTGAATAATACCTTAAAGGAGTCTCCAACTTTCCTAGTCTGTGGGGGAAAACATTCTTCTTATGAATCATTACATTTCTGAGGTGTCTTATCACAGGTCTCTCTGTTAGGTCCCCTTGGAAGACACTGGGGTGTGGGCAGTTTCTGTGGCTGATGACTCCTTAGTGAGATTAACCAGACTTTACTCCCGATGGAGGTTAGAGAGGCCCAGGGTGCCTCCAGCCAGAACGGAGTCTGCCTGTGGAGCAGAAATACATTTAAATGTCTTCAAAGATCAAACCCAACACACTTGAACAGCATCCGTTCACTGCCTTTCCAGTCCCCAAGTCTCAGCTGCCTGGTGACCGTGGTTCTGCTTCTCATGCGAGGAACTGTTTGACTCGGAACATTTTATCCAAAAAAGTCAACATTTCTCTCAGGAGAAATCAAGGCTGGGGAGGAAAGGAGTTTCTGATGGCAGCTCTGGGGCAGCAGAACCTGCTGGCATCCTGAGGTGACGCACTTTGGTCAATGCTCCTGAGGGAACTTGGGAGTCGCCACCCCCCAGCCACGGCCAAGAGGAGGGCTCACTCACGAAACAGAAATGGACAAAGGCCTGCTTCTTTCAGAACGCTTTTGTGACACTACAACGTGTCCCAAGGGAGTGTGTGGCCCCAGACAGGCTTCACTTCCTGCTCTCTGGACAGAAGGCCACTCAGTCTCCTTTCCCTTATTTGCATAATGTCAAGAAAAATGAGTCTTACTGAATTGGCATTTGTTTAAAATTATTGGCAAGAGTGTCCCGACTGAGATGGGAGTTAATTCCTCAGAGAGAAATGAACACTGACTCGATCACTGATTTAGTATGTGAGTGTGACCAACACTTAAGCCTCAGTTTTCCTATCTGTGAATCCTGGTGATTTTTAAGGTTCTTTCTGTTTTTTTCTGATCCATCATATTGGGACTCTAACAGACCAGGGGTGATCATGGGTAGAAGTAAAATTTTAAACTTTGCAGAAGAGAGATAGGTAAGGGAAACTTATCTAAATGTGACTCCACGAATTCTTCTTGCTTTCTAGTTTGTTCACTGTTGTGGGGGTCAGCAGCAAGGAGGGGACAAAAACTCACAAAGATAGAGCTGAGTGTCATGATTGGGCTAACCTATGAATTATTTTACCAGAATAGAAACCGGAGGGTAGTGGTTTTGAACCTCTTACAGTCACGGAACTTTGTAGAATTTGATGCAAATCTCATGCTCTTCTCTCTCTCTTCCCCTCTCAAATGCACATACAAATTCAGTCTTGTCTCTGAAGATCATTTCAGGGGTTCACAGACTTCTGAAGTCCTATCCAAGGACCCTGTTAAGAACCTCTGCTCCAAGAGGCTAATAAAATATTGACCCTATGTTTCCTTATCTGTAAAAAGGAAATACTATTCACCTCCAACTAGCTTCATAAAGGAGAATAAATAACCTATGCTATTAAAACATATTGGTTCTTTGCCTAGCAGACAGATAATATTGATGCAATCCTATTATCATCATCTGCCATCGTCATTCCCTATTCGGCTTTGTGGGATGTAAATTTCCTTACTAGATGGAAGCCGCTCTGTCTGTTAAATTCCCGATACAAGGCCTTCTGGTAAGCCAGCACTGTAAGTCTTCTGACATGCCTATTAGAAACGTAATGAGTCCCTGCGGAGACTGAAGGGAAGGCTGGAGGTAGCTCTGCAGGCACTCAGAGGGTAATAATAGATGGAGTAGGAATCACCAAAGGATACCCTTGTGACTTTGAAAGTCAGTGTAACTTTCCACAGTCTTCCTTTCTCCCAGAGTAGGTTGTAATATTAGAGAAATTAACTCATTGAATCAAAACCAAGGTTTAGGGGAAAGGCTTTTGAGGAAGTTAGCTAATACATTAGAGTCAGTACATTTGGTGCACAGATGAGATTCCATGGTCTTCAATCTTCCTGGCTTCACAGATTTTTTGAGAATCAGATATAAGCTATGGTTCCTGGCCCCAGAAAATGCACATGCACGGGACATATACTCTCACACAGTTGCACTTACAATTTAGGGAACTGACAGAACCCTGCGCTTCATCTACGGGCCACCAGATTCACAGAAGTTGCACACCACCTCTTTAAGACCTCTTCTGCCTTAATTGTTAAAGACTTTTGGGATTCATAGATGATTCCGTTTGTAGCTTCAGGGCCAAGCCTTTGACCATTTTCTCAGATCCTCTGCAAATAGAGGAAGGAGCAAAGTGTTCTTTCCACAGCTGCTGTGAAAATAACTAGGCTTGAGACTCTCAGGGTCAGTTATGTTTGGAAAGTATCATCACACAGCAGCTTTTCCAGAAAATGACATGAAACTAGAACCTAGAAGATAGGGAATGAGGATGGATGGGAGGCCTGGATAGTACAGGATAATGAGTGCGGTATAGTCAGAAGATGCAGACAGCACAATCCTGGGAGAATTGAATGCTCAGGGTTTCAAGAAAGCCCTGATGAGCAGCAATCTTCCCTGGGAAGGAAGTGGTAGAAGAAGCTATACAGCTTTTCAGCAGACAGAGGGGCTGTTCCTATAGCCCCTGTGTCTTACCTTACTGTGGTTCATAAACATTCACTGACCTTCACTAGGAAAAGCTGATCTGTCTCCTCATCACCGTTGACCTTAGCCATGTAATTTGCCCTAGCAGAAATAGTACCCATCACTTCCAGGCAGAAGATTCCAAAGCCAGCTCTAGGTTTATCATATTCTGGGCTCCCTCTGCCACGAGACTAGCCCTGTTGCCAATCTGCCACTCTGTCGTCCTACTCCCAGAGTGAAGGGGACCTGGAGCAGTCCTGCTGTCAGCCTACCAGAGAGTGAAGGCAAGTGCACAAAAAGTGCTTGCTGTATGAGCCATTGAGGTTTATTCGTGACTGCAGTAGAGCCGAGCCTACATACTGATATAGCACTTTCCTTTGGAAAGGAAGAAAAATGGGTGCTCAGAATGGCCATCACTTACCAGCAAGGCTACTGATGGCAGCACCAGCCAAGGCCAACGGGAGTCATGTGCATACTCCTCACTGTTTCCATCTTTCCTTCTCCCTGACACTGTTCCAAGCACCCTCGCTCTCCACCATCACCCACACTCTAGAGCTCAACTTAGAGCCAGTAGCCCAACAATCACGCCACCTGCAGTGAGTTGAAGGGGAGTCCCCAAAAGATATATTCCAGAACCTGTGAATGTGACCTTATTTGGAAAAAGGGAATTTTTAGATGTAATTAAGGACCTCTAAATAAGGTCATCCTGGATTACCCAAGTGCACTATAATATTCAATGACAAGAGCCCTTATAAAGATGAAGAGGAGAGTGAAGTAAGTCAGAAAGAAAAAAACAAATATCATGTATTATTGGCTTCCCTGGTGGTTCAACTGATAAAGAATCTGCCTGCAATAAAGGAGACCTGGGTTCAATCCCTGGGTTGGGAAGATTCCCTGGAGAAGGGAAAGGCTACCCACTCCAGTATTCTGGCCTAGAGATTTCCATGGGCTGTATAGACCATGGAGTTGCAAAGAGTCAGACATGACTGAGCAACTTTCACTTTCAATACATGTATGTAGAATCTAGAAAAATGGTAGATGATCTTATTTGCAAAACAAGAATAGGGACACAGATTTAGAAAACAAATGCATGGACACCAAGGTGGGGAATGGGGGAGGGGGATTAATTTGGAGATTGGGATTTACAGATATACGCTATTGATATTATGTCCATGGGGATTCTCCAGGCAAGAATTCTGGAGTGGGTTGCCATGTCCTCCTCCAGGGGATCTTCCCAACCAGGGATAGAATCCAGGTCTCCCGTATTGAAGGCGGATTCTTTACCATCTGAGCCACCAGGGAAGCCCAAGAATACTGGAGTGGGTAGCATATCCCTTCTCCAGGGGATCTTCCTGACCCAGGAATCGAATTGGGGTCTCCTGCATTGCAGACGGATTCTTTACCAGCTAAGCTAGCAGGAAAGCCCCACTAATGAGAACCTACTGGATAGCACTGGCAACTCTATTCAGTGCTCTATGGTGACCTAAATGGGAAGGAAAACCAAAAAAAGAGGGGATACATGTATACGTATAGCTGATGCACTTTGCTTTACAGCAGAAACTAACACAACATCGTGAAAACATGAGACACCAATAAAAATTAATTAAAAAAAAAAAAGATGGAGAGGAGAAAAACAGAGGTAGAAATTGGAGTGATCCAGCTACAAACTAAAGAATATGGAGAGCCTCCAGAAGCTAAAAGAGCCAAGAGAGGACTCTCCCCTATTGCTTTTGGAGGCAGCCTGCAGCCCTGCTAACATCTTGAGCTCAGACTTCCGGTCTCCAGAACTGTGAGAAAATAAATCATCATTGTTTAAAGCCACCCAGTTCGTGGTAACGTGTTACAGCAACCATAGAAAACTAACACTCCACCTTAGCAAAATATCTTTTCTTCATGAGGTGCTCCTTTGATGTAATTTTCAAGGGCAAGAAATACAAACCAGTATACTCATGGATTAGGAAGAAAGCCTCTCCTTCTCTCTGCCCAGTCCTAGGGTGGGGATGCAATTTGTGTTTGAAGAGGGGAGACGCCAGCTCACAGAGTCTGACAGGTCTACTTCCTCTCTGAAGAGAGGAAGGAGACACCAGCAGTTACAGAAGTTGAATCCTTGATTACGGGCTATGCAGAAACTGGTGCTCAAAATAAATAGCTTCTAGGGTGGAAAAAAAAAAAGCTCAGGGGATGGTACAGAAAATTTTGGAAACTCGAGGACAGAGAAAGATCATGGAGTCCAGCATCTTCAGGCAGGTTTTCTTTGTTTTTTGTTTGTTTGCTTGTTTGTTTCTATTGAGCTATAGTTAATTTACAATGTTTCAGTTTTGAGGGTACTGCAAAGTGATTCAGTTATACGTATGTGTATAGTTATACATGTTGATATATAGATTCTTTTCTATTATAGGTTAGGCAGAATGTTGAGTATTGTTCCCTGTCCTATACAATAGGTCCTTTTTATTTACCTATTTTACATATAGTCATGGAGAAGGCAATGGCACCCCACTCCAGTACTCTTGCCTGGAAAATCCCATGGACAGAGGAGCCTGGTAGGCTGCAATCCATGGGGTCTCTACGAGTTGGACACAACTGAGTGACTTCACTTTCATTTCACTTTAATGCATTGGAGAAGGAAATGGCAACCCACCCCAGTGTTCTTGCTTGGAGAATCCCAAGGATGGGGAGCCTGGTGGGCTGCCGTCTACAGGGTCGCACAGAGTCGGACACAACTGAAGTGACTTAGCAGCAGCAGCAGCAGCAGCAGCATATATAGTCATGTGTATATGTTAATCTCAAACTCCTAATTTGGTTACCCTCTCCCACCTCACCCATTGACCCCCTCTGCCCCAGCTAGTCCCTTTAGTAACCATAACTTTGTTTTTGTGTGTCTGTGACAGAATTTCTAGAGGTATAAGACAGCTTAAAGCATTTTTGCATATTTGTATTTTGATTTTATCGAGGAACTGGGGGTGCAGACTGCTCAGGTCTAATTTGATTTTCACTCCACCATTCAGCACAGGAAGACACTTACTTCTTCCCAAAACTCTAGCTGTCCAACCTCTGTGGTACTACCCCCTTCCCCCACCGCCCCTACCCCCACCCAACTAGGAACAGGGTGCTCACTTACTAACTGTTCTGCCTGGCTTAGGTCTTTCTCCTAGTTTGGGGGGTCTACACCACATCATTTCAAACACCTTAAAATGCATATTCATCCCACATCAAATATTATCTTTATTTTTAAAATTTTCCATGATTCTTTTATCATTTTTGCTTTTGAAAGGAATTGCCTAGGAGTAATTTGATTTTCTACAATGTTCTCAGCAATCCTTACACAGACCCAGCAAAATCTAACCCTAAATTGTTTTCAGATGCAATGAAACTTTCATGAATACTAAACTTAATGATTAAGATCCACATCATACTTCCTTTTATTCAAATTTAATCCAATCAATATATATATTACAGATAATACAGGTTATTATTGATTACCCCTATGTATAGACTTAAAGCAGAAGGGCCATTCTCACATGGATACCCAACTGGGAATGAAAGAAGCCAAGAAGACTGCAAACCACGTGTTCAGACTCTTAAGAATTGCTCCCTTTCTGTACAGCCCAGCAGAGCTACAATTCAAAAGACTCACAGCTTTTCAAAGAATGTTGAGGCTACGTAAAAAACACACGTAGTCAGCCTGAAAGCACTGGAGTAATTTATTTATCAAAATAAATAATTATAGTAATATATTGTAAACATTATGATAGAAATCTGTAGGTTCATACTGATATAAGTAAAGAAAGAAGAGGAAGCTTTTCCTTACAGTAAAAATCTAACTAATAAATGGAGAGATGATGGAATTAAAAACATCATTGTTTAGCAACATCACAGTAATAATTAAGTAATCCAAAAACTATCAGTAGATATTAAAACTAGTAGGTGAAAGTTTAAGAAATAGGAGATTGGCATAGATTCAGAGTACTTCCACACAAAATTCTTAATAATTATAAAGAGAAAAAGAGCAATTTTACAATGAAAACTCAGGAGGACATATCAGATGGTAAATGCAAATTGAGGGAAATTCTACAAAATAATCAGAATGTGGTATTCAATACTATCAAACTTATAAAAGCTAAGGAAAGATGAGAAGCTGTCCTAAGTGAAGGAACTAAGGAGATGACAGCCAAATGCAACAGGTGAGCTTGAATTGGATCCTTTTGTTATAACAAACATTCTTTGATTGTCAAAACTTGAACAGCATCTGAGGCTTAGATGGTAGTAATGTATCAATGTTAATCTCCTTATTTTAATGATTGCATTATAATTATGTAAGGGAATTTGTAAAAAAATTGCACATTAATGTAAGCTCAGAAAAAAAGTGGGGATTTTTTGTCAACTTTCGTCTAAGTATGAAATTATTCTAAAATTAAAAATTTAAAGAAGAAATTTTGGCACAAGGAAGTCAAAGTGGTGAATATCAAACATATTTTTATCACTTCTTCCGGGAAATAGGCTCCCTCCCTCAAGGACAGGGTAATAACCTGTCAGTTGAGGCAGCGTAGTGTAGAGCTGGAGAAGGCAATGGCAACCCACTCCAGTACTCTTGCCTGGGAAGTCCCATGGACGGAGGAGCCTGGTAGGCTGCAGTCCATGGGGTCGAGAAGAGTCGGACATGACTGAGCGGCTTCACTTTCACTTTTCACTTTCATGCACTGGAGAGGGAAATAGCAACCACTCCAGTGTTCTTGCCTGGAGAATCCCAGGGACCGGGAGCCCGGTGGGCTGCCGTCTATGGGGTCACACAGAGTCGGACACGACTGAAGCAACTTAGCCGCAGCAGCAGCAGCAGTGTAGAGCTAGAAAGACTTACATGCAAGGTCTATAAACTAGTCCTATCTCTTCACTACCTTTTATTTTATTGAAGTATAGTTGATTTACAATGTTGCATTAATTTGTGCCGTAAAGTGATTCAGTTTCTTTCCTCCTATTCTCATATTCTTTTCCATCCTGGCTTATCACAGGATGTTGAATGTAGTTCCCCTTGCTACACAGTACGACCTTGTCGTTTATCCATCCTATATACACTCGTTTGCATCTGCTAATACCAAACTCCCAATCCTTCCCTCCCCTCACTAATTTAAATTCATAATGTCCAGTAGTCAGTTGCAGCCAGTTTTTAGTTAGCAAGGGTTCTTTTATTTTACCTTTAAATTTGACCCGTTTAATGAGGGGGGAAAAAAAAGTGTCTGAAAAACACAACACTTAGGGTATTGAGATGGCTCCCATCTAAAAGAACACTTGAATAAGAGTTTTTTTAAATCTAATTTTGTAATGTGAATGCTGGTTTTCCTCAAAAGGAGGACCACCAGAAATGAATGGGCTCTCATCAGAGGGTAATATGAATAAAAGCCACACCAACTCACCACCACAGAGAACAATGCCTTCCTGTGTTGGATTCTCCTGTGCTCTCCACTTCTTCCCACTAAATGATGAATTTCCAATGAAAGATCATACAGTGTATGTCTCTTCTTGTCTCCCGATGACTGGCTTGCCCTTCATCCCTGCCTCCCTCCCTCTTTCCCTTCCTTCCTTCCTCGTTGTCGTAATGCACTCAGCATTGTTTGGGTCGATCAGTAAGTCTATTTTTCTTGCAGACTTTAGGAAATCTACAACACCTAGCAAACCTATCATTTAGCTTAATATAACCTGTGGAAGGCAGAAGAGAAAGAAAACGAAGACTGTGAGAGGAGACACGCAGTCAGCACATACACTTTTCCCTTGTTAAGAGTGAATGAAGTCTGCAGACATCCAGAGTTCTGTATGTGTGCTGGGGTGAACTCCATCTTAGCTGTTTCAACTCTTTTTTATTTTTTTTTCAGAGTGACACTCCTGGGGAACATTTGGAGTATTTCCACAGCATTCCATACGAAGCTGCACTGACCTTCCATTCTCCCCAAGTGAAACAGATGCCCCCAAATCACAAGCCTGCTCTATTCCAAAAGTTTTTTAAATTATTATTTAGAATGTGGAAGTCATGTTACAAATGATAGCTTGATTTCTAGATTAGCCACAAAACTCCCCATAAGTAGTGTAAAGGGGACTTCCCTGGTGGTCCTGTGGTTAAGACTCCACACTCCCAAAGCAAGGGGCCTGGGTTAGATTCCTGGTCAGGAAACTAGATCCTGCATGCCACAACTAAGCTCCTGCACATGGCAGTGAAGATCCTGAGTGCCAAAACTAAGACCCAGCACTGCCAAATTAAAAAAAGAAAATCAGTATACAAAGTAATGAATACACACACACCCCCAAACGCCATCATTAGAACTGCTAAGGCGGCATCTTCAGGTAATGGCTGTGAGTCATGTGTTCATAGTCCAGACACTACCTTGATGTAAGTGATCCATGTTGACAAATGGCTCCTTAACTTGGAAATCTGATGTGACTAGTGCGGGGTTCATGCTAGGCCACCCTCTCACTCATCCCCACAGGTAAAGACCCCCAAGAGCTACACTAAATTTCATTATACTCTGAACCTAGCCTTGCTGTAATTTTTATTTCACCCCTCATGGTACCATTGTACCATTTCTTCTTTTCTCTCTCTCTCACCCTGACCCTCCACTCCCACACAATCTGTTCTACTAAGCATGATACTGGGGCAGAAAATGAGGTCTGGAAAGAAATTTGGGAAAGCAGATATCACTTATCATTTTACCACTAAATATGTAGTTCATGTAAGATGGGCTTCTATGGTCACTTGGCAGAATTCTCTTATTTAACACATCTTGCAAATATTCTGTTTACCATGATAATGAGGAAAAGGAATAGGAAGAGAAGGAGGAAGACCTAAACAGCTCTTGGTAGCACCTCGGTGTTGTGACCACATTTGGCTAAAAATGTATTAAATATAACATGATTTAAGTTTCAAAAAATGATAAGATCATAGCCAGGATGATCTCATTGAAAGTACAAATGTCCCTGAAATTCTTATTCTGTGACAAAAAATAAAGGCATATCTGTCTGGTATTCTCTCTACATGTTCTTCCTTAAGGCAAAGTTTCTAAAATAATCTCAGACGTGGTGTAACATTTGCCAAACAGCTGTTCTAGGGAATGCCAAGAAGATAATCCTTGGGTCTCTCATAGTCTTTTGTGTTTTTTCTCTATTCGGTGGATTCTGGGTCTAGGCCAGTGTATTGACGCATGTTCTGAAAATTCAAAAAGTCTGATGGTACTTGAGGTCTTTTACACCTATTTTACTGACCTAGTTGAGAAGGGAGTTTGTTGACCTCTTGGCAAAGGGATTGACCTCAACTCTGTTTCTGGAAGACAAATGCCTTTGAAAATGAGGCTTCTACTGAAGATGTACCTGTCTGCATGCTCTCTCTCCATCCCTAAGACAGCTCCCCTCCAAGGTGGATAAAACCCTGGGACAGGGAATTACAGACTCGATCTTAGAGCTGGAAGGAAATTCTAGAGTTCATGTGGCTCAGCATTCTCCTTCCTGAGCTGTGGGTTACCCTCAATGTCTAACAGAAGTTAAGTTTTTTAGAAAATGAAATTCCTTTTATTTTTAATTTTTGATTTAACATTTATTTTATATTGCAGTATAGTAAGTAACAATAAGGTGTATAGCAGAGTGATTCAGTTATACATATACATGTATCCATTCTTCTTTAACATTCTTTTCTCATATAGGTTATTACAGAGGATTGAGTAGAGTTCTCTATGGAAAATGAAATTCTTTTTTACCAATAAATATGTTCAGAATCTCGTGGATATTTTCATACACATGACTTTATCTTTCAGTCAAATGAGTTTGTTGAAAGAATTTAAGATGGGGGGAAAGGATTTTGTGTGTTTATGTAGATCTGGATATAAAACCTTGAGGTCAGCCCTTGTCTCAGATCTTCAAAACACCGGTGTTCTCTGATGCTGCTGCTTCTTAAATCATCCTCATCTGTCAGACAACAAAGGGAACTGTTAGCAGAAGAGGAAACAGGGGCGTACAATATGGACAGGGGACTGGAAAACACGCTGAACTCAGGAGGAGGCTACACAAGGGGGGAATGTTCACGGTTCTTTGAGGTCCCGACAGATTGTTGTAGGAAATCATTTTTTAAAAAATGAAATCTAATCATTTGCAACAACATGAATGTATCTAGAGGATATTATGCTCAGTGAATTGAGTCAGAGAAAGACAAAGACCATATGATCGCATTTAAATATGGGATCTGAAAAACAAATCAAAATGAAAACAGATTCATAGTCCAGAGAACAAATGAGGGATTGCCAGAGAAAGGAGGGATGGGGATTGAGCAAAATAGGTGAAGAGGATAAAGAAATACAAATTGCCAGTTATAAAATAAATAAGCCATGGGGGATGTCATGTACAGTGTGAGGAATACAGTCAATAAAATTGTAACAACTCTGTGTGGGGACAGAAGGTTGCTAGACTTACTATGGTAATAATTCCAAGATGAATGCAAATATCAAATCACTATGTGCTGTATCTAAAACTAACACAATATGGTATGCCAACTATATTTCAATAAAAAATTAATTAAAAAATATACCTTATTGAAGCTGATATATTCAATATATCATCATTTTGATATGCAATCAATATTTAAAAATTGCTCATGAGATATTTTACACTCCTATTTTGTGTGAAGTCTTCAGGCTCTGGTGATTCTTTCACACTTTCAGTGTATGTCAATAGAAATCAGCCACATTTCTAGTGTTTAATACCCACATGTGGCTAGTGGCAGTCACACCATGCAGCACATCTCTAGAAAGTGGTCAGGTCCACCATGGTCCAGGAAACTGACCTGTCTTATGTTCCAAATAGAAATCTGAGGGCTTAACGACTGTGCAGAATGGGGCTGAAATCAAGGAGATTTTCATGAGATCTTCAGGAGGAGTAGTCAGTGCCTTGAGGAGCTCCAGCCTGCCTTAGGGACTTGTGAACAGTGTCTCATCAGATGGAACTTTTCCAAATGCAAGATTTCATTGGCTAACTAAGAGTGTGACTGAGGAGCCAAGCAGCCCAAGAGGGACACTGACTTTCCTTACACCACTCAGCTATGGAAATTTCCAGGGAAGAAGCTGCTAGAAAGGGGGCCAAAGGAATTCAGTAGACGTAACTAGATAGAAGGAATGAATCAGTTAAGAGAGAAAATGGTCTGCCTATAGTCTAATTTGTTCTTCAAGTTCAAATTCACTTTATTTCTTGGGGGAAAAGATTTTTCTCTATTTCAAAGGATCTTAGACACCAAATATTCCAGCTAGAAGAAATTGAAAAATAATAATAATTACAACTGATATTTGCATATTCCAGGTGTGATCAAAACACTTTACTTGTATTAACCCATTTAATCCCCAGCAGATACTATCATCTCCCTCTGCAGTAATCCCATCATGTTAAATCCTGGGTACCACTTTTGACATTATCTTTGAAAACACCAAGAGAAGGGCACCACTTGGAGCTATGCAATCCCACAGCCTTGCCCGTGTTACAGCGGAAAAGACATCACATATCCAGCATCTGCATTTTACTGATGGAGAAACTGATGTTCAGTAACTCACCACACAGCAGCTTATTGACAGAGCTGATTCTGAAGTCTCCACCCCCAGTTTTGAGGCTGATGCCTGTGCAATCCAACATGAGCTCCATTTTGGAGGCTGTGAGTGACTTCAGTATCCCTCCCTTTAAATAGCTCACAAGTAATAGGAGAGATTCTGGTCATATGAGTACATTAAAACCAGTACATCCAAGTTCTGCTTAATGGTTTCATCATCTTCTGGTTGTACATGATTTCTTCTTCTTCCAGCCCCCAAGTCACCAATAGATCTCTACATTCTTACATCTCAGCAGCGTATAGTGGTTGCAGACATGTGCTCTGAAGTACCTGGCTGTATGACCTTGGGTAAATTTCTGTACCTCTGTTTTTCTCTCCAGAATATGGAGGAAATCCACAGAACTTATTCCAAGGGTTTTTATGAGAATTAAATGAGTTAATTTTCTAAAACAACTAACATAGTGCATGGCATACAGTCAGCATAGTATGTGTTTCATAAAATGCTGGATGACTAAACAGTCTTCTAGCTTCATGTCTTCCTACAGTATCAAAACACTCTTGCCAAAACCCAAGTTGGCTTACTATCGTCCAGGCTCCACATTATCTAGTAGCTCTCAAACTTGAATTTGCACAAGAATCCACTGGAGTGCTTGCAAAAAAAAAAAAACAAGGTACACTTCTGAGCCACTCCTGGGACTCTGGTTTAGAAGGTCTGGGTGGAGCTCAGGAATCTCCATTTTCACCACAGACCCACAAGGGATTCTGATGTAGGTGGTCTCAACGCACAATGGGAGGGGGGAAAGACCCCACCTCCCAAATATAGTCGACTTCTAGCACAGCTCTCAGTGACCTTGGTCATCTGGCTCTTGTTCACCATTCTACCTCTCAGCTCAAAACCCCGCCCCTAATCCTGCCTGCCAGACCTGCGTCAGGAAAAATGAAAAGCCATGTTAAAGTCAAGCCCAATTGCATTCCTCCATATGACTGCTGTGTTATATGAGATTACGGAAAAATAGCTGAGTTGGCACCCAGCAAAGTCTCTGTGGGCCATGCCAATGGGTCACCATGGGAACCACGTCTCTGTGACTCAGTCCAGAGTGAGCATAAAAGCTGAGAGGGACAAAACACATCGTGTTTCTGAGTTCCTGTTCTCTTTCTCAACCTCCCTTAGAGACCAGACCTCTTCTTTTCTTCTCTTAAAGTAACTCCAGGGGTTGTCAGTTCTAAATTTGAGGCAAGGAAGGTGAGAAGGAACAGAGTGGAGACAAAAGCAGTCCTAAAGCCAAGGGATAACTCAGTGAGATAAATGGCACACAGAGGGCTAGGAATGCCCTGATCCAGACCGGGAAGCCATACAAAGTAAGACTTTTATTCTTTCATAGCAAAGCTGCTTAGACCAACTTGATGTTTGATTCCCTAAAAACTAAGTCTTGACAAACTAGTCCAAGAGCTTGATAATACCTGGTTTTCCCAGTTATATAATCTGAGCACTTTTAAATGGTGCTTAGTTGGAAAGCAAAAGTCCCTGAGCTTCCTTCTCAGTGAACTCCAGGTCAAGCCCATTTGTTTTTTTGTATTTAAAGTTAATTCCATAAGCCAACAGAAGAGGAGCTCCCTTCTCTGCCTGGACTGAATAGTGTCCCCCAAAATGTATGTCTATCTGAAATCTGTGAAGGTGACCTTATTCAGAAATTGGGTCTTTGCAGAAATATAATTAATTTGGAAGTGAAGATGAGGTCATACTTGTTTCCTGTAGTTCTCCGCTTGGGTTGCTGTAACAAAAATACCACAGGCTGGGTGGCTTATAAAAAATAGAAATTGATTTCTCACAGGTCTGGAGGCCAGAAGACCATGATTGTGTGTGTTTCATAAAATGTTAAATTATTAAACAGGCTTCTAGTTTCATTGTCTTCCTACAATATCAAAATACTCCTGTTAAACCCAAGTCAGCTCACCATCCTCTAGGCTCTGCATTATGTAATAGCTCTCAAACTTGAGTTTGCACAAGAATCTGCTACGGTGTTTGCAAAAGCTAAATCCAGCATGGTTTGGCTCTGCCAAAGACCCGCTTCCCAAATGCAGACTGCAACTTCTCCCTGTGTCCTACGACGGTGGGAGGGGCTAGGAGCTCTCCGGAGCCTCATTTATAAGGCACGATCCCATTCATGGGGACCCGACCCTTAAGACCTAAGCAGCTCCCAAAGGCCGCAGCTCCCAAAGGCCTCACCTCCCCGTACCATCACATTACAGAATAGGATGTCAACTTGTGGGTTTGGGGAACTCAAACATTCGGACCATAGCAGATGAGGTCATGCTACGTTAGAGTGGGAGCAGAATTCAGTCGCTGATGTCCTTTAAGAAGGGAAGACACACAGGAAAACAGCATGTGCAGACAGACACACAGGGAAGAAAACCGTGTGTCAAAGAGGCGGGGACTGGAGTCACAGGCCAGGGAATGCCCAGGATCCCCCGCCACTGTCAGAAGCTTGAAGAGGCAAGGGAGGACGCCCCGCTAGAGCCTTCAGAGGAGCACGGCCCTGCTGACACATTGATTTCAGACTTCTGGACTCCAGAACTGTAAAAGAAGCCATTTCTATTGTGTTAAACTGCCCAGTTTATGGTATTGTTATGGCAGTTCGAAGATTCTGGCCAACAGGTGTTCTTGATAATAGAAAATGCATACTCTGATGGGTTTCAGATGGATCATTGCACAATCATTGGGTCAATTGAGCCTGAAAACATCACTAGAATAAGCTCAGCTCATGGAAAATAGGGAAAATGGCTTTATTTTTGAATCAGGAAATTTCCTTAAGCAAAGCCAGTGTGGGGTAGAGTTAGCGTTCCCTGCTGGAGGCGAGTCCTTTGATAACGGCATTCCAGTTTCCTTTAGGGTCTGTCCTCTGTCCTTCTTGTGTGCAGTTTTTTATGAAGAAAGTGAAAGTACAAGTCGCTCAGTGGTGTCGGACTCCTTGCTACCCCATGGACTATACAGTCCATGGAATTCTCCAGGCCAGTATACTGGAGTGGGTAGCCTTTCCCTTCTCCAGGGGATCTTCCCAACCCAGGGATCGAACCCAGGTCTCCCACATTGCAGGAGGATTCTTTACCAGCTGACCCACAAGGGAAGCCCAAGAGTACTGGAGTGGGTAGCCTATCCCTTCTCCAATGGATCTTCCTGACTCAGGAATCGAACTGGGGTCTGCTGCATTGCCGGTGAATTCTTTAACCAACTGAGCTATCAGGGAATCCCAATGCAGTTTTGCATACAACCTGTCAAAATGCCTTGACATCCCCTAACAAGGAGCTGTCATGTCACCCACCCCTTGCTGCTTGGACTCACTTCTGGTATGAGCCAAGCACAGGGACACAAGAAAGATGAGATGTACATCCTCATCCAGCCAACTACTGATCCCCAAGGGACTGTCCACTAGCGCCTGCTGCCTGGACACCAGGAGGTAATCAAGACTGGTTCTACTACCAGAAGCAGTTTTTATTGCCTGCAACCCACAACTCTATGGGGACATCTGCCTGTATCCAATCCCTAACCCCACCACCACCACCCCCCCCCGCCGCCCCGTCCTCTCAGAGAGAGAGAAGACAGAAAGGATTTCTGGGAAGGTCTGATGAAATATAGCTGCCCTCCAGACGTACACACACACACACACAGCTGCATCTGTTGCCAAAATACAGCTAAAAATATAGTCATCATGTTTTTCAAAGAGCCTCATGTACAGATTTTTGACATAAATTTATTTTGGAAATCAGTATAGTGCTTGCAGTTAAACCTTCTGCCGATCTTAATGACTGTATTTGTTTGCAGCTTGAAGTACATTTTTCCCTCCTCTTTTCTGTTGTTTTTGATCTTTGATGTTCATTTCAGATATTTGTTGTCAGACCCCTTCAATCTCAAATGGAAATAGGTGAGATATAAATTATAAATAAATAAACAGAAACATAGGGAGATCAAAACCTCCATGACTCTTATTATAAGTGGTCTTATTCATAAGTGGTCTAAATTTAGCTTCAAGAAATGTGGCATTTCTTCCCCAGACACAGTTTAACTGGGAAGATGACAGATTGGATCACAAAGTAAAATATGCCCCACCCCATCTTCCTGGATGTTACTAACATTTTCATGCTACCCCCAAACTTGGACACCATTCCCTTCAAAGATCTGCCTTAGACCCTGAAATATATTCTTCCAAAGGTTGGGCAGCATTGTGAAATAAGGCAGACAAATTCCTGAACCACCAGTCAGAGGTCCCGGGTGCAAAGGGCCACGCCACACCCTCTCCTCTCACCAGAAACTTGTGCAGAGGACAGGTCATGCTGGTCTTGTTCTGTTCTGTTTCCGTATTTTTTTTTAACTGAATTGGTGTGCTCACCTGACAGGGCTGGTCAATCCAGAAGGGATTTCACTGGGTGACCATTTGGCCAGAGAAAAGCCATCTTTGTTTTCCAACCCCCTCTCCCGTCCCCAGGGCCTGAAAATAACACCAACACCAACTTCTCTCAAATCTGAGGCACTATTGTGCAAACTTGAATAAGTCAGTTACTCTTTCTTTGCCTTGGGGTGGAGGGAAAAAACAAAACAAAACACAGACGGGACTCTTCGCAAAAACCAGACCAGAGGACTGAAAAGAGTAATATTTTCCACAGTCGGATGAAAGATGGTATGTACATGCAGAATGGGTGGCTGTATATTATTAAATTTTGATTACACTTGAATTAGTTATAGGGTGACATTTTGACTGTTTCCTCCTTGTAATTCTCATAACTCCACCTGCCTGACATTTCCTTCCTCTCTGGCGGCCCTTGGAGAACAGGTCCCACTTTGTGGGAGGGAGGCCACCCTGCAGAAATTCAGGGACACTTTCCTGGGAAGGCTGCCCCTGAGGCACACACAGGAAATTTCAAACACTCTCAGACACCAAGAGATTCATCGCGCCTCACCCCCTCCCACTCTGGGACTTGATCATTCAAGAACTACCCCTGAAAGAACACAGAAAGTTCTTCATAAAAAAAGAAAAAGAATTCCAAGTCCTTTCCCCTCCTAATAGCCCTCGGGGACAAAAACTCAGTGAGTCACCAAAGAGACACTTGCCTCCTGCCCTGAGTGGGCACTCAGAAAAATCACAAAGATGAAAAGCTTAACACCCATTGTCCAGAAGAAACTCAGAGGGCAGTGAGTGGACTGGGAGAGGGGAAATGAGATGCCAAGAACTGAGATTTATGAAAAAGCAAAGAAAGAGAAAGGAAAGACAAAAGGCAGTGACCTTGAACAAACAGAACCTTTATGGAAGCAAATGACAGGCAGAATGTTTACGAGGTGCCCACGCCCCACCACCACCCCTGCTTTTTCCTTGGGTCACAGCCAGAAGTTCAATGGCCTCACATATGAGATTCAGCAGACTCCAGCCCCTAACTCACTTTGAGAGAACTCGTTCAAGCATAGATTCACGCTAATGCATATTCTTCTGTCTGGGATAAATCCAAAGGGTATTACCTGCCCAGTCCCTGAAAGATCTTGTTACGTACGTGAGGTAGGGGGAAGACGTGCCTGGCCCCTTAACCTGGCTCTGTGGTATAGGAGGTCATAAAAGAGTGGTGTTAGTACCCGGTCCTGAAGCACAGGCATTAGTGGCCCTGCCAATACGAAGCCAGTGCTTCTCATTTCTCCCTGCTGCTGCCGCTGCTGCTAAGTCACTTTAGTCGTGTCCGACTCTGTGAGACCCCATAGACTGCAGCCCACCAGGCTCCCCTGTCCCTGGGATTCTCCAGGCAAGAACACTGGAGTGGGTTGCCATTTCTTTCTCCAATGCATGAAAGGGAAAAGTGAAAGTGAAGTCGCTCAGTCGTGTCCGAATCTTCTCGACCCCATGGACTGCAGCCTACCAGGCTCCTCCATCCATGGGATTTTCCAGGCAAGAGTACTACTGGAGTGGGGTGCCATTGCCTTCTCCCATTTCTCCCTAAAGTATCCCAAATAGGAGAGGAAAATGAAAACATACTCCCAACGACTTAACGCAAGGACCTTGCATACTCTATACACTCCTCTCCAACCTCCCCCCACCTACATTCAAGCCGAAATGTTCCCTAAAGCCTATGGTTAAGCTTAGAAATTCACACACAATTTGTAGCCCACTACTCCATAATATGGGCTTCCCTGGTGGCTCAGCAGTAAGGAATCTGCCTGCCAGTGCCGGAGACACAAGTTCAATTCCTGGGTTGGGAAGATCCCCTGGGCAAGGAAATGGCAACCTGCTCCAGTATTCTTGCACGGGAAATCCCATAGACAAAGGAGCCTGACGGGCTACAGTCCATGGGATCACAAAAGAGTCGGACACAACTAACGGCCTAAACAACAACTCCATAATATATCTTTGCTTTACTACAAAATAGTTCAAATGACCACTAAGGGAACTTACATCCCATGAAGATATATCAAGCTTATCATGTGGATTAATGTATTTCACTGGGTCACCATCCCACCAGCAAACCAGGTACCCCAGTTTGAGGAGCTTGATCTTAAACAATCACTTTTCTTGAAGATGCAAAGTTCTCACCAGTCATCTGGACACACATTTGGGCAACCACCCTTTATTTTTAGTTGTCACCAAGAAAGCCTTTGATAGGTGAGCAATATTCCTATAACTAGGTGGAAACTTGGCCCAGACTCACACGGACCAAGTCTCACCCTTGGTCTATATGAGTGTGAGGCTCTTCTCCAACAGCCTGTCCAGGACACTAGGTTATCTAGGACTTGTTCTCTCTGGGATCTTCCTGCCATCAATCTTTAGTCTCCTGGACAGTCTGGTTGGCCATCTCAACACCCATTCTATGCTTCCTCTACAATAATTATAGGAAACCAGATAACCTGGTCTGAGGAGCTTGATCTTAAGCAATTACTTGTCTTGGAGAAGCAAAGTTCTGGCCAGTCATCTGGACACACATTTGGGCAGTCCCCTTTATTTTCAGTTGTCACCAAGAAAAGTTTTTGATAGGTGAGCATAACATTCCTATAAATGGATACAAAGAGGGACATCAGTGGTGATGTGCCAGCCTCTCCTCAGAACTCTCTCTGGGGAAGTGGTGGAAGCATGATCTGTTCATGCTTAATCTCTCAAATCTTAAAACGGCCTGCAAAACTCTGCGTCATCTGGCCCCTGCCTAACTCTCCAGCCTCATCTCACAGTTCTGTCTTCCCCTCGATCACCCCATTCTAGCTTTGATCCTACTAGACATTCCTTCTAAAAGTAGTGCTGCTTTGCTGCAAATTCTCCTACTTCAGCAGGAAGGAAATGGTCCCACCCTTGGTCTATGTGAGTCTGAGGCTCTTCACCAATAGGTGGTTCAGGACCCCAGATCATCTAGGACTTGCTCTCTCTGGGATCTTCCTGCCACCTGTCTTTAGTCCCCTGGACAGTCTAGTTAGCCACCTCAATACTCGTTCCACGCTTCCTCTACAATAGTCAGTCTTGTACAACTGGCCCCAACCTATCTCCAAGAACTAAATCAAGCATGGTAATCTTCCTTCTCTTTCCATGGTTCAAGAGTGGCACATGACTTCAGATCAAGCAATGAGGAAAGCTGAGGACTTCGGCTTCATGGTTCCAGTGGAAACAATATGTACTTCTTCCTCTTCACATGGAAAGAAAGCAGGTATCCTAGGGACTCTTACAGATACTGTGTAAGCAGAATAGGAGCTTGCTTTACGATAAAGCTGAAACACAGAAGGCAAAGAAAGGGTAGCAAAAGAAACTGTGTCCTTGGTTACATCCCTGAACCACTCAATTAAAGAAATGTTGAGGCTAACCCTCTTGAATGCTTATTTTCAAGAACCAATACACATCTTCATTATTTAAGGCAATTGGATCGGAGATTGTTGTTGTTTAATCATTAAGTTGTGTCCAGCTCTTTGTGACCCCATGGACTGTGGCACACCAGGCTTCCCTGTCCTTCATTATCTCTCAAAGTTTGCAGAAACTCATGCCCATTGAGTCAGTGATGCCATCCAACCATCTCATCTTCTGTCTTCCCCTTCTCCTGCCTTCAATCTTTCCCAGCATCAGGGTCTTTTCCAATGAGTCAGCTCTTTGCATCAGGTGGCCAAAGTATTGGAGCTTCAGCTTCAGCATCAGTCCTTCCAATGAATATTCAGGGTTGATTTCCTTTAGGATTGACTTGTTTGATCTCCTTGCTGTTGAAGGGACTCTCAAGAGTCTTTTCCAGCACCGCAGTTTAAAAGCATCAATTCTTCAGCACTCACCCTTCTTTATGGTCCAACTCTCTGTAACTAGAAAAACAATAGGTAAGTTTCCTGTCTTGAGGGGGTTGACAATCCAGTTAAGAGAGAAAATGCATAGCTTAATGAATATTAATACTGGAGGAAGAATAGTGTACTGAGCATAATGCTGACCAAGATATGATGGGTGATAGAATTAGGCAGGCAAAGTGAGGGGAAGAAGAAAAAGAAGAGGGAGAATACAGAGAGAAACAAAGGCTTAATATTAGAAAGAACATGATGCTTTCATGAAACAAAAATGGTCCCAAGATGTAGTCCTGTCTTCAAAAACAGCCACTGAGAGTGTGGTTACTCTAGATCCTGCCAGGGACCCTACAATTTCCTTTAAATTAATTGTAGCCTGATGACCAGACCCTGGTGCCATCTTCAGTCCAAAGGCATCCTTGAATGAGTAATGCAAGTAGAGGCAGCAGTTGCTGATGCACCACATTTCCAGGAGACACAAACACCATCTTTATGCACATCCCTCACTCCCCACCCCCATCTCTGCACACACTCTCAGTACTAGCCCTACACTTTCCTTAGTTCATCTGATCCCAATCCTGCTCACCAGCCAGGATACGCACATCAAGATTCCAGGTCAGGATACTCTGGTGGTATCCAGTTATGGTCTATCCTCATCATTTGCAGATACACCTGTTTGTAATCCCAAAGTCAAGTAGGCATTTTGGTTGTCATTCATTGATATTTGTTCAGTTCAGTTCAGTTCAGTCGCTCAGTCATGTCTGACTCTTTGCGACCCCATGAATTATAGCACACCAGGCCTCCCTGTCCATCACCAACTCCCGGAGTTCACTCAGACTCATGTCCATCGAGTCGGTGATGCCATCCAGCCATCTCATCCTCTGTCGTCCCTTTCTTCTCCTGTCCCCAATCCCTCCCAGCATCAGAGTCTTTTCCAATGAGTCAACTGTTCGCATGAGGTAGCCAAAGTATTGGAGTTTCAGCTTTAGTATCATTCCTTCCAAGGAACACCCAGGACTGATATCATTTAGGATGGACTGGTTGGATCTCCTTGCAGTCCAAGGGACTCTCAAGAGTCTTCTCCAACACCACAGTTCAAAAGCATCAATTCTTTGGCGCTCAGCTTTCTTCACAGCCCAACTCTCACATCCATACGTGATCACTGGAAAAACCATAGCCTTGACTAGATGGACCTTTGTTGGCAAAGTAATGTCTCTGCTTTTGAATATGCTGTCTAGGTTGGTCATAACTTTCCTTCCAAGGAGTAAGCGTCTTTTAATTTCATGGCTGCAATCACCATCTGTGGTGATTTTGGAGCTCAGAAAAATAAAGTCTGACACTGTTTCCACTGTTTCCCCATCTATTTGCCATGAAGTGATGGGGCCAGATGCCATGATCTTCGTTTTCTGAATGTTGAGCTTTAAGCCAACTTTTTCACTCTCCTCTTTCACTTTCATCTAGAGGCTTTTTAGTTCCTCTTCACTTTCTGCCATAAGGGTGGTGTCATCTGCATATCTGAGGTTATTGATATTTCTCCCGGCAATCTTGATTCCAGCTTGTGCTTCTTCCAGCCCAGCGTTTCTCATGATGTACTCTGCATAGAGGTTAAATAAGCAGGGTGACAATATACAGCCTTGATGTACTCCTTTTCCTACTTTGAACCAGTCTGTTGTTCCATGTCCAGTTCTAACTGTTGCTTCTTGACCTGCATATAGGTTTCTCAAGAGGCAGGTCAGGTGGTCTGCTCTTCCCATATCTTTCAGAATTTTCCACAGTTTATGGTGATCCACACAGTCAAAGGCTTTGACGTAGTCAATAAAGCAGAAATAGATGTTTTTCTGGAACTCTCTTGCTTTTTCCATGATCCAGCAGATGTTGGCAATTTGATCTCTGGTTCCTCTGCCTTTTCTAAAACCAGCTTGAACATCAGGAAGTTCACGGTTCACGTATTGCTGAAGCCTGGCTTGGAGAATTTTAAGCATTACTTTACTAGAGTGTGAGATGAGTGCAATTGTACAGTAGTTTGAGCATTCTTTGGCATTGCCTTTCTTTGGGATTGGAATGAAAACTGACCTTTTCCAGTCCTGTGGCCACTGCTGAGTTTTCCAAATTTGCTGGCATATTGAGTGCAGCACTTTCACAGCATCATCTTTCAGGATTTGAAAGAGCTCAACTGGAATTTCATCACCTTCACTAGCTTTGTTCGTAGTGATGCTTTCTAAGGCCCACTTGACTTCATATTCCAGGATGTCTGGCTCTAGGTCAGTGATCACACCATCATGATTATCTGGGTCGTGAAGATCTTTTTTGTGCAGTTCTTCTGTGTATTCTTGCCACCTCTTCTTAAT
The DNA here is from genome assembly GCF_029378745.1 of Bos indicus. NCBI lineage: Eukaryota > Metazoa > Chordata > Mammalia > Artiodactyla > Bovidae > Bos > Bos indicus. The sequence continues at coordinate 74,095,181 of NC_091760.1, read as the reverse complement.
ATCTTCTGCTTCTGCATACCATTTCTGTCCTCTATCGAGCCCATCTTTGCATGAAATATTCCCTTGGTATCTCTAATTTTCTTGAAGAGATCGCTGGTCTTTCCCCTTCTGTTGTTTTCCTCTATTTCTTTGCATTGATCACTGAGGAAGGCTTTCTTATCTCTCCTTGCTAATCTTTGGAACTCTGCATTCAGATGCTTATATCTTTCCTTTTCTCCTTTGCTTTTCACTTCTCTTCTTTTCACAGCTATTTGTACGGCCTCCCCACACAGCCATTTTGCTTTTTTACATTTCTTTTCCATGGGGATGGTCTTGATCCCTGTCTCCTGTACAATGTCACGAACCTCATTCCATAGTTCATCAGGCACTCTGTCTATCAGATCTAGTCCCTTAAATCTATTTCTTACTTCCACTGTATAATCATAAGGGATTTGATTTAGGTCATACCTGAATGGTCTAGTGGTTTTCCCTACTTTCTTCAATTTAAGTCTGAGTTTGGCAATAAGGAGTTCATTATCTGAGCCACAGTCAGCTACCAGTCTTGTTTTTGCTGACTGGATAGAGCTTCTCCATCTTTGGCTGCAAAGAACATAATCAATCTGATTTCAGTGTTGACCATCTGGTGATGTCCATGTGTAGAGTCTTCTCTTGTGTTATTGGAAGAGGGTGTTTGCTATGACCAGTGCGTTCTCTTGGCAAAACTCTATTAGCCTTTGCCCTGCTTCATTCCGTATTCCAAGGCCAAATTTGCCTGTTACCCTAGGTGTTTGATATTTGTAGAGGGGTGGAAATTTTGCATATTTTGAAGCACATATTCCCAACTGATACCCATGCTGTGCTTTCTTGTTTCAGTTCTCATACTGTAAAGTATCCTTTCACAGACTATTTAGTCCCACTTTCTTTTTAACATTTGTGTGTGTGTGTGAGCGTGTGTGTTATTTTTATTTTTGTTTTAGTGATATCACTGTTTAAAATTAAGCCCAGGGATAGCACTGAAGTCCCGTCTGGTGTTCCTTACTGCAAGAGGACTATGATGCACCTTATGAAGCAAATAATATCTGTGTTAGATAAGTTTCATTCAGGTGTGAGTTATAATGCTATTGGCTGTGAGTTCATTGTTAATCAATAATATATTTTAAAATATGTCTTTAAACAGAAGCATAGGTAAAACTGGACTATGTATTGATCAGTTATCAAAAATATTTTTATCAGAAACTCACAGGAAACTAACCCTGAATTCCTCCTACAAGCAATGGTTCACTATTTGCTAATTCAATGTTCACAGCATCTTTACAGAATACACTTACCATGAATTACAAGAATAGACTATATAGGCTGACAGATTGCAAGGACTAGAAGATGTCTCTCTAACTCAAATGTTTATTCCTAAACAAGTTAGTATAAGTACACTGCTCCCGCATACAAATGCCCAAATTCATAATAGTTCAAATGCAGCAGATATTTATTTCTTATTCACATATCAGTTTTGAGTGAGTGAATGAGACAACCCAGGGGTGACCCTCTACCACTTAGCTCTGCAGGAATCTACGAATCTTCAGGGCTAGATGGACACAGCCATTATAATATGTGGTCTTCAGGGAACCTGGGCATTATCCTCATTTGGCCCAAAGGAACATGTAGGATTGCACCTGAGATATTTTGATAGGCCAGACCTGGAAGTGGTGCTCATCATCACTCCTACTCACTTTCCATTGGCTAAAACTCAGTCACATGGCCATGCTTAGCTGCAAGAGAGTCTGGGAAATGTAGTCTGGCTGATGACCAGGAAGAAGAGAATAAGATTTCCTTGACACCTAGCAGTCTCTGACACAGTTTGTTTGTTTCACAGACTCATATGAAGTTGGGTTCATACCAAGACCTGTGACTGCCCCAGGAAGATTAATAATTTGCTCCCTCCCCTTGAATTCTTCTTTAAATATTTATTCAAAGTTTACTTTGAGGCAAAACCAAGACCTGTGTAGAGACAGGGAGGAAGAGAGCTGTACCTTGACCTGAGGAAATCCTGCCCAAACCCTTGCCCTGACTCCTGAGCCAGCTCCAGAGTTAATTAATTTTCCCAGCCCCTCTCTAGTATAGCACATTCCTAATCCTTGCCGAAATCAGAGCCCCTTAGTGTAAGGAAGCCCAAAACTGAGGGAGGGTCCTGAGGCCCTTACCAGGAGACACTTCTTGAACCAGGAATTCCCCAGAGGAACCACACAGGCCCAGCAAGCCCACAGACTCAGAGAGATGGCAGCCACAGAGGACACCAGCTCCAGGTAGAGAGGGCAAGACCCTGGCAACTCCCGGGGCAAGTGGGAGGTCACACCCAGCCAGACAAGGCCTGAGCCAACCCTGACTTTAGCTGTCTGAGTCCCTTCCTGCTTTGTGAGGCCAACTGTGAGGAACCAGAAAGGAATGTTACAGTGTGAGAAGGACTTTGGGGTGACAGTGGCCTGAACAAGAGCAGAGACTAGAGGGACCTCATATTTAGCCCATGTTCTAAGGGAGACCAAAGCCCCTTTTGTGCTTTGAAAGCATTTATAAGCAACCAGGGAGCTGCAGACCACCTTAAGCCCTCCTCACGTTACTGCTCCCACACACTCTAACTAAAGTCAAAAGGAACACAGACAGGCAATGGCCCTCAAAAAGGCACACAAGCCTCTGTCTTCCCTCTTTGATGTCTCTCCCAGGTGTCAAAAGAAGGACTCCCATTCTATAAACCAGCAGCTTCATGGGATCTGGAAACAACCCCTGAAAGAAAAAAGCAATAATAATTTTATGTTCGATGACAGGCCTTGTGATAAACATTTGATGTGTGTTGCTGCACTGAATTCTCACAAGGTCCTGGGAGGCAGGTACTCTAATCCCTGTCCTGCTGGTGAGGAAACAAGAGCTCAAAGGAGAGAAGTCATTTGGACACATTCATGCAGCTAGAAAGACGTGGAGTCAGCCCCTTCTGTCTGGCTGCTAAACCTGTCTTCTTAACTTCTAATCTCTGAGGCTGACAACACTGGTCACTTGCTGGATGTGGGCAGGGGGTGGGGGGCAGGGAAATCCTTACCTGCTACCTTCTAGTACCCGCACCACCACCTCCTCCACAGCTGAGGCCTGACTCCCTTGGTAGAACCACCTCCATGCTAACCACCTACCAGCATGGCCCCATCACCTCCATGCATTCACTGGACTCAACCCTTTCTCTGCCATGACTTTCAGACCTCTTGGCAGCAAGAATGGACAACACTTCTCCCTTTCTGCACCTGAGAAGCTGGGATTCCTTCCATGGATTTCCATGGGCAACCTGAACTGATGCAGTTGGCGGTGGTTTCTTGGCACGTTCTCCCTGGAGGCAATCACCACTTCTAGTCTCCTTTCAATCTTTTTCTCCCTTTTGTTCTTTTTCTTAAAACAGATCCCGTGAATTAGTGTGGGATAAAACCAACAAGTTTGTGATGGTTCATCATTTAAGATGTTTCTTCTTTACACCTTTCCTAGGGTTTGAGGAAGGAGGACAGGGCATTGTATAGGCCAAGTCTTTATCAGGATATTGCTAAGCCATGTTAAGGGCTTCCCTGGTGGCTTAGACAGTAAAGAATCCTCCTGCAATGCGGGAGACCTGGGTTTGATCCCTGGGTTGGGAAGATCCCCTGGAGAAAGAAATGGCAATCCACACCAGTATTCTTTCCTGGAAAATCCACACGGACTCAGGAGCCTGGCGGGCTACAGTCCACAGGTTCACAAACAGTCGGATACAACTGAGCGGCTAAGCACAGGAAGCCATGTTAAACTCTCCCCATCCTTTCTCCCCAACCAGATCTTCTTTCCAAGACTCTAGAGGAGTTGGCAGAAAAGGGTCAGTCAGGTGCCACAGCTGTGTTCCCAGGAGTCTGGGTCATGCCTGACTTCCCAGATGCATTAGATTGAGTGACACTGTGGTTAAGAGAGTTGCCAAAAATCGCAGAGCTGGAGAAGGCCATTCCAGAGGGCTGGGATATTGAAAGCAAGCCAAAGGGCCAGTCGAGTCCCAAGGAGGAAGCATCCAGGGAGCCACAGCGAGTGCCTGGGGCTGAGGATGGCAAGCTTGCTGCGGGCCTGCCTGCTGACAGCTCCCTGGAGAGCTTCACACATCACAGGTCCTTGGTCTCTTCACCTGAAAAACCAGCAGGTCAGGCCACCCGAGGCAGACAGATACTAAATTGGTCTAAGCTCCCTTCCAACTTTGGGATTCTTCCACTACTTAAAAATCTAGGGGTCTGGAAATGCCCCTTGGCCTTTTCCCATTCACTTGGAGTGCTGACCACACCAAACCTGAGATGTAGTTCTCTTGTTCCCACCCAGCCCCTTGCCAGGGAAATAGGATTGAGGCCCTTCTGACCCATTTACTTCAAAGGCGACCGAAGGGTGGCCTAGCAAAGAGGATAGATGCCTCCAAAGTCATGCTGAGCCTTCTGGATGGAAGATTTATGACTTCTCTCCCTTCTTGGGACCAAAAAGTTCTATGTGACTGACTTTCACACCCCAAAACTTTCAGTCTGCCTTGAGCATCCCCAGGCACCTTAACCTTAGGGAACAACCCCCTTAGCCTTCAGCGGAAACCGAGAAAGGGGGAAAGGGGATTAGGGACATGTCACTCCCGCTGCCTGTGACATCTTCATCCTCACGCCCACCTCCTCCCAACTCCACCCCCTGGCAGGGAGAGCTGGTCCCAGCCAGCGTCAAAGAGTCAAAACAGAGCTCCTTTTCCTTGTGCATTTTCCTCCTCTATGGCTTAGACTGTAAAGTCATCAGGAAGTATGGTCTAGTGCTCCAAGCTCCAGACAGACGGCCTGACCTCTGTCCCGGCTGCCAGGACTGACCTGGGCCAGACCTCGCGCTCCTAAGACTGTCTCCTCCCCTGCAAACAATTCTGGCAAAGGCGTCATCACCTCTCACCGCAAAACACGGCCCCTCCCCGCTCCTGCAGCAGCCAGACTTAGGACCAGCCTATCTCTAGGGAGAGGGGATCACTGTGGGGAAAGGGGTGGAAGAACAGGGTAAGAAGGGGTTCATTGTACAATGCGGGTGGTGGGGGAGGGGATGAAGACCTCAGGGACTGTCCCTCCCATCTAGATTATCTTCATTTTTCCACTGGCCCTGAGGTGGAGGGTCCCTGCTCTGGGCTCCCCTGAACTTGGGCCAGTTTTCTTTGGGCAACAAGCTGATGTGCAGATAAACAGAGGGCCTGTTGTGGATGGCTGCTGGGCGTCTCTGGGGATCAGTAACACCTTCATCAGAGAGGTGCTGCTGTAAGCATTCACTTCCCTTCCCTGCCCCCACCCCTTAAATAAGCAGGCCGTTTCCTCCTCTCCAGCCTCCCTGCGCAGCTGGGTCATTCTGCCTTCCTCTGGCTGGAGTCCGACTTCTCATCCAGTGTCAGACCTCCACTGCCCTTGGTGCATCCTGTCTTTGGCTCCTTATTTTTTTAAAAATTGAAGTAAAGGTGATTTACAATGTTGTGTGGTTTCAGGTACACAGCAAAGTAATTCAGATATGTGTATATATCCATATTCATTTTCATATTCTTTTCCATATAGTTTATTACAGGATATTGAATATAGTTCCATGTGCAATACAGCAGGATCTTGTTGTTTACCTGTTTTATATATAGTAGTTTGTATCTGCTAATCCCAAGCTCCTGACTTATTCCTCCCTCACTCCTTTGCCCTTGGTAACCGTAAGTTTGTTTTCTATGCCTGTAAGTCTGTTTCTGTTTCACAGGTAAGTTCATTTGTGTCATATTTTAGATTCCTCATATAAGTGCTTTAAAATATTTGCCCTTCTCTCTCTGACTTACTTCTCTTAGTCTGATAATCTCTAGGTCCATTCCTGCTGCAAATGCAAAAGACATTATTTCATATTTTTATGGCTGAGTAATATTCTGTTGTGTATTATTGTTGTAATATTCTGTTGTATATGTATTGTATATACATATATATAGTTTTGCCTTTAAAGCAGAGTTTCTTTCAACCATGTTTTACCTTTAAAGCAGGGTGTCTTTCAACCATGATTATCTATTAGAATCACTCAAATATATATTCCACCTCTTTCTTTATCCATTCATCTGTTGATAGACATTTTGGTTGCTTCCATAGCTTTCCTGTTCTTCTGGTCCTTATGAGGTCTCCTTTTACGATTGCCTTTAAATGAGCCCCTGACCTGACTGTGAAGGAAAGCTTATATCTCCCTCTGTGCTGGTGTGGCAGGGTTTTTCAGAGCTGAGATACATAAAAGTTGCTGAAGAATGGGCCCCTTCAGTGACCCTCTGTCTGGCCTCTGGTGAGGATTTTCATCTGATCCTTAATCCTCCTTTTTCCACATGGACAAACACACCCAACACGGTCACCTTCCATTCAACTATCTCTGGCTGTCCTGCAGCAGACAAGGAAACTTCACATGCCCTTCATCAATGACACGAAGTGGGCATTCATTCTTGGGAAGGAAAAGTTAGTAGGTGCCGGGGCAGAGAAGTCTGTGTGTTTGAATGGGCAGGCATCCTTGCTCCTAAAAGTAAACCACCAGACACCATTTCACGGCCCTTAGATAAGATCTGCAAGCATGGCTCTCAACACTGGCTACATGTTAGAATCCAGGCTGCCTCCAGATTCATTAAAAGGAAATCTCCAGGAGTGGGATCAGCCCTTGGCCAACTTTGAGAGCCTCCAATCTAAAACACTGACCCAGATGGCAGTTTAGGAAACAGCAGCTCAGACAGGGCAGTGACCCGCCCAAAGTTTAACGGTCAATTAGGAGCAGAGCCTGGTCTCTTAACTGTAAATTCATCTCTCTTCCTGTCATAGTTTCCCCTGTGGTCACTGTAGGAGAGAAGGACTTAATTTTGGGTAGGCATTAAAATTATCTGGGGAACTTTTGAAATACATGATGACAGCCTTCATCCTGGAATTCTCATTTAATTGCTCCGGAGTATGGCCTGGGCATACATTTCTTTTTCTTTTTTTTTTTTTTTTGAGTCCCAAATAGATAATCATGGCTGAAAGAAACCCTGCTTTAAAGGTAAAATTCAGAAAAAGAGAAAGAAAAAGGAGGGAGAGAGAGAGAAGGGAAGAAAATAGTGCTACAGAGGTCACAGGAGGGAAGAATGTTCCTGGAGGCAGTATCTCCGGGATCTGCCAAAATACATGACGTTTGAGCTGGATTTTGAAGGAGAAATAGACTTGGATACTTGGAAGTGGCCAAAGCCTTTGCAAGGCAGGGAAAAGAATGAGCAGAGTCCCACAGGAAGGGACGTGGGAGGTGTAAGAGTTGAGAAGTGGACAAACAGGTCTTTTGGGACTGAAACGTGTGAGACCATGAACACCACACTTGGGAATGTGGACTGAATTGTCCGGGCCACACAGCAGAAGCACCTGGAGGGCTTGTTAAAGCAGATTACCCGGCCCCACCCTCAGAGCTTGGATTCAGTGGGCCTGTGCCGGGGCCCGAGAACTTGCATTCCTAACAAGTCCCCACGTGACACTGATGCTGCTGGTCCTCAGAAGACACAGTAAGAACCACTGGGCTGCACCAAGGGAACTCAGAGGAGGTTTTGGCTCTTGGAGACTGCATTTGAGAGAGAGAGGGGGGAAGGAAGAGACTTACTGTCAGAAAGAAAAAGACAAATACCATACGATATCACTTAAAATATGACACAAATGAATTTATCTGTGAAACAGAAACAGACTCGCAGACATAAAGAACAGACTCGTGGTTGCCAAAGGGGAGGTGGGGTGAAAGAGGGATGGACTGGAAGGCTGGGTTTAGCAGATGCAGACTATAGTATACAGAATGGATGAACAGGGTCCTGCTGCGTAGCACAGGGAGCTATATTCAATATCCTGTGATCAACTATGCTGGAAAAGAATATGAAAAAGAATGTATATATATACGTATGTATGTATAACTGAGTTGCTTTGCCATACAACAGAAAATTAACACAGCATTGTAAATCAACTACACATCAGCATAAATTCAAAAAAAGAAAGGAAGAGACTTGCTAAGACAGGAAAATGATCTGATGTGGAAAGAGAAAGCAGGAAGTCTTCTAGTACACTTCTAGTACATCAAGAGAGGACCCAGGAGGGCTGGGCAGGGAGCAGAGGAGGGAGGGCTTCCAGCGGATGCTAGTGCAGGAGAGCACAGAACGCGGGGACCACCTGGATTCAGATGGAAGTCGAGGCGGAGTCCAGGATGAGTGAACTGGGGAGACTCGACAGCCAAGATGATGACCACACAAGTCTCTGAGCTGAGGAGCCAGGGGAGGAATGGGCGGGGGCAGCACCACGGCCTCAGCTGGAACATGAACACCGGACCCTCATCCCAAGCTCCGGGCAAGCCTGTGACCTCTGCCTCAGGCCCAGGTCACTACAGAATAAAGATGGCTTGGCCCTGCTCCCCCAGGTGTCACCGCTTCTGCGTTAAAACTCCTCCAGGAGGTGCGGGGTGGTCTGAGCCAGTGTGCCTCTCCCCACCACACACAGAGCCTGGGGGGCAACAGTGTTTTTTCAGGTCAACTCAGGGAGGCAAGTTTAGCAAGCCTGGGTATGTTGCTCATGCTCAGACACATTTTGCTCCAAACCCTTAGTTTGCATCTGCCTTCATATTTACGGAACATATACTTGTTCTGCAAAGCAGTGATTCTCAATCTTGGCCTCACGTTTATAGAATCATCTGCTGAGATTTAAAAATGCCTGTACCCGGCTGCATCCCACACCAATCAGAACACAATCTCTGGAGTGAGGTTCAGGCATCTGTATATTTTCAAGCTCCCTGAGTCATTCAAAAGTGCAACCAGGACTCAGGACTGTGACCTGTAGGGTGTGTGTAGGTAGCCTCCAAATAGCGTATTTATGAAAATGGCACTTCCTCTCAAAGGAAATGGTTTGAATGCATCTGACATCACCCCATCAGCCCCCTACTCCCTCTTCCCACCAATGGGTACGGGTCAAGGGACTTCAACTTTCTGACCTACAGGCCTGCCCTGGAGGTTGGAGCTGGAGCTGCGGATGTGGGTTGTGGTGGATGAGGCTGGAGGTGCGGCCCAGGAAGGGAGGAGCCGGAGGGCCCAAAGTCCAAGGAGGCCTGCACTCACAGGAGGCCGCCCCCAGGCCTAAGGAGGGGTGGGTGTGGTGCAGCGCCCAGCCTACCCGGAGGTTTTAAAGACCTGAGGGAGCCCTGGGTGAGGGCGACGGGAGGGGCTCTGCATGGAGGCTGGCAACTCCCAGGGCTGCTCTTCAGTACAGGTGAGTGTGGGAAAGCCAGGAGAGGGCAGGGTGCCACAGGGGCCTGGCTCCTGGTCCTCCTCCTGGACCTGGAGCCCCAGACACAGAGGAGACTCACTGGGGAAAGATGAGCTCTAGGGCTGCCGGGATTCAGGGTCTTGAAGCTGGTATGGTTTGGGGGCACGTCTTTAAGAAACAACACAATGTGCCAAGTATAACATAAGCACAGGGCCTCGGAAGGCAGCCGGGCTCTGTGGTGGGCCATTTGACCTCCCGGTAATCCACCCCAGGCTCACAAGCCGCGATAAGACATTAACTGTTTCATTGCCAAAGCCTGTCATAACTTCCAGGGTGGTATCTTTGTGGTCCTGTAGGTACTGTGGTCTTTGGGACCGGTCAGACCAGGGAGGCCAGTCATCCATTCTATTTCCGGGGCAAGAAAGAGATAGAGAGGTGTCCATGGTCAGCCACCCAACGCAGCAGTGACGGGGCCACTGACAGGGGCCCTCGGTGCCAGCCCTGGACACCGATGGCCCCCTCCACACGTTAGAATGAGAACTTCCCACATGTCAGGGTTGTGCTGGACATAGCAAGCACCGCAGAGGCTCACAGGTGACCCCAGCTCTCAAAAAGGAGACCCTGCCCTCAAGGAGCTCTAAGTGTGGTGAGGAGGCCCACACAGGCCAGCAATTACAGTGGGAGGGGCACAGAAAAGACACGTGCAGGCGCCTGTGAGCACAGGAGAGAGGGTGAGAGGTACTCACCAGAGGCAGTTTAGGCAGGCTTCCTGGAGGAGGCAACACGAGAAGGAGCCAGAGAACTGGTCCAGCAGAGGAAACTCACCAGCCAGGGAAAGTTTTCCTGCACTGCAAACAGCCCCACAGTATCTATTAAACACCCACTATGATCCAAACCTTAGGCTAATCGTCATGTATCTATGAAAAAGAATCTGTCCCATATCCTCCCAGGATGGGTTCTAGGATCGTTTCCATTTTACAGATAAGGAAGCTGACTCAGTGCTGTTGAAGCACTTGTAATCACTCTCACAGCTAGTCAAGTGGTGGGTCTGACTATTACAACCAGGAAGTCTGGCTCTAGAGCCCCTGTAGGCCCAGAACTATGAGAGGGACAGCTTGAAGGATTTGGGGAACCGCAAGAAATTCAGCATCTCACACACAGGAAGCCCAAGGAAGGAATCTGGGAGAGGCCCAAAGTGCAGGATGGATCCTGAAGGGCCTGGAAAAACAGGTGAAGGAGTTGGGGTTGGTCCTATAAAGGCAGAATAACAACTGAAAGTTTTCGAGTAAGAGTGCAGCATGGTCAGATCTCGGCTTTAGCAAGGTTATCATAGACATGAGTATAGAAGATGGATTGGAGGCCATCCGATGGACGCAGGAGGATATCTAAGGATATTACTGCAGAGTCCTGGTAAGTGCTGAAGCAGCATCAGCTGAGGCTGAGGGACCAGCTCAGAGCTCTTCTGCCTCCAAAGACCAACTTTACCAGCCTGGGTGAAGTGGGATGAGTCAACAGGGTTTGGGGAGAGGGGGCAATGGGGGGAAGCGGGAGCAGTTTTATGCCACAGAAACTGCTCTGGACTTGGAGCCACGAGACCTGAGTTCCCACAGGCCGCTTTTGTGTACACAGTCAGAACCCTTCACTTCGCTGAGTCACAGTTTCCTCATCTGGAAAGTAGGCATAAGAATTCTTGTTCTGACTCAATTTTTTGGTGAGATTTAAGCAGCATGTATGTGAAAGATAACCCACAAGTATTATTGGTAATCCAGTGGAAACTTTAAAATGTCTGCACAATTAAGTGACAGCCCAGAGACCAAAGACTTCATCTCCTTGGGCCGAAGTGGTTTCCTTTGCTTGGCGATGGGACTCCTAGCTCAAGCGTGTTCCCACCTCCACAGGACTCACTGACCCTCCTCCTCCTTCAAAGCCCAGCCCAGTGGCTCCTCCTTCATGAAGCCTTCCTTCAGACTCCTGGCTGGAAATAATTGCTTCTTCCCTAGAAGAAGCACTACTTACTGCTCATTCAGAGTCTCACCTCTGTCTCTGATAGAGCTGCAGTTGGTGATGTGTTCTGCTGCCCCCAGCCTCCTTGCTGACTTTTCTTATTCCTCTTTGCCACACAAAGAACACATTCCACACTTTTTTGTTGAATGGTTAAAATACCGAGTGTGTGAATGACTGGGCTGTGGTTCCATGGAGAAGTCTGGGAAGACAGCAGCCTTGATCCAGAGAAAAGGGCAAGAGGGTTCTATGTGATGACATGAGGGTCGGAGGCCTGGAAGGCTACCAATAGGCTTTCAAATTCTCCAAAGACAGATGGGAAATAATGAGAGAGGTTAACTGTATTTGCTCACAGTTGCTGCTGCTGCTGCTAAGTCACTTCAGTCATGTCCAACTCTGTGTGACCCCATAGACGGCAGCCACCAGGCTTCCCCGTCCCTGGGATTCTCCAGGCAAGAACACTGGAGTGGGTTGCCATTTCCTTCTCCAATGCAGGAAAGTGAAAAGTGAAAGTGAAGTCGCTCAGTCATGTCCGACTCTTCGAAACCCCATGGACTGCAGCCTATCAGGCTCCTCCATCCATGAGATTTTCCAGGCAAGAGTACAGGAGTGGGGTGCCATTGCCTTCTCCGTTGCTCACAGTTACTGAGTCCCTGTTTTATGATTTGCTAAGTGTTTCCCTGAATTGTCTCGTTTAATTCTTACAACAAACCTGTAAGGAGGTAACATTTTTATCCAACACCTCACCCAGTGCCAACAGAGACATTGCTCAGTTAATTTACAAACAGAAATGATGGATGAAGAAACTGGGCCCCGGAAGGTGCAGCCACTTGCCTAATGTCATACCATCAGAGTTAGTAGCCATCAGAGTTGAGATTTAACTCTTCACTACTTCATACTGCTTCTCATAGAAGAAAAGACAACAGGTTGTAGGCAGTGTGAGGGAAAAGCAGGCATGGTGGGGGAAGGCTTCTCGCTCGCTGCACCTGTCCAAGGACTGGAATATGAAAATCCAGGAGAGAGCTTTGAATCAGGGGTCCTGCTTGGCCAACTTTTCCCAACCTGAAAAGTCAAGTACAAGTCCCCCCTTGGAGGAAGGGAGATGGTTTCAGAGTCCAGGGCCAGCACAGGCCAGCCCCTGAGGAGTCATGGAGCTTTATTTGCTTAGCTCTTTTCCAGGCATTTCCTTATCAGCATTTCTTCTAGAAGGGTCTGGACAGCTCGTTTCATTACAGGGCTCAGGCTGGCAGAAACCCTGTTTATTAAAAAGGGTGGAGTGGACCCAGTGTGTCCTAGGATCTGTTCTCTGCTCCCATCACTCAGCTGGTTGAGAGAAGACGGGCCACGAGACAGAGAGGGTGTGAACAGGCCAAAGAAACCCCACAGCCTTCGCCCGCCCAGGAGAGCAGGAGAGAAGCAGATCCTGCCTGACTGATCCCAGACCCCCGCACTGCCCTGCTGACATTTGATAAATGCTTCCTGTGAAAATGTTTACCCAGGAGGAAAGGAATCCTGCCTCCCCTCCCTACCACGCGGGTGGGAAGAGGGGCTGCACCGGCCCCATAAATCCTAACAACTGTCTCTGCTCACCACCCCGCCTCCCCGGGTGCCCTGCAGGGGGTGGGGGAGACAAAGGTGCCAGACACTGAGCTGTGACGGGAGGCAGGTACGCAGCCGGGGAGTGGGGCGGGGGAGGGTGTCACATGTGTGGGCCGTGTCCATTTGTCACTTCTATCTACTATTTTTTTTTTTCTCCATTTCTTTTAAATTAAGTTGCCATCTATCCTTGTTTAATCCCAGAAGTCCAAAAGGAACCATCAGGAGCAGGTTTCTTTTCATTTTTCCCTGCTTGGGAAGTGATGTGAGGACGGAGCCAGCGAACAGTCACAGTGGATCTTAAATCTTGTGAGAAGCATCCACGGGCCTGGAAAAAAACAGCTTGCTTCTGCAACAGTCAGGGTCTCCGTGTTCCAGTCTCAGAGGGCCTCTAGAGAGGCCCGTGGACGTGTTGAAAGAGTGTGATGGCAGGAGCCACAGGAGCCAGTCAGGGCTGGTGTCGTCACTCAGGAGCCACAGGAGCCAGTCAGGACTGGTGTCCTCACTCATCCACCCTGCGACCTCCAGCAGGTTGCACAGCTGCCCGGTGCCTAGCTTCCTCCCCTGCAGATTAGAGACCATGCTATTACCTGCACAGGTTCCTGTGAAGGCTGAGGAAAGGACGCATGTACAGACACACTGAAACAGTAAAATAATGCACGCTCATGGGTTTGTTTTTTTTAAGCCAAGGAAATTGGCCGAGTTCTCCATCTATGAAAAGAGTACCACAGGCTCTTCATCTCACTTTCCTGAATGTCAGGACAGAAGAGATAATAGTAACAAACATTTCCAAGACCTTGGGTCAATTTTTCATTTCACCAACATCCAAACAATCAGAAAATGAAAAACACCCCAAAACTTGTTTTTTCTTCTAACGATTATTTCAGCCTACACTAGCACCTGAAGCAAAGCACCAAAGGCTACATTATTTTTTAAATATCACATTCTTGGTCTGGAAAAGTTCATGACAACATATTTCTAGCTTAGCCTGAATATCTCTTTAACTGAAGCACACCAATTCTCAACAGTAGTTCTGTTTAAGTATGTAACTAAACAGAGCACGTATACCAGAAGCAAATCAGCAGCTTACTTAAAAGGCCACATCCGTTGTACTGGATCAGAACTTCGCGGGGGGACAGGACTGGGAAATCATATTTTAATGTGTATGTCAGGTGGTTAAAAGTCATGCATGCTGCCTGTTAAGGGCTTCCGCTAATCTGGAGGCTCTGCAACGTGCTGCCAGAGAGGCATCAAACCTCCTCTAAGTCCTTCAGCAGCCAATCCCTGGAACCCCAAGAGGGGAAACTCAGTTCAGTTCAGTTGCTCAGTCATGTCCGACTCTTTGTGATCTCATGGACATGCCAGGCTTCTCTGTCTATCACCAACTCCTGGAGCTTACTCAAACTCACGTTCATCAAGTCAGTCGTGCCATTCAACCGTCTCATCCACTGTCGTCCCCTTCTCCTCCTGTCTTCAGTCTTTCCCAGCATCAGGGTCTTTTCCAATGAGCTGGTTCTTCACATCAGGTGGCCAAAGTACTGGAGTTTCAGCTTCAGCATCAGTCTTTCCAATGAATATTCAGGACTGATTTCCTTTAGGAAGGACTGGTTGGATCCCCTTGCAGTCCAAGGGACTCTCAAGAGTCTTCTCCAACACCACAGTTCAAAAGCATTAATTCTTCAGTGCTAAGCTTTCTTTATAGTCCAAATCTCACATCCACACATGACTATTGGAAAAACCATAGCTTTGACTAAATACTTTGGCATATGAGTTAGGGTGACCAATCTTCTTGATTTCCCTGGGACTATACCAGTTTTAGCACTTAAAGTAAGTACCCACGAAATCCCTCAGTCCCAGGCACACTGGAACAGCTGGTCACCTTACTACAAGCTCAGACCATCTTATCACCCCTCAGGGAATCTCCAGCTATATAGGAACCCATGCCTTCTGACCCACTCACGTACATCCTTTGCTCCCCAAGAATCAGGCTTTTCAGAGCAAATGTGACTAGGCAATCATTCTCCATCCAGCTGAGCTCTATGGTGAACTTCTGATCACAATGGACATATTAGAGATAAAGGAGAAGGTATACAGAGAGCATTATTGAATCCATCAGTACCAATTTCCAAAGACCCATATTCAAGAATTTGCTTAATGAACCCTGATGCTGAAAGAGAAAATGGTTCAGGACACAGACACCCTGCTGCCCCACAGTTAATTTAGAACAAAATGGTATGTGCATCGGTCCTGATGGCCACTGGAGCAGACAAGCTGATTAAATCCTGGCTCTGCCACTGAATAGCCATATGACCTTGGGCAGGTTGCCTGAATTTTCTCATCTATTAAATGGACATAAAATCTCCTTCATAGATTTATCATGAGAATTAATACATATAAATTATAAGAGTGCTTGTAGTAAACTGTCCATTGCCCCATAACCTACACACTGCACAGCCAAGACCAGTGTCTAAATATTGTCACATAAGCCAAGTGGAAGGTAACAGGATTACCAATTTGTTTCCCAATAATTGGGGAAAGTAAAGCAGAACTAGAAAACTATTTTCTCAGAACATATTATTTTTTCTTTGCTTTGAGAGTCATTGTCTCCTCCAAGAATGATTCCTGTCTTTAATCTCATGATGGAGGTTAAATAAATAAAAATAAATAAATAAATAAAGGAACAATCAACTACATAATGAATTGTCCCTGGCATCAGTACTATGCTCTATCTACATTAACTCTTTATGTTAAAGTGTCACATTAACAGGTTACTCCACCAGGCCTGTGCAAGCCCTTCCCATTATCAACCAAGGTGGTTTGGCCTCTGTTGTCTGACTAGTATGTACTACTTAGTATCTACCATATATTTCTTGCTAAGCTGGGTACTATAGGAGATGCAATAAAGTGTAAGAAATGGGAGGAGCTGATCTTTGCTGCATTTACTAGTATTTATCTGAAGGACAAGCTATCAGTGGCTAAACAAGTACTTTGTTCTTGTTGTTTAGTTGCTAAGTTACGTCAAACTCTTGTGACCCCATGACTGGTAGCCCACCGGGCTCTGTTCATGGGATTTCCCAGGCGAGGATACTGGAGTGAGTTCCATTTACTTCTCCAGAGGATCTTCCCAACCTAGGGATCGACCCCACATCTCCTGTGTTGGCAGGTGGATTCTTCACAGCTGTGCCACCTGGGAAGCCTAAAACAGTACATATCAAATACCAAAGTACCTAGGTATTCAGTAAAGACAAGAGAAGGCAGAGGTCGTTGTGGGCCAGGGAGGTGAAGGAAGAGGAGAAATAAGCTGGTATGTGTTAGATGTCTGCTGTAGCCCAGCTTTTTATATACATCTTGTTCAATCCCCTCTAACTGATGCTATAACAGCACAGCCTATAACCCTCCAACTTTATCCTTTCAGTATGCTCGAGGAAACATCCAACTTCGAGGATCGGTGTCTCTGGGCCTGAGGGTTTTTTGCAGAATGGAGCTGTCCACTTGAGCTGGGACATTTGTTCTCCCTGGGAAATTAACCCCCTCTGGGGAACAGCCTTCAGCCAATAGACTGAGGGGAGTCAGTGTTTAAATACCCCTACTCCCTTGCCCCTCGGGGAGTATAATTTTCAGGGCATGTGTTTTATACTTTCCAAGACTGTCTCTGTTGGGATCAAGCTGCAGCTGTCCCCAGTGGTAACTGACTTGACAGTGATCCACTAACTGATTGCCTTCCCTTCCCCATCCACTGCCCACGCTTCTTCCCTGCATTCCCTCTGCCTCCCAAATATACCATTCGCACTCACATCCTCATCTCAGGATCTGCTTCTGGCCAAACCCAAACTAAGATAGCCTCAAATTTCCTGTGAAAATGGTGAAAACTGTCTCCTTTCAATTAATGAGAAAACCAAGACTGAAGGAGATTAAGGAACTACTCTAGGGTTACACAACTTGTATGTGGTAGAGCTCAGCACTGAACCCACATCCTTCTGACTCCAGGTCCACACCTGTCCTGTTGGCATACTGCGAGAAGAGCGCCTATAAGCATGTCGCTTGACCATGGGGACACAGCCCACCCTTACTCCCATACTTAAACCTCATTCAGGAAACCGGGAACTTCCCCCCAAATCAAGGTTGAAAAAGAGGCTTCTGGAATGTAAGGACAAGAATGATGGTAAGAGGGGAGAAAAATCGCCACCTGGAAATCCTATACTCCACACGTGAAGGCAGGTACAAGGCAAGAAAAGGCAAGATACCCTTTCTGCGTGTGAATATGGTGATAAAATGTCTCCACGCTGTTTCTCAGGATCCACAGAAAATGACTTGTGCAGCCACACTTCGAATTTCTGCAAATCCTTTGTATGAAGGCAGTATGCAGGGCTGTGTTGGAATAACTGGAGTGGACATTTAATGACAACCAAACCTGCACTGGCAAGCATGAAACCCTTACTGTGGCTCAGGGACCTGTCTGTGAACCCAGGTGAAGTTCTGGCTCAGTTAAAAGGTAACGTGATCCAAGTTTCAAGCAAAATGGAATTGTCATGGTCAGAAGCAGAGCGATAGGGCAAATCATATGAAATCAAAAAGCCATCAAAAGCCATCTGCAAAGTTTCTTCTATTTATGTCTAGTGTTCTAGTCACCTATTGCTGCATATCAAACCACCTGAAACTCTGGTAGGTTACAACAACCACTTTATTATTATCTCATAGCTTTTGTGGATCAGGAATTCAGGCTGGGCACCAACTATGGTTGCCTGGAGGTACTCAGCTGGCATATGAGCTTGTCTGAAGGGTCTGAGATGGCTTCACACACATGGCAGGCTCATGGGTGGACATGGCTGCAAGACTGGGCTCAGCAGGGACTGTTGATCAGAGAACTAAGTCTCCAGTGAACAAAGTGGAAGCTACATGGTTTTTGATGACCTAGAGTAAGAGGAACAAAATATGACTTCTGCCATACTACTTATCAAAGCAGTCACAAGCATACTTAGATTCTAGGGGAAAGGACTTGGGCCCAATCCCTCAATGGCTGAGTGTTTAAAAGTACAACATCCAGCCTGGGTTAGAAGCCAAGAAGGGGAGTCAGGGCCTGCAGGCTTTCTCTAAATCTGAGATTATAGCTGCAGCTGCTTTGCCAGGGGTTTTGTGACCTTGGGCGGGGAAGAAACCAGGAAATGAGGGATCTGGCAGGGCTAAAATCCCTGCTTGCCTGACAGTGCTCCCTGCTTCTGTTTTGCATGGCTGGCACACAGCACTGCAGTCATGACTGAAGGGCTGAGTGAAGGCTCTCACTTGCTCAAGATGCTGGTCCCTGAGAGCTGAGAAAGAGGGAGGAGGCCAGAGTGGAAGGGTTTGGCTGATTTGAGCAATGCGCAAATTGAGCAAGGATCAAAAGCCTGAGAGATAGTGCCTGTTGTTGCTCATCACATAGAAGTTCTGCAGCAAAAGAAAAAAAAAAAGATCTGCAGCTGACCTTAGGCTCAATGGGACAGTCTCACCTCCCAAAGTGTCTGCATCTCCCAAGGCAAGGCCACCCTTGCCTGGGCCACCCAATTCTGATGTCCAATCCTGGAGAAAAGTCCAAGTAACAGTTTCTTACACATCTATGGATGGGTGCCTAGCACAGGCGTGTCCTCAGAGGAGGCCACCAAAAAAATACACTCATCAATTTTATGTTTGTGTTCTTCTTTCTTTTGTCATTTACTGCATTAGAATTAGAAACTTAGAAATAGATTGCAGTGGGAGGTTGGTCATGAAAGGAAGGGAAAGAAAGGCATCTATTGTTGCCAAAAACAACTTCCTGGCGTTGAACTGTGGCCCAGCCTAGCATCTGGGAGTAGAACGGTCCAATCCCATAGAGATCCACTCAGCCATGATCCCTTTACTCAAAGTGAATTTGAAATGTTTGATATGATCCCAGTTGAACTAATTATTTCCCTCCATATTTGCACAGATTTAATCAAATGATGGATGGATAGACTTATATGTCCTAGGCACTTTCATGTATACTAATCCATCAGTCCTTACAAAAACTCCAAGACATACATGCACTCATCCGTATTTTACCACAGAAGAAACGGAGTGAACCAAATGAACACCCAGATTTGTCTTTTTCCCAAGCCCCTTTCTATTTTCGCTCTGGCTCTGGGGTGACTCTACATCACCAGTCACTCCATCCCATGGGCTAGAACGTAGGCCAGCAATGTGGACCCCTCCCTCTCCCCATGTCTGTCAGTAGGAAGGCCCCAAATGGTCTCCATTCTCAGTGTTTTTTCATGAACACTGTTCTTACTCTCTGATAACAAACTCATTCTTGCATCTTTCATCCTTCGTCACTCGGGCTATTGTGCCAGCCTCCTGGCCAGTCTGTCTGTCTCCACTCCCCTGTTCTCTGTCCATCCTCCATACTATAACCAGAAAGCTGAAACACAGATCTGATCATATAAGCCTTTGCCCATAAATTTTCAATCTTTCCCCACAACCTACAGAATAAATGACTAATCCTGGAGCCTGATGTTCAAGGCTGTCTATGATCTCCTCCTGATCAACATGTCTCATCTCATATACCACTATCTCCTTTCACTGGTATTTTGCAAACCAGAATCAATAAAACCCTGACCATTTTCTATAAGAGTGGAGTTCTATATAATATATTGAAAATTTCTGTCTTTATTTCAGTGGTAATCTTAAGAGGAAAGTGTTTGCCTGTGTGTGTGTGTGTGTGTGTGTGTGTGTGCGCTCAGTCGTGTCCAACTCTTTGGACCCTATGGACTGTAGCCCACCAGGCTCCTCTGTCCATGGAATTCTCCAGGCAAGAATACTGGAGTGGGTTGCCATTTCCTCCTCCAGGGCATCTTCCAACCCAGGGATGGAACCCACGTCTCCTTCATTTGCAGGTGGATGCCTCCTCATGGGTCTTCACGTTGTTTTCTTCGTTCCAGCAATCCATCAGATCACAAAATCCAAGTTAGCCAGATCCCTGCTCGGTCACCTTGGCTCATGTTGCCCCTTGGGTTTAGAATGCTTCCCACACCTTCCACTTCCACACTCAGCTCCTACCCACCACCACTCCCCAGCTTCATCATGCTTCTCAGTAGGGGTAGCTCCAGGTAGAGCTTCAGGTGTTAAGATCTCCAACCTGGAGTGGACGTTGTAGGTCATATTGGGCTCATTTTACAGTCAGGAAAATCTAGACCCAGAGAAGACAAGCAACAAACTAGGCCTAGAACCCAGGCCTCCTGACACTGTATATGGAGCTCTTTTCACATTTTGCAACTTACTGATCACCTTCCTTAAAGTTTTATTGTCCATCTTTGGATTGGATCACTGGCATGGTGGCATGCAGGGTAAATTCTCAGTTTCCCTAACATCATGACAGACAAAGCCATAAAACCACAGTAATTACCTAGCATATTCATATGTCTAAGGGACCACAGTGGAATATCCCATGGGAGTTGAATGCGAGGAGCATTTCACATTTCTGTACTTTGGACAAAGTAGGCTACTTAAATGAATGCCAGGCAGATTTACTCTTGAGACATCTAGAATTATATGCTGATTTATTGAATCTACTATAATGTCCCCAAATCAATTTTTAAACATTTTTGCAAACCAGAACACGATACAGAAGCAATATAGCAGTTAGTTCAGTGCTCTGAAGTTAGTAAATATTCACTAAATGTGAGTTGGATGAATGGATGTGTCACAGACTGGGAAGCCAGGACACCTGAGTGACAGTCTCATTCTTCTGCTCACTGGCCACAAGGGCTTGGGAAAACCACTTGTTACTCATGAAGCCTTAGTCTGTTCATGTAAAATGAGGCATTTGGACCAACTCAGTGTCTCTGAGATACATTCCTTACAGTTATAAAATTATATAATTTCATAAAAATGCCAAATCTATTCATACTGTTGGTATCAATGGAAAGTAAAAATAGAACGAGTGTTTATTAACTGTTCTTGTTTTGTTTCATTGTTTATTATATACATCACTTTACATTATTTCAGACTATTGTGTATTTTAGTTATTGCAATTAACTTTTGAAGAAAATATTATTGTAACAATAATAGTATTTTTAGCATAAATAAAAACTGACTTGGAGAAACTGCTTTATTAACACAGCAAGATGTCATCTTCTAGGCTTGTTTGGATTACAACTGCTTTAAAACATTGGGAAATAGGCAGTATAAAACTGATCCCTGAGAGAAAGGATCAATAAGATGAGCCTTAAAATACCTCTGGATTTATCCTTGGAGGCAGTTCCCATCTGGAAATTATGAGCACAATCTGCAAGCTTTGATAAGCAGAGGAGACAGAACCCAGAGACTGGGGAAGCTGAAGAGGCTAGGAGTTGAGGATCACAATTTCACAAAAGAGGGGCAATACACAGGAAAAGAACACCATAAGTCTGCTGAGATATCCTCTTGAGTCTGTTGAGAATTATTATGTGTATGTATAAGGTGAAACTCTACAAAATGAGGCAAAAGAAATGACCAGAGAGTAGTAAGCTGAACAACCCAGAGTTCTCACAAGGTGGCAATGCTTGTGTACCAAACAAAATGGAGAGTTCTTCATGATCCCCTGGCCAATCGACGGAGAGCCCAGGGGAGTCATACTTGAGTAGACATCCTGGAGTGAAGGTTACTTTGGACCCTGAATAGCAAAGCTCAAAGACAGGACTCAAACGGATCAAACTATTTCATGAGTAAATTAACTTCCAGCCAAAACAAAGTCTCAGTTCAGTTCAGTTCAGTTCAGATCAGTCACTCAGTTGTGTCCGACTCTTTGTGACCCCATGAACTGCAGCACGCCAGGCCTCCCTGTCCATCACCAACTCCCGGAGTTCACTCAAACTCACGTCCATCCAGCCATCTCGTCCTCTGTCGTCCCCTTCTCCTCCTGCCCTCAATCCCTCCCAGCATCAGAGTCTTTTCCAATGAGTCAACTCTTTGCATGAGGTGGCCAAAGTATTGGAGTTTCAGCTTTAGCATCAGTCCTTCCAAAGAACACCCAGGACTGATCTCCTTTAGAATGGACTGGTTGGATCTCCTTGCAGTCCAAGGGACTCTCAGGAGTCTTCTCCAACACCACAGTTCAAAAGCATCAATTCTTTGGCACTCAGCTTTCTTCACAGTCCAAGTCTCACATCCATACATGACTACTGGAAAAACCATAGCCTTGACTAAGACGGACTGTTGTTGGCAAAGTAATGTCTCTGCTTTTCAATATGCTATCTAGGTTGGTCATAACTTTCCTTCCAAGGAGTAAGCGTCTTTTAATTTCATGGCTGCAGTCACTATCTGCAGTGATTTTGGAGCCCCCAAAAATAAAGTCTGACACTGTTTCCACTGTTTCCCCATCTATTTCCCATGAAGTGATGGGACCGGATGCCATGATCTTCGTTTTCTGAATGTTGAGCTTTAAGGCAACTTTTTCACTCTCCTCTTCCACTTTCATCAAGAGGCTTTTTAGTTCCTCTTCACTTTCTGCCATGAGGGTGGTGTTATCTGCATATCTGAGGTTATTGAAAGTCTAGCACTCTTTAAAAGAAGGCAGCAAAGTCCAAATACTTAACTGTATAACTCCACAATGTCTACCATCTAATAAAAAATTACTAGACTTATAAAGAAGCAAGAATATGTTCACCCATAAACAAGGGAAAAATCAGTCCATAAAAACAGACCCATAAATGACAGAGATGATATACAAGTGTTTAAGAAACTGGACAAGATCCAACAAAGAGTCAGTAGAGAGCCCAAAATCAAACCCAGGTCTCATGATACTTTCTCATAGTGCTCCATTACTTGTGATTACCAGTCTCTCTGCCTCTGTGGCAATTGATAAGCTTTTGCCATGACAATCCCAATACAATTTCCCCATATTTTTGATTTTCATTTTGGTCAGACCCTCACAAAAACTGGCAGAGGTAAATACAGACCTGAAGTCTATGAAGGACAGTCTCTGATCAGGGACTAGCATCTTCATTGACAAAATTTTAACAACACTGAAACAGAATTCCTCCTCCTCCCTTACTATGGCACTTACATGGGAATTCCCCAAGGCCATTCATATCTCTGTCCAGAGGAGCTCTGCACCAGGGGCTGTGGTTTAAGGGAACTTAGGAATCAGCATGTGAACACTGGGAATACACACCAGGAAGCCAGGCCTCAACTTCAGCCCTGGATTGGTGAAAATTTAAGCAAGAGGTAAAGGGGAAAAGAGAACATATCACAGGCTGCTGTTAGCCTGCAGAAAGGTGTAAGGTAAACCTCCTCCTTCCCAGTGCTGGGGGTATATTCATGTGTGTGCTGCCTACAAGTTTGTGAGAAGATAGTTCAAGGAGCACAAACACAGGATCACCTCCCAGGCTGGGGGTGCAGTTTTCCTCCCTGCAATTTACTACACAAGTTGTTACCAAAGCAAATATCAAAGCCCTGCAATTTGCTAATTACAGGCGGGATCCTGGGCTTGTGGGCCCAATTAACCACTTGTTCCTCATTTTCTGTGTGTGACCCGCCGACTGCACCCACAATTACCCACTTGTCTTTTAACTGCCCTGAGAGCCGACTGACTCACCTCCAACTCACTGCCATTATCACCTCCAGATGGCCTTTGGTATCATTTTGCTTTCCAGGTTCCCCCTACCCTCCTATTATCTCTCTCTCTATCACAGGCCAGTATCTTGTCTCCCTGGTTGGGGCTCCTACCTGTAGCAAGATTTCCTGGTCTTATTCCTTGCCTAGACTTGAAGGCTGGAAGGCAGGAAGCAGCTTCTGTTGGTCTGGGCATCTTGCCTAGCTCCTCCAAGGAAGTTCGGGAGGCTGTGGCCACATTCGGCCTCTGCCCCCAGACACAGAAGGAGTAAAGAAAATTACAGCTTCTCTGGAACTGGCCCACTGCCCGATTTCCTGCCCCACTCTCCAGCAATGCCCCACTGGCTCACTACCTCAGCCAGACCAGGGCTGGGTCCAGGGAGCCTCACCGCCAGTCTTGGGGAAAGAGATCCTAGTAGCTGTTAGCAGCAGCTCTCCAGGGAAACACAAGCTGGAGAAAGAGAAAACCCTCTTGTGACCTTCTGCTTCATTAGACAGGCCACCTGGCAAGCAACAAATTTCCAGCCAATTTGTTGATGCTTTACCATATCAGTGGTTCTTAACCTCTTTTGTGCCACAGACACTTTTGAAAATCCGATGAAAAATTCTGGACTTTCCAGCAAGAAATGCTTATATTCAGTTATCTATTCAATCATTCAACAAATACTTAAAGCGCACATATGTGCCAAGTACTATTGCAGAGACCAAAGAAACATTAGTGGACAAAAATAGACAAAAATTTCTACTCTCATGGAGCTTACATTCTAACAGGAAGAAGATAGGCAGGAAATAATGAATGTAGTAAATAAGCACACATACAATTTGCTAGAAATTAGGTGCTATGGAAAAAGAAAAATTCAAGCAGAGTGAGAGAGAGATTGGTGAGGATGCGGCTATATTTTAAAATAATGTGTGCTAGGTTGTCCATATTGAAAAGTGAAATGTTAGCATAGAATTGAAGAACGCGAGAGGTTTCACCATGTGGGTATCTGGAGAAAGAGTGTAGAAACCAAAAGGAACAGCCCCAAGGCAAAGGAAAAGTGAGAAGAACAGTGTGGCTGGACTGGAGAGAAAGAGAGGCAAGCAGCCTTGGTGGGAAAAGTCAGAGAAGCAGGGGAGTTGGGAGGACATATTAATATATTACGTAGGGCCTGTGGGCTGCTAAGACTTTGATTTTCACTCTGAGTTAAATCAGGAGCCATTAGTGGGATTTGAGCAAAGGGGTTAAAAGGATCCGGCTAAGTCTCTACAATGTCAGTGACCATCGTAGGTAGCAGAAGATTCAAGTGCAGATAATGGTTGCTTGCGGGTCAATGGCAGCACTGGAGACCACAGGAAGACTGAGTCGAGAGGATTTCCTGAATAGCTGTGATGTGTGCAGAAAAGATGTGCATATACAATTTCACATTCAATTCAGCAGATTACCAATCTCCTAAACCCTATTCACGGATGCAGATAAAGGGCCATTTGCACAATGAGAAAGGCAAGCGGGGACCTCAAGGGGAAAGTGGACTCCAGTGGAGACGGAGAGCCTTGCTGCTGCTGCTGCTAAGTCGCTTCAGTCGTGTCCGACTCTGTTCGACCCCATAGACGGCAGCCCACCAGGCCCCGCCGTCCCTGGGATTCTCCAGGCAAGAACACTGGAGTCGGTTGCCATTTCCTCCTCCAATGCATGAAAGTGAAAAGTGAAAGTGAAGTCGCTCAGTCGTCTCCAACTCTTAGCGACCCCATGGACTGCAGCCTACCAGGCTCCTCTGTCCACGGGATTTTCCAGGCAAGAGTACTGGAGTGGGGTGCCATTGCCTTCTCCCACGGAGAGCCTTAACTGTACCTAAAAGTTTCTTTTTTGAGTTTTTTTCTTAACTGAAGTATAGGGGATTTATAATATTGTGTTAGTTTCACGTGTACATAAAGTGACTTGGTTACACATATATGTGTATACATATTCTTTTTAAAAATTCTTTTTCATCATAGCTGATTACAAGATTTTTAATATGGTTCTCTGTGCTATACAGTAGTTTTTATTGTTTATCTATTTTGTTTACCTGTTTATCTGTTTTGTTGTTTATCTAAATCTTTGTTGTTTATTTATTTTATATATACTAGTGTACGTCTGTTAACCACATACTCTCAATTTATCCCTCCCCCACCCCTTCCCCTTCGGTAACTATAAGTTTGTTTTCTATGTCTGTGAGTTTGTTTCTGTTCTGTAAATAAGTTCATTTGTACTATTTTTCAGATTTCACATAAAAGTGATATCATATGATATTTATCTTTCTCCATCTGACTTACTTCACTCAGTATGATAATCTCTGGATCCATCCACCTTGCTGAAAATAGCAATAATCATTCTTTTTTATGGCTGAGTAATAGTCCATTGTGTATGTGTATGTGTGTGTGTGTATATATAAATATGTATATACATAAACACTGTCTCTTCTTTTTCAATTCACCTGTCAATGACATTTAAATTGCTTCCAAGTCTAAAAGTTTTATTAAAGAAATAAGATATTTAAGGTAAATATGGTAAAATATTATTATCTGGTAACCTGCATGGTAGATATATGCCTGCCTATTATAGTATTTTCTATATATTTAAAATCATTCATAATTTCTAAAAGAACTGCCCATATCTCAGGGTTTTACAGAAAGCCTTCCACTTGCTTCAGCAATGCAGTGAGGAGGAATCAACTCAGTCAGTTCTGCTCATAATTCTGGCCATGGCACTTGGCTGAGTATACTTTGCTGCTGCTAAGTCGCTTCAGTCGTGTCCAACTCTGCTCGGCACCATAGATGGCAGCCCACCAGGCTCCCCCGTCCCTGGGATTCTCCAGGCAAGAACACTGGAGTGGGTTGCCATTTCCTTCTCCAATGCGTGAGAGTGAAGTCGCTCAGTCGTGTCCGACTCTTGGCGACCCGATGGACTGCAGCCTACCAGGCTCCTCTGTCCATGGGATTTTCCAGGCAAGAGTACTGGAGTGGGTTGCCATTGCCTTCTCCGATTTTTGCTCCTTCCCTTCCTTCCAGCAGCTCAGAGTCAGAGGTGAGATAAGTCAAGCTGCTACTGCTGCTGCTAAGTCGCTTCAGTCGTGTCTGACTCTGTGCGACCCCACAGACAGCAGCCCACCAGACTCCGCTGTCCCTGGATTCTCCAGGCAAGAACACTGGAGTGGGTTGCCATTTCCTTCTCCAATGCATGAAAGTAAAAAGGGAAAGTGAAGTCGCTCAGTCATGTCCGACTCTTCATGTCCCTGTGGATTGCAGCCCACCAGGCTCCTCCGTCCGTGGGATTTTCCAGGCAAAAGTACTGGAGTGGGTTGCCATTGCTTTCTCCGAGATAACTCAAGAACTAACACAAAAACCAAGGGCTTCCCTGATGTCTCAGTGGTAAAGAATCTGCTTGCCAAGCAGGAGACGAGAGTTCGATCCCTGGGTTGGGAAGATCCCCTGGAGAAGGAAATGGCAATCCACTCCAGTATTCTTGCCTGGAGAATCCCATGGACGGAGGAGTCTGGGGGCTACAGTCCACGGGGTCACAAGGTGTTGGACACGACACAGCGACTAAACAAGAACAACAACACAAAAACCGCACTATATCGAATAGAGTGTAGAAGAGGAAGCAGAGGGTAATGGCACTGGGGAAGCCTGGGGAAGGCCTCCTGGCTGAGGCAGACTCTTAGCAGGATTCAGAAGAACAATGGGCAGACTGGGTCTCACAGAGAGGTGGGAGCCTGCCCAGCTAGAGGCAGCTTTAAGAAGCCAGGCACAGTGAGGGGGCAAGCAGAGGCCCCAGACACCTACTCTGCTCTGGCCCATTTGAGGAAAGTAAGCTGATTTCTTCCTCTACCAACCTAGAGCAAAAAGACCAGATGGGAGGAGCTTTCAGAGCCCTGCGGTCGCCCCAATGAGGCCAAGAGGGCCCAGGGGTGGAAAAGTTTGGATCCAGGACAACAGCAAGCTCAAACATGCAGATAAGGGTGACTTCAGGCCTCAGGGATTAAGGCTCCAGAGCTGGGTGGAGTCTCCTTGTTGACCTGAGGGGGAGACCTCCTCAGGGAGCAGGAGACCAGGGAGGCTCCCCTGGTGGCTGTGCGTCACCCACCTCAGGCCATGGCCCTCAAACAGCACATTCCTGACAATCTGCAGACCTATCACACAGCCTGTGGGGAGGTCCTCTGCTGCCCACATTTTGCAAAAACTTGCCGTGTCACAAGTCCTGATGAGGAGCCAAGAGAATGATTTCCCAGGCCATGGCTTTAACAAGACCATGCTTCCTAATGACTAGTTTTCTTCTCATTAAATAAAAAAGAGGGGGAGAGAAACCAGTGATTACTCCTCCTTATAATCCCACCTTCCATTTATGTGCGTCTCTCTTCAGAGGAGCTCAAAATGCTTCATATATTATTGTCTATTTTTTCCCTCGTAATGTCCTTGAGATTCCTCCAGGTGGTTATTATACCATTTTACAGCTGGGAAAAGGGATGTGGCTGAGGTTACGCAGTGTCCCGCACTCTCACCAGCTATGGTCAGTATTTGGAAGCTCTTACAGGAAACCTCCTCATATGTGAAAATAAAGTCGTCGCCTAGGAAATAAACTAGGCTAAAGCAACACATAAACTGCCCACTTTACAACAGTAATTAACACTATTTAATTCTCACAACAATCCTATAAAACAGATAGCAATACACCCATCCTACATATGAGAACAATGAGATTCAGAGAGGCAAAGTAAGCTGACTAGCGTTGCCTAATAATAATAGCTCTAATAGTAGTAAAAGCAGAAGCTAATTATTAAGCAACTTACCATGTGCCAGGCATCTTTCCTTTATTAACTCATTTAAATTCTTAACAACAGTCCTCTAATGTGATTATTAGTATTAGGACCATTTTGCTGACAACAAAAGCAAAGCACAGCAAAGTTAAGTAACTTGTCAAAGGTCACACAGCCAGTAAGTGTAAAGGATCCCACAAAAGGTAGCATGTCGCACCACAGTTTACCCACTTAAAGGAACACTGTACTCTGAGGGTTGACCTGGTAACACCCAGGTACAGCCCCACGGCTGCTCTGTGCCCTAATCACTGTCCTTATAAAGGTGGGTAGCAGTGGCAGCTTCTGCACTCCTGCTGTGAGCCAGGACCCTCTCTCTGGTAGCCGGAGTGGGAACCATATGGAAAAGACTCTTACTGCCACACGGTAGGTGCATGCGTGCATACTTTCACAGGCATAAAATGGCACCATAGAGGCCATTACCATAAAAAGGTAATAGAACCTCTGAGTAAGGAGTAGTCTAGACAGACATTCAGACCAGTGGGAAGTGAACTTCCTGAAGTTTGTGTGTGTGTGAGGAAAGTGAAGCTTCTAGCTCTTCCATACTTTGGCTTTTTCACTGCCCTCTTCCCCCAAAGCGTCATCCTCTAACAAATCATTCCACTCTTTATTCCTGCATACCATAAAGGGGATGTCCTCGATGGTGAAACAAATCCTGACTCCTTGACAACTTCTGTCCATCAGTAAATTGGCCTGCCAGACCCAGGCTTCAGAGTAGGAGGTCTCCAAGTGCCTGGAGCACTTCCTGGGGCAGTGAGAGAGAGAGACCGAGCCCTTCCCCTGGTGGTCAGGTAAAGTCCTGGCTGTGCTGCCAGGCAGCATATCTGGCTCATTGTTTTTGCTTTTTGTTTGTTTAGTTGCTAAATCCTGCCAACTCTTTTGCGATCCCATGGACTCTAGCCCTCTAGGCTCCTTTGTCCGTGGGATTCTCTAAGCAAGAATACTGGAGTGGGTTGCCATATCCTCCTCCAGGGGATCTTCCCAACCCAGGGATCGAACCTGCATCTCCTGCTTGACCACTGAGCCACCTGGAAAGCCTTATGTCATGCTCTCACCCCTCCTTTTTTCAGACCAATACTTGTAGCCGCTTGACTACAATCCTCACCTCTTGTCACTGCCTGTCCTATGACTTTCCTATAAGTCAAATTGCCAGGGAACCCTTCCAGAGAATGACAGGGTGAGTGTTAACAAACCATCAACATGTCCAAAGCAGGACATACACAATTCCTGATGAATGTTGTATATACCACCCCATGGGCCCCAGCTCTTTCCGTAAGTCAGGACATTTCAGAAGATCCTGACTTTTTCACTTCTTATTTCCCAACTTCTCAGAGCTTGTTTCTCCACCTTGCTGAGATACGGTGTGCTAGGAGAGGAATTCGAGAACACAGGATCTTTCATTCGGTGAGCACAGCAGTTACAAGCACAGACTGTCTAAGTTTTAATCCCAGCTCTACCATTTCTAGCTGTGTGATCCTAAGCAAGTTACAGAACCTCTCTGTGCCTCTTCTGTTGCCTGTAAAGCAGTGATAATAATTCCTACTTTATTGGATTGTTGTGAGGACTAAATGAATTATTGCATTAAAATGGTTAGCAGAGAGGAAGCACTCAGTAAATGTTAACCACTACAATGGAGCCTCTTTCAGAGTCTTTTCCCTGAAAGAACGGGTTATCTTTTGTCAGTTTCAACTTTGCACACCAGCACTTCAGGCAGGTAGAGGCACTTTTAAAGTGACAACTTGAATCAATTTGGGGAGGGAGGATATTAGAAAGATTTCTTCTTGTAAGGGTTTAAATCTTCTCAGCCCCTGTTGCCCACATAGTATCGGCAGAAAAGAAAGGGAAAAAAGAAAGAAAAATCAAGTCCTGAGACGTCATCCCAGGGCGGATGGAGAACCAGACTCGCTCGGGTCTCCAGGAAGATCCCACGGCCGGCTTCGCCCCCGCCCCCACTCCGCCAGACACTCGAGGCTCCACCGCAGATGCTCAGACCCTTCAGAAACGTAACACCAAGGAGGGGAAGGCTAGCGAGTTCCCAGAGCCTCTCAGGCACGCGGTCTCTCTACCCACCGGCAGCGCCTTAAATACCAGAGGACTTGCCAAAGATGGAACTGTTTTGTTGGGAGCTCGGGTTTCTCCCGCCGCGAGGCTGAGCCGGTGGCGCAGCTGCTCAGAGGTCACGCCCGAGACACGTCCGCACAAGCCCGCCCGGGGGCTGGGGACGCGGGGGCGGCCAGCTTCTCCGGGGACCTGCCGCGTCTCTGTTCCCATCTTCGTTTCACAAACACACAACCCGCGGAGGTTGCTTTACTCTCCCAATTGGGATACTCTTTTTGCAAAACAAAAAGGATGCAGAACAAAACAAAAAGAGCCCAAGGGAAAAGAAACGTTTCTTTAAAAATGCTAATTGTGAGCTTTTTGTTTTTTGTTTTTCTTAATTGTTTTGGAATTCAGCTTGTGTGGGATCTGGAGCTCTTTTTTTCAAGAAATGGCGGAAAGAAAAAAATCTAAATTTGGTATAGGAAACCTGAAGCCATTTAACCTTGAAAAATTAGTCTTCATTTTATGTTACTTAAAATATTTGCGTTTGTATGCTTAGAGCCCTATGCATATGATAAAAATAGAAGGCACTGATCAGTTAACCACCTGTGTTTTCCTCGGATGGCATATTTTCCACTGTAAACAAGAAAACACAGATTGGAAATCCATTCATTCCTTCCTAAGAAGTGCTTCAGTTGGGGTTTATTTGTGTTTTCAATCAACGGAAACCAAAAACAACCTTTGCAAGATTATTTCATGCAAAGAAACTCTAACATTTTTTTATCCCCTCTGCAGCTATTTCTACATAAAGTCCAAGATTTTTTAAATGCAGTTAATAATTATAATTACTATTTAATTTACTGAGCACATACTACATGTTTGACTTATTTGTGATAATGCTGGGAAGGAGTCCTTCTTAATTCCTGTTTTACAAGTGAGAAAGCTTCAGAGAGGATGTGCGCATTTAGTTGCTCAGTCATGTCTGATACTTTGTGACCCCATGGACTATAGCCCGCTAGCCTCATCTGTCCATGGAATTCTCCAGGAGTAGGTAGCCTTTCCTTTGTCGGGGGATCTTCCAGAACCAGGGATCAAATCTGGGTCTCCTGCTTTGCAGGAGGATTCTTTACTGTCTGAGCCTCTAGGGAAGCCCTCAGAGAGGATAAGCAGTAGCTAATAAATGATGCAGTCTTTATGTTCATGCCACTCAGGTCTGAGAGTAGCGAAGCTGTGCTGTTTTCACTACCATAAATCATTTCCTAAACGGATGCTTAGGAACACAAAGTTGTATCTGATATTTTCTCTTAATTTCCAATATAACTTTTAGGGGCAGAGGCATACAGTGAAAGGCACTGGTTTCTAGAACTTGTGCTGCCTATATTGTGTGTGTGTGTTTTAACCTTTTTAAAAATTTATTCTTAATTGGAGGATAATTGCTTTATAATGTTATGTTGGTTTCTGCCATACAATGACGTGAATCGGCCGTAAGTATACATATGGCCCCTCCCTCTTGAACCTACCTCTGATCCCCTCACTCCATCTCACTCTTCTCCGTTGTCAGAGTACCTGGTTGAGCTCCCTGCCTATATTGTCATTCAACCTTAATAAGCCTCTGTGCCTTAGTGCCCCCTCTCTACAATGAGAAATTCTTTCTAAAGTCCTATCTAGCTCTAACATCGGAAGATCTATCCTACATTAAAAGATCAGACTTTGTTATTGAACATGGCATAAATTAATCACCGTGTTCCTGATTCCCAGGTTCCTTTTATCTAACTCTGTGGTTCTCAACACTGGCTGCACATTAGAATCTTCTGGAAGAGCTTTTAAAAATACAGATGCTCCAGCCACACCCCCAGAGATTCTGAATAATTGGTCTGATGTATGGACCAGGCCTGGGTGTATTTCAAAAGCTCCCCAGGTGAATGTGTAGCCAGGATTGAATATTGATCTAACCTAGTGAACTACTCTAATTTCACCCATCCCAGTTGTGCTTTTATAAATGTAGTTGCTGTAACTGGAATTCCTTTTTATAAAATCTAATAACACTAGTGCTACCGAAGTCTATCTCAAAACAGCTGTGAGTGTTTTACTGTGTGTAATTTGCTTAAATAAGTTAAGGCATATTACCAAAACTTCAAAATGCTATAAAAGTGTGTGTGTGTGTATTGTTGAGATAATAGAAGATTCTTTCTTTAGGGGTAGAGATAGAAATAACAATAACCAGAAGGTTCTAGGTTAATCTGAGCCAATAATTGATTGACCAGGTGGAAAAATCACACAAAACATTTATTTAACCCAAGGGTAATACCCATTCTTTGGAAACAGCCTATTTTAGACCTGCTCTAAGAGACAGGGCTGAGCTGGAGAGAGTAGAAGTCTGGAAGTCTGGATAAGAGGTCAACTTGGAGCCATTTTTATCCCAGAATGCTCCAGGCTATTTTATGTGCTATTAGTCTCCAATTTGGTATCTATTAGAGGGATGAAAATTTTCCAAAGCTCTCCATCTAAAAGTAACCCAATGACAAGCACCCAGGGAAGTCCAAACATTCTTAAAAGTCAAAAAAGATGTACTTTTTCTTTATGGAAGAATTTAACCATTTCTTGACATACAGAAAAAAATCTGGAGAGTTTGTTTCATAAGAAAAGCCTGTTATAGTTTCACAGTTCATTTAACTTAGACTCTTCTCTTGTTACTTTGTATGAACCTACAAAGCCCAGCACCTCATCACCACATCTCTCTCTCTCTCTCTCTCTCACACACACACACACACACACACACAAACATACACATAAAAACATAGTTTTGTCATTCAACATCTGGCAACATAGTTCAAGTGGCTTAAATACTAGTAGGTGGTATTAATCAATACTGTAGTAAGAGAAGTGATGTCTCTAAACATCTTTGGTGGGACTGACATTAAAACAGGAAGATTGAGTGGTTCTGTGGACTTTTAGCCTTTACCTGTTACTTGTAAAGAATCTCAACCATACAAAAAGGACACAAAATTCTACTTAATGTAAAAATGCGTGAAATCGCCTTACTTGTTGAACTGCTGAGCTTCCCCTTGGCAAAAGAAAGAGTAACATTTCTGTATAGGGAATGGTTTTCAACTTGCCTTCCAGCTCCAATATTTACATGCTAGTCAAGTTCTTCTGGATCAGTTAATCATCGCATGAATAGATATGCAGCCCAAGATCATGTTCTTAAAAAAAGTTATAATCCAAAGAATGGACAAGGCTTGGGGGAGAGGGTCTTATCCTAATAATTGGAAGGTGAAAACCCCAGAAATATGCAGAAATATTCTCTAATGTGAATTTCCATGATAAACTCTGGGTCCAAAAAAGAAAATCCTTTTAGGATTTTTAGGATTTTAGGACTAGAACCAGGCAGGAGTAAGCTCATTAAAGCTTACTTACATGAGAAAACTATGGGAAAACATCTTGTCAACACAAATCCATTGTCCGGCATAGATCAAAGATGAGTCTATGCTTTAAAAAAGTTAAAATTTAAAAAAAATCAGCCTAGGTAGGAGAAAGGGACTTTGAAGTAACAGGGAAGTTGTCATTTCTTGTGTGAACTACAGGGATCAGATCAGAAACACTGACCTTGAGAAAAGAAGCTAACAGTACAGCTTCGAAAGCAGGAAATGATCTTTTATTTATTTATTTTTTTTTTCTCTAATTTTATTTTATTTTTAAACTTTACATAATTGTATTAGTTTTGCCAAATATCAAAATGAATCCGCCACAGGTATACATGTGTTCCCCATCCCGAACCCTCCTCCCTCCTCCCAGGAAATGATCTTTTAAATCTCTTTTACTTGTAATAAATACATAGAAGTAGCCTAATAAAAGTGTGTTTCATTTCTGTTTCATCCAATAAACATTTACTGATCACGTACTATGTACCAGGCACTACACTAAGCACAAAGATACCAAACGGTATCTTTGGTCTCATTTTGGTATCTTACTCAGTCTTCCTCAAGATGCCCAAACTTAGGTGCCGTTGCTTATGGTGGAAATTCACATGAAGTATTAGGATAACCACAGTTTCACAGCCAATAACTTGAGTCGTGAGCATCTCAAGGCTTGGGGTTCAAGAGGGTTGGGAGTAACTTGGACATGCCACCTACTTTGATCATCAGGTCAATCCAACAAAAGATCCCTAAGAGCCCACCTTGGACAAGAACTCATGGGAGGTGCAATGGAGCCGGGAGAGATGAACATCTTCCAGAGGTTCCCTATGTTTCCGGGAAAGAAGGAAAACTAGATGAGTTATTGTAATGAGAACTTGTACTGGAAAGTAAAAACTGCTTGCTAATCAGTTCTCCCCAAGAGGAACTAGATAGACTTTTGAAATGCTTTGGAAGAATAATGCTTTTAAAAGCTCAATAGGTTAAAACACCTGAATAACAAATTAGCTTTGCCAGCCACTTACTGAGTGGCTTTCCTTTAGTACATTGGGCTGATCACAAAGTATATACTAACCGGTTAAATATCACAGACATTTAACCCTTTGCAGAGAAGTTTGAGGAGCCATTACTATAATTTTATGGATTTTTTCAGGGAAAGCTAAGGACTGGTACATGTGAATTCAAATGCTGGTTAAAAGCCTTACTAACCACTTCTAGACAAGAATTGGAGCCCAAAGTATCACTGAGGGAAATGCTACAGCATTCTGGCTGTCCCCCAAGTCCTCCCCAACCATCCGACTTGGATGGCTGTGACTGTAGCTAAATTCTCACAGGCCCCTGGGCTGTATCCCTGGATCTCCCACCATAACCAGCACAGTCTGGAGTGGTTCTCTGCTTGGGGTTGGACTTCCTGGTTGGTCTGTGAGACCCAGACACTAGAGATCATATCTCTCCTGCTCACCTCCCTGTGCTCCTACCAGAGGGCCATCAGCTTGATGACCTGGAGGCCTGGACCAAGTCCACTGTGACCACTGACTAGTTATTGACCTGGGAAAGTTAACCTTTTGGGGGTTTCTTTGGAAGGAATGATGCTAAAGCTGAAACTCCAGTACTTTGGCCACCTCATGCGAAGAGTTGACTCATTGGAAAAGACTCTGATGCTGGGAGGGATTGGGGGCAGGAGGAGAAGGGGGCGACAGAGGATGAGATGGCTGGATGGCATCACTGACTCGATGGACGTGAGTCTCAGTGAACTCCGGGAGTTGGTGATGGACAGGGAAGCCTGGCGTGCTGCGATTCATGGGGTCGCACAGAGTCGGACAGGACTGAGCAACTGATCTGATCTGATCTGATAGTGTCCCCATGTATAAAGTGAAGAGGATGGGTTATACACTCTTTGAGGCCTATCTCTAATACTCTATGAGTAAATGATTTCCAGCAAATGCCAAATCTCTCTCTCTCTCTCTCTCCACATGCACATATACACAGAAACACACATACCCTCCCACCTCACTTCTCCTTTCTTAAGAGTCAAACAAACAACATCAAACACACACCTGTCCAGATGAATGTTTCTAAAGGTGGTATTTGACTGTAACAATATCAACATGACAGTGACCCCCCAACTCCCATTGAATATGAACCTCAGCGCCACATGTGTCCAATTCTTTATTGTTTCCAGAACAGTTTCACATAGGATCTGACAGAATTCTACAGTAACCTGTCCCCTTGGGCCCATTTCACAGAATAGGGTTTGATGCCCTCACATCACTAGCTAGTAAGTCATCTCCCCTCCCCAGGGGCTGCTGGCCCTCCTTAAGGGGCACCAGGCACAGCTGCACACCCTTTCTCTCAGCACAAGTGGAAGGAAGGCAGGGAGGGAGCAGTTGAAGTTCAAAAAGATGAAAGAGCAAGTGGAAGAGATGGAAAGATAAAGAGAGAGGATAGGAGGGCAGCCCCGTTCCCCAGACTGCTGAAGAGCCCTCCAGTCACAGTCTGCCCTCTGCTCACACAGCCTCACACCTCCTGGGATCTGGAAGCTGTGGGTTGCTCTTCTGACCCTCGACCACATCCCTGCCCTCCCCTGCTCTCCTTCCCATTCTTAGGCTGCCCTAAAAAGAATGTCCACTGCAATCTCTCTCCAGCTGTTTGATCTTTTTAAAAGTTTCTCATTTGTTTGTGGCATATGCTCCAACCGAAAAATAGACCTTGGGCATTCAGGATGGGGAAGAGTATTAAATGGCAACAGCCAGCCTCGTGCCAAGGGTGTGGGCAGCCCCTAGATATCTCTGATGACCAGATGTCCTGGATTTGCCTGGATGGTCCTAATTTAAAACATTCTAGTCTCTTGTCCCCGTAAGTGACTTCACACTTGTCAGACCATGTGTCCCTATTTAGGGGTTGGAAAATAAAGTTACCAGATGGATACCTGATATCCAAGTGTCAAAAAGGCCCAGTGTCAGCATCACGGGGATGGCAAGAGGACACACATTGGAGCCAGATGGATCTGGGGTCAACCAGCTCAGCCACTCATTGCGTGGCTTTAAGCAGCTCTTCTTTCTGAGGCTCAGTTTCTTCATCTAGAAAATAGTTTTTCTATAAGTCAGCCCCAAGGACTTTGCTTAGAAAAACCACTGCTCCACAAACACTTAATATCTCCCAGATGTCTCTGTCTATACCGTCATTTTGTTTGGATTTTGGTCAAATCCGGTGTGTTACTATTTAAAGCATTAACTTTAATTGTATGGTTCAGAGCGTCATCTTAAACAGCAATGATAATAGCAACCAAAATGTCCAACAGATATCAAATGACCTTCCTTATTTCTGCCTGCTCACCCATTCCAAGTGTTCCTCAGTCCTCAGAACTCGTTCAGATCCATTCCCCACTGTTCCCTAACAGCTCAACAGTCTCACGTAGGCTTATCTTGCCCTAGCCAGGTCGAGGAAATGGGAGGTGGAGGCGCCTCATCCAGATTATTGCTGGAGTTCCAGCTGCTTTTACCTCTGCTCTCACCTTGCATTAATCCACTCATCACCAGTCCAGCACCTGGACTTTCCTTGGGCCCCTCTGACCATCTGGTACCCAGGGGCCAAGGAAGAGGTGTCCACTGTGGAGCCAGCCAAGTGCCACTGTTAATCCTGGCATGCCACTAACTCACTGTTGGCCTTAAGTCTGGTCACTTGACCTTTCATAGCCTCAGCGCCCTCATCTGAAGACTAGGGTTAGGTTCCCTATATCTGGTGCCTATGAGGAGCATTTTCAAAGCCTTATTGTTGCCCTGTCATTGAACCAGTGTTTCCTCCTCCACTCCTATTTTCTTCAACTCCTATTTTCAGGCACATGAAGCACAGACTGAGCATTTAAAAAGAGCCTCCAAACACCCAGCATTCAAAACCTTCCATAATCTGGCCATGCCCCCAGATTCTTAAACCTATTTCCCACCCAGCACATGCTTTTGGTACCAGCCATGCCAGGTTCCTCATGGCCTGCTCACCGCTGCCATTGCCCTTCTGCCCAAGCTATTCCCTTCACCAGGCATGCCCTCTGCCCACCTAGCCAAGGAGGTCTCTTTCTAGACTGAGTTACACCTTTTCCCTACTTCTATGGACTGAAACGGACGCGCCCTCCCCTCAAATTCAAATGTTGACCCCTAACATCATCCCTCATGTGAACTATATTTGGAGATAAGGCCTTTAAGGAAGTAGTTAAGGTTAAATGAATTTATAAGGGTAGGGCCCTAATCCCATAGCATAAGTGTCCTTATAAAAAAAGATGCCTGAGAAAAACCTTTTTTTCTTTTTTTTAGCAGAAAAAGATTTTTTATTGTGAGGCCAAGCAAGGAGAATAGGTGGCCAATGCTGTTGCCAAAATCTTGGCTCTCTGCATAGGAATGCCAAACAGAAATTCAGAGATAGAGTTGTGGAGGAAAAGGAAAGAGTGGTTTTATTACTTCGTCAGGCAAAGTGGGGACACAATAAGCTAGAGCCTCAAGTATGGTGCACCCAAGAAAAATCTTATAAGACTCCTCTACCACCCCCCGATCCTACCTGGGCCATGTAAGGACACAGTGAGAAAGTCGCAATCTGTAAGCCAGGAAGAGAGCTCGTACCCAAACCCAAATTGGCCAGCAGGTTGATCTTGGACTTCCCAGCCTCCAGAACTATGAGAAAGCAAATGTGTCTACCTCCTAGTCTATGGTCTTCTGTTATGCAGCTCAAGTAGATGAACACACGCACCATCACTGTTCTCTCCTTCCTCAGAACCTTGTGTCACTTGGCACCTACCCCTCACTTGATAGCACTAAATTAGTGACACTGTCTTGCTGACTCAATAATTTCCCACACACACGCCCATGTTGCTCCCCTGATAAAGAGAGAAACTTTCTGTAGGTGGGAACAAGAGGACGTATATCAGCCATAGGCCCAGCACAAAGCATGGCACACAGCAGGTGCTCAAGACATGCTTAGCAGGTTACAAGTCATGCCCTGATGGAGGAAGAAAAGTGGTCCTGAGAAGACAGGAGTCGTCTGTCCCACCACCTCAGGACACTTTTAGAAGCACACACTCAGACACACCCAGACATTTATTTCCCTATGTCAAGTCTTGGCTCTGTAACCAGAGCTCCCAGAAGGACACTGAGAAGGGGGAAATACACAAAAGACAACCCACACTGATGTAACAAGGAGTTTCCCCAACCACCAGTCTAGCTAACAAACAGACAGATGTGCTATATTGAAACAGTCACTGAAAATACTTGTCAGTATTTGCGTGTTTTATGTATATGCTAAGCATTCATGTACTAAATATTTTAGCAATTTCACATATGTATATACATGCGTATTTTTAATTGAGCATCTGCTATGTGCCTACCACTGCACAAGTCACTTCAGACCCAAGAACGATTGAACTTACTTCCATTGTATAGGTGAGAAAACTGAGACTTAAAGAGGTGAATTAAGTAACTTGCTCAGGTGACACATCTGGTTAGTGAAATAGTGAGCCCATGATAGATTGCACTGGGAATCATGTCATGTGTTATGTGTCATGTGTCAGAGCAGTCATCTGTTAGTTCATCCAGCCAACAAACAGAGCAAATACCACTAAGCAGAACTTCCAAACTATTGTTTGTGAGGGATATAGAAAAGAGGGCAACATAGGTCCTGTCCGTAAGAAATTGTGGAAGACAGAAGAGGGCGTGGAGATTGTGAGCTGTAGGTGGCTGGAAGAACGGACAGGAATCAAGTGTGTCAGGAGTCCAGGAGAGGGACCAGATGGACCCCGACCTCAGACCCAGACACTGAAGGACAAGCAGAAGCCAGGTGCAGAGACAGGAAGAAGCTGGAGAGCTGGAATGCAGTGGAGGTTTCACTAACCAGGCAGGGCCCAAAGCTTGTAGGTGGTGCAGCCGCTAGGAAGACAGGGTTAAGTGACAGGAGAAGACCTCTGGCAGCATTAAGGCTGACTTTGGGCAAAGCAGCTGGGGTCCCAGTACACATGGTTTACTCCTTTCCCTATGTGTCTCAATTCCACCTTCTCTATAATTTTTTAATTCATTCATTTATTTATTCATTTGACTGTGTCTGGTCTTAGTTGCAGCACATGGGATCTTTAATCTTCCTTGGCAGGCAGGATCTTTAGCTGCTGCATGCAACTGTAGGTGTGGCA
Organism: Bos indicus; assembly: GCF_029378745.1. NCBI lineage: Eukaryota > Metazoa > Chordata > Mammalia > Artiodactyla > Bovidae > Bos > Bos indicus. The sequence continues at coordinate 74,055,283 of NC_091760.1, read as the reverse complement.
TGTGGGATCTAGTTCCCTGATCAGGGAGGGAATCCAGGCCCACTGCACTGGGAACTCAAAATCTTAGCCACTGGACCACCAGGGAAGCCCCCCCAACTTCTCTGATTAAGGCAGGGGACTCAGGGCCCTATGTTGCTGAGAAGTCAGGACACCTAGGAGGGGCATGTTCGGAGTGTGGCAGAGGGCCACTGGACTTGGGATTCTAGGGGTGGTTCTGCTGCCATCCGGCAGGGTGACCTTGGATAAATCTCCCGGCACGACTGGACTAAGTCCTTGGTCTGGGCGGGGGGAGGGGGCGGGGTCTGTACATTGCACGGTTCCCACTCACACCTGGCGCTGGGCTGGCATCCTGGGTGTGCCCGGGAGTGGAAGAGTGACCCCGCAGTGGGCGGGAGGTGGGGCGGCCTGCAAATGCCTTGCCTGGCCCTGGGGGAAGCTGTTTCTGATTTGGGGGAAGAAGGTAGATCGGGGCCTCCTACTCAGAACTGTGATCACTGAGCGTGACCTCAGGGCACCAGGCGAGGAACCAGGAAGGTGCTCAGGCGGACCAGTGGTATTTCAAACCACAGCCCTCCCGCCCTCATTCCCCAGGCCCTGCGCTTAGAAGGCTCCTGGGTCTAAACAGGGCCAATTTAACTAAACGGAAAGAAATTAAATCGTTCGGGATCCAAAAGGCAAGGAGAGGGCCCTGCCGGGCTGCTGCGGAGGCGAGTGGAGCGAGGGGTGCGGCAGGCACGCTCGGAAGTGCCCCGGGGCCCGCGCGGCAGGCGGCTCCCGTTTCCCGGCTCGGCCGGCCGGCGGGCGCGGGGCAGCTGCTGGGAGGTGAGCGGAGCAGCGTTTTCCCACAGTCTGGGGCGGTGACACATGGCGCTCACACATTCCACAGCCGGCGGCCGCGCCAGGCCTGGCCGCGAGTCAAGGCAGCGCCGGAGCCGCCGCCGAGCAGGTTCCGACTTTGGCACCCGCCGCGCGCCCTCCTGCCTCCCACGCCGCCCGCTTAACTCTTGGATGGCCAGACATAACTGCAGAGGGCTTTGGTCTTGTTTGTGTTCTGTGTCTCATCCCAGTCCTTGGCCCGCCTAGCTGCTGCATCAATGTGGGGTGAATACACGAAGGAGTGAACGAAGGAACTAAGCAAAGGGAGCCGCTCCCGGTTCTACCCACCACGTGCCTCTGCAGTTATTCACAATTGCCAAACGCCTGAACCCCCACTGTTTCCGCACATTCCTGTAAATCCCCTGAAGGATGAGGGGAGAGAGGTAATGGCAACAGCCCCACCCCCCAGTTTGCAACCGTGCAAACTGGCCTCAGGGAAAGTGACTGGCTAGGGGCGGGGCCGATCTTGCCTCTAAAGTTAGGTGGGAACTGCAGGGGCGGAGGCGCTGGCGGGATAAGGGGCGGGCAGGAAGACTCTCCATACTCCACCTTCAGTCTGTAAGAAGATCTGCCCTTCTCTATCCAAGACCCACTCCCACAATTCCCTCTTTTTTGATGGGCTAGGGAAGCCTTGATCACAGACCACTCCAGCGCCATTTGAGTGCTGCCAAAACAGGCAATTAGTAAATTCCTCAAAAAGGGGGCCTCCCGATTCAGGGTGGACATTTGTGTCTACGAGTGGCAAGCACTCCAGGTATTCTGTCTCGCTTGGGCTTCTGTATGGACTCCCCAGGACTCCTCCAACTCTCCTACCCCCAGAACTGTATCTAATATTGCTCCAGGCAGGTACCACACTGAAGCTGGAAGTCACGGGAGCCGTCACTCATGGAAAACCCCACAGAACCAGGAACCCACCAAGAATCCCCCACAGGAGTGACCCAGACCCTAGGGTCAGGAAGTTTCCTGGAAACTTGACTACTTTTAGATCTGTCTTAAGTACATTGCCTTTAATTCCAATGGCAATGGGTAGTATGATTGCCCCTGGTTTATCATCTAAAGAAATAAAGACTAAAAGTGGCGAAACCACTTGCATAAGGTCACATAGCTATAAATGTGCTTGACCCCAGGATTGTCAAACCACCAGCCCGGTGCTTTGTCAGTTCGGGCTCAAAGTTTAGATGCAGTTCAGATTACACCCGGCACACACCCTCTCCCTCTCCCAGCCCGCCAGGCCAGCGTACAAGTGCACAAAGAGCTGCCTAACCTTAACCTTCTTGGAGCAGAATCACAGTGGAGCCTCAGTGAAGCCTCACTGAGGATTCTCAATAACTGAACCTGGTAGAATTTTCAAACTCACCTTTGCTCTGGGAAATAAACTACCCCAGCTTCTGATCCATAAGCAATATCCTCTCAAAGCTTACAACATAATCAAAGGACAAATAGGTCAACCATGGAGATTTATGAGATCCTGGGTATGTTCAAGCTCCTTCACTCAGTCAGCTAGCATTTACTGTGAATAGGCCAGACACCTAGCAGGGCGCTGCTGTTGGAAATGGGATAGGAGGCTAGGAGGATGAGGAGATACAAAGGAGAATAAAATCCAGAAGACCTGCAGATCCCACTTTGGGCTCCCAGTCAAGTAGGTGGGAAAGACCCATAAAACAAAAGTTATATTTTAGCATGATCAGAGGTATGAATTAAGTGAGTGTACAGAAACAAGCATGTTGCTAGTTGAGGTTCAGAAAGGGTTCCCTAAAAATGACCTTTGTATTAGGCCTTGAAGAATGAATGGTTCTCCAGACAGAGGCAATGGAGAAGGACACTGCAGGCAGAATATCTTTATTTTATTTTATTTTTTTATCTTTTGGCTATATTGCAGCATGTGGGATCTTAGTTCTCCAACCAGCGATCAAACCTGTACCCGCCCACCCTCACCCCCACCCCCCCGCTGCCCCGACCCCCGCATTGGATGAGCAGAGTCTTAACCACTAGACTTCAAGGGAAATCCCCAGGCAGAATATCTTAAAGCAAATACAGAAAATACAAACCATACATTAAAAATTGATCAACTGTGTGTCATCAAAATTTAAACTATCAACTCATTAAAAATATATACCATCAAGAAAATAAGTAGGCAAACTGTAAGCTAGAAGCAAATATTCACAAAACATGTATCTGATATAGGGCTTCTATGTAGGATATAAAAGAATTCTTGCTACTCAACAATAAAGACAAACAATCAATGTTTTTAAATGGCCAAAGACTAAACAGACACTGTACCAAAGAAAATATACAAAGGACCACAATGAGCACCTGGGGAAGCCCTCAACATCATCAGTCACCAGAAAAATGCAAATTAAAACTACAATGAGACACCACTACACCTACAACAATGGCTGAAATTAAAAACTGACAGCACCAGATGTTGGACAGGACATGGAGCCATTGGAATTCTCATACATCACTGGTAGGAATGGCACAGTCACTTTGGAAACCTAATAGTTTCTTTAAAAGTTAAACACACATCTATGCTGTGGTGTACTGGTAAATGTTTAACAACAGACTCCCCAAAAGAAAAACAAGCCTGCTTTGTAGCATTTGCCAATTTCCCTGGTATCAATTCGATCATAGCCAGTTTCAAGCTGCTAGTGACATCACTGAGAGCTGAATTGGAAAGGGGCGAGCAGAATTGCGTCTTGCCAGTCAGTATCTGCCCTCCCCAGCACACCACTGCACCCACCCCCGACCCAGCAATTCTACTCATCGATATTTACCTAAAAGAAATGGGAACATATATCTACAGTCTCATAAGAATGTTTATAGCAACTTTTTTCATTATAGGCCAACATTGGAAATACCCAGATTCCAGTCACAGGAGACTAGATAACCAAGCTGCATTGTTTTCATGCAATGGAATACTATTTAGTAATAAGAATGGATGAGTTACCGAGACAGGCAACGACACGGACAGATCTTAAAATATGCTATGTAAAAGAAGACAAACATGAGCAGAACACCCAGTACAACTGCATTTATACGACATTCTAGAAGAGTTGAAACTTATCAAGGGTGATAAAAATCAGATCATGAGTGCTGGGGGAGGCAGGCACTGACTAGGAAGAACGGCAAGCAAACTTTCTAGGGTGACAGGAATGTTCTAGGCCTTGATATGTATTGATCAAAACAGAGTACTTCAGATGTGAGCATTTATCCGTGTATAAGGAAAGAAAAAGCCTGGATTTCTCTTCACTTGGACATTCAAGGTATCTTAGGAGCAGAGCACCACAGCCCAGCATGGAGGCTACAGGACAGCTGGCTCAGCACAAGAACCTCAGGGAGTAAACTGTGTTTCTCTTATTTTCTTTTAGCAAAATCAACAAGGCAGTATTTGCTTTGCTGTACACTGTGGTTACTAGGTTCCCCGCTCCCGACCCGCCCCAAGCCAGAGCATGGTCTGGGAGGCCAGGGGCCACCGAGGCTGAGGCTGTCTGGCTTAGTCATCCCCGCAGATCGGCTCATCTTTTCTGCCCCTACTACCCTCTCCTTTGTGAAGAATTCATTTAAGGAACTTGCAAGATTACTTTGCCTCCTAGTTTTTCCCCTCATATTTTCCTCCAAAGCTCCCTCCCTTCATGCATGATCTTCCAGTCGTCTTCTACTTAATATAATTATATAATATATCACTATTACAAAGATCTATGCTAAGTATTTAATAGCCCAGGGCCTTCAGGAATCCCTAATTCCAAGAGTTCTTCAGTAACTGAAGCACAAAAATCATTAAGTGACTAACTGGTCATCCAGAGTGTTGAGTTTGGAATCTAGTTCTGCCACTGCTTAACTAGCTGTGCGATTGTGGGAAAGTTGCTCAAATTCTCTGGGCTCGATTATCCTATGTGCAAAAGAAGGGAAATATTTCCTACTTCCGTGGGCTATCTCAGGGATAAAATGAGATGATCTGTGAAAGAACCAGCATATTTGGGAGACAATGCTTGGTTTTTTTCCTGTCATTGAAACTAATCCTTACTAGAAACCTTTTAATGATACCATTTTAAAGAGTTTGTGCAGTTCTCCTGCATGGGGCATCTGATGAGGAGTAAAGACACAGGATTCCAGCCCAGGTCTCTGCTCCTCCTCCAGCCCTCAGTCCAGACGGTGCTTCCCAGGCTGGAAAACCATCTGGCTCAGGGCATAGCAGTGGACTCCACCCACCCAAGTTCCAAGTCTGCAATTCCAGAAAAATAGCATAAGAGGGCCAGGTGCAGGAAGGTGGAAAGGCTCTTGTCTCACACACATACAAAAACATTGAAATTCCTTTCACACCCTCCTACCTCCCACTCCTTAATGAGTGTCTTACCAACTCAGTCTCCTTGACTTTTCTGAGTTTTATAAAGAGTTACTTGGAGAACTCTTGGAGACTGAATGTAAGGCACTTGTAAAACTTCATACAATACACAGAGTTTCCTCTTGCTTTTCCATGTTTTATTCACACAGCCTTTCCCACAACAAAGTGTGCTAGTCATTGTCCTGGCTCCCCACTCCTCCCCGCTCCTCTACTTCCTTCTCACTTGGTGCTCTCTCTACTGTAAAAATGACTGGTTCCAAGATCCTCCAAAACACTGTTGGCTACTCACCTTAACTGCTTTGATCCCCAAAGTTAATGTTTCTTCAGTCTTCTTTCTTATTTGACCTCCTTTCTTGACTGTTCAGTGCATCCCAGACAAACACAGGACTTTCCTGCCTCTGAGTCTTTGCGCATACTGTCTTCCCCACATCATCCCTTCTTCCTCACATGCTATCCATCCTTCAAAACTCAGCTCAAATGTCAACTCTGCATGAAACTCCTTCATCTGAGCCCCTAACACATTTCTAAACTTCCTTGTTATGACACTCACCTGCCATGTAATATATGGAGGAACAAGATGGCATATTGGTGAACTGACAGGTGAATGGATGTATGGACATAAGGTGGGGGGCATGGCTGGAAAATGCACGAATTGTCGAGTGGACAGGTAGCAACATTTCCTGGAGTTATGGGACACCCTCACATCTGGGTGTCTGTATCATGCTCATGTATTTACTTGTTTCACCTTTATTCTACAGCTTCTTTGTCTTGTCTATCTATCCACAGTCTATTACTGATCTCAGTGAAAGGTACTGGGAATATTTAATTCAGGATAGGTTTTAAGTGCTGTGCAGTCAATATTTACAGATGACAAAGGGCCAGATATATTTTGATTTGCCCCCAAACCTAAAGCCAGATGATTTTTTTACTAGGATTTAGAAGTAGATGTCAATATATTTCTCTACTCTGGTGATGTAATCATATTTCACTGTTTTTACTGAAGAAAAAAATACTCAAGTAAGCCTCTGTGAACTAATTTCTCTGATTTCTCTAAAGAAGGCTCTGGCTTCTCCATCTCAAAGCACAGCTCAACAAAACGTCATAGGAATTTCTAAAACTTTAGTCTGATGGGTGCAGGAACACATTTGATTCTGTCTTTGTATCTTAATGTAATTTCTCAGTGACCATGGTTCAGTGGTCAACTCCTCTCCTTTAAAAATACCACTATCTGCCCCAAAACTCTATGTCAGGGACTAAGGACACAAACTATGTGTCCATTATCAATAGAGCCAGTGACTACTCAAGGACATTAAAAATCTGTCTCGTCATTTTCTCCTGGAAAGTCCAAAAGTAATAGGAAGAAAGTGGAAGAGAGTAGCCAGAGCCCAGGGGTATGGGGGAGGGGGTGTCTTTGCAAGAACTTGACCTCCTCTCTGGGTGCCCAGGCAGCAATTATGACTGGTCAGCCAACCTGAAACACATCCTGCTTTTATAAATTTCCAATTACTACCCCAAATGCCAGAAGTTTCTTTTCAAATTAAAAAAGAAAGGAAGGAAGAAAAAAGGAAGAAATTCAAATAGTAAATAGTGAAAAAACCCAGGAGCCGTGGCCCCCACTTTCACTTGTGAAGCAGAGACAATGGTGAGAAATCAATGGCAGAACTTACAAGGCAGCTCTCAGACACTCTTGACCTTGTCACTTCCTGGGTAATTAAGAGGCACTACAGTTTCGTGTCACTGTCAGGGCCTGAATGTATATCGATGGATAGATATATATGTTCTTAAAAGATTCTTTTTCTACTGGCTTGGTGAGGATCCAGCCAAAGAAAAGGAGTGAAAGAAAAGCATTCTGTCCAGAGAGCAGTGAAAGGCGACATGAAAGGAGAAACTTAAATTTTTCCGCACAGTCTGCTCCTGACGTGGGAAAATGGCTCCAGCAAGAATGGATGGCTTATTCACTGCTAGTTTTTTCCTTTGGTCCCTCGGCAGATCTCTCTGTGTGTTGTAGGCAGCAGGGCACCCCTCACGCTCTGTGTTCTTCAGATACCTTCAGAGCAATAATGCAAGCCCTGAGGGCTCAGAGATGTGTTGAGTCACCACTTTGGGGTTCTCACAGGAAGGTATTTCCCTTCATTGAGACTCAGCTACTCCAAATGAGGAGAGCTGGACTAAACCCTCTCTGGAGCATTTTCCAGGGCCGACATCCACTGAGGCCATGAGAAAGTTTTCTCTCCCCTGACCCCACCAAGGGAACAGAGCATCTCAGGACACTGGGAGAGCAAGAGTGGGCCTCCCCACCCATGCCTGGCAAACACCAGCTACCGAGGCTGCTCAAAGCCACAGGGAGCCCTGAGTAAGGACACTGGGAGAAAGTCATACTAGCCCACTGTCGAGGGAAACTCTAAAAGCGCTTTGCCATCTCCGATGGTGCTTCAGTGAGTCTGTGTTCTTGCCCGAAGGTTCTTGTCTGTGGGGCCCCACTTAGAGGGCTGATCAGTCTCTTTGCACATTGACACAAGCAGTGTCTCCATCATAGGCTCTGAGATCCCTGATGCAAGGCTTCCACTGATGAGCTCCACATCCATTTCAGCTCCAGCTCCAAGCCAGGGCCAGCCTGCAGGAGGTATTCAGTGGATACTTATTAGGCCAAACCTGAATTTAAAGGTACAGTGAAAATGGAAGAAAGAAACTTGTTGGTGCCTCACTGAATCACATCCACATAAAGCTAGTTTTTATTTCAGCAGAATTAATGCCTTTACTAAGTTCTAAGTAACTTGTTCTCTACCTGGAGGACAAGAATCAGGTTTCATCACCTCTCTCTTTGCCCACTACAAACCAGTGACAAGATACACAAACCAGTAAAGTTCAAGAGAAGGAATCGGTATATGATGTTGTCCACTGAGGTCTTCCCTTTTGGTGGACCAACTCTGTCCCTTGGCATAGGGGCTTATGTATGTAGGGACTGCCCTGGAAGTCTTGCCATTGAGACCATGAAATGAGTGACAATCTCTGCATGCTGCCTTAAGGTGTTGCCTACACATGAGTTCTGAATAGATGGCAAAACACTCTGAAGGTTGCATTGGCTGTCCCACCAAAGATGCCCCCTTTCACTCTTGAGATACCCACGGTATAAACATCACAGTAAGTGTGAAAGGGAATTTACTTGTCTGGAGAAACATTACAATTTAAATTACATATTATCGTAATAGTACATTTATAACTCAGATGAAGCTTGTCTTGGTGTTCTCTCCATCTGTTGCATAGATGCTGTGTTTTCAGGCATTCTAGTTGAACTTAAAGAAAAGCTGGCTCCCAGACAACCTGGCTCCCTTTGCAAAGTACCCCCAATCCCCAAGAAAGAAGGTCCCAGGTCAGTGTGATCTGTCCTGAAGTAGGGCAGGTTCTCCCCAGGTACAAAAAGATCCTTAATACTTTGACCTCTTGGCTCCTTTTTCTTCTGGCAGGCTTAAATCCCTTCCCATTGGTTCTTTCAGTGGCTTGAGCGGCATGAAGGACAGGATTAGCAGCCCATGGAAAACTAGGCACAGAAAAGCAAAGTTCTTTGCTCTAGTGAAATGAATAACAGTGGAAGGGAGGCTAGACCTACAGGGTATCACTAGCGTCACTAGCAACTTGAGTCCTCAAAAAATTATGGGAAGAAACCAAAGGGAGAGATCCTTTAAGAAGAAAAGTAGAAGGAGAAGATAAAAAGAAGCTAACCTTTAAAAATAAAACACTAACCTTTTAAGTCCCAAACCACTATCCCCTTATCCTTCTCTTAGGCAGCATATAAGCCCCAATTGCCTAACCTGTCTTTTGGTCTCATTTTTCTTGTGCCCCCACATCCTCCTCATACAAGCAAAACTAAATTTGATTTTATTCTGTTAAAGAAATAATATATATACTACACATAGCTCAGTCAATAAAGAACCTGCCTCCAATGCAGGAGATTGGGGTTCGATCCCTGGGTTGGGAAGATCCTCTGGAGAGGGAAATGGCAACCCACTCCAGTATTCTTGCCTGGAAAAATTCCATGGACAGAGGAGTCTGGCAGGCTGCCGTCCATGGAGTCGCAAGAGTTGGACTTGATTTACTGACTAAACCACCACCACATGTATAAAATAGATAACTAATGAGACTGTATAGCACAGGGAACTCTACTCTGTGCTCTATGGTAACCTAAATGGGAAGGAAATCCAAAAGGGAGGGATATATGTACACATGTGGCTGATTCTACCATTCAGCAGCAATTGCTATACTTGAGAAACTAATACAACATTGTAAAGCAACTATACTCCATACTCCAATTAAAAATAAATAAAATACTAAAGCTAGTGACTGAAAAGCAACTTTCTGTACGAGGGCTATTCAATAGAACATCTGATAGAATTTTGATGATAGAATATCATCTGTGCTACCAAATATGGTAGCAACTAGCCACATGTGGCTATGGAGCACTTGAAGTGTGGGTAATGCAACTGATAAACTGTTTACATTTTATTGCATTAATTGAACACATTTAAATAGCCATCTGTGTCTGGTAGCTACCATGTTGGATGGCATAACTCTATATCCATCTCCATCATCCCAAAATACTGCAAAATGTCAACTATGTGAGGACTGGTAAAGCCTTGAAAGACCTGAGTAAGACAATAAACACCAACTGAAAGGAGGAAGAGGCTTCTTAACTTGGTGTGTACCTGGGACTGTATTTGCGAAGTACTCTTACTTGGTGTGTACCGGGACTGTATTTTCAAAGTCCATTAGGGCTTGACCAGAGTTGGTGATGGAGTCTACCCAGAGACAACCGCAATAGCATACCCTCACCAGGATGCCTCTTCTCCCTCCTGTGACCCCTGACATGCTCTGGCCCACCTCCACAGCCCCAGCCATCCTAGCACTGACAATGATGCATGGTTGTCAGACTGTGCAGTAGGAACTCCATTGGACTATGAGCTGCCAGAGAGCAGTGACTAGGTCTCCCCATCAAATCCTCCCTCCAACTCGCAGCCCAGTGCCTATCACAGCAGATACTCAAAAGGGGATTGTTTTGAATGGAATTCTCTATACTGAATTTATAGGTTATTGTAAGATAGGTTATGGATGAAATGTTTGTGTTCCCCAGAATTCATATGGTGATGTGTAATCTTCAATATGGTGGGTATTTGGAAGTATGGCATTGGAGGTGATTAGGTTTAGATGAGGTCATAAGAGTAAGGCACTCATGATAGGATTTGTGTCTTTATACAGCAAGAATGAAGCAGCCTATAAGCCAGGAAGAGGGTTCTTACCAGACACAAATCAGCTAGCACTTTGACCTTGGAATTCTCGGTCTTCAGAACTGTGAGAAATAAATATTTATCAGGTAAGCCACCAGGTCTATTGTATCAGCCAGATCAAACTAAGATAGGGTCTTTAGGAAAAGCAGTTTTGATATGCATTTTTTATATGGACTCATTAAAAATAAAAACAAAACCAACCAAAGTAAAAAAGACATTTTACCCAGCATCTCCCATGGAAACTATGGAGCCAAGAAAGAGCCATTCCATGCTCTGAAGAGAACTCAGTCCAGTGGGAGAAATGAACCAAGTACAGAAGTGATTATTGCAGGCATAAAGCGACTGGTGTAATTTTAGTGATGAAAATGGAGCCCTTGGAGACTTCAGAAACAAGAGGGCTAGATTACCCCTAAAACTGGAGGGAGGTGAGACAGAAGAGGAGAGCTTCCTGGATGAAGTGGCATTTGAGCCAGGTCTGGGGGATGAGATGGATGAGTTTGTGCATAAAGAAGATTGGGATGACCAAGACAAGATAGGAAGTGAGGGGAGGGAGAGGGAAACTTAAGGAACTAGCAAATAGAGTAGCCTTTTATGAGGCTGGAAAGAAACTCCACTCTGGCAGAAGCAGTGATGGTAAGGGGTCCCTAACCCCCAACCTAACTCCTTGGAGCTCAGGTTAAAAACCCTAAGCAACTGGGGTAGTTTATATTCCTAGCTTCTAGGCTCACCTCCACTGGAATGGAGCTCCCAGTGTCAAGCCCCACGCCTTTCACAAGGAGTGAGGGTGGACAGCTGAACAACCAGTGTGGCCTCCCAAGTGGCCGTGGGAAGGGGTGGCTTATCTGCTCCCCCTCACTTCCTTCCGCCCGCTGTGAAATCCACATCAGCTGGAGACACCCAAGAGACTCATTTCCATCTGTTCTAGGAAGGGCTGGTGGGAAAGCCTGGGGATGAGAGAGGGCAGCTCATTCTATGGGCGTGACTAGGGCAGCCTGGGGTGGGGGATGGGAAGGAGCCCACTGCAAAGGCATGCTCAGCCAGTCCTGGGAACAGCTGCCCAGCTAGGAGGCTCCCAGCTTCCCAGTCGCTCTCAAATCACTCATTTGTGTAGCCTGGTTGCTAATGATGTAATTAAATTCATCAGAAAACCATCTGTTCTAAATGACAGGCACAGTGAATATGCTCTAAGGGAAGCCCTACCAGAGTCAGGGGACTTGGATGATTCAATGAGCAGGACCCTTGATGTCCCCAAGGGCCTGGCAACTCCTCCTCCAGACCTTATTCCTCTCTAGACGGGAAGCGACCTCAGCCAAGACCCCAGGACAGGCATGACCCCATCTGTGTGGCTCTCTGCAAGTCCCAGGGCTGCTGCCACTCATCACTCTTGCCTGCATGAACTCCCCACAGCTCCCGGAGACCTGGCAGATCATACACTCTTGAGTAAATATGAGAGAAGCAGCTGGTCTGTTCAGGCATAGTGTCTTATTTCCTCCAAAAGCAGGGCTGGAAACAGAGGTTTCCATACAGGTATTCACATGGGTAATGATCCGGGTGGGAGTGAGAGGCAGAAGTAAGGTCCAGTTTTGAGGGAAACAGGGAAGAGAGGAGAGCCAATACAAGGACGCATGACTGAGGGAGTTTTCATCAGGGAACTGGGTGCTCTGTTCCTTGGAAACACTTACAGAGCTTTGTGAAAAGCATCCTAGAACTGTTCACCTGAGAGTCGACAGGAAGACTCATTTACCTGTAGGTTCCTCTGTGTTATCAGTCAAAGGTGGTCCCATGCAGTTCCAGGGTACACAGTGGTTAGTGCCCAGGCCACACAGTGGAAATCCCAAAACAGGAAGTGAGAGATACATGAGGTGGTCCAGGCTGAGAAACAGCTGGAGCACCTCCAAGAAGCTAGTGAAAGTTTGTGCATACTTGGGTGCTATGCCGTAGCTGTGGTAAGAGGGGCAGGAGGAGAGGGGGGTCTCTGGAAAGCCTGGGAGGGTTGTGTCTACTTCTATCATGTCTCTCCCTGGAGTCCAAGGCAAAGGCTAAACCCACTTGAGGCCTGCTCTTTGTTAAGATGCTATATTAGTTTCCTGTCTCTGCTGTAATGAATCACCAAAAATGTATTATCTGGCAGACTGGAGCTCAGAAATCCAAAATGGGCCTGACAAGGCTAAAAATCAAGGGGTTTTCCTTTCTAGAAACTCTAATGTAGCTAATCTCTTTTCTTACTTCTTCCGGCTTCTAGAAGGTACTTGCATTTTTTGGTTTGTGGCCCCCTTGTCCACCTTTGAAGTCAGTAATGGTAAGGCAAGCCTTCTTCACATCCCATCTTTCTGAGACTGCCTCCCTCTTCCACATTATAAGGATCCTGGTGATTACAGTAGGCCTGCCAGGACAAGTCACAACAATTTCCACATCTCAAGGTCAGCTGGTTAGCAACCTTATTTCCATCTGTAACCTTAATTCCTCTTTGACACGAAACAACAAAAGGTTCTAAAGATCTTTGATCTCTTTGGGGGACCATTTTTCTGCCTACCGTAGATACTGTTCCACTTCTTTTTCAGAAGAAGAGCTTGGGGCATTTATGAAGTTAACTGGGTAAGACTTTCTGCCTGGTCCTTAGAACCAGGAGGGAAGAACCTGCCTGTCACTGAAGCTGTCCCTGGAATCCCACTTATTCCTGGTACAGCAACCTACTTTGACAAGGACACCTAAGTCCAGTAAAGCCGGGAGACAGATAATCCAGGGGCTCCAGGCAGGTCTGGGCTTCATGGAAAGGGCCTGGACTGAGAGACAGATGAATTGAGCTCCGGTCCCAAGTTAGTAGTGAGCTAGCAGTTGGACCCAAAGCAGGCCACTCAACATTTCCAAGCCTCCATATCCTTGTGTGTGGAGCTGGGCTAACTTCTGGGGGGCTGTCAGCATTAGAGATTCCCTTTTCAATCTCTATGAAATATCTATTGAAGAATTACTTCAATAGATATGTGACTACCAATCTTCTAGGTCCTGGACTAAAGAGGAACAAAGCCAAATCCTGACCCTCACCAAACTTACATTCTAGTTGGCTATAACATGTGTTAAGTCCCTAGTCCCTAGAGAGTGCCTGGAACATAGTAGATGTTCAATAAATTGAAGACGTCATTAAGGTTTTTCAGGGCTGTAAGTCTTAAGGGAATAATACTGCTCTTTGGTTGTTTACCATCGGTTATTTACTGATGTATAATATGCAAAATATTATCATAACCATGACCTCATTTGATCCTCAAAACAGTAACCCAGAGAGGTAAGTCAGGCAGCAGCCAATTCCACGGTCTTTTCTGCAGCCTCAGTCAGGCATGCATAGGAGGCCACCTCCTACCCATACTTTCATCAGGCAAAGGTTTGGGGAGTGGGAAACCAAAACCTAAAATACTAGAATGGCTCTTCTCTAGAGCTGCAGTCATATATTGTACAGCCATTTTCTCAGCTGATATAGATGTTTTAACCATATTTGGGTGCGGGTGGGGGTGCACCTCTCTTTTTGCATTAAGCTTAGGCTGCCTTCCTTTAGCAAGAATGTTTTCTTGTCTCTCTCTCCCACAGAGCTGTGAACTCATCACCTAGAGGCAGCAAGGCTTTGTGAAGTGCTTTGCAATTATTCAGTAGCCCGCAGGAAGCATTTGCTAAATCTCTCCCTCCCCGCTCCAGGTCGCTTGGTGAAGGAGAATCTAGAGAGGTTCCTTGCTAGAAGCCTCAAGTGACTACCCTCACTAAGTCTCTATTATTACATTCACGTTGGCAGGTGTGAGCTTCAGCTGGCTGGCTGGGATGCCCAGGTGACTCGGGCTAGCCCCTCATCATTGGAGTAAGTGTGAGCTGTCAGTGCACATTCGCAGGAGCATGATCCATCTGATTTTTCCCCGTATCCCCGCTTCCAGTTCCTGGAAAGCGACCTCCAACCTCACCAGCCTGAGGAGCTGAGGCGGCATGGCCTGATCCACAAGGCACAGGGCGGTTGTCCCCAGAGCCCCCGCTTATCTGGCGCGTGCCTCTGCCTCCCGCCCTTTCCCACATTCTGCTTCCTCCACCGCCGGGGCTTCCTCCTTCACTCGTCAGATCTCCCAGGCTCAGCGGGCAATATGCCATAATTCTTAGGAAGAAAGAAAATATTTTAGGGTTTGACAAGCCCAACATTTGCATGTCTGTTTTCAGAGAAAGACCCATCTGGGGGGATTAAGCCTTTTTTTCCCCTCCCTTCCTATCCAACCGAAAGTATGAAAACATTCTTGACATAGTTGCCTGAAAAAGGATTTCTAAAGAGAAAAATACTGCCCATACTCTGTGATTTTAGTGTCTTGGTGTGAAAAGCAACTGAAAGGAAGGGGATGGGGTGGTGAACAGGAAAGAGAAAAAAAAGAGTCTCCTTGGTCAAATAACTTGTAGGTCTTCATGTGGGCAATGTGTAGTCTGTAGTCTCAGGAAATATACATGTTGGTGTATATTTCATTCCTAGGTATCATCTCTTCACCGAAGAGCTGAGGCTGCACTCCTGTCTGCCAATGGGCCAGGCTGGGGACCAGAGCTGGGAGAAAGGGTGAAACCCAAGGTCTAGACACAGAGGTGCTAGCAGAGGCGGAAGGGGCAGGAGCACTCTCAGAAGAGTCTTACACGGGGACTTAGGCCACTCAGATGGGAAAAGGCTCTGAGATGGAGAGAAAAAAGATAAATCTCATTTCATACTTGGGACATACTCAGGGATGTGTCTCCCTCTTGAAGAGGTTGCCCCTGGCCTACTCTGAGCATATAAAGTGAATTTGTGGAGGGATTCCTAGAAGAAAGCCAAGCAGGGTGACTCATCCTAAAATTATTAAAGATGTTATCTGATGATTTCCACAAAGGCCAGCTCCTCTCTGCCATGTTGGGAAGCTGATGAACTTAAAAGTAACAAGGTCCCTTGGATGTGATGGACTTTGCTACCGTTGTGCCAAGGAAGATGGAGTTGTGATAGAGTGATAGGGAGAGTGATAGGGAAGGACCCACTGTATAGCGCAGGGAATTCTACTCAAAATTCTGTAATAACCTATATGAGAAAAGAATCTGAACATATATATATATATATGACTCACTTTGCTGTACATCTGAAACTAACACAACTAACACTAAATCAACTGTGTGTGTGTGTTCAGTGGCTCAGTCATGTCTAACTCTTTGTGGCCCCACAGACTGTACTGCCCACTCCAGTACTCTTGCCTGGAAACTCCTATGGACGCAGGAGCCTGGTAGGCTGCAGTCCATGGGGTCGAAAAGAGTCAGACATGACTGAGCGACTTCACTTTCACGTTTCACTTTCATGCATTGGAGAAGGAAATGGCAACTCACTCCAGCGTTCTTGCCTGGAGAATCCCAAGGACGGAGGAGCCTGGTAGGCTGCTGCCTACGGGGTCGCACAGAGTCGGACACGACTGAAGTGACTTAGCAGCAGCAGACTGTACTGCCAAGCTCCTCTGTCCATGGGATTCCTCAGTCAAGAATACTGGAGTGGGTTGCCATGCCCTCCTCCAGGGGATCTTCCTGACCCAGGGGTCGAAAGTGCATTTCCTGCTTTGCTTGCATTGTCAGGTGGATTCTTTACCACTTCGTTACCTGGGAATCAACTATACTTCAAAAAAAATGTTTAAAAGGGAAAGAAAGAAAGTAATTGGGGACTGAGCAGTTGGTCCAGGGAGATGTAACACAAGCCAATTTTAAGATTTTAATGGCAAAGGAAGTGTAGCATTGCCCAGGAAAATCAATGCAAAGAGACAAAAGAAAACAGTAGAATGGGAAAGACTAGAGATCTCCTCGAGAAAATTACAGATACCAAGGGAACATTTCATGCAAAGATGAGCACAATAAAGGACCGAAATGGTATGGACCTAACAGAACCAAAAGATATTAAGAATAGGTGGCAAGAATACACAGAAGAATTATACAAAAAAGATCTTCATGACCCAGATAACCACGATGGCATGATCACTCACCTAGAGCCAGACATCCTGGAATTTGAAGTCAAGTGGTCCTTAGGAAGCATCACTATGAACAAAGCTAGTGGAGGTGATGGAATTTCAGTTGAGCTATTTCCAATCCTAAAAGATGATGCTGTTAAACTGCTGCACTCAATATGCTGGCAAATTTGGAAAACTCAGCAGTGGCCACAGGACTGGAATAGGTCAATTTTCATTGCAATCCCAAACAAAGGCAATGCCAAAGAATGCTCAAACTACCACACAATTGCACTCATCTCACATGCTAGCAAAGTAATGCTCAAAATTCTCCAAGTCAGGCTTCAACAGTACATGAATGGTGAACTTCCAGATGTTCAAGCTGGATTTAGAAAAGGCAGAGGAACCAGAGATCAAATTGCCAACATCTGTTGGATCATCGAAAAAGCAAGGGAATTCCAGAAAAATATCTACTTCTGCTTTATTGACTATGCCAAAGCCTTTGACTGTGTGGATCACCACAAACTGGAAAATTCTGAAAGAGTTGGAAATACCAGACCACCTGATATGTCTCCTGAGAAATCTGTATGCAAGTCAAGAAGCAACAGTTAGAATTGGACATGGAACAACAGACTGGTTCCAAATAGGGAAAGGAGTACATCAAGGCTGTATATTGTCACCCTGCTTATTTAACTTATATGCAGAGTGCATTGTGCAAAATGCCAGGCTGGATGAAGTACAACCTGGAATCAAGATTTCTGGGAGAAACATCAATAACCTCAGATATGCAGATGACAGCACTCTAATGGCAGAAATCAAACAGCTAAAGAGCCTGTTGATGAAAGTGAAAGAGGAGAGTGAAAAAGTTGGTTTAAAAATCAACATTCAGAAAGCTAGTATCATGACATCCAGTCCCATCACTTCATGGCAAATAGATGGGGAAACAACGGAAACAGTGAGAGACTTTATTTTGGGGGGCTCCAAATTCACTGCAGATGGTGACAGCAGCGATGAAATTAAAAGACGCTTGCTCCTTGGGAAAAAAAGCTATGACCAACCTAGACAACATATTAAAAAGCAGAGACATTACCAACAAAGGTCCATCTAGTAAAAGCTATGGTTTTTCCAGTAGTCATGTATAGATGTGAGAGCTGAACTATAAAGAAAGCTGAGCACTGAAGAATTGATGTTTTTGAACTGTGGTGTTGGAGAAGACTTTTGAGAGTCCCTTGGACTGCAAGGAGATCCAACCAGTCAATTCTAAAGGAAATCAGTCCTGAATATTCTTTGGAAGGACTGATGTTGAAGTTGAAACTCCAATACTTTGGCTACCTGATGAGAAGAACCGACTCATTTGAAAAGACCCTGATGCTGAGAAAGATTGAAGGCGGGAGGAGAAGAATACAACTGAGGATGAAATGGTTGGATGGTATCACTGACTCAATGGACATGAATTTGAGTAAACTCTGGAAGCTGGTGATGGACAGGGAGGCCTGGCGTGCTACAGTCCATGGGGTCGCAGAGTTGGACACATCTGAATGACTGAACTAAACTGAGCCAGGATAAGAAGCATCACTCAACAACTGAGCATCTATGTTGGGCAGAACCCTGTGTTAAATGGTGATTCTCTTCAACCTCAAGGGACCTGTTGGACCACAAAGGCCTGGAAAGGAGATATGGTAGGAAGAAGGGGAAATTTAGAGAACACCTCTACCATGAATTGGTCAACCATGGAAAGGCTGGTGGAAGCATTCCAAGACAAATCCCAGAGACAGGGCCTAGTGCACGCTGCTGGAGACAGATGACCCCTACCATAGGCTCTCAGACACTTCCTGTGGCCTGAGTCTATAATGCACAGACTGAGGACACAAGTCTTCTGTGTCAATCAGAGCAGTTTCAGAATGAAGCCAAAAGGAAGGAGTCAGCAGGAAAGGACTCCTCTTATCCAAGGAGTTAGGGGCTAGTGGGCAGAGCTCCCTCTGGCCTGGGAGAAGTGGAGGGAGGCCTCTCAGGACCCATGCCCTGATGGAAGGAGCTTGTGCAGGACTTCTGGGACTGGAACCCGGTGAGGCCAGACCCTATGCTCTCCTCCCCAACCCCAACGGGTGACTCGCATGGTGCAGCCACAGTCCAGGCAGGCCCTCGGGCCACCACAAAAGGCAGTTGCCTAATCACTGCTGGAGAGCAGAGGGCTAGGCCAGGACCAGCCTGACAAGGGAAGCTTGAAGAAAGAAGGGAGGTGGAATAGGAAGCACTGTGAAGCTGGAGACCTTTCCTTAAAGGAGAAATATTCTCTCCAGCACCCATTAATCCTCAAATTTACAATCAGTTCAGTTCAGTTCAGTTGCTCAGTCGTGTCCGACTCTTTGCAACCCTATGGACTGCAGCACACCAGGCTTCCCTGTCCTTCATCAACTCCCAGAGCTTGCTCAAACTCATGTCTATGATGCCATCCAATCATCTCATCCTCTGTCAACCCCTTCTTCTCCTGCCCTCAATCTTTCCCAGCATCAGGGTCTTTTCCAATGAATCGGTTCTTCGCATCAGGTGGCCAAACTATTGGAGTTTCAGCTTCAGCATCAGTCCTTTCAATGAATGCTGAGTACTGATTTCCTTTACGGTTGACTGGTTTGATCTCCTTGCAGTCCAAGGAGTGGTTCGAGTCTAAAACACACAATAAGCAGCATGAAATAAGAGGGGTAAGAAAACTATCCAGGAAAGAGGCCCTCCTTTCATGGTTCTTGTAACAAAAGTGTGGCCCAAAGAACAATTCCACCACCTTTATGTTTTCTCCCAGAAAAATTCTGATACATATCAGAATTCCTTCTTAGGTACACAGTAGGTATATCCTGGGCTTCCCTGGTGGATCAGTGGTAAAGAATCCACCTGCCAATGCAGGAGACATGGGCTTGAACCCTGGATCAGGAAGATTCCTTGGAGCAGGAAATGGCAACCCACTCTAGTCCAGTATTCTTGCCTGGGAAATCTCAAGGACAGAGTTGCTTGGCGGGCTACAGTCCATGGGGTCACAAAAGAGTCAGTCATGACTGAGTGACTAAACAACAACAAAGGTATGTCCTACAAAATTGTGTATTTTGGGTTTTCACTCCTGGATTTCTCTGGTAGCATGTAGATTTCCCTCAGAAGGACCTAAGCGGAGGCTGGAGGAGGAGTTTGCAATCAGCTGACAGCGCTGATGTCCCAGGTAAACAGGCTGTAGGGAACAGTGGAAACTGGTGTGTGTCTGGGTAGGACGTCTGACCCCACTTCTGTGCCCCTAAGAGAACAGCATGGAGACCCTAAGGCATCCAAGCAGAGGGTGAGAGAGGTTAAAGCCCTCCCGGCACTGTCTGCACCAGCTGCCTGGCTGCCGTCCGCAGCCCCAACTCGACCACCCAGTTGCGCTCCTTGCTGAACTGATTAGTCATTCATAACGCTTAAGTCATTAATTCAGGAAGGAAGCCACGCTAGCTGCCTCCTCTTCTCGCTGGGAGTTTGCTGCCGTTGCAAAACAGATGAGTAATCAAACATTCCCTGAGCCCTCGTTAAGCCCATTGCCAAGAAAGGTGTCTTGCAGCTCATTTACTGATGGAGAAGCCACGCTACAGGCCCTGAATCACCCTGGGTCCCTGGGAGAGCAAGGCCCAACTTGCCCGAGTTCAATATTGTGTCTCTGAGATCAGCGACGGGAGACGCTCGCCAGGTCACTGGGCCCCTTGGAGCCTACCCACGGCCCCAGCCAGCCGATCCTCTGTGGGGCACTTGGCTGTTTCTGGAGTTTGGGGAGACAGGCTGGGAGGGACGCTAGATGCTAGCTAGAGCCCATTGTCCCATTTGATAGACGGTGAAACTGAGACCCAGGGAGGCAATAGCACTTGCCCCAAAGCTGTGCTAGTCACTCATCGTATCCGACTCTTTGCGACCCCATATACTGTAGCCCACCAGGGTTCTCTGTCCATGGGATTCTCCAGGCAAGAATACTGAAGTGGGTCGCCATTCCCTTCTCCAGAGGATCTTCCCAACCCAGGGATCGAACCCAGGTCTCCCGCATTATAGGCGAATTCTTTATCGTCTTAGCCACCAGGGAAGCCCCAATAGCTAATTAATACAGACTTCAGAGAGCACTCTTTTCTCTCAATTCTCTGTCCCCCAGCAACTTCCACTGTATTCCAAGATTACTCTAAGATTAATTACTTCAAGATAAAAGTTAAGACTTGTATGTTTAGAAAACATGTGAAAGGCAAAATAATGAAAACCACCCAAATATCCATCAGTAGGCAAGTAGTTTTAAAAAACGAAATTTAGGTTAAATAAAATGCTAACCCACCGTTTAGAAAGATTGGCACGGCTCCCTGTGATCTGATATGGAGCTATCTCTCTGATACAGTTTTATAAGCAAAGAAACAAGATGTAGAAACTGTCCATGATATACTACCGTTGTGAAAGAAGGCAAACTCACACACACTATATATATAAGCGTATGCATGGACTATCTATGAAGGATGCACAAGAAACTGACAATGTCTGTGTCTAGGAGAGGATCAGGGGACAGAGTAACAAAAATAAGAGGGAAAGGGCTTTTTTTTTTTTTTTTCCTTACAACTTGGGTTGTTTAACATGGGCCTGTACAAACTACTTAAAATCTAAAAATCACACTTCACCCAAGACTTGATGTCAGGGATCCTGATTATCTATAACATATAACAGGTTCTCAGCAAACACAAGCTAAATAAATAATAGTTGATGATTGGAACAGGAGTAAATGAACAAAAATGTGTGTGCTTTTTCCTAAGCTCCAAAAATAATTTTATATAGAGCATCACCTCCTAGAAAAGACCAGGAACATAGATCACAATACTTAAGAACCAAAATGAAATACTTGGATTACTGTCAACAGCTTCTCACAGGTCTGAGGGCTTTTCCCAGCCTCTGCCACCTCAGCACTCAGTGCTCCAGCTTCTATCTGCTCAGGAAAAGCTCCTGGGGAGCCTCCTCAGTGCCCTTTCCACTCTCTCTTCTCAGGCAAAAAAAGCCCAGACACAATTTGCCTGTGGTCACAGACGGACATTACCAGGAAGCAAACGGCTTTGTCCCTTCATGTCTTGAAAGCTTTCATTCTTGGTATGCTGTCTGACCACATGGAGAGACTTTGAGAAGAATAGCACCTTGAGCTGAATCAGCTACCACCTCATTATTTCCTCCCTCAGCTGCCTGGGGGTGTTGGGCTGGGGGTAACTGATGTCCAGGGGACAGCAGAGTCTCGGGAATGCCCTGAGCAGCCTCGTAGGTGGCCGCATGGGGCAGTCCCTGCTTGTGCTTTTTGGGGAGGGATGAGGGGCTGGCCGTCTGAGCCCTGACTGGTGGGTATGTGGTGAGAACAGCACCCCCCAGGATAGAATTGAGGCTGAGCAGAAGCCAGACACAAACTCCTCCGCAGTTTCTAGGAAAAGGGGCTTCAGGAACCCCTTCTGTCATGTCTCCGTCTCCTGTCCACTCTCCAGAGAGCTTCAGGGAAGTCTGCACTGGACTGTGAGGACTCGGAGGCGCAGACAGGAGAAGGGAACCCTATGTGTAGGGTAGGTTAAGCCGAAGTCCCTGACTGCACACCAGCTGTTTGAGTAAACGGGTGCCTTTTAGTCTGAGTAAAGGGGTGCCTGGATCCTAGTAGGCAGTCAGTGTTCATCGACTAAATTGGAAGAAAATCCCAAGATGATGCTTGGAAAGGATGGGACGCATCATCTAGGAGACTTGTTGTCTGAGTGGAGGAAGAAGGCAGGGCAGTGCCGTGAAGACACGATGACCGATCGAGGAGACACCCTCACTAGTTCCGGGCCGTTGATCATGTACTATCTGTGGATTACTAACTACACACAAGGGCCACACGGGGTTCTGGCTTCTCTTCAGCCTTGTTCTCACTCTCACGCCCACTTCTGACTTTCGAGGCTTCTGTCTCCTTCTCCTTCCCACCCCACGGTATCACTGCTGCCGTATTTCCCCATTTCCTCTTTGGGGTCCTCCCGTCTTGCATCAGTGTGCTTGTTCGTTCATTAATTCATCCAGTGTGTACTAAACACTAACATCACAGAGACTCCACTAATATCATTTCATGAGAATGGTCATTAAAAATTACACAGAATTTGGTATGTCTCTCAAAGAAAGTCAGAGAGTAAAAGTCATTCCAAAAAAATCCTTAGGTGAAATAATTTCTAAGCAACATAGGCAGCAGTAAAAAGCCTGAGTTCTTATTAATGCATTATTATGTATTAATTATAGTCTTCTGTCTTAAAATTTTCCTTCGGTCACCAGAATGGAATCAAAAAATAGCAACATTTTCCCATCTGATGTTTTTAAACCAGATTACAAAGGCATGGAGTTTTAATTTCACATGCATTCATTCTGGGTCTTGGGTCTTTTTTTTTTTTTTTTTCCTCCTAGCAGATAAATGAGGTTCTAAACTTAGGATAATAAGGCTTAACAGTGAGGCGCTTTTTAAAAAGTGAATCATTTCTCAGTTCTCCTTTGCTAATCTCTCTTGGTAACATTAATTATGAGTTTGTGCGGCGTGCCCCAAGGCGAGCTCTGCTTTCCCAGGACAATTAAAGTTACTTAATTATTAAAAACTGTGTGTGCTGCTGCCCAGAGAGAAAAAGGCAGCCGGGCCCGGCTCCCACAGCCCCCCACAGGAGTGACCGGACACTCTGTGGGAACTCGGCTCCTTTCCCTCCCCATTGTCATTCTCTCAATATAATCTAGGAAAATCCCCTCCATGCCCCGCCTGGCCCTCCCACCCTAGCAGGACTGATTTAGAGGCCGCCCTCTCTCGCTGTTGATGGCAGCCGGCTGGCTCCCCACGGCCTAGGGCTGGCTTCCAGCTTCTCTGGGCCAGTGGCCTAGGGCTGGAAGCCTGGGGATATGACAGGGCCTCTGCCTGTGGATTCAGGCCCTTCTGAGTGAAAGGCCTTGGAAAACGCTGAGCCCTTGATTCTGAGTGGGATGCTCTTGATCCCATTCTTCCTCAGGCCTTCTGCCTAACAGAAGCAGGAAACGTATTCTCATACCCTGAACACAGGTGGAGGGGAAGGAGGAGGGGTGCCACAGTCAGGCTATATCGGCAGTAGATATTACCAAGTGCTTGCCCAGTCTCTCGGTTGTGTCTGACTCTTGGTGACCCCATGGACTGTAGCCTGCCGGGCTCCTCTGCCCATGGGATTCTCCGGGCAAAGAACATCAGAGTGGGTTGCCATTTCCTCCTCCAGCGGATCTTTCGACCCAGGGATGAAATTCACATCTTTTGTGTCTCCATCATTGGTTGGTAGACTTTTTTACCACTGCCTAACCTGGAAAGCCATTGCAGAGGCTAATTCGTAACAGCATTTTTTTTTTTCTTGGATAGTTCTTTGGTTGTAGGAGTGAAGAAATTGGAGGTGGGCCCATCTCTGTCGTTCATGCCCTCTAAGTCTTGGCTTCAAAGTCTGAGGCATCCTATGATCTCTAGAGGCCTCCAACTTCTAATATTTTGATGAGTTGAGCACTTAATCTAGAAAGGAAGAGTCAAATTTTCGATGTATTTCACCTCCGACTTTCATTCAGCCACCCAGCATACACCAGGACTGTGCCAGGCACCATTCTAGCTGTGGAGATAGCAGAGAACAAAGTAGAGAGGAATTCCTGCCCACCTGGAGGCAGCTCTCTGCAATCCTAGTCATCATCCTGCACACAAGAGAAAACCTAGACCCAGTAGGGAGGAGGCCAGTCCTGGGGTCTCCCATAAAGTCACCGAGATGGGCAGGGACCCAGTCCTCCTGACCCTTAGCCTGGGAACTTCCAACAGACTGCTGCCCATCTGTTTCCATTCCTTTGCTTTCTCTACTCCTGTTCTATTAGTTCCTTCCCATCCCCAGCTCCTTCCTGAGGCTCCAAGCCTCCAAGGAAGCCTAGTCCTAGAGAAATATGCTGACCATTGAATGTGAGTCACATATGTAATTTAAAAAATCTAGTAACCACACTTAAAAAAATTTTTTACAAGTGAAATTTATTTTAATATTTAACCAATATATTCAAAAATTATAGCCTCAATTTGTAACACATAAAAAAAACAATTCATAGGATATTTTACATTTTTAGATTGTCTTCAAGATCCAGTGAGTGTTTGACATTTACAGCACATCTCAACTCAGCTAGCCATATGTCAAGGGCTCAAAAGCCATATGAAGTTAGTGGTCACCATTCTACAGAGCATGGTGTAAGGCCCTCCCATCTCTACATATCATTGTTCAGGACAATCCAGAAACAGAGAGAGAAATTCTTGTTCACAGCGTGGCAGGGGAAGGCTGGAGCTTGGCTCCTTAGATATGTAGGGAAGTGGGGGGACATCCTCTCCAGGACATTGATACTATCAAGTACTATGAAGCCAAAAAAAAAAAAGCCCTGGTGACTCAGACAGTAAAGAATCAGCCTGCATTGCAGAAGACCTGGGTTGCATTCCTGGGCTGGGAAGATCCCCTGGAGGAGGGCATGGCAATCCACTCCACTATTCTTGCCTGGAGAATTTCCAGGGACAGAAGGGCCTGGTGGGGGATAGTCCATGGGGTCACAGAGTCCAAGGGGTCACAGAGTCGGACAGGACTGAGCAACTAAGCACAGCACAGCAAGAAAAAGCCCAAAGATAGTCTTTTATGGATTTGTATGAGGATGAGATGGTTGGATGGCATCACCGACTCGATGGACATGAGTTTGAGTAAACTTTGGGAGTTGGTGAGGGATAGAGAAGCCTGGCATGCTGCAGTCCATAGGGTCGCAAAGAGTCGGACATGACTGAGCGACTGAATTGAACTGAACTGATGGATAAAGCACCAAAAAATTTTATTAAGTGAAAAAGGCAACATGTAATATATATGGTATCCCACCACTACAGGAAATAGACAGAGTTGGTTGGCTGTGTGCAGACTAACTATAGAAAGATTCATAAGAACTAAAAACATTTGTGGGAAGCACTGGATGTCTGGAAGGCAGGGAGGAGGACTTCAGCTCATAAATGTTTACAGTTTATGAATGTTGAAAGATGTGCATGTATCAAAAATGAAAATCAAAACTCTACAGTTCATGAGCACACCTGGGGCCCCTAGGATCTGCCCCACACAGCCCGGGTCCCCTCTCCCCATGCTGTGCGTCAGGAGGAGAGAGCACGGGTCTCTGGTGTCTCCTCCTTCACAATGGGAAGAATGGGCTTGGCAGAGGCCCAGTGCTAGAAAACATAATATCAAGTGACTTTAAAGGGCTCTTTTGTTTCCAGAAAGGCAGCGATTTCCAGACCGCGTCCCTGCCCCATCTCCCAGCCCCCAGTCTCTGGGATCCCTTCACCACCTGCTGCAAGAGCATCACTTTTTCTCCGGAAGAGGTGGGGAGGGCAGGGAGTCACTGGCTGGGAAGGGGCCGCCTCCTCTCTTCCCAAAGGATGTCATTCATTCCCAGATGTCATTTCCAGAGGCAGGATGCCACACTGCCAGCTGCCTTCTAAATCCTGGCATCTCCAGCCTGCCTATGACACAGAGCAATGGAACTAAGAACAGAAAGCACCAGCCCGTGTGTGTCCACCTGTGCACAACTGTGGCACTCCAGCGTCCATTGACTCATCCTGTCAGTGAACATTATTAGTTGGGCATCCCCTCTGTTCCAGACACTGCACTAGACCCTAGGGATAAAGCACAAACAAGACCTGCCCTCATGGAGCTTCCAGTCCAGCAAGAGAAATAGGCACTAAATTAAAAATAATTCAGTCCTCTTGTTGTCATGAGTGGTAGGAAAAGTACACAGTCATGTCTAGGAGACCCAGGAAGTTTCACTCAAGACCTGGCATTTGAGTCTAAGAAATATATAAATAAAAAGATGATGAGACGTGACCTGTGGGCCTTCTGTGGACAGGGTCTCACTATTAACTTTTTCTGTGTCCCTGAATAAATCACATCCCCCTGATGAAGAAATTCTTTTGTTTGAATACAAATTTAAAATTTCCAAATTGTGTAAAAACAGAAGTAGTACAGTAACACCTGTATTGCTACATTTTACCCCATTTATTTTATCAGCTGTTCTCTGTGTATCTATATGCATTTAGATATAGATACACACACAATTTCTTTCGGAACAATTTAAGGGCACCTTACATACATTGTAGGCCTTAATGGCTACACGCCCTTCCTGAGCTTGGCTTGCTCTGCTGGGGGAGTAGGGAGGGCAGGGGAGGGGGAAGTAATCCTGTCTTGTCTCCTCCCAGGACTGTTACAAGAAGCACACAGGAGCCCACGTGAGTACATCTTGGGCACATGGAACAAAATCACTGTTCTCCTTTTGCCAAGCACTTCTTGGGATTTAGAAATGAAAATTCAAGTGCTTCCCTAGAGTCATGCCCAGGGTCTCGATTCCTCCAGAGGACAGCCCACTCTTCAGTGGCCTGAGGGGTGCATTGATGAGGAGGGGGAGGGAACTGGGTGGGAGTTCAGCTGTGCTTCTCTACAGCCCCTCCCCTCAGCCTGGCAGACCTGGACCCTGGTAAGGGTCGTCTGGCTGCCCAGCTCTCAACACTGCCCAGGGGACGCTTCCCAAGGCAACCACCCCAGGCAAGGGCTCCTTCTCCTGTTGACAGGGAACTGAGCCAGGGCAGAAACCCTGTCCTGGCCGGGCAGCATTCAGGCATTCGGGAACACAATCGTGTTGGTCCTCTCAGCGGGTTTGGAGAGCCATTCCCTTAATGAGAACGATAAATTCACAAGGAAAGACTGGTTGCCAAGCACAGGCAGGGGAAGTGCTCTCTGGACCCCTGAGCATGGGACACGCAGAATAGCAGCTGGATGGGCCCAGACCTACTGAGTCAGAGCATCCAGGCGCAGAGCCTGGCAATGTGTGTTTTCAAAAGTTTCCCAGGTGAAGATCAGCAGTTTAGCAACGACTGGCCAGGCTACCAGTGAGGGAGCCTGAGACTCTTCCAGGCCTGAGGTCTTTTTGATGGTGGGAAACGAGACCTGGAGGTAGAAGCAATGTGGATGCAGTTACAGGGCACCCAAGAATGAACTTCAGTTTCTCAAGGAGAAAACTCAAGGACTTTGCTGGCAGCCCGTGAATCTTGGAAGGCAACTCGGTACAGCCAAGCCTCTGTATGTGTGCAAGAGGTCCCCCAGCGTCTCTCCTCTGTGGTTGACCCGGCCATCCCTGATGTAGGCAGAGTTCTGCCCTTGAAACTGGCTTTCCCCGAGTGGGTGGTGGTAGGCAGGAGAAACTCAGGGAAGCAGCGGAGCTCTCCTCTGGCTGTGCTGACAAAGGCGAGCTGCTGCCATGGGCCACGGGCCAGAGCACAGCTGCGGGCAAGGCCAGGTGCAGCAGCGGCCTCTGGGTGAGCCTGAGGGCCCAGCTGCCCTCCCCAGTCAGGGAGCAGCGCTCGGCCCTGACTCACTCAGGGCCTCCCAGCAGCGGCCTGGGACGTCCGCCTCTCCTCTTGCTCTGTTCCACTGGCTTATTTTCTTTTACTCCAGTTACCCACACCCCTCAGTGGGGTCACTGGGCCCCACACCGGGGCTTCTTCTTGAGTTTCTAGGCAAACACTGGGACCCTGGAGCCATGCAAACTTATCCTTCCCATCATTAAACACAGAGACTCCCAGGGGGCCAAAAACTTTGTCAGAGTTAGCTCCCCCTAGCCCCCCAACCCCCGCCCCAGCCCTGAGCCCTGCCCAGGCAGAGAGCAGGCACTAAGGACTAAAGGAAAGGGAGGGTGGGAGGAAGAAGGAAGAGGGGGGGGGGGGGGTAGGGAGGGAAGAAGGAAGGAAAGCTGCAATAAATCTGCAATAAAATTCAGTTCTTAATTGACCTGCTGTATCAGATCTCTCCCCAAGGCTTGTTCCAGGGAAGTTCCTCAAAGCCAGTTCAGAACTACTTCCCTTCCACCCCCATCACTCTGGAACTCCTCTTGTGAAGGAAGAGAGTGAACTAAGCTAAGAGTGTGAACTAAATGAATTTTATAAAGATTCGCCAGATGTGAATATAACACACAGAAAGAATGAACGTTTCTGAAGGTCGAAATTCGGCCCATTGTTTCAAACCTGGAGGCAGAAGCCACCTCCTTATTAAAGGCTTACTGGATTTCCCCAGCTGGAAGTGACCTCTCCCTCTTCTAAAATTACAGAGAACGTGACTCTTCCTTCTTTGGCCAGTCGGCTGACATTTTCTACCGAGTCACAGAGCCATTTCATGCATATGACTGAGAGATAGAAAGGAACTGGCAAAGCCTTTGCAGCCAGATTGTCCCAAGTTCAAATTCCACATCTCCTTCTTACTTGCTGTGCAAATGTGGAGGAGGTCCTTAATCCTTTTTACCCTCAGTTTCATCGTATGGATAATCAGAATAATAATGATGTCCACAGTTGTGGTAGGAGTTAGCAATGCGGTAGAAATGAACAGTGAGTTGCAATTTTGGAGTTCTCACTGGAAAAGATAAGTGCGCATCCTTATATTCTGCCATCTTCATTCATTTTATTACCATATTTCCTCTCTTTAAGACCCAGGGAAGGATAACACTTCTCTCCCTATGAAGTTAGGTGTGGCAATATGGTGACCTCTGCCCCATGAAACATGGATAGAAGTGGCACGTGTTACTTCCAGACAGAATCACTTAGAAGCTGATGCACAGTTCATGTCTTCTTCCCCTGCTGCAGTGAACCCTAAGGACTCAAGCTGAAATTGTGGAGTCAGAAGAAGGTAGAGTACCCATCAGGTTGGCAACACGAGCATCTCCTTCCCCAAAAAGTTGTACTGAGAATGTAACATCAGTAAGAAATAAACTTGTGTTGCTTCCAACCACTGAGATTTGGGGATTGTTTGTTATCACAGCATTATGTAAACTTATCTTGACTAATACAAGACACAGGGTATGTAGGACTCAGCATATAGTAAGTGCTTGATAAAGATGGCATAGTTGAAGAAATACACAATATCTGAACAAATGACCAAGTGGATGTGTTAGTAAATATTTCCAGACCAATGTTGCTCCTCTGAGAGAAGTTTGTGAACAGTTCTCCTGACTTGTTTACGATGAATGTAATTGCTTTGGGCAGATGCCACTGGTGGCTGGGTTACTATCCAATCAGCAAAGGCTACCCTTTATGATGCGTTTTTCCTGCCTACCAGGAATACGGGGTCACCCATGAAGCCCCACATGTGTCCCTGGGACAATAACACTGCTACTCTGAGGGTGCTGGCAATCGGAGTCCTCAGTTTAGGCATCTTTGCTATGTGAGCTCCCATCTGGAGACTCCCAGAAAAGTAACCCTTGAGCTTCCTTATCAGCACAAGGCACACTCTGGGAGAAGAGCCTGAGGAGAGGGAGAAGATGGAACTCATGGTTGCTGTGCTCCCCCTCTGGAAATGGGGTTGGGGTTCTACAGGGAGCTGACCCAACGGAGGGCCACAGACCTCAGCCCAAAATGAGGCTGAGAACTAACAGGGCAACCCTCAGTCAAGGGCATGGGGCTTACCACGCTTACCAAGTATTTCCACATGTGATCCAGAGAGGAATCTGACGAAGTTGCTAAGAATGGAATCATTATTACCCCCACTTCACAGAAAAAAAACAAAGGCTCAGAGTAGGGAGATGAATGTTTCAGGACACCTCATGACATCTAGAAGAGGTAGATTCAGTCATCGATGTCAGGGGCTTGCTCAGGATTTTCCCTCTGCCCTCTGAAGGAGAAGCAGAGAGCCCTCTTGCTTTCTTCATGTCACTTTAAGAGCATACCTTTTCCTCCTACGGATTCTTAATGCTTGATGAAGCAGGGATGTGGCCTGTTCACCAAAAGAAATTCTTAAAGACTGTACCCCACAGCTTAAAAACAAAAAACAAAGAGAGCAAGAGAGAAATGCAAACACGGAAACCAACACAGCACCCAGAAAAGAGGAGACCGTCCTTCTGAAGCGCACTGCACTCCCGGCCCCAATGCAAAGAGTGGCATGTGCCCCAGAGACAGAAGAATTCATGTGCTGGGTGTGAGATCAGAGTCTTTGAAGTAAATTCAAGGCTATGGCAAGCAACTGGCAAGGATCGAGTCCAAAAGGCAAGACAACTAAAGCTGGGAAAGCAAGTGCCAACTCAGGTGGAGGGAGACTGGGTGCCGACAATGGGACCAGGAAGCCTGAGGACCCTGGGGCTCCCTCTGCCGTGGTGTTTGTGTGGGTCTGAGGATAGGTGTGGCCGCCACAGGGGTCCTGCAGGGCGGGGTGTTCCTGGCTGCAGTTTCCTTTTCCGGCTGATGAAGGGTTGACATGAGTTCCTTGGCTGGCCCCAGCTCTGACACTGAAATGGTCTTGAACTGAAAGCCTTCTGACCACAGATGCATCTCTAGGCCACTGGGGACTGAAAGTCACACTCAGATTCCGTGCAAACCAGCCAGCATAGCAGCTGTCACTGTGCCGTGTCCTTCAGTCCACATGACCCAGCGAGGAGGGCTTGTCATGGTACTGGTGGGGAAACTGAGGTGTGACATGGTGGAGGTGCCTTCCTAAGCATCACAGTTCATCAGCGGAGGAGCCTAATTCGAATCCAGCCCACCCTGGCTGCTACTTTCCCAAGTGTATCATGAAGACCCACACCCCCTTGAGTCGTATTTTAAAAAAGTCAGTCACCTCCATCAACGGAGAACTTTTAGGGACCAGCGAAAAGGGAAGATCCTATCTCACTCCTTTGCCAATGAGAATAAACACTAGCACCGAGGGCAGTGGTACAGAAAGCCGCGTGCCCCGGTGTCCTTGCCAGAGACAGATAACCCTTATTTGCAACTCGGGTTAAAGAGTAACTCAGGACCTAAGGGCGCTGTCCCATACAAGTGAGACAAAGTCCTCTTGCCTCTAGCTTCAGACATCAGCAAATGGAGCCCGAGAGTGCAGCAGGCTGCTTCCTCCCTTGCCCAGGAGCCGGGTCCAGGGGCCCTTCCCCTCCCAACCCTCTCCATCGAGGGAGTGGCAGTCAGGCCCAGGGCGTGTACACTGATGGCCTATGCAAGCTAGTGAGAGCTCGACCCTCACGTCAAGCTGCACGTCTCCTGACCTGCAGGAGAACTCAGACTCTACCTCGTGCCTGCTTCTGCACATGCCACCTGCTGTCCCCGACACCCACTCCGGGTCCTTCCATGTGTCGCAGGGTTTCTACTCCCTGGGCTTGGTGGTGTTTGAGCCTCTCTTGTCTGCCCACTGGCTGCGAGCCACATGGCCCCGAGTCTGTGTCCTCCACTGCTGTGGACACAGCAGGGTGGCAGCAGAGGAGCAGGGCAGTAACAGAGGTCAGGGGTGCTGCAGGAGGGCTTTGGCTATTTCCTAAACATGCTGACGTCTCCATTCTCAATTACCATAGGTACCAATTTGTCTTTCCAGCTGTCGCGAAAATAAACGGCAAATCTAGAAACCTGCCTTCCTTCCTTAACTAAACCCTGATACTCAGTGTTACATTAAAATCTTAGGAAGTAGGACCTTGCTGCTAGAAATAAACCTTGATCATTAGAGCAGATGAGGAGTAAAAAGAAAAACAAAAATTAAAGAAAAATCACCACAAAAACTACTGTCTTCCTTTTAGGCAATTGACAGCATAGACAGGACAATAACTCAGGCTGACGGCCTCACCTAGAACTGGAAACTGAAATAAACCAGACGATGGGCCCTCAAAGAAATGAAACAGGCCGCAAGACCTCTCCTGTCCACACTTACCAATCAAGTCATAAGGCCATCTGCAAATACTCTGTCACTCTGGCCGCTCTTGTTACACTGACAGCCACCCTGACCTCTGCTTCTTTTGAACCTCAAGCTTCTGCTTAGAAGTGCCTCCTCTCCCTCTTCCATCTGGTTCACACCACATGACATAAGCTCAAGGCCACCACCTTGGCGAAGGCTCTGCTGACTGAGCCCTGATCTTCAATGAGAATTGATTGTACCCTCCTCATCATCCTCTATTTTGAGCATAGCTACTTGGCAACATTTACCACACTTTATTGTACTTATCTCTTTTAAAAATCAGGCTTTTAGAATACTTCGAATTATTCCTAAGCAGAAAACACATTTTCTAAATCGCAGTTCAGTTCAGTTCAGTCGCTCAGTCGTGTCTGACTCTTTGCAACCCCATGAATTATAGCACGCCAGGCCTCCCTGTCCATCACCAACTCCTGGAGTTCACTCAGACTCATGTCCATCAAGTCGGTGATGCCATCCAGCCATCTCATCCTCTGTCGTCCCCTTCTCCTCCTGCCCCCAATCCCTCCCAGCATCAGAGTCTTTTCTAATGAGTCAACTTATCGCATGAGGTGGCCAAAGTATTGGAGTTTCAGCTTTAGCATCAGTCCTTCCAAAGAACACCCAGGACTGATCTCCTTTAGAATGGACTGGTTGGATCTCCTTGCAGTCCAAGGGACTCTTAAGAGTCTTCTCCAACACCACAGTTCAAAAGCATCAATTCTTTGGCGCTCAGCTTTCTTCACAGTCCAACTCTCACATCCATACATGACCACAGGAAAAACCATAACCTTGACTAGACAGACCTTTGTTGGCAAAGTAGTCTCTGCTTTTGAATATGCTATCTAGGTTGGTCATAACTTTCCTTCCAAGGAGTAAGCGCCTTTTAATTTCATGGCTGTCATCACCATCTGCAGTGATTTTGGAGCCCCCAAAAATAAGGTCTGACACTGTTTCCACTGTTTCCCCATCTATTTGCCATGAAGTGATGGGACCAGATGCCATGATCTTAGTTTTCTGAATGTTGAGCTTTAAGCCAACTTTTTCACTCTCCTCTTTCACTTTCATCAAGAGGCTTTTTAGTTCCTTTTCACTTTCTGCCATAAGGGTGGTGTCATCTGCATATCTGAGGTTATTGATATTTCTCCTGGCAATCTTGATTCCAGCTTGTGCTTCTTCCAGCCCAGCGTTTCTCATGATGTACTCTGCATAGAAGTTAAATAAGCAGGGTGACAGTATACAGCCTTGATGTACTCCTTTTCCTACTTTGAACCAGTCTGTTGTTCCATGTCCAGTTCTAACTGTTGCTTCCTGACCTGCATACAGGTTTCTCAAGAGGCAGGTCAGGTGGTCTGGTATTCCCATCTCTTTTAGAATTTTCCACAGTTTATTCTAAATCCCAAACCCGCCTTAAAGCTGCTCAGCAAATGTTTATTGAATGAATTTGTGAGTGACTGGATAATACAACTTTACAATTACACATGACTACTTTATCTGGGGCTTCCCTGATAGCTCAGTTGGTAAAGAATCCACCTGCAATTCAGGAGACTCTGGTTCTATTCCTGGGTCAGGAAGATCCACTGGAGAAGGAATAGGCTACCCGCTCCAGTATTCTTGGGCTTCCCGTGTAGCTCAGCTGGTGAAGAATCCACCTGTAATGAGGGAGACCTGAGTTTGATCCATGGGTTGGGGAAATCCCCTGGAGAAGGGAAAGGCTACCCACTCCAGTATTCTGGCCTAGAGAATTGCACAGACTATATAGTCCATGTGGTAACAAAGAGTCAGACACGACTGAGCGACTTCCACTTTCACTTTTCACTTTATCTGGTCCTCCCAGCATCCTTCATATGGGAAGAACAAAGATGATTATTCCCATTTTAAAGATGAGAACAAGGTCACAGGCTCCCTCTCACTTACTCATTTAACTCATGTTTATCATGTGTAAGTTTCAGTTTAGAGCAGTGCGTCTCAAACTTGAATGTGCACAGGAACTTGGTGAGCTCAGGGAGCTTGGGGAGATGCAGGTTCTGATTTAGAATGTTTGGGGTGGAGCCTGAGACTCTACATTTCTAACAAGCGGCCAGGTGCACCCATGCTGCTGGCACAAGGGTCACACTGGGGTGCTACCAACCTAGCAGGTCAGCTGAGAGACAGAAAATGCCTGATTCACTGGAGTATGCAGCAGAAAGTAGTCTTCTTCAAACCTGAGGAAGGAGAGACAGCGTTGTACCCATTTTACAGATGTGGAAACTGAGGATCAGAGAGACTAAGTGCCTCCTCCCAGGTCTTATCCAGCTCTTCTACCACCAGTTCAGTGCTGCCTCAACTGCCACCCTCTGCACTGTGTGCTGGGAGATTTCAGAGGTGAAGGCATCACATTCAAGCTTGGGAAGATGCCGGGGGAGATGTACGTGCACCAGGACACAAAGTGGTCTGAGAGAAGAGCCAGAGGTCCAGAGGCGGGGGAGCACGTGCCGGCCAGGTTTTACCCCCCAATATATGCCGTGTCTTTGTTTCCTACCCACAGCCCAATTAGACTGCAGATGGGGGCTTTCTTCCATCAACCCAATCCCTTTAAAAGAAAGAAAGAAAGAAAACCAGTGGCTTTAGGATTTCTCTTTTAAGCCCTGAACCTCTTCAGTGGAAAGTGCTGCCTTCCGACCCCGTTGATGTAATTGCCATAATTGAAGATTCCAGACCCCCATGGGGGTGGACAGGGCCCCATTCAGCCATCGGGTCAGCGAAGTGTAAACTGCTGAGTCCTTCAGATGCCCTGGCTGCAGCCTCCCCTCCCCCACGCCAGCCCTGCAGGCAGGCTCCCTGCGACGCCAGGGCAGCCAGGCCCAGGCTGGTCCCTCTCTGGCTCTGGGAACTATGCCTAATTAAGGGGTCTGTTCTCATCTCCGTGGGCCCGACTTAAGGCCTCCTGACAGTAATGAGAGCCACACGTGTGGGGCTGGGGGGCGGGAAGGACAGCCCCCTGCTGTCTTAGCACCCTATTAAACAGCCAGTCACACACACACACACACACACACACGTATGCACACGGTGCAATTCGGTTATAATCACCCTCACAAATTCAGAGCTAAGAGAAGCTGCTCCAATTCTGAAAGAGGAAGGAACCAAAGAAGAAATAGTTTGCCCCCGGGGCACACAGTGAGTCAGTGGGGGGCTGGCCTCAGGTGTCCTGTTGCACCTCACAGCACAGACTTCCCCTGAGGGTGGGGCTCCCCACTGAGGCCCCAGCAGGCAGCGGCTGTGTGGAGGAGGGGAGGGGAGCGGGTCCCAACTGCTCCTTAGGGAGCAGCCGGTGCCAGAGGGCCCGTTGTGGTCACCACAGAGCAGAAAGGAGCAGTTCCCTGGGGCTGGGGCTGCTGGCACTGCCAAGACACCCTTTGATCACACAACAGGGCTATCCTCCAAGCAGGACAGTTCCTGTTGCAGGTGGACCCATGCCTAATCATTGATCTCCTGGCAAGGAAAGGAGCCAGCCTGGGTCACCCTCTCCTGCATCTTCTGTGCCCCTGTCTAAGCGCCTCTCCCCTACCCTCCCCCATCCCACTCTCCCCGCTTCCTCCCTGCCTCAGCCCAGAGCACCTGAGCCAGCTGCCCCGCCACACATTCTTCCTGTCTCTCCAGTAGAGGAATGTTGCATGGTGCCAAGCGCAGAATGGGTTCTCAGTAAATATTCATTAAATATGAGAGAAGTCCACGTTTGCTCCAACTCGAAGTAACTGTCAGTGCGTTGTTCCTATCACAACTGAGCTTACACAGAGAGGACCCTGAGGTGAGGACAAGCAGAAAAGTTGACAATAACACGGACCAAAACTCAGAGCTGTGGACTCACTCATAGAGTGAATGATGGAACATTTCAGTTTCCATGGCACAGGGCTGACTTCCAGGAAAGAAGCCAATATAATCTGGAGACTCAGGGTTCTTCCTGAAGCCCCCTCACCAGCATCTCTGGTCCCACACTCCCTCTTTCTACTTTCCAGTCTTCTGTGCACGCCAGCCCTCAGGCTGACTGGTCTCACCCCTTGAATTGTGTGACGCTCCCACTCAAAAGCCTTCTCTGACTCCCTATTTGCTCTGCAGGAAGCCTGTTCTGCCTGGCGCTTGTGGGGGGGCCTTCTTGATCTGGCCCGGCCTCAGCATCATAGTTTCCCACTGCATTTTAGAGCACTTCTACCTCTTCAGTCAGGTTGTTCTCCTCACGCAGCTCAGACAGTGTAGGGAAGGGTATGGCAGTGAAGATGAAATTGGAGCCAGAAGACCCAGATATGATCCCCAGATCCACCATTTGACCTCTCTAAGCCCAGTTCCCATGGGTAAAATGGAGATGATCATAAAATGCACTCCGTAAGGTTGGCGTGAGGATTAGGTGATATAATAGGGCTTATCATACTTTACAAACATAAAGGGCTAGAGGAATGACAATTATTCATATATAGTTACAATTACTCTCACCTCCAGCACTGCTTTTGATCTCAGAACTCTCACACCTGGTCAAACTCAGCTCAAGCTCTGCTACTCATAGGAAAATCATGCCTGATAACTCAAGTTCTCACTGACTCTAGTGTTTTAGGCCTCACCCACAAAATGTATTATGTTGTTCACTGTGTCTTGTACATATTAGCCTTAGAATTCCAAGCCTCCAGTTATGTACTTGTATATTATTGTTCCTAAAGGAAAATATTGATCCTATTAATCCTAAAGAAAATCAGTCCTGAATATTCATTGGAAGGACTGATGACGAAGCTGAAACTCCAATACGTTGGCCACCTGATGCGAAGAACTGACTCATTTGAAAAGACCCTGATGCTGGGAAAGATTGAAGGCAGGAGGAGAAGGGGACGACAGAGGATGAGATGGTTGGATGGCATCACCAACTCAATGGACATGAGTTTGAGTAAACTCCAGGAGTTGTTGATGGACAGGGAAACCTGGTGTGCTGCAGTTCATGGGGTCACAGAGTTGGACACAACTGAGTGACTGAACTGAACTGATATTATTGTTGCTCAGTCAATAAGTCGTGTCCAACCCCATGGGCTGTAGCACGCTAGGCTCCCCTGTCCTTCACTATCTCCTGGAGTTTGTTCAAACTCATGTCCATGGAGTCAGTGATGCCATCCAACCATCTCATCCTCTGTTGTCCTCTTCTCCTCCTGCCCTCAATCTTTCCCAGCATCAGGGTCTTTTCCAGTGAGTTGGCTCTTTGCATTAGGTGGCCAAATATTGACACTTCAGCACCAGATCTTCCATAAATATTCAGGGTTGATTTCCTTTAGGATTGACTGGTTTAATCTCCTTGCTGTCCAAGGGACTCTCAAGAGTCTTCTCCAGCACCTCAGTTCAAAAACATAAATTTTTCAGTACTCAGCCTTCTTTATGGTCCAACTCTCACATTTGTACATGACTACTGGAAAAATCACAGCTTTGACTATACCGACCTTTGTCAGCAAAGTACTGTCTCTGCTTTTTAACACTTACATATAGTATAATGGACTTCCCTGGTGGCTCAGATGGTAAAGAGTCTGCCAGCAGTGCGGGAGACCTGGGTTTGATCCCTGGGTCAGGAAGATCCCCTAGAGAAGATGGCAACCCACTCCAGTATTCTTGCCTGAAAAATCCCATGCATGGAGAAGCCCGATGGGCTACAGTTCATGGGGTTGCAAAGAGTTAGACACGACTGATCAACTTCACTTCACTTATAGTATAATACAAAAAAATCAAGTTACAATTAAAAAATAAAGACAAAGCAAAGCTCAAGATATAAATGGAGGGAAAAACCAGAAACAACACTGATGGAAGAAAAGGACAATTATGTTAGACACCTAGGTTAAACTGGTTACTGCAGTTACGTCCCCGTGGGGATAATCCTCATTTTCCCTTCTTTGCTGTTCGGTAGATGAGAGATGTGTATTCCTCAGTCCACAAAAGGAGAAGATTGGAACTTTCCCATCTCCCTCCTGCTGGAGACGAGGAATAACTAATGAGGTGGGTGAGGGAAACGTTTACCGGGTGAGGGTCACTGGGTCCAGGGCATTGTGCTCCATGGCCTCATCAGAGCAGAACAAGCTCCTGTTCTCTGTGTCCCCTTCATTTCTGTGATAAGCTATCTGCACAGGGAATCACTCCTCACTGTCCACCCCTCTCCCCCTCCACCACCCAGCAGGATGGCTGTCTTTCTTCAGCTGCTTCTGTTTCCCCAGTCCTCTAGAAGCAGGCCGTCATCTTTTCCTTGCAGTGGCTGGAACAAGCAGACTCAGCTTCTACTTGACAGGACACTGAGGCCCCAAAGTCAGGCCCAGGGAGGGAGCAGGAAGTCCCGTCCCATTCCCTGATACAGAGGGTAAAAGACAAGCTGCAAGTTTGGAAGCTTGCTTTGCCGTCAATGATACTGATGCACATTTGGCCAGTGGTCCTAGGACCTGCTCTCAATCATTTCAAGAGAGGAGCAGCGATGGTTTTAGAGCCCTTACTGCCAGCAAACTCAAGTGTGGACTATGAACTTTGTAACTATCATTACTATAGTACAGTAACAATCATTTCTTGATTAAAAAAATGGAAATACAGCTGAAGTTAAAGAGGGATGTGTCCTGATACAAGGGACATTGAGTAACACAACGGAAGAGTTGTCAATGACGGTTTAGCAGAAGATGCCAAAAGTGTCTTTTTTGTTGTTTTGTAATAGCCCATAATAAAAGTCAAGGGAGTGTATTGATTTATAGTCCAATGTAAAATTGATTTATAATTCAATGCAACTTAAACTTATTTCTTTGTGTTGACCCAATCACATACAAGGATGTTTAATTCATTATTTCAATCAGGTTTTTGGCAAGAGATGAACACCAGATGACTTAAACTCATGCACTCTCATATACTGCAGAAATAAAAGCTGATATGACTCTGTATGCCTGAAACTAACACAATATTGTAGATCAACTATACTCCAATATAAAATAAATATTGAATTTCAAATTAAGTTAAAAAATTAAGTAAATGAAAAACAAGCAAAAAAATCAATATAACCCTTTGGAAAACAATTTGGCAATATGTATTGAGATATTAGTAATGCTCAATAAGGCTCTTTTTTTGAGCAATTCCACTTGTGGGAATTTGTCTTTAAGAAAAATAAAAATGTTTTAAAGTTCTATGCTTAAATGTATTAAGTAAACCATGGTACATCAATGATGAAAGATTACACAGTCATTCAAAGTGAAGTTCATGTTAAAAGCAAAAGTGGATTATAAAATAGTGTATTACAGTGATCATGATCATAATCATGTAAAATCATAAAAGGAAAGGAAGAAAAATATCAAATAAGAAGAATGATTTTTCTTTCACCTTTTCAGTATTTTTCTATTTTTTAAAAGAGTATATATTATGTTATAGTTGGAAATAAAATGAACTTTATCATTAATGTATATAGTTAGCTGTCCGCAGATCCTACTACTTTTTGATACCAGTCTGGCTGACAACAGAGCTGGCATTTTGTTACAAAAATTAAGAGCTGTACTTACTGCCTCACCCAGGTGACAGGGCATCTCACACTCAGAAGGAAACTCGCTGTTGCCGGTGGGTAGGATGTATCTTTTTCTAAACTAGGAGTGTTGGAGGTGACTGAGCACGTGTGGCTGTCTCAGTTCAGCTGTGGACTCCTTGAACAAGAGACAGAGACTTCTACTTTTTTGATTTAGTCCCCAGGGCTTTACTGTAACTTGTCACCTGCCAGGAGACCAATGAATTGTTGGTTTGATTGATTAATGATTTGCCTTGCTGGTTCTCTAAGATTATCTTAATCATCGATTAGTCATAGGTACTTAATCAAAGATCATCGATTGATCATAGGTACTCCATCGATCATTACTGAGTAACTGAATGATGAAATAGACATCTGTGAACCTCTGTGGGAAGCACTGAAAGAAGACTAAACTCTTACATATGCTTCCGGCGCAGCTCAGTGGACCCTGCTGATCACTCTGTCCTTGCCACCCCCACCCTCAACCCCACATCACCCTGTGACAAGGCACAGTCCACAGCTGTTCACAGGAATCATGACCCCCATCTCAAAGCAATTGGTTCACTCATCTGATCCCCTCATTTGACTCTAAGCTTCTTGGAACAAGGTTTTACATTTTATTCATTTTTAATTAAATTTTCCTCTAAGGTTATTAGCATAGAGTCTGGGACATAACTCATTCAACACGACACATGATTAGGGTTCAGAAAATGCTTGAGATCGAAGGAACAAACCAGTGCAAGACAGGACATCGCAGATATCAATGATATCAATGAGCCATCCAGCCCTGGGCCAGGTGTGGTCACTGAGGGCTCGAAGGAACCACGGAAGAAATGGCATAACTCTCGCCACACTCGACTGCGATGCATCCTTTACTAGTTTCTCTTCCCTTCTAGGTTGAATGAGGGCAGGGGCTGTGTCTGTCTTATTCTCCCCGAATTCCAGCAATCACCCAACACCACCAACTCAGAGGGTTTCTGTTTAAGGAATGAATGGATGGCAGGGGACTCCAATTTTTGGTTTTGACTTTCTCCAACTGTGGTTACTCACTGAACACAACGGCAGATCACAGGCAGTGCTGTGCAGCCTGCTATTCTCTGCCCTTTCTTTCCCCTGGTTGTTATTAAGAGCTAAGCACTATGCATAGCTGGTGGGCCTCTTTCTCCTCAGCTGGATATGACCTGACAACTTAAGCAAGAGCCATAGCAGACCTTTGACCAAAAGAGCCTCAGGAAAATGTGGGTTTTCCCCAAGCAGGTTATCGAGCAACAGGCAACAGACATAATTCATTCCTCCACCACGCCTCACCTCCCCCACCCCGCCCACCATGTCCTTGGAATTGTACTTATGTCTTCAAACTTCCTAACACAATTTCCTTAGAAATGATGGGATGGAAAAAAAAAAAAAGAAAAAAAATGACGGGAGGAAACAGCGAAAGAAAGGAGATTTTCTAAAGTTTTGAGACAAAATCAGTTAGGGGACAAAGGGCTTTCTCCTTGCGTCTTGCAAAAAGATGTCCTAGGCACTCTATTGCTCAGCTCTACATCAGCTCTGGTCTCGATTGTAAATGAATTCATTCGTACATGGAGCTCTGGGCCAGGCCAGACTTCCTTATATGCTTGTGTATCCACCGGCTCCAGCTCTCGTTGTTGTTCAGTCGCTCAGTCGTGTCTTACTCTTTGCGACGCCATGGACTGTAGCCTGCCAGGCTCCTCTCTCCATGAGATTTCCCAGGCAAGAATACCGGAGTGGGTTGCCATTTCCTTCTCTAGGGAATCTTCCTGACCAGGGGTCAAACCCAGGTCTCCTGCATCAGAGGCTGATTCTTTACTGCTGAGACACCAGGGAAGCCCCCAGCTCTCATTAGAAACATCCTTTTTGACACAGCATCCTAAAATAGACCTTCTCCGACTTAGTATATAAGAATCCACATGCAGAAACTCAGGACTTTCCTGAAACTCTGGATTGTCAGGCTGAAAATGGGAGCCAAGAATCTGCATTTTTAACGCCCGCAGGTAATTTTGAGGTCTAGCATCTAAAGTGAAAGTGTTAGTCACTCAGTCGTGTCCAACTCTTTGCAACCCCATGGACTGTAGCCCGCCAGGCTCCTCTGTCCATGGGATTCTCCAGGCAAGAATACTGAAGTGGGCTGCCATTTCCTTCTCCAGGGGATCTTCCCAGGGATTGAAACCTGGTTTCCTGCACTGACAGGTGGATTCTTTACCATCTGAGCCACCAGGGAAACTAAGGCCTCTGCTTTGAAAGTCACTCTTTTAATTCCAGAGTAAAACTCTCCTCCCCTTCTCCCCGCCACTCCTTGAGCTCCCTTCCTCCCCTGTGACTCTCTCGGCCCCCTCGGGCAGACGTCTTCTCCTCAGGCACAAGTCACACTAGTATCACTGAACTGTGACACTGTCTTTAATAGTACTTCCCCAGCACATCACATATTACGAGGTCTAGAGCAAGTATGCAGAAACTGTCTGTTGAATAAATGAATGAATAAACATTCATTAACATCACCACAGAATAATTACCTCCCTTTGAGTTTTCCCCTAGTTTTTCAAGTCTAACTTGAGGAAAACATGACTTGCTATTTGAGACCATTTTCCACTCACAGACATAGAGAACAAACTAGCGGTTACTAGCTGGGAGAGGGAAGTGGGGAGGGGCAATGGGGCAGAAGAGTAAGAGATGCAAACTATTAGATATAAATCATGCTACAAGGATAAACTGTACAGCAGGGGGAGTATAGCCAGTATTTTACGATAATTCTAAATAGAGTATAACCTTTAAAAATTGTGAATCATTGTATTGTATACCTGTAATTTATATAATATGGTACATCAATTATATGTCAATCTAAAAATAATTTAAAAATAAAGAACAATAGGAGAACATTTTTAAAATAACTAATGCCACATCTATTTACAAGTTCATTTTAAATTAAAAATAATGAAAGATCATTTTCTGTTCTCCTTGACTTGGCAGTGTCTCTCAGAGGCACTGACTGGGAAGCCAGCACCAGAGGAGAAAAGGGGTTCCACAAATACGACCTGGAACAAGCCCTCTGGTCATCTGCTAAAGCCCAGAGAGAACGTCGTTTCCGCATCAAAGATCTGTGGATCAAAGGCATCCACCACGTTGCTGCTGTGGCACCCATGCTCGAGAAATGGCGCCAGAAGCTTCCCTTCCCTGCAGGAAAGCCATGTCAGCCAGGTCAGATCTGTGGGAGGCTGAGAGGCCGCTTTTCTCCAGTTCTATTGCTGAGGGAAGCCTTGGGCTGGAAATAGCGGTGGGGAGGTTAACAGTGAATTCTGAATTAAAACACAATGAGCCCCTCTTCCTTCCCCATTCACATCTACCTTTCTTAAAGCTGAAAAAAAGAGAAGGGGGATAAATTAGGAGTTTGGGATTAACAGATATACATTACTATATACAAAATAAACAACAAGGTCCAACTGTATAGCACAGGGAACTATATTCAGTGTCTTATAATAACCTATAATGAAAACGAATCTGAAAAAGAACATATGTGTGTGTGTGTGTGTGTGTGTATGAATCACTTTGCTGCACACCTGAAACCGACACATTATAAATCAACTATACTTCAATGAAAAAAAGATCCCTCTCCCTTGGCAAGACTGCCCCAGGCTTGATCAGAACCTTAAACGGCTGTCCTTCACCTGTGTTGGAAGCACAGGGACGGTGATTAGAATAGTCTGATGTAAGTGTGGCTTGTGGTGAAAGAGTCACTGAGACAGTGCAAGCTGACACCATGAGAACAGCCGCAGCTATGAGGTCATTCGGCCCAACAGGTAGGCCGTTCTGTTTTCTCAGTCCTGACACTCAGTGCCCTCTCAGTTATTCAATAACCAGAAATGAGGTGGGTCCCACGAATTCCTGAATCTCCTTGGGGATGGAGGGGGAGGAGCTGTGCCTTCTTGATCAAGGCCACCCGAGGAGAGGCCAGAGCTGGAAACCAGGAGGTTGGGTGAACTAAACAAAAGGCAAGAAAGATATTCAGAGGCAAGTGGCATCATTTCTGCAGAAAGATGAATCATTATTCTGCATCATATTTAACCCAGACAGTCATGCCCTGCTCGCAGACGGGAGGGAAAGTGAAACTCAGCCTCAGACTGAACAAATGTACAAACTCTCAGGTCAAAAGAGGTAGTCAAGCCTCGCAAATTTGTTTTTGAAAAGATGAGGGCAGGGG
Organism: Bos indicus; assembly: GCF_029378745.1. Lineage (NCBI taxonomy): Eukaryota > Metazoa > Chordata > Mammalia > Artiodactyla > Bovidae > Bos > Bos indicus. The sequence goes on along the minus strand of NC_091760.1, from coordinate 74,011,336 downwards.
AGTTATTTGAGGGGAGGTTATTTACTTTTGGATTTGTTTATGTTTCTACCCAATATACACCACACACATGACCCAACATACAAAGGTTCTAGATCCTTAAAATGAAATATTTTAATGAGGTACTGTAATTATTAAGTAAGTTCAAACCAAACATTTTCCTATGACCATTTCCTAGAGGCTAAAGGAAAAAGAGGTTGTAGCTGTTTTTTTCAGGCATAACACAAAGGGTGGGGTGGTATGTTAGTGTGCCTGAGCTGCCAAAAAAAAGCACCACAAACCAGGTGGCGGCTGAAACGACAGAAACGTGTCACGAGAGTTTTGGAGGCTAGAAGCTCTGCCATCAAGTGTCAGCAGGGCCATGCTCCCCTCAAAACCTACAGAGGAGAATTCTTTTTTCTTTTAACTTATTTATTTTTAATTAGAGGATAATTGCTTCACAATGCTGTGTTGGTTTCTGCCATACATCAACATGAATCGGCCCTAGGTAGACACGTGTCCGCTCCCTTTTGAACCTCCCTCCCCCTCCCACTCCATCCCATCCCTCTAGGTTGTCAGAGAGAAAAGAAGTTTTGCTTGGCTCTCCGAGCTTCTGGTGTTTGTCAGCATTCCTTATGTTCTTGGCTTGTCAAGGCATCACAGTAGTCTCTGCGTCCATCATCACGTGGCCAGCTTCTTCCTCATGTCTCTGTCTTCTTCTCTTCTTAGAAGGACACCAGTCATTTTGGATTAAAGGCCCACCCTGGTCCCATATGACCTCACTTTCGCTAATGACATCAGCAACAAACCCCTAACAATCCTTATTTCAAAATAAGGTCACATTCTAAGATACTGGGCGTTAGGACTTCAACACATTTTTTACAGGACACAATTTAAACCGTACCACCAACAGCTGTAATCAGCTCAGCTCATAGCAGGAAAACAGAGCCCACAGCATCCATATAGCTCCAGTCCTGGGAAGGCCCTTAGCGACAGATACATGGGTGATTCCTCCCAAAGAGAGGAACAGGCCATTCATCAATCAATCCTTTTAGCAAATATTCTCTAGGCATCTACTAAGTGATCTACATATGCTGGCTGTGGGTGAGAGAAGACGAAGTTCCAGTAATTGATGCTGAATACTAGAAGAGAGACACCGGGTACTATTGTAATCCTTTGTTCCACCATCTCCAGCCTACCCCATTGAACTATGAGCAGCTTAAGGGCCAAGTGCTTTGCCTGCAGTACTGTGCAACAGCTTCCCCATGCCCATAATCCTTAGTGGAACTGGGATGCAATGAGCTTTTGAGCAGAGAAAACCCAGCATCAGTTCAGTTCAGTTCAGTTGCTCAGTGGTGTCAGACTCTTTGCAACCCCATGGCCGGCAGCATGCCAAGCCTCCCTGTCCACCACCAACTCCCGGAGTTTACCCAAACTCATGTCTGTTGAGTTGGTGATGCCATCCAACCATCTCATCCTCTGTCATCCCCTTCTCCTCCTGCCTTCAATCTTTCCCAGCATCAGGGTCTTACCAAATGAATTAGTTCTTTGCATCAGGTGGCCAAAGTATTGGAGTTTCAGCTTCAACATCAGTCCTTCCAATGAACACTCAGGACTGATTTCATTTAGGATGGACTGGTTGGATTTCCTTGCAGTCCAAGGGACTCTCAAGAGTCTTCTCCAAAATCCAGCACACAAGTGGTTATAGGACAGTGTGCTAAAAGTCAGAGGAGGCAAAGTCCAAAAACCTGGGAATCACAGGGGAAGATTCATAAGATTTTCTAGCTTGACAGGATTTTTGAGACCATCTTAGTTGATGGCTTCGAACTTGAACTCAAAAAAAAAAAAAAAAAAAAAAAAAGGAATAATTTCTTTGCAAAAACTGTGTGAGGAAAAATTGCATGTTCACAATGTGTGAACAGGCAAAAGCCAGATCCTTCTGGCAGGTGGACAAGAGGGCTGGGGAGAGCCCCTCTGGCTCAGTGCCATCTACAGGTTCTGACCCTGAGTTCCCTGGGAAGAAATACCTCCCCAGGCATTGTCTGAAAACCATTAGACTACCAGTGGGGAAACAGAGGCCCAGAAAGGCAGCAATGAACATCATGTTCAACAACATGAGTTGATGGCAGGACCAGAACTCAGATCTTTCTCTCACTTCCAAGGTAAAGCTTCCTGCACTACCTCATGCTCTCAGGGTAAAGGGGACAAGAAGAGGGAGTTTCACACCACAGGATCTCCCTTTTCATTCACATAGACTCTCCTTTCCTCTGGCCTCTGCCTGTCCCAACATTGCATTTCCTGGCAGGGACATATCCAGCACCAGCCCCTGGGTATGTGCTGTAATTCTCTTCCCCCAGAGGCAGGGGAAGGGACTCAATGATTTTTTTGGGTCTCTTCCAGACCAGTGATACTGCAGCTCTGATTAGGCCCCCTTTCCCTGTGACCCTGATGGCACTTTCTAAGCTACCTAGGACTTACTTACCCTATCCCTTTATGGAAGAGGAAAATCAAAACTCATGAGACACAAATGGGAAGTTGTTTCTCCTCAAGTTTGCTCTGAATAGTCTTTTTCTGATCCACATAACTGACAGAGAGAATGCAAGTTGGGGAGATGCACAGATTGCTAAAAGGAAAGCCCCCCAAATATGTCCAACTCCATGTGAGACTGTTTAGAAGTCCATGCTCAAGGAATAACACCCAATATCCAGGATTCTTAGCCCAATCAACTCAACCCTGAGAAAAGCTTCCAGAGATGCAGGCTCTCCTTATAAGGTGTCCTGTCTACCTCTGAGGTCAGTTTGACCTCCAGCCACTAAAATGACTCCCCCAAAACTCACTGCAAACTTTGAGGAAGTTGGGTCCAGAGTCACTTTCAGTTCAGTTCAGTTCAGTTGCTCAGTCGTGTCTGACTCTTTGCCACCCCATGAATCGCAGCATGCCAGGCCTCCCTGTCCATCACCAACTCCCGAAGTTCATTCAAACTCATGTCCATCAAGTCAGTGATGCCATCCAGCCATCTCATCCTCTGTCGTCCCCTTCTCCTTCTGCCCCCAATCCCTCCCAGCATCAGAGTCTTTTCCAATGAGTCAACTCTTCACATGAGGTGGCCAAAGTACTGGAGTTTCAGCTTTAGCATCATTCCTTCCAATGAAATCCCAGGGCTGATCTCCTTCAGAATGGACTGGTTGGACCTTCTTGCAGTCCAAGGGACTCTCAAGAGTCATCTCCAACACCACAGTTCAAAAGCATCAATTCTTTGGCGCTCAGCTTTCTTCACAGTCCAACTATCACATCCATACATGACCACTGGAAAAACCATAGCCTTTACTACCAGTCAAAAGAAGGATAGTCATTTGGAGAAATCTGCAGAGAGTAGTGCCTCCAGGAGTAATCATGGGCCTTGATGTGTACATTCACAACCTCTGGGTTCAAGTCCAGGCTTTGCCACTTACTACTGGGGACTTGGGACCAATCTCTTGATTCCTCTTGAACCTGCCTCACCCATGTAAATTGAGGGTTTACTCAACATTTATTCAACAAACACTGAGCATCTACCAGTGCTAGGTAGAGCTGTGGTAAATTTTTCCTCTCTCTGCTTCCTAGGCTGTTGTGAGGAGCAGACCAGCAGGGATCTGAGAGGCTGTCAGTGGTGGGGATACAGGAATACTGTTTCTACCCTAAGACTCCTGTTGAATGGGAGATGTTTATTTCTTCAGCATGTCCTTTACTCCTCCAGAAGTCATTCTCTGATGTCAAAACAATGTGATTAAGTCTCCCATTTTTTCAGATTTTTCATTACATCACCCATTTTGAGGGCAGAGTTGGCACCCAAAAAACCATCATCCATGCAAATTGGCAATCTTAAATTTTCCTTTAAAAATGATGTATGACCAAGACTTAGCCTTATCTCCTTGTATTCTCAGCCGACCCAGGCACACAGTAGATGCTCAATAAATATGTTCAATGAATGAATGAATGAATGGGGAACCTTGCCTCCAAAGAAGAGAATGAGTCAAATTAGAATTAAGAGGAAGGAGCACTATTCTCTGGGTTTATTTTATCCATCTCCTGGTAGTTCAGCATCCCCTCTAATATTTTCCTGATTCCATGAATGACTCCAGTCATGCGTTTCCTCTCTGGTTATGGCATGAAAACCCTTGGGACATGGTGTACTGTCCAGCTGTTAGGCCTGACTTCAGTTTCCTAGTCACACCAGTTACACATGAGGGAGGGGACGATGCGTGTGTCCCCTGCCACCCTCAAGTTAACTGCCAGGGCCAAGTGGAATATTTCCATCCAGCTTTTCTCCCCTTTCTTTTTTCTCTTAAGCTTCTTCTAGTGATAAAAGCTGAAGCAAATTGAAATTGGCAGCTCTGTAGTCTTTCAGCGACAGGAAAAGTACTGAAGATCATGTGAACTACATTTCTAAAAACTTAAAAAAAAAATCTAATCTTGCCTCAATAAAAACGACATCATGTCACTGTAACCGGTCAGGGGAAAGGCTTGAACATTGCTGGCAGCAGCCCAGCAGAGTTCAGGGGTTCTGTTGGCTGCGCTGAATTCCCACGGGAAAGGTAGACAGAGAGGACTGCCTTTCAGGTGAGCCTGGGAGGCCCAAGGAGGAGCAGGGGGATGACAGAGCTCCCCCTGAAACCTCCCTGCAGGCTAGGTATTGCTGTGATGGGGGCAGGCTTCCTCTGCCCCTTTTCCCACCTGGCTGCCTTCCACTGTGCGCTTCCCTCTGGCTGACTACTTGGAGGGAGAGAAAACAGCCAATCTGGGACAGAGCCAAAGAGGGAGACACCAAATGCCCCAATTCCACCCCAGTGTGGAACCTTTGCAAACACCCCTATGTGGTCTAAATCAAAGACAACAATAAAAATAACAGATTGGCTGCAGTGGCAATGGTGGTCACTAGCCCTTCTGCACAGGAACTGCATCAGCCCTGGGAAGCGGAGTGCTGGGGGCTGGTTCTCACAGTGCCTTGGTTTACCTTCAATGGGTAGTTCCTGGCTGCTACCAGCCATTGGTTGTTCTTCAGAGATCCCTGGATTGGTATGTAAGGGATGGGTAAGAGTGACCACCTCTGGGGCAGGATTTGGGGGATGAGGGCCACAGACAGAAAGGTTACTTTCAGGCCCTTTGTACTGCTTGAAATTTTTAACCATATGCATTTTTAAAGTTAAATCAATAGATAATTAAAGAGAAATCCGTTAGAAGCAAATGAACCCTGAGTGATGCTTGCCTGTTCCCTGCTCCCCTCTCCTAACTTCCCAAACAAGACCCCACAGGAGTGCAAAGTGGCCCAACAAGAGGAAATCTGGAACAGATTGGGCAGAAGGAACAAATATATTATTTATATTAAAAGAAAGGAATATACACAGAGTAGAATGCAAAATGTACTTGGATGATTAAGAGGAAACATAATATTTTCATTTGTAGGATATACCATATACCAACAAGCCACCCAACAGGCTGATGAATCATTTGGTGGCAGTTCCCCTGTTTCAGGGATCTAAGGCTGCAGAGGTGTTTGAGAGGTGTCTGTCCCCAAGAGCTGTATTCTGAAGCTGAGTCCAGGTAGTGTCTGGGGACCAAGAAGGGAGGAGGTCAGAACGCAAGGCTGGGGGCAGGGGTGGAGCTGAGCTTTGGAAAATGGGGAGATCTCGATTGACAGCACTGAGTGAGGAGCCTGTGAGCAAGCACTGAATGGGGTAAAGGGAAGTGAGTGATGCAGACAGACAGAAGGAAGGTGGATAGAAGAAGGCTCTGACGAGGGGCCAGCCAGTGCTTCTCAAACTTGCTCCTGAAGCCTCACTTCAAGGCGGAGGGAGACTGTACATTCCCTGGGGGGACCAGGAGGCAGCCAGAGGCTGCCCAACACACAGGAGATCTTTCCCAGCAGCATTAGCTCTACCTTCAAAAATACACCTGAACTCCAATCAACTCTTGGCTGCCATTCTGGTCCAAACCACCTCCATCTCTTACCTGGATGAATATCATAGCTTCCTAAGCATGATCTCCTTGCCTCCATCCTTGCCTACAACCGAGCAGCCAAAGCCATCCCTTAATAACATGAAGGAGATCTTGTGACCTCTTTCCCCAAACCCTTGCTGTGGCTCCCACCTCCCTCAGGCCACAGTCAGGCCACTGAACAGCCCTGGAACCTGCCCCATCCAACCCTGCCACTCTCTGTGTTCCCCCCCACTCCCTCCCCTTCCCACTTGGTTCACTTAGAGCAATCACTCTGCCCTCTGGTTTTCCTACTGCACATAAGCCAGATGTGGTCCTGTCTCAGAGCCTTTACACTTGCTGTTTCCTCTCTTTAGGAAGCTCCACTCCCGGACATTCATAGGCTGCCTCCCTCCTCTGTTCCAAGTCTTCTCTCAAAGGCCTTCACTGACTGTGCCATTTAAACCTGTACCTCCTGGCACGATCGTCTCCCCATCCCTGCTTGATTTCTCTCTCCAGTGCTTGTCACCTTCTAATATTCCATGGAACCCATTTATTCATTTTGCGTGTCTATCTCTCCATCTAAAATGTATGCTCCAAAAGAGTATGGATTTTTTTTTAAATTTCTGCTTTAATACCTTGTAACATCATGCAACTCCGTCTTAAGAACAGTTCCGTTAATAAATACAGAAGAAATGAGAGAAATCAAAATTCAAGACATGGGGGTTGGACGGAGGCTTAAGAGGGAGGGGATATTCGCAGAGTTATGACTGATTCTCAGTGTTGGATTGTATGGCAGAAACCAACACAACATTGTAAAGCAATTATCCTCCAATTAAAATAAAAAGAATTCACTATTAGCATGTGAGCTCCAGTCTATTCAGTCATGTCCAGCTCTTTGTGACGCTATGGACTGTAGCCCACCAGGCCCCTCTGTCTGTGAGATTCTCCAGGCAAGAACACTGGAGTGGGCTGCCATGCCCTCCTCCAGGGGATCTTCCAGACCCAGGGATTGAACCCATATCTCATGTCTCCTGCATTGGCAGGCAGGAAAAATTCTAACTGTACCATGGCCAGTTCTGGTCGAAACCATCTTCACCTCATGATCATGATTATGGTCAACAATGGCAGTGAAATAGAGCAGTGTCACATAGCCCCTGACATGCTGCCCTGGGAAGGGCTCACCAGCCCTATGCAGTTCTCCTCAGTGACAGAGCTCCTCCATATATTCTTGAGAAAACATCAGACAGACACCAGTGAAGGAAATTCTCTGTGGCAACTGACTAGTACTCTTGTGAGTGTCGTGACAGACAAGGCACTGTCACAGAGCGACGGGGACTACATCGACAAGTTCCAGCTCTGCAGGGGTTCGGGCAAGGCTCCTATTTCGGTCTTTCCAGCCCTGCTGGGGCTAAATGTGCTGTGGACTCTGCATGAGATCTTGGAACAGAAAAAAATAGAGTAGAAAAAATGGTGAAATCTGAAACAAATCTATCGTTGATCGCATTGTACCAAGGTTGTTTTTTGATGATCGTTCCATGGCTATATAAGATAAGCATGTCACCAAGGTGGGGTGGGTAACAGAGGGGAAGCTGGGTGAAGGGTCTAAGAGGGAGGGCTGTAGTATATCTGCAGTTTTTCTGTAAGCCTAAAATTCTCTCAAAAATTTTCTAAGGCTCATCAGGGTCAAATCTGGCAGTTACTTTTCACTGAACACTAGGTTTGGACAGAGAAAGAAATGAAAATAAGTCTAGAAGTTATTATTAAAAGTGGAATTGTTGTTCAAAGGATAGCACTGCATGTCATCTTTTGAGTCCTCTTTCCCCACCATGACCCAAGGCCTGTCAGGTGTCTGAATTTCTTAATTCTCCTCCAGCCTTCCAGGCCTCCTTTAATGAAGGCAAATCTCTACCTTCTCCTCTGCCAGGGCCTCCCTTGCACCAGCTACAACCAGAAGAAGGTAGTGTGGGACTCTGGGGAAAGGGAACCTCTACAAACTCATAAAGAGACTCCTTTGCAGACCACTGGCAACAGTGACCAATCAGGTGGGAAGAAAACGAAGGCACACGACATGGAAACAGAGCGGGGCAAGTTGCCTCTGACCTCTCAACCGGTGAAAGGGAAAAAAATCTACAAAATTCAAAAGGCCGGGTTGTGGCCACTCAACACAATCTTTATTCTGTGAGAGAAAGCAGTGGGGCCCACACAGGGTATCAAAGGCTGAGAGCCCACGTTATCTCCAATTTTTACTCAAAGAACTCAGCATATTTAGGTGTTGTTTTTTTTTTTAATCTCCCCCTTTCATTTATTGTCTCAGGGTAAACACTTGTGATTCATAAATGCCTGAGGAGTGATTCAGTATTCTCCTGTTCAAACCAGCAGAGGCCACATCAAACAATAGACCACAAGGTATTATTAATCATTAAATAGGCACATATAAGAACACTCGGGTGAGGGAGCCATTTTTCTTTTCTTTCTTTCTTTTTTTTTAAAGAGCAAACCTTGAGTATGACCTATTCAATAAAAAAAAAGAAAGTGATATTTTTGTTTGTTTATTTGGCCTTTGGTTTGGGGGGAGGGTTGTTTTTTGTTTCCCTAGAAAGAGTCAAATGCAAGGTGAAAAGGGCAAATATTTCAGGTGGGAAAAATGTTCTTTCCTTTGGAGTCTTCCTTCAGCCATCAAACAATGGCCTGAGTTTCAGATTGCAGCATTCATTTTTTTCCACATTCACGTGCTCAAGAAAAAAATGGATGTTCTCAGCCATGGGTGGTCAGTGCAAGAGTCCCCGGCAGCATTGCTATGCGGTAGCTGTAACCTGGATGCAAACTCGCAAGTGGGGAAGCTTGAAGTATACCTGCTCTGTCAAAGAAGAAACCAAGTCATGGCAAACATGCCTCAACAACCATCACAAGGACCCCCGCTCTGACTCTCCAGTTGCCTATATACACTGAAAAGGAAAAAAGCGTGGCAGAGAAGCAGATGGGTTAGATAGCATCACCAACTCGAGGGACATGAATTTGAGCAAACTCCGGGAGATAGTGAAGGACAGGGAAGCCTGGCATGCTGCAGTCCATGGAGTGGCAAAGAGTCAGACATGACTTAGCAACTGAACAACATCAACAAAGCTCTTCTAGATTCAAAACCGGGGCTTCTCCCTGTATGGAAGGTAGATCAATGGCATCACCTTCCAAAGACGGAGAAATGCTAAAACATTAGTGACTTAGAATAACATTCCTTGGAAATTCCCTGGCAGTTCGGTAGTTAGGAACTCCAAGCTTCCACTGCCGGGTGGCACAGGTTCAATTCCAGGTCAGGAACTAAGATCCCACAAGCCACAGTGGTGCTGCTGCTGCTAAGTCACTTCAGTCGTGTCCGACTCTGTGCAACCCCATAGAGAGCAGCCCACCAGGCTCCCCCGTCCCTGGGATTCTCCAGGCAAGAACACTGGAGTGGGCTGCCATTTCCTTCTCCAATGCATGAAAGTGAAAAGTGAAAGTGAAGTCGCTCAGTCGTGTCTGACTCTTAGTGACCCCATGGACTGCAGCCTACCAGGCTCCTCGGCCCATGGGATTTTCCAGGCAAGAGTACTGGAGGGGGTTGCCATTGCCTTCTCTGACAAGCCACACGGCAGGGACCAAAAAAAAATTTCTTCTTAGGAAGCTTCTCTGATAAAAGATACCTAAATAGACAGATGAACAATCTAGGATCTGCCATCATAGACCCAAAGAATTACAATGGCCGCATGTCCCATTTTTTTATGCCAATTGTCCTGACAATAATTGTTAATAGCATTAGCTTTCACTCTCTAAAGTGTTTCAGTTTAGACCATAAATTATACAGTCATCTAGAAGAATCTGCTAGATCAAGAAAGGTCTCAGGTATTCATTTCTCCCACCCATCTTATCTCATGGAAGTGTGACTGGGATCCAGGCAGGGCCTGCCAATGTTTACTCTTTTGGATGGAGTGTCCCTCTACAGCCGTTCCTGGTCCTTCCAGTGGTGGGGGAGGGGGAGTGAGTCATCCATACATCCTGTGTGCCTGGTCCCTGACGGCATTCCTGCCTCCATCCAGAACTCTCCTTGCAACAGGCCTGTGCTGTGTCATGCTTAGTCATTCAGTCATGTCCGACTCTTTGCGACCCCACTGACTGTAGCCCTCCAGGCTCTTCAGTTGATGGGGATTCTCCAGGTAAGAATGCTAGAGTGGCTTGCCATGCACTCCTCCAGGGGATCTTCCTAACCCAGGGATTGAACCCAGGTCTCTCACATTCAGGTGGATTCTTTAGTGTCTAAGCCACCAGGAAAGGCCAAGAATACCGGAGTGAGTAGCCTATCCCTTCTCCAGGGGGTCTTCCCAACCCAGGAATCAAACCAGGGTCTCCTGCATTTCAGGTGATTCTTTACCAGCTGAGCTACCAGGCAAGCCCCTCTCCAGGCCTGAGGCTCTAATTATTCCAGACAAGACTACACCAAGGTTGGCATTTTCCCACAAACAAAGCCACAACCAGAGTGCTCAGGTGGTAGCGACCCTCCTTCCTGGAAAAAAAGGAGCCAGCTAACTTTTTAGGTTTCTCCTGGTCCCACAGCCTGTGATTCATAAGACTGGCTGAAGCTTTTGGTTTGCCAAATACTCATGGACCAATTTATCACAGTAGTTGTTCATCCATTTCTTTGAGAATATTAACATATTCTGAATATTTTTAAGTGAATGAGTGTCTATCTGATATGTCAGATATAAATATATAAATACATGGCATATATATAGCAATATATGGCATATATTTACATATGAATGGTAAAAGCAGCTGAGAATTTATATTTGTGTTTACAATATACCAGGTACCGTTCTTAGCATATTATATATATTAGTCCTCCTAACAATCCTATAAGGTAAGCACTTTGAATTTTTCCCCATTTAACAGGCAAGTAAATTGAGGCATAGAATGGTCATGTCACATAGCTAAAAAGTGAACAAGCTGGAACATGAACCCAGGCAGTTGGGCTCCAGAGTCTTTGCTTTTTAGCCACCCTGCACATACACAGAGATATGCACTCAACATTCCTAACAGAAATAATCACAGTCAAATCTCAGCTGTAAAATATCAAGGAAGGTGCTATTTAAATATAAGAGACCTTGACTTTATAGCCCCCTTTATCAATAACACTCAGCATCATAAAACAACAGGTGTGTTGGGGTACTCTGTAAAAACAGGTGTTTTCATGCTCTGTATTGACACATTTAACCCAGTGTGTCCGGCTGTGATTCCTATATATTCTTGGTTACACAAAATCTTCCATGAGGGGCTGCCATGCATAGGGAGAGTGAGGCAGGAGGATGTGAGCAGTGGTCTGTCCTGGGACAAGGTGTAGGCTCCCACACTCCCCGGTGATGGCCCACCAGACTCACCTTTCCCAGGTATCCTTCTTGTTTTCTTTGCCAGTTTTCCAGCAGGACTAGTGATCTCTCCCATGGCCTTTTCCTTTCCATCTGCTGCCCAGTGATGGAACCTGCCTGCTTACATCTTACTTATTAACCATACGTAGATATGGCAGACTGCGATTACTGTAGAATTGTTTGGGAGCTCAGTATCTCACTCCTTCCCACGTACCTTACCCTGGGAATTGCTTTGTACTTTCGTATTGCCATGTGGTGGTGTGTATTTAATAACCATCAATAAAGATAGGCCTGGGAAAGCACAGCCACAGATTCCTCTCAATCCACCTGATTGCAACAGAGGAGAGCTGTCCACAGGGGTGTCCCTGCTGCCCAGAGGCGCTTACCCGGAGGCACTTGCACTCAGCAACCAAGGAAATTTTAGAAAAATACACTGACCCTCTCAGGGGTCTACTGAATCACCAGTAAAACTTTTTTTTTTTTTACATTGAAGTGTATTCATGCATTTATTCTCCAAGTATTTCAGGGTGCTGACTCTGTGAAAGACATTGTACCAGATGCCATAAGGAGTTTCTTCACTTCTTTATCAGAGAAGCAATGGAAGTGAAGAATGTGGGAAGTAAAGGGGCAACTTTTATAATATAAACCTTGGATGCCACCCCTCTGCACAGATGAATAGCATTTGAATAGCAGGCAGGGATGGAAGTAGCTGTCAAAATAGGTGTGCATACGTAAATACATAAATAAAGCCAAATTTAATTTGAAAAAAAATTAGGTGTGAGGTTCTGCCCTCTACACAGTTGCTATTGTTTAGTCACTAAGTTGTGTCTGATTCTTTTGCAACATTAAGAACTGTAGCCCACCAGGCTCCTCTCTCTGTCCATGGGATTTCCCAGGCAAGAATGAAGTGGGTTGCCATTTCCTTCTCCAGGGGATCTTCCTGACCCAAGGATTGAACCTGAGTCTCCTGCATTGGAAGGCGGGTTCTTTACCAATGAACCACCAGGGAAGCCCCTCCACATAGTAGGTGCTCACTAATAGTCATTGACCTGAATTAAGTTAAACAGGCAATTGGAGATTGGACGGTTTTAACCCCTGGCTGGGTTGTGTGACTACCATCCACACAGGTTCACTCCATACAAAGAAGACAAACTGGGACTCCACCTTCCATCCAGATGGGGTTCTAGACACCGATCCAGGTCTGTCCCAGGTGCCAGGACTTTGAGAGCCAGTGAGGAGGGTGGAAAGGGTTGAACAGTGGCCCTCCTCTGCCAAGACAAGGAGCTCAAATACTGGAACATGAGTACCTGGTCCCTCTGTGATTGTGGGAGCCTAGAGCAAAAATGGCCACAGCTAGATCCGTGGACGAGACCTGCACAGTTTGGCAACATGCTCCAGGAGGCAGCCACACTTGGGGACTTTATCAAGAGACCTCTGTCTGTCAGGTAAAGGGCCTATGGAAGTCCAGTCAGGCAAAAGGAGAGCTCCTCTCCTCTACTTCCCATAATGTCTCCCCTAGAATTGGACTGAGGGGAGCCAGAATGCACTGTGATATGTGCACAGTTGCCTACACGGTCAGAGAGCTGGAGATGAAGCCTGGGTCCTTGGTTCTTTCCCTGGTGCTACGAGAAATTGATGTGCTTGCCTCCCTCTCTGTTCTGAATCAGCTGCCACCTACTCTCCAGGACCACCACCCTCAGACTGGCTACAGAGTAGGATGCCATCTTGGTACTGCCCCCATTCCCTGTCATCACCCCAAACAATTCCATCACTTTTCACAGTCTGTGGGCACTTATGTTACACCTATAGCAATACAAACAGCATAGAACAAATAACTAGTGAGGAAAAGCAATGTAGGTTCCAGAGTTCTATAAGGGCCCTCAGTCACAGACCCAGTCTCTTGAGATGTTCCGGGAAGTTTCTTAGACGATTTCGGATGTTGAAATAGCCAGCACAGCCTCAGTCCAGTAAAAACTATGATCATCAACTATCCATGTCCTTTCTGGAACTTGTTCAGTCACCTTCTGGCTAAGTGGACTCCTTCCCCTCACCTCATCCCCCCATGGCTTCCCGCCACAAGAAAATACCCTTGCTCCTTGCCTTCCAGATTACTGCTCTGCTCTACCAAGTTGACAGTTATTGCCCTTCTTCCCTCTGTTCCAGTTTCTGGACATCTTATTCTTGCTAGTGACTGACAAAGGAAAGTCTCTTCTCTCCTGGGCTCTAAGTTCCCTGCCCTGTTTCTTCAGAGGCACTATTTTCCAGGAAGCTTGTCTATTCTATAACCTTTGCCTCCAACAGGCCATGGTCTCCTGAACTAATCACTTGAATCCTCTCTCTGTCTCCCTCCATGGGCCTTCCATCAAGACCTTCTATGAGGACAAAATGCTGTAATGAAGTAGAAAGTGCTCTGTCCACTGTCGAGTACTACAAGGCAGGACAAGTGAGGAACTCTTTGGAAGAGACCAGAAGTTTCCAACCCCCAAGTGTTAGAAGGTTTGTTCCCCAAGGCTGATATCTAAAAGGAAAGTATATAAATACCATCTGTGTGTGTGTGTGTGTGTGTGTGTTCATCAGTTCATCAGTCGTGTCCGACTCTTTGTGACCCCATGGACTATAATCTGCCAGACTCCTCTGTCCATGGAATTTTCCAGGCAAGAAGATGAGTGACTTGCCATTTCTTCCTCCAGGGGATCTTCCCAACTCAGGGATCGAACCTGAGTCTCTGGCATCCTCTGCATTGGCAGGAGGGTTCTTTACCACTAGTGCCACCTGGGAAACCCTCACCAGCTCTCTACCACTTGGGAAAAATTCATTTTTTTTCTCACCTCTCCATCTGCTATTCTGTGTAGCCCCTGCGCAACTGACTTTCTGTCTCCTGAAACTTAGAAATCAAGATCCCTTCTTTTCTGGAGCTCACAGGGTGGTGAGCAAATTCAAGAGGGAATCACGGTGCAGCAAGCCTGGCATTTAACAGTGCTGTGTGCTGGGCATAGTCTGTTCTATGGCCGCACACCAGCAGGTAGCTCTGGTCCTCAACCAGAAAATTCATCTCTGGTGGTAATGTTAGTCACTTGCTGTAGATGATGTTTCAAAACTTTCTTACAGATATAGCAGGGCAGGTTTCTGGACTGGTGAGCAGGAAACTTGAGCCTAATTCTGGCTTTCTCTTCCCTTTCTGGGGAGGCTGTTAAACCTTAGTCCAGTCACTTCTTCCAATTTTCCCATGCATTCAATCAGTGGACCCATTCAGCCACCTCTTGGTCCTCTTCCTCTGTCTCCCTCAACCCTCTCTGTAAGCTGAGGAAAATAAGCAAGGATAATAATGACAGTGACTTTGATTTAAAATATGCCTTATACATTCATCTAGCCCTAAGTTTTATCCAAATGATTCTCCTGGCTAGCTGAATTGTTTTTGTTTTTTTGAGGAATTTGATCTGATGTCAAAATTTGAACAGCATGAGCAAGCCAAACAAATGCATGTCCCAGGCGTAAAAGGGCTAAGACTTCATCCCACCTTCCTGAACCTTCCAGAGGCCCCCAGGGGCATCAGGCCCTGGGTAGTTCTGAGCCTTTCACACACAAGTGTGCAAGTCAACATCTATAACATCCCTCGGGAATGCCCACCTTCATCCCTGGGCTTGAAGGCTTGCCTCACCGCAGCCCTGCTCAGAGGGTAAAAGGTTAGCTGAGAGCGCATTTAGAGCCTGCCTGCCATGACTGCTGTGGGAGGCCAGGCCAAATGTGGGAGCTAAGCTGTTCCCAGTGCCCAGCCCCCACCCTTTGGGAAAGGCTTTCCTGGCAACCCTCCTCTTTCAGGGCCCATTAGAAAAGCGCACATTCCCTTGGTCCCGCTGGCTGTAGTCAAGTTTTCCAAGGTGGGGTCGGGGGTGGGGGTGGCATAAAGTATTACATTATAAGCAAATGCTGAAAGCTTCTATTTTTCCATCTTCACCCCTAGTTTGCAGTTCAAGGTCCTAGCTTGGCCAGAAACCAACTAGGCAGTTTTGTTCAGGAGCAGCAACTTATTTTTATCAAAGATGGAATGTAGAGTTGCGGTTGTTTCAAACGCCACTGCATGGCAACCAGGACCCTCACTGCAAGCATTCCTGAATCCTCTTCTATGGGTAGACACTTGGCTTTCTTGCCTATCCCTTTCCCCATCCAAATGCTGAGTGCAGAGCATCAAGTGCCTGGAAATTCAAAGTATCTTTATCACAGCGTCTATTTTAAATTCAAGTTCTGATGCTGATCACAACTCTATAAACCCCACCATCAATTTCCCAATGCCCACCTCACTGTGGTATGCTGGAAAGGGCTCTGAGCTGGCTTCTGGCCCCCACTCTGGCCCTGTGTTGCTTGAGCTAGGGTCTGGCCCTCTCTGGGCCTTCAGAGTACCCACTTACAGGTAGGCATAGATTGCCTCGATCAGCTTCCTCAACCTTTCTGGGCCACAAAAAACTTTGAGATTTTGCTAAAAGCTATGGACACTCTCCTTGGGGAAAAAAAAAATGAGGCATTTGTTCATTGATTCAAAAAGTATTTATTAAACTTCTGCATGGAAAGAATTCCATTTCAGGGCTTTCACAGGCTCCCTGGGGGTTCATCCATGAACCTTAAGGTCAGAAATCCCTGTGGTGAGCTCTGCTGCCATGAGCGCATATGGACTCTTATCTGGAAGTACCATAATAATGATTCTAGTAAAGGATCGCAAAACCACCAGTCAGGCAGATGCCAGAAGACAGAGGCAGCCAGGCAGTCATTACACTATGCAGGTGATGCCTGGCTTCCCTCCCCTTCTCAGTGCCCCCACCTAACACGCTCGCGGGCAAACACGCGTGCACACCAAGCCAGGAATGTGCTGTTTCTGGGCACTTGGACTGCAGAGAGCTGGCTGCAGCCCTACAGAGACAAACATCTCTTCTATCCTGGTCTTTATTTTTCTCACGGTCTCTGAAAGGGCTGCGATCAGGTGATAGGTGTGGGACTGCTCCCTATACAGGTGCGGAGCAGGTATGGAGGGGAGGGGAAAATCCGCCTAGTGTGTACTTACTCAAAGCTCTTTCAATAGCCTTCCCAGGATAGCCCTTGGCAGGGCAGCTACCACGTCCCTGGCAGGCTGCAGGGAATCTGAGTGTGAGAAAGTCAGTCAAGCGGAGGAAAAGAGTGGGGAAAAAAAGCTTCAAGTCCTCAGGCAAAATACCTTTTTTCTTCTTCTCTCACTCTTTCTCCTTTCTTTAGCTTTAAACAAAACCCACAGACCTTTATGATACCCAGGGACAAAGGGGAGTCTCACTAGAGATGTGGTTATTTGTTTTATGGTTTAAAGCAAACAGGTGATGCAATAAGATGGAGAAAAATCACCCTTCATGGGGCAGAAAGGGAGGAGACAAACACAGCAGCCCCTGATTGTGATGCCCCTGGGCATGATACAGTGGGCAAGATTCCTGGTGTCTTGCTTGTCTCAAAGGGGGATCAAAGAAGTGACATCCTCTGATGAACAAGTTTCAATTTTCTCTGTGCTTTGGAGCGGGGAGGAGACAAGGAAGATGGAAAAATGAAGACTTTTTCTAAGAAGAGCTTTCCAAACCGAAAAGGTTCTTCTTGAGTGTAGGAACTTGATTCCCCATTTGAGAAGGTGTAGAGAGTCTCCCGTTGGTACTATTTTCACTGCCCAGGATAAAGATGCTGAAAAACAGTTTCTGAGCCCATTTGCAAGGAGACTTTCTTCTTGAATGACTGGGATGAGGGCTAGGATGTCACAGGTTTGTTTGTTTGTTTATCTGGCCTAGAAACAAATTCATGGCAAAATTTTGACCAACTATCTGAAAATATGTGTGTGTGTTTAAACTATTTGCTCATTCTACCAGTGTAAGCACTCCTAAAGTGGCAATAAACGGGTTGTTGATTAACTATTTGACCAGTGAGGCTTTTTTAGGCACTGCAGTGAGACCATAACTTGACTATGTTCAACATTCTCCATGCACCTTCAGGGTGCCAAATTCCAAGGAGAGGACAGAAATGGGAGAGAAAAAAAGGTTCTTAGGCTGGAAGGGACAGTGGGTGGTATACCCAGTTAGTTAATTAGGGCCCAAGAGCAGACAGCATTCAATGTCATAGAAAAGTTTAATAGAGGAAGTCACTGGCTCTCATAGATCTGGAGGGAAGCCAGAAAGGGTTAACAAGCTTCCCAAGGAAGATTTTCTTTCCTTGCAAGAATCTGGGTCAGAGTATTTATGCAGTTTTTAAAAAGTCAGATGCTGAGCAGAAGCATTTTAAGAAGCTTGAAAAGTTTGCATAGCAGAAAGCCAGGTAACTTCACAGGCTCATCACCTTTCACCAAGAAGATGTCAAACACACAGGGAAACTCCACTTTTTCAAAAGCAACAGACAGTTTTCTGTCATCACCACTTTTCCATCTGCTTAAAATAAGAAAGAAAAGCCCTACCCCACTGGCCCAGGTTGCAGGTCAACAAAAGAGGCATTGTTCATCATTTCTTCAGAATGTGGTGGGACACAGCCCACTCTGCAGTGTGTTAAGAACACACACAGACACAAACACAATTCCCAGAGAGGAACCCAAGGGGCGAGAGTAAGTAAACTCAGCCTGCAATGAGGTACAGATTTGGCTGCAGATTTGAGGGCTATTCTGGAAGATGAAAATGAGGCTTGAAAGGTAAATAAGGTCCCAGTCACAATGATTCCTGCGTTAGATTCCAGGTTGTGGGGGAACACTGCAGTAAAGGGTAGCAGGTTTCTGTAAAACTTGGATCACTGGACAATGTGCAGTCAACGCCCAGGTGCTTCCGGGTGTCAGTCTACACCTGTTACCTAGGAACCTCCTTTACTGCCTTGAACCTCCTAACTGGGCCCTCTGCCTTCAAACTTTGCAAATCACTCTCCATTCTTTTGCCAGAACCATCTTCCTAAAGGAGAACTCTGATGTCTCTTTTCTGCTCAAGAGCATTTCACAGCTCTCCATTGTGTAAAGGTAAGTCTTTAGCAAGATGTTTAAGGGACTCAAGCCTCCTCCTCCAGTGGCTTCTCACACTCTTGCCTGTCACACAGCCTGGGCTCCAGACCATGTTCCTTGAGTAAAGACCTCAAGTTTCAAAGTCTAGGCTGTTGATGCCATAGGTACCGTCATCCTTTCCAGCCCCATGACTCACCACATCTCCAACGCCCCAATCCTACCCATTTTTTAATATACAAAGCATAGGCCACCTCCTCCAGGAAGTTTTTCAGGATACCCCAATTTATGAGTCAATCAATTATCCTAAACCTTCACAGCATTTTACTTTTATCTAGACACATAACTGTCTCTCTTGAACCTAGGATCTACCAAAGAAATATACGGGAAAACAGGCAGATGTCAGCTGCACATAAAGGTACAGTATCTCTCTGCCCTAGGCTTCCTGTGGACAAAACCTATTAATATTATATTCATCCCTGTCCCTCTCCCCCATATAGACCACCAGTAGTGTTGCCCATACAGACGTGGTTCAGCGTTTCTTTTAGGTTCTCCTGATCTTTTGGGCCATCACCCAAGCTCTAAGAGAAAAGAATAGTAATAGAGGAATGCTTCCACCATCAATCAGAAAATCAGTCTGTCTGCCTCCAGAGTTGACCATCAGTTCCTTGGAGGCTGCCACTGTATCTCTCGTGGTAATCCCAGGGTTTAACACTGTGTCTGGCACAGAGCATGCGTCCTGTAATGAAAGAAAGAGAGGGGCTTGCCCAAGGTCACCCAGAGCCAGGAACCGCTGAATCTCATCCGGGACCAGATCTGGTGAAATCATTTACAACATTATCTCAGTGGGGAGCTCAGAGGAAGGAAGGAATGAAGTGACTGAGAAATGTGTGCCAGGCCTCCGGCGGCCTCTAAGCCTGGAGGACTGGGAGGGGGTGGGGTGGGGTGAGGGCCGACATCAAACAAGACGCGCTCGGCTCCTGGGCTGCCCCGAGCCGCCCGAGCAGCTCCCCGAGCTCCCGGGCGGCGGGAAGGGAGGAAGGGGTGGGGGCGCGGGGGCTGGCGACCCGGGCAGGCGGGTGAGCGGGAGGGAGGCGGCGGGGGCGACGGCGGCCGGCCGGGGCAGTGCGCGTCGCCCGCCTTGCGCGGCAAATCCCCCAGGGAGGCCGCCGCCAGAGCCCTGGCGCTCCCGGCCCGGCGCCCGCCACGTGGCACCCGGCGGCGGCGGCGGCGGCGGCTCCTCCCGGCGCGCGGCCCGGCCAGCCGGCAGCACGCAGCCGCCCGCGCCGCCCGCCTCCTCCCGGCCGCCCGCCGGCGGCCTCCCGGGTGCAGCGAGGGGGAGCTGCCCGGCCTCCCTGGACTCGGAGAGAAGGCGGGCGGCGCGAAGCCGCTTTAACCGCAGCCGCCGAGCGGAGGCAGGAGGCTGACCCGGCCGCTTCCTAAGTGCGGTCAGGCATCTCGTGACCACGGCGGGCGCCGGGGGCCCCGCGGGGGGAGGGAGGGCCAGGGCAGAGAGCAAACAAGAAGGCCCCCACCCCTCCCCCGGGCTGTTGCTAGTGAGGCTTTCAGCGGAGTTAAAACCTCAAGCCCGAAATCAGGGGTGGAGGGGGGTTGGAATAATTCCCCACTCTCCACCCCAGGGCGTGCGCTCCCCGCCCGGAAGGGCTGACCTTGGCCCGGGGGTAGTTGAGGTGGTGGGGGGGGCGGTTGGTCAGCGCCTGGGCTAGGCTCCCAGCCCGCCGCCCCCTCGGATTCCAGGCCCGGCGGGGGCCGGAGGAGGTGGGGGGGGGGGGCCCGGACACACACACACATACACACACACACACCCCACACGCAGCGCGCGCCAATGAGCCCAGGCCAGGCGCAGGGGGCGGGGTTTTCCCAGGCTCGAGCACAGCAGCTGCTATTTACCTTCTTGGCTTCTCCTGGGGACCAGGAACCAGCCCCCGCGCTCCGCCGCCCGCCGCCGCCCCCCGCCTCCCTGCCCCCGGGGCGCGCGCACACACACTCACACACACACGCACACACACACATCCTCCCGGCCCGGCCGCAGTCGCGGCGGCAATAAAACATCCTGGCACGTGCTCCGGCTCCAGGCGCGCCCTCGCCGGCCGGCTGATGTCAAACTGCAGCTCGGCTGGTGTAGCTCTTAAAGGGCCCGCGCGCGCCGGGTGCCGAGGCTGCCCTGGCCGCCCGCGGGGCGGGAAGGAGGGAGAGGCTGCCGCTCGGCAGGCCGCCTCGGCGCGCTGCAGAATCGAGAGGCGGCGGGTGGAAAGGGAAAGGGTGGCAAGGACGTGCGTGCGTCCTTGAGGCATTGCCATCAAAGCCCCCCTTGTTAATCTTTCATCTGAAACTCCATTTCCTTTCTGCTCAGTTGGAAATTATTCTGATTGTTTCCTGGGGAAATGCGGGGTCCAAGGCCCCCAACTTCAGAGGAGAAATGAGGGACGGACCGGGGGAGGGGTGCGGGGATCGAAAACCACCTTGCTCTGAAAAATCTGCAAATGTAAGATGGAGGCACATTTTTCCTTTTCTGCATGCAAAAGGAAAATTTTTTGTCCTTTTTTGCACGGTCAACTTTCACCCCCCTCCACCCCGAACGTGCGGAATCTGAGAGGGAAATCACTTAGGTCTTTTCGTAACTCACACCCTGACTTACACACATTCCCCCGTTCTAACCACTGCATTTATAACCTTTAACCCCTGTCCTTCTAAACCTTTTAAAATATATATATTTTTCAAATGAACTTATTAGTGGCAAAGCAGCTCTGTTACATATGAAAGGAAATAAAGAGCAAAGGCCGAAGCCCCAAGAGAAATAAACTAGACTAGAGCAAACCCTATGCGGAAAAATCCTTTCTAAAGCAAAGGCCAGCAGGGAGAGTAGCAAAGGGTTAAAATCCTTTTGATTGACGTTGTAGCCTCTGGTGCCCCGGGCTCAGGCGCGCGCCATTGGCCGCCAGGCCTTGTGCCTGGCGGCCAATGGGGGGGCGCGGTCCACGAGCGGTGCCGCGTGTCTCCTCCTCCCATTGGCTGAAAGTTACTGTGGGAAAGAAAGTTTGGGAAGTTTCACACGAGCCGTTCGCGTGCAGTCCCAGATATATATAGAGGCCGCCAGGGCCTGGGGATCACACAGGATCCGGAGCTGGTGCTGATAACAGCGGAATCCCCCGTCTACCTCTCTCCTTGGTCCTGGAATTGCGCTACCGATCACCAAGTAGCCATAAGATATTATAATAAACCCTCAGCACTTGCTCAGTAGTTTTGAGAAAGTATAAAGTAAAAGGGACATAAGCAAGACAATTTTTTTGTGTGTGAAGAACTCCAAAAATAAAATTCTCTAGGGATTAAAAAAAAGAAAAAGAAAATGCCAGCTGATATAATGGAGAAAAACTCCTCGTCCCCGGTGGCTGCTACTCCAGCCAGTGTCAACACGACACCGGATAAACCAAAGACAGCATCTGAGCACAGAAAGGTAAGGGCAGTACCTGTATTTCCCTGCACCCCCAAGAAATTAAGTCGGGGTTGGGGGCTCCTTTCTCCCTTAAAATCGCGGGGAGAAATGGCAGGTCCCATGGGAACTCAAGCGCTCTTTTTTAAAATTTTTCTTTACAGTCATCAAAGCCTATCATGGAGAAAAGACGAAGAGCAAGAATAAATGAAAGTCTGAGCCAGCTAAAAACACTGATTTTGGATGCTCTTAAAAAAGATGTAAGTGGGTAATTCTGCTTTTTTCTCTCTCTCTCTCTCCCAGGTATTAAGAATGAAATCCCCTTGCCTGCGGGGTCTTCCCTGCCTGCACTGCATTCTCAGAGGCGGGAGAGCTGGGCCCCTCTAGCCGAGGTCTAGGGCTGTCGCCGCCGTGGCCGGGGGGAGGGACGGACCCCCACCATTCCGAGGCCTCTGGCGAGGCTCTCACTTTCGTCCTTTGCCTCCTCTTCTGTGCAGAGTTCGCGGCATTCCAAGCTGGAGAAGGCGGACATTCTGGAAATGACAGTGAAACACCTCCGGAACCTGCAGCGGGCACAGATGACGGGTGAGAGCGGCTCGCCGCGTCCCCCTCTGCGGGCGTCCCTCTCGTCCCGCGGTGATTTCTTCCAGACTTCCGCTCGTGGTTGTGAGAGGCATTCAGCTACATTTTACTGCCTTGGCTCACTCTTGCGTTCCCACGGTCTGGGGCTTATTTATAGCCACAACTCCAAGTTGTTACTGTTCCGGAAAGGGAGGGAGAGAGGTTGTAGTGGCGAGGGCGGCGGACGGCGGGCGGCTTGGCAGTGGGGGAAGCAGATGGGAGGTGAAAAGATTTAGAACCGTGGTAGTTTTTAAGCTGCGTGGAGCCTGGGGTCATGTAGTTTAGCACGCCCTCCTCGCCCGCTACATAAGGGGATATAAGGCTCGGATGGTGCAGAAGAGGGGGAAGGGGCACTATCCAAGGTCACATCGCTCGGGGGTGGGGAGGAGGCAAATTTTAGGCTGCAGATCGGGTTAAATGAAGCGACAGGGAATGAAGAGGGAGCGTCTCGGGGTCGGTCGCCAAGCTAGTGTGGAGAGGTGGATGGTTTTTCTAAACCCAGCCTGCTACCCAGAGGCAGTTCCGCGGGCGGGTGGTCAGGGAGGCGCGCCGCGGGGACCTCCCAGGGCGGAGGCGGTGGCTTCGGGGCCAGGGCTGTTCGGTGACCCATCCGTCTCCTTCTGGCCCGCAGCCGCGCTAAGCACAGACCCGAGCGTGCTGGGGAAGTACCGCGCCGGCTTCAGCGAGTGCATGAACGAGGTGACCCGCTTCCTGTCCACGTGTGAGGGCGTTAACACCGAGGTGCGCACCCGACTCCTCGGCCACCTGGCCAACTGTATGACCCAGATCAACGCCATGACCTATCCAGGGCAGCCGCACCCCGCCTTGCAGGCGCCACCGCCGCCCCCGCCAGGACCTGGCGGCCCGCAGCACGCGCCGTTCGCGCCGCCGCCGCCGCTCGTGCCGATCCCCGGGGGTGCGGCGCCCCCTCCCGGCGGCGCGCCCTGCAAGCTGGGCAGCCCTGCTGGAGAGGCGGCTAAGGTGTTTGGCGGCTTCCAGGTGGTGCCGGCTCCGGACGGCCAGTTTGCCTTCCTCATCCCCAATGGGGCCTTCGCTCACAGCGGCCCAGTCATCCCAGTCTACACCAGCAACAGCGGGACCTCGGTGGGCCCCAACGCAGTGTCACCTTCCAGCGGCCCCTCTCTCACGGCAGACTCCATGTGGAGACCGTGGCGGAACTGAGGGGCTCAGGCCACCGCTCTCCCTAAATTCCCCAAACCATCTCTCTTCCCTCGCGACGATAAACAGGAACTTGGACCATGAGAGAGAAGGGAGGACTTTTGAGATTAAGTGGTTACTTTTTTTTTTTTTAATTTCTAAAGTTACTTTTTTGTAGAGAGCTGTATTAAGTGACTGACCATGCACTATATTTGTATATATTTTATATGTTCATATTGGATTGCGCCTTTGTATGATAAAAGTTCAGATGACATTTCGTTTTTTACACGAGATTTCTTTTTTATGTGATGCCAAAGATGTTTGAAAATGCTCTTAAAATATCTTCCTTTTGGGAAGTTTATTTGAGAAAATATAATAAAAGTAAAAAGAGTGAAGGCTCTTATGTCTTAGAATTGATTATTTCAGAATATGTAAAAATGAAGGTCTTGGCAGAATTTGAATTACACATAATCTGAGAATTCAGGAATTGGCTCCTTTTGTTATTAAAAGAACATTTAAAAAACCCATCAAGGGTTTTACCATGGCTCCTTGAGCTAAATTCCATTTAATTTGTGAGAACCCATCTGTTATGGCTTCCTTGGCCAATTTGTGGTCAGTCTCTTAAAAGATTTCAAAAACCTTTTTAGTTGCAGGTGGGTTAAAGTCATTCAGTCCTGGTTCTCATACTGGCTCCTGAGGAAGATGGAAGGGGGCTGAATTCATGAAGTTAATCAACCCAGTACTAGGTCCCCACTGCACATTTAAGGGTGGCTCCTGCAGCACTAGTGCCCTAGGGTATCTCACCAGCATCCAAGTAAAAACAGTCTTCATAGCTGCAGCTCCAGCCTTCAAGTGTTGGAGTCTTTCTCTAATTAGTCAATCCTTGCAGCTAGACATTTTCTGTACCAGCACCTAAAAGTTTGAAATGCCTCTCTGCACCCTCTTCAAGCAAGCTGAGAAGGTCAACAGATTCCTTCTGCCAAGGAACAGCTAGTTAGACTCCCAAGTGGAGCCCCAGTCCAGATGATTAACACCGGACATATGTTTTTGATAAGTTTCTGTGCTTGGCTCTAATAGAGAAAGCATGTGGAGGCCGTCCTGGCAAGCACACAGGCCATCTTCCCCTTTTAATACAAACAGCAAGCGACCCCTTTGCTTGGTCATGCCCCATTTCCAGGCAAGATGTGGGCTCCAGATAGAAGCAAAAGGGTTGTCTCGGGTTTCAGCTCACATAACCCTCCTTAACAAGTCCTAACTCAAAGCGGACAGCTTTAAACTGTGCCAGGATCTGCAGGGAATTTCTTCCAAATCCCATCACAAAGGCTTGTCAGATTTTGTCAGATTTGGCCAGGTGTTTGACTGCATCCAGGTGTTGGGGAAATGAAAACCACGAGCCCTGCGAGACCAGACACATCAGCCGCGCTGTGGGTCTGGCGGGCGCGCCCTCCTCCCGCACCGCCGGCCAGTCCTCCTCCCGGCCCGGCCCCTCCCGCTAGCCTGCTCTCACAGCCCCCACCCGCCTTTCTCTTAGAAGGGCTTCTGGGAGGAGAAGGATGAGGCGGGAGAGATCAATCTTTGAAGCTTTCCTAACAAAGATAAAGCCAACGATTTTCTGTCTTATTTCAAAAGCTTTACCTCTCCCCTGCCTGGCTGGCCTTTCCCACAGGCCAGTGTGGAGAGCGGCTCTATCACTGGAATGATCTAGCAGACAGCAGTCAGTTTTCTACTCAAATACCTTCCATCCAGCTTCAGATCTAGAGTGAAAGGTTTAAAAAATATTTTAAAGATTTTGGCTCCTACTTGCCTCATTTTGCCTCTGTGAAAGGTGCTCAACATACCTTCCCACCAAAGAAATAGACATACACACACACCCTTCTTTATCATATCATTTTTCTGCCATTTCTCTCCTGTTTAAACACAGACATAATAACAATTGTTCTTTTAAGACACAAGTGAAGCTCAAATGCTTCACTTGGTAAATCTGTCCTCTGGCTCCACCGGAAGTGTCCTGGTAGAAATAAGAGAGACAACAGGATCTCATTTTTATAAAAATACATTTATATTCTTAAAAATTGACACACACACACAGTGCAATCATTAAATCAACTCAAAACTCAATCTCTTCATCTTCCCTGTGCTGAAGGGGAACAACTGAAAAAAGGGGATTTTTATTAATATTAAAAGTACACAGATATTGAGGGGAGTGATAATGTTAAAAGACGTAAACATTTGTTCGTTTGAAAATTGTAGTTTGAAAGTGGTCTTTTTTCCCCCCGAAATTTGGGTTTAAACTAATAGATGAGGCATTTCCGTACAAAACGAAAAGAAAAGGGGGACCCTGGCCCCAGTGGGGATTTTCAGGCTCTTATGCCGGTTCTGCCGTCAACCTCACTGTATCTCTTTGGGTGAGTCATTTCCCTTCTCCGGGACATTTCCAAGTCCGTGAAAAGAGTCTATTTACTTCCAAGACCCTGTACTCTCCTGCACCCAGGCTCTTTCTGCATTAATTAGCTGGGGGAGAGGAGAAGCTTGAGTTTAGCCCACATCAGGATCCTTCGGGCCAGAACTAATTACACAATCTTGAGTCGCACCCAGCAGCCCCTCTCCTCCGCCCCGGGGCGGTGCCGGTGGCTCCCGATAAGGCGCGGCTCCAATCTCCGTGTCCGGATGCGGGCTGCCGGCCTTGCCGCCGCTTGCATTAGCCTCTCAATGGAGACCCTCCCGGGCTCGGGCCCCCCGCCGTGCCCGGCAGCATCCGGAGCTGGAAAGGCGCTGAACTGGAAGCGGGGCGGGGGGTGGTTGGCTCTCCTAGGTCTAGAGTCGGGATCCTTCTCTAAGTAGCGAGTTGCCGCGACTGGGAGGAGTGCCCCCTCCGCGCGCCCCATTCCATCCCACGTGTTGCTGGAGTGGGGACCTAGGGGTTAAGCTGGACCCCCTCATCGTCACCGCCGTCCCGGGAAACCTGTCATTAAAGTCAATTAACTTTTCCCACACCCCTTGGCCGGTAACAACCCGCTGCTAGCTTCCTCCCCGGCTCCTAAGTGCAACCAGATGGGCGGCCAAGCTGCCCCCGCCGCGCGGCCGCCGGGGCCGCCGGGGGTTCCAGGGAGGCCGCCGCGGCTCGCGGCCCGGGCGGGGAGCAGGCCGGGGCGGCCACGCCGGGCCAGCCCCGGCGGCCCTGCGGCCAAGGTGGTTTGCTTAGCAGGCCCGGCTGCTTTCTGGCAGGAAATGAATAGCTCCCAGATGAGCTCAGGCAACCTGAGAGGTCGTGAGAACGGCGCGAACCCCCGCCTGTGCAGCCGGCAGCCTGCCAGGCCGCGGGGGGAGCGGGCGGCGGCGGCGGCGGCGGGAGGCCGGGAGGCCCGGCGGGCGGTGGCGGGGGGAGAGGGAGGAGGGAGCCGCTGACACACGAGCCCGCGCCCGCTCCCGCTGACAGGCAGGCAGCCGCCCGCGCCCGGCCGCCTCCCCCGCTTCCCCGCCCGGGGCCCCAGCGCCTCCCAAGCAGCAGGCCCTTAGCCGCAGAAACGCGGCCGCCCGACCCGCCGGGCCCGGGGGTGGGGCCGCCTGCCAGTGTTTTTCCAGTTTCCCCGGTAGCTCCGGGCCGCATTTAGAAGCCGGGAAACTGGGCCGAGGCCAGTGTCGGGGCAGCAGAGGCCCTCGCGGCCGCCGGAGCCCTGCCAAGCGGCAAGCCAGGCCAGGGCGGGTGGGGGCCGGCGTGGAGAGCGGCCGGGCCAGGGCGGCTCAGCCCACACCGTCGTCCCAGACAAGATACAGCCGCCCGACGGCATCTCGCGACTCCTTAAAACAAATGATTCTAATCTCCGAAAACCCTAGCACCTACTGAGTGCCCAGCAAGCCCCCTGCAAGCGCTAAAAAGATAACATTAAGACTCACTCACCCCCTGCCCTCCCAGAGCTCTCAGTTTAGCTGGGGAGATAGACAAACACCCAAGTAATTCATCCCAGGCCTGATGTGGGACATGCCAGCAAAGTTTCAACAAAGGGCACCTAAGAACAAAGAGATGGATTCTGATTGGAGAGTAAGCCAGGTAAGGTCTTCAGAGCGTTGGCACCTGAAGCGGAGACCTGACAGATGCGGTCAAGGAAGAGAAGAGATGGGAATGGGAAGGGAAACGCAGACAGAGGTAAATGTGTAAGTCCAGTTGGGGGAATTCCAGGAAGTTTGCCATGGTTGTATTGAAATTTTCAGGTATATGAATTGGCTTGGAGGCCAAAAACTAGAGCCAAAGCACATGATCTGGCTTCAGGTTGCTGAGGTTGTAAGTCCAGGCAAATTACTTCTCTGCACCTTCTTTGTACCATAAGGTGGTATTTGTACCTCCCCAGGTGATATCTCATAGGATTGTGAGGATGAAATGAGTAAATGCAGGCAAAACATTTGGAGTGGTGCTTGGCACATAAGCCCCCAATGTGTGTTAGTTGCTCATCGGTGTCCAACTCTTTGTGACCCCATGGACTGTAGCCCACCAGGCTCCTCTGTCTATGGAATTCTTGAGGCAAGAATACTGCAGTGGGTTGCCATTTCCTTCTCCAGGGGATCTTCCTGACCCAGGGATTGAACCCTGGTCTTCTACATTGCAGGCAGATTCTTTACCATCTGAACCACCAGGGAAGTTTTTTTTTCTATTAGCTTTTCCCATAAAAATGTGTCGATAAGGCATCAAAATGTAGAACAGGAATATTATTCCTTAAGGGGGCAGGAGAGGGTAAAAGCCATATCAAATTGGTTTCAGAAGCAGAATCCTGTGTGACAAAAATTTTAAATTTTATTTAAAATGAAATAAAATTTTTTCATTTTAGCAAATACCTAACAGATACTCAGGGTCAGGGATGAGATACAAACCCTAAAGGAAGGCTTCCCATACACCACATTTGTGAAGAACAAATAGTCTCGAACACAGAGTTATTCTTCCCTGTGTCTCTTCCATAATTAGGGCCCATATGATTATTTTCGTACAAATATTGTAGAATCTTGCAGAATCAAATAGATATTTCCCTTGAAACTCTATGTAGCAAAGTAACTGTGGAATTGGCCATTATTACCTTATAGAGGTGAACAAGCCTCTAAAAAGCTCTGAAACTGCAGGCTCATTTGGTTTACTTTTGTTTTCCTGTTTTGGAGTTGGGGGGAAGGGCCGATGGGAAAGGAGCATAAACTATGATCATCTAGAGAACTCAGAACCTACTTTACTGTGATCTCGTTGAGACTGCATTTTAAGTTTAAAATAGGGAGTATCCATCCAAAGAAGAGACATTTTAATGCTGGGAGAAGTTCATAAAGGATAACTTGAAATGTCATTCTTGCCTCAAATATTCACACAGCTTCTATATCAAAAATCTGAGGCTGTAGTCATATTTACATGCATACACTAGTTTAAAAATAGAAGCTGGATTTTGAGCAATTGATCATTTGGGGATATGGCAACTAGTCTCTAACGTGATATGGGGTTGAATTCAACTTAATTTTTTATTAGCATACTATATTTTATTGAAGAAAGTTGACTTACAATGTTTGAGGTGCACAGCTAGGTGATTCAGTTATACATATATATTATTTTTAATATTATTTTCCATTATAGGTTATTATAAGATATTGACTATAGTTCCCTGTGCTATACAGTAAAACTCTGTTAATTGTTGTGTATCTATTTTTTTAAATTAGAAATCTAGCATTCTATTCATACTAAGTCAAACATGTGAAATCAAAATGACATAAATTTTTCAACTAGGCCAAAATTCTCAAGTTTTCTAAAATATGTATGTTTTACATACATTTATATATGTGTATACAAAAGCTTTTCTAGTACACTTGATAAAGGCCTGAGAAAGAACATCAGGTAAAAGAGACGGAAAATTGGAAAACATTTTTAATACATCAAGTTTGCATGTTTAGTGTAAAGCCTCCAGCTGGGAGTCCAGATCTTGGCTCTGTGCTTCCCTCCTCTGAGTAAGTCCCTCCTCAGCCTTCCCACTGTTCTCTCTGGAAACTTGTTCTTTTTAAAATAAATGCCCCTCTACCTGCAGTGTCTGAATGAACCCCCTGCTGCCACCATTGCCTGGTTCTGCTTTTCTTTTGAGCCTAATGGATGGATGACTCATCACTTTGCCCACTCCAGGTGTGAGTAGAATGAGAAGCAGTATGGGAATGACGGATGTGGATGGGTCCCTGGGCTGGAAAGTGAGGACCTATGCTCTGCCCCCATACCTTGCCCACCCTTGGCTCTTCCTTCCTCAGGTGCCATAGGCTCTCCCACTCTTTAGTCCTCTGGTCCTGATGGCTCTCCTTCTGGCAGGTCCTGCCTTCTCCCCTTAGGCTTACCTTCACTTGGCTCCATCCTTCCCTTCTTTCACAGGGACTGTGGATCCTTTTCCACTTCACCAGGGAGGTGGTCCACAGAACATCAGCTCTTATTCCTAAATTTTCAACCTCATTTTTACTTTTCCCTGCTGTATATAAATACATTTATTTTTCTACCATCTTTCAGAGCCAACTTCCCCCACCCTGCACCCTCTCTCCACCTTGGGCTGCTCGCCTCCCTTTTCACCGAGGGTCCTAGAATCTAGCTAGTAGCCCCCTGCCTCCTTTCTCTCTCCCTGTTACCTGTGCAGCCAGACTCCTGAGTGCCCCTCCCTCAGTGAACAAATCAGAAGGTCCCTCTTTTGTTCTCTCCTCATCAACACTTGTGAGGTTCAGAGTATGTGCAGACTCCATCATGAAATTCCCTCCTTCCTACACCCCTGTGGCACATGTTTCTCCTGACTTCCTTCAGCCTCTCTGATGACTTCTCAACATCCACCATGGGACTTTTCCCCCTTGACCCACCCATTAAAGTCACTGTCCTTGAAAAATCTATCCATGCCCTTTTCCTCTTGTCACTTCATCACCCACAGCGTGAAGACCCACTGGCCATCTGCATGAAGACCATCAAATCTGGTATCTTCAGTCCCAGATTCTGCCCTGAGATCCAGATTGTGGACCCAGCTGCCTGTGGGCCGTCTCCACGTGACAGTCCTTAGGCCCCCACCCCGTGAGGTGTCCTGCCTCTATTTTCCCAGTCAGTGTGTCTTCCTCAACCCCACCACCAGTCTCCTCCCTGCCTCCCATGGGGCACGAGGAACCATAAGGCTTCCCCTCGGTCATTGCCTTTGTGCAGGAGTTTCGTTGCTTTTATCTCCTTCAGACTGGTTTCTTCACCTTCAGTTTTGCCTCCCTCCAACCATCAACCACACACTCCAGCCACACATCCAAACAACCACATCTCTGAGAAAACACTTCCAAAGGCTTACTATTGCCTCCACCACCAGAGAAACTTACATGGTTTACTCCTGGCCTAGCCTCCTGCCTTCTTGCCTAGAAGAAGTCAGTACCCCATCCACATTTCCTCGGCGTGCAAAGCTGCACCAGTGCCATGAGCACCACCCCCCGCCCCTGCCCGCCCCTGTGCTGGAAGAATCCCTCCTCCACTTTCCATCCAGAGACCTCCTACCTATGTATCCTTCAAGACTTTGCTCAATTCACCTGGTTCCAGAAGCCCATCTTGAGGCCTCCAAATCCTGACTCTGACCCCTACCTCCTCTTTTCCCCACTCCTGGAGCATTTAACACAGCACTGATGACACTGGATTAGAGTGTTTCTTTATCTGTCTCCCCAGCTCAGACTCTGCGACTGTTGGAGGCAAAAGCAACATACTTTTTCTCTACCTGTCGTAAGTGGCACAATCAATGGCTGCTGTACATAAGTCATTCAGGAAGGTGTACATTAACTAGTATAATAAGAAAGAGGATATTAATAAAAATAGCAACTTACATTTGAATAATTTGAATTTAAGTTTCACAAAATGCTTTCATAAACATCCTCATTTAATCCCAAAAGCAATCGATGTAGGTAAGTAGGACTGAACATGTAATCCTCGTAGCAAATGTGGACAGTTCGTCTCAAAGGGAGTAGATGGTTTGGCCAAAGTGGCAGCTAGAGAGAGCCAGGTGGGTCTCTGGAACCCTCCTCTTCTGGCAGAAGTGTCACACTTCCCTCATTTTCTGCAGAAATGGACTGGACTTTGAAATGGACAGAAATGGAGCTGTACTTCCTAAAGCCTGTCTCTGTGGTTGCCTTTCCCTGCTGACTTTCAAGGGCAAATAAACCTGGAACTAGTCTCAGCGGTCCATGTACTTTTGCTACATGTATAGCCAGAACCACTTTGGAACTGCTGGAAATCTGTTGTCCTCATTCCCGCTTTTCTGTCTTAGACATGTAACCGAGTCTCCCAGGGCATGAGAACCGGAAGTCCCTTCCTTCCTCCTGTATACTGAGTGCCAGAATTGATGCAGTCAAAGGCAAGTTTTCTTTACAGGTAAAGCTTAGTGACTGGGGCACAAATGAACTACCAGGAACTTCTCAGAACCCAAAGTTAGAAAGAGAATGGGAAAATCCTAAACTTTAAGAGGAAAAGTATTCAATTTTGAAGATCATATTTGTGTGGGCTGGTTTAGGAGTCATTCTTTAGTAGGTGAATGAGTCACACCATGACCCAGAGAAACCAGTGGATATAAATGCCTAAGGGTGTAACAGAAGGTTCCAAAGTACCATCCATGGAGGTGGCCACACCATAACAGCTGCCAGGACAATGTGGCTGTTTGCAACAAGATCAATGCAGTCTCTGTAAGCAAAACGTCCCCCTAGCCACAAAGCAGTTGCTAAATTTCCTGGTATAGTTTGTTTGGGCTTTTCTTTCCTGTCTGTGACCAGTGGTGTTTTGCATCCCAGTTTTGTGTTAGATTGCAATCAGCATGTATTACCTAAGGGGTTTCTTCAGAAGAGAGAGTTTGTTGAGTTCACTTGCAGCTCAGGATGCAGTACCAGAAGTAAGGGGGCGTCTGGGACCAGTAGGTCACTGGTCCACAAAGCAGCTCTTGGTTGCAGCTGACTAGTTAGTCATTCACCGGGGATTCATGCAGCACCTACTCTGTGCCAACACCGTTGCAGACACCAGAGTTTCTACAACAAACAAGACCGGCCAGGCCTCGGCTCTCAGAGTGCACACATCCCACTGCGGAGAAGACAACCGAAAAAGAAAATAAATAAATGAAAGAGAGAACATCAGCTCATGGTAAATACTAAGAAGCAACTAAAATCAAGTGCTGTGATAGAAGGGACAGAAGTGTGCCTGAGGCCTAATTTGGGATGAATGATCAGGGAACACCTCACTGAGGAGGGGACTCCTGAAGCCAGGAAGACCAGTTAAACCAAAACAAACAAACAAAAAACCCAACCTGATTTTGCAGACTCGGTCAGTGAAGGTCAAAAATGTCTCTTCTGGCTGACCTGGCAAGTTCTGTAAATGGCTGACTGTGATACCCAGGGCCACAAAGAGGACCAACGTCATTTGCTGCTGTTTCATGAATATAGTTACTAAAAACTTCTCCACAGTTCGCAAAGCACCTGAAATATTCAAGGTAGAAGCTGATTCAAAGAAAACTGATGAATCTCTTTGTTTTCTGCAGGAAGATGTGGGGTCTAGGGCACCAGCCTTGGTTTTGTATTCATGTGTTCATTCCATAGATATCTTCTGAGCTTTCACCTTGCACACAGGAGTGGGCTGGGAACCCTGGAAATGTAGTGGTGAACAGATGCGAAGGCCTTCAAGGAAGTAACAGTCTAGAGAGGGCTATGGCGTGTGGACCATATAGGAGGAAATGTGCTGAAAGCCATCATCCCAATACCCTATGCTGGTCTAGCCAGGAGTCTTTGTCCATGGTTCTGTATTTGTCAATTCAATCATTTATCAAATATGTATTGTATACCCACTGTGTGTCAGGCCTTGAGCTACAAAGGACAATAAGGCAGAAGGGGGGTCCCTGGTTTCTAAGGACTTAAGCTGTAGTCAGGAGGAAAGAGACAACAAAACATTACACAAAGAAATTAACAAGGTAATTTCTATACTGATGAAGTCTTCTGAGGAAATTAAAGTAGGGCATGAGATAGCCCTGGGGAGGGAGATGTCCTCTAGAGAAGACTGTGAAGGGTGGGAGGATTCAGCGAGTCAAGATCTCAGGAGAGAACATGAGGGGTAGGGACATGGTAGGGAAAGTCCTGCATCAAGAAAAAGCAGTGGCGTGCTGGGTGAACAGCAAGGCCACATGCCTGAAACATGCTGACCAAGGAGAGTGGGGCCCTCACTCAGCCTCGGAAGAGCTGGCAGGTCACAGGGGACCTTGATGGTCTCAGTGACAAATCTGTGTCCAACCCTAAGAGCAATGGGAAACCACTGGATCAGTGATGCCTAATAGAGAATAATGTGTGATTTAAAATGTTCCAGTAGCCACATTTTTTAGAAGTACAAAGAAACATTAATATTAATTATAATATTTAATCCAATATATCCAAAAGATTACTTCAGTATGTAATTCATGTGCAAAATTATTAATGGGGTATTTGACTTTCTGTTCTGGGAAACTAATACAAAGAACTGACTCATTTGAAAAGACCCTGATGCTGGGAAAGATTGAAAGCAGGAGGAGAAGGGGATGACAAAGGATGAGATGGTTGGATGGCATCATTGACTCAGTGGACATGAGTTTGAGTAAGCTCCGGGAGTTGATGATGGACAGGGAAGCCTGGTGTGCTGCAGTCCATGGGGTTGCAGTCAGACATGACTGAGCAACTGAATTGAACTGAAGTTTTTGACAGAGGTGTCTGTCATGCTGAGAGCACTTCTCAATTCAGATCAGCCACATTTCAAGTGCTCAGCAGATGCCTGTGGCCCATGACTACTATACCGGCCAGAGAAGCATGGGAAGGTCTAATGATCATCACCCCCCAGAGACCAGGCTCAGGGTTATTTCATTTCTCCCTTCCCCCAGCACCTACCTGCTATCATCATCCACCAAGAGCTTAGATAATTCTCTCTCAAACCACTGCTTATCTCAGTGTCAACCCCAGCTCAAGTATCATCAGTATTTTGCACATCAGTGATTGCTACTCCTCAGAATTGGATTTTTGCCTTTGCTCTAACTCTGTCCATCTCTTGCCATTGAACTACTGGTATTTCTGCTAAAACACAGCTCCCTCTTCTTCCTCCTCCCATCTGAATCTTCCATAGCTCCCACTGCCCTCACTGACACAATTAAAACCCAGGTCCCAGCTTCATCTACGTTATCCCACTTACACAGTGACTTATGCAAGTATTGAAAGTCATGTAACTTCATTTTCCTTAAGCACTATGAGCACATATCCTTAAACACTATGAGCGACTGTAATCAAGCATTGAAAGCTTTTGGGATTTTGTTTCTGTTTACTACTTTCCTTTAATAGTAATTTTCCTCTCTGTAAAAAAAATGTTTTCTATTTTTTTATTTGATTTTTTTTTTTTTAAGTAATTCCAGGGACCTGCAACATTTGGATATGAGTTGTTTACTTATTGTTTGATTTCTTGGTAGTTATCATCCTGCAAGCCAACTGCTAGCAATAGTGATATAAGGCAAATGTACATAATCAGGCATCACATGGGATATGTGTGTACATAAACATTTCAGCTAAAGTAAATTTAATTGTATCTTGAGCCACCTATGAAATTACTTGAAATTATAAGAAACTCTATGAGCTATAACAAGCCAAGGCTGGAAACCTCTAACATCCTCCTTGACTTTGGTTATGACCTTGTAAGATCAACTGAGCTGACATTTTTGAAGTACAGTTGAAGGTGATTCCTCATTTTTTTCTTTTTCTTCTTGGTTGAAACATTTAAGTAGCTGAATATGTAATTTTTGCAGATCCCACTCCTAAAGCGCCATCAAACCCAAAATTCACATGATGTCCACATGTCCACGCAACTGTTCTTGACTATTTATAGACGTGAGGTATGAACTCCAGAAATAGCCTGGATGTGAAATAAGTCATAAATTGCTATTGAAGGAAGTTTGTGCTTACTTCTCTGGAAAGGAATATTAAAAGACCAGGAGGGGTTCACAAGCTTGCTCCAGCTGGACTCCCCATTCCCTAAATCTTGTCTATCGACTTGATTCTAAATTGCTTTGAGAACCTACTTCTGTTCTTTGCATATACCTGAGTATAAATGAAGGTCTGATAGTACTTTTTGCTTGTCTAACAGGCACATAAAGGCACTTCTGCTTGCCAGACCATGGCTTCCAGGGTTTTTCTAAGAAAATCCATCAACAAAGTTTGTAAAGCTCATGGCTCCACAGGCTGTCTAGAGATCTGGTCTTCATCTTTTCTATGCTTCCTTGCAACACTCAAAGAACCCTCACTGAGCGCCTACTGTGTCCTCATGCTGTGTCACTGTGGACAGACGTAAGAGTGAGACGCCAGTCTCTCCATCTCTGAAGAATTCAGGAACAAATTAAAAAAAACTCAAAAGGGGGCCCCCTAAGATGATTCAAGCAAAACGAGCACTTTTTTTTTTTTTTTGAAAGATTGGAGAGTCCAGGCAGTTTGGCAAGAGCAGAGGGAGAAGAGAGGTTAGAAGAAGCCCCAGGGCTAGGCGTGGTTTCCAATGTGAAGGCAGAGAAGGCCAGGTCTGACCAGTTTCATGTGCTAATAAGTCACAGCCATCAGTCAGTTTAAGGTCCAAGAAAAACTTGTCTCTTTAAATCCCCTAGAGGGGTGCAGGTGGAGTCAGAACCAGACCTGGAGATGGATCTTGCCCCAACTCACTGTGGCCTTGGTAATGTCACTTGCCCTCATTTAACTACGGTTTCTTTATCAGTAAAATGGGAACATTGGATCATACAGTCCCAGGAGTCCTCCAACTTTGAGACCCGAGTTCCCTGAATTGCCCTCCCAGTAGACCTGCTCCCTGAATGAGGGTCAATACATATGGACCTGTGAACTACGAGACTGTTTATGCCAGATGTTGCAGTTAGATGGCTGTGATCCATGGATTGTAAGTCGACATTAACCTGCCCTCAGAAACAGAGCCCCTTTCAATTGCTCATTTCTCCACCCTTCTCCCCAGTCTCTGCCCGGTTCTTATTCTGACCTCCTTTGTCTCCCTCTACCCCTCTCTCTCTGGTTGATGTTTTAAACATTGATTCAACAACCATCTTAGCACCTGCTGTGCCCACCCAGTACCCTTCTCTCCCAGCCCTACTCTGGAGTGAACTTGTAGGTGGAAAGGGAAGAGGAGAAGGAAGGGAGAATGGGCTGTCCTGCACTGTCAGGCTGGTCCCGAGAACTTGATGTTGGGCTCCTGAGCTCTGGGGAGGCCCTGTCCCCCTGTGGGTGGCCCCCACAGCAGCAGCCATCCATTTCCTGGATTTTCGCCAGATTCCCTGGAGACCAACAGGAATTCCCTGGGAGTTCCTGTTCCCAGGATCCCACCACTACCAACTCAGCCTTTCAAAATGAAACTGCAGACTCCCTCCCCCTCACTCTCTCCCCAGTTCTTTTCCCTCTCAGGTTAAAGCCTTTTCGGACCCTTTGACCTCCTTACACTCGAGGATAGTTGGGTGTGTAGATGAGGGAGGTAAGTGACCCCAAGAAGTGGAAGGGCGAATGTGGGCATGACAAACCGCGAGGAGGGGGCACTGGACCCCAACAGAAGGTCAGAGCTGTGAAGGAAGTTGTGTTGGAGGATGGAGAATTAATGGAGTGAGGCCCCTGGCCAGGCCTGACTGACTACGCAGCTAGGTGTCAAGGTTCAAATTACCTGACAGCAGCTGTCATTTTTCTGACACTTCAAGCCACCATCTCTCCCCTCCCTGTGACTCCTTATTTCTTTGACCTGGGAGGGGCTGTGGAATATAATGAGACTCAGAGCTGGAGGACACCTACCTCAGGAAGCTGGGGCGAGCCCCTCTCATCCCCGCCCCATGGATGTGGCTGGTCTGGGCCCCGCCCCACCTGGAGAGTGACATCTCTCTGAGGTGGGAGCCACTCCCTTCCCATCTGTCCTGTGGGAGCCACATCTCATTTTTCGTGCTCCTGAAGAGTGTTCCTGTATGTAATTAAGGAGGTGGTGAAGGCAGGAAAGGAGAATTTTGAATCGGGGACCCAGGGCTGCCCAAAGTCATTGCAACTTCTGACTGAAAAAGGAGAGAATCTCTGAGTTGGGGAGAGGAGGGTTGCTGAAGTGGGGTGAGAGTGGGGTGGTGGGTGTGGAGAGAAACAGAAAGAGAGAGGTAGAGACCCAGAGAATGAGAGTGATTTATGCAATTCTGAGAGCAAAAGCTTAGACTCTGGTCCCTTCCCACAGCCTAAGAATCTCAGTGTCTCAATCTCTCTCTTTCAGCCCATCCCCCTCCCTGATGCCCCTCTCCATCTTCTTTTGCTTCAGTGGTTGCGTTACCATTTGCCAAGCTACTTGGGACCTGGGGTGTAACTTCAGCGCCAGCTGCAATCTTCCCCCTGCTCTAGGAATTGTACACATAAACCACTGAGAACAGAGCCCTCCTCACCAGAAACAGCACATAGGCTTTTGCTCAGCCTCTGTGGCCTTGGACCAGCTCCCAGGAAAGGCCCCTGTCTGGAGACAGGCACCCACACAGCCTGCCTCACTGCAGGGAGCCCCTACCTCCGAGGGGAACAGACAGGCCGAGCTCACCCGTGACCCTCACCCTGGGCTAAACTGGGTCCAAGGCACAAGGCTTCTCTCCCAGGGGGCCAACCACTCAAGTCAGTGACCT
The DNA here is from genome assembly GCF_029378745.1 of Bos indicus. Classification (NCBI taxonomy): domain Eukaryota; kingdom Metazoa; phylum Chordata; class Mammalia; order Artiodactyla; family Bovidae; genus Bos; species Bos indicus. Next base: position 73,973,152 of record NC_091760.1, on the reverse strand, counting down.
TGAAAAAGTTATTTTTGTCTCTACAGACTTCCCTTTCCCTGTTTTTAAATAGATCAGATATTTATGCTGCTTAATTCATAAAGAAGGTGCATGGAAAAAGGCCGACTCGTTCTGAAGTGTTTTTGGCTTCCTGAGAAGAACCCAAGGTTCCAGGAAACCTCCTTGAGCCACACAGACTCATGTGCACACACAAGCATGATGCACAAATCTGCCCTCATGCTCGCTCCATACCACACCCATTCCCCGACAGGGCTGGACTGCACCAGTCACTGTGCCCTCAAGTTGCTCATGGTCCAGGAGGGAGACAAGCACATAAACAAGTACAGCCAATACAGAGTGTTAGCAACCGGCAGGAAGGAGAGAACACAGGGCGTGGGAAGGCTCCGAAGAAGGGGAGTTTCTGCTCTGTGCCTGGCTTGGGAGACAGGGGTGTGGAGGCTCTGAGCGGTGAAGGAAGTGTGGGACTTCATCACTTGGACAAGAGGGGCTGAGGCTGGTGGCCTCAGTCCATATCTTCCAGCGGAAGGAAAACGTGTTCAAAAGCACAGAGACCCAGACCAACACGGAAGAGTCAGGGCACCATGAATTGTCCCTCCCTCGGAGCTGGACCACAGGAGGGAAGCAGAGCGCTAGGACATGAGCAGGGAAGGATGGAGGCTGGATAAGGAAGGCTGGATTCTGAAGGTCATTGTGTCCCAATATTTGCAAGGGATTTCTATACTAAATTCCAATATTCTTCTTGAACCTTTAAAATGTAATAGTCTTACTCTTCTCTCTGCTGATTGAGAAACTGTGTAAGCGTGATGGGCATCCAAACCCCCCTCAGTAACCCTGAGACTCCACCCACCCCCATGCCTGTCTCCACACCAGCCTGGATGTTGGAAAGCATTACTTGGGAGGACCATTTAATGTATCATTCAGGGTGGTTCACTTTGGGAAGTGAAAGTGTTTACGATGAATAACTGCACCGAGGCAACAACAGCACAACAAGCAAGAACTGAGACCATTCTGGGCAAATCAGGATGCCGGGTGACCCTAGCTAAAGATTTCAGGCTACCACTGATGGGTTTTATAGATGCAAATGGTGTGATCAGATTCATGGTATTGGAACTGACTTACTCTCTGATTTTCATTTCTTCACAGAACAGAGGGAGTAAGAGGATAAGGATGGTCCAGATGTTCTCAGAGGTCCTTTCTAGCTTTGACATTCTATAAATCTGTTTGGTAGGCATTAGAACAGTGAGAAGGGTTGGATAAAAGATAACTTCAAGGAAGTTTTGGGGGTGGACTGCAATTCAACCTAAACCGTGAAGATACATACCAATATCCTGTGTTTTTAGTTGAAACCCAATGAAAGTGACCAAGAAAAACACTCCCAAGGAAACTCCTCTCATCCATCCATTCAGGAACGGAAAGGCGATGCCCGTGAAAACATTCCATTGAAATTAAAGCCCTGCTGCCAATCAACCTCTCCCACAAGTCCTAGCCCTCCCTCCCTCCTCCTCCTGACTCCGACAGCAAGCAGGTGAGATGTGAGTGGATCTGTAAAAGGATGTGAGCTTGAAATGCATAAGTTAGTGCTGTTGGCTCAACCGCCATAACAATCCCATCCCTCTTAAAAACCCTCTCACAGAAAAAAACCTTCATGGCTGCTCAGTATCCTGAGAATAAAGCACATACTCCTCAGTTACCATCTCAAGACCCTTTACAATATGAAGACAAACCACTTTCTTCATGCATTTTTTCTTCCAGCTAATTGGAATTTGTGCTGAGCACCCTTTTTTTCTCTGTAGGTGCTAACTCAGCTTATGTACACCCTACTTATCAAAATTATATCAATAAATTTCATCTCTTTCATGAAGCTTGTCTATCCTTTTCCCTCTCTTCTTTCAAGTTACTTACAGACTTATCTTTCAAGATTCCTATATACTATACTTCTAAATAAAGGTATAATTAATGAGTGTAGGTATCTATCTCTGAATCCTCTTTCCTAAAGAACTAATAACACGTGTGGTGTAAAAAGTTTAGATGCGTTTCTGTGTGTCTCATGTTAGGCTATTTACATCCAGTTTGGAGACACAAAGGAGCTAGAATTAACCAAATGCTTTTGAAAAAGGATAAAATTGGAAGATTATGGTATCTGATCACAAGACTTATTTGAAACCTACAGTAATCAAGTGATTATGGGCAGATAGATCAATGGAAAAGAGAGAATCCAGAAATAGATCCCACATATATAATCAATCAATTTTTGAAGACAGGCAAAAACAATTTAATGAGAAAACGTTGACCTATTCAACAAATTGTTCTGGAACAAAATTGGATGAACAATGCAAAAAAAAAAAAAAAACAACAACAAAGAACTTCGACTGATGCCTCATATCACATTGAAAAAATAATCCTAAACGATCTTACTCTAAATATAAAACCTAAAACTATAAAACTTCTAGAAGAAACATAGGAGAAAATCCTTGTGACCCAGGGCTAGACAAAGATTTCTTAGCTATAACCCCAAAACTCTAGTATTTACATTACAGAAAATCAGTAAATTTGACTTCACAAAAATTAAGACCCTCTCTTCAAAAGACAAGGCCTCCCAGGTGGCACAGCGGTAAAGAATCCACCTGGCAATGCAGGAGACGAGAGAGACTCAGGTTTGATCCCTGGATCGAGAAGATCCCCTGGTGTAGGAAGTGGCAACCTGCTGCAGTATTCTTGCCTGGAAAATTCCATGGACAGAGGAGCCTTGTGGGCTACAATCCATGCTGTTGCAAAGAGTCACAGTCTTATTGAAGAGACACCACTAGAAGAAGAGAAGGGTTTTCATTTGTTTGTCTATTTTGTTTTAACCTCGTCAAGCCCAGCATCCTCCACAATCTAGCCCAGCAAACTCACAATATACTGCTGTTCCCGCCAAGCATCCACACTGGCTACTGGATCATCTGAGTGGGAGGAGAGGTCAATATCTAAGTCCAGTTTCTTGAGACTTGCACCGATTACTTCTGAACCACAAGTGGTCCCTTGGAATAGGATTAAGGGACTGGTCCGCAGGGCCTTAGAACTGAAAGGAGCTTTTAGGGGTCTTCTGGTTCCACTCTCCTCTGACATATCTCCTGGGATGGAAAACTCCCACTGTTGACAAATACGATGCAACTAGCTACATTTCAACAGGAATAAATGTAAAGAGGACAAGAAGAAATGAGCGAGCAGTCCTCTTGAACCCATCAGAATCCCTATCCTTTCTTTCAGTGTGATTCGGCAGGAATCTTGAATTGGGGAGGAAATCAGTATCTTCTCAATAGAAGATACACGTCTGTTGCCCTGTGATGGAGATGAGATGGGGAGAAAAGGAATTAGATGGATTTGAAAAATCGGACTTGAGTTGCCAACAAGTTCTTTTAAAAGAGAAGACAGTTTGCATTTGTGACCCAATTCTGTTTGGTTGGAGTGGTTTATATGTTAGCTAGTTCCAATGAACTTTGAGCACATGCCTTAATGCTGCGCTGTCTTGGCTTTCCCAGTTTCATACCTTTAGAATCAAAAGCCTGGGCCTGCCTTTCTCCTTCTCACAAAGCTCATAAGAACGCTGGGTCTGGGGAGAGAAATAAAGCTCTGAACAGAAAGACCAGGGCTGTGTCACTTCTAGTTCTCCTTGACATCTTTCCAAGCTTGGTGATTTCGGCTACTTCTCTGAAGGGAATAATCTTTTAAGCTCTCCATCCAATCTACTGTCAGACAGGAGTTTAAACTCTCTCCTTTTCTAAGTTTATCAGACAGGTCTACAGAGACTTCCTGGGAGAATGTTTACAAAGGACTTTGAGTGTTGCCAAGAAAAGAGAGAACGAGAAAGGTAGGGTTTCTGAAGGGCAGTTTCAGAAGCAGTGAGGTTAAAACATAAAAGGACCTTTCTTTCTCTTACTAACAGGTTGTCCTAAGGCCAGGGGTGGGCAAAACACTGGGAGATGAGGGCAGATGGCTGCCCTGTTGGAGAGGGTCCCTCATCATCACTCGAGCCACTGGAACTTGCCTCTTAGGGCAGGCTTGCGCTCTCCTGTTGCAGAGTTGGAATTATTCCAGAGATTAAAGCCCGTAGTTCTACTTCCCGCCACTCCTCTGCTCCTTTTAGAATCACTTTATTTCTCTGGGGGATCTTCTTAAAAGGCAATGTCAGGCTTAGTAACGGTATCAGATCGATATAACTATGTAGCAGTAACCATGTTAACAATATATTCCTCTCCACTGGGGAGAGGGGAATTCTAGAACATGGTAATCACCATATCCAATAAATCAAGTGGTAAAGGCACAGTGCGTTTACAGCATGGCTTCAGTACTTTCAGAATTATTTAGAAATTGTGTACCTATTCAGGTATTTACAATCTTGAAGTCCCCAACTGTAGAAATCTAAAGGCATTTGGTTTATTAAATTTGCATTAGTATGTGAGAAATTTCTCCCCATATGTAATCGTACATTAATACAAAGTTAGGTGTGGAGAATAACTTCTTTTAATGTATTACTTTAGATGTTTAAAAAAATTCTATAAAAACAAACACTTCTACAGCCTGTCTTAAGGAACAGTTTTTCTCTCTGATCAGGATGATTTCATTTTATCCTGGTAAAAGGTAAGTTTTCATCATCATAATCAAGCAGGAGAGAAACTATTCCCAGTGGGCTGCATGGCAAGTTGTGTAATGTAGTTAATTTTAATTAGCAAGCTCTATTTCTGAATTGTTGATCTCCATTCCAGTCAAGACGAAAACTAAATGGGTTCCTCCCTCCCTCTTCAAAGAACTATTACATTTCAAGTGTCTTAGGAAAAGAAAATGAATCTATCCCATTTGTCAGAAAGCTGTAGTCTTCAACTGTAGGAAGAAAGACCTTGTTACGCATGTCAACATCCTTGTATGATGAAAAAGAAAACCTCAAAGTTCTTCCAAAGAGTATCCACTGCAAAGTGAGTGGGTGGGAGGGGCTGTGTGTTGGGAGAGAGGGGAGGAGGGCTGGCATTCAAGAAGAAATTTCCATGTGGGTTCAGTAGACAAGTAAATCATATTATTAGGTACAAAACTCTAGCTTTCAGTCATGGAACAATAGCATGAAAAGTTGGGAACAAAATTTTATGTTTCATGGTACTGTTTTCAACACAGTACACACTTTTTTTTTTTTTTTTTTAAGCTACACCACAAGGCCTGTGGGATCTTAGCTTCCTGCCCAGGGATTGAACCTGTGTCCCCTGTAGTGAAAGCATGAAGTCTTAAACACTGGACCACCAGGGAAATCCCTTTAAACAATCTTTTTTCGGCTGTGCCAAGCTGCAGGTTTGTGGGATGTTAGTTACCTGACTAGAAATTGAACCCGGGCCCTGGTAGTGAAAGTGCAGAGTCCTAATCACTAGACTGTCAGGGAATTCACAGACTTTTCAAAAAATTAGTTCTTGTTTCTTAGAGCACTTTTAAGTTCAGAGTATTTTTTTAAAAGAAGAAAAACCATAGGTCTCCACATATTGCCAAGAAAGACCTCTAAGAACAATGAGTGAGTGAGTGAAAGTCACTCAGTCCTGTCTGACTCTTTGTGACCCCATGGACTATACAGTCCATGGAGTTCTCCGGGCCAGAATACTGGAGTGGGTAGCCGTTTCTTCTCCAGGGGACCTTCCCAACCCAGGGATCGAACCCAGGTCTCCCCATTGTAGGTGGATTCTTTACCAGCTAAGAACAATGAGTAGCAGTAAGATTACTGAGAATTAAGGAAACTCCTAGAACAGGCTTCACTGATCTAAGTTCCTTCTACCCGCCACTGGGTGGTGTGATTGAAACCTTCAGTGCTAGGTAAACTGTCCTCAAATCCCTCAGGTCACTGATGTCACCAGCTGGGACGTGTGTGTGAGTGTGTGTGTGTGCGTTTCTTTTGAATCAACAGAATGCTGTCCTGATTGAATGTGATCTGCAGACATTGTGACAGAGGGTATTGTTCTGCCCTTTTCAATCAACAGTTTTCCATCCAGAGCACACAGGGGTGGCTTAGAAAGAGGTCACTACGGGGCATATGGCCTGTCCTATGGTCCTGGGCTTGTTTTATGACACCAGAAGATATGCATAGTCAGCCCAAAGGGATGAAATCAAACTCTCTCAATTAAATTTTAATCATGCACATGCATCCATTCCACTGTCTCCTTGATAGTCAAAACCCTTACAGTTGCCTTGTATAAAGGATTTTAAACTTTTGTCAAACCCCGATGAGTTACAAGTTTGGCAAGATTTTTGCTTATCAATGTTCCACTTTTATTACATTATAATTTTTTTCTCATTTTTCATTAATGAAAGCTGCTAACAATAACAGCTGCCTTTAATCAGTGGCTTACTCTGGACCAACCCCAGCAGCTCTGTGAGGTGGATGTGATTATCGTCCTTATTTTACAGGCGAGGACACTGAGGTTCAGGGAGATCAAGGCGCTTCATCAAAGTCATCCGGCCAGGAAGTGGATGAGCACAGCGTGACCCCAGACCTGTCTGCCGTCAAAGCCCAGGTGATTCATCACAATTCTGTTTGGCCCAGCAGAGCCTCCAGTTTGCATGAAGCAGTCCTCAGTGCAATGACACAGCCAGGAGCAAAGGAAGGGGGCATCTTCATGAGACTACAGCCTGTATCCAAGCAAATTCAGAATTCCTGTCAAGCTCTTTGAAATACTGAAAATTGTTCACAGACCTCTTCTCATCTTTCCTGCCATGAACAGATTTAACTATCCCTCTGTGGACTCAGAGATAGAGAATCACTTGCTAAGTCCCATGCCCTCACCTAGCAGACAGTTGGATTTTCAGTGGATCTGTGGAGTGGATATCTGTGCTAAATGTGCCTCCCAGCCTCCTGTACTGTCAGAGACCCCCGAGAAAGGAGAAATGGTAAACAGGCTTAGGCGAGGTAGGACTCCTGATTTTCCTTATTTTTTTTGTCTGCAAAATTGCTTTCCTTGGGATGCTATTCCTCACTGCCCAAGAAGTAAAGTCTTCAGCCTTGACTAACAAATATAGGAGAACCCGTTTTTTTAAAAAAGCTAAGTTCTTCAGTTGTGTGATGTTACAAGCATGTGATCTGATGTCTCTAAGATTCCAGAGATACCACACGCTGACTGCTGCTGGCCATTTTGAATCAATCCGGGACCTAAACCTACAGGCCAAGGAACACAAAGAGAGCCGGGCCATCATCAATCATTAGCAGACGTCCTAAAGCTGCTTTCTCACACTACAGAGTGGGGAGCGGGGGTGGGGCAGAAGAATGGGAACATTTCAGTAGATCTTCCCTGGACTTAGGAAATGAATTAGTACCATTAGATCTTTGAGTCTAACAAGCTGAGTCAATGTTGAAAATAATATTTGAGTAATACTACGAACCCAGCTTCTCTCTTAGGTGAACCAGCCCAGAAGCTCACATTTCTGTTGACTGGGGGCCGCTGGGGGCCTGGCCTGAGCCTGTTCATCTCTCTGTCCCCACAGCGCCTCATATACAGCTTGGCACATTGGAATATTAAGGAAATGTGGGCTTTATTATTAAAAATAAAGCCCAGAACCTCCAGAGTTGGCACTGGAAGAGGACTGGCTAGGGAACAGGATGGGGTTCTGGGGCAGACAGCTCCAAGGAATCTCATTCCATATCTAGGGCTCGCCTTCTCCTTGGAGTGACTGAAGTCCACCATTCCCCCCTCCATGGTGGTCTCAGGAAAGGGCTGGACTTCCTCTAACCTGTGGCCCCATCCCTCTTTCCAGGCGAGGTCTGGAGCCTGCTGAGGGGAGGTGGGAGCATTACAAAAGACTCCACCCAGGGAATAGCAAACCAAAAGAGGGACGCAGCTGACTTCCAGTGAGTCCTTCGAATCCGGCTTTAAAGCACAGCTTTACATATCAGCACCTTGTGGGTCACTCTGGGCCCTTTTCCCTGCTTCTGTGTGACAGAGAACATATTTCACCCATAGCCCCCTGCAGGGCTGTCTTAAGCCTCCAGAATTCTCCATGTCTGTTGCCCAAAGACATTCCACATAAGTGATTCAGAAATTCTACAAGCACTACAGGCAAATCTATATTTTTATAGTATAGTTAGAAATATTTTTAATGAAAGCAAGAATTATCCTCTATTAATACATGGAATTATACTATACTAACACATCAAAGACCATTAACAGAAGTCTATAACTCATTTAGGGCTGAACTTAAAAATTGCTTCTCAACATACTTGAGGCGTGTCCCTTGAGACAAAGCCACCCTCAGAAAAATTTCCCATTTGCAATCCAGAAATGATGTAACAAAATACATTACGGAAATTTATCTGATGCAGAGGCTGATAAGTCAGCACCTGGCACCACTATTCTCCAATTTCAAGATTTTATGTTAGTCAAGACAAACAGCCTCTTGTTGAGTTGATAATTAATGTCATCCATTTAAACATTGATAATAGGTTTATGGGCTTCCCAGGAGGCTCAGTGGTAAAGAATCCGCCTGCCAAGCAGGAGACATGGGTTCAATCCCTGGGTCAGGAAGGTCCCCCGGAGAAAGAAGTGGCAACCCACTCCAGGATTCTTGCCTGGGAAATCCCATGGACAGAAGAGCCTGGAGGGCTACAGTCAATGGGATCAAAAAGAGTCAGACACGGCTTAGCAACCACCAGCCACCAATAAGTTTATACCAGTAAACACCACTTTTATTTGTTTTATATATGGGGCTCCATCTCAGACTTTACTCTTTAAAAAGACTTCTATTCTTAAAAAGAGAGCCCCTCCCTAAAGCATTACTTTAGGAGTCTTTTCAGCTATTCCCAGGGATCTTGAGAGTCACCTACTCACAGATTTGTCCCTATACTTGGAGGAGCAAACAGGAAAACCCTGTCCCAAGGCAATTCAACCAGAAGGCACTTGAAACTGGGAGCCGACTGAGTGGGAGAGGGCGTGGTTCATAACGTCCTTTGCTGACTCTCCACTTCTCTCCCTTATGGTGATTTCTGAGGAACCATTCTCCTCTTTTAAAGGATGCTGTGAGTTGGTCTGCCAAACCCCAGTATAAACTGAAGGGGACAGCCATCAGAAATGCTTTAAGGGATAGATTTCTTACGCACAACAGTCCAACAACTGCTGAGATTATGACAGCATCCTTCCGCATCTGTGCCAAAGGGCCCTTCAGAGTAACCTAGACCAAGCCAGCATATACATGTAAGGAAACTGAGGCTCAGACAGAGAAGCGACTTAGCCAAGGTCACACCATGTACCCTCCCTCCTCTTGTCAAGATGCCCTTCGTCCTCACTCTAGAAGAGAATCAGCTCTGAGGGGAGAGGGTTAACCTTCATTCTGAAAGATGATAGTAGTGATTTATACTTTTAAATGTGGCTAATGGTAGAAATAAAATGATAATGAGAAAGTAACTCAGGCTTTCAAAGTAACTGTTCACCAAAGTGAACATTAAGCCTGATTTGATCACACCCATTAGAGATTTCAGCTGAACATTACAGGCGTGTTTCTTGGGAATTTCTCTGATGGATGTGGCAGGGTCAGCTGCTAGGGATAAAGAACCATCTCCAAAATGTTCCAACTAGACAAATTTTTATCAATTACAGGTATAAGGGAATTTGAAATGCTACACATAAATCAAATTATTTCTAAAGTGAAACAGCTATTTTAAAAATTATTTTCTTATAACGCAAATTGTTTTACCTTTATTGGCCTGTGTCATAAGAAAAAGTATTTGAGGAGGATAGATTTATTTATTGTTTCAGATGTTGGGTTTTATAAAGTGAGAGACACCTATATGGAGAGCTTTACATCTGGGAAATACCTTAAAAACTATCTAGTCCAAATCCTTCATTTTCTGAATGAGGCAGCTGTGGTCCAGAGAGGAGAAGGAACAGTCCCAAGGTCACACAGCAGCCAACATCAGAGCCAGCAGCCCCCAGATCCAGGTCAAGGCGCTGTTTGATTAACGACCAGCGGAGCTCTCTGCTCTGTGAGTTGCAAGAACAAGATTACAGTACTGAAAATACAAAGACAAACAGTCTACTTCCTTTATAAGTCATTTTCTTCCACTTTTAAAAATGTATTATTTTTACTTATTCAGTTAAAAAAAAATTTTTTAATGGCATATAATGAGGCACTTGCAATCAAACAAGGAAGGAAGGAATGAAGGGAGGGAAGACGGGAGGAAAGGAGGGAGGGAGACAGGAAGAAGAGAAAGAAAGGAAGTAGAAATAAGAATGTGTGTACCATGCACACACTTATGCATGGTGTGTGCATGATCTTGGCAAGGTGGTCAAGGAATGCATATTTTGAGTGAAATCAAAACCTCTAATAAGACGGTCACTAGAACTGAATTAATTCTGAGCTTCCTGGTAATAAAATTTTCATTTGCTTATTTATTTCCAAAGAAATTGTCTATAGAGGTGTAACTAGAGAGTCTCCCTCTCTCCCCTCTAATCCCATTGCATCTTCCTACACACCAACCTGAGGACCATGGAACTGAACCTGAGGACTTTGGAGCTGAAGGCTCCCTAGACACCACCAAGGCCATCCCTCCAGCTAACAGAGGGACAGCTGGGAACCCAGGGAGGGAGGGAGTTTGCTATAGTGATGGCGGAGTCCAAGAAAACCTATGTCTGAATCTCAGGGATGTTAATTTTTTTAACTTTTTAGGTTTGTTTTTATAAACATCCCCAGGTACATAGCAACAGACAGCATCCCCTCATCCCTAGTCACTGCCCCAAGGATCCTGAGTCTGATGGTCATGGAATGCTTTACAGGTTTGCTGTTTTAGTTACAATACTCCTTCGTGCCTAGCATGCTTCATGGAACCTCAGCTGATAACTGTGAGGCAAGAGGACAGAAGAGAAAATTGGGCTTCAGAGAGTCCAACTCTGTTCAAGTCAAGCTGCTAGTGGATCAGCTTCTGGCTGTGAATCAAACTGCTGAAGGCAAGGCCATTCTCTCTGCTCCATGCGATGGCCTCAGTGAAAAAGCAGCAGACAGTGACAGAGGAACCAGTGCATCCTGCTGTCCACTGAACCCCAGTTAGTACATCGTGACAGCTAGCTGGGGCACCAGCTCCATGGTGCGGGTACCATGTCTTAAAGCATTAAACAAATAATATAAGGGGATTTAAGTGAAATGGTTGTTCTAAAGGGATGTGGTATTTGCTCAAAGTAAAGCCTTCAAGGGCTTTGTGCTTAAAGTTTTACAGAAGACTCTGGGTACCTCAACAGATGACTGGCAAACATCATGATCACCCAGAGATTTCAGGGCATCAGATTAACACTGTTCACAATTCAAGGGAATTAAGAGAAGTTTCAAAATGAGATTCACCAGGTCGCAAAGAAGTAAGAACCAAGGGAGGTATAGGGCAAAGTAAAGCAGTGGTCGGAGAAGGCAGTGGCACCCACTCCAGGACTCTTGCCTGGACAATCCCATGGACGGAGGAGCCTGGTGGGCTGCAGTCCATGGGGTCGCTAAGAGTCAGACACGACTGAGCGACTTCACTTTCACTTTTCACTTTCATGCATTGGAGAAGGAAATGGCAACCCACGCCAGTGTTCCTCCCTGGAGAATCGCAGAGACAGGAGCCCGGTGGGCTGCCGTCTATGCAGTCGCACAGAGTTGGACGCAATTGAAGCGACTTAGCAGCAGCAGCAGCATGGGAAAAAAAAAAAAAGAATACTTCCATAGTCAGGATCCTACTTCTGGACTGAACCATAAAGTTTAACATAATAATAATAGTAGTAGTAATAGTAATAATAACCTGACATCCTGATTCAGTGTCCACAGGCAGCTGCTGAGCTAGGCGAATCCTGCCGGGGCATCCATGGACACGTTGTCAGGGATACAGGATAACTGAAAGCAGAGAGGGCCAAGTGAGGGCATCGGCCCCTCCTGCCCCCTGCCCAGCCCCCATTTGAATTGCAATGCTGGCGGTTAGAAAAAGTGTCTCCATCTTGTAAACACAGCAAATTTGATCTGGAAATCATTGAGAAAACATAAACCCAGAGCCTCATGTGGTCATGTTTACACTATTTCAGCCTTGGTGAAAGATGAGCCTGTTATGGAAGGACTGTTTTTTTTTCAAAGGCTCTTTTCTTTTTAAGATGAAAATCCCGAGTACACATTACTATGAAGACCAAAGTCCTGGCAAAGACACCATAAGGGCCTGAACAAGATTTGATTAAGCAGGTAACAGACATAATGTCACTTTTTTACGTAAAAGTGTCTTCTGCAATTGCAGAAATTCTCAATTATTTTTGAAGTCAGTTCTTTTTGAGGTGGAGATTAACAGTAGTGGAGAAGCTTCTAAACTATAACTTTAGTTAAGAATATGGTTTCATGACTATTTCATGTTTCTCAAATCCCTTCTAAATTTGCAGTAACACGGACAAGGAATTTAGTCCAATTCCCTTCATTTAATCCATAAATAAATAGAGGCACAGATGGAGAAAGTGACTTACTTAAGGACAGAGCTTATTAGTGCCAGAGGCAAAAATAGGACAGTGATTTCCTGATTTCAGCCGGCTCTTTCAGGATATGTCTCTTTCGGGTGTTGTTATTTATGTAACGTTTTGTCCAAGGGCATTTATTAGAAATTGTGTTCTGTATGGAGTTGGTATGGAGCAGGCAATGGGTTTTATGCCATAAACAGGGGCATGAAATAAATACCACGTGATTTTTCTAAAAACAAATTCTGATTAGGAGTGTCTCATTCACTAGGCTGGTGGAGGAACTTACCCATTCGGTCATATGTGAATGTGGCTTGTCCTGGAAGTGGCAGCAGGACACCCACCTAGGAGCCATAGAGGTGGAGCAGTGTCACAGCCTTGGACTTGATGTGTTCACAGACCAAGGTCCCTACAGGCTGTCTGGTCACCTGCTCCTGAACCATGGCCTCTGCTGAAGATGGGGGTCACTGGGCTCACTGAGGCTCTGCCTCTACCCTGGCGCCCTCAGAGAAAGGGGAATAAGGGCTTGGAACCCCAAACTGCTTCCCTTCCAGGTCTGAGAGAACCTCTCCAGCCAATTCTTCCCTCCCCTCTGCTGCTTCCCTTCCCTCTGCTCCCCAGCCTCCCCCACTGCCTCCTCGTAAGCACAATTCCTCTCTAAAGCCAGGACAGAGAGGGAGAGATCACTTGTCTTGAGGAACTCCTGCTTTCAATCCTTTGGCTCAAAGAGTCCTGGAACAAAGAAACTCAGTGGCCTGAGTATTTACCTAGAATGAGAGGGGGGGAAATACAATAAGAACAAATTCCAAATGGATATCTCAATAAATTTTTCCTGCCATGTGTGCATGTCATCTTACCATGCAGAATTCCGATCCTTTTGTAATGAAAACACTAATGCACTTGTACAGCATCTGATGGTCTACAGGGCACTTCAGACTCACCAACTGGTCGCTTCCACAGGGTGGGTCTTTGTCACCCCATTTTATAGCTGAGGAGACCAAGGTTCACTGAAGTGATGAGATATATGTGGTTCTTTTTTCCTGGTCTTAAGAAGAGGGTGGCAAGCCACTCGTGGCAAATATCCTCTGAACTCATCCGAACTCTCAGTAAACTCCACACCTGTCAATACCACTCCATGATGTATTTCCTCCTTCACTTCTAAACAGCCGGATGAACTTGGGCGCAACAGCAAATGTGACTTTGAACATTCCTCTAGGGCGAGTTCCATTGTTTTTGTTCACTCAACTTCAAGGTAAAAAAAAAAAACCACAGATCATAAACAATTTCCCTATTTTTGTTCCTCTTCAGCATTTGAAGGTTTGAAAAAGCATGAATGATGAAAACAATTGTTAAATTCCCTAGGGCTATTTGGCTGAGGTCTTTGTGCCCTGGTACCAAGGCTCCTGAGACCATGTCCTCAGCCTCTGTCTCCTCATGCCCAGCCTTATTTACACCTCCAACAGGGCTGTGGTGTTGACTGGTTGTCAACTTTGTCTCCCTGGGGAAACAGGCTGCAAACCTACTCAATCACTGCTAAGTCGCGTCAGTCGTGTCCAACTCTGTGTGACCCCATAGACTGCAGCCCACCAGGCTCCCCCGTCCCCAGGATTCTCCAGGCAAGAACACTGGAGTGCGTTGCCATTTCCTTCTCCAAAGCATCAAAGTGAAAAGTGAAAGTGAAGTCGCTCAGTCGTGTCCAACTCTCAGCGACCCCATGGGCTGCAGCCTGCCAGGCTCTTCCATCCATGGGATTTTCCAGGCAAGAGTACTGGAGTGGGGTGCCATTGCCTTCTCCGACTCAATCACTGATGTGTTCTAAATCTTTGTGTTACCCCCAAATCCACATGCTGAATTCTAACCCCCAGGGTGATGGTATCAGGAGGTGGGGCCTCTCCTCTGGGAGGAGATTAGGTCATGAGGGTGAAGCACTTATCAATGGGATTAGTGCCCTGATAAAAGGGATCTGGAAGACTTTCTTTGCCCCTTCCTCCCTGTGAGGACACAGTGGAAAGACAGCCTTCTATGAACCAGGAAGCAGGCCCTCATCAGACACCAGACATCCTGGTGTCTTGATCTCGAATTTCCAGCCTTCGGAACTGTGAGAAATAAACTTCTATTGTTTATTAGTCTCCCAATCGGTGGACTGGACTAAGAGAGTCATTCAGAGCATCCAATCACTCAGCAATTTACCAAGCTGCCTTGATATATGAGGCACTGTTCTAGCAACTCCGATATGATCACAACCAAAACAAAGTCCCTCCCTCCATGGACTTCCTGTTCTGGGTGAGGAGGGAGACATGACAGACAATCAATAGAAATAAATAAATAATACCTCAGATGATGCTAGAGGCATGAAGAAAATACAGCAGAGTAAGCAGGATCTTCTAGAGAATAATGTCTCCAGAAGGATCTGGGGACTCTTAGTGCAAGAACTCAGACCTCATCTCTGTTTGCTAGCCCTTTGAGCAGACAGGGAGCATGGAATATCAGCACAGACATGCCCTGGAAGCTGTGGAGGTTGTGCCCGTTCATAAAACTCCTGGGACACAGAAGCCATCCAGGCTGAGGCAGGTGAGCATGGGGTTGAA
This sequence comes from Bos indicus, assembly GCF_029378745.1. NCBI lineage: Eukaryota > Metazoa > Chordata > Mammalia > Artiodactyla > Bovidae > Bos > Bos indicus. Next base: position 73,958,115 of record NC_091760.1, on the reverse strand, counting down.
GGTCACAGTCACTTCGCCGTCCACCACCCACCCTCAGCGTAGCCTTCCCTACCTCACTCCACCTCTCTGGAGCCAATATTTGTATGTAAAGTCTGGAGGGATATAGCCAAACCATTGATAGAGGAGGTATCATCTGAGAGTGGAGTGAGGAGAGTAAGACTGCAGTTAGGGTTGGGCTAGGGGAAGTGTGGGGCTTTTGTTTCTAACTCTAAATTTATATTTTTTTCAAACTTTTAAAATTAAAAAATAATCATATATTGTATAGCTTTAAAGTTAAACAAAAAGCAGTATTACTTCACTAGGCTGTGGTTGTCTTTTGCTAAAGTTTTGACTTTGGTGTCGCTCTGGGATGTGACCTTGCAGGACTCTAACACTTGCTGCTGGACTGTCTCATTCAGGCCTGCAGGCTGCGCACTGCACAACTCAGGACTGTCTGATTCAGGCGTGCAGGCTGCGCACTGCACAACTCAAGGGGGGACCATCTCACAGTGCCCTCTCGATAGTGCGACCTGGGACTCCTCTTCTCCAGAAACTCTCCAGCACTGACCTCATGCCATCTCATGCTCTCTGCTCCCCGTTTCTGAAATACATAGTGTCCCTTTGTCCTCTTTCCATACACTCGTTCCTCTTAGGAAAAGTGTCTCTTTACCGTCTCCAACCGTAAATTTTTATCCTTTTAAGACCTAGTTCAAATATCTCTTTTTCTCAAAGGTCCCTCAGCAGAATTTCTTTATTTTGTCCCTACCACTATGACTTCTTCTACCGTGTTGGTTTGTAAATTTTCCCAGTGGACTCTTGTGGACAAAAACTTGATGCTATTAATATATTCATTCGATTTCCTCAGAGCGCATTGTGTGTAACATGAACAATGGGATGAGTGAATGAATACCAGTGACAACACTAGAACCTTGGTTTTTAGCTTGATTGTCCAAAAGGCTTTCACAATTAGACATAGTTCTCAAACTGTTCTGCAAAATGTATCTCTTAAAAGATTCTTCTGAATTTTAAGAAGAGATTCAATAGGCAAGTATTAGGATAATGTTGCTACCTACTTAGAGGTTTTAATATGCTAAAAATCATTTTGCATCACCAAGAAGGGGAAAAGGAAACCAACTCCAAACTTGATTACTGACTTACTTTTTCATAAATACCTGTTCTCTCAAGAGATCTAGTGCTATACTTTCTCAATACCTAGGTTCCATTCGGTCAAAGTTATGGTTTTTCCAGTAGTCATGTACAGATGTGAGAGTGGACCATACAGAAGCCGAACACTGAAGAATTGATGCTTTCAAACTGTGGTTCTGGAGAAGACTCTTGAGAGCCCCTTGGACAGCAAAGAGATCAATCCTGATTGATTGATTGATTGATTCAGGAAAACAATCCTGAATATTCATTGGAAGGACTGATGCTGAAGCTAAAGCTCTAATACTTTGGCTACTTGATGTGAAGAGTTGACTCACTGGAAAAGACCCTGATGCTGGGAAATATTGAAGGCAGGAGGAGAAGGAGACAACAGAGGATGAGAGGGCTGGATGGCATCACCGACTTGATGGACATGAGTTTAAGCAAGCTCTGGGAGTTGGTGATGGACAGGGAAGCCTGGCATGCTGCAGGTTGCAAAGAGTTGGACACAGCTTAGGAACTGAACAACAACAAGGTTCCATACTCCATAACCAAGCAAAAGGAAAGCAAATCATACGTTAGTAAAAGTAAAGATGGAGGGAAGATTGTGGCCAAACATCAGAGGACTCGTGATGTTGAGCCAAAGCTGGTTCTATTGGGCTGGCTGTATGGAGACCCTGGAAGATGTCAAGTTGAGGATTTGTCAAGTCACCCTGGAGTCACTGGAGAAAAAGCACTGTTAGGGAGCGAGGGTGGATGAAGCAGGAAGACAAATTAGGAGGCAGTTGCTGTATCCTTGGCCAGCAAGAGTAATGGCCTCATATGGTGTGTTGGCAGCAGAACTGAAAGAGAGACAGAGGGACAGAGACAGAGGGACCTTCAGAGAAAGTTGTAAGATGGAATTAGCAGGATTTAGGACTTGGTCACCAATTTAACTGCAGAGTTTGGAGGGATTTAGGTGAAGCTGAGACCAGTGGGCAAAATTGAAGGAAGAATCAAAAAAACTCAGTAATCAAGATAAATACCACTTTAATGCCATATTTTTAAAAATAAAAATTAATGCAAAGCATTTACAATGTATAAAATATGAAAGGATTTAAAGACAGGACATCTTCCTGAGTTTTTCCTTTTGTCTCCATCTACAATATGCCCAAGCACCCCCACTGAACGTGGGAGGTCTCCCGAGTTACAAAGCTGTTGTCCTCTAAGGAGAAGGTAGCAGAGAAGGAATCAGTTTGGGGTAGAAGTCGGTGGGCGTCATTTTGGCTGTTATTGGTATGTTCAGACCCTTCAAGCTGCAGCTGAGGTCCATCCAGTGTATCAGTAAGAAGCTGTCTCTGAGACTGTGCTGTGGGAGAGGGAGAAGAGAGTTTGGGCTCAATATGGAGACCATCAAATTCACTCTCTTCTCAAGATGAACTGTAACCTTTACTTTGCTTCCCACATCAAACAGAATGCGGCGGGGGAAGTTCCCTGGCAGAGCCCATTGCTTCGAAAGCTCAAATTGTGCAACACGTCATCCCAGACCTTCCCTCGGGTGCCCAGACCAGGGCTGGGATCATCACAATCACACCCTTGTGTTCATTCATTCACTGGTTTCTGCTTCTTCATTTCCTCCCCGCTGTCCTGCCCTCTCCCCTCTTCCTCCTGCTGCCAGTTCCAGGGGAGGTGATGAGGACGAGGAAGAGGGTGATGAGGGGAAGATGCAGGCTGACCCGAAGAAGGGAGAGAAGGGAAAAAGAAGAAGGGGGAAGAAGAAGGGGGGAAAAGAGGGTGAGAAAGAAGAAACGATACTGAGTAAGGTCATTGGTTTTCTAAACTAAAATAACTATTTCCTGGGAATGTCAGAGTTGAAAACTGCATCCCCGCCCCCACAGATTACATTGACAAACAGAAGAATGATGCCAGATTAAACTTTTTTCCCTTTTTTAGTAACAAAAGAAGGCACAGATCCAGGGCACAAAGCTGCCCTCAACTGATGCTCCCAACAAGCACCCTGACTAGAGGAACAAGGAGGGAGGTGGTTCCTGGACACAGAAGTGGTGTCTGCACTCAGCTTCTCAACTCCTCAGCTTAACTCTGCAGATGCTCAGAAAATTCCAGGGAAGACAAGTAGTCTAAGGATTAGTGGCTAAAAAAAGTAACAGCTGTCTCTTCTTTGTGAAAGAGAAAGAGAAGAAGGAAGGGAGGGAATGAGAGAAGAAGGAAGGAAGGGAGAAAGAAAGCATTCACCAGGAATGAGATCATTGCTACTGAATCTCAAACTCAGCTTTAACCACCAGTCTTGGACAAACACACCAGACAAGAGAAATGACCCAGAGGATACTGAGCCAGATAGATTGAGTTTGGCAAGGAACTGAGAGTCTCCCAAGTGAGGTTTTGGTGAGGTGAATGTGGTTGCCAGAGAGGCAGCTTCCCTGTAAAACCAGCATGCTGCCCATCCTGTCACCATAGGGTCATTCTTCAGCCCCGGAGTCAGAATCACACGCACACAGCTACAGATGAGAGGTCCTAGTCTTTCTTGAACTCAGTCAGGAGACCTCTGCCATCAACTTGTCACATGAATTTGGACAAATCATGACCCCTTTTTGGAATTCAGTTTTCACACCTATACGTTGAGGATGATGGTGTGGGAGAGATTTCCACTTCCTATGGTTCCCAGACTCATGTCCACCAAGAAGCCATATGAGATTCACCAAGGGTGTGATGAGAGACAGGGGCATTTAAACACACCTCCTGGGCCAGCCCCCTAAGTCTGATTCCACAGGTCCCAGAGCCTTCCGGCTGGTGCTAACAACCATGTTAGGTAACTGCTGGACTTAAATGACCTCCGAATCCTTTCCAGTCCAGAGACAACCACTGAAAAAGGCTACTGGAAATTACATCAAGGTCATTGGGAATGGAACTTCCTTTTAAAGGACATAGAAAAAGAGGCAAGACAGCTCACAGATTTAAAAGATTTCAAAAAAATAATGCTCATGATGGGAAATCCCATCCACATAAATAGAGTGGAAAAGGCAATTTTTAAAAAACATTTCCCCTCAACTTCAACTGCTGAAATCTAATCTACAGGCAGTGTAGGAGGGTCAAGGAGGGAGGCCAATCTCTATCTCGAAAGTGATTTACTGTGGAGGTCACAGCGGTCCGTGTTTGGGCCTGTTACAGTTCGCTAAGCTCCACTAAGCTTAGGTATTAAGGGATCCTTCACTGGAACATTTGTGAAGAAGGAAGGAGGAAGGGAGGAGGCCGGCTTTTTCTTTCCCCCCAGCTCTGGAGCTGCCTGAGGCCTCTTCTAAGTCTTGGGACCCGACTCTGTTTGTCTTCCTTTCTACCCAGGTTGCTGATGGCCCAGGCCTTCTCTGCCCCACTGCTCAGTGTTTGTTTACGGCAGCGAAGTAGAAAATTGTAATGTCTGTCATTGTTATTGGTTTGTTGATTGTGTGACCACCTGGTTTGCTGGCTCCAGGACAAAGGCAGTAAGTCCCCCTTTAAAGCCCAAGCTGTGCGCTTTAGGAGCAGGAAGAGGGGAAAGGAATGTTTGGATGTCTTTTGTTTGTGGCTGTGTGTTGTTTTGTAAAGAAACATCCAAAGCTGAAATTATTTTAACGAAAACAATCAACCCCTCTTAGCACACTCGTCTCGGCACAAGTCTGCAGTAGAAGACCTTCTCTTTTTGCAAGGAAATGCCCTGAAACTGAGGAATTCCTCCATAAACAACTTTATCCTTGATTTGCTGTGTTGGAGTTAGATGTGCCATTTCCAGATGTTTTCCTAAGGGCCCTGTGCCCTAGGGTCCACTGACTACTCTGAGACATCCCTCTGGTCTGCAGAGACCCCACAACTGTTTGAGCAGAAAATTATTTTCTTTTAATTTCATATACTGCCACATTCAACATACACCTTTCATCCAGAGAGGCCCCTAAGATGTTCAAAGGATTCAGAATTACCGACCCACCCCCTACCCTCGAGCCATACCCACCAAATATTTAACATCTGTATTGCTATACCACCCGAAAGTTTTAAATTGAAGGAAGATGTGTTTCTTGCGCTAAATTACTGAAGGAATTTTCGGAGTAGAGTTCAGCTACCTAGGCTGGTTAGGACATCACTGCAAGAAAACCCTTCTATTTTTCCAATTGCTGGAGGACTGTGACTGGTTAGCCCTTCCGTCTGCATCTTGCCTAGAGATGGCACCACAGGCAGTATCTGGTTGCTGGCATATAACTGGCTCTAGTGTGGTAATGCTAACAGTAACTGGCTTCACGGAATGTACTGTACACCAGGCTGTGAGTTCAATGCTTAATGTACATGATTTCATTTAATCCTCATGGCATCATTGTTACCAGCACAGAATGGAATCCATAACAACGCATTTTAAGAGAAAATGCAACAAAACAAATATTGACTATGGGTAAACAATTAGTGATGCCTCCCGCCCCCAACAAAATCCCTATGAATATAAATGACAGTATGCATGTTTTTTTGGTGATAAAACATTCAGGCAGGTTTATAAACACCAAAGTGATTGTTAATATCCAGTTCATGAACCAGATTCAGGTAAGTGTTTATAGACTTTTCAGTTGCAATATTTTTTACATTTATTATTATCATTGCCTTCCAGGGCAGTTGCATCAATAGGGCTTATTTTCTTGATGTAAACATGTGCAGCTATTTTTATTAATTAAGGTCTAATTGGCTCAGAGGTAAAAGAATCCACCTGCCAATGCAGGAGACACAGGCTTGATCCCTGGGTCAGGAAGATCCTCTGGAGTGGGAAATGGCAACCCACTCCAGTATTCCTGCCTGGGAAATCCCATGGACAGAGGAGCCTCGCGGGCTACAGTCCATGGAGTTGCAGAGTCAGACACGACTTAACAACTAACTAGCAACATATGAGGCTCTGAGAGTTTGAGTGTCTAGTCAAAGACCAGAAAGCTGGTGAGGGTAGAGTTTGAATCTGAGTTTGTCTGACTTGGCACTCACAGCCACAGCCCCTAGGCCTTGCCTGTCCTGGTGCTACATGTCACTGGGGTCAGCTGCCTTGTCAACGGGGCATCTTACCAAGCAAGAACCTGCCATGTGCAGAGCTGTGAGGTGTGGTCGGAAGTGAGGAAGAGAGATGAATAACCAATGCCCGGCCCTTGCTGAATTTGCTAACAGACTGGCATGTGGTCCCAGACTTTCATCCCGAATGAAATAGGCAGAAATTCTAGAAAGCGAAAGTGAAAGTCGCTCAGTCATGTCTGACTCTTTGCAACCCCATGGACTGTATGGAATTCTCCAGGCCCGAATACTGGAATGGGTAGCCTTTCCCTTCTCCAGGGGATCTTCCCTACCCAGGGATCAAACCCAGGTCTCCCACATTGCAGGCGGATGCTTTACCAGCTGAGCTACAAGGGAAGCCCAAGAATACTGGAGTGGGTAGCCTATCCCTTCTCAAGTGGATCTTCCTGACCCAGGAATCGAACCGGGGTCTCCTGCATTGCAGGAAGATTCTTTACCAACTGAGCTATCAGGGAAGCCCCACTCCCCAAATTCCTAGCACCTGCTGCATACACAGCCTCACTCAGTTATTCAATCAAACATTAAACTTAGGTATTGCTTTGAAGGGATTTTGCAGGTATAAATAGACTTTAAGATAGGGAGATTAGCTAAGTGGGCCTGACCATATCAAAAGAGCCCTTTACATCCAGCTCTGGAGGTCAGAGATGAAGTCAGAAAGATTTGAAGTACAAGAGTACCCAGTGAGGCTTTGAAGACAGAGAGGGTCTTATGACAAGAAATACAGGTAGCCTCTAGGACCTGAGTGGCCTCCAGCTGACAACTGGCAAGGAAATGGTGATCTCAGCCCAGCAATGCAAGAAACTAAATTCTGCCAACAATCTGAATGAGCTTTGAAAATATTTTTACCTAGTACCTCTAGATGAGAACTCAGCCTGGCAGACACCTGACTTCCAGCCTCTGCAACTCTGAGCAGAGGGCCTAGCCTTGCCATCCATGCCTGAACTTCTACCCGTTGAGCTGTAAGCTAATATGGGTGTTGTTCTAAGCGGCTAGGTTTGTGATGATTTGTTACGTGGCTATGGACATGCAATCCACCAGGAAATGCTTCAGACCAGGGCAAACTGGGACAGTGGGTCACCCTGGACAAGTGTAGGTCCACGTGACGTGTGTCACTAGGGGATCTGTTAAGTTTTCATGGAGGAAGTGGCCAGGATTTAGACAGGGGAGAAGGGGCTGAAAGGTGCTTTAGAGGGGGACACAGCACAAGCACAGAGAGGCGGGGACATGCAAAGGGTGTCAACTGAGATACTATCAAGGCACCAACTAAATCCTTGAGGGGGTTAAGTGTTTGGGGGCAGAGACTTTTTAACTTCAGCATTTGAAGCGTCTGCTCCGGGGTCATGAAAATGGCAGTGAGATTAGCTGTGGTTGCGTGTTTCTCGTTTGTCACCCTGGCACTACTGCAGGTCACCCTCCTCAAAGAAGCTCTGTACTTCTGGAAGGCAGAAATGTGGCTTATTCAGAGTGTTACCCTAGTGCCTAGTGCAAGGTCAGATGTATCACTGCACGTTCAGCAAATGCTAAATAAAGACGTGGATAATTGGTTTAATGTGGACATTAAACAATACTACTACGATTCCACTTTCAGCCAATACTACTTTCAGCCAAATATGTAGCCACGTTGTCCCTGGAAATACAAAGAGGTGGCTGACCCATCATTTCTCCCCCATCCTCTCCCTGAATCTGACCCTTCTGCTGCGTGCAGGAGCCTCTCGGGTCCTCCTGCTCAGGACCTGGGCCTCTGAAGTCTTATAACCCATCTCAGTGCTGCTCCACACCAGCTGTTTGACACTGGGAAAGGAACTTAACTTTTCTGCTCCTGTTTCCTCATGTGTAAGAAGGGCACACTAGGACCTGCCTTACCAGGTGATTATTAGGATTGGATGAGTCAGAACAACACACAAAAAGCCCTTGGCATGGGGCCCAGCAAAGGGTAAGTTTCTTAAAGCTGAGTTGTCGGGATGATTGATTTTAAGTAGCAATGACTTATTTGCTGCCCCAATTCAGGTGGATACCTTTCCCTTACCCCATCCCAACCCAAGACATTTTCATTTTACTAGAAGATCCTGGGAATAAATTAAAAAAACTTTGAACCCCAATGGAAGGACTGCCCAATGAAGGTGGGTCAGTCAAGGGCCCACCCTTGGTGAGTAAGCCACAGCCTCTAAGGCTGCCTCACAAAGCCTAATCCTTGGACCAGCAGAGTCCTAGCCCTCTTCCAGACCACATGAGTCTGAATCTGTGTTTTCACAAGCTCCCTGGAAGAAGCAGTGGTCTAGAGGAACTCCTATCAGCCATCCTGGCAGCACAGCATCCCTCTGACCTTTCCTGACAATTTGCTGTAAGAGTTAAGGTCTGCCTTAACTCGAGCAGAGAGGCGAGCCAGACCACAAAACTCACAGCTGGCAAGAGAAAACCTCATTTCTAGGGACAGTTGGCTCTCTACATGTTTCAACAAACTGGCATTATCCAAGAGCTCTCATGGTCTGAAGTCAGGCTTAAAACTCAGCAAAAATAAACTTTCCAGGAAATTTCTGGCACTCCCACTTTTCAGACCCATCATCTCAGGAATGTAATCCAAGTAGTGGCCTCTTTCCCCACATTTAACTCCATTTCCCAGTTAAAGAGCATTCTCTTGCTGGCCTTGAGCTGACAAAGCACACACACACACGCGCACACACACACAGGGGAGAAAACAGGGAGCCCATCCTTAGGATGGGGTTTTCGATAAGTCTTTGGGAAAGTCTAGGGCCTCATTTTGGCACAATTAGTGTTCTACTTCTTAGGGTAAATATTATTTTTTAAAAAGCATCTTAATTCTGAGGGATATCTGCTTGTGGTCACTGGGATTCAAAGAGGCCTATTTGTAAGTAATAAAAAAAGCAGAACTCATAGTCTGCCTTCATGCAGTCAATGGTGCAATGGTCCTCATTTCTTATTTTCCAAGTAAGCAGCACACACAAATCTCCCTTGAGGACCAAAACTCAAATCAGCTGCATCCTTTGGACACATTCACAAATATTCATGAATGGACTGCTGTCCTGCTCCTTTAGGGAAGATAACAAGGCATGATCCCTTCACTACAGGAAACTCACAGCTCAGTGGGGAGAGCTGGCTATGCAACGTATCTATGAGAGTCTGCCCTAGTAATCTATTGCTACATTAACAATTCATCCCTTTTTGAGCAGCTTAAAGCAACAATCATTTTAGTATCTTTCGTAGTACTTTTGGGACAGGAATTCAGGAAGGGCTCAGCTGGGCAGTTCTGGCACAGGGCTCCCCTCTAGTTGGAACCAGACACAGGCTGCTAAAGCAGCTGGGGGCTGGCTAGGCATCTCTCTTCATAGCATCTCAGGGCCTCTCCACATTCTTTCTCTGAGTGGGCCAACTTGGGCTTCCTTACAGCATGGCAGCCTTAGGATAAACTGTTTACATGACAGTTCAGGGCTCCAAAGGTACATGTCCCAAGAGAATCGGGCAGAAGCTGTATCATCTTATATGACAAGTTCAGAAGTCACAGTGTTATTTCCTCTAGAGGAGATTTGTCAAAGTCACACTATATGTTAAGAAGAGCATGTAGGATGGGAGATGCCTTTTTCACCATCTTTGAATACAATCCACAGGAGTGTTACAGAAGAAATCAAATGTCGTAACAAAATTAGGATAATTCAAGGAAGCTTAACAAAGGCATGAGTGATGAAGATATAAGCAAGGCGTAGAAACACGCTAGTGGCAAAGAACCTGCCTGCCAATGCAGGAGACACAAGAGACACAGGTTTGATCCCTGGGTAGGAAAGATCCCCTGGAAGAGGACATGGCAACCCACTCCAGTTTTCTTGCCTGGAGAATCCCATGGACAGAGAAGCCTTGAAGGCTACAGTCCATGGGGTCACAAAGAGTCGGACATGACTGAAGTGACTTGGCATGCAGAGAAACAACAGTGATATCCTGAGGTAGCTGGTAACACAGAGATTGCTACCTGTCCCTATTGGAAGGAACAAGGAGAAGGAGAGGTTGCAGGAACTCAGGAGAGAGGAATTCAAGCTGGAGGAATAAATGTCCTGACCTCATGCTCTCTGTCCGTCCAATCTCCTGCCAGGCTCTCCACTGACTGAAACCAACAGGAAGTCCACACTAATCAGCCTCTGGTGAAGAGAGTGGAGGGAAGAAGAGCAGAGAGTGTATCTGGAGAGGCAAGTAGAAGACATCCAGCAGTAAGGAATATCCGCAACACAAGAGAGATGATCATCTATACCACTAGAAAAGTGTGTGCAGAAGGAGTGTGTTTCTTTCTGTAAGAGGGAAATTTTGAGCGATTTCCAGGTAATGTCACAGAAGTGTAGATATGGATGTCTGGGATGCCCCTTTATCCTGGGGCAGTTGAAAAGGGAGTTGTCCACACAGGCAAGCCAGATAGGGACTATACAAAGTCTCTGGGCATTGACAGGAGGGTTCCTGATGGCTGGTCCATGGCAGTGGTCCAACAGGAAAGACAGTTGATGGGGCTCCTCAATACCCATATGTGGTGGGATGCAGGCTGGCTGTGATGGAGACTGGCTGGTTTGTAGCACCACTCTGGCTGCCAGTGCCCATGCCCAGCAGAGCAGAGCCTGCCTGACTCCTGGAGGCGGATTCCTCTTCTGTCTGAGTGGTCTCTCCAGGCCTGGTTCTCTCAACCCAAACTTCGTAAACCTCCCTCCAACTCACCCCTCCCCCAATCTGAAGACTCTTCATCTAACTTGGGAGTAAGGAAGCCTGGTTTTCAATCCAATCTTCCAAATCTGTCATATATCATATAACATGCAAACTCAAAAATCCAGTTTCTTGTAACTCTACATCCTCAATTTGTGAAACTCAAATACAAGATCTGACCTACTTGCTCTCTGCACTCTGCAGAGGTGTCCCTTCCTTAAAGCACATGGTGTGGAAATTGGGAGTGGCTGGAGAGGATGTGATGGTGGTAGTGGGCAAAGGGGTGTCACAGAGCAAAAGAATTATCACAATTTAAACTAAAAAGTCCAGGAACCCAACAGATCACTTTTGGGGGGGTGAGAGACCAGGAAAGATTTTGTTTGATTCTTGGAAGAATAGATAATACACAATACATGTCAGCAGTAAGAGACTGCATTCTTGGAAGAAACATTCCAAGAAGACAAAAGAATAAGCATGAGAATGAAAACAGTCAAGAAAGGAGAGTTGGATTTGTAGGAAATGTAGGGGTATTTGCAGGTAAAGGTAGAGTAATTGGGTCTGAGTGGTGCTTTAGAAAGTGAATACAGTGACAGCATGTAGGATGCAGAGCCTATGGTTAGAACGCTGGATGTTCATTTAGTCATAAACTTATCGGAGCCTCACGCCCTCGCTTTCTGTCAGTTTTCGAGTCCACGTGTTCAGCTGTGGGCCCTCCTGACCCCACACCTGTGTTTCCAGCTTCCCCTAGGACTTGTCCACCTACATAGCCCGCAAACTCCTTATGTGCCAGAGCTGAACTTGTCACTGCTTCTGCCCTCCACCCCACCCCTGGACCACATCCCGCCACATTCCCACCGCCCCCCCGCCCCCTACCCCCGCCATTCCCCTGGATAGGCTATGGCCTCCAGGCCAGAACTTTCATTTTCCTCAACTTCCCCTCCTCATTTCCTATCCCCAACCTCACAGATGCCTCCACTCTTCATGTTCAGCATAGCCAGACCCTTCCATTCCTTTCTTCTATTTTTTTTCCTGTTGACTCTATCTCCCTTTCCTCCTTACTGGAACTGCCCAAAGTCAAGCCATCTCTACCTCTCCCTTCACAGTTTCCTCTACAACAGATTGGCAACTGGCCTCCCTGCTGCTACCTGTCTGCTACCACTATCCACAGTGCAACCACAAACTTCTCTAACACTAAATCTGATTGTGGTGTTTCCCCTTTAAATACTTCCTCTGGCCATCCCAGGCCTATAGGATGAAGAAAACACTCTTTCATTTAGCATTTAAAGCCCTACACTGACCCCCCTTGTTACTCTTCCAGCTTTGTCCCCTGCTATTCCCTAGTGGCATGCATGAGTTGACATGTGGCTCTCTGCATTTGTCTGTGACACTCTTCTTAGGAGCGGCGAGTGATGCAGTTAGGCCCCAGCTGTTTGGATCAAAGAGGAAGGGCCTGGGGCAGAAGGAAACCTCAGACATGCATACTTCTGCTGGAGATGGAGGGGGCGGGGAATAACACTATCACAGTTAATTTTTCAAAAACAGTATCTTCCACCCAAATAAAGAGCAGTATGCTACCGAAGAACTGTTGGAATTGTCTTATGTTTAAAGACTGGAGAAAAAAGGCTTCAAAAGAAAAACAGATTTGGATAAGATCTTATTCTCTGAGGGGCTGCTATGGTAAGACCTCAAGGTGTTTTTATAGGTCCCTCTCATGAGACCAGGAAGATTAGAGTTTTTTCCTCTCGCAAGACTCAAAGCTTCAGAGAGAATGGAGGCCAGTTGAACCTTAATAAACACTCTTCAGAGAAAAAAAGGGAGAAGGAGTTGAAGGCCAGTTGATGAATCATAACTAATTAAGTTGTTTTGTCTTCCCTGACTCTCTGGCTTTATTAAATAAACATAGATGATCTTAATAAAATAAGTTTTGGCTAACTTTATGGTGTCCTGTTACCAGCGCTAGAGCCAGGAGACCTGGCTTCTAATTTCAAGTATATCTCTAACTAGCTGTGTGATCTTGGGCAGTCCTGACCCCTCTCTGAGGTTTGGCTCCATGATGGACATAACCAGAAGACTGAACTCATTGGCACAACTCCCTATATACTCAAGTCTACATGTCTTCAATTTTAGGTCAGTGAAATATTTCCTCTCTTTCTATTCTTTACCCCTGAATTTTATTTTTTGAATTACTTCAATCCTCATCTCTCTTTATTTTTTCTTCTCATTCTATCTGCTTAGCCAGGCAAGGCGTAGTACTTGCCCAACCATTTTCCAGACTCTTGACCTGGGTGCACAGAGTACGTTCTGCCCACTGAGTCTATTCAGGTATATTAAACTTCCTTGGCAAGGACTCCAGCAGCCAACAGAGATCTAGACACTGTGCTGTCAAGAATCTTTTCCAGATCCGAGGGAGATGAGACCCAGGACTCCAATGCACGAGCTGTCATGCTAACTCTTACCCAATTGTAGCATCCTCTCTCAAGTTTTCACATTTGAGTGATTCTACTTTGAAAATATTTGTTTACAAGGGAAAGTAAATCCAACAGTAATATAAGCTGCTCTTAAAAAAAAAAAAAGACAGTGACCAAGCCATGATCATGGCAGTCAGTCTGATGGAACAAAATCAGCTAGTCAGTCCCCCAACTCAGCAGTCTGTGTACAGGCTCAACATCTTGTATATTATTGGGCCCCTTCAAATTAAGGACTCCATGATAAGGAGCTTATGTTATCAAAGGTGAGCATATCTACTCCTCAAAGACAAAATATCTGGATAAATGACTGAGTTTTCCACTTAAAAAATTGTGTCTTGACATCACCTTAGCTCAGGTAAAATGATAAGCCACCAATTTATGTTGTTGGTTCATCAACACATATGCTGAACCAACATCCCAGGCACTCCCAAACGAGTGGCTGGTAGGATCATCTCCATCAGCCTGCAAAGATGCTTATGATGTTAAAATGCTGTCAGAGATCAGAGATGGCCAGACAGACACCAGTTAAATTTAGAAGAGGTCAAGAAAATCAATACAAACTGAAAAAATGTGTTCAGTGGAGATGTGCTACCCTTTTAGATTTCCTTTATTCACCAGCTTCAGAAGATATGATAAAGAATCTCTGAAGAATGTTTCAGACAAGCTATTTGAAATCTTTTTCTCCCAGTAACAGTCCTTTGCAAGTTTTATTCAATCACCCAAGAACAGAGATGTTGACAGCACCTCAGACCTCTTCATTGAACAGTAATCATTGTTATGTGCCAGGTACTAAGTCAGGATGGTGCAAAACTGGACAAGACACAGTCCTGACCTGGGAGGGCTTATGGTCTAGTCAGGGAAAGCTACACTTAAACAAACAAAAAAAAGCAAATGAGATGTGTGTCAGGAAGAGACACGTAGGAAGTGAACTCAGCTGTGTAAGGAATCACAGAAAACTTGATTTTCTCAACAAATCATAGGCCACCAGTGCCAAAAAGAACCTTACAGGTTATCTGTTCCAATCCTAAACCCTTTATTTTACAATTGGAGACACAGAGAGGAAAAGTGATCACAGAATTTTAAAGCTGGGGCCAATATGTAAATTCTTTCTCCTTTTCTGGCTTTTTCCTTTCCTACTTATTGTAGGTTTCTCAAATAGTTTTTGGAAGTAGATGAAATGAAATCATACATGCCCTCCTGAAAGAAATCCATTTTGTTTTCCAACTGAAAATATACAAGTTATGTCTCAACTGATATTTGTTAAGTAAAGAGAATGACCTCCTAGATGACTAAACTCACTTCACAGTTATTTACCCTGTCTGTACAGTCCTTCCTTTATCCCACCGTCTTAGCTCTACTCTTAGCCATTATGGTCCTTCATAGAAATCTCATCATTTTACTTGTATTCTCTACATTTGCACTGCACTTTGGAGTTTAAAAAGTATTTTCCAGCCCACTGTCTGTATTTTGAGAATCAAGTTGTAGGCTTGATAGCTTTAGAGGGACATGAGAAGTGGGAGGAGGTTCAGAGTGGAACTAAGCTCATGATTATGTCAGGAAACAAGACCTGCAAAGTTGACTGATGGGAGCTAGGCTGCCTGGGACCACTCCTGTGCCCAGACAAGCAGAGGAGCACTGGGGCATGGAGTCAAAGCCATGAAGGCTGGTGAACTGGAAAGAAGCAAGTCAATAAACACTCACTGAATAATTCCTGTGTGCAGGGCACCAAGCTAAGTGGATCGAAAAGATGAATAAGCAAGGCACCCCCTTCAAAGAATGTTTGTATTGTTGTAGAATCTCAAGCCACAGGGAGTGGAAGACATGAGTGAGCAGAAGCCACAGGGCTGAGAGGAAGAGTAGGGTACCAAATTCCTGAAGTGCGGCCTCCGCTCCTCAGTGGGTTTGGCCACCTTCCAGCCAGTGACCTTGAGAAGGAGGAAAGGTGCCAGAGATGGTGAACATAACCACTGGACACATTTGGGCAGAGGTGGAGACAGGGATCAAGACCATCCCCATGGAAAAGAAATGCAAAAAAAGCAAAATGGCTGCCTGGGGAGGCCTTACAAATAGCTGTGAAAAGAAGAGAAGTGAAAAGCAAAGGAGAAAAGGAAAGATATAAGCATCTGAATGCAGAGTTCCAAAGAATAGCAAGAAGAGATAAGAAAGCCTTCCTCAGCAATCAGTGCAAAGAAATAGAGGAAAACAACAGAATGGGAAAGACTAGGGATCTTTTCAAGAAAATTAGAGATATCAAGGGAACATTTCATGCAAAGATGGGCTCGATAAAGGACAGAAATGGTATGGACCTAACAGAAGCAGAAGATATTAAGAAGAGGTGGCAAGAATACACAGAAGAACTGTACAAAAAAGATCTTCACGACCCAGATAATCACGATGGTGTGATCACTGACCTAGAGCCAGACATCCTGGAATGTGAAGTCAAGTGGGCCCTATTAGAAAGCATCACTACGAACAAAGTTAGTGGAGGTGATGGAATTCCAGTTGAGCTCTTTCAAATCCTGAAAGATGATGTGAAACTTGAGTGAAAGTGCTGCACTCAATATGCCAGCAAATTTGGAAAACTCAGCAGTGGCCACAGGACTGGAAAAGGTCAGTTTTTATTCCAATCCCAAAGAAAAGCAATGCCAAAGAATGCTCAAACTACCACACAATTGCACTCATCTCACACTCTAGTAAAGTAATGCTCAAAATTCTCCAAGCCAGGCTTCAGGAATACGTGAACCGTGAACTTCCTGATATTCAAGCTGGTTTTAGAAAAGGCAGAGGAACCAGAGATCAAATTGCCAGCATCCGCTGGATCATGGAAAAAGCAAGAGAGTTCCAGAAAAACATCTATTTCTGCTTTATTGACTATGCCAAAGCCTTTGACTGTGTGGATCACAATAAACTGTGGAAAATTCTGAAAGAGATGGGAATACCAGACCAACTGACCTGCCTCTTGAGAAATTTGTATGCAGGTCAGGAAGCAACAGTTAGAACTGGACATGGATCAACAGACTGGTTCCAAATCGGAAAAGGAGTATGTCAAGGCTGTATATTGTCACCCTGCTTATTTAACTTATATGCAGAGTACATCATGAGAAATGCTGGGCTGGAAGAAACACAAGCTGGAATCAAGATTGCTGGGAGAAATATCAATAACCTCAGATATGCAGATGACACCACCCTTATGGCAGAAAGTGAAGAGGAACTAAAAAGCCTGTTGATGAAAGTGAAAGAGGAGAGTGAAAAAGTTGGCTTAAAGCTCAACATTCAGAAAACGAAGATCATGGCATCTGGTCCCATCACTTCATGGGAAATAGATGGGGAAACAGTAGAAACAGTGTCAGACTTTATTTTGGGGGGCTCCAAAATCACTGCAGATGGTGACTGCAGCCATGAAATTAAAAGACGCTTACTCCTTGGAAGAAAAGTTATGACCAACCTAGATAGCATATTCAAAAGCAGAGACATTACTTTGCCAACAAAGGTCCATCTAGTCAAGGCTATGGTTTTTCCAGTGGTCATGTGAGAGTTGGACTGTGAAGAAGGCTGAGTGCCGAAGAATTGATGCTTTTGAACTGTGGTGTTGGAGAAGACTCTTGAGAGTCCCTTGGACTGCAAGGAGATCCAACCAGTCCATTCTGAAGGAGATTAGCCATGGGATTTCTTTGGAAGGAATGATGCTAAAGCTGAAACTCCAGTACTTTGGCCACCTCATGTGAAGAGTTGACTCATTGGAAAAGACTCTGATGCTGGGAGGGATTGGGGACAGGAGGAAAAGGGGACGACAGAGGATGAGATGGCTGGATGGCATCACTGACTCGATGGACGTGAGTCTGAGCGAACTCCGGGAGTTGGTGATGGACAGGGAGGCCTGGCGTGCTGCGATTCATGGGGTCGCGAAGAGTCAGACACAACTGAGCGACTGAACTGAACTGAACTGAACTGGAGGGTAACCTGCCACAGGAATGGTAGACTCGAGCCTCTCCCCACGAACACCTTGAAGGCTGAACTTTTAGAATGGTGCTTCATTTTAAAGCTACTAAGTGGATTCTCATGAGCGAGTTTCTACTCAGTTTCTAGACAATGAGGTTTTAATAATGTTTACATCGGCTAAGAGGCCAGAAGGACCGTTTGATATTTAAAGGACCATGTGATATTTAAAACGTGGAGCGCCATGGCTGAGTGCTACTGAGGTCGCAGAGGAGCAGCTGGGGCAAGTGAGAGAGTGATCAGAGAGATGGAACAATGAGGCTCCGGGCAAGTTATTAACCACTGCAAATCTCTGAAGGGTACTGAGACAGTCCCATAGAACTCTCTAATCACAATTAAGAGGTAATGGGGGCAGAGGGAGTAGGGGATGTGGGAGCCAGAGCAGAGACTTGTTAGAAACCAACAGTGAAGACAGAAACCTCAGAAAGAAGAGACAAGTTTGGAAAACCCTTAACAGAGACATTAAGCCAGTAGTTAGAGCGTCAGCCCCACAAGGCTCTGTTTCACCCATCTGGACTTCAGGTTTTCCTTGCTCATCTAAACGAGCCCCTGGCAATGTTTACCAGAATGCCTACAACCTCCAGGCAGGTAGCTGGACCCTCCATGTACTGGCCCTGCCTCACCTCCCAGCCTCCTGTCCCTTGGCTGGTACCTAACCCCCTCCCACCTGCTGGTTCTGGCCTCTATCTGGATCCCTCCTCAATGACCTGTTGATAACTTCGCCATCCCTCAAGACTCATCTCCTGCAAAATACCTTTCCTAATCCTCCATAGCACATCCTGCTTCTTGATGACACTTTCATTTCATCCTGCATTATAGTAACATGTGCCTGTCTGAGCTCCCACCTTCACCCCACTTAGAGAACTTCAAGGGTAGAAACCTGATCACTTTCATTCATGCACTTGAAGCACTGGGAGCAGACACTAGTGTGTCATGGACCTTAATTGCAGTCGATGCACAGCTGGGACAAAGTTTCCATGACCCTTTAGAGGTCATGAGCTGGGGCCTAGAGCCAGATGGTTCAAGCTCCATCACCAGGTAGTGACCTGGCGCAGTTTACTTCATCTCGTGCCTCAGTTTTCTCATCTGTAAAATGAGCATAAGAGGACCTTAAAGGGATTTTGTGATAGTCTCTATAAGGCCTCTAGCTTGCCATGTAGACTCATTGAGTGCTCAGTACATACAGGGAATGACTAGGAACATGGAATAATAGGCATACAATCTCCTTTTAATTCCTGAGAGGGACCTGACTCATTTATGCTATACAGTAAGTCCCCTACATGTGAATTGAGTTCTATTCTGAGTGTGTTTATAAGTCCAGTTTGTTTGTAAGTCCACAAAGTTAGCCAAGGTACCTAACTAACTCAATCGGCTATATAGTATTATACTGTAATATGTAATATTTTTACAATACTCTTCATACAAATAATACATAAAAAACAAACAAAATGTAAAACATTTAAAATCTTACACTCCAATACCTTGAAAAGTACAGTAGTACAGTACAACAGCTGGCACACAGGGGCAAGAGGAGTCATGGACTGGAGGAGGGAGAGGTGGTGGGAGATGGTAGAGCTGAAGGATCGTCAACAACAGGAGACAGAGGACAAGTTGCAAATTCACTCACACCTGACATGGATGGAACGTTCGTTTGCATCTTCGAAAGTTCCTAGCTTGAAGGTCAGTATGTAGGGGACTTACTGTATGTCCACGTGGAAGTCTTTGTTTTCTTTAAAGTTCGTATCTTCACATAGCTGCTCTATATCATTTCAAAGCTGACTGTGTATGCACAGGAATGCTAGTAGACAATTTGTTAACAAAAATTCAAAATAACTAAGTCAAAGACATTTTCCTCAAAGCAATTTATCAACTCAACTACCCATCAAACTTGTGCCACTATGAGCTGTGTAAGGCCTACAAAAAAGAAAATGAAATGGACAAGACACAACCCCTGCTCCCATGCTGCATCAGTCTCCCCAGCAACAGTTTTACAACTGTTGCAAAAGTTGTCAATATCCAGACAGGGCTACAAAGAAGGGCTGTGAATGTCCAGAGTGGAAACCAACCAACTCTGTGCATCTTATTGCTAAAATAAGTGTACCTTTCTGTTTTTTCCCAAACCATTCAATGTTGTTTTGTTTTTTTTTTTCTGAAGTCTATTTCTTATTTCTGTTGGAAAACAGGTACCATCAGGAAGTCTACATGCTTGACCTTATTTACAAATCAGAAATAGACTCAGATATAGAATACAAACTATGGTTACCAAAGCGGAAAGCAGAGGAGGGATAAGTTAGGAATTCAGAATTAACACATACAGACTACTGTATATAAAATAGATAAACAAGGACCTACTGTATAGCCCAGGGAACTATATTCAAAATTTTACAATAACCTATAATGTAAAAGAATAGGTATATGTGTGTTTATATATATATGTGTGTACATATATATATATGAAACTGAATCACTTTGCTGTATACCCAAATCATTGTGCATCAACTATATTTCAATTTTTAAAAATAATTTAAATATTAAAAAAAAGAAAGTCCATTTGATCCCAGGAAATAAAACTCAAAGGCAGCCCAGGATCAGCACTACTTCATGAGCTGATCCAAGGCACAGACTGTATGTATTTTCTGAACTACTCCCACACATGGAGTGATTTCAGCTTTTCAAAGCCAGCAAGGAGACAGCTCAGGGTTTCTAAACTCAAGATACCCTGTTTAAACTTAAGAACTCCTTATACCCTGTTTCACTAGTTCCAGTGGTTATCCTCTGAGGACCATGGAAGGAGATGCAGCCAGAGGCTGCTTTGATAAGGATACAGATGGAGGAGGCGATTTTGTTCATGGCTTCCTGGGAGGCTGTTTTACCAAATGCAGTGACCAAAGATAAAAAATACTTCTTTCTTCTCTCTAGTGCAGAGAGGAGGTGAGACAAAGACTTGGACCCAGAAAAAGGAATCTCAATTTTTCTCTCCCCATGTCAAACTAGAAGTAACTTCCACTTCAGTAATTTCCTACTGAAATTAGAGAGGCAAAGCTAGGGTCCTATTACACTGCATTCTATCAGTGATGTGTGGTCCCTGGGGAACTAGCTGTTTAAGCAGATTTGCATGTCTGGAATTGATGACTTGAGTAATTTTTATTTTTTTTTTCCCTCTCAAGAGGCAACATGATCTGATGGGATGAGGACTGTTGTTCTCTTGATGGTTTCCTTTTGGTCTTGGGGCCTGGATGGGGCTGGGGTCCTGGAGCTCTGGCTGCAATGGAGGGATGGAGGAGTAACCTCCAAGGTTACAGGAGCAACTCTGAGGGTTTTGAGTCCTAGTTCCAGTTGACCTACAGGCCAGCCCGTCCTATGGTTACTTGCTCAAGGCAGTACCTTCTCACTGACACTTCATATGTGTCAGAAAGAAAGAGAGCTGGGCAGTGTCCATGGGGACTTGAAGAAATTACTTCTTCCTAGCTTCAGTTGTCTCAGCTGTTGAAAGGAGTTGGAGCAGGTTAGAAGTAGGGGACTAGAAAAATCCTGATATTCTCAAAATGTCCCCATTTAATTGATCCGGAAATGAGATTCTCTCTACTGTGTTGGTTTGGGGTTATTCTGTGGAGGCCAGGGAAATAATGGTTCCTTGCATTCCTTGGGAGTGGACCACAGTGATTATGGGGAATGGATGTTAAGCTGGAAGCCATCAAAGACTGCTGTGTAGAGACCAGCCTGCTTTCCAGAACCAGGGGCCTCACAGGTGTTACACCTGTATCTAGGAGACATGCCATAGAGGAAAGAGCACAGACAAAATAGAAATCCTAGCGAGATGAACATCCAGCCACTAGACTAACCACTGAGATTGTGACCAGGGCACATCCCCAACCTAGTCTATTTATAGGGTGAGATAAATGTGGTAGACAAACTCTAAGGAGACTCCCATGGTTCACACCTTCTGGTGTCCACACTCTTGTATAATCCCCTCCCTTTAAGAGCAGGTAGGGCTGTGGCTTGTTCCTGACCAATGGAATACAACAAATGGTGGGATGCCACTCAATCCCATGATGACACTACATAAGCCTATAACACTTGCCCTGCTAGCAGACTCTCTGTATTGACTGCCTGCCTCGCTGGCTCTGATGGAGTAAGCTGCCATATAGAGAGGTCCATAAGGCAAGGAACTGAGGGTGGCCTCTGGCCAGTGGGCTGCAAGGAGTCAAGGACCTCAGTCCAATAACCCTCCAGGAACTGTGCACAACCATGTGAGCTGGGAAACTGATCCTTCTCCAGTCAAGCTGCAGATGAGACCCCAGCCCTGGCTGCTTCCTGAATGAAAGCCTTGTGAGAGACCCTGAAATGGGAAACCCAGCCAAGCTGCCCCAGCCTCCTGACCCACAGAATCTGTAAGATAACAAATGAGTGCTGTTGTGCACCATAAAGTTTGTGGTAATTTGTTATGCAGTAGTAGATCACTAATACAGTGAAGCAGTGGAATCTTCCTTGCCTGATATATGAGTCTGATAATTATGTTCTTCTGCTATCAGCATCGCACTGCTCCAACATCACACTGCTCCAACATCACACACACACGCATACACACACACATTGTAGGTTGCTGTCCCTGTGCTGGGGTGAGAATAATTTTTCTTCCTAGATCTCCTAGGGTATGTGTTCTATATTTAGATTCTCATTTAATCAGACTTCATTTTCAGGCTTTGTGGTGCTGATTGCAAACACCTTGCTCACATGCACAGATCCACATTCACACACACAGGTCCCACATTACACTGAATTTAATTAGGGATTAACTTGAAATAAAAGGACTCCAGCAGGAAAGAGGACTCCCCTGAGACAGAGTCTAAGGGCATGTAACATGAGGCATTGGTATTATTATTTGGTAATTGATTCTGAGAGAAAGGGTCAAGTAAAAGAATCAGCTATGGTTTTTCCAGTAGTCATGTACAGATGTGAGAGCTGAGCACTGAAGAATTAATGCCTTCAAACTGTGGTGTTGGAGAAGACTCTTGAGAGCTCCTTGGACAGCAAGGATATCAAACCAGTCAATCCTAAAGGAAATCAACCCTGAATATTCATTGGAAGAACTGATGCTGAAGCCAAAGCTCCAATACTTTGGCCACCTGATGCAAAGAGCTGACTCATCAGAAAAGACCCTGATGCTGGGAAAGATTGAAGGTAGGAGAAGAAGGGGATGACAGAGGATGAGATGGTTGGATGGCATCACTGACTCAGTGGATATGAGTTTGAGCAAACTCTGGGAGATTGTAAAGGACAGGAATGCCTGGAGTGCTGCAGCCCATGACGTTGCAAAGAGTTGAACAGGACTGAGCAACTGAATAACAACAACAAAAAGAATCTGCCAACTCAACCGCAAAAAAGAATGAAATAATGCCATTTGTAGCAACACAGATGGATCAGAGATTATCATACTAGCTGATGTGAATCAGACAAAGACATATTCTATTGTATCACTTATATATGGAGTCTAGAAAAATGATACAAATTATCCTATTTACAAAACAGAAGCAGACTCACAGACTTCAAAAACAAACTTATGGTTACCAAAGGGGAAAGGTGAGGGAGGGGGGGAATAAATTAGGAGGTTGGGGATGAGCACAGATTCTTTACCATCAGAGCCACTAGGGAAGTCCCAACATATACACTACATTATATAAAAAAGATAACCAACAAGGACCTACTGTATAGCATAGGGAACTCTACTCAGTATTCTGTAATAACCTATGTGGGAAAAGAATCTGAAAAGGAAAAGATATATGGATACTAGGCACAGGGTTCCTGCTCAGTCATGTCCGACTCTTTGCAATCCTTTGGACTGTGTAGACTGCCAGACTCCTCTGTCCATGAGATTTCCCAGGCAAGAATACTGGAGTGGGTTACCATTTCCTCCTCCAGGAGATCTTCCCCACCCAGGGATCTTTCAGATTCAGGAATCGAACCCATGTCTCCTGTGTCTCCTGTACTGCAGGCAGATTCTTCAGCCTCTGAGTCATCAGGGAAGACAGATATATGTATACATATAAGTAACTCACTTTGCTGTACACCTGAAACTGACACAGCATAGTAAATCAACTATGAAAGTGTTAGTGCCCAACCCTTTACGACCCCATGGACTGTAGCCTGCCAGGCTCCTCTGTCCGTGGAATTCTCCGGGCAAGAATACTGGAATGGGTAGCCATTCCCTTCTTCAGGGGATCTTCCCAACCCAGGGATGGAACCTAGGTCTCCTGCACTGTAGGCAGATTCTTTACTATCTGAGCCACCAAAAGTTTTTTAAAAAGAATTAAGCCTGAGGCAGAATTAATCTAGCAGGGGAGCACCATTTCTGTAATATCTTTTAAAATGGCCACTTGTATTTTAATAGCTGTGAAAGACACTGGGGTCAGGAAGAGACATGACTGAGTGACTAATACAAAGACATTAGACTTCTTTTTAGGTAAAGAGAGTGGGAATAGTAAGCTGTGTGTTATTTAGCACATTTTGTTCCTTTCTGAGTCTGCTTTTCTGGAGTCCTGACATCCTCTACAAACAAAATCAATGTTATGGATGGCCTCATTTTGGACAGGAATGAAGTGAGACCAAAGTTTGGCTAGTGTCTAGGGTAATGACTGTCAGAACATTCCAGAGTGGTGCTGAGGAAATCCGGCCCACACACATCTTCAAGTTTGAGGAGAAGCAAATCTGTGCCTTTACCAGCAGGACCTTCTAGGCCTGGTGGGGAGCCAGACACTCTTTTCCAGGAGAGTTTGGGAGGTGCTACTCCTGTAGCTGACTTAGGAAGATGTGACAGGAGCCAGAAGAGGTGAAGATGTCTGGAAGTCAGCACAGGGCTGGGGGGCCAGTGAGCAGTGCTCAGGAAATATTTTTGAATGAATGAATGACAAAGCATTAATTCCTGCCCTTACAAGCCTAACAGCTCCATTTCCCAGGGGTTTCCCCTTAGCACTTCGACTTTGCCACCAAGGGAAAAATAAGATACACCATTGCCCTTCAAGAAACTTACAAGACAGGACAAGACTCAGGAAATGACCAAAGACAAGGGAAGGCCCAGTCCATTGAGACGAGAGGAACTTAGGGAAATTTCAGGGAATTTCTGGTGATCCCTTCCAAATCACAGCAAAACTTTGGGTTAGGCAAGGGTTGTGGACACTTCTTGATGAACCGATTGAAACTTTCAAAGTCCCCTGCTGCTTGTGGCCCTAGCAGAAGGCCCTTAGAGTTCCAGGATGAAGGCAGTTGCTGTCCTAGGGTTCAGTACCCGCAGCCGGGCCAGCAGCGAGGCAGCCTCGGCCGGTCCAGGGCCTCCGCCGAGGCCAGTCCGCGCCCCGCGCCGCTCGCGGCCGACCGGCCCGGACGCCGGCGGACAGCGCGGAGCCCCGGGCGAGCCTTTGTGCCGCCGGCAGCTGCCTTTGTGCGACGCGGGTTCGCGCGCCCCTCCAGGCGGCCGCCTCTGCAAGGATCGCCCCCGCTGCGCTCCATACCTGCTCCTTTGTCACCAGCTGCCGAAGAATTCAGAAAATCAAATTTATTTCCCGATTACCGATTACCGCCGGGACGCCCCTTTGTGCGGTGAGGCCTCTTCAACGGTTGCGATTCCAGCCCACTCTGTGAAGAAGGCTTTTTAAGGAAAATGCGCCCCGCTGACTCCTGGCCCCCGTGGGAACTTGCGGGCGAGATCTTCTCGCAATAAAGACTCTAACGAGCCCCAAGACGTGGGCTTGTCAAGTGTCCTGCCTGCTAACGGGGATAAATCAATAGGCCTCTTGAGTTCGGATAGTGTATTTCCTTTTTCCCCCCTTAGGAATGAATGGATGGATGTTGACTCCACGGCTTGCCAGCCTAGCGCTGCCCTCAGCCTGCGGGTAAATCCAATTTCAGCCTCTGAGTGCTCAGCGCTATCAGCACCTCGCCACTGCCGGAAGCCACAGGCCAATCTGAAAAAGTTCCTCTTCCACCGGATTCTCAGGTGTCTTAGGCACCTGAAGATAAACGATGGTACCATTATTTCACCTGATTAGGTTGAGATTTTCTGAAATGAACACAAAATATTGCCTCGCCTTGCCAAGTTTTGTCCACAGTAGGCAGGGGAGTGTGGTTTTTTGTTGTCTGTATTTTTGTGTTTTTTTTTTGGTGCTTGTGTGGGGAAACCAGCTTCCCAGGTGGCTGTGGTAAAGAACCCGCCTACCAATGCAGGAAACGTGGGTTCGATCCCTGGGTCAGGAAGATCCCCTGGAGGAGGAAATGGTAACCCACTCCAGTATTCTTACCTGGGGAATCCCATGCACAGAGGAGCCTGGCAGGCTATAGTCCATAGGGTTGCAAGGAGTTGGACGTGACTGAGCACACACACACATGTGGAAATAAATGTTTCTTTTAAAGAAAACCAATTTTTTTTAAAGGTAATGTAGAGTAGACCCATGCTGACAATATACATCATTTCCACTCTTTTTGTAATAGCAGTAGTGTGTCACTCAGTTGTGTGCAACTCTTTATGACCCTATGGACTGTAGTCCACCAGGCTCCTCTGTCCATGGGATTCTCCAGGCAAGAATACTACAGTGGATTGACATTCCCTTCTCCAGAGGATCTTCCTGACCCAGGGATCGAACCTGAGTCTCCTGCGTTGCAGACAGATTCTTTACCGTCTGAGCTACAGGGAAGATCTTTTTGTCCACTCAAAAATTAATGTGTAGGAGAAATAGATACACAGATTCACCAACCTATCAGCATCATTCCAATAATACCCTGAAAACAGTTACAAAGACCATCATAATTCACACATTCATAAATAATATTTAGCGTTATAATTTGAATTATATAGTCATGAAGCAAAGGCATCCATAATAGGAGAACTTAGTCCACTGATTTTAAATTATGCGTGTTCTGAATCTTTTGCAAACACTAAAAAAACAGAGTAATGATATATAGCACTTAGCAGAAGTCTTTTTTCTCCTCTACCTCTTGTTTTTTTATCATGAGAATTTGGAGATGCCACTCAGTTGCTCTGTGACTAAAGGAAGCGAATATAAATCAATGCCACATTTGCTAACAAACAGCATTCCTCTCTTTATCTACATCTGTGCGTCTTCTCTCTCTCTCTCTCACACACACACATCCCCCACAAGAGCTTGGCCCACTCAGCTTCCCTGTAATTTCACAAAAGAGTGACTCTAATGTTTTCTGCTTCGTAGGGAGCCAGTGGTCATGGCGGTGAATTGGATACCTACACCAGAGAAAGCCTGAGAGGCGTAATCAAATAAGGGAACCACTTGAACTGAACTCCCAGCAGGAGCAGGAGGGAGGCCTGGAGAGGTTACAGGTACTTTTTATCCAGCCTCACAGGAGAGAACCAACTTCCTGCTGCTAGAAATTTGTCTGCAATTTTTTTCCTCATTCAGACAGAGAGCTGGGGTCCAGGAGACACTGGGTTGATATGATAACTTGATTAAGGCCGGGACAGATGACATGGGAGCACCAAGTCAGCTCAAAGGAATCTGTGCTCTCCTCTTTAACCTCTCCTTGGGAGCCTACAAATTATATCTATTAATGTATCAGCCCCCTGGCATCACACAAATACATCATCCCCTTAAATGTATGTCAATCATTCACAGGAGCCTTCGTGGAATACCCACCACATTTTCATTTCTCTCTCCCTTAAAAAAAAAAAAAGTTTAACCTGTTGGGTTGCTCAGACAAAGGGTTGTAGCCTGCCACCTCTTGCTGCAGTCACTTGGGAGGTAGGAGTCGTGTTGTCAGCCCAAGCATTCAGAGAATCGTTTAAATGGGCCCCAGGCAGCTGGATAGGATCCAGGGGAGAGACTCT
The DNA here is from genome assembly GCF_029378745.1 of Bos indicus. Lineage (NCBI taxonomy): Eukaryota > Metazoa > Chordata > Mammalia > Artiodactyla > Bovidae > Bos > Bos indicus. The sequence continues at coordinate 73,930,926 of NC_091760.1, read as the reverse complement.
CAGAGGAGGAAGGATTTGGAAACCATGTTCAGTGAAGCATGAATGGAAAAAAAATGAGGATTAGTCTGGAGAAGGGAAAATGCAGAGAGAACTTGAGATCTAAAGAAATACTAAACGGAAGGAGGCTGGGTGTCTTGCATGGGCCCCAGGAGAGCCCAGAGAGAGACAGGCAGTCAGGGAGAGCCAGCAGAGTGCCTGGATGAGAAATGGGCCACGTGCTGCGGCCGCCCTGGGCGGATGTGAAGAAATCCTCAGGCAGTATGGCCACAGTCACAGGAATCCCAGTTCCCTGCCCAGTGTCTGAGCCAGGAGACAGCCAGCCACTGAAAGGCTGAGAAGCTTCAGTTCCAAATACTGCTGGGAGAGGAGGTGAACTGAGGGTTAATTTACCATCCATACAACATACAGATTTTTTAAGTGTAGAATTCAATGAGTTTTCATAAATGTAACCTATGTAACCACCAGCCCAGTCAAGACAGAAACATAACGAAAACCCTAGAGAGAAGTTTCTTTGCCCTCTTTCCAGTCAAAATGCCCACTCCCCCCGCCCCACCCCCGGCAATCACTGTTCGGATTTCTCTCACTCTAGATCCATTTTGTCTGTTTTGTCTGCGTTTAAATGGAATTGGTCAGTGTGGGCTCTTTTGTCTCTGTTTTTTTTTCACTTTATGTGCTTTTAGGACCCATCCTTGTAGTTTGTCCTTTTTATTGTTGACTAGTTTTTCCAATAAGGATAAAACACCTCACGTTTGCCTGCTCTCCTGCTGATGGACATTGGGGTGTTTCCAGTTTGAGGTTATTATTAATGCAGCTGCTACTAGCAGCACCCTCTCACAATTTTTTGGTGCTGGCTCAAAGGGTATATTCTAAATGCCATTTTGAACTGGACTGCAAAGCAGGGAAAAGCCCAAAGCCATAAGGTATGGTTTTAGTCAAGGCAGGAAAACTTTCTGGGACTTGACAGTTTCTGGTTTGCATGTCTTTCCCGGAAAACACAAGTTGTACCCCTATTCTTCCCACTGGTGGGCAGCAGGCTCCATCAGGACTGCTCTCTGCAAGCTGGGGCCCTTCCTGAGAATATCTTAGCAAAATGGTTGTTAGTTATCATTTAGATCTACTCGAAATGTTGAAATTTACATCTGTTGAGCTCCTGCCATGTGCCAGGCCCTGTGGGTGCACTGGGGCCTATGGGAAGAGAGAGAGGAATCTGAGGAGCCTGTCTTTAACCTGCTTGCAGTCTAAAAGGAGAATTAAGTGAAGTGTAAATTATGAAACCATAACTCAGTGTTCAACAAACATTCACAGGTCAACTGCTATGCTGGTGTGAACCGGGGACAACTATTGAGAGCCCACATCTGCTGTTTCACCTTGAGACAAGGAACCTGTTCACACTGGATGAGCCCATGTCTATGCATGTCCTCTTTCAGATGGCCCTGAAGGTGACATAGGCAGTGAGACTTTGAAGATCACATCAAAGCCATCAAAGCACAGAATGTTGGTGCCGGATGGCCCTTTCAAGTTCACGGTCCACTCCATCCCAAAGACAGATGGGAAAACTGAAGCCCATGCTAAGAGAAGTTCCTTCCCCAAGGCCACAGGCAGAAATGTTTGCCCTCCTAGTACAACCATTATTCTGCTGTATCAGTCTGCCATTTATGACAAAGTCCTCCTTATATGACAGAGAACTATTTATAATGCTAGTATTGAGGGATATGATTAGTACATTTGCTGTGGGTTGATATGTCAGATTTGGCCTGTGAGCAGCTGTTACATTTAGAGAAACACGTTTGAATCCAGAAGTCATCCAAACTCTGTGATAAAAACAGTAGACCATGTCATGCTAGGATCCTACGTGATTATGACTGATTTGTCCTCTAAGTTGTTTATTTATCTCATTGTTGGGCTTTTAGTTTATTTCCTTGTCACTTTTTCTATACATAGGTTTGACAGCTGTGTAATCATAGAATACTGTATAATCTACTTTATATTTTGTTTTTTTGAGTAAAACCTTCTTACTTTGGCCAAACCACTCTTGCCTTTAAAAACACTGATATATATTGCATGACTACAAAGGGGAACAAAAAATAATTGTGATCACGTTGAAGTTCCATACTCTTTTCCAAACAGTTATTAACAGATTTATGTCAAATAAAAAATGAAATGAATTTGGACTTATGCAAACTTGGCAGGAATTCATTCAGAATTCATTTGCAAATCAGAGGGGACAAAGATACCACTATTCCTACTTTGTGGTTTTTAAATAATACTAAAACGTATAAAGTACTTTATCCATACACACACTTTACAGTTTTCAAAATATCTTTATATCCATTCTTTTACTGGAACCCCTGACCAATGGGCAAAGCATGTATTATCTCCATTTTGCAGATTAAGAAAACAGCCTCAATATCTCATAATAACCTATAAATGAAAAGAATCTACATCTGTGTGTGTGTGTAACTGAATCACTTTGCTGTACACTTGAAACTAACACAACATTGTAAATTAACTATACCTCACTAAAAAGAAAGAAAGAGGGGGAGAGAGAGAGAGGAAAAAAGGAAAGAAGGAAGAAAACAGCCTGGGATAAGTCACTTATCCAAATTCACATAGGGAATACATCCGTGTGACGGCCACCATACCACCCTCCACCCACAGAGCAACAGAGCACACGCCCAGCCCACACCACACCCAAATAAAACAGAAGGCTCCACACCATTAACAGAGCAGTTCTCTTTGAGTGAATCATGAGATCTGTGATCACGGAACATGTTTTTTAAACACCTAATATTTACTTTCTTTATGTCTTCTGTCAGAAACAGAACTGGCAACATAATCTGCAGGACCCCCTGCAAAATGGAAAGCAGGGAGCCCCTTGTTTGAAAAGTCAGGAAAAGGTGCCATTGAAGGTCTTAAATATAAAGTTCTTCCTTTCATCTGTGGTCTCACTTTCAGCTTCTCATGGTGATTTTGATCTTCTAGTTACTGCCATTCTAAGTAAAGCAAAATGAAATTTTTAAATGATTAGCATGAGCTTTACCATTCAGCTTTAGATTGTACAAGGCCAGTTTTTAATGCAAATACAAGAGCATTTAACTCTTATGCAGAATCACCAAAATCATAGAATTTTGATTTTATATCCCACATGTACATATGTTTTTTGTTCTTAAACCAGAACAGCGGAAGTGCTGCTCAAAACTAACTCAACTGTTTTTTATTTTACTTCTTAATACACACCTGTTCCCCCAGCGCACTCTGTCTTAGGTTGCCACTGAAAGGACTAGCCACTCTGAGTCCTCCTTTCACTCCCTTTCCTTCTTTCATCATTTTCAGTGTAAATGATTGGTCAATAGGGGGAAGTCTCATGAGTCAAAAAGGATATGATGGGGTCGTCTGTCAGTCGTGTTTCTTAGAACATCTGGGTCTTCTTCCTGCATTCTTCCATTCTGGTTTGAACAGAAAGCATGAGCCTCTTGGGGCCACCAATGCCCCACTTATTCAGTTGCAGATGCAGCACACTTACCTTGCTTTCAGTGTCACTGAACTTCCACGACTGTGGGCCCCCTTAGAGGGATTCCGTGTTCCTGGGGCTGGGGAGCATTCTATGTGTGAACAGCAAGCAAGGAATTGCAGTGGACAAGCACATTGCATGTCTTTTCCTTGCTCCATCATCTTATTGGACTTCACTTTACAAAACAGAAGATGAAATCATTAAGCCTGTAGACACAATGATAGCAGAGCATGAAACCAAGTACAGGACCCTCGCGAGCACAGCATCCTGTACAACTGCACAGGTCACATGTCTGTGAAGCTGGCCCTGGTCAGAAGTCAAAGTCAACTTCTATACTTGGTAGTCTAGAGGCCTAGAGGATGGAGATATGTTTCTTGGGCCTGAACTATAGCCACACTTCTGGACAAGTTCCAGGGTGGACCCCCTTTCTTACAACACACTCCACTGATGAGGCGCAGAGAAGTGCCATCCTATAGAGAAGATGGGATATCCAGGGCTACTCCACTGGACAGCCATGTGCCTGCAGCTGAGTGGCCTAGGAGTGAGAAGGAACGGAGTGGGGCATGTACAAATCATTTAGGCATGACTAAGATATAGGAGAAATCTTGTCCAGGAAATGCTATCATGCTCAGATATTAAGCTGGAAATCCAAAAATGTAACCATAATCCAGTGGTGCCCTTCTTTCTCCAAAAAACACTGTTTTTAAGCAGCTCATCACTGAAGGTATTTCTCTGGCGCACACATCTGCATGACTTTCCATGCAGGAACCTTAGTGATAGGGTGGGGAAAGCCAGAGAGACCCAAGCTCTGGTCAAAGCTCTGGTTCTTTCTCGATGTGTGATTCTGAGCCAGCCACCTAACTCTCGGCACCTCAGTTCTCTTAGTTGTAAAATGAGAGCAACAATTCCTTACCCAGTGGTAGGTGCTTGTGAGAATTAAACTAGACAATGGCCATAAACTGGGGTGTAAGCTGGAAATCACTGCATACATGTGAAGCCATGTTAGTTAGTATCCCATGTATAAACGGTGTGTATCACATACAGACCCCATCAGGAAATTTCACTCTGGGGCAGAGTGATTTACAAAGCCTGTTCAGAAGTGGAGTCAATTAAGGTCAGCTTTCTATGTTGCTAAACAACAGGGGATTCTGGGTTCAGTAACGTTGAAAGGCAGGCCCAACACACCCCTTGAAACCAGGCTTTTGAGAGGGTTCAAAGGAATGCGAAACAAAAGCCGCTCTTTGTGATGTGTTCACTCTTCCTTCATTGTCCCCTTTTACCCTCCAAGGGCCTTCATGTAAAGAAAGGGGCTGCTAATGTGGCGAGTGGGAGTTGAAAATCGTCCTGGGCCAACAATGTTGGCACATTCCGCCCGGCCTCATTACAGAATCATCTGAAATGCTTGAGAAGTGTTTCCCACTCATTAGCATAAATAGCAGAAAAACTCTTTCACAAACAAAGCAGGTTCCATCTGCCCCCAGTATGTCCTCACCTTGACTTCAAATGGCCAGTCCCTCCCCCAGCACAATACCAGGGGCACCGGCCTCCGAGGCCCCAAGCACCCCACTTCAGAAGGGCATTCAGTGAAATATCAACACGGTAACCTGCATGTTTATTCATTGGCTGCCCCCTCCTTTTAATGGAGTCCCTTCCCCATTGTGGCCACTTGATGCTTTCACAGACCTAAAGGGAGAGGCTTCCTTTTCCAAGCTCTTAGGATCCTTAGCAACCCACACCTTGTGAGTGGGTTGACCAGGCTAATTCGGTTTGTTCTGCCTATGTGGCCCCAGCGTATTTTGTCAGGTATTCTGCTGTGGGATTAAAGAGTCATTAATCACTCTGACCTGACTCTGACAAGGTGGCTTTTGCAATGAAGTCCACTTCCCTGGTGCTGGCCAGAGACAAGGCCAGAGCTGTCTTGCATTAACTGTGGAAGAATGCACTGGTTCCTCCCCAGTCAACCTCAGGACACCATCCACAGCCCCAGTCCCGCAGGAGCTGGTGCCAGGGCCAGCGGTGGCCTCTATCTGTAGGCAATCGGAGCTCACAGCCGCTGGGTGGAATCAGTTCTAGAAGGATGGGATTCTAGCATGACGAACTTGGGGTGACGATAGGGACCTGAGTTGCCATCCACATAGCCCCAGGTTTTGCTAAAGAAAACACTGAGGCTCAGAGCGAGGAGGGGCTTGCCAAAGGTACACAACGAGTCACGTAGAAAGTCAAGATTAGAATGGGCGTCTCTCCACCACTCTAGAATCCAAATCCAATCCGTGGCTTTTTATAACCATTTTCAACACCACTGATACTATTGTGTTGAGCAATTCAGAGGGCCCTGAGCTCTTGAGAAAGAAGGGAAGTCATTTTCATTCACCAAGTGCTGCAAAAGTCTAGGCACTGAGCTAGGTATTTTGCATACATTTAACTTAATTTAAATGTCATTTACATGGGTCAGCAAGTGAAAGTGCTCAGCAATTATTAGCTGTCATTCAATACCACTATTTTCCTAGGTAAGCATTATCATTCCTATTTTTTATAGATGGAAAAAACAGAGACACAGAAATGTTAGGTAATTCATTCATAGCTTGTATTCTTTCCCTGGTGGATTTAGAAAAGATGAGAAGAGTTCCCTATATCCAGGTGTTCTTGTGAACTTTCATTATTACTTATGTAAATCATAAATTAAAAGTTTAGGTCAGTCATTTAACATCAGGTTATCAGGATTTATTATTTTCCCTTTTATCTCTTAGATGTGTGATAACTTTTTCTCTGGGCTTCCCTGGTGGCTCAGTGGTAAAGAATCTGCCTGCTAATGCAGGAGACTCGGATTTGATCCCTGAGTCAGGAAGATTCCCTGGTAAAGGAAATGGCAACCCATTGCAGTATTCTTGCCTGGAAAATCCCATGCACAGAAGAGCCTGGCGGGCTACAGTCCATGGGGTCACAAAAAGAGTCAGACATGACTTAGTGACTAAACAACAACAACTTTTTCTCTCCTGATGTTTTCCTGTCTTTCTTTCTTCCTTCCTTTATTCTTTCATCAATTTAACAAACATTTACTAAGCACCTATGATGCCAAGTGCTGGGGATGCTGAGATTAAAAACACATGGCTGCAGGCCCTCTTTCTTACAAAGTTACTGAAATGAGCATCTCATAAATTCAAGAGTAAACCAAGAAAGAGGTAGACATGAATGCAGGATGCAAGAGCTCCAACCTGGAAAGGAAGGAACCCCAGGGTGCTAACCCTAAGCCACCCGCACCGCTGCAGGACAAAACTCCAGGAGGGGCTTTGCACAGAGGGGAGTTGGATAGAAGACTTGATTGTTCAAATAACTGTGGAGGGTGTTTTGATCTTTGGCAAAGAGTTTGAATTTTAATTATTGCTTAATACAAAGGAAACAAAGCAAATGAAAAAAAGAAAGCAGTTACTAACTCCAGAAAGGGAAATCAATCACAGTTTACCAAAAGGCTCCATTATAAATATAATTTATATTTTCATAATGTTGTTAAAAACAAGACAACAGGCCCAGAATGGAGTCACTTATACTAAGCCACATGTCACCAGACTGAGGCTCCATTACAATTTTCGATTCTCCCAGAAACTGGAATTGTAAACCAGTCCATCAGAAACCATTTGAGTAGTTACCAGGCCAGAAATCTGCCTGATAGACTTGTGCCATTCCTGAAAGCAACCTTCCTAGTATAACTTATTTCTGCTCCTTTCTGCCTATAAAAATCTTTCATTTCATACAGCCTCTTAGAGCTCCTTTCTGTCTGCTAGTTTGGTTGCTGCTTGACTCATGGATCATCAAATAGAGAGAACCACCAAGATCTTCAACACTTACTGGGTTGAATTTTGCTTTTTACACTGTAAATCCAGAATAAACTATATTAGCATTTCACCATCTTGGGAAGATTGGACTAGAAAAGGAGTATGAGTGAAAAGGGAGGGGGAGCTGGCTAGAGCAGGGGATGAAAGAGCAAACGTCCTCTTTCCTGGTGGGGATTCCAGAGTCAGTGCTTAAAACTGAAAAAGCAGAACAGAAACACAAGCATGTGAAGGGCCACCCTCTTAAAACTGTTTGACTCTCCCCATTATGTGCATGTGAAACTTTGATAAATACAGAAACTAAAAAGTCATTGACTGATGTAATTTGAAAAATAGACTTTGTGTTATTGCCAAGGGGTTAACAATGTCCTTGGGAGACTGTCAGGAGGAGAAATATTCATCACACACCTGGGATGCCCTGGCCCGCTGAGATGGACGATTGGGAGGAAGCTCGCAGTGGAGGAGGGGCAGCCAATGCCTTGAGAAGCCTTGGCTGGGAAAGCGGGGGAGTCCTGAGGGGTGGGTTCCATAAACCAAGAAAGTCTGGAATGAGGAGAAGGAGGTAGAACATCATGGAGAGAATCCCCAGGCACGAGAATTCTCAGGTGCTGTCTCCTGAGGGTGACTAGGTACGACTATTAGCCTGAGCCAGGCCCACTTTGAATCCCAGCTTATGTGCTTACAGGTCACATGACCTTGGACAAACTACTGAACCTCTCTGAGCCTCATTTTCTACCTCTATAAAAAAGAAAAATGGTCCCCTTTCCCCCCTGGCCCCCCAAAAACGTATTGTTGGTCTAAGAACCCCCAATCTATGGGGTCGCATAGAGTTGGACATGACTGAAGCGACTTAGCAGCAGCAGCAGCAGCAGGTTTTAGGCTTTCAGTTTAACAATAGGGCCAAGGGTTTCTACAGGGAAGTAAGCACCAAAGCCTGAAAATTGAGTCTTTTACTGTCTTTTGCAGAAGTCAAAGCACAGAGAGATGCAGGTGTCTTGGAGGGACCTTTGAAAGCAGACTAGGAGAGAGAGATGAGAACTTTCTCCAGCCATGGAGAGAGGCCCCTGGAGTCCTGTGCAATCTCAAGCCTTTAAGAAGGTGGCCTCCTCACACAGCTCTATGGTACCCCAGGAAGACCAAGCCTGAGAGGGCTTGGAGTATCTCAGCCTCCTCAGGACCCATCAGGGAGAGTGCAGGAGAGTCAAGCAATGATAGGGATTGAGTTCCTCCAACTGGAAGGATGTGGGCATCGAGAAAGATTTAGGATGATTTTTAAAAAAATAAAGTGGTATTTCTTGCACAAATAAATTTGCATAAGATTCATACCCACCACAAAATCACATACCGAGTAAGGGAAGAATGGACAGTCCCTCCACCTCCAACTTCTGTTTGCTACCTGTGGGGCTTTGGCCAGGTGGGTTGAGGGGACTGGCCCAAAAAGTTGAAAACACCAAGTTTCACTTTATTTGCTGCGTAGAAGAAAACCAGTCTTCACACTGCAGCGAACTCCCCATCGTCCCTCAGCCAAGGGATGACTCCCTGAGCACACCCTCCTGGCTCCAGGAGGACCCACATGCCATGTACCAGGAGCCATGAGGTTCATCCCTACCATGGAGAAAGCATCTACCCAGATGCACAGCCCACATTCAGAGACTCAGCCAGAAACTCTCCCAAAGCTACCTGTCCCTTCCCCCAGAGCCTGAACATTTTTAAAATTAAGAAAATACCTCTTTTGGGGGCAGTAGGTCTATCTGACCTTACAATTACCCCAATAGTTTAAAAATGATCAGTGGTGCTCATTTATCAACTCTCATTGCACCTTTTACTTCCTCTTCCCAGAACAATTTGTGTGACATGCTTATTTGTGTAAACATGCATGCGTGCATGCTCAGCTGTGTCTGACTCTTTGAGACCCCATGGACCGTAGCCCACCAGACTACTCTGTCCATTGAATTTTCAGGCAAGAATCCTGGAGTGGGTTTCCTCCTCCAGGGAGACATTCCTAACCCAGGGATTGAACCCGCGTGTCTTGAATTGGCAGGCGGATTGCTTGCCACTGACGTACCTGGGAAGCTCTTTGTTTGTGTAACTATTTGTCTAATCTCTATCTTCTGCATTAGAACTTCCATGAGGAAAAGGACTGTGCCTTGTCTTTTGCTGTATTCCTAGTTTTTGGCACAGTTTTTGAAACACAGAGGTGCTCGGTTGTTACTTCCTGAATGAACATGGAACGATCACATTTGGCCAAAACCTTAGTGATCACCCAGCCCAATGCTCTGAGAGGCTAAGGCCCAAGAAGGCTGAACCACTTGCCTCAGATTTCAAACTTGGTTGAAAAAAATCCAAGGACTCCAGGAAGACCCCATGGACAGTAGCCCACCAGGCTGCTTTGTCCACAGGATTCTTCTAGGCAAGAATACTAGAGTGGGTTGCCATGCCTTCCTTCAGGCGATCTTCCCCACCCAGAGACTGAACCCATGTGTCTTATGTCTCCTACATGGGCAGGCATTTTCTTCACCACTAGCACCGCCTGGGAAGCCCAACCGGCTAAACGTGCCATTACAAAGGAGGAGGAGGAGACAGGGACGACAGAGGATGCGATGGTTGGATGGTATCACTGACTCAATGGACATGAGTTTGAGCGAACTCTGGGAGATGGTGAAGGAGAGGGAAGTCTGACATGCTGCAGTCCATGGTGCTGCAAAGAGTTGGACGTGACTGAGCCACTAAACAGCAACAATTATTACAGACTGTGACTAGAACACCTCTAGTCACCTAAAGGAAAGGAAGTTGTTGGCAGAGGTGCAGATCTGAGGAGGTGATATTTCAACAAAAACCTCCCTACCCTAAATTGGCCTTCCTACCGCATGCCCTCCCTTGTCCTGTCTCTGCCAGCTTTTTTAGACCAAGGTCAGTAGCTTACTCTCTGGTCTGGGGGAGTCCAGCTTTATTCTAGGGCTCTGATCTACACTTCTCACCTCGGGCAATGTGCACTGATAGAAGATAGCAGGCCACTTGGAACCCTCTCACCAGAACTTGTAACCATTCCTCTAAGGCAGCTGTGGGAATAATCAACCTGATTTTGATCTGAACTCGGTTCTTGTGGTGGCTGGAGGGAAACGGGCACTGGGTCATGTGACCCACCCTCTATCTCACCCAAGGCTGACATGGGTGAATTAAGGCCACTCTGCTCTACTTTCAGAAAAAGACTCAGCCAGAAGAAATGGAAATAAAACTCAACCTTCAGAAAGGACAGAACTCAAGCAAAGCTCTAATATTTGTCTTAATTTCTCCAAGTAGAAGCCAAGGGTCAGAGCTGGCAGAACTCTTCTAATTCGATGATGCCATTTCACACAAATGGAGACTGGGGAATGGAGAGGAAAGTGGCCATGGAGGTCATAGAGCTATCAGAGACATGGCTAGCATCCAGGCTCTGGGATCCCCAGTTATTTTTTCTTACTGAATCATGCAGTTCACTCAAGAGCCCTAAGCGTATTCGATTTGGGTGATCCAGATGATCTCTACCCCACTAGTACCCCAAACTCTACCCATCACTCCCAGAAGGGTTACCCTGTAGCAGATGCATGCCACAAACTTGGATTATGTGGATCTACATCTATGAGATACTGACCCAGGGAGGACTGTTTCCAACAAAGGTTATCCAAGCAGGCCTCAGCTAGGAGCAATCACCACACAAAATCTGCCCAGGTATGCAAGGAGAAAAGATTTGCACACCTCTAGGTGAAACCAACGGAGAAGGCAATGGCACCCCACTCCAGTACTCTTGCCTGGAAAATCCCATGGACTGAGGAGCCTGATGGGCTGTAGTCCATGGGGTCGCGAAGAGTCGGACACGACTGAGCGACTTCACTTTCACTTTTCACTTTCATGCATTGGAGAAGGAAATGGCAACCCACTCCAGTGTTCTTGCCTGGAGAATCCCAGGGACGGGA